>NC_046187.1:62093894-63343894 GCF_011004875.1 Balearica regulorum gibbericeps
AGACAAGAGGAAAGACTCCCCTAGTAAAACTCGGGGAGGGAGAACAAGCAAAGCATATTTAGGTGATTTGTCCCTGGTAGAGAAAGAAGCAATGGCACTGGCATTACTTTAATAGGTCGGAGACTGCTATCCGCTCATGCTTTCTCCTCCAAACCAGAGACTGCGGCTGCCGTACCTTGCCTAATTGTGATGAGAATTGTAATGGTTTCAGTACCTGAGAACATACACTATATCCTTGAAATACATTCAAGAAAACGTAGATAGTGCTCTATAAAAGCAACTGAGGAAAACTTTTGTGTAGATATAAGAGGGAGTGATTATTTATTATCTCCTCTGATTTGCACAACTGCACTTTCTGAATTTGACTTTGCATCAAAACCACGATTTTAGATTAAGTTGAAGCATCTAGCTTACAGAAAATACTTAGTCTTGGTTTAAAGAGACCAGATGATGAGAAAGCCAATACATCCCTGAATTAACTGTTTCCAAGGTAAATGATCCTCACAGTTCAAAACGTGAACTGTATTCCAAGTGTCTCTCTGTCCATCCTTAAGATCTTGAATATTTTTCTTCATGCAATAAAATTAAATAACTGGTACTATTCAAGTTCTAGCTTAAGCATACATAAAATTGTGTCCGCTGACTTGCCAAACTGAAAAATTTGCTTTTGAGTTTAAAAGAAAGGATTTTAAGGGCAGAGCAAGTAATTTTTCCAGGATAATTTTTTACTTCAGAACTGACTGCTATAGGCAAATCCATGCACAGATCCATTTTTCATTTTCTGTATTCATCCTGGCATGTTTATAATTAGAAGATAAATTTAAATGGGTTTAAAATTGAAAATAGACATTCACAGATAAGAAATATAAATTATGCTATCATGTGGAAGAAAAACCACTGCAAAAAATAAAGAATAATTTCTATGTCTATTTGTTTTGTTCTATGGTTTCTCCTCCATTATTTACCTTGCACATTCCTACTACCAGACCTTTCCCACATCAAGTAAAATTTTAATTAATCGTGGTCATGTATTTACTTTGAAGACTATGACAGCAGTGGCTGCAAAACAGTACATGTACTAACATACTTTTTCCTTAGCTGGTAAAATTTTAATTCATCTCCATCGTCTGTTTATATTTGAAACCGCATCACCTGCCACTAACTGACACCAGCTATGCTGCCTGTTGGTCAACAGCCTGACTTCCCAACAAGCAACCAGCCGAATCACGTAAACCTTGTTCACAGCCAGCTCTGTTCACCATCCCTCGGCGATAACGTCACCAGAGATGCACTACATTATTCCTACCAGAGACAGCAGGTCGATATTGTGGCCATGGAGACAGTGCAGCCCCTCTGCTTGACAACACATTTCGGGAAATACACAGGTGACGACCAAGCATCTTTTTTTTGTTACTGTATTTGGTCTTTCATTCTTTGTTCTTTACAGAAAGTGTTTACATAAATAAAAACAGAAAGGAGTTTACTAGTGACGAGTGCCAGGTTACGCACAGATGCCCCAGAAGAGACAAAGGGTACGGAAGGTGCCCCCATGCAGGAGGGTGGTGTGGCTGGAGACCCATGGGTGCTGCAGCTTGGCACCTACTGGCACAGCCTCAGGCAGGTACCCGGGCTCCCTGCACAACACCTGCCAAGCACCACACACCTCCAGACATTGCAGTGGGAGAGACCAACAAATCCCCGCCACACAGAGTGGAACAGCCATCCACCTTCATCCCCGTGATGGGTGAGCAGGCAAAGGATTGGTAAAGGCCCCACGCTGCCAGAGCTGCACCCCCAGGTTTGTGAAAGGCTGGCAGGATTTCTCAAACTTGTTGCTGATATGTGTATACTTACCAAACAAAAGGTATGGGGCCACACCCTCTCTCATGCGAGGTGACTTTCAGGTATAATGCAATATTTAATTCCATGAAACCTGTCTTGCCAAAGTTTGCAACGACCTCAGCCCAGGTGCTGCATCCTCACCTTCCTTTGACACAGGCGCTTGCACTCTTGTGCTTAGTACGCTGCCTTCCTTTTGCTTCACTGCCAGCCTTCTGCTTTTTCTTCTAATTCTCTTACAGTTCTGATAAATGGTGTTTGCCTTTCCGAGTCCTCTGCCACTCTTCTCCACTTTATATTAGTGTCCTACAGGTCTTTGACCTGGATTTTTTTCTCTTCACCTTCAAAAATTCCTCCTAGAATCTCAAGGGCAAACAAATTATAGCTACAATTTCCACGCCACTGAAGTGCTAAGGGTAGAGAAGGTCTTACGATTTTATAATTTTTTTAAAGTTAGGCTCATTTGCAAAATAAAAGTAGTGTCTCATGTTAGAGAGCTTCTCCAATGCTTTGATGACTGGTTTTGTATGTGACTTCCCCAAAACTTTATATACAGTATAAAAAAAAAAATCAAATCAGAGCTACTACAGAGCTGAATTCATTCACCATCAGTCTTACAAGCTGCACTTCGATTTCATAGAGTATCTCGAGTCGGAAGGGCCTCACAAGGATCACCGAGCCCAGCTCCCAAAAAACCCGGGGAAAAAACCTGACCTGATAGCGTGTTGAGAAATGGTATGCTATATAATAAAGACTTACAAATAAACAAGAAGCAGCATAAGTTTTACACGTGCAGGCTTACATGGCTGTATTTTGACTTCTGAGTACTTGCTGCGGGCTTTTTATGGTTTCAGTTAATTGCTTGAGAAGCGCACCCCCAGGGTACCTACGGAGATAGCTGCAGCGTGTTGTGCTTTGAGTGTTACGAGCACGGGAATAAAAAGCCATGGTCATTGTGAGACAAATCTGAGCCCTTCTGAAACAGGTGTCAAAATCTCCACTGACAACTCCAGCTAGTCTTTCCTTGCCATGTTTAAAACCAATGTAGCCTATTTTTGAAGCTTGATAGAACAGGTACAGTCTGCAGTAGATGAGAGTACTGCTATGCTTACAGTAACCATAAGCACTCCCAAAGAGAGCAGAACAACACAAAAGCCCTTATAAATACCAAGAATACAAAGCAGTAACAGGTTTTATACTTAAAGTCATGAGAGCCGGCTCCACCTCAGCACAGCTCCGGACTCTGTGCTCCAGCATTGCAAAGGACACGTCAGCCCAAAGCGGCAGGAGCGATGCCAGGTGGAACCAGCGCTGGAGCTGGGACCGGGTAAGCCTGGTCTCCTACGCCTGCGGTGGCCTCGGTGGCACTGCCCACCACGGGGGCAGGGAGTGCATTTAACCTGAAGAAAGGTGTGTAGAAACAACAGATTGGGAGAGGAAACAGATTGGAGTCTGGCAAGAATTGATTATCTAATAGTGAGGAGGTGCAGTCATAGCTGGTCATCAGGGTTGGCTAGATAAGGAGATTAGGGTTTAGAAATCAATGAATGGTCTAGGATGAGCAAGAAGGGAGACAGATCTGAGAAGGAGTACTGGTAAGGCTGGTATGTGTGCGACAGAGCCGGGAAACAGCGAAGCTCTGAATGGAGGAGGAGACTGAGGAAAGAAATTACACTTGAGAGGGAGGGAAAGATTAGGAAGAAGGGCAGTTAGGTGCAATAGGAACCAGGTAAACAAGCAAAATGGGGAAAAGATATTGGGGCAGTGATGGGGGACAGGACAAGGTCCCCCCAGAAAGGAGAGTGGTGTCTGGGGAGGGGAAGAGGTTTGCAGGCAGGAAGCTCAAAGAGCTTGGGAAGTGAGTTCCATAGTGAGCTCAGGGGGACATCTGGGCCTGGCTGGAGAAAGAGACCGGTAGAAGATACCTAAAGAGAGCAGAGGAGATAACAAAGCAACCAGGATGCACAAGGACAGGGCTGAGTCAGGCTCAGATTGGAGAGGTGGGGAGAGACGTGACCAACTTGGGGAGAGGGAGGAGATGAAGGAGCAATCGAGTCCGTGCCACCAAGCACACACTTATCTTCAACCCCTGGGATGCAACCCAGGAGCCTTTTCAGCCTTTCCCTGTGTCCAAGCTACACTGCTACTTTCTATTTTAAGCAGCAGCACACTTGCTTTGAATGGGAGTGCCTGCAGGAGTTAGGAGTTTGTATCGTGTTATTAACCACCACCTAGCCCAGAAGCAGTTATGGATCTGTTACAAGAAACTTGAGGGGTTTTGTACATCACTTTCTGATCTTTGAGTTCGAGTGGTGGTTTTTAACCTAAGTATAATGCTGTTTATTAAACTAATGCTTATTATAGCAAGCGAGAACACAGAATTTGAAAAATAGTAAACAAGAACCACGAACATTATCTAACGATTCATCTAGCCTGGTTAAGGAAGCTGTGTAACTCATTAAGTGTATTTCGGGAGTTGGTTTGTCATGAGAGATAATGCCAGACAGTTGACTTCAACAAGGAACATTTTTTCCTCATTATTTTAATCTTAGAAAAATATTAGAATTACAGAAAAGTGTAATTAATCAAATCTGCTTATTAATTTAATTGGTGTAATAATTAATTAAATATAGTTATCAGAGTAGGAAAGCACTTCTAAATCACTGTTTACCATCAAAGATGAAGTTGAGCTCAGAGGAGATCACCTGGAACCAGACAATTAGACATTAGCTTGATGAATTTATTGATTGTCTTTCTGGTCTGGCCACCAGCAGCTATGAACATCTAGCTACAGGGTAAGAACATACAGCCAGTGCAGGGGGAGGAGGACAGGGCTGCACCTTGCTGGCAACCTGTTCTCAGATCAGTTTACATCAGCAAAGACTGGCCCCTTTGAATATATCAACTGACTGTAGACCTGTCTTCTAATAACTCTTATTTGTGCTTGAGAGCGTGGATATTACATAAAAATGTTTCACTTGCAGAAGAAACCATTTCACTTGCATTCAGGGGAAAAAAACAGCCTTTTTTAAGACCATACAATGACAGTTTGAGGACCCAGTTTTCCTGCTATGCTTAGGATTTATAACTTATATCTGGCAGGCAAACAGTGTTGACAACAAAGTGATTTATTTTTTTGGATGTGAATCAAATTCTTTTTGCTACGCACATGCTTACATATACATGTGCAAGTATTCTTTGTGAAAGACAGCTTGATAGCTGCACATCCAGATTGTTATCTTTCAGGAAGGAAAAAAAACCAAACATGCAGCAACCATAAAGAAGTATTTACACACTAACCTGCACTGATATGTTTATGCCAAAACCAGATGAGGATCATGCACTCCCCTCAAAGAAGGCATTCATTTTTTCAGGATGCCCTGTAAAATTGCAAGTTGTATTTCCTAACTTAGGAAAGTTCCTCCCCTGCTTACGCCAATATTTAGAATGCCTTTCCTTACGCAAAGCCCCTCAGGCGACGGTTTAAGGTTTCCCCCAGAGCAATGGGGAGTCACTCTCCTGTCTGTCCTTTGCAGGAGAGGCATTCGGTTGTGGTCTACCCCAGTGTTGTCCTTTGTGCTATGATCTAAAACTGCCTCAAGACTTGTGTTCCCCATGCTTACCTGACCATAGCCCTCTCACAGGGGTGTCTGAATACATCTCATTTTTCCTTTTTTTTTTTTTTTTTCAGATCTGCATCCCCCAAAATTTTGTTGATATCGCCCTAAGAGTCCTTGTCACCTATGGTACCAAATGATCCTAAAGACAAAACAAACAAAAGCTTATTTAGGAAGATTTCAGGTCAGGGTAGCAGACTGAAAACAAAAGTATCACAAGTGTAGAATGCAACCCAGCTGCTCTTTGGATACCTTCTGAGATGCTTTTGCCTTCCTCACCTGAGATTTCCCAGACATCCCATTAGCTGGAGCCAGGAACACAAGTTTTACAGCACCAACGTGTCAGCCAGGTGTGGGCCAAGTTCTGAAATTTTCTAAGGCAAGTTAGAGGAGGAGGGAAGGTTGGGTCCCATCTCCTCCCTCCATCAATTTTACAATTAGCATTACAATGTAATTTTCATTTAATACCTTCTTCTCAGTGTAAGTGGCCTTAATATTGATAAAACTTCTTGATGATTAATTCTATGTCACCTTTCAGTGTTCCCTTACTGGTTTTGGGGTTAACATCTTAAAAAAAAGATAAGTTGCTAGTTTTGCTTTGTGGGCAGGAAGGAACTCCCTAGATGACAACCTGTGTCTACTTTATGACTGTTAACTAGTGCCTACACCTTATCATCACACTGAATTATCTGGACTGAACCCTGACCTCATGTCGAAGATATTATTTGACTTAGTTTCTGTTCTGGGGTCTGATCTTCTTATTTAATGGCAAAAATACTGATATTCTAGATACATGGCTTCATCCTGCACCATTTGCTCATCTCACAGCACTTACAGGTTCAAAACATCAGTAAAATTATCTGTGAATTTTTCCATATTTAACTATCTTCTTCCAGTGATGAAGTTTACAAGCTTTTATTTATATATTAAATTAGGGTAATATTGTGAAAGCTGTCATAAAAAACCATTTAAAAAAAAATTC
Source organism: Balearica regulorum gibbericeps (assembly GCF_011004875.1). NCBI lineage: Eukaryota > Metazoa > Chordata > Aves > Gruiformes > Gruidae > Balearica > Balearica regulorum. The sequence continues at coordinate 62,100,333 of NC_046187.1, forward strand.
CCTCAAGGGAAACAGCTGGGTTAGGATATGTATTTCCAGCAGCAGATTCCTTGTAACAGCAAATAAAACAAATGGAAACTTAATTAGGAATTTGTAGTAATTTCTTTCCTGTGACATCCCGCACTCCAGTCAAGTTACTTTGGACTGAGACCTCGAAGTATGGGATAACGCACAGCGGCTTCCTTCCCAGAAGAGCCAGAAAAAAAAGAAAAAAAAAATTACTCTTATTTGCAGCGCCCTTTTCTTCAGAAGCAAAGCTCTTTTACCTTGTAGGTAGGACCTTGCCATCAACCCTCCCACACACTTGAAGCCCCTACTCTTTCTCTGGTGCCGGAGCTGCTGAAATCAAATCAGGTGTAAGGAGACGACCACGGAGCATTGGTCCAGACACAGGAATCTGAACAAAGTTTTGTGCTTGGGCTGTGTCACACGTACCAGAAAGCTGCTAAAACATCCTAAGAAAGGTTAGCCACTTCTGGATGCTATTACAGAATCTAGGGAACTAAGGCCATGGCTTTGATTTTGAGTCTTCTTTATAATTAATAGCAGCTTTTTTTCAGGATGCACTGGCACCCACACATAGGTGGATTGCAACCCAAAACCAGAGCTAAAGAACATTGTTAGTTTTGATCATGAATTCAACACTGGATCAACAGTGCTTAGCAACTCTGGAAAATCACCCCTAGAACAAATAATTCATAAAGCTTGTGGTGTTTGGGGCTCCATACAGGAAAGGACACTGATTACTTTTATCAGTTACAGGAGAGACTAAAGTGTCTACACTTGCTGAAACACACACAGTAAACTATACAAAACAGGCAGAAGGGACACAAGCGTTGTGCTGCCTCATGTGCTGAAGATTTTGGTTTTACCTCTAAAAAATGAATTAATTTTGGTCTACTTCTCCAAAACAGCTACGCTACTTTCACGCATGTGCTGTTGCTCACTCTCTTGCCTTTTACTTTAGCAGCGTTTGCCTCCTCCGTGCCTGCACTTCAGGGACATTGCAGAGCTGAAGAACTTAAATATTAGCAGTTATGTATTCTAAGGAATTGAGGATACTCACATGAGAAACATTATGCATCTTACTGTCTGCAGCCTCCCCTGGAGAACAGTCGTCCTCCGCCTCTTCCCCTGGGACCACTTAAAGAAGATGAATCAACTCATAACTTGACACACCTAATTATTATATGCTGCTAACATTCAAGGATGCTGTCAGATAAAAAAGAGGGTGTAGCCTTCATGTGAACATGCTTTCCTACTCTCAAATCAAAGGGCTTCCTTTAATTAGAGTCATCTAATTAATTTAGGTCCAAATGAAGCTTCACAGGCAAGAGCAAATCCAGATGAGGCATCATAAATAAGCAATACAAATCACTCATTCATCCTATAATTATTAGATATTTTCAAAACAAGCCTTACAAGGAGGCTGAGGTCCCCTATTGTTGCTATCAGGAAAGGAAGAAAAATCTTCTGTAATCACCTTATTTTGAAATATATTTATATAGAAGATGACTAAATGAATAAATACAGTAACCTAAAAAGCTTAGAAAGCAATTAAGAGAGATTTTAACATTATCTTAAAAAGCTAAAGCTATTGGAATGGTGAACAATCAAATCCTTCCCCTTGAAACAGTTCTGGCAATTAGCCTGTTTTTCCTGATTATAGAAAAGCTACTTATATTTTTAATTTAGGAATTTCTAACAGAGGAATCATTAATCTACCCCAGAAATCACATTTGACTGCAGTCAGAAAGTTGTACTGGATGAGTCTACATATTAAGTCTAAAATTCAGTGGTATTCTAGTACTGAGTGATGGGTCAGCTCTCTAACCAGTATTTAGCTACCCGCTTCCCATTTGCTTTGGTCCAAACTATCTTTCAGTACACACTATCCACTAATCCTGGCAGGAAAGGATGGCAGAATGAGTCCAGCATTATTTTTCAAATCTTTCTTTTTTTGGGGGCAGCAAAGAGATGGAGCTGAAGGATGCTTTATTCTTCCAGCTACACTGGCAATATAAGGCAAACGAGACGAGGAGAAAGAGCAGCAACATAGTGGGATTTCTGCAACGGCAAAACTGGCTTGCCTCTCTCTCTTTGCACCTGACCAGTGCTTATTTCCAAGGTAGCTTTGCTCACACAGACTATGGAAACGTAGCAATTGCTCTGGAAAAAAAAGAGCAGACCTCACGCCATGGCTTAGAATGCAAAGCCCCGTGCAAGTGAAAGAAAAGAAATAAGGAGTAAGGTCTCTATTCTCATCTCTGGACTCCCACAGCCCCACTAGTTCTAGTTTATCTGTTCTAGAATGTATTACACCACTTTACTTTGAGTTCTTTCAGGTGTCTTCTGAAAAGCATCTTGAGGCAGCAACCAAATAGCTGAATCAGACGCAAATTTAAGGAACATGATGTTAATGAAACATTCACAGCAACTCTGCCATTTCATTGAATCCATACGGAGGTACAATCATTCCCCCCTCTTGATCTGCTGAGTTCAGACAAACCCCACTCTCAGTTAGAGCAACTATTTGAGCAAAGGAGTAGATTATAATGACCTCAGGAGATGGTCATTAAGTTTTTTTGAAAGGCAGACCAAACAAGTTTTTAGAGAGAAGTAATGTTTTGGGGTTTTTCAACCAATTATTTGCTGTAACAAACAAACTTTCAGAGACTGAAGCAGCAGTTTTCTTCCTTAAAGCACCTCTGCTTTTTTCCAGCTACATCTGTTGGTCTGATAAAACACATTAGTTTCTCCCTATATTTCCTTTCAGAACATCACAGGTGTATCAGAACTACCGCTACAACCAATTGTGATAAGTTTCTATGCTGAAGAGTCATTTTAGGACAAGCTGTGAAGGAGCAGTAAACCTGTATTTCTGAAGCGCCAATACTACAGCCACAGCATTTCAGACTGCACAAATGAAGACAGCACAGGTTTAAATAGGCCAAATGAAGTTATTAGTAACCAAAGTACACTTGCTCAAAGCAGTTTTGGGATGAACACCAAATGGTCAAAGCATGGGACAAGATTACTGGCACTGGCTGACCTACACACCTTCATATCAGAGATTCCCGAACATAACGATTAGGTCAATAAAACGTAACGAGGCCTCCGGCAGGTCATTAAGCAGAAGACACTGGCATTTGAAGTGTGCATCTGATAAAAAAAAAAACAACCCAAAACCACATTGCTTGAAGGCTCTCAGAAATAAATGTTTACTTAAGATGAAGACAATCAGGAATTCAATAGCAGCTCTTACAGTTAGAGAACAATGAATCCTGTAAATATTTTCCACTCATTTAATTTAAAAACAAATCCACCTAATCTGTGGTCTCATTTTCTGTATTTGCTCTCCATTGTTATTATTGCAAACAATTTGAATAGGTGGAGTATTCTTAGAAACTGACTTCTAAGCAATCACTACAAAGAGATCACTTTGAACACAGGGTAGTAAATATACACGCTGAAGGCAGACAGAACAAGTGTAGCCTAAACAAGCAGAGGGAAAAAAGAAAAAGCAATTCTGTGTAGTCAAAATATCTAAGTAATAACAGTAACAGATAGAGCTGGCTTCTTAAGGGCTACTCACTCCAGCCACATGCTCCCCCAGCAGCACAGTAAACCCACAGAAGGTTTCTGAAATCAAACTTCACAATATAATTCCTCCTTTTCCCCTGCCCCTACCATTTCATACAAAATAATGGATCTCATGGCTCCTCCTTAAACAGCTTCATCTTCTCAAAGAGAAAAATACTTCTGCCTTCTCCAGTGGGGCTCTCACATTCTTAACCATCCCAGAGCTATTCCTAGCTGGCTCTAACAACTGAAGGACTAGCCAAGAAGGCATGGTAATATTCCTTTAGCATCACATCACAAATAGTCAGAAATGGGAAAGTACAGGTTTAATCAGAAACCTTAAGTCACAAATACAGTCTTCAGCTGAAATAGAAATGACATAAAGGAAAAAGGACAGTATCAACAACCTTCCATGGTTTCTGTCACCTGGTACAAAGTTAAAGTTTGACTTTGAGAAAGTAATGGATGTGCCAAACACCTGGACCTTTAAAATAATTGTAGTATTTTATGTACTAAAACATGCAAGTTATCAGCAGTCATGAAGAAGTACAACCAAACTTCTAAGGGTTTCTTCCTACACAGACCCTCTTCTTCCCCTCTAGGTATTTGGTTTGGCCACTTCTCTGTGTTTTCTGGATGTTAGGTAGCTGCTGCTCCAATGAGGCTATCAAATATCTAGAAATCCTTTATCAAGGGCCACTCTGCATATACAGACCAACCCTACAACGTGTGCATGGTCACCACTGCTAGTGGGTTGAAGGCAGGCAATTTTTTATTCGGAGGCAAGAAAAATCATTTCTTTCACCAAAATCTACACCAATCTGTTGTAAGAATGCATCAGGTCCACATACATCTCAGATGTACTCATAACAACAGCAGCACATGCCCAAAGGCTTCAGTCCCATTCTCAGGAAAACACTCCTGATCGAAGCCCAGGTTTTCAGAGGTACTTGCCTTGTGTGCAGAACCTCTCACAGACACACGAAACATCCAGTCAGTTCTGGTGAACCCAGAAACAACCAGAATCAATGCAGATTTACATCATCCAACAAAACTTGAGCATTTTTTCCTGCACGTAGTCTCCATGTGCCCATTAAAATTATATCAAAAAGAAGGTTCAGGTTGTTCTTTTACCAAAAACAGTTCTGCTTGATAGAAAGATATGAAGACACCACTACCTAAACGAGTTGCTGTAAGATAAGGTAGGGTGTGGATTTATGGTACACTAGGTATTTCACAAAATCTGCCCTTGAGCACGCCCTTACCACACGGTGCCAGCGAGCTGACTCCACTATCACTGCACAGTAGCTACCTCGCATGTGCTACCTAATGAGCCATGTGTGTAGGTACTCACCAGTCAGTAGCTTATTTTTATAAATCCAAACACTTCCACTGCTATGGCATATCTTGTGTGCGGATCCATACACACCAGTCCTGATTTTTAAAGGAATTTAGGGATTTAACTTGGCCGTTAGGCATTTAAGGGATTGGCACGAAGCCAGACTATGTTAAGTCACTGCATATGCTACAACAAGGACAACTGTCTACACTTTATTTTTTAATTAAGAGATGCAGCACAGGACTTTTTAAAGCACAGCCCCTCCTACCTTTCGAGGTACCCATAACTAACTAATAACAAATAGCCTTGTTAGCATGCAGAAACAGTACTAGACAGGTATTGGGAGACACCAAAAAGGTGTGTTCTATTTTAATTCCCATTTTTCCAGATAGGTAACAAACTTCATTTAGATGTTTAAAAACAGGCTTTACCTATTTGGTATAGCATTAGTATTATCAGCATTTGCCTACACCACTTTGAAAATAAACTTTTCATTATATCCAGACATGATTTACAGATACATTCCTTCAAATAGAAACACTGTGCTAATTTTAACACAAATCCTTTCTTACATCCAGATCTGATTTACTGTTAATTTCCTTCAAATAAAAATGTATGACGCAGATTCCCATTTGCTTTCTGCCAGAAACTTCTATTTTTAGATCCAGAGCAACTTTATACTCCTTTAATACACCTACCACCATAGCAAATGGTGCACCTTACTAAGGGCTGACACATTCCATTAGCTAAATAAATTCTGCAGAATTGCTGACAAAATTGTATCAACATTGATAAGAACAGCAATGTGTTCAGACCTCCTACTTGATGGAAGTCTGCTAAAGAAAATTACTTTTTTTTTTTTTTTTTAATTGTCATTTTTATATGTGGAAATAAACCAGAAAAAGAAGTAGCTCTCTGGGTACACTCCATGCTGGATCCAAATTGCTCTGACACAAGACGTCCTTCGCATCTGTCAAGTTGGGGCTGCTCTAGAAGTCTTCAATGACTCCCATTTTCAAGGCATAAGGTCTCATGTCATCAGCTTTGCCCAATATTGTCTCCACCTGTCTCTCCCGTTTCCTCCCACACTCACCTCCCACCCTCCATGCTCTGCCCAAATTACTGATGACTGACCCTTTTGGATTCTTTATCCACTCCCAGCTGTGGACCTTCTTATATCTCACCCATGCTAGTACAAACAACCTCTCAGCCAGTATCTACCAAATATTTTCCCTCCATCAAGAGCACCCAAAAAACTCCTGTTCTGAAAAAACACTCCACTGTTAAAGACTATGGCGATACGTAGAACATGTGAAATGATATGTACCGTACCTTATGTCTGACCCTGTATCTGGCATATGTTTGGTAACATACAGACAATATAGATAAATGTTTTGTTAGCTAAAGGAAAGTACTGAAATAGTTATCTTGTTTTGCTTTTCTTTTTCCCCCCAAGTGACAAACTGGGTTTAGTTTTTCAATAAAAGTGAAAATTCGGCACACATTTGATACACTCATGTGAGTGTTTTTTCTTTTCCCTTCCCTATCTCAACATCAAGTCAAACAGAATTTTCCTGATTAGAAAACCAGGTTTTCTATCTATCTTGTCTTCGTCATGACCTATGTTTTATATTTTATGAAATGATAACTTCAAAACCATATATTTGAATACATAACATGAGAGGAACATGCAGTTACTGTTCTTCCTGAAACTAAAGATCTTCTTATCCAAAGTGTGGAAACACAAACAAAAAGGACTTCGTTTACTAATTTCATTCTCCCAAAGGCCTCTGTAGCACAAGTAATGTCAGAGTGCAGCGAAGATCTCACAACTCAAAACTGTGTTTCAGGGATCTGTAACACTCGTTGCTGCAAGTTCTGGGAAAGAATCAACTTCTTCTGGTAAGAAGCTTTTATTCTATTAGCTAAATGATTTTGAGTTATTTGAAAGTATGAATATTTTGTTAAATGTTTACATTACTGAGCAAACGCTAGGCAAATTCCATCCAAACAATGAAGCAATTTCCAGCAATGAGTAACAGAAATAGTGCCTCCCTTACATATTTACTTCAGTAAATGTCTAAAAGAAATCCCATAATCAGGTATTGCAATGAGAAATTAAAGACACTGGGAGGATCGCAACATTTGGAACAAAAAATCTTTCACCATAATGTAGATAACGTCTGTGTAGGAAGAGAGAGTTTGCACTCACTTTCATTTCTCATGGGTGTTCTCACTTATCTATTCTTCTCAACACTTCCAAATTATTTCCTGCTTTGACAAAACAAAAATATTTTTAGAGAGTTTCTCAATTCTGGAAACATGTTTTAAAATAACACTTGGAAAGCTTACTAGAATGAAAAAGACTTTGTCGTTGTTCTTTTCCCCTGCTTAGTCTAAGTGGCACTATTTCCCATTTTATTTAAAACACTTCCATAAACTGAGAAAACAAGATCCTAGAAATAATTATACTTAAAATAACCCACAGTCCTCAATGAATAGGAAGCTTGAATTTGAAAACACAAATGCAGTTTCCTCACTTTAATGACCAGCTCCTTCAAAATCATCTATTATAGAACTGCAAATGTTTAAAATTAAGCATTAAGAGTTTTGTCAAGGATACAGTTATATAAGCATGTCCTTACTATTACATGGGTTAAAGTTGGAGAACATGAGTACGGAGTACGCAGAAAAAAAATCAGAACTGAGTTTTACCTGTAACCAAAAGTTTTAAGTTAACTAAGGAACCTACTAGATTACAAAAACACTGTTTACTTATTTTTGCCATACGACACTTTCTCTATTTCTTACAGAACTAGTCAACAAAGTTGAAACAAGAGTGTCACCTGTGCAGCTTACACAACCATCTGCAACACTGGGAATATTTTTTCAAAGTCAGTACCTGAAATTTTTGCTGCTACCTATCACTAATACATTCCCTCTCATCCTAAAACAGACCTCCAACTATCATGGAGCCACAGCACCTTGTGTCAGCCTCACATTTCCAGAGGGCTTCTAGATATGTAGGAAGACTACTGAGATTTTAAATGAATGAGAAGTCTTCCTTCTCTAACACAAACAAACAAAAAAACCACAGGCCATGATCTGAAGCGTTAACAATAATGATGTGTGGTATTTAGGAACATTACTGTAAATAACTGTGAAGTTTGCATTAGGATTAAATAAGGTTATGGTAGACACAGTGGAAGCAGTCTCCAAAAATTAGACCAGAAAACAGCAACCCAGTGCCACGATTGGAGAAACCAGTAGAGGATTTCCACCACTGCTGTTTCCCTATGGGCAAATCCCCACCTCATATTAAGAGCTGGCTTGAGAAGCAGACTTTACACTGTAGAAGTCTGCTATATCAAAGCAGCAGCTGGAAGAATAAAAGACAAGGAAGGTAATGCATGGCACGATCCATGCCCTGCCACAGTGGTTTCTCATCCTGCAAAACAGATAATAACAATACTTCCCAACCCCAACGTGTCACAGAGTGATGGTATTTTCAGATGTTTCAGATGAAGCGCTGACACACAACACTAGTAACTCAAACTGTATTTGGCAGAGATTGAATTTAAAACAAAACTCTCTCTTGGAAGAGGGAGCTTCAGGAAGCAATCTCAACTGACATCACTTCCCAGTGCTGACACCTTAGTGACATAATACCATGATGAAGCTTTATTTTACTGCCAAGTCTGGTATCCTCTTGTGAATCTAAGCTGAGTAAAGAGGTTGTCTTTCCCTGCATGCTTACTATTACTCGTCAAGGCAGGCAGCAGCAATGTTCTTGTCAGCAAAGACACCTGGATCAGCTCATGCTGGATAGAAAGCAATATAAGCAACACTGACTTTGCAATCGATCAGCTAGGGAACCATCACAAAATCCACCCCAGAAGTGATGGTAACAAACAAGAGGGCAATAACGAAGAGCTCGGAAAGATAATACAGTTACCAGGGCAAACATATGTCCAACCTTTAGTGAGGACTCAGGGAAAAATGCTATCCCCTTAAAACACCAGTGGTGCTCTGTGTAGCACCTTGAAGTCTCTTGTTCGACTCCTGCCTCAGTCCAGTCATACTTAATTTCAGCGATTGTCACAGAAGTTTGCTATAAAATGCCCCCCTAAACCCTTTTAAGGATTGTTACAGCTTTGAACTTACTCACCTCCTTTATATTAGATTTGAAAATGAAGTCATGAAATTACCTGATAAAACACACATGCCATAAATCCATAGACCTAGATCATAAATGAAACCATAATGGCCAAGAAAAAGTGATTTGAGTTAAAAAAAACCCAAAACATACACTAGAACAACTCCTCACCAAAAAAAAAAAAAAAAAAAAAAAAATCCCAAACCAAACAACCCACACAACAGTCAGAACAGCTTCATAAAATCAAGTTGCTCTCATGCTGGACTTCAGGCATCCTAAGATGTTCAAACCCACAGGTCTAAATCTTTCTCTCAACTCAAAGGCTTGTTTTAAAATATCATAACTTGAATACAACCTTTGGCTACCTCCCCAAGGCTCAAAGTGTGCAGAAAGAGAAGTATGTGTCCAGTTTCAAGTTGTGGAAGGATCCCAGCCTGAGAGAGAATTAAGAGCAGTGAAGACAGGTTTCTGTTAAAAGCATTTGTAAGTGCGTGCAAGTGGGCTACTTCACTCACTACGAGTGCCCTGCAGCTTCTCACATGATCAAAGTATTAGACTCAGGAACAGTCTGAGGATACAAGAGCTCCCTTGTGAGTTCAGGCTGTCGATAGCACAACTTCAGAGCTGCAGGGCAGAGGACAGCAGTTTAGTCGCAGTCACAGCCATGTCCCACCCATGAACCAGAGCTTAGGACCACACTGTATATGGTGAACAACAGACGAACAAGAGAGACACCGACTGAAGGATACAAGCTGTTCATTTAAAACAGGCTTTGCCTTGCACAACTTGGAACGTAGTATGACCTAACAAGCAAGGAATGCTACTTCCAGCCAGATGACTGCACTAAGAGCTATTCTTCCCATATACAATACTCCTTGTATATACTTTGTATAGTAGAAAGGGGATGCAACCAAAGCAAACTGAATTAACCTTGCTGGTGTTTTACTAAAAGTGGCTCACTACAGATTGGACAATCCCACTCTAGGAAGTCAAGTTCAACTCAGATTACAAATTCAACACAGCAATAACTGAGCCGCATGTGCTGTTGTCATGAGTACGTGCGTGTTAGCATGTCTGAGGGACGTTGTGGAATAAAAAGTATATATAATCTCTAACATAAGCAGACAAACTAAAAGGGAAATTTGAGGCTGTTACAGAACCTTAAATCTGACAGTCTCTAGTCGTTAACACAGAGAAAGAAAAGAAGTCAAACGTGGCAAAATGGAAGGTGTAACTTTCACCTACGTTTCTTCAGAACACATAACCCCCCCCACAAATTATAACTAGCAGAGATGCACGTTTCAAAGTTCTGTCTTGGTTCACTTTGAGACAACTCAATTCCAACATGACTTTGGCACAGCTTCACTTCAGTAAGAGACAATTTTTGCAGAGTACCTGATAGATTTTGTTCTACAAAATATGTAATTAGTGCTTTTGTTAATGCACTTTATTTCAACAAATTGTAAACATTTTTCTTGTATTTGTTTACTACTCCTGTTTGACTCTTATTGACTGTAATTTCTGCTGATACTAATGTTATGAAGTGAATCAGATGAGGATGTTCACTGACATCTTCTAAGCTTTGCTTTCGTAGCTGTTCAGTATTCAGCTAGGAAGGAAGAGTGGAGGGAAGCACTCTCCCCTCGTTGGGAGACCTCCTTTGACCAGGACTTGAGAACCAAAGGCTGACCCTGGATTAGCTTTGCTGGGTTTAGGACAGGGTGGCACAGGACTTTGGCTAGAGCTGAGATCGTGCCAGGAAAGCATCAACATACTTGGCCATGACAGATAAGGTTGTTCCTTCACTCAGTACTAAGTGATCAAGTTTCAGGTGAAGGAATTACCAGTAATCCACAAAGATAAAATATTCTGGGGAGACAGGAAAGAGGGGACAGAGTGTCTCTTCACTCTCCTCCAGCTGCAATTTGTTTAAAATCCCTTACACTTTGGTCATCTCAATCTATTGCCTCCCTGAAAACCAACTCAAACCAATTCTCAGAGTGTCGTTCTTCCTGAGTGAGCCACCAGATCCCTTGATTTAAATCAGATCCTACCTTCTCTCAACCTTCAGTAACTTCAAGCTTCTCCAAAATATGGACTGCATCTTTATAAGAGGATATCACGTCTGTTATTTGACATGCGATCATTTCGATACTTCTGCCAACTACAGCAATTCTTCACATAAAACCAATATTCATTCTATTTTTAAAAGTATTCTAAAATTTGATAGGAAAAGGGAGAAAACCAAGACACACTGTAATTAGTCATGAGCTTATAGTCACCAGCAAAAGTTCTTGAATGTGAATCTCCCAGGTACAAACTATACCTTCTTATCTGGGAGCACAGCACACCTAACATTGTAGATCTCCCTGCAGTTGAAATAATACTCAAAATTTGTAAGGAAGAAAGTCATCTGGGGGTGAAGTAAAGGAAAGCTCAGTCATATAGTCACTTCTGATTTCAGATTAGTGGCTGCTTTTAATAGAAGGCAGGGATCAACCCTGAGACTTATCTATTAAGCAGGGAGCTTTAACTTAGAACATAGGTATAAGTGAAACATGTAGTTGGGAAACAGAAAGCTTCAGTCACTTGTTACTTGTAGGGCACCATTTCAAGAACATCAGTGTCTTTAAATTCACGTGAAGCACTCAGCTCTGCTCATTTATATCCTTTTTTACTGTAGTCAGTGTAGACATTGATGCTGAGTACAAGGAAATCTTTTTATCTATTTATTGTTAAGTTATGATATCGACTCTGCATGACCACCAATCTCTGTCATAATTTCTGGTGAGAAACCAGACCAAGAAGTAGGTCTGATCTAATTGTTGCCATAAGCGTAGTAAGAATTTAACAAAAAATTCTGCTTTTAATTGTGTCCAGGAGCCTCCAGTGACCTTTTATAGGGATAATCAAAGGTGGAATTTGGCCCAGAACAATCTGCTTTTAAGTTGCATTCAAACATCAAGATCATGAATAGACACCATAGAGAAATCAACATAACCCTAAATTCTGGATTGGTATTTTAAGTCTTCCAAAATGATCTCATCAGATACATTGCTGAAAATCTTTGCATCCAGTTCTTGCTCTCCACTTTCCCTTTGTGCTCTCTTTAGACTGGGTCCATCCTTTCAATCTTCAAAAAAAACCACATGGCTACGTCCATCCCTCCTCTTTGCCATTATTTCTTATGTAATCAACACTGCAGCAGCAACACAACAAACCATAAAGCCAGGCAGTGTAAGAAGGGAAGCTGATTTCATTTTAAAGCAAAACTGTTTTCGTTCACTCACACCCTCATATCCACATACTCGCAAGTACCTGCATGTGTGTGCCCAAGTAGTCTGTGCAAAATTCAGGTGCCATGACTCCTGAACCCAGAAGATCTCTCTAGGACTCCTTGTGACAACACAGAGAAAAAGGGACACCAGCTACTGAGTTCTTACCACTTTGGGCTCTTCTTGGGCTGGAACCCACTGCTGGTTTTAGATAGGCCTTTTTGTACCCTTTAGGAACTGTCAATAATGAGTCTGTCCATCTTGTCCTGCCTCCAAGAGTCATCAGGATTTGCTCACGTCCTTCACCTCCTGACCACCTGCATGTAGACACACGCCAGGATTTTGATGACTTGCTAATCTAAGCGACTCCTACACATGCCATTCTTATAGCCCTTCTGCTGCTCTTAGTCCTTCTGGTACCTCTACTCCCAGACATTCTCATTCATACCAGTCTCAATGTGTCTATTACAATTCTCCAAAACTTCAGTGGTCACCAACCACTGAGGAGAACTACAGAAATTATAACCCTCTGCAGACCAAAGCAGAGAAATTGTTTCAGTGCACAGCAGAACTGCACAGTATTTTAAGGCAAGAAGTGAGCTAACCATAATTTGATCACAAACAAGTTGTCTTCCAATATTAGATTCTTTAATAGTTTTCTAATAAGCATTCCATATTACCTCTCTCAAGGGATTACTATAAATTGAAAAAGGTTCTAGAAAATAAACTAATTTAGAAGAGATTTATTTCTAGGTACCACAAAAAAAATCCAGAACTCTCATCTGCTTTACTCACTATTTCATCTTCCTGCCTTAATAATACTTTTAAAAAAATAACTAGAAATTAGGGCCAATAGTATGCTGTTTTTCATGCAAGTGATCAAAATAACATCACTTCAAAATTAATAGACACTATCTGGAAACCGCAGTGTCCACTGATGCCTTCTATCCTCCTCCTGTATTTCAATATTCTGAACATTAGCTAAGTAGTTAGAGCATCGAGCCTAATATAGAGTAGCTGCAAGAGAGGGGACATCACAAATACCGCACATTTCTAAAAGAGAAAGCAAAAAGCATTGTCCATTTGCTTCTAGTTTAGTAGGATTGCACTGCAAAAGGAATACGGTTAATTCAACATATGGAAAGATAAAGTTTATTGTTCTTCAGATTATTGCAACACATAAAGCACTGGTCTTGTGCTATCCTCAGGAAACTGTAGGTTACCTCAACAGTCTAAAATAAATATGTGAGCAAATGAACAAATTCCTTACCTTTGCCCCTGCGAGTCTTATCTATAGTGGCTGTTTAAGAGATGATTTTCACTGCACCTGAGGGCAAGTCTTCATCTTCATTGCAGAATGTATATATGAATTCTCTTGAGAATTACAAGAAGCAAAATAAATCTCTGAAGAGTTTATTTTAATAAATAATTCAAGAAAAAAATGTACAGGGAAAAATGATGGCACCTAAGGTGAGAAAAAGAAGGGTTTTTTCAAATCCTATTTTCTGGTCACTTTGGAAGAAGGCCTTGAACCTCACCTTCTCAGGTGGCTCGCTCATACCCTAATCTCCAGACTGCAGAATCAAACATTTTTCAGTCAAGCAAACAAATAATTGGATTGTTCAAAACAGAACAGATTCAACAACATACTAAGAGAACTCCAACACCAGACCCAACTGACATGGGACTGAATTCTTTTTGTATGACAGTAAGAGTATGGATTTAAAAATAGTGTCTTTTATTTCCTATACTAGGCCCTAACTGGTTCTTTTCTTTTCCTCTTAGTAAGAATGGGTTCACTTTAGGAGGTAAGGCTCCTGGTGAGAATTGTAAAAATTAAACCTGATAGGATTCTTTCATTTATCCTCTAGGTTAAGCATGAGAACTGCATAAAACCACCCAAGGTCTTTGGATTCACAGGTGCAGGCATGATTACATAATTTGCACAGAGCTGCCAGCAGAGCGGTAAAGCTGACAGCTAGGAGCAGTAGCTGTTTAATACCCCCTGGGGTAAGAACGCCAGAACATCCACACTACATTTATATCCTATTATCACTTCAACTCTGGACTTTGCTGGCACCAATGGTCTCCAGACTGATTTGCTAGCAGCTCTGTTACTTATACAGCTACAGTTAAATGCATTTTATTCACCTACAAGTGGTATTTCTTCTCTTCCACTTCCAGAGCTGGTTTGGGGTTTTTTTCTTAGAATTCCTCCACAGTGGCATTCTCCATAGAGATCCCTATGTCATTTTGCATCTCTCTCCTTGAAATTTACCCTGTGACAACTCCTTTCATCCTCTCTCCTCATTCATATGCACTCTCCTTACTGCTTATTATGAACCGATTCATGACGAAGTCTTCCTTCCCCTCTCCAAAATGTCCTTCTTAAACTGCTACCAGTGTTCCATGGCACAAGCTAAGCCAGCTCTTCCCCTAAACCAGCTTGTGAAGCAAGAAATTAGATTAGACAACTCCAAGAGCAACAGTTAGTTTAAGGTAGCAAGAGAGATCTTTTCAGATATTACTGCAGTATGTAACGACACAGGAACCAACTCTGACTACAGATACTAACAATGGCTGCAGAAACTTACTGAAGAACTTAAGTACTTACGTAGACGGCGTTCCCATTCTGTCAAGGCATACAGGCTTAGAGCTTTTTTAAGTAGGCTTTTTAAAGGTTTTTTTTAAGCTTTTTAAAGTAGGTTTTTCAAAGCCAAGCAGCATTAGGACCAACTGTAGGTATGGTTACAAAAATACACATCCCTTCTCTCCTTTCTACAAAAAGAAATGGTTCACTAAAGCAAGCTTTTGTTCGCTATTTCTCTCCATCCATCTCCTGTCTTTTTGAGCAGCTGAAGCGGTCATTTATGAAGGCAGTTGTGAGTGTGCAATGAAATCCATATAAGTGGGAGGCAACGGTACCACGGCATGTCCAGGTTGTGAAGCAAAGCAGCACCAACCGGTGAGAGACTGAAGCAGAAACTCAGCAATGTGGCAAGTTTTCAAGTCACAGAGATCAGGCAGAAAAGGCATGAACAAAAGGTCTGGAAAAGGGATTACACAAGGTGAACAGCAGAAAATAAACGCTGCCCAAGATCTCTAAAAAAACTAGAAATGACACACACAAACCAGGTAGATATTAAACAAGAGGCAGCAGTAAATGATTCTTAGAGACCTAAAGATTAGTATTACAGAGTAGATTGTGTGCACACATGCTGAGAATATAAAAGTTCTTTTGACTACAAAACTATCAAGAAAGAATGAGAACTCACAACAGAAAAAGGTTGAATGAGCCTTCAGTTAGCATAACAAAAAAAAAAAAGGGATGATGAAGAGGACATCAAAGTGGCAAGTGAGATCATCACATCCAGACACCACCAAAATCCCGAGAAACTTCTAAATCAAGTATTTCCTATCACCCTTTTGAAAACAGATCCATAAGCACATTATTGACACATTTATTATTACAGAAATCTGGTAGCAAAATAAAAATAAGTTTGATAGAAGGAATGAGCAATGCATTCAGAATCACTGACCTAAACCAGTGCACTCATATCGTGTCATTGTGAAATGCAGAAAGTGCACATGTACTTATTGAAGTCAGAACCAAAACTCCCATTGACTCAAGTATATCCAAGACTGGACTAGAAAGGTGCACAGAGTAACCTCAGGGAGATTGCTGAAGGGCATGCCCCTGTGGCACGAGACACACCTGCTATTAATGCCAATTTAGAAACAATTACGGGCAGGACAGATCAGATTTCCATATACCCACGGACTAAAACTACTTAGCAGAAAGCACAGCAAAACAATTGTTTCCAAGCACTCTAGTGTAACAATTCTTAAAGTCAGATCAGAAGCAAAAGTTTCCTGGAAGAAGACAAGGCCAGGCTTAAGCTGAGTGGGTTCTGTTGTAGCAATAATTTCTCATCAAGAGTAACTGCTCTACACAGAAAATCCACAGCACTTTTGAATGGGCATTTCTGTCCCTCCTGTCCTACAGCTTCATTGTGCCTTCAACCATTAGCATCTGTTAGATGAGAACGGTGAACAGCAAGCAGCTTTCAAGGAGGTTAGCAAGAAAGGGAAAAAATAAGAAATCTCTCTCAGAACTAAACAGCTTTGTTCACAAGTCTCCCCCAAACTGTTCAAAAACTTCAAAAGTCCACTTTATAAACCAGCTACTTAAAACCAGCATATTTCAAAATAACAGAAAGAGGGTAAGTCTAGTATTTGATTTTTGCAATGCCAAATAGCAATCTCAGATCTGTTGATTTTTGAAGCACAGAATGGAGCACATGCATAAGACCTGGTCCTCTTCACGAATACAAGGTACACTCACTGTTCTGAAGGAAGATCATGCATTTAGCAGCATTGCTCATTCAAAGAGCTGAGATTTAAGTCAGTTAAGACTGACAGCTAGTAGGGAAGAACAAAACATTTTAGATTTCTAAACACTGTTTCTCGCTACACCATTCCTACAGCAATATATAAATTAGCAAGGAACATGACTATGCGGAAGCCTATGCATGACATACAATGCCACCTCAGAATAAAAAAATATACTCTGTGTTGTAACTCTTCATTACAAAAATACCAGATGGAGCAGACAGACTTTCAGGAATAATCTCACAGAAACTAGGCAGGCTTAGACATGCAAACATTTGACAACACATACGTACGTACACACGCAAATGTTGCACTGAGGACTAAAGAACTGTGCAGATTGAAATACTGTGTTACTGAGGACATATATTACCAAAAGTGTTTTTAAAAGTATGTATTTAAGTAACAATTGCTAAATTTTGTTGTCTAACTAGTCTTATGCTGATCTGCAAGCTTGTTGTTTGCCATACACACTCTTACATTTTGGCTCTACATGAAGCTTCTGTACCCATAACTAGAATATGAAGTCTAAGAAGAAAAGAATTCGGTCCTGAGTTTGTTGTTTTCACATACAAGTTCATTTTATCTTAGTAACAGTGTTCAGGAGTGAACAGGTTAACTGCAAAAAATGTCAGTTGGTATTTCTTTTTCTCCTCACCTATAAAAAATTGCAAATTAAAAAAGTTCTCAAGGAAATTTAGTTCATACCAAATCACGTGCCAGACAAACAAGGGTCATTCTAGAACACAGTCAGTCTTAGCTGAGAAGCAGTACAGAATTCTGACACACATCATCCTACTACAGCTGCTTGGGTGGGTACAGGATGCATCATCTCAGCAGCCTGAAGTTAGATTACAGTCTTGTCCCTTTAACAGTATAAAAGCCTACGTCAAGGATCCAGACTTGATTCGTGTTCTTCAGTTTCATCAGGTAGCTCTTCAGCAGATGCATCACACGCATTGTCCCGGTTATCTGCAGACTGATTTAGCTCATCAGGTTCCCCAGCTGCAATCTGAGTTGTTTCTTCTTCCTCTTCTTCCTCCACTTCTCCGTCATCCTCTACATCCATCTCAAACACTCTCACATGACGGAGATTTGAACTTAGCTAGAGAGACAGTAAGAGTTTCTGTTAATAAACAAATGAAAGCACCAATACCATTTTAAATGTCAGCCAATGGCTTTGAAAATAGCCTTTAACTTTGAAATGAAGGTATCAAGGAAATTAGCAACTGTTTTCTTGCTCTGCAGGCTGAAAAGTAAAGCAAGCAGGTCTATTAACTTCTGTTAAAGTTCTTCTGTGTTAGGACAGAGGTATGACTGTATTCTGACACACTTATAGCAGATTATGAGAGAATAATCTATTTGTTAAAAAAAAAGTTTTGATAAATATCACTAAATTAGCAGAAACAGGTTATTGCTCTCTCCAGTCAGAGCATGTTTGCTTTAACAGTTTACAGGCTCATTCATAGATACTGTACTTACCACACAAGAAACTTTTCTAATACCATTTACAGCAACATACTGAGCTTTCATGTTCTCCAGAACTCTCCACTGATTCTCCAAGAAGACAGTACGTGTGGTTATCTCATCACTTTGCTCATCCAGCCTGCACACATCAAGAAGAAAAGCACAAACCTAGCATATAAGAAACAAATCTAGTACTAAGAAAAACCTCACTCAGTCCAGGTTTTTTATGTCTAAGGTTTTTTTATATCATATGCAACAAGCAGATAAACATTTGAAACCATCACAACTCTGCTACAGATATTCTAGAGTGGGGTATCCAACTGTGGAGACACAACATGTTTCAACTGAGGTAAAAGAGTACAGCAGGTGGTGAGAAGGGAGTTGCAAAGTCTGATCTTCCCACAAGTAACAGCTACAGCAGGAGGATGAGGATGGCCTTCCTTCAAATCTCTCTGCATGAAGAGGAGTTTCTGAACAAAGTCCTGGAGGCAATGCCTCCACTTACAGAGAAGTTTGGTCCCCATGACCTTTCAAACACGTATCACTGCAGTTCATCCCCACTCATAGGGACTCTATGAACGAACTCCCTGCCAGTGACCAGGATTAGCTTGAATTTGCTTTTAATATTTTTTCATTCTTCAATACACAATTTATTTGTGGCATAAAAAAAAAAATATTTACAGTTCAGTACAGCTCTTTATTTTGAGGTAAAAATTATCTTAAGCAATCCACCAGAGGGGCATAGGGAGAAAAAAAGAAAAAGCAAGCGAGGCACAACAACTAAAAGACTGGATTCACCGCTTGAACTACATTGACCTTTTGTGTGTGTGTGTGTCTCCACTTCCATCAGGTGCTCTCCTCAACAACATACAGAGAGGCACCAATTCCAATGTTTCAAGGCTAAGCTGACCATAGTTGTGTGACTATCAGTGGAAAGATGAAGAAATACCTGTGTATCCTTATTACAAGGCAAAGGTATATGAGCAAATATGCTGAAACCATCCTGAAATTAAGTATTCTAACCAGCAAAGTTAGCATCCTCTAAAGAAAACGTTTCTGATTCTACAGGATGTCTTCAATGGCCCTCCCATTTCAAGAGAGCCAGGTACACACAGGTAGTATTCAGTCTCAAAAAAGCAAAACCAACCCCCAAAAAACTACAAACCAAACTGTTTAGGAAGCTTCCATCTCCCCACCCCACTCTCCTTGGCAAAAAAAGAGTTTTAAAAATATTTACACACCCAAAGCATGAGTAACTGTACACAATTAGAATTATTTGCTTAATCTGCTTTTCAGTTCTGCATTTTGAGAGTTGCTTAAAGTTTTTCAGTACCTTTTAGTAGAATCCCAGATGAATTCCCTATCTTGGTCCTCATCTGTGTATACTGAAGATAAAGGCAGCTGAGCCAAGACTCTCTCCTTCCCCTCTTGTTCCACGCTCTCCTTCAGAACTACCGTTACAGTTTCATCATCATAGAAGTGTGCATCTAAACAACTGTAGCATCTATAGGAAAATAATTTAGAAAGCATCAAGGAATAAAAGTGAATACAGAACTAAAATATTTTTAATTTGCACAACATTCATGTCAAAAAGTATCCAGGAGTTAACAGTGATTTTACTGTAAATGACAAAAAAATGTCAGTCATGCTGAGGCCAATCACACCTGGCCTTTCTACATGAAAAGGATGAACTTAGCCTGCCATGCCTTCTAAGATGCCTTCATTCAGGCATATCAAGTCTCACTCTATCTTACTTAAAGCACATCACAGATATAAGTAAGAGCTGTTTCCAGCTAGCTTTGGTTCTTGCACATGTGCTAGAGCTCTAGTTTTCAACTAGAAAACTAAAATTTACTTGACCTTGAGATGAAGTGCAAAATAAGACTCCCACAATCCTGCAGCTTCATGCACCTGTGTCATTTCTTACACCCTGACTCTCTCAGGGATTACAAGCTGGTCCAGCATCTGAAATAGTAACTTGCAGGATAAAAGTCAAACTATAATGCCTGAGAAGTTAACCTAATGTAAAATAAACACTAGAAAAGATGGTCTTCAATTTAGTGGTCTGCAATGCTGGATTAAAAAAAATAAATATACTGACCTGGAGTCTGAGCTCTCATTTATACTGTTGTTCAAGAAGTTTCCAAACTCTACTGCAATAATTCCATTACTGACAGACCTAGAAGAACAGTGTTCATTATCTCAGTGACTATTTCCTTTTCCATTCACAGAAAATCCAAAATCTCTAATGGCACCTGTGGTAAGAGATGGTGTAAGCCTGTCTAAGCTTAGCACAATACACAGCTACATCTCAGAATGATGTAACTGGTGAATGGGAACCTTTTGATTTCTGCTCCTAAGCAAAATGGAACTAATGGAGTCAAATGGGAAACTGCAGATGGCTTCTGGCATACAGCTGTTCTTTGCTGAACTTTTGGCTTAACTGTCCTAGCTTCAGGTCCATTAAGTTGTTAGTCAAATCTACAGAAAATGAGTTTAGACTGTTTTAGATAACAATGAGGGAGGAAATAGGATAGAAACTACATCACAGAGCTGTAATTTTGTCAGCAGCTCTCAGCAGGAAACATAAAAGATAGTTTCACCATGTGTTTTCTTCAGCAGTAAAATGGCTTTAAAAATTCCCACGCCTATCAGTTCATTATCTCATCAAATTAAATGACACATTACTAAAATCAGTATTTTACAGAGAGGAGGAGTTTTTGTTGTTTTCTAAACCCAGGTCATTTCAGTGGTCCCACTGACAGAATGCATCTTAAGCAGTTGTATCTGCACACAACTAGGCAGTGACAAACTGCACATTGGACACAGAAACTCCTGGAGGTACACGAAACTACACCCCAAAGAGATGTATTCCATTTGTTGCACCTATGAGTCCACCTCCCATCTATAGTACTCAATTACAGGCTGCAAGGGGTTAATCAAAGAGTAATATTTACAGTAAGACAAAGCAACACTGAAAGCATGATTCCCTGTAATTTTTCCAAGTTTGCACAAGCAAGTAATTCTATGAGGATCAAAACTAAGGGAGCCTGATTTTTTTCCTAAGCCTAAAACCATCTTTGGTCTTGTGATTAGATTTTCTGAATCTAATACAACACAAACACCTGCTGCAGTTTCCTACTGCACGTTCTAATGCCCTCCTCATTTTCTCTAGTATCCAAGAAAGACTGTATTCATGCTGCTCATTCCTTCTTTTTACAAAAAGATTCAAATTGTAATTGCCTCTGTACACATGTGCTAAAGCTCACAAACCACTTTTTCCCCCTTTTTGTCTTACCTGGAAGTATCAGTATGTCTCCTCAAAATGTGTATTTTAGAAATAGAATTTTCTAATATGGTGAAGAGAACATAATGTATATTAGATGTTTTGTCATTCCACCTGTAATGTGGGGGGAGGAAATGAAAATTTAGGTCAAGTTTTAGTAACTGGTAAATGACATAGAACAAGGACTAGCAGCATACTTACAGAAATGGTAGTTTAAATAACTGAGGTGTAGAATCTTCACTGAAAAGGAAAAAACAAAGCAGTTTATAAAATGCTACTGTAATTTTGTGCAACTGAGCTTTAGAAATAAATGTAAAGAAATACCTTTCAGAAGTTTTGTAAAGAGACATGCAGACTGCTTGATGCACTGACTTTCCAATTACAACCTAACAAATATAATGAAAATAGGCCAAAAAATGCAAGCCGTTATTCATAATTATATACCTTTAAGGCAAAAAAACCCCAAACCAACCAACCAAACACACCCGAGTACATCTGAAAGAAAAATCCACCAATATTTATGCTGGTATAAACATATCTATTGTAAACACTACTGTCACTTGATACACTTGTTTCATGTTTTTTCATAATATACCAGTGTATTGCCAACTAACACAGTTATCCAGTTACATAGCACACACACCAAGCTAATTAATGTTAAAAATAGATCCCAATAACATGGGAACAGAAGACACGAAACAAAAATATCCCCCCAGTAAGCTCTCTCTAGCCAAAGACTTGGGACATCCTGACAGTGGTGAAGCTGGGCTACATGCTACCACCTAAGCTGTAGGCACTTGTAGGCAAAGATTAAAACTTCAGGCCTCACTAAGCATGACTATTATCTTCAGTTGACTGCTACCCCTCAAAGAAAGTTATCAGTTATATAAAATGAACTTACTGCTGGCTTTTGTAAACACTGATCAATGACCCCTTCCATTTGCCTTTTGACAAAATGCAGTGACTTCTCAGGATAGTAGGGAAACAAAAGTGGACTTTCTGTTAACAGATAAAAGTTCATTTAAAAAATTCTTATCTCTCTATAACAACATACTGTTATTAAAGCGACACATTGAAGGGTCAATAAAACAGTTGCAGGGCTATAGCACATGCTTTACAAGAAGTTGAGTGGGCTGGGTTCATTTAGCCTAGAGGAGCGGTACCTAACAATGAGGAACCGTTGCTCTCTTCAGCTGCCTAAAGGAGTTACAGAAGACAACGCTTTTAAGGCTGAACACAGCGAGAGGGGAAGATATAAGTCAGTCATAAGCTCCAGCAAGGGAAATTCCAATCAGACATAAGGAAAAAAAGTTTTCACAAGCACTGGTTAGTCACTGGAGCAGGGTTCCCAGAGTGGCTGCAGGGTCTCTATCCTTGCAGGTGTAGAGGACTCAACTGCACAAAGCCTTGAGCAACCCAGTCTAGCTTCAAAATTAGCCCTGCATTGGTTGGATTAGGTGACTGCCTAAATTATTCCCCAATAATAAATTCTAACTCAAGTAACTAACTGGACTACAATATGAAATGAGATAAATGAAGGAGAAATGGAGGCCTGTATGCCCCTTCAGCTTTTCCCCACAGCCCATTCAAAATTGCAAAAAAGACAGAATTGCATTTACCCAAGAGCTACAGACACAGTTGTCACAAAATATCTTAAGCAAAACAGTTTCCATACTCTTTATAGTACCTATGATTTGGCTTCAGTAGGACCGATTCATTCTTATTAAATGAACTACTTTGTAAGAAGACATTTAGCTTTTGAGATAAATCTCACTACTTAAAATAAGTATATAATCTGCTTCTTTTCCAATGTTTAGCTGGAAAAATGGTAAAAGTTACATCAACCAAAGCAATATAAAACACCAAAGAAGGCTAGAAAGTGTCAATGACAGAAGTGTTGCTTGTCCTATAAACCTTACAGTTCTGAGAGCAAGACAAACATCACAATACTTGCCAAATACATACCAACAAAACCACAAATTATCTCTACAAACAGTCATGAATCTTGGGTAGTAACAGAAACAACCAGTCAAGTAGTCTACACATTTGAAGCAGTTAACATACTTTCAAAGTATGTCTAAAAATACATTGTCTAAATACTGGTTTTACAAACAAAAATGCTATCACTTCCCATCTTTCTATTGAATTAAATAGGCAGAAAAAGGCAGCTAGAGCAAGTTCTATTACAAGATAGCTTATGCTGTAGAAATTTTACAGTCTATGGTTTCCGAAGTTAAACAAGAATCATTTTCACCATCAGCTTGTTACAGTCACTTACTTCCTTTTCACCACTAATTAACAAAATAATCTTGGACTCCAGTGAAAGAGAACAAGTTAGGACACTTCCCCCAGGTATGACCTAAGTGTAATTACTACTTCCTTGACCTGGAACGAAGATTTAAAATAGGTATCTCCTGGGATTCCTTCCAAGCCAACATTTCTCAGATTGGTACATGAAATGTAGGAAACTCCTAATACCCAGAAAATGGCAATTGACTGGGTAAGCAGCTACATAAAAGCTGTGTAAAATAACAAGGCCCATTTATTTTATTCTACTCAGATGGAGACCCATGACTAATGCTATAGAAGTAACTCATAAGCATGAAAAAACAGATTACTCTTCTGCATTTGTTATACTCTATGTATATCTTTGATTCTCTTCTACTTTTTACTAAAGCACACGTTACCTTTAAGATGAGTACTATTTTTAAGAAAGTCAAACCACTGGTTTCCCTCTGTATTAGGTGGTGATACCAGGTCATCATCTTCATCTTTCAAGTACTAGAAAAGAAACAGACACTTGTAACATTGCATTTTAATAAGGGACATGAGAATTCACCTCCAACATTTCAGTTTTACATCACTATTGCTGGCTGTGAAGAAGTTTCACCCTTTTCCCAAAAATACAGCACATGTAAGGTAAAACTATAAGATATGTTTTTAAACACTCCTTTTCCTAATAATAGTCGAAAATAATTAAAGTACTGTCCTTTACCAACACTGGAATGTGCAACACAGAGCAAAAGGGACCGAGAAGAAAAGTGGGCACAGCTTTAAAAGCTTCTCCATCTAAGGATTTTCTCATTTATTCTTTTTCCATCGACTCCCTAGTTCTTTACCTGGCCAACTCTCTCCACATTGAAGTATTTTCCTTTACGATTGTAAAGTTCTGGTGCCTGAAAAAAGTAACACAAACAAAACCGTTATTTAAACCCAAAGTTAATGAGAAGTAATGTACAAAAAGATGATTGTATTATTTTATTATACGATTTTTCAGATTCAATTCTTGGCAGCAAAAATACGCTCAGATGCCATACTTGGCAAACCAGTATAACTTACCTCATTGAAGTGTTCAGTAAGAAAATCAGCAACAAACGTGATATCTTTTTGAGTCATCTAAAAGGAAAAAAAAAATTACGTGAAAAGCTAAGGATAAGAAATACATTTCACTGAGCACAGAACACATTTTTCTGTAGGCTGAAGAAGTGCAGCTCCCTCAGCCTGTCCTCACAAGACAAGTTCTCCAGCCTCCAACCTGCTTGGGAGCTCTCTGCTGAACTCACTCCAGTTTATTCATGTCTGTCTCGTATAGGAGGGCACCCAAACCAGAGAAAGTATTCTACATGCAATCTGATGAGTGCTAAGTAAGGAGGGTAACCACTTCCCTTGACCTCCTGGCCATGCTGCTGTAGTACAGCCCTGGTTACTCTTGGTCATCTTTGCTGTCAGGGCACACTGCTGGCTCATGCCCAGCTTGTATCCACCAGCATCCCCAAGTTCACCTCAGGAGAGCTGCTCCACAGCCAGTTGGGGCCTTGCTGTGCAATTGCAGGGGGTTACTGTTAGTCAGGACAGAACCTTGCATTTGTCCTTGTTGAACTTCAGGAGGTCCCTATCTGTTCATTCCTCCAGCCTATCTATTTCCTTCTGGAAGGCACCTCTGCCTTTGAGCATATTAACTGCTTCACCCAGTGTGATGATGTCTGCAAATTTCATGCAGGTGTATTTCATGTCCTCTACCAGGGCCTTGGTAAAGATGTTAAAATCCCATTCCAGTTCACTTAGTCATTTAGGGCATATAAACAGCTGCTATACACAGAGGTCTCGCATTCCCATACAGTGTACTAGAAAGAGTAGAATTATCAAAGAAAACAGAAAAAGCAATTCATGTGAGACAGCATATTAGTGTGAATCTGCATCAATTTTCTCAAAGAAATGACAGACACTATTCTTTAAGTTTTGGAACAAAAATAAACCTTCAGTCTTGCCCTCTAAGTCAAGCAGAATACAGCATATACCACCATTTATTAGAAAATGTTACTACTACCTTGTTCAGCTCTGGAAGCACATGGTCTTCTGACATCCTCAACATGGCTGAGGGGAAAATTATATTCTTACTGTGACATCCTCAACATGGCTGAGGGGAAAATTATATTCTTACTGTATTAATATTAGTAAGTTTTCCTAATATTCTTAATTTTCCGTGGCTATGTAATAACACACTGCTGATAAAATAGGAGAGATTAACTTGTCAGAAGCAAAAGAGTCTGGAATGAAGAATTATGAATTGAGACTGAAATTAAGCCTCACTTGTCCCACTAGCTTACAATACAAATCTTGGAGAATTTATATCTTTAATCTTTTCCAACTGCATTGTACTCTCTACAAGACTGAGATAAGACTATTATAAAAAGGGTTCATAAGAATTTATTTATGTACATACTAAGAGTACTAAAATGGATATATATAAAATACATGAATACTGTCATGTCCGGAATAATGTGTTTTAAGAGAATTGCAAAGAAGTAATGTTAAATCAATGACACTTAGATAAACAGTTCTCCATTTAAACACAAGCAAACACAGCGAACATTTAAATAATTAAAGTTCTAATGTTACAACAGAGAACTCTGATAGTTCTGCTTTCTGCAATTTTTAAAATTAAAAAAAATTATTATATTCCCACTAGTAAGAGCTAACACTGCATTTCTGGTGCTTTTACAGTACCTGGTAAGACTGTTTAGGTTTTTTGTAAAGTAGTTCTAAAAAGATCAATTAAAACCTATAAACATATTCATAACCACTTTATAAAAACAAGCAGGCTAAAATATAGTGTTCTGCACATCCCTCTAACATTTTACCTGCAGCTACCCAGCTGCAATTGGAGATGACTATTAAGTGCATCCGGACATTCAGAGACTGTTTATGTCTGTGCATAACCTTACAACTAACTAGGTTTCCACAGGAGAAAAGAGCAAGTGACAGAGAAAAGGAGAGTTAGAATATACTTCAAATTTGGTGTAAACTAAATAAAGTCCTTTAATTTCTCCAAGCCAAGACCAGAAAATTGCTCATGAAGCAGACAACAGTTTGGAGTAATATTACAGGATAAGTATACACAATAAACTTAGTGTGTGTACAGTGGGTAATTGAGAACTATCAAACTCATGATGTGTGTTTAATATTATAATTATTCTTGCCTTATCAATTGTAACCTTTTAGATGTCCACAAATTTTTTATGATAGAAATATATAACTTATAACTAAGATTGGCTTAATTACTTGCTGACATTTCAATGCTTACATAACAAAACAGATACTAGATGCTTACTATGCCATCAAGCTTACCAACATACAGCCATCGAAAAAATGCTTTGAAGTTTTTCATACTACTGTCGATAACTCTGAGCAAGAAACAAGAAAAGAAATTACCAGATCTAAATGTCACAAGCTGCTCCAGGCTTAAGTCCCATCTTTATTACAGAAAGGCCTGCAAACACTATTAATTTTTTAAAAAATGCCCAATGCAATCTTCCAGGTAAGCCTGTTCTTGGTGTATGAGTCTATAAGATGCAGTGAGACAAGATAAAAGCTCACCATCACCAGAGGAGCCTTGCTCTCCCAGCCTCCTCTATACCCAGCCACATGCTTCCCCTTAGATACAAGACTCAATGGACATGCTTTTTAATTTCTCCAGACTTTATACTTACTGAAGCAGCTCATTTGCTTTCAGGATGAAAGAACCAACAGCAGTAATAGCCTCTGCAAAAAGAGTTAATCATTATTATCAAGCTTTCAAAAGTGAAATCAGAGTGAGTAACACATATACACACACTACTGTACCTTCAATTCCGGATGCATCTAATCCCAGAGACTCATATTTTTGTTTCCATAAAGCCATTCCTTTCAATTCACTCAAGTGGTATAACAGTGCCTCAGAGCCACTAGGAAGGCAGAGCAAAGAAGTATAATCTCTTAGTCACGCTTTGGAAATTCAGTGCTTCACTGCATGCTACATTTTAATCATTTAATGTGTAAGGTGGAGAGCTTTATAAGGTGTCCGGCATATAAGAGTTAAAGTGTCATTTCACAGAAAAGCAAATATTATCCTAATGATTTTAACCACCACACAAAGCTGGCGCGAATATTTTGCATCTAATAAACACACCAGGCAGTGATATACAGGTGATGTGTTACGGAGATTGTACAAAATACTTCAACAGTTCCCATTACCCAAAAGTAAATTAGGACATTTTGCCACGATCACGGTCTCCATGCCAGTACACCTACAAAGAACCACCGATTCTGCACACTGTCTTTTAGCAAAGCGTATAATATGCCATTTTATCTATAATTCATCAGACATTCTGTGACTTACCTCTGCAAATGACTTATAACCAACTTTTGTATACTGGAATAGGAAGACTCTATTGACTGACCAAGTTTTTTTAAACCCTGTTAAAAAAGCAATACAAACATACAGTAATGTTCGCTAACTTAACAGAACAGTGATTAAAATATATTTAAATAATTATTTTAAAACATTAAAAAATATTAACATACCTTTACGGTCAGTTGGTTCATTAGTAATGCCTGAAGTTCCAGACTAAAGGGGGTTGGGAAGAGAACCAAATACTCATTAATTTTCTATTTCAGTATCAAATGCAAATGCATACTCAGATAAAACAAGAGTAACTACCTTGCTTTGCCCCATAACAACAGCTGCATAAACTCATCCTGAACAGAAGTGGTTGTATTCTTTTCCTGTCAGTCAAAATGATTGAATTAGATTGGTAAAGAGATTAAATCCAGGCTACCAAATAATCTCACAAACACTTCAATTAAAGTATATCTGAAAAACCACCCACGTCCTTAAATGCTGAAATCAGACTACTGATCACTGGAAATTTTCCAGTATTTTAAGTTATTTTCAATTGTACAACCCAGTAAAAAAAATCTAAGCAGTTCACCATCACCAAGAATCTAGTCTAAAAAAAAAAAAAAAAATTGATTCAATTAACTTCTAGCCATGGTCAACGAACACAAAATTTAAGCAAATCCAAGAGCACCTTAATCATGGCTGTCATACAGGCATGTATGAACTAGGCAGCAAGTGCTGGTGGGCCGTTACTCAACATTTACAGTATTCAGTTTATCAAAGACTGAAGTATAAAGAGCACAACCTTAAATAGAAAGCAACTGATCAATACCTGTGCAAGCTGAAAACTCTCGCTTTTGAATAACTTAGAATAAAATAAAGAATTATCACAATACAATCGTGCTGGATTGTTCTCAGATATCTTCAGCATCAGAGCACTTGACACACAGTAAGTTCCAGGTTGCCTCTGAACTTAGAGATTGTTATCTGGAGGCATTATGCTTAAACAACATTAAGATATGCAGTATGTTAACACGAACAACAGAACTACTGCAAAAAAAATGTTTTTCCAAAAGAATGGTTAATACTGCAGTACCTGTACAAACTTTGTTAACCGTGAGTCCATCTGCATCAATATTTCTTCCCACGCTTCACACATGCACGTCAATGACAACTTTATATACTGTAATACAGGTACAGACATTAGCGTTATCCCCTTCCCCCCCCCTTCAAAACACATGCAAGAACTGGATGTTACAATACAAAGATAAGATACACTGTAGATATTATATAAAATTTATTACCAAATTCCAAGTTAGAGCTCTACATTTACTTAAAACCAACTTACGCTTCCTACTAGAAAACAATTATTTTACTTGCATTAAGAATATTGAAGCCTTTAAGAACTGTGATATTAAAAAGATGTCGTAATACAACTGTACCTGTAACAGAGTTGAAATGTGAGTAAACTTCCGGGCCATTTGAGTTACCTCAGGTAAGTAACTTGATAACAGACTAGTGTCCAGCTATAACAAATGAAACAAGCAACAGTTAACAGATGATTTTTCTTCTAAGAAATTTTAGATTACAGAAATGAAAAGAGGAGAACCCACAGAAAAGCCGTCATTTCTCATTTCCTTAAAGTTGATTTTAAGAGAGAAATGCATTTAATTCAAAGGGGCAATAAATATTTTTAATACATCTATAAAAACTCATGATGAAGTTCCTCATTTTGGAGTTTTAACAGTAATAGTTCTAAGGATGACTGTTCTGGATAGACTGGATAATCAACAGCATTGCTCGTATGCCTTTGTGCGTAGAATGAAGAAAATATGAATAACTGTAACTGAATACATCATAGAATCCTGGAATGGTTTGGGTTGGAAGGGACCTTAAAGATCATCTAGTTCCAATCCCCCTGCCAGTGGCAGGGAAATGAATGTTATATTTAAAAGTAATATTGTAAAAGAATGCCTCAGATCATCATCATCAGTCTGATCAGTGAAACTGTATGTTAACATGATAAATCCAAAAGCTAAATCAGGGTGAATTTCAGAGAGGCTGGAAATAGTAGTTTGTGGTTTTTTCTGGAAATAATGGGAAAACAATAAAGCTACCAGAAAGTATTTTAAAAAGCAGTTTTACTTTTAAAGAACACTTTAAAATTACATTACTTGCCTGAAAATATGTTATCTCTGCTTCGCTCTCTGAGGAGTCTCGTATCTCTGTAATAACCGATAGTGATTTCAAATCACTAGACAAACATAGTCCACGACAAGAACCTGCCACCTGAAGGATTCCAGTTTAAAAGTTAATGAAATATTGCATTTCCACTAAGAGGTATTTACTGCTCATTCACATACAACACTTCCATTTACATTCACATACAACAAAGGCTATGTTCAATGACACGTAAAAACAAAGTGGAATTTTCAGCTACTGTTCAGGAATAAAAGCACTCTTTTTACTTTGGATTAGTGTTGAACTTACTTTCATTTGAAACAAGATGTTAAAATTGCCAGAGTTAAGAATGTCTTTCCAACAATAACCACACAACCTTATCAAAGAGAAACAACTATTCCTTTCTTTAAACTTCAACAACCCAGCTTCACTTATGTGTAAGCACATAGGTGTATTTTTCATTCAATTCAGCTGTAGCTTGGTATATTACGAAGACAAAACACAGAAAGGCACGAAACACACCCCAGTTACTGTAGCAATCTTGAACATTCCATAAGCATAAATCTCAATAAATCCTGAGCTGCCACCAAGGACAAGAGCATTAAGCCTATAAAAATAGAAGAATACATGTTGATGAGCATACTGAAACAAATTCTAATGCATACAAATACAATTTGTAATACTTAAATTCCATCCCTTTACTAGAGAGCCTCTAAAGAAATATTGAACAAAAAGAAACACTGTACTACTGTCTACAATCCAAGAAATTTAAAAACAAAAAATTAGCTTAGATTTCATTGATAAGACCTGCCTCTAACATTTACAGGAAAAGTATCAATTACTAAATTAACTAGAGATGTGAGAAAAAAATAACACAATTTTGACACAGAAGTCCTTCTTCACTAACTTTAATCCTTCTAGAAGAAAAAACTAAGTTTCTAGCAACAGCTCACCTACCAATACAGGCTGCAAAGCATTCTTACAAAGCTACTTTTGTATTCCCTGAGTTTATCCTAACTACATGCAGAGTAAGTTTATCGCAGTGACTCAGTGGCACACCTCAGCAAAACCTCAAAGGCAATAAAGATTTGAAATAGGCAGAGCAGCAAAGAACAGCCACAGGTAACAACAGCATCAGACACAGAAACCCAGTTCAAAGAATAGGGTCTGGGACAGATCTGTGGTTTGCTTGCTTATTAAAACCAACTTGCTACAATAACTTGGGACAAAGCTTCTCTGTGACCTATGTTTAAAATGTTAAACTTTGGACAAGGAGGTTGTCTATTGCTGTCATACATCCATACATCTTCAACTACACCTATCTGCTTACATTATAATGAGCAGTAATGCTCTCCAACATAAAAAACTAGAATGTTTTGCATGTCCCCGTAAAAATATGAGAAAATTAACTGCAACTTCTGCTCGTTATACATCTAAATATATGTTAAAGGAAAATGTTTCTCTTAAAACCAACTGAGACAGAACTTAACAAAACCGTATCTGAAAAACTTTTGGTTTGGTTAACTGAATGGATGGAGTAGCACAGAATCCAGTAAGCTCCTACACCGCTGACAGCCGCCACATCCCTCTTTCTAGCAAGAAAGTCCTACTGTAAGAAGAAATATCAAGCCTTAAGAAGGAATAACTGGTGACAGAGATGTAAATTTTGAAAGAAGGAGGATGATTCTCAGTGGTGAGACTATAAGGAATAGTGAAAGAAAACAACGGAAAAAAGGAATGGAAAAACAAGGCTTAAAAAACACTTAACAGAGGTTAAGTGTCCTCCTCAAAGACGCACTACAAGCACTCCACAAAGTCAGTCTCAATCTGCTAAACTACACTCCCTCCAGCTGCTCCTCGTGGGTTTCCTAATAAGAGATATTTACTTTATTTTAAACTAACCCTAATACAGCTGATTTCAGAGCTAATTTTAAGCTTAGCTTTGTCACATTCATGCAAACCCACGGAAATTCCCTGTCTGTAACAAACATTCACAAATGTCTCCAAAACCAGCTTAAGTAACACATATAATATAGCCTTTAAATACATCCCAAGAAATCTTATTCTAAGGAAAAGAAGATATGGCACCAACAGCAGTTGCTGATAAATTGCCTTATAAACCCTCTAAATTGAGGAGAAAAGGTGTAATCTGATGGACACTTTTTTTAAAAAATATATTATTTGAACTTTATCTTTGTACATGGAAAAAAAGAGACATTCTGTATCCTTTCTCTGAGACCCTTAAAAAAAGATTATGAATAACTTAAAAGTATCCATTATTTTATAGCTTTAAAAAAACCAACCAAGCCAAAAAAAAAACCAAACCCAAAACCAACCACAACAACCCACAAACGGAATTTACCTTACATCACCCAGAAGCTTCATAATCTCATCTGACTTTTCCTCACTGAAAATACAAAACACATGATCAGGATTTATGTAGCTTGTCTCAATACCAGAAAATAAAAAAAAAAAACCATAGAGAGATATAAAATGACAATTTCTTACCTGAAAATTTTTGCAGTGGTACTGTAACTGAAAACAAAATAATTATTCTCAATAATAATGACCAGACATCTAATCCAAAGCATCTGTAGAGTATTAAAGATGAATAACCAAAACAATGACAACAAATGACAACTTGTATCTTCAAAAGATTACTAGTAATGCTTACTTTTTTGGTAGCGCTGGTAATTTAGGCAAAAGGAGATTGGATTCATCCTCAGCATTGTAAAAGGAAGTGAGAACACTGAAAAAGAAAGACGACTGTCTTTACCACCCAAGCTGTAAAAATGGGGGGGGGAGAGAATTGCTTTCTAACTTCAAAGTTACAGCATATACTCAATATGTCATGTATATTGAAGAGTTACAAATATTAGACAGTAATCCCTTATGGAGCCTTTAATTAGATAAATTATTAATAAAAGAAGTCTGATCATCTTTTTTTATTTCCACCAAAAGAGAACACAAAGTTTGTATCTGCTGGCTCAGTAGCTTGCCACCAAACCCCTCATCACCTGTAATGCACTTACTGACCAAGGCTTTCTGTTTAAACCCTGTACAACCCTGCATACAACCTACCCACACCTCAGAAAAGCTTCACTCTACAAAGACACATTACAGTTAGAGGAAGATTAAAATGCAATACTTAATATGACACCTTAGACACATCAGAAGGATGAGATTCCTCATAAGGAGGTAAGTCTATCCCCATCAGAAGAACGCTAGAGTGAGTAAAGATGTAGTTATTTTCTTGCTATTTTAAGACTGGTATTTTCTGGAGGTGTGGGGGCAAATTCCCAAGTCAGGCTTACACCACCTCCCTTTTTAAAGTAAGTCTTTTATTTAATTATTGTCTTGCACTGCAATAAGGTGTGTATCAGAGGGTTTTATAAGACCACAGTAATAGGGACCACAACATCCTCCAGCTCACAAGTGCTGCTGAGAACTGTCTAATGCCACAGAGCTCATGGTCAGTAGAGGCAATCTGGCTTCCTGAAGCAAGTACATCCATAACAGAATTACTAGTAGGGTGGGATGTAACACCATTGTTATTCTAACAAAATACATGAATATACCATTATTATAATTAGTTTAATAAATTAATTGCTATTGAAGTAAACCGTATCAGAAGACAGTTTGTACAAGCTAACACTAGATTAACCAGCTCTTAAGAGGTGGGCTGATCATGCTGAAATTTGTGTATAACCAAAAGAACCACAAGTCTAAGATACCAGCATTAAAAATAAGTGTATGAAAAGTGTCTATATTCTAACCAAAATGAACATTTTAGCCAAGTGGTAACAAAAAGCCATAGTTATGTAATATTATATTATTTTACATGACTGCTTGTAACATACTAAGTATAAATTATTAGTAAGGTGGCACCATATAGCCCATAATTTACTTCTTGAGTTTTTCAGACTCACCTGCTTTCCTCAGTTACATCCATCCAATGCATGTAAGTAACAGATGAGTCGATGGAGAAGGAGTGCAAGCTTTCAGGTTTTTCTACATCACATAGAATAATCCGCTTGGTATCAGTAAGGCCAAAAGCCAAAACTAGAGAAAGATGAATAAAATGTATAAACAACCAACATGCAGAACTTTGTAGGTACTTTATACCGAATTAGAAAATGTGTCTTCAAAGCCAACTACTGGACAGAATTTTCACTTTGTCTTTTTATAGTCCTTCCAAATTCTCATTTGAAACCTACTCATTAAAATGAAAGTTTGAACTCCTATTATATTTTAGGTGAAAAGTCAAAGGCATGATCCCACAATTATTTATCTACATGTGAACAGAACATGCTTCTCACACTGCTAACACAGTTCAGATAAAGCAGAAGCTTCAGATTTTGCAAATTTGAGGCCAAAATTTGTATATAAAGACTATCTACCAGGAAGGTTTGGGGTTTATTACAATGAAATACAATTTAAGACTTGCTGAGCAACTTTTGTATCACCATTTTCTTAACTTAATCAATCCATAAAAGCATATGGTAAGCAAAGGTTTCTAAGCTTACTTCCTTGTAATCACAGGCAACCTGCTTAAAAAGAAGTTTCTTAAACTCCTCTGACTCCATCATAAAACTACATAGGTATTTTTTACCCACGTCATAGAAGATCATTCCCATTCTCCGGCCTCTAATGAGTCAAAACATTAACTTATTTCCAGCTTAAGTTTATTAAGCTATTAATTTCAACATTATTTCTGTTGATAAGGAAAAGGCTTTTTTCCCTTCTCTGGTGTATTATTCGAGCAATTTTAGCCTCTAAGGTTTAGCCTATCCTAAATAAGCCAAGGTCTTCAGTCAACTCTGATCAGACAGCCTTTCTCTGTACTTGCACAATAACTTTTGTCATTCATATATAAATACCATGCTTAGTTAGGAACTAGAAGTGTTGCTATACCTTGAAAAGGAGTATTTTGGACATAGATCCACCTTGCAAATCTTTCTTGCAGTTGCTTTCAACAGGGTAACTCACTCTATAACTTTCAATAAATCTACGTAAAATTAAGCTACCCTTCTCTTCAAACATAGTTTACTTGACAATTTCCTTCACAGACAAGAGGTATTATCACCACAGCTTTCACTGTTTTCCAATGGGATTTTTATTGCACCGTATCACCGCATACACTTCACATTACTTTTGCCATCTGGTCTCCAAGCAAGAGCAGTCACTTCTTTTCCTGTATTTTCATTTGGAGGCAAACTCCACACTCGTTGAAAGTTTGCAAGCCGATGGAGTAAAACCTACAAAGCAAACACATTGAAGACAGAAAAATAAACCACATTCTCCCATCAACACCAGTTTGTAAATCAGGTCAAGATACACTTTTTTTTAACCATTCTTTAACAACTCCTGCATCTTAAATATCACCTGCTCCTCTAGTAGATGATTCACTCCTATGTCATTTTAGAGGACAGTATATTCTTTACTACACAGCAATACGGAGAAAGAAGCTGTGCTTTGCTGTTCCTAAACGCTTGGCTAAGCTTACAAGAACCATGCCACAGATAACGGCGAAGCCGTCCCGGCGACTGCACAGAACAGGCAGCGGTTTCCTGCTGGCAGCAGCCGCTTCCCTCCCTCCCCAGAGTCCTTCCTGTCAGCCCACAGATGCGGCCTCCAGCTCAGCCCCGGGCTCCCCGCGCCAGCACCGGCGGCTCGGCAGCCCCCCACACTCACCTCCCCCGCTCTGTTGGCCAGGGCGATGAGGTCCCTCTTGGGGGACCAGGCCATGAAGACGACCTCCTGGGGTAGCTGCTTCTCCCCCACCTGCCGGAAGGCGGGCATGGTGGCGGGGCGCTCCGGCCGGGCGCCGGCGGTGCAGCGAACGGTACTGCAAGCTCCTGCCGCGCCCCTTCCCTCCCGTCAGCCGCCCCCTGACCCCCAACGCCGCCGGCCTCCCGCCCTCCGCTCCCGGCTTCCGGAGGCGGTGCTTCCCCAACGCGGCGGGGATTGGGCCTGGTAGGGAGCGGGGCCGCCGCGGCTTCCCGCGCCTCAGTGTCGAGCGCGGGGAGGCGGGTCAGGCTCTTCCCACTCTGCCCGCTGGGACAAGGCTCCCGCCTGCCGTGTGCCCCGCCGGGCCTTACCGGGCTGAGAGACGTGCCCGCGGCCGGGAGGGCCTCGCCGAGAGGAGGCGGTGGGGCCGCGGACTGGCGCTAGTGCCGCCCCTCTCCCCGGGGCCCGGCCCCAGCTAGCAGTGGCTGCGTGCAGCAGCTGGTGCCGGTGAAAGCGCAGCCTCGCCCACCTGCCGTGCGAAGCGGCGCGGCGTTACTCAGGGTAACTACACTGCAAGGGTCGGCCCCTCCTGCTGCAATACAAACCGTCGGGTTTCCTGTGCCTGCACCCCAGAACACAGTGCACCTATGCTCAGTTCCCATTTTTACAATATAACCCACCTCTGTTAGCAGTGCCAATATTTAACGATTTTTTTTTTAAATTTAATTCATGGAAGTAGTTTAAAAATATTTAAACTTACTTACTAGGTCACTTTTTTCCACTTAGAAAGCTTCTGAAGTACTTTTCAATTTTTTGTTCTTAATTTTTTTTCTGTTTGGAGAGAAAATTCAAAAAACCCCAAAATCATACCGTGAGAAGACTGGAATTCCCGTGTGCCTTCCTCATCACCTAACCTCACTCCTCCCTTGCCCCAAGACTCCAATACCTACTGTAAAACCACAGCATCCACCCATACCTCTCCTCTCAGCAGCACTCCTCCCTTAACTTCGGACTCACACTAAATCAGACAAAAATAGCTAATCCTAAATACACAAAAAAGGTTACATTATACAAATACATCCTGTGTGGTTTACTTAGCATTTTTTTGTGTGAGAGTAATGATGTGTAGTAAAAGAAATGGCACTTTTAATTCAATCAGGTTTTATTTTGGATGTTAATATTAACATTTTTAGAAAATGGAATCAAAAGCTGGCCATAAAAAAATAACTAAAGTACCAGCAAGCAAAGTCACGTCTTTTTTTTCTTATTCTTTACTTTCTTCCTGGAGAATATGGCATGCTTCATAGTTGATCTTTTACAGATCCCCATCTTTATCCTCTTCAGAGTTTTCTGCCGTTGCTTTTTGTCAGCTCTGTAAAGCAAAAAAAGGAACATACAGATTAGAATAAAATGGAGAACGTACTTCTACATTTGCTGGTATTTTAAATAACCTGTCCATGTAAGTACATGAACTTAGAAGCATTGTCACAAAAAGTACAAGGAACATTCCATCTTATAATGTTATGATATTTAATCTTCCTAAAACTGTTTGTCCACTTACTACCATAAATTATTTTTCATGTATGTACTCATTCACCTTTAAACAGATGCAGACAACTTAAGAAATGCCACTAAGAAAGTACAAAAAAGCACATACAGACTTTTGTGCTCAATGTATAATGCATGAATATATAATAGAAAGGCTTAGAAGAAAGTACATAAAGTTTAACAACATTACAAAGACTCCTGCCAAGAATACAGAACCTAGATATAACTAGCGAGTGGATTATTTTCTGTATCTGACAAAGGATGTTATTTCATAACACAAAACACTGAATAATTTTAAGAATTAAAACATATAGATGTTTTTATTAGGAAAAGAAACCTAAGTCATCTTATGCAATAAATCAGCAAAAGAAATAACGGCCTGAAAGGACCAAACCAATCCAGTACAATGGACAGAATATGATCTTCTTGACAGAACAGATGAGGTTTCATGAATTTTAGCATCCTTTTACTTTTTTAAGCAAGGAAAAAAACATTAAAGGAGGGAATTTTTAAGAGAGTGATGTAAAATGAAATATTACTTCCTTTTAGCTCTAATACTCCATATCCAAAACTCAGACTAATGTCACAGCAGGACATGAAGCAATACACCTGTAGTCCCCTACCATCCAGCAGGCATCTGGTGAATCTTTTGACGCCGATCAAGAGGTAAACTATCTGAATCTCACTATGCAGCAGAGGTACATCTTTTGGGAGGGAAGATTTGCATTTCTACAGCCACTGAAGTCAAGAATCACAAACCAACCCACACACTATGGAGAGGAAGTTGCAAAAGTATGAGTCAACTATCCCAAACTGGAAAGACTGAGCCAACTGCTGGATCATCTCTTAGCAAATCTCCTTTCCTCTTTTCAGTTAGTTCCATCTGAAGACCGCAACACACAATTTTTTTGTCTTTTGATACATACAAACCTGTGCTCGTGTATGTTACAGAAGCACAATCATGGCAGAACAGAAGTACTTAATGTGACCCTCATTAATACAGATCTTACATGGTAGAGATTTAGATCTTAGTAGAGAGCACCTGAAATACCAGAAGCAAAAAGAAAAAGATGCCACAACAAGGCAAAAGAGCAATACAAAAAAGCGTTGTGACTCTTTTCTCTGCCCTTGCATGAGAAATCCAAAGGGGATAAAAGTGGTTCATTACTTTAATTTTGAATCTTCTTGCCAGAGCTATCCCATGCACCGTTGGGATTATTCAATGGCAACTCACGTGAAATTGAGAACATTGCATGGTTGGGATCCATATAAATCAGTTTTGAAAGAAAAGCCACAGTTAAGGTATTGGAAGCCACAGTAAGGGACCTCCCTGGTTTTTATCATATTCTCCTCCAGTATATATTCCCCAGCAACACAGCAAGTGGACAATAGTGAAAGATGATGACAGCACCCAAAGCCCAAAATTATCTCCTTCTAAATCACAGAATCATACAGTAGTTTGGGTTGCAAGGGACTTTCAGTCCAACCCCCCTGCGATGAGCAGGGACATCTTCAACTACATCAGGTTGCTCAGAGCCCCATCCAGCCTGACCTTGAATGTTTCCAGGGACAGGGCATCTACCACTTCTCTGGGCAACCTGTTCCAGTGCCTCACCACCCTCACAGTAAAGAATTTATTCCTAGTATCTAGTCTGAATCTATCCTCCTTCAGCTTAAGGCCATTACCCCTTGTCCTATCCTACACGCCCTTGTAAACAGTCCCTCTCCAGCTTTCCTGTAGGCCCCTTCAGGTACTGGAAGGCTGCTATAAGGTCTCCCCGGAGCCTCCTCTTCTCCAGGCTGAACAACCCCAACTTTCTCAGCCTGTCCTCATAGGAGAGGTGCTCCAGCCCTCTGATCATTTAAGTCACCCTCCTCTGGACCCACTCCCAACAAAATGAAAAGAAAGATGTCTTTCCATGAAAAAAGATCTAATCTCATCCAAATGCTATCTTTTATTATTTTAATGTAATATCACACTTACTGGCAAGCTGTTCTGGTGCAGGAGAGACTGGGACAGGTATTGCGTTTGTGACCTGCCTTGCCACAGACAAAACAGCCAGCATCAGTCTTCTCACAAGTGTGGTTTGGAAGAGTGCAGCAGTTGCAATTGTTACAGTGAAACCAAGCTGCAAAATACGTAATATGATTTATGATCTTGAAAAGGTTTAGAATGATCATTTTGAAACTAAGCATTAAATATAGGCTACATTACCAGGTTTTTATTTTGGTTTAGTTTTACACAGATGAGTGTAGTCAGTTTCTGGTCCCTTATCACATTTCATAAGGCAGCCAGGTACTTCTTCGCTAGACACATTGTGTAACTTCTTCAATGTAACTGAATTATTTTGCCATTAGAACTATTATCCTGTATGTGATCTTAACATGAAAAATAGTCCAGATGTTAAAATGGACTTACTAATTGCAATTTCTGTACGGGTAACAAAAATGATTGCTTCAGCTATTTAAACACAGCTATAAATATAACTGCATTTGTGTATGAAACATAGCTTGATCACGCCCTCACAAACATTCTAGTAATTGCCTATTTGTTTATAAAATTCTAATGAGAAAGTTTACAAAATCAGGAAACACTTATATGACAAATCAAAATATTTACATGTCCTATAACAAATATAAATACGATTTAGTACGCCTTGACAAGGATATATCAAATTTCCACGCAGTGCAAATATACTTAAGTTATTCAATGGCAACTCGCGTGAAATTGAGATTTTTCCTTTACTCTATGTCTTCTGAATTACTACATTTTATTTCTTTTACAGAATATTTTCTCTTCTAGATTGTCAACCCAGTTTCTTTGGACTATAGCTTAAATAATTAAGTGTACCTTTATTTAGAAAAGGATTTTTCTGTACTTACAGGGTTTTACGCATTTATTGCAAAGAACACAATGTTTCCATTGTCTGCCATCCTACAAAAGATTCATAAATGCATTGTTTGTTTATTTGTTCAAAAAACCACACTGATTCTATCTTAAAACTAAACTACTGAGGTACAGTCCCCATTATTTACAGAAACAGGTCCTCTGTAGGAAGGACTATAACTTAAAAACAACAGTCCTGAGAATCCGTGATGACTGCAGCAAAATGGCTGCATTTTGAAGCTGGCAAGTTCTACAACTTCCAAATATAAGAAATGTGTCAACAGACCACTGATGAAAACCATATGGTGTAAGTGGCAAGCAGCAAACTTTTTCTGTCCTCTTTCCAACACAAATGAACTGGGGAAATAGAAATTAATTCCTAGTGGCTTATAAATTATGTTCTGTGAAGTTAATAATAAGTCTACAAAACTGAACTGTCTGGGGTGTCCCGAGGAAATCAGTATCAGAACAGGTTTTTACTAGAGCAAAAATTACGCAAGTTATTATTTGACTACTGTGGAAACTTCTATCCAGCAAGAAGTCAAAATACTTACTTTTGACGTACATGAATTGCATATCTCACAGTGCTGGTTACCAGAACTAACATACCGCTGACATATAGTGCAAAACCTGGAAAAAATATAAATGTATTGGTCCACTATTTGATCAAGAAGCAATATAAATGAATTTTATAGAAGCTCAACAATAAATATAAGGATTGCAAAATCACTTTGCTAAATTAAAGATGATGTTTTTGATGCATGAAATCACAACTTCGGCCCAGAGCCTCAAAATCATTTAGACACAGTATATCCAAACAGCAAAATTCAGGTGCTTGAATTCAAAATAGCAACACTATCAGCAGTAAAGCAAACCAAATCCATTCCTTTGTCCTTGATGCTTCTCTTAGTGTTCATTTTATTAATTACCGTCTCAACCAAGCTGATTATCAGGGATAGCTGTAAATCTGTCTCTCGTAGGTGCACACATTTCCTATGGACTAGCTGAGGAATCTCATCATCCCACACTGGAAAATGTAAACCTCTATTTAGGTGCCCGGCTCTCCTACACATTGTTTATAGAACATGCAACCATAGAATGAGACAGAGAAATGTGCTCTTGAGCCTGGCATCCAAAAGTTAGGCATGACAATATAGCACAGCACCATCCCAAAGTCCTTTAGAAACTTTATGCCCTAATTAAGAACAAGCACACTCCTTCAGTCACTTGAGCATTAACACATCTTACCTATAACCCTCCTCTACAGGAAGTACAATCATACTTGGGGTGAGGTTCGTGAAGATACGGACAGGGGACTGTCTGCGACCTGTCTTGCCATGTTTATAAAGTGCATGATTATCATAGTCTACCTAGAAAAATAAAACCATAGAAAAAGAGCCTTAAATTGAATGCTGAGCACAGACAGAACTAGTTACATAATTATTCTCTTTATATTTCTCTTATGACATTTTCTTTTTATGTAGAAGACTCTAATCTAAAATTAGATTACAATTTCTACAGCAAGTATTTTGTCTCATTTATTTTTTAAATTTGTGCAACCATAATATCAGGTTAGACTCAAGAAACTACGTTCCTAACACTACAATAATCCTGTTTCACTTACCCCTTTTTGCTCTTTTGCATGAGATATCTGAGGTAACTTTGCAGTTGTTTGTTCTACAAAAGAGCGACCCATTGAAAAAAATAGAACTATACTGTTTGGTCTACCTGGCAGTACAAGAGTTAACGTGCATCTCAACCTATCTCAGAATAATTACAAAGCTGCAAATCCAATCAGCACTGCTTTTTCCAGCACTGCCTTCAGAGATTTGTCATAAAAATTCTCCTCTCTGAATGCTTGCTGCAATACAGAGTCTAGCCTAAAATTCCAAAAATTTCCATTGCTGTAATTCTACTCTGGTCCCACCAGTTTTGTAGATGAAAGACCTTATTTTTTTTTTTTTTTTACCAGGGCTGGGCGTTACCCACCAAGCTACTGACATTTCAACATCTGGGAAAAATGAAACATTCTGCTTCAAATTACCTCTCACCTCTGCAATATACACCTGTAGAAACTAGTGCAAATTTTGTCACACTGAAAACCTGGCAGAAGAAATGAGTTAATGGACAGATGACACATGAGTTAAAGGTATGTAATAAACTGTAGGAGTGTGACAAAGTTATCAAAGGTATGACTAATACGAACACAGAATCTGGGGCTCACATGATGAGCATGACAGGGTTTTCCAATGCAGTCAAAATTAAAGGTCAAGAAGGCGGCTCATCTACAGACAAGCGCTGCCATCGTATCTGCTTTCATTCATATTCCTGTTCACACTGCACACAACTGAAATTTGGCAGATTCACTGGGCTCAGTGATACCTGGTAATCCATCATAGTGAAGCTTGGGAAAAATTCCAGAATACGAGACTCAAAGAAGTACGGAAATATCCAGAACATGGGCATCTCTTGGTTGTTATGACCTAGTAATGAAAAGACTTAGATTAACATTAAAGAAAACCAAGGTACATGAAGCATGAAAAATTCACAGTAAATATATGTATATGTAGGTCATGCTGGGCATAAGCACTAGTTCCTCTATGTGACAGAAAGTTTTGCTATATTTTATATACGCAGAGCTGTAAGCTCCACTTAACTAACAATTCCTTTTCACCTGCCTATGTTGGTAAGAAATGGTACTAGTTTGATAGCTTATTCTTTAAAAGTCCATTTTAATTGCAAAGCAGATTTTTAAACAATTTGTAAACATTTTTAAGAGAGACTTAGAGAACTGAGTATTATTAAACTAAAAGTATCAGGAGAGTATATTACATATATGGTACTTTATCTTTAGAAATAATGACATGAGTGTGTTCACATTCACCTGAGTAGCAAGAATCACAGACTTTTAAATACTTTTTAAAATACTTTTTCTTACAGTGATGCTACAGCTCAACCCACCTATCTCGCTATAATACATACCTTCTTTTTCTGTCTCCTTCCACATTGCCATCAGTTTTTTAAAACTAGAAGCCAGTGCTTCCACTAAACCTCCGAATGGGGGATCAGTTACCATAATGACTCTTTCACCATTGTCTTGATATAGGAATTTCCTACAAGTTTCACGTGCAGCCTGTAAGAAACAGAAGTTAATTTCCAGAAATACAGATTCAAGAACTGTAAAAATACTGTATTTGGCAATAAAATGATTATTTTAGAAGTTTCAACTTTGAAGATGGAAATCATTTCCTCTTGTGGAGGTGAATTTCCTCTCGTATAGCATTTAAAAAAAAACCACAACTAAATCTGAAGCACTGAAAAGGAGTGCCCTGCTCAATTAGAGATAATGTATCAAGGACAGATGCAGTTCAAGCTTCCCAAGATAGTCTTCCTCCTAAGGGCATTAAATTTAACTTGGAAAAAAAAAAAAGATGTTATTCATAGCAAGAAAGCAAAGTTCAGGCTCAGAATACATTTTTATTTGTGACCTTTAACTTTTCTTTTATTCTGTAAAGCATTACCAAAAGTAATGGGAAAAAAATCGGTCCACTGAAAACTGATTCAATCCATACTGGTTATAAAAATATATAGTGTTCAAATTTTATCAATCCAACCTGGACTCTATTATTAAAGGAAATGTAAAAAGTTATGTATTCACTGCCACCTTGCAGTGTTCTCTCATCTACTACTTAGATTCTATTGCATTCCAAAACCAGATTTTTAATGCTAATATACATTCAAAAGTACTGCAATTCAGCCCTTGCATACACTGCAATACAGTGCCATTACAGGTGTCACCTTTTCACGCCTTGAAAACAGCACTATAGTGTTTATAATGCAGATGAATAGTGTCTTTTAATTGACAAATACAAAACCTGAATACAGTAATGGATTAAAAAAAAAATAAAAATCAAAAGTCAGGCTTTCAGACCAGCCTCCCATTTCATTCGATTCATTTTATTTTCAAGATCCCACTCAAAATTAGGCTTTAGAATGGAAAAAATCTGACAATTATCTACATAGTGTGAAAGATATCACAATGAACATGTTCATGCAAATCAGTGGTGGCTTACTAATAATGGCCGGGGAAGAGCAAAGAGCAAGCATACTATTGGGATAAAAGTTGGAAATTAATGTTTGAAATTCAATTACAGTGTGATTCTCTGTA
Source organism: Balearica regulorum gibbericeps (assembly GCF_011004875.1). Taxonomy (NCBI): domain Eukaryota; kingdom Metazoa; phylum Chordata; class Aves; order Gruiformes; family Gruidae; genus Balearica; species Balearica regulorum. Next base: position 62,144,999 of record NC_046187.1, read on the forward strand.
CAAAGCTACAATAAACATCCTACTGCAGCTGCAGGTTTCCTAATGAACTCAAAATTAAGCACTTAATGTGACATTTTAAGAGAAACAAGAAATTCAGGGGTTTTGGTTCTTTTTTTTTTTAACCATGACACTAATTCAACCTCATTTTATGACAACAAGGTTAACCTTTTGACTGCTTGCCTGGAATAAAGCAGGAAAACCTCCTCTTCCCTCCCACCCCAAGTACCAGTGAACAAGTCCCATGGCATCCATTGGGCTTATAAAGGCTGGGAATAAAACAATTAATTCTGTTGTAGCAACACAAGAACAGGGCTAATGAATACTTATATAAGGCAACAACTCACACCAAATTGTCATTTTAATAAAAGCAGCAGTTATGGTCTGTAAGTAACATTAGTTACCATAAATTTAACATGCAACTTTATCTTTGAATCAAGTGGGAGAGAATTACTGAAGAGGCACTGTTATTCTTTGATTTCCACTACTGTTGACCATTTTTATCTTGGATAGTTGTATTCTACTAGACTAGTCATGACTTTCTTACAAAATTCTGCATCAACAACATGTATGTCTTTACAAAGCACTCAAGAAATACTTGGCCTTACCTCTCCACCAAAAAAATAATGATTAAACATGTTGTAGTGGCAGAATTCATCTTCTGTGTAAAACTGTGAATACCTGTAAAATAAGTTTTAAGTAGTAGAAAAATATAAACAACTTCTTGGCTGCCCTAAGGGGCATTTACAGTGAAAACAAGGCCTTAAGACAACTTCTTTGGGTTCTGATTACTGACAACACATACCAATACTGGGAATTACTAAGCGTAATTCTTCTTCTCATAAACTGGATGTCATCTGTGTATGTGTGCAGGAACAGAGATGCAGAGGAAAGGAAAAACAACCACCAAATCGTCTGTTAAAGCAGTAAGAACACAAATCTTTGTACACACTCTTCAGACAAATAAACGTTTATTGACACCTACCTGAAATCAATATCGAGCAGAAGGCTTCTAACCTTGAAATCTTCTTCTTCTGATGCTTTTGACTGGATCATTTCATGAAGCCTGAAGTATAATTGGAGCAAAGAAATTGAACATATAATCATTGGCTTCAGAAATTATCTTGCAAGACAAGAATGCCTGGTACTTTACTAAACCTAAAACCAAACAGATAGAGAAAATGCAGTAATCTGAATTTGGATGATTCCATTTGGCTAATTAGGAAAATATGTTAGTCTTAAAAGATGAAAAGTCAGTGGAGCCTACTGGATCACAATGAACAAAACCCCCCAAACATAAGCAAAGAAATTCATTGTCACTTCTGTAAAAAACAAAGTCATTTAAAATGTATATGTGCGTGTCTGTGGTATTTGCAGTGCAGCTACAGTATTCTCCTGTATCTTATGAGCTCAAAACAAGACCCCATTAGATGCTTGGAGAATTCCAACCAATTAAAGCATAGTGAGCCTCTTATTACGGCAGAATCCTTGGTTATTTAAATATTAGTAAGCTGCACAGTTTTGAGACAGAAATATTATTTGAAAGTGTAACAATTCTCACTGACGTACCTGGGTGTTCCAACAGAGAGCACTCGTCTGAATCCTAAATCAATAATAAGATCCAGTAGGAACCGGCAACTTCTGCCTGCAAATAAATACTGTGCATTCGTTTTTTTATTCTCCAGCGGATACAGAAGTTGACTGGGACTTTTTAACTGGGCAGTGGAGATATCACACAGGAACTGGTGATTTGAGTGTTTTTCCCATTCAGCTGGCAATAGCAATTGCTGGCATTCCTGGCAAAACCTCCTCTTTGATAATGGCAACAGAACAAAATTCTTGTACCTTTAAATACAAAAGACAATAGGGAACAAACTTCGAAAAAGCCTCTATAAAAGATGTGAAGGGGAGCTATGAAGGGGGTTTCGTATTTTGTAAGAGTTCAATTAAAATAGGCAATGTAGTTTAAGCTGCTCTTGCAAAACTCCATTATCTACATTGAAATGAAGTAATATTTATGAAAAAAAATTTCAAAGGACACTTTGGAAAAGCCTCCCCTGAAAGTAAGCATATAATATGTTGGCCTAATATATTGAAAGTGCCAATAAAATAACTGGATTACAGAGTGAAGACTCCATATCAACTACCAGCAAACAGTCCTGCATGTTTATACACAAAACTCGGAGATTATTTGTTACTGTATTACCTTTGCTTCTTTTCGCAATGTTAAGCCCATTTCTTCTGCACATTAAAGTCAGGAACAATTTTTTGAACTGAAACTGCTATTAACCTGTTGTTAGCACATTATGAGCACTAACATAAGAACTACACATACATACAAAAGCCCAACAAAACACACACACACAAAAAAATAAAATAAAAGATACGGTTCCTGGGTTGAACACACCATGCTCTAATTAGATGTTTCACGTTATTTTCCCGTTGCAGTCAACCAGTTCTTATTTTCCCAAATCCCTCTGGCATGTTTTCATATTTTAAAGAATCCTGAAATATCATCTCTACATTCAGAGTACCTAAACTTGCATTACTTGATTTTTACTGGAGAAAACATAAATAACAATACCTTTCCACATTCTGTCTGTGTGTAAAAGAAGGCCGATGATTTCTATTATATTCTTCACGTGCTGCAAGCCTAGTTTCTGACACCTGTAAAATTTACGTGTATAAAAAAGTTACAAAACAAACAGATATGGCTCTGTCTTGTACATTAAATCTCAATATTAAACAAAAAGGGTGCATCAAAGGTCTCATGCTTTAGTTACTCTGCATAGAAAAATGCTCACATTCTTTGGATTGTTGTTTCAGAACAAGCGTGACTGCAGCAAAGAGGTATGCTGCACAACACCACAAGTCTCTCATTGTGAATTTAAACTGTGCAAAAAATAAATATAAGCATTTCATTCTTCTACCACATGTATTACTCAGGGAAAAACTCAAAACGTGATTGCAATGAAGATAGAAAGAGGTATACTTTCCATTAATGAATGCCAGTAGTTGCATTCCCTCTGAAGAACTACGATCCGATCCTACACAACTGATGATGGTAGAAATGTTCCCCAAGTCTTTTGTGTGATTATTTTAAAAGCATGACAGCTCTTCTCTAAAACATTCTTAATGGTTTCACAGTTAAGTTTCAAGACATTTCTGCAAAACTTATGGAACTGAGTTGTTTAAAGGGGGAGACAGTAAAATTCAACAAAGACACCGTGATACAAGTGACATTCAAAATAAAATGTCACTTGGAATACCATTTAAATCTACACAGAATGATTAATCACCTCATTTTCTCTCTATGCAACTTTTCAGTAGTAACCAGCAAAGCAATGAAATGCCTACAAACCAAATTAAATTCCAGCCTGCCAACCTGCTAACGACCACAACACGAGATACTCGTTTAGGAAATTGAAAAAGTAGCATAAAATGCAGTAGATAAAAATCACGATAAGCTCTCTGGGAATACATATCAATCCCAATATTGTTACCCTACAATTATCTGACCAAAGTTCTTTAGACAAAGAGAAATTACTGCAGATATTCTGAGACTACAGAGCATCACGCAGATCCCCACCATCTCGCTATTTTGTATATCCCATTGTTTCCCTGTATCCATCAGATTTTCTCCATCATAACCATGGAAGATAAGGACATCTTGTGGTTGGAACTACCCTATTTTGTTCAACACTGCATAGTATTGGCAAACTTCATAACTTGAATTCCTAAGCGTTTTGGCAATACAGTAACAAATGCCAGCTTTGCTCAAACTGTACACAGCCTTCCTTGAAATTTACACTTGAAACACATTCTCCTGACACAAATAAGTGCTGTGCTAAATACAAACTATTAGACAAAGCTTACAAAACAGTAATTGTCACAGATTTCCAGAACAAAATATACTCTTTCCCCCCCACCCTGTTAAATGTAGAACAAAATCCCCAGTGTTTACCATAGTCTTAAGAAGTGCTCTCTTACCTTCTCATCTTCCCACTGAAAAAAGTTACAATCTTTTCTATCCCTACAAGCTGAACAAGCATAAAATCTCCTTCCCTCCTGTTTTCCTTGGCTGGTCTTTACAAACAGAAGAGCAGGACCTAAAGGACAAACGTATTTAGATGATGACACACGGGACACCCACAGACCTGTTTTAACGCCCCCACTGCAAGCGACAGGCCTCCAGAACAAAGCATGAACGAACGCTGCTGTAAAACACAACCGCTCGCAGAGGAGCCGAGAAAGCAGCTGGAGACGAGCAACGGAGAGGCTCGGGGGGTGCCAAACCCCCCGGGAGCTGCGGCCACCTCAGTCAAGCCCGTCAGAGCCACCGGCCGGCCCAGCTCCTCCCCTCGGTGAGACCCGCCCTCCCATCCCGCCCAAGCAGCCTCCTCACCGTGCGGGCAGCTAGGAGCGCTGGGTGCCAGGCCGAGCAGAGCCAGCCCGCCCGCCCCCGCCCGCTCCGGACCACACAAGCCCTCCGAATCACTCTCGCCGCTGGCCGCCATGTTACCGCCTCCTTCCCGGCAGCCCTCGCCGCCCACCGGGCAACACCGCCGCCGGCAGGGTAAGGCAGGAGCGGGGCAGCCGTCGCTACGGCGCCCCCCAGCGGCGCGGCGGCCCCAGCGCCCCGGGAAGAAAATCGCCATTAGTTGGCGCCATATACACTAACCGGGATGAAACGAACCCAAACTCGGACTACTTATTGCAGAACAAATCAGACATCCGAGCCCCAAACCCGTGCAGTTTAGACTAGGACATTTATTTTCTTCAGTAGGCATGTCTAGTACATAAAGACCACCTTTAATTTTTTAATAAACTTGTTGAATAAAAACAATCACAGAAAGTTTATAAAGGTGGTCATTTCATTCTTATTTTGAATTCCACCATACAGTGAGTTTTACGTTTAAGGCTTAAACGTTTCAGTTAATCATGTGAATTGCTGACATGCTACATTAATATTTACATCCACTCAAAATTATATAAAATACAAGCATTTTCTTTAGTTCAACAGTATTGCTTAGAATTACAAAATACAGCAATGTCTGAAATACTGAAGGTTTCATAAAAGCAGCAGGTTTTCTCCCATTCCCAGTCTTAACTGTTCAGAAAATTACTAAAAATAAAAATATCTACCATGTTATATAAGCCACAGATCTAGAAACATGACTATCAAGTCTTAAACCACATAAATGAAAATGGCAACTCGCAGATGAGCATGACGTTGCTAAGGGCACGATAAGAAGTCTCTGTGCTCTACGTATTAGTGTCTTTTTTTTTTTTGTCAAAAAAATAATGGTGTGTTTAGATAGAAATTTAGAAGTCAGACTGGCTTTGTGATGAACACATCAGTGCTTCTGTCATTAATAGTGCAGAACCACTATGGTGACTACTGATGAACACACTTATATGTGTGTAGCAAAACAAACCTGTAACAACATGGTGCAATTCTTTCATTGGGATGGATCTATAAAGAAATATCACAATTTCCCATACGTGTGCTTAAGTACACTAGTTTTAAAAGCTACAGGTGAAATTTCAACCTCTGAAACGTACACTCAGTTTATTTTGTCACAGTAGGAACTGTGTGTACTTACCCGGGTTGAATTTTGCTGTAATCCAACTATTAAACTATTTTTGGTCCCCACATGCAAAAAAAAAAAAAAAAAAAAGGCCCAAAAAGCCTACTGGGAGCATTTTTTCCCCTTATCCCTTTCACTTGTTTGTTGAGGACAGATTAATTTTATTTTTAGTTACTTTTTTTAGTGCTTTTCAAGTATCTAGCCTATGAAAATGAATAAACAGCTTAAAACATCAGGAAGAAATTCCAAGCATTTTCACAATCAAAGATAACATTCTGCACCTTTTTTTTTTTTTTAAGACCATATAAAAAGAAATTGATAGTGTATAGGTTCTCATATTTATAGTAAACAAAAAGAATTCCTGTTGTATTCAAAAGTAGTTTCTCAGCATATGCAAACTGTGGATCTTCCCTTATTCAGAGTATTTTTCAGAATACATTAATTTAGCCTATAAAAATACAATATGGACATTCCCTGACATAAGAATTCACAATTTTGAGACAAAAATTGTAAACTTTTTATTACATTCAAAATACATTTCTTAAGTCTTTAGAATTTAAGTTCTGAGGTGTTGGCAGTCAGAGCTCTTGGTATACAGCAGAAATACATTATTGCAGAGCCTTTACACAGAAGTAGCTTTACAAGTTAAGAGAAACTTACTGTTCCCACATATTTTTGTTGCTACCAGGAGGAAAAGAAAGGCTTTCTGCTATGAAAGGTCTGCGTGAATGCATTACTTAGATGAACAATTCGGCCCTGACTTCCAGTGCTACTTCGCTCCACAATCACACGTGGCATCTGAACAAGCTGAATGGGACTTTTTTCATCCTTTAACGCCTGAGTAAGGTTTAGTATCTAAAACGGTAAAAGCAGGTAAGGTGAAGGCACACAAATACAACTGTGGCTAACAGGCTTATAAATTAGATGTCACTCCTAAATCAATTCTGTAGCACAAGACTGTGCTGTCATATTAGTTTTAAAAGACACTCTATTGCCAAGTAGAAATATTTCATTTATTGGTAACATTATGACATCCTACTGCTATCTGACTACCCTCTTAGTCTTTTCTCAACTAGTTCATGCAATCCTCTCCAAATTTTTGGAAAAGACAAAAATCTAAGAACATTTTAAATTTAGCACAGCTCAAGAGCATTGCACCTTTGATGAGAAAAAAACCTACAAGAAAGCAATCAACAGGCATTATACATAGGATCTACCAGGAGTTTAGCTACAAGTTATTTTCATATCAAAAGATACGAAGGCATATTAATAACCCATGCCAAACCCAGTGCCAAGATCCAAATTCAGCCATCAGCTCCAAGGAGTCTGTTAGTTTCCTTCCAAGACTTCAGTGCTCATTAACTGCCCTGATAATTTACTCTATGTTTAATGTTAATCGTGCTGAAAACTGAGGAAAATATTCAACTTAGTTCTGGTGACACACTTGCATTATCCTTAATATCAAGTCTTTTTTCCCCCTGCATAATGCATCTTTCTTGCTTGTGCAACTTACTGATCCCCTGCTCACTCTGCACATTCATGGCAGAAGAACCCTGACAAAGTCTTTTGCACGGTTTACTGCAATTTGGCTCTTCCAGCAACTCTACCTGACATTTACATTTTCTAAGATCTTAAGGCAATCCTCTGTAGATCTGTGTTACCTGGTTAGTCAGTCTGTTTACCCTGGGTTTGAAACCCTTCCCAGTATTTTTTCCCTTGCTTCACAAGAACATGCTTCTAACTACTTTTTGTACCTTAAAGACTTTGCCCCTTACGTGCAAGATTATTTCTCTTCAGCCTCCTTATCTTTATCAACTAGAGTCTTCATTGTCTAATTCTTAAAAATTTTCATTTTTAAGGATGTATTTACAGATATTTTGGCTATCCTGCAAATTCATCTTAACCAAATGAATCCATTACACATTGTCCTGGTTTCAGCAGGGATAGAGTTAATTTTCTTCCTGGCAGCGGGTATAGTGCTATGGTTTGGATTTAGGAGGAGAATAATGTTGATAACACACTGATGTTGTTGCCAAGCAGTCAAGGACCTTTCATACTGCCCTGCCAAGGAAAAGGTAGGGGGCACTCACGAAGCTGGGAAGGGACGCAGCCAGGACAGCTGACCCAAACTGGCTAAAGGGATATTCCACACCATATGATGTCATGTTCCATATATACCTGGGGAGCTGGCCAGGAGGCACAAGGCTCAAGAAATATCTGAGCATCAGATTCGGTTGGGGAGCAATTGTGCTGTGCTTGTTTTGTATATTCTTTTATCATTAGTATTATTATTATTATTCTCTTCCTTTTCTATCCCATTAAACTGTTTTTATCTCAACCCATGAGTTTCACCTCTTTTCTTTTTGATTCTCTCCCCCATCCAGGCAGCTGGCATCCACAACCCATGCGATCTAGGTATCCAACTCTTCTATAATACCCTCGTAACATACTTTGGTTTTACACCAAAAGCGAGTCTAACACCAATGCTAAAACACATAATTTGCTGATGTATTTCCAATCACATTTAAGAATAACTCCTAATCTGCATTTCTTCCCTAAATCCATGCCTGAAAACCTGACATCTCCCACATGAAACACATTCTTGTATAGCTAGAGATTAAAAACCCCCCAAAAAACTCTGCTGAAATCCACCTCAGGGAAAGGGTGTAAAGACACAGATGCAGCCTTTATAGTGGGAAATTAAATTTAGACAACCGTGGCTAGATCTCTCTCAATCAGGCTTTTTCCTTAAGCTTTTTGTTAAATAGCAGATTCCCTGTAACCAGTTGTCTCATCACAAGAAAACTACTTAACACAGTTTAAGATGCATTAATACTTCAGGAGTGACCTTTCAGTGACTGCACAAACTCCTCAGAAAGTTACTTGAGAAATAACTCCTATAATTCAATTTAATAAGTAAGGTTTGCTGGCCTTTAGCCACCACACAGAACTAACGTTAACTGGGATTATGTTTGACTCAGCAGAGCTGCAGTCTTGTGCAAGGTACTTCTTGATAGAGGAAACTCTACAGAGAAAGGTCAGATTAAGCCACTCTAGGAATTGTGAGTGTTTGGCTTTAAACTATCCATGTTGAATTTAGGAACATAGAAGTCAGTTTCAATAAATTCAGGGCAAATGGAATTATTAATTTATCTAGTCCAATTCCCTTACATTTTCACAAATCACTGTTTTATGCCTACAATGAACTAAAAAATTTGTTCTTAGCTAAAGTTTGTTTTCCAGTATATCATACCAGTCTTAAATTTTAGAACAGCAAGAACATGGAGAAAACCTTCTCCTCTCTTGTTTCGATGTTAAAAAACCCCTAACATTTAATTATCGAATTTCTAATCTGAAAATGGCTGGACTGTTTCCAAGTATGGTTCTGACATTTGCTAGGATGAAGAAAATTTATTACCTAATATTGATTTCTTCAGAGGTATTTCAATCATCAAGTAAACTCTCCAAAATAAAGTCACATTTATTTTAATAACATAACACAATTATCCACTAAATTTTCCATCCAAATTTATGACTCTTCTGCAGTCTTTCACTTTTAAAATACCTTCAAAGAATATATAGTTATTAAGTCCTCCCCTATCCCCCACAAAAACAATAAAACCCAATTATATTATTTAAGAAAATATTCTGCTATAAAAATAGTTTTTTAAAAAATCAGTATACACTTTCTGCTGTCTCATCTATATGCAAATAAGAACATACTCTAGAAAGAAATGTAGTCTTCTCAGACAAAAATACCTTCAAGTGCCTTTCAATTCAATAGGAGTCAGGTTTTGTAGCTTGAAAAAAACCAGCTGACAAGTGGTGACAAATTAAATACATAAATAAAAAAGTAAAAACGCAGTCTTACCTGCCCTCTCATAACGGACATTTGGTTTTCAAAAGTAGCCTTGTCAAATCCTTTATCAGTCTTCAATAAAGAAAACAAACAGTTATTATAGGAAGTGACCGATTTATTTTTAGCTATGTATTTATCATGCAAATTCATCAACTTCATAATACACATAGCAACATTACAATAATTTTCAGAAGCTTCAAATAGTCATGGTATGACTCACAAAAAGGTCTACTAATTGCAACAAGTTTACATATGTGAAAATGAAGGATGTTCCACATCATAAATGTAAAATACATCAGGGGATACCACTTTAGCGCATTGGTAGGTAGGCTTAATACCATCACATAACATTACACTACTCTCTCACCTTTACTCTGGCAAAAGAATACTTCCTCCTTCATATTTATTAAATACTTCAACTTCCACTGGGTTTAACAGACAACCCAGAGTCACTTTGAATACAACTGAGTCAAAAGGCGTAAATATTGCAAACGTGTTTCATGATCTAGTTTTGATGTTACAGCTGCATTTTCATTAAAAGTTTAAAATTTCTATTTCTTTCCATCCTGACCATTTGGATTATTTAACTTGAACATCTGACAAATATTTATGGAATGTTTCAGAGAAGGACACTCCTTCACATGTCAATATCGTAGCACAGTTTCAGTATCTTTAAAATAAGTTTGACTTTAAACATGGTCAAGATTTCAGCATCAACTTCACACAATATATGTATGTAAAATTAAGTATATGAAAGGTATGCAGGTGCCTTAAGTTACATTAAATACATTATTTCTCAGGTTGCTACAGTTTTCTGTTAAGTGTATACACACCACACAGGTACGTTAAATGGAGTTTTTACACAATTTGTACATAGAAGTTAACTAGCTTTATTGATTATGCAAAACAAATCTGAGCTGATTATTATCAGTTACCCACACTAGTGACACAGTTTCCTCTTATATAAACCCCTTCTACCATGCCAGTGTTAAAGCTAAAATAGCACAGTATCATGACATACAGAAGTTAAATTCTTAAAAAGAAAAACCATCTAATTGTTCCATTACAGGTGTTAGCTGTTTCAGTAATGTTCAATTCAAAGAAGCACTTGATTCACCTTAAATAGTTCATAAAGATCTTCACAAAGATCCTGTACGAAGTTCATATCAGAAATGCGAGGAAGAACTAAATCTCTGGTCTCCTGAGAGAAAGGAACTTTTGCTTGAGACAACCATGCCCAGTGAAAGGGATCTAACACAGAAAAACAGTACATTTACTGATTAACAACAGACAAAACTGAAATTCAAGTGCTTGGCACTGATACAATACTCTGCTGCCTGCTTCAAAATCTCAGTTACACACCATTTTTCACAACTTTGTTACCCCATATACCTTTTTTGGCTACAGTTACAAAAGCAGCTTCACAGCTAACCTGGCCTTCTTTACAAAGGTGAAAACATTTTAATGAACTTCCTAACACTGCTCACAGCCCTTCAAGTCTGACAGTCCAGCCAGTTCTCCATCCACATGACAGTCTGTATCTCACATGGGACTACAAGAATACTATGACAGACCATGCAGAGGGCCTTGCAAAAGTCAAGGAAAAAAATCAGTATTCATAGAATCATAGAATCCTAGAATGGTTTGGGTTGGAAGGGACCTCAAAGATCGTCTAGTTCCAACCCCCCTACCACGGGCAGGGACATCCTCCACTAGACCAGGTTGCCCAAAGCCCCATCCAACCTGCCCTTCAACACTTCCAGGGAGGGGGCATCTACGACTTCTCTGGGCAACCTGTTCCAGTGCCTCACCACCCTCATGGTCCTAATATCCCATATAAATCTACTCTCTTTCAGCTTAAGGCCATTACTCCTTGTCCTATCACTACATGCCCTTGTAAACAGTCCCTCTCCAGCTTTCCTGTAGGTCCCTTCAGGTACTGGAAAGCCACTATAAGGTCTCCCCAGAGCCTTCTCTTCTCAAAGCTGAACAACCCCAACTTCATAGGAGAGGTGCTCCAGCCCTCTGATCATCTTCATGGCCCTCCTCTGGACTCATTCCAAGAGGTCCATGTCCTTCTTACGTTGGGGACCCCAGAGTTGGACACAGTACTTCAGGTGGAGTCTCACAAGACCAGAATAGAAGGGGAGACTCACCTCCCTCGACCTGCTGGTCACACTTCTTTTGATGCGGCCCAGGATACTGTTGGCTTTCTAGGCTGCAAGCACGCAATGCCAGGTCACGTTGAGCTTCTCATCTACCAACACCCCCAAATCCTTCTCCTCAGGGCTGCTCTCAATCTATTCTCTGCCCAGCCTGTATTGGTGCTTGGGATTGCCCCAACCCATGTGCACGACCTTGCTGAACTATTATTCACTGCCCTCCCCTAATCCACTGAACCAGTCATTTTATCATTAAAAGCTGTCTAGTCAGTCAAGCACAGTTTGTCCTTGGTAAATCCATGCAGCTTCCCCATCACCTCCTTGTTCTCCATGTGCTTGAACACGGCTTCCAGGAGATTCATTCCATGAACTTCACAGGGACTGAGGTTAGGCTGGCTACCCCATCATTCCTTATACTCTGCATCTTGCCCTTCCTGAAGATGGATACGATACCTTTTTCTAGTCATCAGCAACCTTCCACACTACTACAGTCTTTCAAGAGTGATGAGAAAACAGTCTCACAACGACATGGAATGGTTTGGGTTGGAAGGGACCTCAAAGATCATCTAGTTCCACGCCCCCTGCCATGGGCGGGAACACCCTCCACTAGAGCCGGTTGCCCAAAGCTTTGTCCAGCTGAGCTTTGACTTTCCAGACTCCATTATTGCACTTTTGGACAAAGTCTCTATTTTCCCAGGAGAGTCTCTACTTTTTTTTTTTTTTTTAAATGTACTTCATTTTTGTGTCCCAGTTCAGTTGGGAGCTCCCTGTTCATCCATGCTGGACCAACTTCCTGCCTTTGGGATAGGCTGTTCTCTGGCTTTGAGGAATTTATCCTTGACAATCAACTAGCTCTAGTCATCAAGAAAACATGCTCTACGCCTCAAGAGCCTGCAATTTTAAACAACATTATGCTACAAGTTTACCTTTACAGAATTGTTGCATACTTGCCCAACTGCAAAAGAATTCTAAAGGATCATACAAGTTCATTACTTTTGAAGCTGAAGTAAAAGATGGTATAAAATAAGCAATAATCGTGACGTCTCTAGAACAGCTGCAGAAGTGACTGTAGCCAAGAGACACACAGGATGGTAACTATTGAGTATCAAGATATACTGAGACTATACAGAGCTCTGGGTGGGGTAATTAACTAGCCTGTTGACAGCAAAACTAGCCCACACTTAACTGCCATAATTACCTGATTGGCTAACAGTCCACAGAAATAATTGTAAACCCTGTTGGGCACTTCCCTCTAACCTATATGTAGTCAAAAATGTGGTCAGAAGCAATCTAGCTTTAACAATAATATCAATTTTCAGTCTAACTAAAGATTAACTTCTACAACTGAAGCTGAAAACATGTAGAATAACATGTAACTTGTCTATTTGTTCACCTACAGCAGTACCCTTTGTTTTGAAATAGAAATTTGGCCATTAGAGAGACAACTTGCATATCCTTGCACTCAAGTAATCTTCCACCATGCTTTTCAAGAAAACACACAAGAAACATGTTGCTAATTTTTTTTCAATTCCACCAGTCAGTTTACATAGAGTAGCATGTTTATGAATATCCATGTATTAATATTGTTTAAAGGTATAAGGGTAAAAATATATGAACCAGGACTAAGTCACATATGCCATTGCAAAAATAGCATTTGTTGCTAACTTTCTGAAGAAGATTATGTTATTTAAAAATTCAATACATAAGAAACTAAGAAGTCATCACTGTAGTTACTAGCGCCACTCAAATAAAAAATACTTATTTGGGAGTTACTCTCCCAGAAGGAAGATGACTAAAGAACACAATACTTACATGCCCTCCACTCATCTGGATGCTTAAAAGGAAATGCTAAACCATTGTCAATTGCAGCAATCTTAATAGTGGATTCTTTAGTTACAGTCCATTGGCTATCCTACAGAAGGAATATTTCAAAATTAAGTGATATCTATGTGCTTACAAAAATAGTGAAATACATTAAAAATACTAAATAATATACTTTTTAGTGTCACTGCTTAAAGTCAACTTAAATAATATAAAGGAGTATCCAGATAAACTCCAGCACATATAATTCTTACCATTAAAAAGGAGCCCTTCCCCCAAATACAAGCAGAGCCTAGGAAGTGTGCTTGAGTAACACTGGGCAGTTTTATTATTATTACCCAAGCTAGTAAAGAAAAAAAATACAGAATAAAAATAACTTCTAGCACTGTTCTATCCAGACTAGTCTAATCCAAACAGCTTTTCCATTCATTTTGCCTAGAATAATTTGCAGTTACCATATTTCTTGACACCGTGCACCAGGATTAAAGCCATGCACTTAATCCCCTGCAAGATCAAGTTACAATTTAAAGAACATAAGTTTCAGAGTATGATTTTCTTACCTTATCTGACAGATCAAGTCCATCATCTTGTTTTTCATACCTGACTAACCAGTTATCGTTACCTCTGTCTTTAAACAGGAAAACGCATGTCACCACACATCATTTATAAAGAAATCATCATCTAAAATGATACACAATGACTAATACTGTAAATTGAGAATTTGCCAAAGGAGTCAGGCAAAACTGTTCAAAGGTTTTTTTCTATCACAATACATATGGTTTAGCTTTACTGGAACATTTGAGGCAACCAATATAGCGGAAAGACCACAAACTTACCAAGTATTCTTAGGTATTACTGCTTTAGTTTCCCCAACCAGCTGAATATACAGCAAAATATCAAGAAAGCTAAGAAAAATTACTTCCATCCATTTTATGCAGAAAGATGGGCTGTAGTGTGCACTTTTCCTGGGGAAAACTGTCAGCAGCAGCAGCCACAATGAATTAATTTTTAAGCTTGTTTTAATACTGATGCAGAAAGGCCCTCCAAAATTATAGGTAGTTTGATGTTTGACTACATGGAGAAAAGAGACTCTTCAAACATGGAGGGGGAGGGGGAAAACCTGAAGAGCCTTTCAGAAGCCAAAAATGTCTGCACTGTTCAGACAAAATTGAGACACTGAAGGCTTTGACAAATCAGATAGATGATAATTACACGGATTTGTAGGTCCTCCATCATCTTAAGGCGCTCCCTTAAGTTTAGTTAAAGATTCATCAGAAGATTTTCATGTTCTATCATGATACATTAGATGAAGGTAAAATCATCCACGTAAGGAGGTTTTACATTTTCAGTATTTTCCTTAAAATTGTACGGATGTCACAGGACACAGTAACTGGAAACATTGGGATCATTTGGCAAAGCTGACAGACCATAGCAACAGCTAGAAAGTATTACACTCTTATGAAACTTTTTTCTTTTAGTTTGCTTCTAAAAAGCCACAGGTTAGAATGACTTATTTTCAGCTGGATTCCTTTCCAGTAAGTGAATTTAAGAAAAGGAAAATGAACTAGAGCTGCTATGTATGAAGAGGTGTAAAGATGCCCACCTCTGACAAAGCAGCGAAGGAAGTATTTTAAATATAAAACTGCCTTTGGATTCTTGAGGAAATAAGTCACCTACATAGTCAACAGAAGAATCCCAGCTTTTGAGTGAAAGAAACAAGAATGCAGGAGAACAGATATATACATCACAGTTGTACTTCAGTGCCTGGTCACAACGAATATGAACAATTTTTCACTGATGTGAAACCGTGCTGTTATCAGCTCCACCTTAGCATAAAAGGAATGTTAATCGTGGCTTTTCTGACAGTTCCTGAACCCTCATCGTCCCTTATCCTAATCAGTAGAAACAGTTAATAGCCTACTGACAGGATTAAAACATAATTAAAGTATTTGTTCTTGAATTCTTATATTGCTTAAAAATATCAAGTAAGAGGCAAAAAGGGTTGTTCGGATTTTATCATATTGCAATATTTTAAAAGTTTAAAATGCAACATTCTGGCCTTCAATTGTGAGAAAAGCATCTGAAATGCATTAAAAGCCTTCAGCAGCAGCTTGCCACCAGCATTCCTTACCATTTCTGCTTCACAAAATTAGATAAGTACTGAGACACACTAAAAAATACCTGTATTTCTGATGACATAATCCAAGATAACCAATCTTTCAAACTGTGACTGAAATTCTTTCCTTGTATTCTCAGGTAAAGGATCAGTTTCAAACTTCCTGAGCCAGTAGTCAGCTTCCTTATAACCTTCAACAAACAGCTGGAAGGAGCCAACCTGAAACATTAAGAAATTGCATTTGGAAGATGCCCCTGGGTAGGTCACATAACTAATCTTAACATTAACAGAAAACCTGATTATATATTTTCAAAGTTCAGAACGCAAGAAGTATGACACTAAAAAAAAAAATAATTACTACATGGTTTCTCTCATTCCTAAATTATTAAAAAAAAGTAAGACTCAAATCACGAAGGGGTTTTGGTGTGGGGTTTTTTGGTTGGTTTTTTGTTTTGGTTTGATTTGGCGGGGGGGGGAAGAGGGGGTTGTTTGTTTGAATATTTGTTAAAGCACTTACTGAGTTTACCAGGAATAAAATGTAGCCAGACAGCTCAACATAAATGAACACTCAGTATTACAAGCAATATTTGAAACAAAGAGAAATAAATAACATCTATTCTCTTTTTCATTGGAAAGGAGTTCATAGGAAACTCACCAAAAATTACAGGAGAAAAATCCTCCTCTCTGAAAAGCTTTGTGTTTCATTGAGAACAGCAGCATTAACCAAGTTTTCAAGACAGACACTTTTGCATGAAAATGGTTGAAATACATTTCCCAGAAGAGTCCAAGGAAGAAAACTACAGATGGCATAGGATCCATAAGTGTGGGCAACAGGAAAGGTGTTCAGGATTAAAATTCAAAAAGGGACTTATATTGAAGAAGTAAAATGCAGATAGACACGCACGTGCAGAGACATGGACAAACTGATAGCATGTGGAATAACCATGCTGACACAAACTTGCATAACCTATGTCACATGGATCAAAATTGCTGGGAACTGACACAAGTGGATTACCCAAGGTGCACATAACCTGTGTTTTAAAGTTTTAAGAGTAGAACACTGTGGTGATATTTTGGGAATACAATAAGGCTCATTAGGCAAGAATGATGTGAAATTTTAGTCAGTGGAGTACTGCACACAAGATGAAAGGAACATAGGTAGGAAGAACACAACAATAGGATACCTAAAAGAATAATAGAAGGGGGGGAAAAAAAAGATTTAGGAAAAATGAGAGAACTAGATAGATTGCAGGAGAGAAACAATTAGACAATATAAAACATGACAGAGGAAGTGTACTGAACAGTCCAGAAAAAGAAGAAAAGTGAGAGATGTACAACATTTTAACGTGTTACTCCCCCAGTAGAAAGCTAGGCTACAGACTGATACAAAAAGTGGCAAGATTATTTAGGTAGTTCAAATGAAGAAATGATATAAGAGAGTGGATAGATTTTGAGTAGAAACAGTCATATTTATCAAACTTCAGTCAAAGATAGTTTTCAACAAGAAACAAGGTTTTTCTTCTACTGTTGAAGTTACCTACAAATATTCTTTTTTTTTTTTTTTCCTCTAGTTCAAAGTTTTGTATAAGAATCAGGAAATACACAAATCACTTATTTTTCATCTTACCTTAGGAGGTAGTCCAATTCGATTAAATTTTTTAGCAACTTTTGGCACTTTCTCTAAAGCATATTTTTTTCCTCTTGACTTTGCACGATCTATTGCACTGTAATTAAAGGTCTCACTGACAAGCCAGACAACCTTAAAATATGAAAGTTAAAAACATAGCTCAGAATTCCTCATTATTTCAACTATAAATTTATAGTAGATTTTATGCTTAGTAATCAAAAAGCAAAAAAGGAAGTATCAGGCATTTCCAACAGACAAATTTTATATGAAAAAGTGAATATTTGCTATTTTACATCTCAAACAAAAACGTGGTAGAAGACTTAAGTGGGAATCTTTTTATGTTGCTTTTTGCAATTTTGATGCATATCACCAAAACACAAAGCACATAAGTGTCAAAAAATGCTGGAAATGGAAGTGGTTCCAAAGAAGAGATTCAATTCAGATCGCAAACTTACCCTGTAAAACAGAAATCACAGTCACTATTTCTGCACCAAACCACTGTGCCTTTGGACTTGCAGTAGTTTATAAATGACTTGAGGATAATGCATGATATACAAGGATGTCTCCACAACTACAGTCCAGAGCTGACAAATCTGTCACTATATAGTTTTTACATTCAATAATTTACATATTTAACTTTTACCTTAGTTTTAGGTACAACTCCTAGCCCCAGCTTATCATCCACAAGATAGGCACCAGCTTCAGAGAGGTATCCCTGATTTGGAACAAGGCAGCCTCTGCCAAAGCAGCAAGGGCAACAAACTTTGTGAAAATATTTGGTCCATTTTGGATTTAGATGTCCATAAGGCTCTTCAGATTTTGGTTTGAACACTCCGATAATTTTCTAGGATAAATAATATAAAATTAAAGCATGAACACTTTGAGTTGCAAAAGATTAAAATTATTCTGAAAACAAGTTATTTGAAAGTATTGGGTAAATACTACACATTGCATTTTACAGTTGCTCTTTTTAGATGATGAAATAATAAAACAAAATGGTATTCCAAATAAATTTATCATCAAATGCTTGTCTACAAGTAGTACAAATTCAAAATCAGCTCTTCGTAAGAGAAAATCAAAACCAGCTAACATTTACTAGTTTTTCAAAATTTGAGAGGACAGCATTTTAGTATATATTTTTTATATATTCTAAGTTTTTAAAAAGGAGGTTTTAAAAGTAGTTTTAAAAATAATTTTCAACCCACCAATTAACTCATTGACAAGATACTTCAGAGACGTAATGGTTCCAGGAAAGTGACAAACATACAGAATGCTAATAATCAAATGTTATCTCTTCTCTATTTTATTTATTGCTTTAAGTTAGAATACAACAAAGTGTTGTACACTTTGCAATTTCAACGAGTGGTGTCCTTTACCACTGCTGAGATTGTTCAACTCAAAGCTGACAGTGGTTCACACTGTCAGCCACCATTTACATCAGAAACATAGAATCACAGAATCGTTTAGTTTGGAAAAGACCTTTAAGGTCATCAAGTCCACCCGTTAACCTAGCACTGCCAAGCCCACCACTAAACCATGTCCCTAAGCACCACATCTACACTCAAGGATGTTGACTCAACCACTTCCCTGGGCAGCCTGTTCCAATGCTTGATAACCCTTTCAGTGAATTAGTTTTTCCTAATATCCAAACTAAACCTCCCCTGCATGTAGTAAAGTTTAAATGTAGTAATGCTTAAAATTACTCAGAGTACTGTGTCAAATTTTGGACACTACACTTCAAGAAATCTGATAACAAACTGGAGAAAGTTGAAAAAACAATGAAAATAAGCACAAAAAATGTGAATAATGAAAGACTGTAGGAACAGCGATTGTTTAGCCTAAGAGCAAATGGAGCACAGTGAACTATGTATTAGGTTGCTATAAAGAAAAAAGGAACAACACATTTACTGTTAACAAACCAAGGCTTAAATCCCAGCAGCTAAGTTGCAAAGAAAAAACCCTTCTGAACCGTAAGAGTGGTTCAAGACTGAAACGGACTGCCAGGTTGTGGAGTCTCCAAAACAGGATGCCACTAACAACAGGTTAGACATTCATCAGGAATCACATAAAGAAGATCCTGCTCCACAACACAGGCATTAAATAGATGATTTCTCAAGGTGCCCTCCTACAGGTGATTCTATATTTGTTAACTTCAAATCACAAGATTATTACCACACTAAAATACATAACCTTCCAATTGTCTGTGATAAACTTTAGCCTAGTGCATAAAGTCCACGTAATGACTCTTCTATAGTCCAAGTGAAATGCTGTATCTTCATTCCGTCTCACAGGACCACGGTAAGTAAATCAAATTCTTATCTAATAAATATTTAAGAACAATTGTTTAGGAAGCATTTTTACATATTAGTACTTTCCCAAATCCTTATTAAAAAAAGTGAGTATCTCAATAAGCTAAACACTGCCTGTTGTTGCACCAACACTCATAGCTGATTTACACTCTTAAGTCATGAACAAAATTCGCTGACAGTCAGAAACTAGCATTCTGCTTCAGTAACTGCTAGTTCAACTAGGTTAGGGAGAGGAGCTGACTAGTTGTTCTAGTTTCTAGAGAATTTTCACCTGCTTTGTCCAAGACAATCTAACTAGTCCAAGATCATCCAAGACAAACTACAGAGCACTTATTTCATTCAGTTTGTAAACAGATTACACAAGACACCAGGCATTAGTAGCATCACCTGTCTTGTGATTCACTATTTTGATTCACTCCCATCAACTACCAGGAGAAATAAGTTATGAACTATCACTATTTGCATTCATCCTAAAATAAGTTTCCTATCAACAAGGGCAGAAAACACATTGACAAAAATTCTCGTATTTTCACTATGCTGTTATCTGTCATTCTTAGGATACATTCAACATCATAAACAAGTACGCAAATGAACTGCACAGACACGATTTAATTTAGACCTACACAAAAGGTTACACTTAGAATAAATTATTCTATGCAACATGAAAGGCTGGCATGTTCTCTGAACACTTTACTATTTTTTTTTTTTAAATGACAACACTTTGGAAACTACATTTACTCGGTATACTAGTTTAGTCAAAATTCTAATATTAGGTTTAGAATTGTTAAAACGTTATTTAATTTTTTCCTATTGAGTCACAGGCATTTACCTGCTGAAAACAAAGCTAGCAACTTTTCAGTTCCTGGAAACATAGTGGTGTATTTGGTAGTATATGCCAAGCCACTAATTATCTCTTTCTGAATTGCTGTGTGGATACTTCTTCCTACAAACTGCCCATTTTAAAAAGGAGCTCAGCTCATTCCATTACTTGCCTGGACCGCACTGTGCTATACTATCAAATCTAGATATGGTTTTCAAGGTTTCACTGAAGTTAGATTTTGCAGAGTCGCTGCTGTTGAGGACCACAATAGAACCAGAAAGCTCAGTATGTAGACAACCTACCAAGACCAGTCTTAATTTTGCAAGCCAAAATTAATTTTTAGACTGATTCCATTGGCATTACCAACTAGCTGAACAGCTAAACTGTCAAAAACATGTTGCAGAACAGTTTGTAACAAACACAATGTGTTTTACTTTATTGGTTATGCAATGAACAACAAATGCAGAAATATTCAACACTTCAACAATAGTGCTGCTTAAGTAATGAACTGCTTCATATTGGTATACAATTATGCCAATAATGCAAAAAAGTTCTAAGTTTAATTAGGCAATTTTATCTTTCTGGGAGACCCAAATCAGTGAATAAGATGACCTAATGGAAACAGGTTATTTTACCTGCAACTTGGTATTAGGATGGGTAAACATTTCAGAAGCTAACCAGTAAGAAGGCTTAGCACATCTTCAATAAGCTCTTTCCCAGCATAAGGAAGAAGAGGTTACTCAAGAAAAATAGGAGAAAGCAAGTCACAAAACTGGTCTGAAGCAGAATGATGCAATACTCTGTCAAACAGGATGTGAAATCCATTCTACAAATGGGAGTTACACTATTGACAAAATGAAGTTTTATCAGGCCTTTAATATGGATAACATTTAGATAAGCTCTAGATTTAGTGCAAAGAATAAAAGCAAAATTGAAAGTCAGCTAGGAACTCAGTATCGTTATTCTCACAGTCTCATGTTGGCAAGTACTTTCAAACTTCACAATGAAATTTTTCTGGCCTGCATAAAAACTCCTGGTGGTTTTTTAGCCTTCATTTCTCTTAAATACCTACATTCAAATCAATGACTTGCATGAAAGGGGAGGGCAAGTCACTACTAGGAACTTAAATAGGAACAAAATGAACACTTCACTGCAAAACAGAAGTAAAACCAACAAGAAGATCACCAAGTAAGAAACAAGGAAATGAGTCCCATCCAAAATACTATGGTTACAAAAATTATGTGCAAGTACTCTCTCATTGGCCCAGGGCATGGTGAGTCTTCGAGGCATTTGCTACTCACCAAAAAACCTGCAAAATCAGTTTGGAGAGGTTTCAGACAAAACAGATTTGCACATATGGAAATCCAGAAAAAGTATGATTATTTTTTCCTAGTAATTTCTCTACTCATTTTCTAAGAATAAAAGATCTCGATTGCACAGTATCAAGAAAAACTCAAAAAACCCCACTTAAGCAGTTTTAAAGCATTTTTAGCATAATACTTTAGAATATCCTTAGACATGTCACGCATTGAATTTTTGAAAAAGTATTGATTTAAACCAGTATTTGGTTACTTAAATTTTTTCCTATTGCATATTAAATAAGACATAATCCTAATTTAAAATACCTCTTTAAAAACAGTATAAAGTTTGACTATATATATAAGCAAACAATCTGAAAACCTACAAAGAACTAAACTACTGAAGTAGGGAAGTGACCTGAAGTTTAAGACGTCTACTGAAACTTTCAACAGGTTTTCATATTAACAGCATTGTATGTGACAGAAAGAGTCTCACAAAGCAATTAAAGACTATTTTTTTCCTTCCAGTTTCAAGAAGAGAGAGAGACACTCCCTCCCCACCTACTTTGGCTCTCCTCCACCAGAACGAAGAGGGTCATTACCATCAAACATTCCTGGAACACAGAAGCATGAACTGCAACATGCAGTTCTAACTTAGAAGATTTTGAAAGGGTAGTTCTGCAACTTTCCATCTTAGAAATAAATTCATCTTTATTAAGTCAGGTAACTAGTCTAAAAAAAAAAAATCATTCATTCAATAAAGTGTAAAAACTATCACCAAAAAAGTGGTATTAAAACAAACCAAACATCTATGAAAATTAAGTGACAAACCAGGATTATATTCTGTAATGACCAATAATATGAATACAAGCTAAACAAAAAACCTTCCTAAATGAATGGGAAATGACCTTTTGGGGACGCAGGGAAGAATAATCTTGAATATGTTCTGAAAACCTAGGCACTCAAAGTGTTACAACTTCCATGTCCAACGCGACTGGGATCTTCAGGATTAATGAACACCTACATCTACCAAAGACCAGAAGACTGTTGATTGAGCTTAAAATAAAATCAGATATGATAAATCAACAAAGGTGTGGGGGTTGAGAGTCCTCTTTTTTGGAACAGGTCAGTAAGCAGACAAAGTATTTCTGATTTAAAGAAAACATGTTTTCTTTAAAGTATGTCTGAAATGTTATTTTCTCTTACTAAATAAGACTAACCAAATGATACTTTCCAAACAAGATATTCAGGTAACTGTTACTTCACTGTGTCAAAGTAACCTTAGGACACCTCTTTAATGATCACTATTCAAGGTACCATTTACCACTAAGGGAGGGGAAATCAAGTCTGCTGAATCTTAACCTGAAGATAGGCATAAGTAAAAAGGTAGATTTGTTTACATTACTCTTCTTACCCATCTACCAACCATATAGGAGGAAGGAGATATGACCTACATGAAAGACTAAGACTATCTAAAAAGAAAAAAAGAGATAAAAATATAGGCTTAGCTAAAGAAACCTTAACAGTACCCAAATCAGAAGCTCAGCTGTGTCAAACATCAATTAAAACATGCAGAGAACAAAACGTTAGATTCTGCACAAAAGAAATCCCTGAATTGTTTTCAGACGTTAGAGACCCTTTCGTTTTCTCCATATTTCTTTGCTGCAGATCATTCAAAACGTTGCAAAACTGCAACAGAGAAATACTGCTTAGTTTCACTTAGCTTATGCTGCAAGACATAACTAGAAATCTAAATATTACCTGCGTTGATTTTTCCAACACAGATTTTGGCATACTGTAAGTTATTAAACAACTTATTTAAATTAATTTAAATTAAATTTTAATTAATTTAAATTAAATTTAAATTAAATTAATTTTAATTTAAATAGAATTTTAAAGTTTCCACTTTAAACTCACTGCTGATAGCATCTCTGACTTTCAGTAACACGCTCACCCCTTTTGGATCCTTGGCAAAGTAACTCCCACTGGATCCTTGAGAGATTCTTTCTGGAAAAACTCCACACTCTATAGCTTGTTCTGCTCTCAGAATAATTTCTGCAAATTCTGGATCATCTAAAAATATATTCATGTCTGCAGTATGTCCAGTATGCCCTGAAAAATAAGAAAACAAGCAATCTTAATAGTAATTTGTACTAGGAATTAACAACATAAGTAAACAAACTGAAAAGCTAACAGCCTTCCTGCTAACGCCCATTCAATAGCAGGCTGAAAAATCTGGTCCATTAAATCAGTGCAAGTTTTCCTGCTGATTAACCGACATTTAATCAACCTTTTGTTTAAAGTAAATCAGCTGAATCTGCAACAACTAATTTGAGACTACCATTGCAATGTGGTTATACTTTTCAAGGATTTTTTTTTTATTATTATTTACATAAGGAAGCCTATATGAAAAAAATCCCTTCAAAACCATATCTGTTAAAAAAAAAAAAAAGCTAAAGATTTTACATACCATTTTTATTAAGATTTTTGTGTCCTTTTGTAGAGAAAGCTACCTGAAAGTAAACTGTCCATTACGCAGTAAGTATTAGCATGGTATCACACCATTCATTTAACAGCTTGGCTAACATGTTCGTTGTCTGCTAAGACGAGATGATGTTATTCACAAAACAATCCACTATGTGTAGCATTGACAGGTGGCACCAATATCTGAATGAAGTACTGCATGCCATCACCATTCCAACATTAAAACACTACCAACTACTTGTGGAATTTCTTTGCATACCGACCAAAAGATCAGCTCTATGCAGGCATTCAGGCAAACTCTATGACTCCATGCAAACATTCAGAAAGATAACTAGAAAAGAAGCTGTCAGGATTTAATAGCTCTTTAAACTTTTTCAAACTATTTCTTGCAAGTTTTGAAACTGTAAATTTTTGTACCTTACTTTTAAGGCTAGGATTATTCCACATTCTTACGGATTGCATTTTAATGGCTCCATGCATTAGGGCTCATTTCTACACTATCAAACAGCTACGTTATTCTAAATTAAACACTCACAGATAAAGTTGCCTTGTTCCTATTTCAGCACTTGAAGAAATGTAAGACAAAACACATACATTCTTCTAGTACAACAACTGACACAGAATTCATTCAGAAAAGATACTCCTAAAGAGTTTGTGGATAGCCAAATAAAAAATAAATAATAAAAATCACTCTTGATTATCTGGAACACCTTTTTGTAGCACAGGACAGTCTTTGAAGTTTTCTAGAACATTACCACTTGCTTACATGAACCACTCACAAATAATAACATGGCTTCCAAACAAAAACAACTAAAAAACATAAAACATAGGAAAACCTCAGTATAAGTTGGCAAGAGGAAGAAAAGCCTTAAAACTAGTAACAGCTCATTGATACGGATCAGTAAGTACAACCCATTGGATCAGAATCTGTTAGACTACTTAGCCAATACTTCTGTGATAAGCTACATTTTAAGACTTTGATTGTCTCTGACAGTCCCAATAAATAAATTGCATTTCATAAAATCAGCCACCAGGAGAGAGAGAAAGGGTTCTAAGATATCCCTGTCACAAAGTACTTGAATTAGGGAAATAAACTAAAAACCCGCAATACAATTATTTTTATGGCAAAAAAATCACTTTGAATCAGTGGATCTTATTCCACATTTAAGCCTCAACTATCTCTACACAAGAAACATTACATCATACATCTGAGCTGCGACTACTACATATTTTTGCCAGTGAAAGAAAATCAGGGTTGTGAATTACAGTTACCAAATTAAATGCAATATCCATATTAAGTTGCTCTGCACATTAATCTTCCCAGTGAAGAGGACCTACAGATGAACTTTCTATCACAGGAATTGAAGTTGTCTATGCAGAAGACAACTTTCTCAGAGGTCAGGTTTTAATTTCTGTGCATTCATTCCAGAATCTAAAACCATAAGAAGTCTCACTGTCTTGAGGAAATTCTTCAATGTCTTTTCTATGTTAAAGATAACCACAGGAAAAATATATTCAATTAATTGAAGCTAGTATTTGCTGAATGCAGCAGGGTTTTCCAAGTTGCTTTCTTCTTCAAAAATTATTTTAATCAAGTTTTCCACTATGAAAGCATGTTATGGTCACAACTTACTCCCAGTAGTCTCTAAACTTACAATTATAACTAATGAAGGTTTTTTCTTGCAACTGCTCTTGAAAACTACTCTTCTCATTAAACTCTCACTCAGGAGACCAGGGCTCACACACAGACTCTAACTACCAAGCTCAATAACTTTTTTCAAATTAGTTTGGACAAGGCCTGAGGCTGTGAAGCTGCTATATTTGCATGATGAGGATGTGTCAAAGAAGATACAAACGCTATCATCCATGCATATACCTCAACCTGTTCTTCCATCAAGTTAACATAAGCTAAAGTAATTCACAAGATTCATGTGGATGACCTTCTTCAATACTGAACTAGCTTTATATTAACATTAACATAATGAAAGGTAGTCCCTTCAACCAATTCCATCTTTTTCTATAGTCTCATATTCTGACCATAATTCCATTATGAAAACACTCTCCATGTTGCAATAACATGCATGAATAACATCTGTTGCATATTTGTTCCACGTGACACATGAAACAATCCTGTACCTTCAAGCATTAGACATACAGAAAACATAAGGACAAGGAAACAAGAGCAAGAGATGAGATGCTGCAATCAAGCACAGTTCTGAGATTTTCTTACTCTCGGGGAAGGTCCCAAGAAGTACTCTGCATTCACCATCCTAACCGACCCAGTAGTGCAAGACCCGGGGCTCTACTCTCCTCTCTGAAGCATTTACTGCTATGGTTTGTTAAAAGCACTGTCTCATTAACACATCTTGTGGGAACTAGACAGAACTCCAACATTTTAACAGCATGTTTGCATTACAGGTCTGATCTACACTTGGGATCATTGGTTAAAAGATGGGATCTTTTTTCTTATGGTTAAACATGGTACACTAGCAAAAGCTCTCTGTGACTACTAAAAAAATGTTACTAGCACAACTTATTTTGCTCAATTTGACAGGATTTTTGTTTGGATTTTTTTTTTAAAATATGGTATTGTTACAAAAGGAACAATTTTTACCAGTCTCTGGCAAGAAATCCTATGGTATAATTACAACAGCAAACACTATTAAGTGATAGAAGTCCACAGATTTCCATCAGCAAACCTTTCCTAGGTGTACATCTATTTACAAAGTTGCACAGAATCAGAAAGTTTGAAAGTCTAAAGAAAAAGGAGTAAGCAATACATTGTATAGTTTATCATCTTGCCCACATATTTAGAATTGGATAATGGCTATGCTTATGTTTCTTTTCAAATTCATAACTAAGTTCTTGCGTTCTTGAATTTTCACATCCCATTTCCTTCTCTCTTCAAGAGTAGATTTCAAAACATGGAAAGCAGATAATTTTTTATGAAAATCAAAAATATGACAGAAAAGCCCACATCTAAAACTCTTAATACATGTGCTGGTACAAAGAAGTGAACAGATGACTAGAGCAAAGAACAGATACAGAGTAATTTTTTTTTTTTTTTACACGATGAAAAGATGGGAGTCACAAGCAAGTAATTGCTGGAATAAGCGAGACATAGAAAACTTGACAGAGTTCGCCAAGTGTTCAGGAAGCAGCAGCCAGTCCCACCACAGAACAGTCTGTAAAACACGCAAAGCCAGAAGTTTTGAAAAAGATGACACAAACAAACAAAGCAAAACCCCACAAAACAGAAAACAGAGAACAAGGAAAAGTAACAGTGGAGACACTCATGAAGATGTAAATGAGTTCGTACAGCCCTGCACATAAAGACAAAGCATTTGAATTCCGAGCCATTCTCAGTACTTTCCCTTCAAAGACTCGGCGAGCCCATGTGCGCTGAATCTATGCTTTCTGATAAAACCTCCCTATGAGACAGGGGCACCTCAGGAAGGCAGCTGGCATGGCACGTCAAGCGTACTTTAGCCCCTACAGGTATTTTTCTAGCCTTGCTGGCAAGGACGGGGCAGGGGCTACCTCTCCCCCCTAACCCAGGCAGCCCCTGGGGCAAAGCCGCCCTGCACCGAACCGCGCTGGCGCCCCCCATCGCAGCTCCCCTCCGCGTTCAGCCGAGCCCGGCGGGAGAGGCAGCGGCCCCGGGCCGTACCTGCAGCGGCGCGGAGCTCCTTGTCCCAGGCGGCGCCCGCTCGGCGGCCGCGATCGGTGCCTGATGCCCGCAGGAGAGGCTCGTCCTCTCCATCCCCCTCGGGCCCCGAGTCCTCCTCACCCGAGTCCGCGTCCTCCTCGAGCCCCAACTCCCCACACAGCCTCACAGCCCCGCCGGGGGCGGCTTTCACCCCTTGCGGCCCCCGCCGGGGCGGCCCTGCCTGAGGCGCCGGCTCCGCGAGGAGCAGCAGCCGCTCATCGGGCTCCTCAGCACCCGGCTCCGCCATGGGCGGCCGCGGCCGGGGGCTGAGCGCGGTGGGAGGCGCCGTCGGGCGGGCTCAGGCCCCTCCGCCGCAGCCCATGGCGCTCTCAGCCGCCACAGCAGCTCGGCGGCCACGGCTCCTGTCACGGCCCTGCGCATGCGCGCGGCACCGGCACTCCGCCCCGCCGCCGCTACCTGCCTTAAAGGGGCCGCCGCCGCAGCGGCGTGTCCTGGGAGTCCCCGCGCCCCTGGGCTGCGCAAGCACCTGCGAACCAGCCCCTGTGTTTGAGTAGCGATCGACATCGGGCTCCTAAGTCTTCTCCAGGCCAGCTACCAATCATGAGGTTAGTGCATCAGTTCGCAAAGAATTTATGTTTGTACAATGAAGTGCCTGTTGTAGTCAGCGCGGGGGGGGGGGGGGGGGGTGTGAATCCTGCTGGTGCGGGTGGCGGGGCAGTATCAGATGCTGTGTCAGCTGGTATTAGTCTGCAGATAGGTTAAGACAGCCTCAGAGTGGCATGAGCGGGTCAACATTCCTCCGGGAAATCACAGCTACAGGCCTCCATACTTGCATTTTCACTGCTGGCCATTTAACAAAAACATCCCTGAAACTGGCTTTATTTCTGTGTCTGAAGCAGGCTTGTCTCCTGGCCACCACTTTCCACCAGCCAGCTGCTCTCCCTCCCCATGAGTTGAAAGACATTGTTCTACACCATTGTGGTAACTTCCAAAAGGAAGCCTAAAAACAATGTAAGTGAAAACAATACGAATATACTGTCATTATTTACATGTTCCCACCACCATCTTTGCATTATTAACTGGAAGAAAGAGAATACAACTATAACCCCAACACATTGTGTCAGATTTTGATTTGGATGCCTTCTCCCACACCTCTCTATAGAAGAGGGGTTTTGCTCAGTGCAGCCCTCAAAAGCCTTGGTGAAATATGGAAGATACAGGCATGAAGTACTTGTATAGAGCTGGGATTCTGGATTGTACTGGAAGCAAATCAGTTCTCAGCTAAAATAGTAATCACATGTATTTATTATTCATTATTCTCATAATTATTCATGATATAAGGAGTCATTCTGTACATTACCTGGATGACAGAAAGAAAATTACTTTGCTTGGTTACTGACAAAATAAAACCTTACTGAAATGCTTGACTCGTGTTTGTTTTGTCTTGGGTTACCTGTCAGCCAGTGGACTTTGGAACTAAGTTGTCATTTACTTATGTAAGTATTAATATCTGTAATATTTGATCAAATCTGTTCACCCTTGCATTTCTGTTTCCATACCTTTCTATTAAAAGTGAACATATTCAGTCAACTGTGACTCCAGATGAATAGCCATTTTATGCCTAGTAAACACGTATATGAAGGTTACAGCAACTGGATATAATTTTTCTGTACAGAAAATTATACCGATGTTAATTCCTGTGTGAAGCAAACAAAAAGATCAGACTAAAATGGGGGAAGTCTGACATTTTGCCCAGCAGACCACTAAGGAAGACTGCATCTCCCTTTAGCTACATTAGTTATGAGTGAGTTGTGGCTGTTTCAATAATGTTCATCAAACAGTTCATCCATGGGTTTCTAAAAAGTTTGAAAGTTCTTTGTTTTGAATAAACTAAACAAGAAATAAGTCATTAGTTATTTCTTCTGGTTTAGGGATTCATCTACACGTGGTAGTGTATGTCTAAACACAGTTAACTTAGTTTTCATCTTCTAATGCAATGAAAATTCTGTAACTTGCTCACAGGTTTTGATCTAAGTCTTTACATTGCATCAATCTTCAGTAGCACAGAGTTCAAACACTATGACAGCTCATAATTAAATAAAATACACATCACCATCGTAGTTATTAAGAAACTTAATTTTAATTCTGAGTAGCTAATACTCTCAATTAGCCACTTGAGTTAAAATTACTAACAAATAATGCAAATAAGTTGGATCATTTTCCTCATGCTAACACTTTTCTCTCTATTCTTCTAATGCATAGAGCATACTTTGTCATCTCTTTATAATATATATCTGAGCACTATGTCGAAACACTGGAGTGGGAAAAACAACGAAAAAAAAGGGAATCCGTGTGCAATTGTGCACTTTTAGCTTTAGGTGAGCGCCCTCTTGTGGTATTTTAAAATAAAGAACAAGAGGAATAGCTGCTCAGTATTTCTAAACAGCATCACGACACATCATAACAATCCAGATGCAGCATGGCTACGGGGGCTAAGAAGCGGGACAATTCTTGCTGTTCAAAAGGACTAAGGAAATGTAATTATAGTCTGAGCCAAGTATTCAAACAAGTGTGTAAGATAACTCTGTCAGAATGCCTGAAAGATCGTAATCAGGCTAATTAAACCCACAGAAGCAGGACGGGCACTATGTACTTTTCACATGTTAATTTGCAGGCTGAGCTTAAAACTGTAAACCAGAAGAATCAGATAAGACTTCATAAATAAATTCAGTTGACCAGGTACAGGCTGGTTAAAACTAAACATTGGAACAAACACACACTGTGTACTTAACACACCTCTTCAATTTTTGCACACTTGCTGCCGGGTATGTATTTTAGGAAGGTCAGTGGTGATCTGCCAGCCCCGTGGCTGCCTGACTGCAAAGGACAGCAGAGGCTCAAGGGCCCTGAGGAGTGCCTGTGCTCCAGGTGAGCTTCCATTTCCTGAGGCTTCCCTGGCAGTTCCTAGTAACGGTGCAATGCCTGGCCCAGATTTCCTACTGGCAAAACTCTATTTTCCCAAATAACATGAAAAGAAAGCAAATTGGATCTCTCCTAGTAGCATGTCTCTCTACTTGTAATGCAATTTTTTGCATTGCCTGCACAGCCTTGGTGGGTAGGCCAGGCTGCAGTTGCATCAAGTGAGCAGACTGCCGTTATTTGCTGTGGACAGTCACACCTTTGCTCGCAGAAACCTTGTGAGGAGCAAATGGCTTCTACCCTGACAGGAATCCTAAGGGGAGTTATGTGACTGTTCTCAACAGCCTAATGCTAAACTTCGGAGGGGAGGGGAAAAAACCAGCCCAGGAACGGGTTCTTCACAGACAAGAAGTCTAGTTTCTGGTGGGCTTCCCGCCATCACGAAGGAACGCCGCCGGGTGCGGGAGCCCGCGCTGCCTGTGGAGGGCCGACCCCGAGCGCGGAAAACGGTGACACCCAACGGCGGCTCCGGGCGAAGGCCGCCGCCGGCCCGTGCAGCCGCTGTACCTCTAGCAGGGGGCGGCTCAGCGCTCCACCCAGAAGCCGAGACTCGCTGTCGGCCAGACACCGCCGCGGCGGGGAACCGCCCTCCCTCAGCACCGGGAGTCCGCGGCGGGGCGGGCGAGGCCCAGCCTCCGTGAGGGGAGGGGCTCCGGCGCTGCTAGGCGGCGCATGCGCAACACCGCCCCCCGTCCCTCTCCGGCGGGAACTGACCAGCTGGTGGGCGGCCCGGTCGGTGGCTTCGCACCGGCGCTGAGGGGCAAGCGGCGGCGGCAGCAGCAGTAGTTCGTGTCGCTGGGAGTCTCGCTGCTGCGTGCGGGGTTTGCCGTCTGACCCTCGGCCATGAATGCGGAGAACTTCGGCTCTAGCGAGCGGCTGGTGACGGCGGCCTACGTGCGCCAGGGGGCGCAGGGCCGCCGCGCGCACGAGCTGCGCCTGCGGGTGCTGCTGGAGCAGGTAACGGGGCCCGCCCCGCCAGGCTCCTGCCGCCCTCCGAGCACCGGGGCCCTGCGGCGGAGCGGCGCAGGCGGCAGTGGGGGAAAGCGGTGCTGAGTCCCCCGCAGGCGTGGGCCCGGCCCGGGGCCCAGCGAACGAGCAGCCTCCGCCTGTTCTCCGCCCGGCTCGGGCCCGGCCGGAGCGTCCCCGCACGGCCCCGTGAGCACGCAGGCCTGCCGGGCCCCGCGCAGACCCGGGCCGTCCTGCCCCAGCAGCTCCCACGCTGGCTTTCCGGCCCTCTTTCACCCACCGTGCCGGTGGGCAGGGGCATGGCGCGCCGCCGTGTCGGGCGCAGTCCGGGCGGGGCGGCTCGGGGGGGCCCGGCGCGGTGTGCCGTAGGGGCAGAGGCTTCACGGAGCCCCGAAATGAAAGGCCACGCTTGGGAGTAACAAAGGTCGCCTTTGGTTGTGCGCTTGCTGAGAAAGGCCCAGCGAACAGTAAAATAAACCTTTTAATGAGATACTAACGCTGCTACATGAGGTAAAAAATGATACGTGCAAGGTGCCAAACCAATGTATTTCTTTCTCTCCAATGTACAGAAATCATTATCAATGAATTCTTAAATGTTTCAGTTCTTGAACATCCTTAATCACATCATCCACTGGTTTAAACTTAACTTTCATACCACACTTCAGAAATGAATTAGTTTTACTGAATTAGTTTTACTGTCCCTGGGACGTGTAAAAAAAAAAAAAAAAAGCCTCTGGATTGTGGAGCTGCTATAGCAATGCTTCACGAGTTTATGGTGCCTTTCCTCTGAGGGTCTTCCCTGCAATTTGCAAAGATGGGTGCCCTTCTTAACGCAGTAAAAAGCACAAGAAAGAGCATGTCTCTGGTTGCAGGTTTGATGCATTATATTCTGTAAGTGGTTTCCTTACCTACTAAATAACTAGAAAGGAAAATAAACAGATAGGAACATGTGTTATGAGTGAAACTGTATTTCCCTTCTGATCATAATTAATATTTTTGATTCTGTAATACCCAGTTATCTCCCTTTCATCCAGTGAATTCCTGTAGTAGTAGATTCTTGTCTAGAGAATACATCAAACAATCTATAGTCTTCTAGGGAGTAACTAACATGTATGTGCTGCAGTGGTTTTTTGTATACCTTAAAGAACAATTGAAAGTGGAAAATATCCAGACTATTTTAATATCAGGATATGCTAAGTAGTTGCACTGAAGATATGAAAAAAAATCATTATTTAACTTTTCTCTGAATACAGGTTCATAACATTAGATAGTATAAGACAGCGTAATGAAAATCAGATCTTCTGTTCAATGTGGGAAAGAAGGGTAACATTAATGAAACAAGTTGTATAAGTTGTGTTCATTCATAATTTCCAAGTTTGGTAGTTACTTTTATATTATTATTAAGGGAAAATGTCCTGAAGATGGATGGGATGAAAGCACAATTGAACTGTTTCTTCATGAACTTGCTATAATGGATAGCAATAACTTTCTGGGCAACTGTGGTGTGGGTGAGAGGGAAGGAAGAGTGGCGTCAGGACTCGTTGCCCGAAGGCATTACAGGTACACATTATCGGCAATTTGAATTATTCAGATTTATTATTAATGCTTTCAAATGGCATATTTTATTGTGTCTTGTTACCTGAGACCTTGATAGCATATGAGAAAAACAATATAATGCAATATTGAATTGATACAACTTTCTGTATTGAACTTTCATTAATAACTCATTGGAATGAAACAAAAATCTTTTGTCAGTGTTATGTCCTATATGCTGAACTGGTAGAAGCTTCAAACGTTGAGTTGATTGCATGCAAGGGAAGCAGAGATCTTCCTGGTTTAAAATAATCCATATATTACTTGCCTTTTTTTAACGGTGCCTAGTTTTTTTATCTGTATATATTATTAAAAACCACTGCATATTGTAGTTGTAAAGTATCAAACATTCCTAGTCAACAGCTCTTTGCATTTTGTTATTTTCATTAATATTTTTATATAATGTGATTAGTTGATACGTATGTGAAAACCCAGTCCATCTATAATAGATTTTCTATGAAGTAAGCAGATCTATAAAGACCAGAAAAGCTTTTAATAGCTTGCAGCCCTTCTGACACGTGATGGGTACATTGGATGCTATCATTCTGGAGGCTCTGCGTTAATTTCTTTATCAAGATACACTTTTTTTTTTTTTTTGCATAGACTTCTGTGCCGAGTACCTTGCTGTGATGTTTTATCTAGCAGGAATGAAACAGTGATTTTGCCTGGAATGTTTTGCCTTGAAAGAGTAACACAAAAGCATATTGGAGACCAGAAATTTAGTAAGCTTTACCATATGGAAGTTGAATTACTGAGGCCTAATGGCTTTCATAAGCCTCATAGTACCATGAAAAAATAATGAAGAAAACCACTAATATATCAGTTTGGTGCTTTTTTTTTTTCTATACTGCTCTCTAGTCTAGGATATATGTGGCGAGCAAGGTAGAGGGTCACAGTGGGGAGAGTATCTGAGGAAGTATTGCTTTCTGGCAATGCTGGAGAAAGCATGACCAGAGACAGCCTGGGCTGGCATTTGGGTACTGTTGGTCTGATGCAGCTCGGTCACCTGGCATCTCGCCTTCACCTATGAGTGTCAGCAATAGCAAAGAAAGGTGTATAGGTGTCCTCCACTCCGCTTATTTCTGCAATAAGTTTTACAGGTAATTTTGGGAGTGGTGGGGGTAGCAGGAGGTGGGTGGTTCTCAAGCTGTCTCTCCTTTCAACATAGTAAATTCCAAGGGCCAGTCTTAGGGAGCATTGCTCCTTAGGAAGGAGCATGTATGTGCAGAAAAGAAAAAGTAGTTGTATGAGAAAGCTATTAAGAACATAGCAGAAGGATCGAGGGAGGA
Source organism: Balearica regulorum gibbericeps (assembly GCF_011004875.1). Classification (NCBI taxonomy): domain Eukaryota; kingdom Metazoa; phylum Chordata; class Aves; order Gruiformes; family Gruidae; genus Balearica; species Balearica regulorum. The sequence continues at coordinate 62,179,580 of NC_046187.1, forward strand.
AAATATTTTTGATGGAGTGAGGATTATGTGCAAGTTTCAATTAATTATCAAGCTATTGTTGATTTCAACCTATAGCTTGAAATGGGGAAAAATAGCTGTAAATCTATGCTCCAAGAAGTTCTGAGTTCCATACACTCATCAGACTGCATTTTACTCTATTCCCAAGACAAAAACAGAACTAAAGTCAGAAATAGATGTGTATTGTTACTAGCTTACTTGAGTAGCTGCTGCATTTCAGCCATGGGTAAAGTTAGTTCTGTAAGCTGATATTTTATAAATGACTTCAGGATCCTCCACTCCTGAAAGGTACTAAATAATACCCAACATTTATAAATGCAGTTTATAAACATAATTTATAAACAGAATGCAGAGAGAGATGGTATTGCATGATACATAATATTGAATAGTAGGAGAGGTAGATGAAGTGAAGGTATAGAAAAAGTTGGGCAAAGTGATACATTAACCTAACTGTCTTTCAGGGCATTTTGTCACAATATATATTATTTCTTTGCCCTGTGGAGATGAAGCATTTTTCAGGGGAGTATCTGTATACTACTACTATGCCTATGGTATGCTGCACTATAGGCAACTGATTTTTGTTTTCCATGGAATTGTGTGTCTGAACACATCAGCATTTATAATGCTAATTCAACGGACATCAAGAAGTGCTGAGGTGTGCTTAAAAGGAAGCCTGCCAGATGCTAAAGGTGTTGCTGCTATGGGTCGTCTTAAAGTTTTTACTTGCATACTGGAACATTGTTAATCTACTGTTAAAAAAATAAAAACAACAGTTTCATATGAATATATGTAGTTTGTTATAATGGAACTCATTATGGCAGATACTGATGTTGCATTGGATGCAACATTTTTCACAATTGTTTATCAAACTGGATTCTCTTAAGTCAGCACAGATTATTGCTTTGGGATGTGAAAAAAATTGATCTATGTTTTCAACTTTTTTTGTTTAGGTTGATCCATGGAATTGGAAGGTCAGGTGATATTTCTGCAGTCCAGCCTAAAGCTGCAGGGTCTAGCCTTTTGAACAAACTTACTAATTCAGTAGTTCTGGATATTATAAAGCTGGCTGGTAGGTGTAAATCTGAAAATATCTCTCATTTGTGGGGGCATGTCATGGGTTCTTCATATTAATTTCTGACTTGGCTTTTACATGCAGGTGTCCGGACAGTGACCAATTGCTTTGTGGTTCCTATGGCAACTGGCATGAGTCTAACTCTGTGTTTTTTAACACTGCGACACAAGAGACCAAAGGCAAAATACATTATCTGGCCACGTATAGACCAGAAGTCCTGTTTTAAATCAATGATAACTGCAGGTAAGAAGGAGGTGACTGATTATTCAGTGTGTTCTTCTAACAGACATAAAACTTGATCTCACAGACTGATCAATTCATATGCTTGCAGTAAGATCCAGAAAAGGCCTAATACATAGTAGAAGCACTTTATTTCTATACTCCCTATTTCTGCCATGCAATTACATATGGTAGTCATCATCTTAATTCCTTGTAAAATGTAGGCATGTGCCAAGGTACAGAGGTGTATAAAGTAGCCAATAGAGAACACAATTCTGAGGAGGTTACAGTTCACTCTGAGTTAGATGCCTAATTTGCTGTCCTGAGAATTATGTAAAACCAAGGCTCGTAGTTCAAATCTCTCTCTTAAATTTATGCAGAAGGCTTATGTGTCCTCAGAACTGATCAGAAGGTGACAAGCTGTCTGATTTGCACGTTCTTTTCTTTTAGAACATGAGAAGTGTTAGCTGCCCTTTTTGCTTTTAATCTTGTGGTATCACTTGGCTCACTTAGCAAATAAGTTTGGTTCCTTTCTCAGTTCAAACCTTAATTTCTCTCAAATGGAATTCCTTGTTTACCAGACCATAAGTAAACTAAGGGTAGAAGTCTGTCCCTGCACTGTAGAAGGGTACTAGTACTGCACGGTAGAAGCTGTCCTCTCCTGCAGACAGATGTGTGGGATCAAGGAAAGGGCAAGTAAGGGAGACCATAATTTTCCAGCTCAGTGCACGTACCTGCAGGTGGTGGCATAGATTCTGGTCCTAGTTCCTAGGACGCATTTAGTTTTTGCATAAAAGACTCATTAGGTAAAAATGACTAAACAATTGGAAGCAGGGGCTGGATTCTGTCCAGATAAGATGCAGAGGTATTTAAAAGGAATCAGATCAGAACAAATAGAACATGTATATAAGAAAAGTGGGAGTGTTTTTGGAATATTACGCTCAATTTAGAACATCTAGCTAAGGAAATTACGTTTACAGTGGAGAAGGTTATGAGAAAATATAATTGATCTGTCAATTTTTTTAATAGTTAAAGATAGCTATCACATAATTAATTAAAATAATTATCAACTAAAAATGAGAGAAGCAGGTATCAGATATCTAATAACTATCTATTAAATGCAACCTTGATCTTCTAGATCACTAACTGAAAACCAGACTAGGGCTAATGATGTCGATGAATCCTTGTAGGCCATGTTCTTCTGTGGAGTTTGAGCCTTATATGTCAGTGTTAAGGCATGGTGTTGAGCCATGAAGGAAAAATTCACATATCTACTGCCATGGTACACTGCTTTGGAAATCACGCTTTCCCTTTTCCCCTCCTCTTCTCTTTACTTTCATTTGATAAATTGAACATCTCTGTTTTTTTAGAAAGTCACTTCAGCTAGCATGATGTTGCTGCCATGCCACACCTGTTTGGGGAAGGGAATATATGGTTTCCAGTGTTTTATTATGTAAACAAAACCTTTCTGATTTATTGATTGATTTCTTTACAAGCTGTAAATTTGAGCAACCACCATGACAGGCTTCCCTCTTTAAGAACAAAAACTCTTTAAGTGCTAGGTTAGCTCAACCATGCCTTTATCTAGCTGAATCTTGAAGATCTTTGAGAATGGAAATTACACAACCTCTCTGGATAGCAGTTCCAGTGCTGTGCTATCTTCTTATGAAAAAAAGGGTTTGCTGTTTATTCTGAACCTCTCAAGACAAAATTTGTTGCTGTTGACTCTTATCATATCCTACCAAGGGATAGGATAGAATAGAGTAGAATGGTTGGAAGGGACCTACAGTGATCATCTAGTCCAACTGCCTGGTCACTTCAGGGCTGACCAAAAGTTAAAGCACATTATTGAAGGCATTGTTCCAATGCCTCTTAAACACTGACAGGCTTGGAGCATCGACCACCTCTCTAGGAGCCTGTTCCAGTGTTTGACCGCCCTCTTGGTAAAGAAATGCTTCCTAATACCCAGTCTGAACCTCCCCTGCTGCAGCTTTGAACCTTTCCTGTGTGTCCTGTCACTGGATACCAGGGAGAGGAGCGCAGCACCTCCCTCTCTACTTCCCCTCTTCTCAAAGCTGTAGAGAGCAATGAGGTTGCCCTTCAGCCTCCCTTTCTCCAAACTAGGCAAGCCCAAATTCCTCAGCTGCTCCTCGCAGGACATGCCTTCCAGCCCTTTCACCAGCTTTGTTGCCCTCCTCTGGATGCATTCAGGGACCCTTCACACTGTGTTTAAATTGTAGGGCCCAGACAGTTTGGCTGTGTTGTCTTTGTAATTCCCTTTCAGATGGTTGGGGACCGCTATTAGATATTCTCCTTAGCCTTTTCAGGATTCAAAAGTCTAGGTCTTACGACCATTCTTTCTAAGCTGTGTGTGCTATATTGCAACCATCTTAGTAGCCCTCTGATCGCAGTCAAAGACTTGTGGTCAACGGCTCGATGTCCAAGTGGAGAACAGTGACAAGTGGTGTTCCCCGGGGGTCGGTACTGGGACCGGCACAGTTCAACATCTTTGTCAGCGACATGGACAGTGGGATCGAGTGCACCCTCAGCAAATTTGCCGACGACACCAAGCTGTGTGGTGTGGTCGACACGCTGGAGGGAAGGGATGCCATCCAGAGGGACCTTGCCAGGCTGGAGAGGTGGGCTCCTGTGAACTGCATGAAGTTTAACAAGGCCAAGTGCAAGGTCCTGCACGTGGGTCAGCGCAATCCCAAGCACGACTACAGACTGGGCAAGGAATGGATTGAAAGCAGCCCCGGGGAGAAGAACTTGGGGGTATTGATTGATGAGAAGCTCAACATGAGCCAGCAGTGTGCGCTTGCAGCCCAGAAAGCCAACCGTGTCCTGGGTTGCATCAAAAGAGGCGTGACCAGCACGTCAAGGGAGGTGATCCTGCCCCTCTACTCCACTCTGGTGAGACCCCACCTGGAGTACTGCGTCCAGCTCTGGGGGCCCCAGTACAGGAGAGACATGGAGCTGTTGGAGTGAGTCCAGAGGAGGGCCACAAAGCTGATCAGAGGGCTGGAGCATCTCTCCTCTGAGGACAGGCTGAGAGAGTTGGGGTTGTTCAGCCTGGAGAAGAGAAGGCTCCAGGGAGATCTAATTGCGGCTTACCAGTACCTGAAGGGGCCTACAGGAAAGCTGGTGAGGGACTGTTTATCAGGGAGTGTAGTGACAGGACAAGGGGTAATGGGTTTAAGCTGAAGGAGGGTCGATTTAGATGAGATGTTAGAAAGAAATTCTTTACTGTGAGGGTGGTGAGGCACTGGAACAGGTTGCCCAGAGAGGTTGTAGATGCCCCCTCCCTGTGGAAGTGTTCCAGGCCAGGTTGGATGGGGCTTTGGGCAACCTGGTCTAGTGGAAGGTGTCCCTGCCCATGGCAGGGGGGTTGGAACTAGATGATCTTTGAGGTCCCTTCCAACCCAAACCATTCTATGATTCTATGATAGACCCTCTCTGGTTTTTCAACATCCCTCCTGAGCAGCACATTCCAAAACTGGAAACATTCCAACATTTAGAAGAAGGGGATAACTTCCTTTTTTCAAACATTTCTTATATGTGTCCTTGAGAAACAACTGTATGAGGTTCAACTATTGAACATCTTAAATACAGACTTAAGCTGGAAACTTAAAAAAATAGGATAAAGGGTAAAAGACTTGAGAAATAGCTTGGGGTTTACGATATGACAAAGTTCACTTTCAAAATGAGGTCAAACGTGGACATTTTTATCTTTTAAGAAGTAATTTGGAAGTTTATATATTGAATAAGGCAGAGGCTTATGATGAAAGCCAATTCATAATGATCATTATTGTATTGCTACATCTAATAGCATCCTTTTTTAGAGAGACTGTTTTAGTATGCTAATGTTTTACAAGAATGCCACTCAAACACTCTTTTTAATCGGGAGGGAAGAGGTTAATCTGTTTTTAAAACAATCTTCAAACCTGTTGCTGTTGCATGCAAAGAATGTAAGGTAAGCTTTTGTCTAGAGTATTTAACAAGAATGTTACTGTAGTTTTTAGCTATGTGGACATTGTACAATAAAACAGTTTATGTATCTGTGTTCTAAATCCATGTCTGGAAGACTGTTAAAACAACAGAAGCAAGATTTTTCAGATTTACACTGGAACTAAAACCCCACAATTAGTCAGAGATTTGATGATGCACATTCAGATCTTGCTTTTTTGGGTCAGGTTTTGAGCCTGTGGTGATAGAAAATGTATTAGAAGGCGATGAGCTACGGACGGATGTTGAAGCAGTGGAGGCTAAAATCAAGACTCTGGGTGCTGAAAATATTCTTTGTGTGCATTCTACAACGTCTTGCTTTGCTCCCAGGGTACCTGATAGGTAAGTAGTCTTTGTAAGAAGTGTGTTATTTGTTACTGTAAAACCCGAACAAACCATCCCTCTGTGTTTTGAATGTCCACTCCTAAAATTACATAGTTACTGCCAACAATTAGTAAAGAGAATTTAATCCCTTGCTTAAGAAAAATGGCAGGTTGAAACAATGTTCCACTTTCAGAAAAGTATATTAAAAAAGTGGGAATAATGCAGAAGGTTTTCCTTCTGTCATATAACTGAGGTTAATGATGATCTTTTCTGGTGAAATGAATGTCAGTTTGGCAGTGGATTTCTTATTTCGTGGAAGTAGTAAAAGTAGACTTTCATAGAAACATAGTCCAGGAAATGTAGTTCCATACCTAATGCCATATTTTAATATTACTGTTGCCTTTTCTACTCTTCTCTAGCCAATGATGAATTTTCCCAGGCTGTTAATACAGTTAAAAAAAAAAAAAAAAGCTACAGCTAAATTTAAAATCTTTGCTTGAATTACTCTTTCCTGGATTATACTGATGTTTCTAGGGCTAATTAAGATATACTGATGTAAGGGAACTCTTGGAAGCATCTAGGGCAGATGTGGTGTACGAGTATAACATATGATTTGCCCTGCTGTAACTTGTCTTAGTTTGAACGTTTGCTGCCTGATTGCATGATGCTACTTCTTACAATTTCCAGCTGTTAAATCACCATTAAAAGAAGCTTAAAATACATTACGTTCTTTCCTAATATTATGTGTCCATATATATAACTTCTGTAGTTGCTATGAAGATGTCATTCAAGCACTAGCTGAAGCTGAGATGAATATTACAGTTATGGATGGAAAATAGAGTATCTGAGATTATTTCAATGTGTAGTTTGGTTTTGAAATACTTGAAAATCTTCTCAATCTGCAAATGACATGTTGGAGTAGAGGTGGCTAAAACACTTGGTATATTGAGTCATTTGTCCAAAATGAGCACCATTGTTACTCAGAAAACCTGTTTTCTCTATTTGCTTATGAGAATAAGTATCAAGAAGCAAATTTGTTAGGTTTTACAATTGAACAGGTATATTTTTATGGGCTTGTGTGTAGTACACTAAACTACGAGATATTAACAAGACATCTTTTTTTACATGGTTTTAAATGTAGTGCCTCGGTTGTTCCACTTTAATTGTTTTTAATTTATCACTAAATTGAAAAGACTTATTTTCACAGTTCCTCTGCAGTGCATGTTTTTTTGTTAATTACTTTGTTATCTGGAAAATTTAGTTGAATGTTTGCAAGTGTAGGAAAGAAACATTATTGACTCTGAAACATGGCAAGTAAAGATATGTTTTGCTCTGTTTTCCTACCTTTAAAAAACCCCTGTATTTATCATAGGTTAACCCAATTGCTAGAGGGAAGTTAAAACCATATAATTCTGTCAGAATACTATGAACATTGCTTGAAGTTGACTTGCAGATTTATTGGCTAACTTAAATCACAGCTATCAAAATTGAATGGTCTATTTTATAGCTTGGGTAAATTAATCTTTTCCTTATCTGCCTCCTCTTTTTGACGTGCGATTGTTTTGTCCTCTGCAACTAAAAGATGAATTATTAGGCAGTGGCACTGTGTTATGATATACCACAGATATAGGAGGATTTGAATGCACTTTCTATTTAAAGGATACTGTCAGCTATTGAAGGCCATAACATTCATCTTCCTACAGGAAGGAAAATCCCATACAGCGTTTCTGGAGAGTACCATTTTAAATGTCTGTTTTTAAATATCTTGCATTTGTAAGGCTTTGTTTAGTTGTGGTGGTGGTGTTTTAAAATTTTAAGTGGCCTAGGATTGTTAAAAGGTCAGGGTGAGAGTTTTATGCCTGTGTACCTATAGCTTTCCTTTGAAATATTATTTAACTTTATGGGAATAATTCACTAGTGTATAAACCCCCTCCCTCAGAGAGACATCAGTTCTTAGTCAGTATATTAGCTGCTGTTGCTGTGAGTTGTCTCTAAAACTACCATATTTAGAGAACTAAAGGAAAATAAAAGTCTTTTTCAGTTAGGTTATGTACTTAGCAGAACCCTGTATCTTGTTACTTTCATTAATATTAGAAGAAAGAGCAAAGCTTTCTTTTTATGAACTTTCACAAGAAGGAGAGAAAGAACAAGATGCAAAATATTTCTGTAAGTCCTGTGACTTAACAACTCAAGTAGTAGCCAAACTTACATTAATACTTTATTTTTTTAATATGACTAGCAGCTCTTTTGATGATTCATTTTAAGCCTTGGAAGCAGACAAGTGGTGTGCATAATTGTTTGCTTCCCTTGCATAATCACGTACTCTTTTCAAACTGTAGCACTCTCATCCTGTATTGCAATATGGATCTCTTGTTCAATAGAATATTTTTAGGAAAAGTAAAGAGACTTTTCTGTTTTCAGTACTTGTAGATACTAGATTATTACTCCTTGAAGTCTCACAGGGTGAGAAAGACAAACATACAGAGCAGTACACCCTCTACGTTTCCAGTTTGGTGAAATTCTCTACCTGAACTTGAAAAGAAGCCTGTAAGAGGGGAACTCTTTTCTGTTGAGTCTCTGTGGAAGGTGTGGAATAAGTCTGATTAAGATCAGCAGGTCAGAAGCAAAAAACTTTGCCCTGTGTAGTGTTACCGTTTCCTGGAGTATTCTGTTAATGTTACATAGTTCAGGATTCAGGATGTAGATAAATATGACAAATTACTGGACATGCAGCTCCTGCCGAATGTCTTGACTGTAGAAGATCAATATGGGCATTATACTACTGGTGTTTCCTAATTGTGAAATACTTGTGATTTCTTTAGCGATAATACAGTGGTGGTGATGATGTTTTCCTAAGGGTTGAGGTTTAGAAAATTTAATCATAGGTTTGCAGCTGAATTTTGCATTACAAAACAACACTAGGCAATGTAATAGAAATAGAATGCAAAGGAATGTCACCTCTTGGAAAATGTTTTCATACTCTGTCACATTTTATATGAATGTCAGTAAATTACAGAGAGGGGCTGTACAGAAGGAGATAGAGTAAAAATGCATTGAAGGTTTAGAGTTTCCTGATTTTTTAAAAAATAATATTACCTTTATCATCACTTTAAATAATTATATAGTACCTTATTTTTTCAAATAGATTTTTATTTCTAAAATGCATTCACAAGTCCAGAGTCTTTTTAAAAAATAGAGCATGACTGGAGTGTTTCAAAAAAGGGTACTAAGTACATTTGTGTTTAAGATGCTGAAGGCCCTTACCCAAAATGAGCTATGCACCACATAAATCCTAGTTTGACTGAGAAATGATTCCAGGCTGAGCTCACTGTGATTTCAGGGATTTCTAAAGGCAAATGAAGAGTCGTCTTTATTTCTGAGTAAATAGTTGAACAAAGTTTTAATTTGTTGATTTCCACATTCAGACATTGTAGGGCTCTCCATTCCTTTGAAGAATCTGTTCTCTGTTAATCAGTTTATCTGAAGTATGCAAGTGAGATTTCAGCCAAAGGGTTGAAATATTAGTTCCTTGAAATAAACAGAAACATATAAAGACTTAGCGTTATATGATGCTTTTCATTCCCAAGACACATCTTGAAACTTCCATTAGGCTATTTTCAGGTTGAATATTAGAAGAAAAGGGAGAAAAGTGTGAATAGCTAAAGCTCTGATAGTTATCATTAACATAAAAAATGCTTATATCTGAAGCAGAATGATTTGGGATCTATTTACTGTATTCCAGGCAAAACTTTCAGTGAAGCATGAAAAATTTCAGCCTAGGTCAACAATTTGTGGTATATGTAAAAACTAATAGAATTTTCTTCTTAACATTATAGCTGAAGGTGACAAGTGCTACCTTGAGGTATTAATCAAAAAAGTTTCTTTTCTCTTTCTGACATCCTTGTAGACCTTTCAGTCTTTTAATGGTCTGATTTGTAACATAAGTTAGTTATTAATGCTTCTCTAAATTACAATTTTATGCTCATAGACTGGAAGAACTGGCTGTGGTTTGTGCTAATTATGACATTCCCCATATTGTCAACAATGCATATGGAGTTCAGTCTTCAAAATGTATGCATCTTATCCAGCAGGTAGGAGCTGTGTATTTCAAATAATAATTTTTTTAACAAGTTTAAGTAAATCTCTGATTGTAGACGACACTAGCAAATTTTATCAGATGTTTCACAGTTTTGAGACTAATCCCGTGCATGTCTGATACTTGAATAATTTTCTGAGAAAGCAGAGCAGGGGGAAATATTTCTATTACCTGCTTTTCATGTATCAAAACCAAATTTATTTAGGTTTTGTTTATGTTCAAGTGTCTTTCATAATGGAAAAATGCCCTTAGTAAGATTTCTTAAAATATTTCAGAAATTTATTAACTAAAAATAAATAGGTCATGCTTGAATAGGGATTAAGCCTTCAACAGAATGTGAGTTACAGATTTTCAATTGAAGATACAAAATTCTACAGCAACACTTTATAGATGTTGCCACTGTTAAAATATTGTTGTCACAGAGAACAGCAGAGGAAATTCGGTTAAGTTCAATGTTGTTTCCAAAAAGTTTAATTTCTGTTCCTGTTTAGTTTGAAAAGGAGGTTGTTTATTATCTAAGATCAACCATAAAACTTAGAATTCTTGCATTTTTGCTCATTGCAATGTATGTGCACCGTTTCTTCAATATTTCTCTTTTCTCTCTGTTGCCCATATCAAAAGAATAAGGGGATATTTTTTTAATAGGATCCAGGGGATTCTGAACTATTATGAATTTAAAATATGCTGGTCATTTTTTTTTAATTAAGAAGACATTATGTTATTAACTGGGCACAGAACAACTTGATACATAACAGGAACATCATGCTGGCATTTCTGAATCTTGAGAGACTGAAGGAATTTGACAAATCTTGATGTGTGAAATAGAAAATGGCATATGCTTTATTTGTAATGTACTTGGTACGTGTTTGTTGTATTTAACTTGCACAAGTTTAGTGAGATTCTGACAAGGGGGCTGTGGAATTGCTGAGTCTTACTGCATTAAATGCATGTAATGATAATCTTTTCAGGCTGCAAAGCTACAAATAGAACTGTTACTTTGTTGGTTTCTGCTGGGTTTTTTGGCTTCTTGATAGGTTGTTTGCGGGTTTTTTGTTTGTTTGTTCTTTGGTTATGCAAATGTATATATTTGAGCTCGGTTTGTTTCACATTTATTTACAAAAATGTATTTCCTGTGATAGAAAATGTACTATGGGGAAGTAGTTATTAATGAATACTTAGGAATATGCACATGCTGAGCATGGTGTGAACAGAATTTGCAAGAGTATCACAGGGAAGAGCTTTCGAGACCATTTCATTTGTCGTGCTCTTCCTCTGGTGGTCTTCTGTCAATTAAATCAAATGATAGCTGCTGGCATTCATCTTCCCATCAAAAAGCTGACAAACCCAGAGTGCATCTTCCCATCTCCCATGCACTAAGCTATTAAAACATAGAAATAATAACTGTGGTTTAGTTGAATCTGCTTTTTTCACTCTTTTTGACATATAGCTATTAACTTTGTTTCTATTTCTTGTGTTTAGTTTGTAGTACTTTAATATGTTTATATTTGAATATACTTGAATATGTATGTTCTATAATATACTTTTCAAGTATATTTCTGTTATGCTGCATACATTTTAATTGTACAGTTCACAGCAGCATATTACTCAAATTGAAGATGTACTGCAGAATCTACCTTTTTCCTTTAAGAATATCTGAGTGGATAGGTATAAGGACATTGTGTTTTCCGGGAAGTGGGGAAATCTGCTATAGGAAGTTAGATGGCAAGCAGCCTTATAAAAAGGGGTGCTGTCACAACCCTCTTGTTTTAATGCAAATTTATATGTGTATCAAGAAAAATTTTCTAATGAAGCATTAACCTGTAGCCCTTAACCGTGAGAGTCTGTGAAATGTTTTGTGTTGTACAGTTTTAACTGTATAACTCCCATTAAATTCCAAGGATTTTCTTTTGGGTTGTTGTTGGAAATAAGCTACACTTAAACTCGCAGGAACTGAAATCAGTATTTTAAATAATAGAAAAATAGGAATTTGTAATGTACTATGTAAGCAGACAATGGTCATAATGTCAAGCAATGCTAAGGAAAGGTAATAGTATGATCTTTAATTTTTCATCACAAATACAATATCTGAGAGAGTTTCAGGAATTATATTTATCTCAGTTACATTGCTGAGTAACAATGATGCTATCACATGTTTCCTTTTTCCTAATGTATGTTGTGGATTTTTTTTTTCATTCCTTTTTGATAAAGGGTGCTCGAGTTGGCAGAATAGATGCTTTTGTTCAGAGCCTGGACAAAAATTTTATGGTTCCAGTAGGTGGTGCTGTCATTGCTGGCTTCAATGAGTCCTTCATTCAGGAGATCAGCAAAATGTATCCAGGTAACTAGTTCATGGACTGATTTCATACATATGAAATAACTAGAAAACTTGATTATCAGCTTGCTTTCACATAAATTTTATTTTTGCCAATCTGTATATTGTTTTTCTCAGGAAGAGCATCTGCGTCTCCTTCTTTAGATGTCCTCATTACACTTCTGTCTCTAGGTGCTAGTGGTTACAAACAGTTACTAAAAGAGAGAAAGGTAAGCTTTTTGGCTTTCTTCAAGTCAGCTGTTAACAAAGTCTTCTTGCAAAACTGCTTTGTGTAGTAAATCCAGTTTCTGCCTAGAAAGCTTTTGAATTTCTTCTGAGCTTACAGCTCTGAATCTGGAAAGGCAGTATGACATAATATTTCTTGGCCAAATGGTGCTCATGAGTAAGCATGATTTCCATGTTGTTTTCCAAACCAGAAGGCTAAACTGAGGTCCTGTGCTATTACAGTATTGTACTTGTACAATATTCATATTTGTTCTAAAGTGTGACTAATACAGAAGAATTTTTCCCACAAAAGCTTAATCTGAGAAGTACTGTGTTGTGTTGTTATGGTCACACTACTTCCAGGACTAAACCATGAGGTCAGACACTCAGAGATAACCTAGAGGTCTCTGCTTTTCTTCATTTGGCCCTGTTGTGCCTTTGTGCTATGAGTGTGTTTTATTAAATGTTTGTATACCACATCCTCTGGAGAATCACAGCTTCTGGTTAGGTTATTAATACTGTGCATGGCCACAAAAAGAGAAAAATACTGTCATTTAAGGTATTCATGTAGATAAAGAGCTAGGTTTCTTCTCTGCTTCTCACAGACACACAAACATTCAAGTGGTCTAAGGCTGGAACCTGTACATCTTGAGTTGTCCTTAATTCTGGGCATAATACAAGCCTGAATGTGCTATCTTTATATATAAACACAGAGGATTGTTTTTGTAGAGGGTTTTAGGTAAGGAAATGCTGTGAATTAAGTACTGTTAAGTTAATAGTTTTAAATCACACACAATCTGTTCCATTATTTTATTTAGAAACTACGTTCCAGTTGTTTCCTGCTGACAGTTTGCTGATGCCTCTGATTACCTGGCAGGGCAATAGTGCTGGATGCTGTGACTTGTTTCTAGCTGCTTGTAGAGGCATCCAGAAATTCCGTACTGGAATTGCAGTCTCACAGGAATAGCTAGACTGTAGAAAACCAAACCAGCTTAGTGGCCTTACAATGACTAAGTGGTGATCTGTGGAACTAAAATAAAAACATGGCTTATGAAACCCTGAAAGCAGTTACCACTTTTACCACTATTGCAATGCAATACAGTTTCTAACATTTTATTCTGGACTGGTGTATGTTTTGCCATGTATGGTTTGCGTCTTCATTAAAAAGCAAATTGTATCTTTTCCCCCTTCACTCTCATCTCCAAAAGAAACTCATGTGAATTTATTGTGTCTTCTGCAAAGCTGATTTTGACGTTAGATTTACAGTGGTAGCAGATACATAATGGGCAGTATAAATATTCTCCAAGTGATAAATAATAATTCTTTCATAAATAAAATGTCTTAATGAATAGCTGCATATTTTTAATCATGTTATTTTCTTGGAAGTAGAATTCTAAAGTGGATAAAGCATTATGTTTTTACAACTTCAGGTCTTTTTATTTCAAATGTGAGTATACTCTATAAACACAGCCTTATATATGGCATAAATATGTTTCTTTTATTGGATTTGCTGTAGAAATAGAAACCTTTTTTTGCTTAAATCTGTTTGTTCCTGAATTGTAAAAATGTAATAGTGATAGTTTATTGCCTGTGCTCTGTGAAAGCAGAGGCAGAGCTATTAGGCTCCCAGGAGGAGCTATTTATAGCATGACATTGAGTACTCCTTTCTATATTGGTGCAGGTACACCTACTCACACAAAAAGTCAGCTATAAAAAACTTCAAGTATTTTTTTTCTCTTTTTACCTTATCCTTATTCACATTGGTGTTACTTCAGGTTATTTGAGCTTAAGCCAGAAAGACCAGAATGTTACTGAGAAGAGATTAATCTCACACAACCAAGGAAAGAAATAGTCTGCCCAATTTTTCTTTCACACGGATGAACTGTTTAATATAGGAAGGGAAGAGATTATATGAGGGAGAGGAGCATGTACATGGAGTGGGATTTTCTGGCAAGCTGGCAGTCACAGAGTGTGCAGTTGTCTGAGGATATGAGATTATATGTTATGATATGAAAGAGTAAAATGGTGCAATGGATTTGAGGACAGAAGAGTGAGGAAGTAATGTACACACACTGTGAAGTGTCTGAATAAAGGTGGCCATATATGAAAGCTTAGTAAGGAATGTTTTCAACAGTAGTATTTAGCCGTGATGTTTCCAGAGAAAGGATGGAAGATGACCAGTAACAGAATGTATTCTCACTTGTTCTAAATGTTCACTATTCCTTTTTATATGTTTATGTGGTGTTTAGAACAGGTTTTCTTATCTTAGTAGGGGATTCTAGGTCCTTTTGTAACGCAGATAATGGCAGCTGATCCATAGTCAAATTTCTTAATAGCTTTGTTTTTAAAGAACTGACAATATTATGTAAAGGCTATGTTTTTCTAGCGACTTCTTTGATTTCTTCAGTACGGGTTATGTTGTGTCCCATGTTCTGCATCACCAGGTCTTAACACTCTTTGTTTTCATGTATGTATTGATGTGTCTGAGCCAGGCCACATATAGGAACTGTAGTGGTTATGCTGTGTAATAGCACAAACAGTAGACTTGTCACCTCAGAATTGATGGAGAGCAATGACCCTACATTCAGGGTTTACCTTCAGAACCTTACATGTCAGGTTTAATACTTGTTAAATATCTTTCCAATGTGGTCCATTTAATCCATTTAATTATGATATTGGTATTCCTGAAGAGATGATGGCTTCATTTTGGTTTTAGCAGTTATGGATTTCCTCATTAGACTTTCCTTAACAATCTAAAGATCAAGATAATTCTGATTTCCTTAAATGTATTTGTGTTACTTGGGACGTGATGGAGCTTTTTCTATCTGTATCCATCTGTCTGTATACTTTCTAAACATGATTAACTGGAGTCATTTTTTTGTCCTTATGGAGTATGTATCTAAAATATTTAAAATCACGCTGAGTGTGAGGAAATTGTTTGGGTTTTACAATTCAGTAAAATACTGAGTTTACATTTCATGGTTTATCATTGATGCAATTATTCTGTACAGTTCAATGTGAGTTTATATTGCTGCTCTACTTATGATTGAATTTAAGGATAAGAGAAAAGCAATTTAATATTGGATATTAATGTAAAACAATTAAATATTCTTACAAGACGAAATACATTTGTTACTCTTTTTTTTTTGTCTACTCAATTTGCTACTCTGTAATTTGTCAAATGTGTGGGAATATTGCAGGATTTTCCTCATGTGAAATATGTGGAACCATATTCAAATTTTAGAGAGGCTGGAAGCAAGATAGTTTAACTGAATGTAATCATTCTCTTAAATGGTCTTGTGTAGTTAAAAAAGTGCCAGGTATGAATGGAAGCTTCAAAGAGGCTTACGTACTCAAAGCATGTTATTGAAGAGGTATGGCCCACATGGAACCTGATCTTAAGGTCTTGGAAGTGCTGAAGAGAAAATGTGTTGGTCGGTGTTAAGAAAGACCTTTTAAAAAAATACAACTGTGGTGACTGTCAGCATTAATGTTACTGTGTCAGGTTGGCAAGACTTATTGGGCAGTTTCTGTTAGATTACTTTTATATGCTATAAAGATTTAAAGGTTCTGTAATTCATTTCATATTTTTAAAACTTTCCATTTCCATATTATAAATTCAGAACAAAATTCTTGGTGTTGCAAAGCAAGAGAATCTATATATGAGGCTATGTGGTATATGTAGGTATCCCACATGTACGCGTACAGTTTCTGCCATGGATTTGGCTGCATTTCAAGAAAGTAAGCCTTCTGCTGGGGCATGCACTAACAGGCCTGCATGCTCAGCACTGCAGCCTCCTGCATGAGGTGCTGTGCCGAGTGGTCTGGTCAGCTCCCGGATCAGATGCAGCTGGTCAGTCTGATAGCAAAGCAGAGGAGAGGCTATGATGCTTGCATTCTAAACGGCTGCTGCTGCAAAATAATTTAAGATGGGACCAGATCAGTCTCAGGTACAGCACATGAGTTGGCAGTCTGTATCTGGTTCAAAGAGGTTGTAAAATGATTCTTCTGCAGTGTGTTCTTCAGTGCCATGAACAGCTATATGGCTGTTCTCTGAGGACAACTCATCTTTTCAGATGAGAGTGAAACAGAGGAGGGCAGAGTGTTACAGACTCCGAACATAAGCAAGCTGGGTGGTTAGAACCAGCTAGGATAGCTTCAACCACGGACAAAAAGTTTTCTGGCCTTCATCAGTTGTGTCTCTGTCACCTGATTTGCAACTAATGGCATATTTAGTACCCCCATCTTCTGCTTTTTCTCTGGAGTTACTGGCTTTTTCCTTACTTGTTTCCCTGTAGTTATTTTCATTTGGAAGAACAGTGGTTATCACAATGGAGCAACAAATGAAGAGTCACCCATGTTAGCGTAGGTTCTATTAAAAGTAGTTTTATAATGTAAATACAGTATGATTCCAATATTTCTAGTAATTGTTACAAAACTACTAGAAAATATTTTTATACATGTATGTGGAAGTAGGCTGTTTTGTTCAAATAATCGAGTCATTCAGCACATTTGACACATATACAATTGTTGACTTCTTCCTCTTTTTTGAGGTATTTTATTGGTTTAGGTGTTGGAAAGACCAGAAGGAGTACAAGATGTTTTCACATAGTTTAGCATTCATTTCACTAGCCTGGTGGGGTTTGGGATAAGTTTCTAAGGGGAAAGAGTGAATTAAATAAAGAAACTTAACTGACATTTAGTGCTTGGATTGTTCAGTGCAACAGCGTAATGGTTAGCTTCATTGGAGAAAGCTTGAGTGCCTACCACAGAAAATCAATGATGTAAGAGCTCATTTGTATATAATTGCTTAGGGTGCTTATAGATTTTCTACATAACAGAAATATTTTATAATAGAGGTTGGTTATAGATTTGACCTCACAAAAATACTACTTTTTTCCTTTTTTTGTGGAAAGGCCGTTAATCTATTTTGCAACAAACTGCTTAACTTCTGAAACTATAAAATATCTAGAGGGCTTCCAACAGAAAGATGTAAAATAGTGTCGTTCATAAAAATAAGAAGTTCTGAATTTGTGCTCAGGTAACTTCAAACAGGTGAAAAATACATACTTGGATATTTTTTTTTCCATCTTTCCATTCTCCCTTGTTTTAACAAATTCCTGTGTATGTAAAGGCTCATCTAGTAACCTAGGTATTTAATCTTAATTTAATTTAATACGTTTCTACAGTGGGTATGTAGTTATACCAACTTGCAGTACTTTCATCAATAAATGCTGTAAGAGATACAATAGAGAATTCTCTAGGTACAACACACTGAAATTAATTACTCTAGGAATTTCTTCCTGTTCCAGTACAGTTTTTTCTCGGTACTAATTTCACCAGTAATACCTCCATAGTAGACACAATTTATGTATACTTCTGTAATACTTTGCTTCAGTTGTGGAAATAAATAGCCAGCAGAGGGAGCACAAATTAATTTATGGTTTGGGTTCCAAAGAAATACTAATAAATTGGCTAACACATTGGTGATGCTCATTGTGGCAAGTAAATAACAAAGGAGTAATGTGTTTGTATTCAGTGAGGAACCAGAAGTAAGGCAAAAAGTGTCTGGACATTTGAAACATAAATGTTTTTCAACTTCTGCAACTGACGTGTAAATAAACTCTGATGAATTGAAACCATAAAATCACTTGATTTACAAATGCCTCTGAAAAATAAGAATGATTTTTCACAAATTTCAAGTTCTTATAATTAATGATAGATGCCTCCCAAAATTTTTTGTTTTGTTGCAAGTATTACAGAAGCTTTATGCTCTTGTTGATAGTTGAATCAATACCCTTATTCATTTAGCCAGTAACATGGTACTTTTTCCTGTCTGGCTGAATTCATTCTATGGTATTGGGAAGAACAGGTCGGGAGCTGTGTTCATTTGGTCACTCATGAAGCGAGATTGGGCTTACTGCAGTGGCTCAAGAAAAGCAGCTGTAACATTCTTCTAACTTAGCTACCACAAAGCTCATTTGGTTTCATAAGACCTTTGAGAGGTTCTGCTCAAAAACATAATTTTGATCACGAGCTATAATTTGTATCTGTCAGAGTGCACAGGTCAGAACGGGATACTGGTCTACAAACAGAAGAGGCAACTCTATTTAAAGAATGAAAAATCACTTGTCAGGTCCAGAAATTGATGAGGATGCTTAAACAGGCAGTCACATTGAAGCAGATGAGCAGCACAATCTTTATGGCCAGAAAGAGGAAAAATCTGATGTTTAGTATCTTTTAAAAGGACTACCCAGTATCTCTCTTTGCTAGTTTTTATGAGATACTAAGCATTAAAAAGGATGGAAAAGAAGCCAAAGGATACAATAAGAAGAATGGTGTTTATTCTCACTCTGTCCATAAGTGTTTTGAGCTGATCTGCGAAGAGAAAGATATTAAACTGAGGAAGACCATGAGCAATTATCATAGATTTTTACTGGGGAAGAGGGAGGGAATAAAACAGGGATGAAGTAAGAGAAGCAGCCTTTTATGTGCAGTGTCACTTGTATCTGAGCCAAAACATTTATGAATCTCAGTTTTATGACACTTTCACAATAAAGGTGCAATCTAATTAAGTGATAACAGAAATTCAGATATCTCCATTCTTTTAGTAGGCTTGAACAGGAAGGGTTGGTCCCAGGAAGAGGACTGGCTGCACAATAGAGCTGAGTATTCAGGAGAGTGTATATTATGTGAAACAAAATGCATTCAAATGTGTGCTCATAGCCTTCGCCTTAGGAGACTGTATTGCCATTCTCACACAGAAAAAAAAATCTGTGCACTAGTGGTAATTGTGATTGCGTGATACATGGTAACAAAATGCACTATTTTTAGTGTGGAATGTGTTAATAGAAAGAAAACAAAGTAAGGAGCAATTTGCTGTAACATGGCCATCTGGGATGGTAACGGGGGCGGGGGGGGAAGCTCTTGCAGGAGTGGGCTGGGGTAGGACCTGCTGTGCAGTGGGAATCTCTTCAAGATTTTCCTTCCCCAGGTTTCAGGGCCACAGAGAGACTGACTGACATCCCAAGCACATATATCAGACCAGGTAGAGAGCTTTGTACCAGCCTGAGGGGGAAGAACAACGTTCAGGAAATGGAGCTGTTCCTTTATAGAATGATTTCAGAGAATTGTCTGGTCCACTTATTTGGTACACATGAAAAGAGGATCAGCTGGGCACCTGTAGGATATAATAGAGACTGAACAGTTTTGTGAAATAGCTGCTATTTTCTCTGTTTGATAGCTAATAACAAAAATATTGCACCTTTTTTTCCAGGAGATGTTTTCCTATCTTTCAAGTGAGCTGAAGAAGCTGGCAGATAACCACAATGAGAGACTGTTAGACACACCACATAATCCCATTTCTTTAGGTAATTGTTGTTTTTTATCTTTAAAAAAAATCTAATATACTGTGCATTCATAATGCACTTTCACATACACTTCCTATATATTGAACATTGTTCACTACACTCCATTAAATTTTTCTTAGGCTGGTATGAAGCCATTGAACCCAATAAGGTAACCTACTATAAAAGTAGTGAGTTGGGCCCTTTATTTTTTTACAAAATTGCCCCTGTCCAGCATACTCAGTTATTGTAATCAAGGCAGACAGAATATGTTAGCATGCAGTAATACTTTATAAATAAGGAGATGTCAAAAAGAAATTAGGGTATAATTATTTTACCCACCATCTTATAGTGCTCTAAAAGAGATTATGGAATTCCTACTCAGGATACTTGTTCTAACCAAAAACTCTGCTGAACACCAAAGTAATATTGCCTACCTGTGCAGAATCTACCTTACATACAGACTAACCAAAGAACTAATCTATGACAGCTCGTGGGAAAATTAAAAATTACAAAATATAGTATTCATATTTCTTTTTTTTCTTTGTATTCAAACAGAAATATTTGGCTAGATTTTTATTGTTGGAAAACAGCTTGTCCTCTGTGGTGGTTCTTTGTAGAAAAAGGAGCTTTGTGGTAGTTTTAACCTGACCTTTTGTTACTTTAGCCATGTCACTGAAGAATCTAAATGAAAATAATGATGCTGCTGTTACCCAACTTGGATCTATGCTTTTCACAAGACAAGTTTCTGGAGCAAGGTGAGGATGCTATGAATTTGAAAAATTTGGGGGGTTGTATTAGCATATATTTTATGAAATCCTGTAATATTGACTTTGTACCAATTGTCTCATGATTACAGATTACAGTCCAACAATAGTAAGTCAGAGAGTAATACACCCTTCTTCATCACTGTTATCTACTGTTAATGTCTACCTGCTTGTGTTAGCAATGAGGGCTGCCTTTGTTAGCTTTGGTAGGCTACATATAGAATCTATGCCCATTTAATTTAGTGTCATTATTCCCTAGTACCCCTCGGTTTCATTTAGTTTCCAGCTGTTGTCTGATCTTATAGTTAAGTTGTAAGCTACTTAGGGAAGATCTTTGTTTTGTTTATTGCAGCACAAATATGGTTGTGCTGGATGTCAGGGGAATAAGCTTTTAATACCCTACATAGCTTTTTGTCATATGGAAGAAAATCCTGCTTTCTGGAACTAATTTTGTTTAAAAAAAATTATATATGTTTTAAAATCTACAACCTGAGCCACTCCGAGCTGAATTTATTCTTAGAGACACGTAAAAATGCAAGCCAAATAAATTTTAATTATTTTCGTTTAAGCCTTTTGGAAGAAGAGAATGATGTAAAATTTGTTTTGGCAGGATTCCTTAATCTGAATATTACTGCTGCCATGCTAACTTCTGCCATAGACTTAATGTAATTTTTTTGTAGCAGAGCTGAATGTTTCCACATCAGAAGGTATGCTTCATTAGCTTGGATTATTCCAATTCTTGCACAGATGAATGACAGTAAATCTATATGTACTGTAGTTAGATGCTCTTTTTAATTTGCCTGTCCTAACCTTGGCTTGTCCTGCAATTTCAGCCATCTTTGGCTGAAATGATTCAAAAGGTTCGATTTTTGAAGTTAAAAGTCTCCAATTCTTTGCCTGGTATAAAGGTTTCTGGTTTTTCTGGTTTTTATGTAGTTCTTTTGTAATATTTGTTTGACCTGGCATTTCAACAGATTTTAACTGTTATGCTTGTGCTAAATGCCAGTGGTAGGAGTAGCAGCTCCCTACTTCACTAGCATACAGGCTTTTGCATAACCTGTGGTCAGAGCACTTGGATGGAGAAGGATCTGCTAATCCTAGTGGTATTTGTCTGAATGCAGTTTCTTTTATGAACTGCAGGGAATGTCTCTATAGAGGTAGTAAATTCTTTATCAATTGATCAGCGCTAACTGCTTGTGTAGGCTTTAACTATAGCCACAAGGCAAGTTGTTCCTTTAACAAGTAAGGATGTGGATTACGGACTTGATTTATCAGGGAATGGATATGTACTGAAAGTGCTGGGAAACAGGGTGTAATAGGTAGAGGTTCTTAGTATGACGAAGAGGTAGAAGCAGTGGCAAAAAGTATCCATTGCAAGGAGGGAATGAATATGAGGTTAACATCATAGGATGGGGGAAAAGGGAGATGCGGTAGAGAGGAATGGATGGGAGGAAGTTGGGATCCTGAGCTCTCTGAATCACTTGAACCCAGACATTTGGACAGCAGTACACAATGCCGAGCAGATGTCTGCACTGGGGCTGCTGTCCATATGGTGACCCGGGGAGCCTGGGGTGAGGGGGTGAACAGACCCAGGTCAGACACAGAGTGGGTTGGATAGCTAAGGCTTGTTATGAAATAGGAAAGTTTGCTGCAGATGTCTTTTTCACCCCCCACACTGGGGAACTCATAAATATCAGTAATGAAGACCTTCATAATTTAACTGAGGAGGGGAAGGGACATACGCATATGCACACAGACTTGAGCTAATGCAGGATCTACTACTACTGTCACTCATAGTGATGCACTAACTTGGAGAATGCCTGATCTAAGCCTGCTCACATTGATTTGTTTAGTTAGCAGATATTACACTGTACAGGAACTTGTGTAAGTGTGTTCATCATAGGATATCACGTAAAATGTCCAAGGCATCTTCAACTGAATCACAATTTTGTTTGTTTGTTTCAGGGTTGTTCCCTGTGGGACTGTACAAACAGTGAATAACTACACTTTTAAAGGTTTTATGTCACATGCAAATGACTATCCCTGTGCTTACCTCAATGCTGCCTCAGCAATTGGAATTAAAAAGCAAGATGTAGATGTATTCCTAAAAAGACTCGACAAGTGTTTGAAGACTTCTAGAAAAGAAGCAAAGCAAGAAAAAAGTGTAAATGAAATAAATAATTCTAATACAGGCGCAGAACAACTTGAAGACTAGAAGATAAAGGTTTAGTAACACAGGAAGATACGCTTTTGTTTAAAGTATGTCAGGTTTGTATTGGGTTAGCATTGTGAATCTGCAATGGAGAAAATTTATTCCTCATCTGAAAGCAACAACAACAAACCCCCCCCCCCACCTTGGGTGAAATTCAGTTTTAAAGAAAGTTGGTAATGTTCTCTCCAAGACAGAGGCCAGACATAAGTTTTGTGTAGCACAAATATGCACTTCATCTCTGCCAAAGTTAAAGCTTTACATTCATGAAGAACTTGAGCTGGCCTTTCAGTCTGTGGGTGACTATGTGGACTGGTGTTCAGCAAGTCACAGAATGCTTATTCACATATTCTTGATTAACAAGATTTTCTGTGGCACTGATTGAATTCCTTCCTAGGTATAGACCATCCAGCAAGAAATGTTTCACTGCTCTCAAAATATCTCATTTCTCATCAGCTACTTTTAGTTTCTTTTTGAAGATTTATATAAGTTTTGGGATAGCCCTTACTAAATACAATGTTAAAAATGCCTGAGAAACAGTAGAGTTGCAATAGTAGTGGTTTTGGGTGTTCTCATCTCTCAAGAACTGCCTAGGACAAAGCAGCCCTCAGTGGCAAAATAAAACCTAGAATACCTCATATCCTGTCAGTACTTGGCTCTTGGAAACATTTGTATAGTTCAGCAACCCAAAGGAATTTTAATAATGAAAGCAAGGGGTTGTGGAGAGGTACAGTCTTTTTTTTTTTTTTTTTCTTTTTTCCATTTCGTCTTTTCTTCGGTAGGGTGATCAGGCCAGAGACCCACTGAAAAGGAGGAATGCCTTGTTGGATTAATGCAGCAGTTTCAAGAGCCAGTGAGACCTTGAGAGTATTTTGGCATTTTTAGTCCATTGTTGTTAAAATTTATAGACTTCCATTTCTGAAGTGTCTCTTGCCATTGGCACTGTTGCTTCTGTGGCTGTGTGCAGTTGCTGATTTGAATTCATTAAGCAAACAATAGATTCAGAGTCTGTTCCTGAAACAAAGGTTCCATATCGCCGGAGTGACAGTGCTGTAGGTTGCAGAACTTTTAGTTAATTATTCTTAAATGCAATTACAACTACATTGTATGTAGTTTTTATGACATTTACTGTTCAAAGTGAGCTTCATGTTCAAAGGCATTTTCTTTGTCTGTAATGTAGCCATACTTGGGACACCACAGTTAGAGTTCTAAATGTCAGGAAATATTCTAGCTACTTTGTTTGGTGGGATCTGAGATATGTATCCTTCAGAGCCCCCTGCAAATTGCTTAATCAAAATAGTGGTGCTTTTGAAAGGATTGTCTATCCAGCGTGTTCAAATGAATTGATACAAGAGGTGATGTTAATACGTACAAGTTAATAGTATGCTAATCATCATGAAGGTGCTCTCACTTAGTGAGGTCTATTGTATCTTAAGCTTAAATTGGACTGCTGCTTCTCAGTTGTTATTGCTACAGTTAGAAGTTAGATTGATTAAAGGTTGGGAAGGTATGGCTCTCTGGACTACAGTCACAGTTGTTACTTGCTGTACAAACACACCTTAGGAGAAATGTAATATGACTTTACCACTGAGTCCTTGTGGCTATAAGGAGAAGTAAATTTTTCTTCTCTTGCTCTTTTTTTTTTTACCTTTTTTTTTTTTTTTTATTGAGAGCATGCTGTACCTCAGTTTTTCCAGTCAGTAAAGCTCTTCCACAAGCTTGGGAGCCAAAACAGCAGCTCACTGCCTCAGTATTCAGTATACTGGAGCAGCCAGTGAAAACCACAAGGCCTTAGTGATACCTTCTTGATTTTCAATACTGCTGTTCTGTGTCTGAATGAGTATCAATTATTAATTTAGGGAACTAGTCACATAACACGAACATTAGAACTATTGTTACAAGAGTTTAGGGAGGTGTATGGTAGCAGCTAAAATAAGCATTTGATGAATAAATAATACCCTGAAAGTGAATAAAGAAAACAACAGTTGCCTTCTCTGAGAGGAAGAAACCTCTACCTTTTATGTTCTGATAATAAATTGTCTGCTGCAAATAATTAATTCACTTCTACTATAGATTGTACTGCTTTCTCAGGTAGTGTTTTTCCTGTCTTCAAAATGTTTCCCATTTGAAATCAAAGCTGAAAATTTCAACAAATAGCTATAAACAAGTATCCAGGGAAAGAATTAAGTGGTTTATTCTGATTTTGACCTTTTAAACCTATTTTTATTTATAAAAAACCCCAAACCCCAAGATGATGGTTTTAAGTAAAAAAAAAAAAAAAAAAAAAAAAAAGATTTTTAATTCATGTGTCATTACATCTCTTCGCAATCTTAGTCATGCCACCTGAAGTCAGAAAATGTAAAATGTTTTGAGAAATGTGTCCCATCATGTGTATAAACTCTTGAACTAAATATTTGTGTTATGTTATTTTGGTAAGCTGGTGTATTGGTTTTCAGTTTTGTTTGCTTACTTTGTCCCCTTAAATGCCTTCACTTAATATTACATTTTTAGAGATGGAAACATTATATAATGTCATTATAAATATAATGAAATTTTAAGTAATTCGAATAGCAATATACTTTCAAGTAAATGAAGAATAATTGGTTATTTAGGAGATCCAGGAGATAAAAAGTATTTTTCAAGGAAAAGTATAAATCACTTATTCTCTTTTCACTAATATCTGTAATAAAGTAGTGCAACAATACTGGAACATACACCCATGAGCAGAGTTTTCATTTCCTTTGTACAAACAGGTATTTCATGGCTATGGCAGGTCTCACCAACTGTGAAAGATGGTAATAGCATGGGCATAGGTTTGTCAAACTATGCAGAGTAAAACAAATACATTAACAATATTTTCCTTCTACGAAGATGTTTCTAAGATTGTACAGTGCAATAAGAAGCTTCTTGATTAACTGTGCAGCCTTTTTCCTACCCTCTACATAGGCACATGGCACTAAAGGCTTCCACATACCTCCAAAATCTGCAAGAGCCACCTTGCTGTCTCCAGCACCCACATTACTAGTGAGACACATAGGAAGGCTACCTGGGCCTCAGAACGTACTTGGGGCTCATACAGCAAGAATCCTTCGTAGAAACACCAAGAACAGATGCCCATTTGGTAAGGCTATCTAACAGCTACTAATT
Organism: Balearica regulorum gibbericeps; assembly: GCF_011004875.1. Classification (NCBI taxonomy): domain Eukaryota; kingdom Metazoa; phylum Chordata; class Aves; order Gruiformes; family Gruidae; genus Balearica; species Balearica regulorum. The sequence goes on from NC_046187.1 coordinate 62,205,319, forward strand.
ATGTAGTTACCTATCTCTGTCATCTGCTAGGTCATATGTGGTTACCAGCCGCGAAATAGGAATGGGCAAGCTCTTGAAACGTTCCAGAAGAGCTGAGGATTCAGAAAGAGAAGCTCAAGAAGTTGCTGTTCTTGCTACATAGTCTGCTGCTCTGCCCAAAGTCACTGCCCTGTAGCAGAGGTAGCAAAGTGATCTGTCTGCTTGGCAGTTCCCGCAATTCGTACAGTGTATTAACAAATACTGAAACTGGGGGTCGTTTGAGCATTTTAAGTATGAGAAGCAGTGGCTGGAGAGCTAGCATGTTGCCTGTTCTGCTTCTGCAAAACATACCTTCTATGGGTACTTACTTACTGAAGGCAGTAACCTTTGGGAACAGGGCAGGGTGCACGAGTGGGCAGGGATCGCTCAAATTGCTGCAGTCTGAATCGCCAAAGTGACTTTCCTCCCTCATGGTGCCTGTAACTGTTCTGTGAGATGCTTTTCTTTCCCTCTGATGTTGCATCTTATGCTACCTGGATCTGTATAGGTGGAAGAAATGAAGGAGCAGATGGACGTGCCTTATAGAAATAGCGCTGGGATAATATATTGCAAGCAAACTGACACTGAATGACCCACCTATCTCAAAGGCCCACTCTTGGTTTACTTCTTTTGTAGTATCTGAGATAACTAACAAAACAGACTATTTGAGCAATAATACTGCCTATTCACACTTTGTTCATAACGATTGCCTAAGATACAAAGCAAATAAAATCTACCAGATGCAGCAAATTCTCTTGAGCCTAAGAAAGCAAAATTGTAATGTTGCAAATGTAAATGCTGGCATTGCAGCTTAATACACATATAAACCGAGCAATCTATATTGTGCGATCATCATTTTTTAAGAAAGGCTGGAGCCCAGAGACTAGCAAATGTTCTCATCTGCAGTGTATCAGCAGTTCTCAGTCTTCAGCTGCTGTATAGATAATAATTCTAATTGAAGAATCATTACATGAATCCATATGTGAATGATAGATGGGCTATAGCCTTTTGTTCATGGTGCTTTAAAAATTGAGTTGCTGTTTTCACTTTTATAAGGGGTGATTAGATTGCCTGGGGTTTTTGCCTCTTTTTTTTTTTTTTTTTAGTGCAACATTTTAATCAACCTGGCCTGACAGGATTTGGAATCTGAAGGAAAAACAATTTCTGTAGCTGACAAATTTTTTAAACAATAGCTATTTAAAGTCTTGAATTGGTTACAAAGTGACTCTCCACAGAGAGAACCTTAGTTCAATTGTTTTTAATTCTGAAACCGGTGCTTGAAAAATTGTGCTCTATGTGCTCTGTAATAATTGGTTTTCATGTATTATACTTTTCCCCTCAAAGATAACAGCTTACACTTTAGAACAGTTTAATAATTCTTTTTAAAAATCATAGTTAAAAAGGCATTTGCTCTGTCACTCATCAAGCATCTGTCATATCAAAGTACTAGTAATATATTTATCTTGATGGATAAGCTTCAGTGTTCTGGACCAAGTTCAATGTAGCTGGACCAAGCTTTCAATACTCCTTTGGGGATCCTAAAGTCAAGTTCATGATCTAATTAAGATCAGTGTGATAATTGTATCTGCTGCTGAACAGGAGTCTTTCATCATACCACATTTCAACTAAATTCTGTAGCATGGCATCAAAGCTGATCCAGTTCAGAAGCTGAATTGCTTTCTTAACATGGATGGTGAAATTTAATTTGCCTTTAGATCCTGGATTCAAATCCAGGCTGAGTCAGCTACAGCAAAATTATAACTGCTCTTTTTTTTTAACCTAATGTGAATAGAAAGAGTACAGTGGTTTCAGCTGGGTGCTACCTTTCCTATTGTTCTCAAAGAGCTGCAGATATTAGGCTACCATCTTCACTTGCTGCTGTTTGGGGGGGAAGCTGGTCTTGTACAAATAACGTGGCAGCAATAGAGGAGTGTGCATTATTAATCTTCCACTAGGCATCCCAAGCAGGAGCACACCGCTGCATTGGGAATTCAAGACGAACACGTAGTGTTTCTACCGATCCGTTCTCTTCAAAAGCTGTTTCTCAGGCACGTTTCTTGTGATCGAAGGTACCCGAGGAGCACAAGGTCTCCAACATTTTGGAAGGTTTCTAGATTGGTTATGTATATTTGGCTTTTCCTGTGTATAAAGCTCAGATTGCTGTGTAAACTCTGGAAAAAATGTTAGCAGCCATTCTCATCCCATACCCGAACTGTTTCTGAACTGAATTCTGTGCAGTGACAGCTCGGCAGGCACTGGGGCAGGGGGATCCCCCTCTAATGCAGCGGCAAGGTCTGGCTGCAGGAGAAGCAGGGGAAAACGTTCCTGCTTTGCTTTGGTATGGGACTGCCAAGCAGATACGATGCGTAGAACTAGTTTGCTGACACAAATACTGTTGAGCAGTTAGTTAATCCTCTAACTAGTCTTTCTGGAGCCTGAGGAACTAAGAGTGCTTAGTCTGGTCTGTAATATGTCAACATATGTCAACCGAGGAATGTAGCTATTGAGGGAGGAAGAATCTGTCAAATGTAGCTAAAGAGAAAAAACCTGCAACGTATTGTATAAACTTGTGATTAAATACAAGTTGTCTTACTACTTTCGTTGTTTTCTTCTGGTTCTCTCTGTAATGAAGCTATATGCAGATTCTGGCTTCTGATTGTATACAGCATCTATTTCAGGAGTGGTAGGGGAGTTGCAAATAGCTTAGTAGGTGGAGGGGCTTGGGATACAGTTAAAGATACATTTTTAAAGGGAAGATGAGGAAAGTGTCTAGGAAGTTTATAAAAATAGAAATAGCCTGAGATGCTTGCTGTGCAGCTGAGGAGGTAGTGAGTCTCCAGCAAGATCCGAGTATACGTAGTAAAGTCTTGACCTGCTGCACAGTGCAAGTACCAGAGACTACTGTCAAAATACAGCTCTCATTTCATTGCAATAGTAGGGTGCTCTCTAATAGTATTAATTTCTAGTACTCTGTTCTCCCTTCACCCCACTGAGTAATTTTGAGTGGGGTTTTTTAGCAGGCTCTGCTGTACTAGCACGAGAGAAAGGATGGGGGGGGTGGGAAGAATGCCTGCCAGTGTATTGCCATCCCTCCTGATGCAGAACTTCGTATGCAAGAAGTCAACTGGAGCACACAGAGGCAGCAGGTGCAAGTACACATGCCGCTAGCTTATTTTGTTCAAGGATTTATAATCAGTAAATGGATTTGAATATAAAAATGTTTTTTAATAATGATATAACGGATGCTATTAAAACTCAAGCTCGTGTTCCATGCAGATGGCACAAACTATCACGCTCTGGTTTTCCCTTTGGTTTTGTTTCTAAAAATTTCAGCTGAATGTTAAATCTGTGTCAGGGCAGCACCTCAGGTTTCAGAAAAGATGCACACCACATGGATCTTCTAGCAGTAGGTGGTGTGGTCAGGCCCCGCACAGTTCCTCTCCCCTCTCTGAAGGTGTACTTGGGAATTTCAGCCTCGTTGGCTCCAAGGCCTTGGGAAGTAAGGTATTTCTCAGTGGCTCTGTCTTCAGAAAGGATCTGTCATGGCTGCTGGAGGTCTTTGTAGGCTACATACACTTTTCACAGTGCCACCTCATGCATGACTTCTGGATCAGTGTGCTCTTTTACAGGTAAATAAGTTTTGGTCTCTTCGCACCAAGATGGGCAGGACAAACACTTCTTTATTGCTCGTACACCCTTACCAGTATTAAAAGTTGTGGCGAGTGAAACGCTACTGCTGCCTTCAGCAAGGCTATAAGGCGTGTGTGGGTTTGCTAATGGAGTGGAGCGGGGCTAAGGCTGTTCCAGCTCCGGTATTAGCAGCGAGGGTATGCTTTGTGCTCCAAATAATGAAATGCCATTGCACTGCCAAGTGCGGCGGGGGCTGCGGCGGCCCTTCTGCAGGTGTAAGCTAGGCAGAAGTGAACTGTGCAGCTGGCCTTGGGTTATTTGGTCTGCTGATCCAGAAGGCAGTTGTGTTCCCTCTGTTCTAGATGCGATGGCTCTGCAGCAGGCTCAGGAAGAAGACACCATAAGAATATATTTTTGTCATGGAAGCAAGTAGCTGTGACTCAGAAGGCTCCTGGGGCAGCATTTAGCGGAGTTAAAATATGCTCATTTCATTTAGTCGCTAGATAACTGCATTTCTGAGTCTCTGTTCGCTTCGTTCTTGCATAAGTCCCTCTTCCTGCATTTGCGGGCCCTAATTTTCCCCTGCCTCCGTGCAAGTGGTAGTAAAACTCAGCTTTTTTGATGTGACAGCATTTAGCATATATGCTGCATTTACTTGGCACAAGCATAGAAGGCCATAGGAGGGGCAAGGCAGCAGGGAATCAAGCCAGTTGTTTACATCTTCTTCCAAAGGACTGGTAGGTCAAACATCCTTCTCCTCCACAATACTCTGCCATTAACAGCTGTTAGTGAGTGTTAGCGCATCATATTTTTTTCCCCTCGAGGCTGAGCACATTATCTCTACAACACTCCAGCACCTTGCTGGGAACATACCACAATTCTGTTTTCAGAGTGTTTTGTTAATGCTAGTGACCTTGGTGGTGTGACCACAACACCTGCTTTACCTGATAAGATCATTAATTTTTTCTCTGCAGCCTTTGTGTTGAGCATAAGCAAATCTTCATTTGTACCTGGAAAACATTGCCCAAACAGCAGCTTACTGGAGCACTGACCTGTATCTCCCAGTATTTTTTAAGGCGTTAAATAGGCAATTAGAAGAAAACACTTCAATAAAAGCGGAATGAACACAAGCCTCTCGTTAGCTGCAATGGAGCAAGACGATATTGGAATCAATCACGCAGCTTTTCAGCTGTCACTCCGCTGCAGCAGCAGCTGTCTGTCAGTCGAGGTGACAGCGGAGAGCTGATCTATACTCTTCTCTGAGCTACAGAGATAAGCTGCACATGCACAATGAATGTGTTCCCAAAATAAACACATCGGGAAGAGCAGGATATTTTTTTGATGATAAATCTTCTCGCACTGCTAACGGTTCCTCCTTCCTCCTTTGTTAACCAGGTTGCTGTCACCCCCGGCCTTTTTTCTTGCAGTGGCTGTGTGTTCTCCTTCCGCTTTCACCATATGGGTTTGGTTTTCTGCATGCTGCTGCTTTGTATTTCTGTGGCTGCATCCCACCTTTGGTCGAGGTGGGACCCATCTGCAGAGGAGGTCCAGGCGGTGCTGTCTCCCGGGCCAGCGTGACCACGGCTGGCAGTGCCACAGCTGCAGCCGGTGTCCGTGAAGTCCTGATCGGAATTGCTCGAAAAGTTTAAATGGGTCTGAAATTAGGTGCGGAGTAGAGGAGCTGTAACTCCAGAGCTCTCTGAAGGGGCTAGCCCTAAGTCAAGCCTTACTCAGTCCTTTGTGCAGGCAGGTCTCCAGGGGGGTTGTAGTTCCTTTTATGTCTTTATTGATCAGGCATGAATTCATTAAATTATAAGGTGGCTTCAGCTTTTCCCACACACACACAGAGTTTGCTCCGGTTTTGTTGTTCCACCGCAGCAGTGCTGATACTATTTGCATTTACAGGACAATCCCAAAGCTCTTCTCTCTCTTCCTCACCCCTACACTGGATGTAGAGTAACAGATTTCCTTGGCAGAAATCCTGTGCTATGGGACGTGCTACGTGGCCCCACGCACAAGTATATCCTGGTCATACATCCTATGTGACAGGGCTGTGCAGGCTGCTCTGCTCTCCAGTTACACTGGGGTTGAGGTTGCTCCTGGTTTTCTGCCTTGCTCTACAGTAACAGGCATTTGTATTTAGCAGTCTGTGAGTCTTGGGTGACCTCATTTCCTCAGTAAAATATAGCAGTGTAAGCATTGTGTCATGAAAGTGCAGGGGATGACGATGGCTCAGAAGATTGATTGTGTCACTGATCCAGGCTAAGAGCACGTACTTCATGAGACACTTGCTTCAAGGCCTTCCAAAAACACCAGTAGAAACTAGCAGCTGGCATAAAAGGGGGAAAAGCTGATCTCAGAGAAACCTCTACATCTACAAAACCCCCTAAATATTTTCATTTAAAAATTCAATTTAATTCTTTATTTTATGATCTTGGTTGTACAAGGCTTGCGTGTATTGTTTAGTTTTGCCTGAGGTCTGCAAAGCCTGAAATGGAAAGCATGGATTTCTCCATCATTCTGCGAGATGGGGCTAAATAAGTACCCTTCCCATTTTATAGGTAAGAAAGGCAGAAGGATGGCCTCTGAGTGCCAATTGCCTTTCATGTAGCTGTGCTGGTTGATGCTGGTTATGCCCTTTGGTTCCACCTCAGAGAGCTCAGAGTAGCAGGTCAAAGTCTGATGCCCGAGACAGGTAGCTCAGGACACGTGCTGTCCCTGTGCTTGCATCTCTCTCTGTAAGGTGCAGATTACTTCAACTCTTCCATTTTTAACTGTTTTCTACTTAAACAAGGCTAAATACATTTTTGTCTGAATAAGGTTTGCTATAGGATTCGCCAGACCAAATACCACATTATGGCATATATGGGGGTAAAAGCAGCAGCTCCCATTTTCCAGGCTGGTGGCTTTGACGAGCTGAATCCTTTGATAATTTCAAAGGGCCTAAGATAAAAGGAGCTTAGAAAATACAAAGACCTCTGATTTCCTTCCAGAGGTACAGTGGAGGAGCAGGGAAGTGACGCTGAGCCATCGCTGGTTCTACAGCTCTCAGTTCACTGAATATGCACTGCCAGAAAATGCCAGTTTTCAGGCCTGTCAACAGATACTTTTCTTAAGTATTTGAAGTATCTCGGCGATGATAGTTACATAGCCTCTTGCATGCTGCCAATCCTACCTTTGAAGTCTATGGTTTTAGGAAAGTTTAATACAGCTTGCTTAAAGTTAAGCCAATAACTTATCCACATGCAATGGAAGTCTGGTTATATCATAAAAATTTTTTTTTTTTTTTTTTTTTTTTTTACGGTGTTACTTGTAGCTTTCCAGAAAACAATGTGTCTAAAAATAAGATTTTGACAGGAAAAATTTCAGTACTGTTAGTTAGTGGGAAACATTAATTTTCTTTCTGGTTCTGTCTCAGAGTAGATCTTTTTCTTTGAATTTTACCAGATAGAGAGTGCAGAAGTGCAGCAGCATATGCTGTATCTATACATAAAGATTTGGTTTGTTTTCCAATGAGGTTATAATTTCTGTCCAGACCTAGGGCATTATTGAGCTCTGGTTTCAATTTTACTGCAAAGTCTCAATAATAAAATAAATAGAAGGCATACAAAAATACCTAAAATTAAAGGCAAAAATTAACAAAACCAGTCATTTCTGAGATATATTTTTTAAAAAAATGAATCTTAATAGTTTAATTTAAACTCTTCTCCTGGTAAAAAAAATAGGTGCCATAAATTCTGATCACTTAAGCCACAGCTAATCCATATCCACACAAAATTTCCCTTACGATTGCACATTTTACATGAATGCTTTCAGTACACAAATACCTTTCCAAGATCTTTGTGAAATCCTGATATTTTTCGTAGTTAATGGAAATAACAACTGCATCCGGAAATGTCAAACAGTAAAAAAGTAAGTAATACACACGTGCCGTAGACAGAGATATAAACTGTGCACTCTGCGTTTCAGGCCAACTTGTGTTTGTAGGAGGGCTGGAGCATCGGTGGGTTATTGATCGCGACGGCGCGGCTGGGCCAAGCACAGGCAGGTCCCAGCAGAATTGCTTGCTCCTGCCTGCGCCCTTTATTTAACCGATAGTTAAATGCAGGAAAGATAACCAAGGCGTGAGATAAAACAACGCTGTTTGGGAGCGCCTTTGAACAAATCCAATTATATGTTAATAGAGCTTGCAGGAGCAGGGTCTGATCCTACCGGCTGTTGACAACCAGCAAATGAACTTCAGGGAAAGCTGATTCTCTCGCTGGTACTTGGCATCAGCCTGGGCAACGACAGACCGCGGCTCCTGATGGGCCATAGTCAAGTCTTTCCACATCAGCTTTTCCCACTAATGTTTAACCTGTCTGAACTGCAGACCAGGCTGATTCCTCTGAGTGGAGGTTTCTAGCTAACGGGCTGGCAATAAAAGAAAAAAACACAAAAAAACACAAGCAAATAAAAGAAGATGAGTGCAGAGAATAGACAAGTTAATGCATTTAAATCGTATGCCTATTAGGGCAGCAACTGTATCGTTCCATGTCCTACCCGCGTGTGCCATTACAGAAACCCCTTCATTGTTGGTTATCGTTCAGTAACCATTCCTGTAACATTGACAAGCGCTAACTAAAAGCCCCCAGACCAACCCAAGAGGTCCTACCTTCTTTCTAAACAGCTCCTATGAGCACGGATGCTATGATGGATGGCACCTTACTTGAAATCTCCTTTCCCGAAAAGCACAAGACTGCCAATAATTGTAAGCTTTACTCACGCAGGTCAGCAAATATAATAGGCAAATATGCAGAGCAAAATACATTTTGATTGATTAGACGGGCTTTGGAGAGAAGGCACCAAGTTCTTTATTACAGATATTTATCTTGTGGTCTTTTCCAGTCTGCTGCTTGTTAGTGCATACGGAGTTTTTTGTGTGTATTTTTAAATACTAGTAAGTGTGAGAGACATGGGAATGGCTTTTCAGTGTTTTTTTTCTCTTATTCTAATTGAAATTAGGTCAGATATAATGCTGGCCTAATCAGATCTTGTTAAGCTCAAACATATGTATTTTCCAAGTACTTAGGGCATTATGGAGAATCAACCTAAACTATGTCACAAGAAGTGCAACTAAGAATCCCAACTTTATAAATATTTTAAGTGTCCGTTATAAAAACAAACATCATAGTAGCAATGGCTTTTCTCTTTTATCTGCATAAGCATGCTTGGGAATATGCCAGCATTTTCCCACCTAAAATGGTCACCAACAGGTGGTGCTAACTATTTCCAAATTCAGTACAAGGTGCTTCCCATTTGTTCCTCAAGCAAGTTCTCCTGCCTGCCTCACCTTCCTGGCAGATCTTCCTCAAAGCATATTCTTGATAAATATGCAATTCCCAACAGGTTAATCTAATCTTTTCATATTCCTTCTTTGCTGCTATGACCTTTACTTGCTCTTTCATGCTGGTGTTTGGGTTTTCCCTATGCTCCAGTTGGTTGCAGCCAATTGTCAAGCAGGAACTTCTGGGAATGTGATTCCTACACTCAGAGCTTTGGTTGCACTCCCAAAGAGTTTACCTTTGTCATTGTTCAAAGTTCTTTCATCTTGGCTGTATTTTTCCATTCTTTCTGGAAATGGATCTTAACATTGCTCGAAAACAAATAAATCATTTTCACTCAAACTCATCTTTAATACAACTTTTTTTAAAAATTCTGCTTTGGAAAGCAAAAGGGAAAATGTAAAGAAAGGAAAAGGTCATATAAATATAAAACAAAGTCAGTCAAATGGTATAGAATAACTCTGGTGACTTTAGTCTTTTATCTTAAGCAAGGATGTTCCTTAAGCTCATTGATTCAAAATTCAAACTGATATAGGTGTTTTCTGTTTTCAGTGACTGCCTGGTTCAGAGCAATAGCCCGTTACTCCAGCTAGCAGATATTGTAGCGCTAATTCTCCTGATGCAAGTCATGGAGTTAGACCTGCATGAGTGGGGAGAACCAGGCTCGTGACTGTTCAGCTGATTGCAGATTACGTTGTCCTGAGCCCTGTGTGGGAGCCAAAAAGTGCCAGTGACTGCTGGGCCAGAGAGGGACTGCGGGAGCCAAGACTCCACACCAGAGATCAATATACCTCCTTTTGTAGCTGTGATACTCAGGGTGCCTATTTGCATTTGTAACGGCTTTGCTAAGCCTCTTTTTTCCAGCGCTGTCCATGAAAAGCGATAGACTCAACACTGAGGATACGCTAACTGGGATACTTCTGGGCTGTGCCTACGAGCCTGGGTCTGGAGTGCGGCATAACCTGTAAGAGGAGGAAAGCTGCCCCTGCAGTACAGTATGGCCAGTTGTGTCCCACAGCTCCCTCTTGAGTTCTGCTAGAGGGTATGTCTAGGCCAGAACACTTTTGGTAAAAAACTGCCTCCCCAGAGGCTAATTTCCCAACAATCAGCAACAAAAAAAGACATGGGTGCCTCAAATACGAGGCTGCGCTCCCTAACCCCATTGACTAGCATCAACAGCCCCCAGAGTGTTTATAAAGAATCTGCCTTTCTTTGACTTTTTGTCCTTTTTGACCTAAAAAGTATAGAAACTCCGAGTCCTGTGACACGTCTGAAGGACCAGAGCGCCTGACTTGGAGGTGCGAGCAGCCATGGGAACACCCTGGCTGGGCCTCAGCTGGGGCACCTACAGAACTCGCCTGAAGAGTGGTGGCATGCTTGGAGCACTGCCCCTTCCTTCCCGGGTCGTGACACTACAGGTCATCCATCTATTTGTTCCTTCTGCTCAGTTTAATGACTGTTGAGGGGATTTTTTTTTCCTCTCCTTGGCACACCTGGAAGGATGAAGTACATCCTTCCTCCTCCTCCAGAGGAGACTCTAAGCCTCAGGCTAAGACTCTTCCCTCCAGGCTTAGAGAATCCCCTGGGGCAAGACTGAAAATAGATTTGTCATTTCCTTGACGAATGGTGATCAGAACTCTGTTGACGGCAGGTGGAAGGTGGTGCTTATAATATTTTAAAAGTAGTGGCTGGAACTGCATTTCATGAGGGCCTTGATCCTATGGTGTGTTAAGGTGCTCTAAGAAAACATAGTGGCTCAAGGCTTTTGTGGGGACAGATGCAAAGAAGCGTCCTGTTTCTGCATCTTCTTTGAATTTAAGTATGCCTGATCTGGAGCCCTTAGTCTTGGGCAATTTTGGGCATGGACACCTTTTGAATTTGGGACCCACAGGAGTTAGGCAACAAACAAGCTGTTCGAGAGGCGGCCACCTTACTACTGAAAACCACGTTCTGTAGGTGATGCCCAAATTCCCAAGCTGTGCAACCTGCTTGCCTTCAGAGGTTATCATTCTTCTCTGAAAGGTCAAGGCACAAGAAGGGATGCCTCAGTCATTTAATCTAGCACCTCTACATCAGCTTTTCATTTATTTTCCCTCCAGCCAGCCCTGAGTTAGCTGTTGTTACTGATCCATCTTTCTGCCTGTGGGAGGGAAGAGTCTTGTGCCCTCCCCAGTGTGGCCTTCAAGGTCCATCTGATACTTTACTGAGGTTTCAGTGTTCTGCACCTAGACGTTGTACAGCTATTAGCTTACTTTCTCAGCCAGTCTTTTTTCCCTTTAACTGAAATGTACAACTCCTACACCGCAGTTTCTAACGAGCGTGCGTCGCTGCAGGTAAGATCTTGCTGACCCTGTAAGAGAATTCACAATAAAAGAAATCATTTTGTTGCATCAGTATGATTTATGAGTATTGAAATGTAGACAAGGATCCTAGCAAAGGAAATGGAAATCTGATATGAGGAAAAGAGATGCTGTTTGAGTATACAAATTGGAAACATTGACGTCCTTGTTACAGCTCTGGAGAAACCGGATCAGGTTAACCATATGATCCAAAACATAATGGAGTGTCTGTATTAATTTCAAAGACCTCAGTAAATCAGTAAGTGTCTTGAAGGGTGAAACATATGTCCTGAGCTTGAATATTCATCTTTGTCTCCAATAGGTTTTAGACTAACCTAGCTGTGTTATAGAAGTTGGTGAATCAACCACCTTTCACTTAATATCAGCAGCACACACAGTATAGGACATATGTAAATTCACTGAAGAAACAGAATCATTTGGGAAGAGGAACTTTCTGATCCTTGACTGTAAGGGAAGAGAAAAACACAGAGCCGAGCAGAAAGTAAGACCTACCCTAAATATGCCTGACCCTAAGAAAAATCCCAGAGAGGCAGGTTTGGAAATATGCTGTCTGGAAGAGACTTGGTAGAAGCACAGAAACTGTCTTTGTTTACTTAATCCCTCCAATGCCCGAAGGAACGGGCCTCAGAAATTCTGTAAGAAACAGCATTGCATCAATTTCTTCTAAGCAGAGTAAGTTGCAAGGCCTCCACGTTTTTGGCAAGAAAGAATCTTGGATTTGCTGTTTTGCAGCTGCTTTAGGATCAGGTTTTAAACATTTCATAACTGCATCCTTTTTTCTCCAGTTTATTCCATTTTATCAGGCTTGTCTAGGGCTGGTACATATTGTCACTCCTCTGCCAGGCAGGAACAGATTTGAAGCTTTGCAGGTTGCTGTCCTGTTGAGCAAGAAACCTGTGCTGCAGAAATACATTATTAAAATGTCTTTGCTTTACCTGCACACATCGTGTGTGCAGATACAGACAGAAGACAGATTCAAGAACTACGTGCAACCACCAGCACCTCGTGGCTCCTGCTGCACAGCCTCCACTGCTGTCCGAGCCTCCTTTTTGCTGTTTGCAAGTCACTGGCATGTGCTGACCGCTACGTTTAGTTGCTTATTTAACCTTGGTAGACATTGAAGAGAATGAAGGTTAAAATAGAGATGTGCAAAAGATTACCTAGTACCATTAAATTTCAGATCTTTTCTATTAATAGATAAGATAATTTATGTCAAAAATATTTTTGACTCATTTGTAGGCTATGGCAGCAAAACCATACTTTTTTATGTCTTTCTGCTGTCTCCCAGTTCAGATGTTTTCTTTTATTCACTGTTTTATTTCTTTACTTCATATTAGATGGTTCCAACATTTTCTCTTGCTTTTCCTGTTTCTCAACATTCCTGTTAAAAACTCCAGCAATAAAAGAGCAATAAAATCAAATTCACACTTCAGCTGGGATTTTATCATATATTTTTCATGCATTCCCAAATCCACACCCCCAAAATCCACAAAGAGAAATCATGATTTAAGTCAAAGGACCATGGCAGAAGGTACAGCTGATGGTATCGCCCAGCCTTTACTCGCATCATTAGCCAAATGGGAATAATACTTGGAATTAGCTGAATAGGTGCTTATTTTCTAAGCTTCCCACAAAAAATGTAATATATTCTATTACTTTACTGTGGAATGACTAAACAACTGGATTTTTGCTCCAGTCCATAAGTGTTATTGCATAGGCGTAATGCTACTCATAAGATTATATGAGCCACTCACACAAGGAGGGCCGAATACGCGCAACAAAATCAGAGCCTTAAAATGTCACCGTGAGAGTTAAGAATCAACCGCCTACATTTTAAAAATAGTTCTCTATTCCTGCCTATTCATTTAAAGACAGAGGGTCGGCCGGGTGACAGAGGCAGCAGCACTGGTGCTGTGCTCGGCGGCCCTGGCACACACGGGGAGGGGACGGGACGGGTGGGCAGCAACACCAGACACTGGTGGGCAATGGGGGCTTGGCTTGACCCGCTTCTCCCTCTGCTAGTGCAAATGTTTAGTCCTTCAAAAGACTGTCACAGTCCTCTCCTTGCTTCCCTTGAGCAAGGCTGAAGTATTTTGGCCCAATTGTCCGGAGCGCCCTTAGGTGTGACGGGTCTGGTGCCTGCCGCGGGGCAGGGGGCTTGTCCCCAGGGTGCGGGTGGGCATCGCACCTGGCCGCGGCAAGGCTTCACCGCCCCGAACAGAGCCACGGCTGATGATACATGCACACGAAGGAAGATGTGATCTGGTGCTTTTCTGATCAGCAAGCCTCTGGCTTGCTCTTAACGGACTTCAGCTAATCAACCCAGAGGTCCCAAGGAGTTAAATGCAGATATAATTCTTTCTCTTATAGCAGGCTGGGGATCTGCGGGCAGGGTTCAGCCACGATGCTAAAATCCCATTAATGCACAAATGTCACATTATTTACTTACTAAAACAATGCTCTTGTTACAAAGACATGTTAGGAGTGAAAATATGACAGCGTCTATTTTAGGTTGTCATTGATCTTTAATTTGCTGTGACCTGAAGGTTTTCTATGTAGTTAGTGCTTTTTGGCCAAAATATATGACTTCAGGGAAATGAGTAAATGAGTGCCAGAGATGTTCTTTTTTTCCTATGAAAAGACTGAAATTGCTTTGTGTAAATGTGTGGAAAATGCTGATATTTTGTTTCTATAAATACTTCGCCTCCTGCGTGCTGTATTTCATTTGTGCTGTTTCCTAGGAGTATTTGGCTTCTTATCACTTTTACGCAGGGTGCTGAATACAAATGAGGTACCGTTTACCCAGCAACCAAGCTGTGGAGCATTTGTGACTGTTGTGCATTTCCTGAGCAAGAGTAACTACTGAATGAAGCAGATTACCCTGTAGCCTTGCAAAACACCGAGGATTATAAAACATGCATTTAGTGGATAAATACACAGAGGAAAATGCACAGACGCTTTCTGTTTCTATATATAAGGACGTGCGTGTTTATGAATATATCTGGGTGATGTAAAAAAAACCCTCTGAAATAATCCATCATTTTTAATGAGACTTTAAATTTAGGGAAGGCAAAAAAATTTGAAGTTGCATTTCTTCTCAGTGGCACCACCTACAACCAGGGTCCTTGTTTATGGAGTCTCTAAACAAGGCTCCATTACCACATGTGATCACAGAATGATTCAGGTTGGAAGAAACCTCAGGAGGTCACTAGTCCAACCTCTGCTCAGAGCAGGGCCAGCTCTGAGGTCAGACCAGGTTGCTGAGGGCTTGATACAGTTGTTCCCTGAAACCCCCAAGGATGGAGACTGCACAGCCTCTCAGGGCAGCTGTCCCACCTTCTGATTGTCCTCCTGGGGAAATCTTTTTCCCATATATCCAGTCTGAAACACTCTTGTTTCATCATCTCTTGTCTCTCATTCTCCTACTTTGCATCTCTGTGAGTGAAGAGCCTGGCACTACCTCCTCGATGGCCTCCTTGTAGATGCTAGGGAGCTGCTGTTAGGTCTCCCCAAAGCCATCTCTTCTCCAGGCTGGACAAGCCCAGCTCCCTCAGTCTCTGCTCACAGGGACATGCTCCAGCCACCATCCAGCCTGGGGTCCTCTGCTGAACTCACCCTAGCTGATAATCTTCTTCCTTTTATTTGAGGGGACCAAAACTGGACACGGGACTACAGATGTGATCTCACTACTGCTGAGTAACGGGGTTTACTTAGTCCCTTGGACCTCCTGGCCATGCTCCTGTTAGTACAGCCCTGGTTGCTCTTGGCCGCTGTTGCTGCTATGGCACGCTGCTGGCTCAAGCCCAGCTCGGACCCAGTTGTATCGTTGCAGGGGACTCTTCCTTCTCAAGTGCAGGATGTGCCATTTGTCCCTGCTAAATTTCAGGACATGCCTGCTGGCCAGTTCCTCCAGCCTACCCAGGTCTCTCAGATGGCAGACCTGCCCTCCAGTGTATTGACTGGTCCCTCCTGTTAGGTGTCATCAGTGAACTTGATGAGAGTGCACTCATGGTGTCATTGATAAAGATCTTAAACTGGACAGGTCCCAGGGATCAAAGTTAGGCTGACTGGCTTGTGTTCCCCAGGTTGTGCTTTTGGCCTTCTCCAAAGACAAGTTTAAGATTTGCCTTCCTCCAGTTTCTCGGGACCTCTCCTGCTCCCCAAGGACCTTTTGGAGGTGACACTGGCCTTACAAGGGCAGCAGCCAACACTGTGAGCAGCCTTGGATTGCAGCCCGTCAGGTCCCATGGACACCTATGGGCTGAGTTCTCTCGAGGTCCGTGGCGTGATCCTCACCCACTGCTGGTCATCTCCTCCTCCAGTCCTGGCTCTCAGTGCTGAGGCCTGGCATAATGATGGTAGCTGGAAAGTGCTGAGGCTGGTCTGGATACGGTTTGTTGGAGCAAAGGGAGGAGTAGGCAGGTTGGGGTAACTCCTGGCACATTTCGGTGGTGGGGTAAACTGAGAGGGCAGGCTCCCTTTGCTGGCAAGGGAACAGGTTAGGAGAGCCAAGAGGAAAAATTCAAGTTTTATCAAGAAAATTTTGGGTGAAAAACATGGACAGCTTTTGAAAGACTTTTTGAACAATGGTGGGAAGCTTTCCTGAGCTGGGTAATTAGGCATGGGCAGAGCAGGGGTGGGACTTGGACTTACACACCTGAAGTCATCACCCAAGTCAGTTTTAGCCTTTGCTCACTCAAAGCCCAAGCAAGGACTTTGCGTTGCCTTCAGAGGGGAATGGCAGTGTAAGCACTGAGGTCCTCAGCAATCCCCATCCATGTGCCACTTGGTTAATTGCTAAAATACATACATGGATAGGCTTGATCGTGTCATACAGGAGTGTTTGTACTGTCTCAAATCAGTTTAAATGAGTCTTGTTCAACTGATTTACAAATATAGATGGACTTGACAATTTTATCCTTTGCTTAAATTAAACTGTAGTCTGTGATATAGTTTGCTGAGTTAGGCAAAATGATATGATTACTGTAAGCTAGTGGTCTCCATAGAATGATTTCCACCTACTTAATACTTGCAGTTTTAAACCTGTTGTCTTTGCTATCATACATTGGGATAAGATTTTCAGTGCACTGGATTAGGTTGTATGTTGTAGTAAATGCAGGTAAATTAAATTACTGAATAAAAATCATGTTTTAACTTAACGTAACATCATTAAACACAGAACATACTCAGTGACAACACTGCTTACACCCTGTAGCACAGTGGTTGCCGCATGTGATTTTCACGGGACTGGGATAAGAGAGAATGAAGGGAGGGACTGTCACATGGAAATGAGTACAAACAGCAACGGAGGAGCCTCCTTCCTCCTGACACTCTCCACGTGGGCAAGACAAGTGGAAGGACGTCCAGTGATGAGCAACCCACCTTCAGGTAGTTGCTTTATGAAGAAAGAGCTGGCGAGGGGGCAGAAACATCTACAGGTATTCCAGTGTATAAATACTGTGGTGGAAATGGAGCTCTTAAGACATAAAACCAAGCAGGATAGACTTACAAGGGAGCGAAAGGAGCAGGCACGTCTTGGCAAGGCCCCTTCCTTCCCCTTCAGTCAGTGCTGCCCCTTCAACTTCCAGCAGCCTTTAGCACACCCAGGCTGCAGAATGGACCAAAACCACATAGAAATTATGAGGAAGATGAGAAAAAATCTAGCAACGAAGGCACCAAATGTTTTGCTGCCAATATACCCAAGCTGTTCTGTGTCTCTTTACGTAATGTTGGACTGTCCTGCCTGTCCTCCTTTGCTGAGAAAATGGGGCTTGACATTCCTGAAATACAGAAAATTTCATAGCACTTTGTAGCATAAATAAAGCTGTGTCAGATGATTAAGTCTGACTGGGGTTTACAACTTGGGGTTTACAACTCAGGGTTTACAACTTGGTGTTTACAACCACCAAGCTGAGCAATGTCTGTTGTGTGACTGACGTTATCTTTAGCTTCATCTCAAATGTGCAGAAGCCAATTTGGGGTCATTTCCAGGGAAATTGGGACATCAGAGAATTGGTCCTCTTCTAAAAGGTAGTGACTGTTCCGTAAGGGTGCCATACCCAGCAATCCTGGTTTGCACGGCAAGGTTTGAGGTAGTTCAGTGCACATTAAATCAATAAGTGGAATTGGGGTGAAATGGTCAGGGAACTGCAGCTGATCAAATGGCATTAAAATGTATTAGCTGATTGTACAATTTGTCAGTAAACAGGTATATACAAGGCAAAATCTAGCCTTCTTTATCTTAATAGTCCCCTGCGGTGATTCCCACAAAGCCTGCTTTCCTTCTCCCACAGCCTCCCTGTCTCTTTTTGTGGGTTATCCTAAAATATGGGTTATCTAAGGATTTATTTTCAGGTGTCTATGCTTTTGAGGGACTGCAGGTTATCTGAGCTTTGGACAAAAGTGGGAAAAAATACAGGAATTCTGATTCATTGATTTCAAAGGACATAATCCACCCATGAGTGGACCACCTTTTCTGTAGCCAATGCTATAGATATTTTGTCCTTAAGAATATAAAGGGTGAATTTTACTTTCATTTACAAGTCTTATTTAGAAATATTTCTTACCAAGTTTAAGGTGGAATAAGAAAAATTAAAATTCCTTACTGATTTTTTGGGGGGCGAGGTGGTCAAATAGCATACCAAATTTCCCATAGAGAAATAGTGATATGCAGTCATCCTGCAAATATGAAAATCTCTTTTTCTCACAGAATTGTCATCCTGTCTATGGGGTCTTTCTTTCGCTCGGTGTCCTAAAGAAATGAGACTTCTGTTACTGCATTATCTGTTTGCATTTGGGTCTGTTTGCCAGAACATAACTTTGAGCTCATTCAGTTTGAAACAGTTTGGAGAGAAGGATGGAGGACACAGAGATCGTGAGTGCCCACTGACAGCCGGTGGGAAGATGAGACGAGGGGCAGGCAAGGAGTGCTCAGCTGCTCCCATTTCTGCTCACCCTTCGCAGTACCCAGTGTTTGACGGCAGACAGGTTTGGCACACAGAGAGCACCACGCTACCTGGGGGTATTTCTGATTTCTTGTCCACCTGGCAGGCGCAGCAATGGGGCACAGGGCTGTTAGGAAGGAGGGTGACGGTTGTACAAGGTCATTGAAACTTGGGTAGCGGGGAAGCACACAGATCCCGGTGGATGAAGGTGCTGTAGTGAGGGGAGGCGCGGGGGGAATGTGGATATACAGCCTTAGGTCAGACTCCATTCATTTTGCTCTTCAGGGAACAACTTGCAGCTCCTTGGGTGTCTTAGGCATTCCAAAGTCAAGAAAGAGAAAGGCATGTGGATTGTTATGTCTATTAAGTTTTTATTCCATACCTGGTCCTAATATACTACTAATACCTTTTTTCAAGAAGACTTATTGCAGGGCAGGACTGCAGGCAAAGCTACATGTGAAAACCTCGGGGGCCCCCAGCTTCATAGAATCATAGAATGGTTTGGGTTGGAAGGGACCTCAAAGATCATCTAGTTCCAACCCCCCTGCCATGGGCAGGGACACCTTCCACTAGACCAGGTTGCCCAAAGCCCCATCCAACCTGGCCTTCAACACTTCCAGGGAGGGGGCATCCACAGCTTCTCTGGGCAACCTGTTCCAGTGCCTCACCACTCTCACAGTAAAGAATTTCTTCTTAACACTTAATCTAAATCAACTCTCCTTCAGCTTAAGGTCATTCCCCCTTGTCCTGTCACTCCACGCCCTTGTAAGCAGTCCCTCTCCAGTTTTCTTGTAGGCCCCTTTAGGTACTGGAAGGCTGCTATAATGTCTCCCTGGAGCCTTCTCTTCTCCAGGCTGAACAACTCCAACTCTCTCAGCCTGTCCTCATAGGAGAGGTGCTCCAGCCCTCTGATCAGCTTTGTGGCCCTCCTTGGACCCACTCCAACAGCTCCATGTCTTTCTTCTACTGGAGACCCCAGAGCTGGACATAGTACTGCAGGTGGGGTCTCACAAGAGCAGAGGGGCAGAATCACCTCCCTCAACCTCTGGTCATGCTTCTTCTGATGCAGCCCAGGATACAGTTGGCTTTCTGGGCTGCAAGCGCACACTGCCGGCTCATGTTGAGCTTCTCATCAATCAATACCCCCAAGTCCTTCTCCTCAGGGCTGCTCTCAATCCATTCTCCACCCAGCTTGTTTGTTCTGCCTGTTCCACTTTCCATAGGAGGTCCTTTCCAGACCTGGGGGTTTGGAGCCACCACAACTCCCTGTTTAGGGCCTTTTGGAAAACATGAAAGCGAGGACAGTATGTGTGACCAAGTCCTCTTTTTCTGGAGTAATGTGAATAACCACCTCCACCACACATGGCACGCAGCACACCTCTGGTGTAAGAGACCAGGGCTGGTGAGCGGGTGTCACTGCAGAAGACTTGCCAGCTCTCCTAAAGTACGATTTGGGAAGCTGTACTTTTGTTTGATTTCTGAGAATATTTTTTTTAAATAGTTTTCATAAAAGCCTATCTTGTAGTGCTGCATTTCGGCAAAGAAAACTGCAGTAACATACCAGGTGTGCGATCTGGACCAGAAATCTTCAGAAGTCAAAAGCAAAGGACATTTAATCCTGACCAAGCAGACTAAACATTTGGTACAAAAGCTGGAGAACATTCAAGATAATAATAATATACTCTGCATGTTGCAGTACATCTCCTCTAGCAGTTGGAGTCCAAAAAGGTCACATCAACCATGAGTGAAGAAAGAAAGGGAAACACTCAGCAAGATGAATTTTGCTCAGAGCATTAATTTTCCCATACCTTCTTCCACAGCAGGGTCACAAGCAATTAAGAGTCCTCATAGTGGGAACGCTTCTACTGACATACTTTCCTCTCACCCACAATTTTTTTTTCAGTTTTCTTACTTTGGGCAGGTGGTCAGTTGTGAGCCAGAAAAGCTTATTTTTATTCACAAATTAACCTAGAAATTAAATTTTCTCAGACAAAAGGTTGAAGTGCTCTTCCCTTCTGTACTTCTCATTTTGCATGAGGTGATCAGCAGCTTTCTATCCACTACTGTTGATTTCTGTCAAGCTACAGGAAAAAATACAATGAAAGCTTTTACATTAATATTTACTCAATAAAGCAGGTGTTTTATGAAAAAAGGGGTTGAGAAGCAAGAAAAGCAAATGTGTGAGAAATACCTCCCTGATCTTAGAATCATAGAATCATAGAATGGTTTGGGTTGGAAGGGACCTTAAAGATTCCAACCCCCCTGCGGGCAGGGACATCTTGAAGAAACAGAGCTGACAACTTTCACATCAGGGTATTTATTTTAATATTTATGGGCTCCTAAATGTTCATCTGATTCCATTTCTCTTTGCAATTCAAGATAAATATCTGAGATTTTGGAAAAGAGAAAGAGTCATCGTGTTAGCAGGAATGACGGTGATAACATAATGCATCAAAATGACAAGATGTCTGAATTGTACTTACCTGGGAATCCGAATAATTTCCATTTACCATCCACTTGGAGGATCACGTGCACCGTTGTACGTGTCTGCACGGGGGTACACGCGGTGTCCAGGGGACCGGCATGTTCCCCTGCACGCTCGGTTACGATGACTGTTTAAAGACACGGCATATGCTTTGCACATCATGTATCTGTTCAGATTTTTAGATCATGCCCATTGGCATGCTGTCTGAGTGCTGCTTTGATTGTGTTACCCATTTGAAATGCCATTTTATCTATGGGTATCTGATAGCACAATCATTCATGTGCAGTCGACTGCATTTATTTGTGGCATGACTTAAATGGTTGCACCTGTAAGTCTACATAAAAAAATCACCTGAGCCTATGAACTGGAATTTGAAGGAAAGCAACAGAATGCACATTTCAGTGTTATTTCTCATTCTTTGGAGCTCTATTTCAATGCCTTTTTTCTTCTCAAAGAAGAGAGAGGCTTTCATTTTTATGCAGGGCTACTGTACGGATACAATAGACATTGCTTTTTAAACCAAGCAATTTTTGAAAATTCTTTTAAGGAAATTTATATACGTGTGTGTGTGTGCAAGCACGCACCTGTGTGTATGCATATTTATATTTCTAACCCCCCACAAACACCTGTTTTCTGTCATGTGAATGTTCTGAAACAATCCTTCATTTTTCGTTTCAGCAAGACAGGGCCGTCTGCCGCGTCCTGCTGGCGCTCCAGGCTCTCTCCTCAGCCTCTCCGCACCGGCTCCCTCCCGCGCAGCACCTCGGCCCCGCTGCGCCTGCCTCCCCTTCCACCTCATCCTCCTCTGGCTCACAAGGAAGGCTCCTTGACATCTCTGAGACCCCCAGAGAGCGCAGTCAGTGCCTGCCAGCCCCTCACCCAACGGAGCAGGGCTGCTGCAGGCGGAGCTGCATGAAACAACCCAGGTGGGGAGAGCGAGATAAAATCCTCCTTCCTCTTCCCCCGGGAAGGGGGAGATAATCAGCAAATAAATTGCAGTTAAATCAGAAAGCACCCTGTCTGCAAAATTAATTGTGGGCAGTGATAGCAGGCAAATAGGCTTCCCTTCTGAAAAGTGCCCCGAGATTTTGAAAGATCTGCAGGAAACAGCTCAGCACAAGTAAAAGTTGCACAATTGAGCTGTGGCATTGGGATCCTAAAGGCTTTGGAGTGAAATAGGTGTGTATCTTTTAGAGAAGGTACTTTACATATCAATACAGCATTTGACACCTTGTAGCAAAACCAAACCCCAGACTGCTTTCCAGGCAGCCTGTTGAGTGCCACTTGGAAAGGGTGGACACATAAAAGGCTTCCCAAAGTGACATCCTTGGATGGCCACAGCAGCCATGCTTCATGGAGAAATGTCTTGTCTGGTTCATGGGAACATCACAACATTGCTGCCATTTTGGGAAATTATTGTCGTGCCTTTTTTGTTTCACAGAGTCAGAGAATCAGAGAATTATAGAATATCCTGAATTGTAAGGGACCCATAAGGATCATCAAGTCCAACTCCCTGCTCCTCACAGGAGGTGAGGTACTAGAACAGGCTGCCCAGAGAGGTTGTGGAGGCCCCATCCCTGGAAGTGTTCAAGGCCAGGTTGGATGAGGCTTTGGGCAACGTGGTCTAGTGGAGGGTGTCCCTGCCCATGGCAGGGGGGTTGGAACTAGATGATCTTTAAGGTCCCTTCCAACCCAAACCATTCTATGATTCTATGATTCTATATGACTAAGAGCATTGTCCAGATGCTTCTTGAACTCCGTCAGGCTTGGTGCCGTGACCACTTCCCTGGGGAGCCTGTTCCAGTGACCAACCACCCTCTCAGTGAAGAACCTCTTCCCAATGTCCAATCTGAACTTCCCCTGACGCAGCTTCATTCCATTTCCTTGTGTCCTGTCACTGGTCACCAGAGAGAGATCAGCACCTCCGCTGCCCCCTGGGAGGAAGCTGTAGACTGCCATGAGGTCACCCCTCAGCCTCCTCTAATCTGAACAAACCAAGTGACCTCAGCTGCTCCTCAGAAGTCTTGCCCTCGAGACCTTTCACCATCTTGGTCACCCTTCTCTGGGTGCGCTCTCATAGATGGTTTTACACATGGTCCTTATACCTTTCAGGCATTCAGATACAACAGGATTGTATCTGAATTGCTACTTAACACACACACACACACACACACTACTGTTTTGCAAAGCACCTGTAATTCTACGGCATCATCATCCATCTGCCTCTTTCTTCATCTAGACATCCCTGGAGTTGGTCTTGCTACAAGTTACTTATGATGGCAGATAATCAGAGGGTATCACAGAGGTGTTAGGGGGACTAAGGATGCTGGTATTATCTCGGTAGTCCAGGAGTATCCCTTTTTCATCGGGGCGGGGGGGGGGCTGTCATCCTCCTCCTTGCAATGAGCAAGGGGTCCTTTAGTCATGTTTACTTAGGCATGACTATGCAGTATACTATATATATATATATATTTATATCTCTTAGGAAAGTTCATACAATTTCATACCATAATGACTAATAGGGAATGAGATTTTCCTAAGAAAATTCAGGCTAGCTAGGAGGAAAATCCCAGTGACAGCGCTCAACCATTAGCACACGTTGCCCTGAGAAAGTTGTACCATTTTATTTTTAAAGTAAATTTTGAACCCTTGCATAGCTAGTCATCCTGAAGTTAAGTGATTTTGCTGACCCCCCCCATTTTTTTTGGCGATTCTGCAGGAACATCCAAGAAAATACCTAATTTCTGGGTCAGCATCACTAGGAGTCAGGAGGGCGGCGGTGGCCCCCGCTTCGCACCGCCCCTCGCACCGCCCGGCCGCCGGCGGCGGGACATCCCCCCCAACCCCCCCCCCCCCCCGCCCGCCCCCGGCCCGGCCCCGCAGCGCAGCGGCGGGGCGGCGCCGCGCTGATGTCAGGGCGCGGGAGGCGGCGGGGAGCGGCCGCCGGCCGGCGGGCAGCGGCGGCGCCGGTATGGCGGGCCCGCTGCGGCTGTTGGCTCTCTGCGCCGCCACCGCGATGCTGCTCCTGCCGTCGCCGGCCGCTCCGCGGAGGCCGCCGCGCTGCGCGCCGCCCTGCAGCTGCTGGCGGGAGTCGGCGCTGTGCGTGGGGGCGGCGGGGGCGCCGCGCAGCCTGCCCGCCGGCCTGGGCTCCTTGTGAGTGCGGGGGGCTGCGGGGGGCTGCGCGGGGCCGGGAGGACGGGGGGAGGGAGGGGGGTGCGGGACGGTCCCGCTTGACGGGTGACTTCTCTTTTTCCAGGAGCCTGGTAAACGGGACCTTCTCCGAAGTGAAGGACAGGATGTTTTCCCACCTGCCCTCCCTGCAGCTGCTGTAAGTATGGCACTGAAAAAACCCAGCGGCCAATTAGCACTTTGCCCGTCCCTCCTAAATAGAGTTGCGGGTGCCCTTGCAGAAAGGGAGGTAATGGGTAAATCCCCAGCTTGTGCAGCCCGGCTGATACAGCTGCTGTTTCATAACAGAGGAATGCATTTTCTGCCCATAAACCACTTCATAAAACGTGTATTTAGTTACTGAAGGAGGACAAAATGTTTTTTGATGCCCTAAGTTCCTTTGTTTTTAAAAAAAAACAGCTTTAATAAGTTTAGGGCAGAGTTTTCCCCCTGGACTCGTATGGTGGCTCTCACTCGTGCTCACTTTGTGCCCGCGAGTCTCCCATTGCCTTTGGGATGCTGCAGGCGTGACGGGGGGCGAGCAGAGGCTGCTGGGACACACCTCAGAGGAAAGCCTCTCTGTGTGTGAAATGCTGGTGCTGTCTGCAGGATGACTCTGTGCTTCAGCATCTGACTTGGAGGGTGGCCCCTTGGATGCCTTCTGACCTGATGGACCTACAGGCAGGGTGGTCCTCTGTCCCAGGGAGCAGTGGTCCAGTTCCCAGCACTCCACAGCCCTCCCTTCTTCCTAACCTCGGGCAAATCGCTTGGTTGTGCCCGTGTTGCAGTCAGGTGTGTGCCTGCAGCTCCGGTAGCTTACCCAAACTTGCTTTCATTTAGCTGTCCTGGGAGGCAGTAGCAGCAAAAGCACGGAGATATGAGGTGCGGTACAACCCTCCTGGGGAGCCCGGATACTTGTTTCTCTGGTTGTCTGCAGAGAAGCCGTGACGCTGCCTGTGCCCTGGCTAGCCCAGTGCAGCCTGCCTGTAACGCCCAATACCAAGCAGACCCTCCGCGCCTCCTCCTGTAAGGACTGGGTTACCTCCAAAGCAAAGACACGCTGCAAAGAAAAATTCGGCAAAAAGATGCAAGGCATGCCAGAAACCCAGGCTAAGCGCTTGCCACAGAGCTAGATGTTAAAATTGGGCTTAGCAAGAGATAGTCCCTAAAAGCATTTGGTAGCATGATGGCTGACCTCCTCTCCTCAGGCACCCCACCTCATTCTCAAAGGCCTGTCTTGCTATTTGGGAGGAGCAGCACCCCATGGAAGATGCTGGGGGGAAGCAGGCGAAGCAAGGGGTGGAGGCTTTCACCTTCTTTAGCGTGGCACCAGTCCCAAACCCAAGTTTTTGTGGGACTTGGGGGCCAGGCAAGGGCAGACCTGTGCCCGCTGGGGAGGAAAGGGATGAATCCAAGGGTGGGTTCAGAAAAACTGTGGGTGGAAAAGTAGAGATGGGGACAATTTGGCTTGTTCTGGACAGTGGTACTGGGAAGAGAGAGGAAGAGCAGATGAAAGTTATCCCTTTTCCTTGGCTGTTGCAGATTTCCAGGAGGAAATATTGGGGGGGGGGGGGGTATGGGGTGGTGGGACAGAGGCCAGTTGTTGAGAAAGTCAGAAGTTGCCCGTGTCACTTTATGCGGTAGATCAGACGCAGGAGCGAGAGGAGTTTGTCACCACCGCCACCTTGGGCCCTGATGAGTTTCGTTGGTTGTTGTAATTTGTGACTTTTCCCTTCAAACGTGAGAAAAAAAGAATGGTTAGATGACAAAAGAGATACATGCATAATTGAGCACTCGGGTACCTCAGGACTGTGTCTTCTGTGGCAGTGGCCATAGTAAAATAGTAACACGAAGATTTATTTTCGATGGCGGTCTGCGTCTTTGTCAGATTTCTTTGGGATAATTTAAGGAGGATTTGTCCAGTATTAGCATAATAACCAAGGATCACAGGGAAAGTTTGCATTTCATGTTCATTAGTCTTCTAAATTAATTTTAGTGGAATGCCTAAAACCATAAAACCCAAGGATTAATAAGTTACTCTACTAAAGCAATTAGTGCAGACATATTGACTTGTAGCAGAAAATTCTGAGATTTTCCAAAAATTATTTCTTCTGAGTAGCGTTTCATTTTTGGACTGAATTAGAAGTTTTGCTATTTTCTTAAAAGGAGATCTCTTATCTGTGCTTTTGAACATCAACACTGGAGATTGTTGTGCTTTGATACAGCAAAGAACGAACTTTGCTGGCAAAGCCGTTCCGTAGCATCCTTCTCCCTGACCGCCTTGCCCTGGCTCAGGTGACAGCCGCTCCAGCACAGCTCTAACCCGTTTTGTCCCCGACGTTCACGCGGGAGGAGCAGGCAGCACTGCCGCTGTTCCTTGCTGCCCGTGCACACAGGGTTTTGCTTTGCAAGCGTAGCAGGGCTCTGTCTCTTGTTGTTTGCGCATGTCTGCATTTTCAGTTGACAAACCGGCGGCAGGAACGGTGTGCTGTCCTCTCATGCCACGGGCTGTAGCCTGTCTGCAGGTCAGGCTTGGAGCATCCACCTGGGAGCACAGAACGTGTGAACGCTGATCCACCGAGACTGCATAAATGAGAGCTGGTGCTTGTATGAAAGGGCCCCCCCCCTTTCTGGGAGCTCAGGAGTGGTGCTGAGATGGTCTCTTGAAAATTTTCAGTGTGGTTGGAGGGGTGGTGGGCAACTGGGGTCCACACTCAGCAGACCTGCCCTCTGTGGATAGCTAAGGCCTCTAAAGACTCTCTGCCCCAGGGACCAGAGAGTTGAGGGCCAGGTAGCATTTAACCAAGGTGAATGGCACAGCGAACATTTTTCCTGGGGAATAGCGGACGCTAACTAGCATCACATTATGCCTTTGATTTATTTTTTTTTTTTTTTTATAGACCATTCCACAGTATTTTATGTGTGCTGCATTGGTGGGGCAATATGGGCTCGAGTCAGTAAGATTAGTTTGGTCATGGGCAATAAACACAATGGGCACAATCCAGTGTGTCAGGTTTTAATGTGCTTTCCTAATGCCTGCTCTCCATTTTCAGCTTGCTGAACTCCAACTCCTTCACTGTTATACGAGATGATGCCTTTGCTGGTCTTTTCCATCTAGAATACCTGTAAGTTTGATATTTTATGTCTTCCCCTGTCCTTATAAATCAAGATGTTTTCATAAGTTGCCAAGACTCCTGCCGTGGAGTCTTAGTCTTTACTGTGATTCCCAGGAGCAGGGGAGATGAGGGATTTATGTTCCACTCCTGTGCACATGTCCCTTACGATGGCTCACCATTTTTCAGAGGTTGTAGTGGATTTTTAAAATATGCCGTGAATGCAAGGTGGCTCTGCAATTCCAGTACACCACAAAAACGTTGCTGAGCAAGAGCTGGCCTGGGCTTTCCAGAACAGTGCCAGCATTGTCAAGGGGTTTTGAACCTCAGGAAAGAGGTGGGAGAGTCTCTTCTGGCCTGCTGGCAGCCTGAAGAGGAGGTGCAGAGTGTCCGTGTACTGCCCAGAACAGCCCTGATTGCCCGCTCTCTTTCCCTAAACTTTCCTCTTCAACTTTGTCTTTGTTCTGATAGCCTACTTAATGCCTGTGGCATTTATCTTTATATTATAAATAATTATAAATATATGAATATATAAATATATTTCATATAAATTATTGTAATTATCTATATAATTATTTAAATTTATTTAACTTTCCTTTTCTTTACTCAGTTCATTTCTTCGTTGATTTTTACATTACCTTCATTTCCCGATCTTTTTTTTTTTTTTTTAGGTCACCTTTTTTTCTTTTAAAAAAAGTATTAGCCCTGGTACCAGGTTGTCCTCACTTCATACTCCAAAGGACTGCCATTTCTCTGTGTTACTGGACACGAGCTGGTATGTTTGAAACTCTGAATATGATCTGAAAAAAATTCATCTTTCCACCCACCTTCCTGTGCCGAAAGGTGGCTGTGGAAAACATTTCTGTCTTTTTTTAAAAGGAAAACCAGTACTCACAAAACTGATTCTTGCTAAAGTCTTGCAGGCAAGCAGGTATTAAGGTGGGGTACACTCAGGACTACTAGTCTGCTCCGTGCGGAGCAGCCAACAATGGAATTTGCAGACCAAGAAATAGAGGATAATGGTAAATGGTATATGCTGAAATCCAGGATTCAGCTACATCTGGATATTTCAGCGATAGTGAGTTATATACTCACTCTCTTTTCCATATGTCTACAGGAAAAAAAGTAATTTGCAGAATGTCTGCAAAAAGGAAGAAAAACATTCGTATGTTGTTTAATTAATGACTTGCTTTCAAGCGCTGGTGAGTCTAATGTGGAGCTTGTCCCAGCAGCATATGAAGTCGTAGCAGTTGTGTTGGTGACTGCAGCCAGACCCCTGTCTAAAAGAAGAAAATCCTGCCCCTCCTCAGCTGGTCAAAGGGAAAGTCTCTGTCCCTGGTTGGCAGCTGCAAACCGGGGAGCAGAGTGAAGACTGGTAAAGCCTTAGAGTTTCAGTGTCCTTTAGCAGCAGCCGAACAAGTGGTCTCAGTTAATGGTTGTGGTCACCCTCCCTGCCAAGTCCACAGAGTTCTTCCTCTTCCCAGCAAATCGCACCTCCACCGTTTGGGGACTAGGTGTGAGTGGCCTTTCTTTAGGGTTTTCTTTGGCCCTGCAGCTGGTAACACCATTACAGCTTCAATAACTCCTGTCTCAGTTACCAGTGATCAGACCTTATGGAGAATAAGAAAAATGACAAACCAGAATGACGAGTTTCTTTGTGTGCAAAGCAAAGTCTCCAGATGAAGAGCAGCTGGGGAGCACCCACAGCAAATACCTATATATCTCTCTCTATATACATATATATCTGTGTCCTGCTGCACTTGCAGCACTGATAGTGGTGTTCAATGCACCCTTAAACTAACTGGCTCCATGTACAGAGTCTAGATAAGACGGGTCTGATAAAGACGGGACTTTTGCTGGTGATCAGAGTCGCGTTCCCAGGGTAGCATCTCTTCGAGGCCAGGTTTGGTGACTCAGAAATCCAGCAAATTACTGAGTCCCAGCCCAAATTTGCATTGTCTCGCTGCAGTCGCGTTTATTTGCAGGGACCGGTGAGCTGGCACTGTGCGGGGATGCCAGGTGCCAGTGAGGGTGTCAGGAGGCAGTTTGGCTCTCTGCTCTGCGGATTGAATTCGTGTCCCCAGACAGCCTTGTAACGGAGTACGGCTGACTCTTCTGACAACCCCCGCGCAGACACAACGCTTTCTCATCCGCACCCTTTGCATGCAGTCAGGGTCCCGGTCACTTCATGAAGGATTTTGGCTATATCTAAACTGCAGAACCCAGACCACTTGTCATCTCCTGCATCCCCATCTTGACTCTCTTGAGAACAGACCTTGGCTCATAGCATTTTTCCTTTATTTTCCTGGAAGTCAAACAAGGATGAAGGAAGGGAGACACTTTTATCCCATAAAACATTTTATAAAGTCAGCATGCAGTTGTCTTCATCCAGGTACAGCTGTACCGTGCAATATCTTGATGGCCACCTGGCAGCAATCGCTTTGCAGGGCTGATGGTGTATTTAGGGATGTGTCCTCAAATGCTTGTGGGTCAAGATGCTCAAATATCAGCTCTTTCTTTAAATGCTGACATGCAGTCAAGAGGAGCGGCATGCTCCTGGAATCGATACGTGCCTGTAATTATTCCCCCAGCACACGGGGCCGTGACTTGTGTGCAGCTGGGCACCCTGCAGAGGTGGTGTCCTGGCTGGAGAGAGCTGAGCTGTGGCAGTGAGAAGAAAAACAAGGCAGCGGTCTTGCCATTTATGCAGACTTCAGATGTCTACCAGTATGTAGCCGCAGTTCCCGTCAGGGCTGTGTGGGTGTGGAGGTGGCACTGTGCTTGCAGCCACGGGACCTCCCCATCAGAACGTCCATCTGCAGCCGGGGCAGCCCCAGCGCTGCTGTGCTGTCCCGTGGTTTTAAAATGTAGGCAATTCATGAGAGGAAGGTAGGACTTTAGCTTCTGAAGTCCATCTCGAAGGCCTCTCCTACACAATCTCTTGCCTCACATAACAACCCTGAGAGGATTAACCACCGAGGAATAATGGTTTTTGCTTTGTTCATTTTGTTCCCCTTCTGCTGGATATTTGTGTCACACGCTCTCCCTTGTGCTGCCCGGTACCTGCATTGTTCCTCATGGTCCACCCAAGGAAAGGGGAAAAGGGAATGTGAGCAGCTCCACCGAGACTTCCCCACCTTTAAGTCTGAAGGGGCGACCCAGGAACCTGCTGAATTTGGAGACCATAGGTTAAAGCACTGGTGATGATAATAATACTGCTAATTAAAGTCTTTTAAAATATTTATTTTTTTGCTTAGATTCATTGAAGGAAACAAAATTGAAACCATTTCAAGAAATGCATTTCGTGGCCTTCGAGACCTGACTCACCTGTAAGTTATTTAACACTTGGTAGAGTAATTTGTACTTGAACAAAACTCTTCTGGGGGACCGCTGGTTTTCCTGCCACGTAGAAAACCTCCCACCTCCCTTCCCCTCCATGCGTCAGCTTCTTCTGGCTGTCAGTAATGTGCCTTCCACAAATTAAAAAATGGCTTTTAAAAAGGTCCTGCTGGGGCAGCACTGCGCCGTGTCCAGCTGCCTGGGGACACTCACAGCTCGTG
Source organism: Balearica regulorum gibbericeps (assembly GCF_011004875.1). Lineage (NCBI taxonomy): Eukaryota > Metazoa > Chordata > Aves > Gruiformes > Gruidae > Balearica > Balearica regulorum. The sequence continues at coordinate 62,235,921 of NC_046187.1, forward strand.
CTGGGGTGCAGCTGTGACCTGTGGATGCTGCACCAGTACCACCGTCACACTGCCCACTGGTGATTAACATTCCTGTTTCTGTTCAGCGCGCTCAGTGATTGCTCTGTATGTTACGTTTCACTTGGGCAATAAAAAAAATTAATTAATTTAATAAATTTTACTTACGTCAGCTTCTAGCAATCACCATTCTTCAATAAGAATAATTAATATGTGCCTGTTCCTAGTAACTATTAACGATGCCAGTGGCTGGATAGTAGCAGAAAGTTGCTTAGACTTAGTAAGAGTCAGCCAGACAAGAGACAGCAATGATACTAAGCTCTAACTTTCTTTTCTAGTTCTTTGGCCAATAACCATCTCAAAGCTCTGCCAAGGGATGTCTTCAGTGATTTAGATTCTTTAATTGAACTGTAAGTAATGAGACTCTTTCTATTGACTGCCTGCTTCTGTCCCTCCTTTACTCTGAGTTTTATGTTCTGGGTTTGTGTGGTGCACAGAAAAGAAGTAGGCATTTTGTTATTCTAGCTTTTCTCATTTTAAAATTGTTTGCTTGGTAGACTCCTCTAAAATAACTGCAATTTCGTAAATAACTGTTGCTTCTTGTGATGCTGTACTTAGCTTGCATTATTGTACTTCTTTCTGATGTTTCATATAAATTGTTTTTTAGGGAAAGGGAGACAATGAATTTTAAAACTACAGTTTTGCTGAACATTTTTTCCTGTTACTGTTGCATATATTCCCTGAGATTATTTTAGTAAAAGGCATTCATTAAAAAAAAATGCTTTTTTTTCTTGTTTTCGTGCAGCTGTAGCACATTGCTGACTTACTACCAGTGTTTTCTTGTATAACCAATTCATAGAATCATAGAATTGTTTAGGTTGGAAAAGACCATTAAGATCATCAAGTCCAACTGTTAACCTCGCACTGCCAAGTCCACCACTAAACCATGTCCCTAAGCACCACATCTACGTGGCTTTTAAATACCTCCAGGGATGGGGACTCAACCACTTCCCTGGGCAGCCTGGTGCAGTGCTTGATAACCCTTTTGGTGAAGAAATTTTTCCTAATATTCCTAAACCTTTCCTGGTGCAACTTGGGGCCGTTTCCTCTTGTCCTGTCACTTGTTACTTGGGAGAAGAGACCAACACCCACCTGGCTACAACCTCCTTTTGGGTAGTTGTAGAGAGCGAGAACGTCTCCCCTCAGCCTCCTTTTCTCCAGGCTAAACAACCCCAGTTCCCTCAGCTGCTCCTCATCAGACTTGTGCTCTAGACCCTTCACCAGCTTCGTTGCCCTTCTCTGGACACGCTCCAGCACCTCAATGTCTTTCTTGTAGTGAGGGACCCAAAACTGAACACAGTCCTTGAGGTGTGGCCTCACCAGTGCTGAGTACAGGGGACGATCACTTCCCTAGTCCTGTTGGCCACACTCTTTGATACAAGCCAGGATACCAGTGGCCTTCTTGGCCACCTGGGCACACTGCTGGCTCATATTCAGCTGGCTGTCAACCAACACCCCCAGGTCCTTTTCCACCAGGCAGCTTTCCAGCCACCTTTCCCCAGGCCTGTAGTGTTGCATGGGGTTGTTGTGACCCAAGGGCAGGACCCAGCACTTGGCCTTGTTGAACCTCACACAATTGGCCTCGGCCCATCCAGCCAGCCTGTCCAGATCCCTCTGCAGAGCCTTCCTACCCTCAAGCAGATCGACGCTCCCACCCAAGCTGCTAGTCAGCTTCCCCTATTTTTGGCTTGGCTCTCCCAAATAGCAAAGTATAATTGTAAGCCACAGAAATTGCCAAGGGATTGAAAACCAGGTACAGTGTTGAAATTACACATACATTAGTAGGGGTAGGTTAAATTGACTCCACATCAGCAGTGACTCTAAAAATACGAGCCTTACATCTGTATTTTAATGTAACACAGAAATGGTACCAGCAAGGCCGCTCCGTCAGACAGCGGTACTGGAGTGGTTTAGTGAAGGAATGGGATTTATCTGTGTAGATGGTGGGAAGGAGGCTTGCAGCAGACAACCACACTGTCAGGATTTATTACATTATAGTCCTAATCCTATGAAAACTTACAAACATGAGTGACTTTACAGGTGAATCACAGTGCTCTATTAGTAAGATTATACGTGGGCATATTTCCTAGATTGAAACAGTTTTTCCAAGGACAATGCCTCAGTGAAGGAAAGTCAAAACTTACTCATAGGAAGAGAGTCGAAATAAAACTTAAGAAACTTCCCTGTTCTCAGTTCAAAACCAATTCAAGGCTACTCAGATATTTTTAAATTCAGTATGTCAAGGTGATAACAATTCTGTAGTATTCATATTGCTATCAACCTTTTCAAATATGTTTATTTCTGTGTGTTTTTTAGAGATTTAAGGGGAAATAAATTTGAGTGTGACTGCAAAGCCAAGTGGTTGTTTTTGTGGTTAAAGATGACAAATTCCACTGTTTCTGATGTCCTGTGTATTGGTCCAGCAGAATATCAGGATAAGAAGTTAAATGATGTGACAAGTTTTGATTATGAATGCACCACTACAGGTATTCAGAATGTATATTTCTAAGCACACTACAAATGGTTAAATATCAGAAGTTTAGACTATACCCTTTTGCTTCTGTGAACATGACCTGGGGGGAGGAAAGGGTTACATACAAAGCACTTGGAGTACTAGAACAAGCATAAAATGGGAAAATTACATTTTGAAGCCAAAATAAGTAGCGAGTTTTTATTTGGATTAAGTGATAATGGGAGAAGAGCTCTGACTATTCATATGCCAAAAGACTTGATTATGACTCACTTTGTGACTTAATTTTCATCACAGAATGCTTTCTATTATGTGGAATAAGGCCATATAGTTATGGCAGATGAGCTTCCCAAAATCTCTGTATTTCACAGAAAGCAATGAAAAGAAGTTCAAATAATGTGGCTATATCTGTTATCTTTATTCAATAGGCCACAATTTAATAGCATCAAATGTGGCGGCAATACTGCCAGCAGGTCTTCATGGAACTCCATTAAGTCGGAGAAAAATGTCCAATAATATTCTGACTACTGTCTTGTTTAGGATCTTGATTTTTATTTTAGGTAATGTAAAGCATGCTGAAGGAAGTGAAGAGAAACTTGCATGTGGTTATGCTTATATTTTATGACTGAACAGCCGCAGTTACCTATCTTTAAATGTAGTCACATCATGTAACTGAGAATATCAGCTGCAAGTATTGTTTTTCATCTTTCATGTATATGATGTCAGCACTCTCCCTTTTTTCTCTACAGTAATATTAGAGCATTCGAGCTCTCATCTGTCATCAAGGCAGTCATCATCATTAAGACACAATAGAAAAGTTGATTGCTAGTAATGTAAAATAAAGTTACAGGACAAAGTATGAAAGGTAATCCAAGGGCTGTGTGTAAAGGAAAAGAGAATTAACTCAGAATTCAAAACTATGTCAGAAGAGCAGCAGAGGTAAAGCGCAATTATCTGCCACATGAAAGGATGTCAAAAACAGGAGAGCAATGTAGCTTAGAACGGTACCAAAGTTATGTTCCTGTGTCTGCCAAATCACCGAGATGCGAAAGTACAAAGTAAAATCAGGCTTTATTTCATTTCTATCATCTAGTTTAAGCAATTGCACTGCACTAACAGTGTGCGAGAACAAGACTTATCTACCTGGTCCTCAGACCTATACCAACCTACCTGCCCTCTGTCATCTCTTTGTACCTAGAAACCTAACTATAAACTTGCTACAGGCAAAATTCACCCCTAATGTTAGTCCCTTTGTCTGCTGTAAATGAAATTACACCAAGCATAAGTCTAATTTCACATGCTGTAGAGTTTGCTGGGGAGCTAAGGCATTACGTGGTGCAAGGATTGCCCAGCTGAATATTTGTTCAAATGCCATCAGAGAAGTGCTCTCGCAGCGCAGCATACAGCTGTAATACACTCTTCAGATAGTGAAGGATGTTTTCAAACCATTCTCTGGCTGCTGTGAGGGAAGGCTCTGTGCCTAACCCCTCTGGCCTGGCGGCAGCAGCAGCAGGCTTCCCAGAGCTCCGGTGCGTGGTGAAGGTGGAGGGGGCAGAAGGCGTGGAGCTCTGGCATCCTTACAAAGTGACCGAGAGGGACAGACTGTGTGCAGAAATGACCCAGAGAGAAAAGAGACAAACCAGAGATGAGTAGAAATGCAAGTCTTCAGGAATGTGTCACCCTTGAGACAGCACCATGTCCCCTGCACTGAAGCTGCCTTGCTCGAGCTGTAACGCTCCGGTGGCCTCGGTAGTCTGTGGCGTCAGGCCACAGCTGCTTTCTCCTTCTCTGCCTTTGCCTCCCCCAGATCCAAAGGGAGTGTAAATATGCCCATATTCATTCCCTGAGGACTGGTTAATCACAAGCTCAGGCTTGTACCACGTTCTGAAGTAAAGCAACATAGCCTGTAGGTGTGTCCTCCTTTCCCACTCGGTGATGGGCAGTGCTCGGCAAACCTCTTTCATTCATGTTAGTCTCTAGTATCATGTTTCCCTCCTTTGCCAGGCATGATCAGACTTTCCATCATTTGTGGTCTCTGGTACTCTGTGACTGGATGTAGGATGAGGTAACAAAGCAGTTGCTTGGTAAAATGTACATCTTGGCAGCTCCATCAGTTCATTGCATCCGCTGAACTGCTACAATGGTAATGGGAGGAGAGACGTGCTGCCAAATTAAAAAAAAAAAAAAAGCCAGAGAACAAAATGATTTAGACCGTTGGTGATCTGCACTTTTAACTCTTTTTGTGATAGCATCTCTTTTCCATTTCTCACAGCTTGCATCGTGGAAGCGGGTTAAGCCGTTTCACTTTGTTTCTTGTCTTTCTCCCGCAAGAGTCTGCGAGGAGGCTGTGCTGTAGCTGTAAGCATGGCAGGGGAATGTGCACGCACTTTCAGGAGACTGGAAAACAGGCCTCGCACTCCCACAGTCACTGGAAACAGGCTGTGTGCGTGCCTGGGACCTGCTTTGCCCAGACCTGCCAGCAAGGATCATCTCGCCAAGCTTCAGAAGCTTGGTGTTTTCTGTCTTTACTTAGCTGAGGCTGCCTTCTGGAGGTGGTCCCCTCCCCGCTGGCTGGAAGGAAGGTAGTTTGCAAATTAAGAGTTACCTGCTCCATACTCACTCCCGTGCCACCATGGGGAGAGATGGGAAGGGATGGCTAACGCTCCCTGACGGCACCCCCAGCTAGCCTCACCTGGAGTGGAAGTCTCCACTGCTGGGAAGAAGGGCCATGAGGACAGGGGGACCAACTGGCAGCCGAGTCGCAGGATGCAGTTTAGGAGCTGCTGCCCAAACAGGTCATAGAATGGTTTGGGTTGGAAGGGACCTCAAAGATTATCTAGTTCCACTTTCTCTTTGGTGACCTCCAGTGTTCCCCGCATGCTCCCTGGCTGCTCTGCCAGCATTGGCACTCCTGTGTGCTGGGATCAGCCAGAGAAGCAGCTGCCGGGAGGGAAGTCAGCCCAACAGCAGCAGTGTTGGGTCCCTCATCCATGACGGCTCACACCAGTTCAACAGCCAAAGGAGCAGAGGCGAAGCAGGCGGCTGGAGGATGGGGAGACCACCCCAGCCCTCAGCTGGCAGAAAGCAGCATTAAAACCACGTGTCCTGAGACAGGGAGAGTAAAACTGTGCATCAGGGTGAGAGGAAGAGAGTGACCGCCTGTGCAGCCAGCAGCATGGGGGAAGTGAGGCCCGCGTCCCCTTCCCTCTCCTGAGTAGGCTGTTCCAGCTTAAAAGAGAAAGGTGTTGTGAAACCCTGTATTTACAAGGTCTTTCTAGCGTTAAAGCAAGGCATGTGGACCTGCCTGCAAAACTAAATTGAGCCCCCAAGACCTAAATTTTTGGCAAGCCTAATGTGGCAGCATCTCTTTACAGTGTAACCCAGTTCCACATTAGAGTCTAGTATTTCCAACTGGTGCTATAAATGACATTTTTTGGTTTTTACTGATTATGACTGATTTTGTTACCCATTTTTACTCATCCAGTGACATAAAGAGCCCAATGACAGGTACAAGTAAAAATAGCTGTGTTAACACTGCATGAGCTTCTGAATGAGCAGTGGGTTTTAACACACAGACTGGTTTGTTTTAATTCACAGATTCCCTCGAAGTGTTTCACAACTGTTCAGATTTCAAGAGATGTCTTTTTCAGCTTTAGATTTTTGGAGGGTTTTTTTCCTCAAGATTTAAAAAATAATTTGATTTTCTGTGACTGTATCTGCTATTGTTCTACCCTTAGCTACCTTTCATGATTTATCACTTACTTTTACTTTTTGCATACTTCAGTGTCAGTTTTCTCCAGTATTTTCCCAGTGAGAATGAAGATAACTTTCTTGTTTTCCTACCAGCATTTATGAATCAAGCCCAAACTCTATTTATAGTAGTCCCTCGAAGAATAGAGACTGTCATTTCTTTCGCAGCTGTAGAATCTGCTCTATTTGTTTAATGGTAGTCATCTATCTTTATTCTCCAGAAGTGTAACTCCTCAAGGGCAAGGCTTTCAAGCATGCAGAGACAGATAGTTCTTCATTCAAAAACAATTATTTCATAATGCACTAAAATGAGGGATTCGAGTGAGGACTTAATTACCATTTCACCAAAATCCCTGGATGCTCAGGCCCTTCCAACGCAGGAGTGCATGGTGAAAGCATCTAGCAAATACAGCTTGGAACAGAGCAGTGCGTGGTTCTGCAGAGAAACTCCATTGTAGTGGAAGATGCATTTCCTTTTCTATATATCTATATCCATACATCACTTCAGTGCTGGCCTTCTGCCACGTTCGAGACCCAAGTGCTGGCTTTCTTTGTCAGGTCTGCTATACTAATTTCTCTTTCTGATAATAATGACCTTGCCCAAGATCAAATTCAGACCCAAGTCTCCTCGCTTTGCCCCAGATCGGCTCTGTGCTGACTGCTGACTTAGCCCAGGGTTAACTTCAGAGTTAAATTTACAAAGGCACTTGTATTTTGAGAAGAAATCTTCAATTTTGGAGTTACATTCTTAGTCTTTACGGGTTGCTCCAACTCCTCAGTCTTAGTATCTAGAACAAGTTTTCCACTGGATAGTGATTTGCAGGTTGGTTATATTTTATGCCTAAACTACTTTACAATGCCCCATAAAACGTTATGTTAACTGAGTTTTTGATTACACCATTTTGTCTATGGTCTAGGCGAAATGGGGTTATCCCCAGGCAAACTTCAGATTATCATTTCACTTTCTGCCTGGTTTAGCATAACACAAATTGCTAGTGATTAAATTTGCATGACTTAAGAAGTTATTGGACTTCAGCTGGAAGTTGCTGTCTCTCAGCTTGAAAGTGATTCTAGCAAGGCCATTTCACTTGACGGGAAAGCAACTTCCAGCTGTGGGGAAAGAGACTTCTCTCTTGATATCCTGATTTCATTGATACCAGCCAGCCTAGCTGGAAAATCTGATTTCTGCCACTATTTACCTATTTGATCTCCTTGGCAACTGTATTTCTAGAGGACAGTTTATGAAGCCTAAAGCAGGAGAAGCTTTCCCCTGTTGCTGCATGCCTGACGTGAGCACTGACACTTCCATGCTAGTGTTATACAAAATCCAGAGTATTATTTAACTCATTTTTCAGTGTTAATGGTTACAATCAGCAACCACTTAATCTGTGTTTCCAGCAAGGATGTATCCTAATTGTTGTAAATATGTTTCTAGATTTTGTTGTTCACCAGATTTTGCCCTACCAGTCAGTTTCAGTGGATACGTTCAACTCAAAGAATGATGTGTTCGTAGCCATTGCACAGCCCAGCATGGAGAACTGCATGGTGCTGGAGTGGGATCACATTGAAATGAATTTCAGGAGTTATGACAATATCACAGGTATATGAACACTGGGATTCCAGTCATTGATGAACTGTTGGTGTTTCACAAGGACAAGATTCGTAGGTGGGACTAGCTGATGGTTTTTGTTCTGAATCTCTACTGAAATCTGCAGATCAAAGTGCGTAATGTTTGGACACGAGTGACTTCATGGAGTGGTGCGTCTTGTTAATACATGCGCTTTTAACCTTGCTGTAGCACACAAACTAGGCTTTTTTTGTCTGACCTTGTAGATTGTTCTGAAGGCACAAAGACTTGCTGTGAATGTCACACCGTGGCCCCGCTTAGACACTCACTGCCTGAATCACACTGCTAGTTAAAGTATAGGCTGAAAGACCCCTCACTTTCGCCAAAGTGCCTGCAAAATAGAACATAAAAATACTGTATTGCATGTAGAAGGAAATAGGTCTGAAGGATGCATCTATGGTAGGCTGGCCAGGAAAGCGTGTTTCACAGCTGAAGATGACATAGGAATATTTAAACTGTGGTTGTTACCTAAAGTGATGTGCTGTAAAGCTTTCACATTTACTTTCCATTTACAAAAATGCTAAATTAGATTCCCCATCAAATAAAAAGCTCATGTGGATGCCAGGAGATTTTCTAATGTTAACAACCATTCTCTCACTAACCAACACTCATGGTGCTATACAGAGTTCAGTCACACCATGACAGCAGGGACAGAGTCTTTAGAGCTTTTACATGCTGCCCAATTTCCCAACTATTCCAAGCTACTGGGTTTGAGCTTTCAGGAGCTACATCTATCCATGCAGCATCCTTCCCTCCTCTTCCTTGTTATGTGTGATAGATTATTTTTTACCTTACATTTTGGGAAACGAAGAGCATCCTCATCTGGTGTTGTGGGAAGTCTACAAAGGCAGCAAGCACCTACCTCCTCAGATCAACTGTGTGTGACACTAGTGAAAGTTTACAAGATGCTAATGCTTTGTTAGGAAATTTTGGAAATGAAAAATTTGGGGTTTTCAGGTTTCATTGTGTTTTTTTTAGCTTGGGGGAAATATGTACCAGAGGATGTAAACTGAGAAGTCAATGGCCCAAAGAGAACTAGCAGAACTCTAGAAAAGCTCTGGAAATTGAGAGTTTAGGTCATTTGCAAAGACAGCTGTTTTCTGGATGTATTTCATCTTCCTGTGAATGACACGATTAGGAGACATTTCTGCTGGGGACTTGTGTCCTAGCTCCACACCCAGCATGCACGCCAAGGCTCATTTCTCGAACGACTGTCCTGTGTTCCTGGAATGCCCAAGCTTAAGCTCTGGACTCTGAAATGTGAATGAGACTTTTGCCAAGGGACACAGGCAGGTAAAGAGCCTTTTGTGGAGCCTAAAGAGTGTTTTGTAGAGCTCAGGAGCTGGCTATGCGCTCCATGAGGAGTTTCATTGCTAACGATATGCTTGGCATTCAGATGGCCAAATTTAGCCCTTTACAACACCTGAAGTAGTTGTCGTGATTGCCTTTAGAGTCAACATGCAGAGGATAGGTGTTGCTATCCTCTGCAGGAGACGTCTACAGGCCAGGTGAAATCTTTTCTAGAGTGCTTTTTGACTCAGTTAGACTAGAAAGAGCCTGGATGATCAGCTCAAACATCTGTGACTACGCTACAGATATCTTACAGTACCTGAGATGAATCCCACCCCTCCTGCCCTGGAAGGGCGGTAGATCATCCCAGGCTGGCTGTGAAACATCTATGGGTAGGGGGCCAGCAGAGATGCCAGGGCGAGTCTCCTGCAGTGACTGTGACCGTGCATAGAAGAGTGGGTGCAGATGCCCTTCTACTTAAACTGTATGTTTCAGAGAGGAATTCCTCTCTTCTTCCAAAAAAAACCTTTTGTAAATAGTCTAGTTGTTACTTTCTTGATGTGGATCTTGTATAGTGACTTGATATTCCCAAAACAGACCACAGCTCAATCTGATCTAATCTGGCAACTGCAGTATTCCTAAATATTTCTAGTTTAATGTAATCTCAAGGAGACTTAACAGAAACAACAGAGTTTAATTTATCTTTTTCATTCTGCTGTCAGGTGATATATCTAAAAGATGCATCAATATTTCTATTTATAGTATCAAAAAGCTGACTCTGGCCCTCTTGGAGCAAGAAAAATCGACTATATTTCATTCTTCTACTTAAACTGGAAAGATAGACATTCCAAGAATAAGAGAATTTCAGATTCCTGCTGAGTCATGAGATAACAACTCTTGTTATTTTGGAATAATAAAATTTGGCTTAAATAATTGGTTTGATATTAGGGGTCATGTGTTTGAACAAACAAAGAAAAAGTATTCTGGATAAAAAGGAATGAGCATTTTAGGGTACATCATACTGGCACACCGTGAGGGTGTGGCATTTCCAACACTGGAAGTCATCTTTCCAGTTATTGCAGAGAAAAAAGTATGAAAAGAAAGTCTGACAGCATGTAGTAAAGACAGAATTATGAGGTGGTGAAGATTTAAAAAAAAGGGGTGGGGCGATTTGGTGATATATCTGTGGTTTAAAAGGTGCTTTGTACTGAGGTAATATATTTGCTTTTTTTTTTTCCTTTGGGCAATAGGTCAGTCCATAGTGGGATGTAAAGCCATTCTGGTTGGTGACCAAGTCTTTGTGGTGGTGGCACAGCTCTTCGGTGGCTCACACATTTACAAGTACGATGAAAGCTGGACAAAGTTTGTCAAATTCCAGGATATCGAAGTATCTCGCATTTCCAAGCCAAACGATATAGAGCTTTTTGAGATAGACAGTGAAATGTTTTTTGTGATAGCAGATAGCTCTAAAGCAGGTTTGTCAACAGTGTACAAGTGGAATAACAAAGGATTTTACTCATACCAGTCCCTTCATGAGTGGTTCAGGGACACTGATGCTGAGTTTCTCGATATAGATGGGAAATCACATTTAATCCTCTCTAGCCGCTCCCAGGTTCCCATTATACTCCAGTGGAACAAAGCTTCCAAAAAGTTTGTCCCACACAGTGAAATCCCCAACATGGAAGATGTCTTGGCTGTGAAGAGTTTCAGGATGCAAGATAACCTGTACATCACACTCACAAGATTCATTGGTGACTCCAGAGTTATGAAATGGAATAGCAAACAGTTTGTGGAGATACAGGCTCTTCCATCCCGAGGAGCCATGACGCTGCAGCCTTTCTCCTTCAAGAACAATTACTACCTAGCCTTGGGAAGTGACTATACCTTCTCCCAGATATACCAGTGGGATGGTGAAAAGAAGCTCTTCATGTTATTTAAAGAAATCTATGTGCAAGCGCCACGGTCTTTCACAGCTGTGTCAACGGATCGAAGAGATTTTTTCTTTGCCTCTAGTTTTAAAGGAAACACTCAAATATTTGAACACATCATCATTGACTTGAGTTTATGAAAAGCTGCTGGAGTGAAATTCATGTGGAATGACATTCATACACAAGCAAAACAAAGAGAGACCTTTCAAAAAACAAGGTGCACCTGTGGAGTATGATGACATTTTCCGAACTTTTCAAACTTGCATATTAATCGGGGATTGCATTTACTTGGTTACTGCATGACATGTCCATTTTATCCTTTTTCAAAGACACTTTGTAATCTGTAGTCATTCAGAGGAGAGTGCAGTGCATTAGGATTAATGTTGACATCTAAGAGAATGATCTAAATTTTACCCAGAAAACTACCTTGAACATCTCATAAAGAAAGTGAAGAATAAGCCATACAAAGCGTAGAAATGATCTTGACTCTTAAACTAACATGTTAGTAATGATTTTAAGATTAGAGCTAGTTGACGGTTGCTGATGAATTGTAAAAGCAAACACTGATGTTCCAGAATACACTGCTTTGGTTTCTTAAGGTCTGTCTTCAAAAATCTGTCTTTGTGGTTTATAGTAAGTCTGAGGCATCATTTTAATTCATTGTAGATTAAAGGGAAAGTCAAAATCTATTGCCATTTTTTTCCCATTATTCACTAGTTCAGCAACAACTTGTGCATAACACATAGCCCAGCCCACAGTAACTAGGTAGCCAGGAAAAGAAGGTTATGTCCCTTCTAGACTGTGAGATCTTAATAAGTTACCATAGACAAAAAATAACAAACTACAAATTCCATCCACTTCCTGTTTTAATAGATATTCCAGAAATTCACCCCATTTTGCCCTAATTCATACTCTTCCTGATGATCCCAGTAGGTTCTGGGTTATTTTAACAAGTAAACCTGTTGTGATCTCTCATACTAGAAGGCACAGCTTAAGCTTAGCCTGAAACACACATCTACATTCATGTACTCTGTGCTGTAGCTCGCCTGTACGCAAGGACATGATTTATTCTCCAGCGTTCTCCCCCCCAGCACAGCTCAAAAGCAATAAATTCAAGGTTTGGTTATCGCAAGCTGTATTTGGGGAATCCTCCTTCAGGCTGAGGTTTAAATATGACTTCGGTATCACCAAATCTTTTGAAACCAAGGCAGCTGGATCTGTTTCAGGCTAGAGCTAACCCTACCTCCAAGAAGAAGGTTTTCCTCTCGGTGGTTCCAGGCTTTCACTGGGTTGCCAAACCATTGAAAGTTAAACAGGAGGATGTGAACAGACCATGCCACATTGCTGTTTTGGGTGGCTACAGACTAAGGCATTCAGTCCTGGCACGCAGAGCCTCTGTTGCGGTAACAGCCAGGGACCATTTTGCCAGAAAGGCTCTCCACCATCCTTACCCAACACAGCTGTGTATCAGAGCCCTTGTTTGTTCACTTACACAATATGTTTCTTTAAGTTGTCATACCACTTAGCATATCAGGTGGTTTTATCATGTCTTGCTGCTGCTGCCTTGGATAATAGGGAGGCTTTGCATAAAGCTGGCAGAGCAAAGGAAACTGTCCTTTATTCCTTCATACTCAGGGCTATCTCACCACCTCTGTGCTGAGTGAGCTTTGTGTTTTTGCCCTGGACATGTTAAACATGGTCTATTGTCACAAATAGAGATGTTCTCACAGGCTTTCCGACATCCAAGACGTGAGCAGTGCTGCAGAAGAGGATTATACACAAGGACTCCCATGAGGAGTCATAACCTACCAGTGACCTGGAATATCACAGCCTTCCCCAACTTTTGCCTCACTGCTATGAAATAAAATTATTACTGTCAGAGACATAACTAATTTTATTCTGGTTTTAAATGACATGTTAATTTTTTTCCTATAGAGGTGCTCATCCTGGTTTTATTTTTAATGACATTGGGAACTTTGCCCATCCAGCCATCTGAAGTATTGCACTCTGCCAATCCCAATGCGGTGTCAGTCCCATTGGTTCAATCAGACCAGTAGATGCAAACCAACCCTCTGCAGCAGGTTTTGGCAATACCTCTCCTAGGATTAGGCTAACAAATTGACAAAATGAAGAGATGATTTGTATGTCTGCCAGTGAATGCAATTTCTTATCGTGTACCTAGTTTACTTTTTAAAACGGGTATGGCTGGCAAGCAACGTTTCTTTAAACCGTGTTGTAGGAAGGCATTTATTGTTTTTCTGTCTGGCATGCATGCTTCAGTAGAGTCAGGTGTTCTGCCAAGGAGGGGCGTTTCTTGGTATGCTAGTGCTTTCTTTCAGGGCTCACTGCTAGTACCATTCACTCGCAAGGGGCATCAGTCAAACAGCTAAAAGCTAGTTTAGAGAAATTGGATCTTGACATTTTTTACTTGAAGGGAAGGAAGAGGATGGAGGAAAAGGGCTTGTGTATCCAATACCAGGAGATTGTACTGTTTCGATAGACAAGGGGATTTTGAGACGTGGCTATCAAGTTGAATTAAATTAAAATGGTCTCTGCAGAGACAGGCTTAATCAAGAGGATAAAGTGATCCACAGGAGTCTAGCTCATTCACACGGGACCAGAAGAAAGTGAGGGAAATGAATTCTGCGGGCAGGCTGCCACATCTGCTGTGTAGCTGTGTTGGTTGGTCTGAAAGCCCAGCTCCGTATCCCTCCCGGCTTCAGGAGGAGCCTGGAGTCAGACGCCGGCCAGCCTCTTCTGCTGAGTTAGTGCACAGGAGGGCAAAGCAGCTAAGAGGGTGGGCAGGAAGCACCAGCTGATTAAGAAAAGGTTACATTTCACAGGATTAAACAAAGGCAGGGTGTCAAAAAAAGCCTTGTTCTGCTCTTCCTGCTCCCAAAGAAAAGCTGCAGGACGCAGCTATCACAACAGAAATCACTAAGCATCAAAAATACTTTCTGCCTTTCTAAATGCAACAACAGTTTTGTCTCCATGGCCTATATACTGTAACAGAAATTGCACTATGCAAATCCATAATTTATTGCAACTGTTAGACCATCAGAACAGTGAGAAAGGGTAACAGAACATGCCACCTGGTGATTTTTAATGTATTCCAAAATACATACAACCATGTAAAGAACAGTAGTTTGTATAAGCATAGATTTAATACAATGTGCTAGCTATAGTGGGAGCATTTTAAGGCTGTATATACATTGAGCTTTTTTTAGTAAAGAGGAGCTGATGCAATCTATGCTACTGACACATGTATGTACTCTTTCAATATATGAATAAAATGTAGTTAATGAGACTAACAGCAGTGCGTCGTGCGTGTTAAAATATCCACACTGTGCAGATCCACGCTGCCAGAGGGATGCACAGAGTGGAAGAACAGGTCCTTGTCCATTTATGATCGGTTTTGGCTTTTGGAAACGTGGAGGAAGCCGTGCTCAGCTCAGTTAAATTCAGTTTCTGTGCCTGAGGTAGCTCGGACCTCCAAGGTTTTGCCGTTCCCTGGCTTTCCCCTTCACTCTTTCCTTACACCCCATCTAGTGTTAGCAAGTATGTAATGCAGCTACTACTACGATTTTCGGTTCACGTTAAACTCAGTTGTTTCCTTTCTTTCTTAGCACAAAACCAAGAGATCTTAATTTTCGAAATAATTTTGCAAAGATACTTAAGGTAATTAAGCAGGTTTCTTACATGCAGAGTGGATAGGAACCACACCCTAAAATGAATCCCTAGGCTTTCAGATCTTCATTGTGGGATCTCTTAAGATTTGTTAAATTTTACTGAATCATTGGCATTTACTCTGAAATTTCAAAAATAAATACAAATCTATCAACGGTGAATACATTTTATTTAAAGCATCCTCGAGCATTATCCACTGATCCTTCTAGTCACTAACGCAGGGAATAATTCTTTTTGTTTCCTCCTCTTTCTTCAGAAACTGCGCAATTCTCTGTAACTAATTATAGGCTTGTGCAATCAAAGACATGTCTGACATCCCATAATGGGATGCAATTGCTCCGGGATCATTGCTTTCCTTTTGGGTATTCCACCTTTTTATGAGTCAGCAGCCCTTGTGGTGTGGTTCACTGAAACTCCATCATAGCTCAAACATCAGCTTCAAACCAACACCATTTCCCCACCTGCCCTCCCCTGGTTTCTTTGCCCTTGCTTGGTGAACATTTTTTTTCCACCCGTTACCACCACCTTCAAATCTTCCTCGGAAAGTTTCTATTCCTCCTTGAAAGTCACAGCAAGACACTAAGAGAAAAGCATTCCCAAAGAGCAATGCGGGGATGGTCACTCTGCAAATTTCAAGAGGAAGGCAGAGCAGGGTCTTTTTGAAAGGTCAAGCTGAAGGCAGATGTGTAAGACACAGCTGTAAGAGTCCCACTCACCCCTTCTAAGCCCCATTCACTCCTGGCCTACAGACCTGAGCTGCTACCACTGCTCCCTCTTGGCAGCAATGCTCACAGCCAGGAATTACTGAGAGGTTTTTTTTCACACCCTAACCCAGAAGAAATGGAGCAGAGCTGCTAACACTGGCTTTTTTTCCCCCCTAGTATCTGGAAACCAGCCCCTTAACCCCTCTTGCATTCCTCATACAGTCCAGCCTCCTTTTTGAGAAACTGCAGACTAGATGATCTAATAGGCTTCAAGATGGACCTTCAAAATCTGACAAAACCAGCTGGCCACATGGTGTTAGATCCTCCACAAAATAAGAGACTGATACTGTGAAAGCATTTCAAATGATAGCTACAAATACTTAATCCATCCCCGAGTACCACTTTCCCCATAAGCCATTGCCATGCTTGCCACAGAGCTGCCTGATGATTTGCAGAGGTGTTTTGCAAAATCTTGAATGGGAGGAAAGTTGCTGGTAGATGAGAGCCATGTTATGAATCACTAGGCAAATTCTGTTATCTTTAGGTCTGAGTGGATGGTTTGGAGCCATCCACATACACAGCAGGTAGCTGCGTACGTTGCAAGTTGGACCTGATTCCTTACAAAGCCACACACAGCAAAATCAAAGTCAAACTGAACCTGACGTCATGGATCCCGATGAAGAAAATGTTGAAGGGGAGCATCTGCAATTGCACAGTGCCACCCTGGAATGATTCATAGAGGGGTGTGATGCACTTCGACAGGTAGGCAAGGGACATACATTTTTCACAATCTGTAGGTTGGGTTGAAAGAGATGATATGGGTCTTCATAGAATCATAGAATAGTTTAGGTTGGAATGGGCCTTTAAAGGTCATCTAGTCCAACCCCTCTGCAATGAGCAGGGACATCTTCAACTAGATCACGTTGCTCAGAGCCCCGTCCAGCCTGACCTTGAATGTTTCCAGGGATGGGGCATCTCCCACCTCTCTGGGCAACCTGTTCCAGTGTCTCACCACCCTCATCGTAAAAAATTTCTTCCTTATATCTAGTCTAATCTGCCCTCTTAGTTTAAAACAATTACCCCTTGTCCTATTGCAACAGGGCCTACTAAAATATCTGTCCCCATCTTTCTTATAAGTCTCCTTTAAGTCTTGATATGTCACAATATGGTGTCCCCAGAGCATTCTCTTCTCCAGGTTGAGGAACCCCAACTCTCTCAGCCTGTCTTCAATAGAAGAGGTGCTCCAGCCCTCTGATCATCTTCATGGCCCTCCTCTGGACCTGTTCCAACAGGTCCATGTTTTTCTTGTACTGGAGACTCCAGAGCTGGATGCAGTACTCCAGGTGGGGTCCCACCAGAGTGCAGTAGAGGGGCAGAACTACCTCCCTGGACCTGCTGGTCATGCTTCTTCTGATGTGGCCCAGGATATGGTTGGCTTTCTGGGCTGCAAGCGCACATTGCTGGGTCACGTCCAGCTTTTCATCCACCAGTACTCTCAAGTTCTTCTCCGCAGGGCTGCTCTCAATCCCTTCATCCCCTAGCCTGATTGATACTAGGGGTTGCCCCGACTGAGGTGCAGGACCTTGCACTCGGCCTTGTTGAACCTAACAAGGTTCACATGGGCCCACTTCTCAAGCTTGTCCATGTCCCTCTGGATGGCATCCCATCCTTAAGGTGTGTCAACTGCACCACTCAGCTTGGTGTCATTTGCAGACTTGCTGAGGGTGCACTGATCCCACTGTCTATGACACTGGTGAAGATATTAAACAGTACTGGTCCCAATACGGACCCCTGAGGGACACCACTTGTCACTGATCTCCATCTGGGCATTGAGCTGTTGACCACTACTCTCTAGATATGACCACTCAACCAATTCCTTATCCACCAGACAGTCCATCCGTCAAATCCATATCTCTCCAATTTAGAGAGAAGGATGTTGTGGGGGACCATGTCAAAGGCCTTACAGAAGTCCAGATAGATGACATCCCTAGCTCTTCCCTTGTCCACTGATGTAGTCACTCCATCATAGAAGGCCACTAGGTTGGTTTAGGGAAGATTGGATGAGAAATTTCTATAGGCATCTTCTTATTCCAGTTTTGCCGTGTCAGTGAGGTAGCCTGGATGGAGTTTGTTGGAAAGCAAGTACCAAAAGTTTAATATAAGTAATGTTGAAGTAGAGATTAGAAAACTAGAGATGGTGAGTCTGTAGACAAATGTTTAGTTACCCTGAGGGAAACAAATCACATTTTCTAAGCACAGAGATAAATCAATGTGAGATCAGGGAATCAGGAAGAACAAAAAATATGTTTCTAAATAAAGGAAAGGAATAGGATTGACAGCATATGAAGTGTGAGTTTACTTAATTGCTGTGTAGAGAAAGTATCTAAGTGCTTTTCCAAGGTCACTCAGAGAATGCAATCCACATCGTTTTCCTTTCCAGAGTCACCCTAGTTTATGCTTAATTAAACTATGCAAGCTCTGCACACTCTAGAAAATGCCCTTTTTATTACATTGTAGGCAATTTGCATTTCTGAAGGGCATTTGGGAACCATGACATCACCAGAATGAAGGGCTTCTGGTAGCATTGCTCCCATTTTTATTCATTCGCAATTGTTGACTTTTATTCCAAAGTTCATTTCTATTTCCTGCTCGGACATTAGCACTAAATTGTACAAGAATGCTCATTTTCCAACTTCAGTGCCTGTTTTGGTTCTGACTCAGCAGCCCCTCGGGGCTGAGTCATCCTCCAGCTGCTGCAGGTGTGCCCTGACAATTAATTCTCCATTTTAGTCCCATGAATGAAAGGCCAGTGGGTCAAGAAAGTATTTGCCACTCACTGCTGGTGGGGTCAGTGTGGATGGAGCCTGGGCTGGTACATGGAAGGCGAGAGTGGCATTGCTCTCTGCATGTTGATTGATCTCTCTTCTATTTCTTTCTCTTCTGGTCTTGCCATTACAGTAAATGGTTTTGCCAGAGTTTTACAGAAAGCAAAGTACTGATGAGGCCAGGATGGTGCAGATTTACTTGGGATGCTTCTGCGAGCAAGCTAGAAATAGAAAGGGGAAACAGAAGTTAAATCAGCAACTCTGGTTAATGGCATCTGCCTACTATTTGTTTGTAAACTCTGTAGCCCAGGGGTCTCCTTGGATCCCCAGCTTCTCCTGGTTCCTGCTGACAGCATTTTCTGACTCTGCTTTGTACCATTAGCATCTGGGGAGAAAACTGCAGGCCTTTCATTTTGGAGAAAGGCTCATTACAATTATCTGTGCCTCTGTCACCTCGGGATCTGATTACGGTGCTGGGGTTGCACCTTGAAATCGTTACAATTAAGACTTAATGAAGTGAATAACTACAGAGTCCTGCAGTTACTCCCCACCAACTTATTGCATCTGCCTCTATCGTAGGAATAGCTACCACATCAGTTTTATGATTTTTAAAAAGTGAAACCTCATATTTGGAGTTTATCCTATAAAATCCCAAACAGTTGGGAGTGTGAGAGCTTGGGCAGCTCTCCTTCCCTGTCACAACACAGGCTGGATGAGCTTGGAGCAGACTGCTGGCTGAAAATGGGTGCAGGTAGGAGAGAGAAAAAACCCCAAACATTCATTGCTTTTCGGGCTGGAAAAATGATAAGGAAATCCTGGGTGATAAGTGTGTGGAGAGGGCTGTGCTGATGTCCATGCTGAATCCCAGTCGCACCCCATACGACAGCGCAGGTACAGAGATGCAGGCAGCAGATGTGCCTCAGCCAGCCCGCTCCAGCCCTGCGGGACCTCCACAGCTCCCATGTGGTTTATCCCAACGTGCATTAAGGATGTACCTGACCTAAGCTAAGAGAATAAAGTGAACTATGAAGCTAACTGGCATTTTAATGCCTTCTTGCCACCTTTGGCTTGAGATGGAGCATACCTGTGTGCAGACGTGCTTCCCAGTCCTATGCTGCCCCACTAGCAACAAATAGTGATTGGTTCCTTTGCTTTTCTCAGATATGGATCAAGACAGATTTGGGGGTAAAATGGAAGGTAATAGAGAGTTTATCTCCTTTCAATTTTCTTTCTTTCCCCTTTGCCCCCAATTTATTTGCCTCTGTCTTCCTAATCGCTGGGAGATTATTATGTCTGAATCACCAGACTTGAAGAGCCATATGCCATTTCCCCTTAAATGACAGCTGAGATATTTATCTTAATTGTTGTAGGGAGACTCATATCAACATCTGCAGGCCAGATGAGGATAATTTGCCTTTTCATATTTTTGATGGATTATCAATGAGGGCCAACTGGCACAAATCCTGGCCCTTTGATGTGGTGGGCAGAGGAGAACAAAGAGGTTCTTGTAGGTTGGCATCAGGCAGCTCCAGGACCCTTTTTCTCAGTAAAGAGACCAGCTTCCCCATGGAAGGTTCAGAGAGAAATGCTAAACTACCTATCCGTGAAAGTAATGAACTAAAAAGCCTCTTTTAAAAGAAGACATTGACTTCAGTGTCCCACTCTGGCATATTTCGGCAAATGTCACCAGGACTTTGAACAAGGTACTGGTAGCCTCTATGATTTTGCTTGGTACCCAGGGGTTGCAGGAAGTATTTCTAAAATGCCTGGAGCTTTAGGATAGGCAGAGATTTAGTAGCAAGGGGCAGGAAGGGGATGCAGTTGGAAACAGGTTACTTGCTGATGTGCTAACAGCTTAGGGGAAGGGGGACAAGAATTACCCTTTGAATTTGGGAGTTCATGAAGATGCTGAAAGCTCCATGCTGCCAGGTGGAGCTGTACACATGCCTTTGTCATCTGACCATAGGCATTGGGCCTTTTGGGGACACCCTCTTCAGTGAGCACTGGGAAGGAAGAATCCATTTGCAATGTCTAGACTGCAAAGAGAGCTGTGCAAGTCAAGAAGAGCAAGAGAAGAAATGCATGGTTGCTGCAGTCATCAGTAGAGGCATGCTAGATTCCTTAGGAAAAAATGCAGGAATATTCAATTTTTCAGCTGTTTTTCAATTCCTTATTGGTATTGTCCTTAGTTTTTGCCTTCCTTAGACTCCTCCAGGTTTTATTTAGTGAGCTGAATATTAATTGTGTTTTCTACCTTCTTTGTCCATGTTGGTCAGGCCTGTGATAGGAAGGATTAGCAGAGACAAGGCATTCGGGTATTGGAAAAGCTGTCAGATCATGACTTGAGCCAAAACAGAAAAAGTCACAGAATGACAGAATGGCTGCTGTTGGAAGAGACCTTTGGAGGTCATCTGGTCCAGCCCCCTGCTCAAACAGGATCACCTAGAGTCAGTTGCTCAGGACCATGTCCAGAAGGCTTTTGATCTCCAAGGATGGAGATTCCACAGCCTCTCTGGGCAACCTATGCCAGTGCTCAGTCACCCTCACAGTGAAAAAGCTTTTCCTTTTGTTGATTTTTTTTTTTCCTTATGTTCACGTCACCTCTATGGAAGGAGAGCAAAGAAGAAATATACTGCTTATAACCAACTGCATAGAAAATCTAAGAATATTTAATTCTCTGCTCCTCTTATCCTCATCAAAATGTATATAGATGAAATCACTTTCATGTCATTCGCAGCACCAAAGTGTTCCTAAGTATAGACTTAGCTTAGTGACCTTGTAGTGAATGTCAGCAGTCAGTTAAGTCACCACTTAGCACTGACACTGAAGCTATTTAGGAAGTAATGAGTTGGCACAGCATACTAACTTCTGGAATAACTGGGAGCTTGCTAATGTCTGATGCATGCCCCACGCAGTGGTATAATTTAGGGAAGAGAGTGAGTCACTCCTACTCCTACAAATGCAGCCCAAGGCATTAAGTTTGTCTTCACTAAAAACATGTCAGGCTTATCCGTGAGTTTCTTCCCTGTTCTACTTCTTCACTTGTCTACTCTGACAGCTAGCTCAGGATCTTCCCTTTCAACCCAAGAAGACCAACTATCTGTAGTCATCCATGAATACTGTGACATTGAGGTAAACACTGTAAAAATTATCTAGAGGCATAACAATGATGACAAAGTGGTCTTCTGCAAACCCTTTGATCTGAAGTAGGTCATTGCTGTCAGGGTCTCCCCATGAGTGGGCTAAGGAGAACACTTATTGGGCCCTCTCTTATTTGTAAGAGCTTAGGTGGCAGTAAGGCTCAATCCTTCCTATCCTGAGGGAGGACAGGGTCTGGTATCTCCTGGGAGTCTGGAGTCTCCTATCTGGAGTCCTGGGGCTTCCCACAGCCTAGACTTGGAAATAAGAATAGGTAAACAACCCCCTTCATTCCTTGGAAATGATGCATGGTTGTTGGGCAAAGGCAGCATCCGAGGGCACGCGGGTCTTTGGACAAAAGACAGAGTGTTATAAGCAGTGGATTTTAATTCCTCTGAGCATCAGAAAATGGGGATGGGAGCTCCTGAGGGAGCAGCTCCTCCCACCTGGAGAGGGCACAGTGTCTGGCAGCTGCTCCTGCAGCTTATTTTGTACAAAGCAAAGTTCAGTCAGAAGCACCTGATTTACATGAACAAATCAGCAAGAGAAACTGTGAGGAAGGATGGGGTTTCCCTCCCCTTATTTGGTAAAACCTGACAGTCGTTGCCACCAAGAAACCAAGGCACAGCACAGAGTTACAAACACTTTTGTGCAGGAAAGCCAAAAGGACGTCTGGATGCTCACAGCACCTTTCAGCACTCCTTTCTTTTTGCAGCGTGACCTTGAGTAGGTACTCAAATGTGCCACCTCAGTGTGCTGGCTGGTGACCCTCCAGTTATGGGTGCTACCTCCAGTAGGTATCACACCTGCATAATTCTGTATTTTTGTTTCATGTTCTCAAATTAAGACTAGTCTTTCAACTGGTTCCTCTATGAAGATACAAATATACTCCTGTGAAGAGTACACAGCTTCAGTCTGAGCCAGCTTTTTGAGCAAGACAGACTACTTCTTCCACTGAGTTTGTTCTCTAGTGTCAACAAACCAAATCTGAATTTGCTCAGTTTGAATATATTTTCAGAAAAATCCACCACTGGATACATCCTATTACACAAGTGTATGAAAATCAAAGGAAAAATGATTAGGAAAGGTTTCTATCTTTTTTTTTTTTTTTTTTTTTACTGTTTCTTCTCTGTGAAATCTTTCACATGCAGATGTTGATGGTTTGTCAAGCACATGAAAAACAGCTCAGTTTCTGCAGATGCAAGGAAATAGAATATCTAAGGAAATTGCAAAGAGTGAAAGCAAATGAAAGATCTTTTTCAATAACGTGCAAGGTTACAAAAAACAAGGATATTCATCAACCTTCTAAAACTGAATGCAAAGCGATGAGATTGTATTTACTTTAACAAGAGAGCTTTCTTTTGTCTCTTTGTATTTAACCCCAAATTATTTACATTGCCTCCCATGGCAACAAATTCAATCCTTTGGAAATGTATTTACCTTTTGCTAGTAATATCTATTACAATAAAAGATGTGACGTTTATTGTCAACAGCTGTACGGGAGATACAGATGGAAATTCAAGAAAGGTAAGAAGGAGCTATTATACCATGTGTTCAGCACACCAATCAACCTCTTGTCTCCAGTCTTTCACTCTTCGGGTCAGCAGACACTTGGAGTGCTGCCAAGATAACATATTCCTTTTGCACGGACTAGAGATTGCTCAGTAGTGACCTCTCTGCCCAGTTAAAGGCTGGACTGAAAAAAGACTCCGTGTCTCTAGGGATTTCTGCTTCATCCTGCTTGGCTGCATGCTGAGAAAGACCGTGCAGGTAGTGATTACCAGCAGGTTGTTAGATGCCTTTCAAGAAATAGCATGAAAGAATGACTTCAGCTGGTGCAAGTTGTGTTTGGCTTACTTCTCAGCAGATGGCTAGGTAGGTAAGAGAAACACCAAGAGCACCACGTTTGATCCGTGGGATTGCGGCACTGCTGGGGACCAGGAGGAACGGGAGGGCAGGGGGGTTTGCCCATCCAACAGGAGCGGATGGCTGAGGCGAAGTACTACACGAGCACAGCACTTCTGGGAAGGCAGATCCTCAGGTCTCCACACTGCGCATGGGTTTCTTGTGCTGGGCATTGTTGCGCTGTGCACCACTGGAGGTGTGCCACTGTAACCGACGTGTTTAACTTTTTTTTTAACCATGGGGATGGGATAGGTTGTGTATAGTCTTTCTAACCAGGGTGATGGGACCAAGGTGATGAGATTATTAGCAATAGTAAGGTAATGGTCGAATGATGGTGGTGTTAGTAACCAGTCTTGCTGCTATGGTCCCTGTACAGCCCCAACCTAACAGGTAATCAATAAAAAACATTTTAAGAATGAGAACCTGAGAGCTTGGTGGTACCATGGAGCTGATAAATTGTGTAGCTGGTACATAAGCCAAGTAATATTTCATTTTCTGTAAAAATCATGTCCTTTGAGTTAATTTTGTTGATTATAATCTAATTATAATACCAAAACACACCTCCATTCTAAAAGCTACCCACCTCCAAGCTATGACCACCCCTCACTGGGCATGCTCTCTGAATTTCTTTAAGTCTATAGCTTTAAAAGCAAAGGGAGAAAGTTTTACACCAATCATAACAAAGTAACTATGTAACTATGTGATGTAATTGTAACTATGTGTTTTGAGAATATAAATATGTGTATGTTTGTAGGCTAGGTGTGCATGTTAGGAGGAGAGATCCCCCATGCACCCAGTGCTGAATAAACCAATGTTGGCTTTCTAAACTGCATTTCTGTTTGGAAAGTTTTTATTGCCCTTTGAGCGGTACCACCACCGTGCTTCAGTGTCCTTACCAAGAGCTTCAGAGGTAAAGAAGGGTCCTCTTGTCAGAAAGGGAAAAGGTTATTTCAAAGATCTTTCCTTGCATACCCACCTACCCTCAATTTCTCTGTTGACACCTGAGAATCACGGTAAGCCATGTGCAGTTATGAGCAGCTCAGGGAGTGGAAAGAGCCATGTTCTGGAGAGAGGTGCTTTCCAACCAGGAAGACCACATGTTGAACTGAGCCCTCTCAGCTCGTCTCCATGATGCAATCTATGGCCAGAGATGGGATGGAGCAAGGACACAGACCTGTGCCTCTGCAGTGAGAGATGGTGCTGGCTGGGGAGGGGAGGAGAGCGGAGTGGACTTCAGTGAGTGCTCATCTGTTTAACTTCCTAATGAACTGCAAAGGACTACTGCTGCAAATTGCACATAGGGGAGAGTGGATGGGGAGGCAGAGTGGCCAAAGAGCTGTTATCCACCTGGGTGGGAAAGAACCTAAACCAGCTATCAAAGAGGGGGAAAGGATGTTTTGCTCTTCATTTGTACATGCTTTCCTGCTGTGTTCTGAGCTTCTGACTGCATCCACTTCCCTCAGGCAAGATACCTCTCATTGTACGCAGCTTCAGGGAATGAAGTCAGATGTTCTGAACACCCATGGTGGGTGCATTCAGTCTTCTGGGCATTCAGGATGCAGGTTTAGTCCATTCTGTTGCTCCTTAGGTGGCTCTAAGTACCCTGAACCAACCATCTGATAGCATGGTAATGTATTCAAACATTCTTAAGACAGAAAGTGGAATACACAATGGATTCAGCGGAAAGCCCTGTGGAGTTCAGGCACCTATCATTTCCACCTAAAACTTGCATATTACCCCCATTGTGTGGTTGAGGATAATGGAAATTTGAGACAACATTTTCAGATAGTTTCTGTTCTCATACTGTTGTTCAGTCCTGAGAGGGTTTTTTACTCTGAATCCTGCATAATGTCCCCAGAATTGCAAGAAAAATATAATTAAGAAAACCACAAAACTTTGTAAACATTGGAGATTTTCCCATGCAATTTTCCTGACTATCGGTCTAGTTTATCCTTCCAAAGAGCACCCTTTTATCTCCTCCTGGCTATTAAAGCTCCTTTTCTCTCTTGTTCCCTCTTTCTACTGCTCTTTCACCCTACATCTGGTGTGGGCAGCTAAGCTGAAAGAAAGAAGAAATGGATGGAAGAGAAAAAGATGAAAGACCTCCACAAGAAATCTCTTGCTCATGGAAATTTGAGATATCTCTGTGGTAAGAGGGTAAGGGGGTGTTTCCCGAGGTCTTTCTGTCTTTTTCTTTATTGTCTGTCATAGGTATTACTCGCAGGTCAGAGAAGCAGAACTATAGTGTTAGTCTGAAATTGTTCCTGGGATTAAATCCCTCAAACCATCA
This sequence comes from Balearica regulorum gibbericeps, assembly GCF_011004875.1. Classification (NCBI taxonomy): domain Eukaryota; kingdom Metazoa; phylum Chordata; class Aves; order Gruiformes; family Gruidae; genus Balearica; species Balearica regulorum. Next base: position 62,261,592 of record NC_046187.1, read on the forward strand.
TGGAGTGGTAGCATCCAAATGGGGCTGCCTTGCCCAGTCTCTGCCAGCCCCACGTGTAGTCCCATTCCCAGCACCACTCTGAGCCACATTAGCATTTTTCAGCAAAGTAAACCCCACAGGCACTTATTGCCCCCTCTCTGTTAATTTGATTAATAGGCTGGATTGAGCAGCATCCTCTTCTCAGAGCAACCTCCCATCACCAGGAGGGTGCAATGGCTAGTTTCCAAACCACGCAGCGTGGAGCACTAGGGCTTAAGAGACAGCTTACAGAATTGTCCTGATAAGCAATGGCAAAGGAAGCTGGGACATTAGTCACAAGGAGACCAGGGCTTTGACAGTGACAGGTGATGATGTACAGCACCCACATTTGGTTTGCAATCAGTTCAGGCTACACTTCAGATGTTTAGGTATCTTTTTGGGGCTTTTTTTTGTTTGGGGCTTTTTTTTTTTTTTTTAGCACATCCAGAGAATTATGCACATTGTTCCAGTTGCTGTGTATGCACCAGACTGAAAAAGTGTTCTCTTTCAAATCCCCAGTGGCCTGCTAAAGCCCCAAAACAAGCAGCAAGGATTAATTCCTCCCCAGATAAGATTTTCCTAAATCCTAACCGATAATTTGTTTGAAGTTTAATTTTAGTCTGTTATTACACACACGGGCCTTATCTTCATTCAGAGTCGTTAGCAAAATTAAACAAGCCTCTTCAAACAGGAAAGGGAAGCGTAGCAAGAGCCCAGGCAAATGAGTGAAATGCAGGGCCAATGGCCCTACCATTAGGCTTACACAGTGCTGGCAAGCCTGAGCCCTCAAGGAATCCCCAATTTGTCATGTTCTCCCATGTTCAAGCCACCTATGCTGTGATCCATGTGAAGGTACCCACACTCTGCCCCTCCTCCTAGTTAATAGGATGTCTCACTCCATGGTTCTCCAACTCTTGTTAGTCTCCCTACCTTGCAGCAGCTCTGGTTGTGTTTCCTCAGACACCAGAAGTTACAGCAGCAGCGCACAGTGGGACAAAGAAGAGAAGAAAAACAAGGCCACGCAACATCTTGCATAATTCTTTAAAATGTGCACTGTACCAGTGGTACCACTGGTTGAAGTCTATGCCAATTGCTTTGCATGGTGAATCCGTACCTCCACTGGTGGGCTGAACTCTTCCCCTCTAGCCAGTGTGACATAGGGGCTTGGGGAGGAGATCATCACCTCATTGCACCGCTCTGTAAATAAAATTTGGGCCCTTGGTCTCAAGGTGTAGAAGCATCTAAACATGTCAGCATTGCAGTGTGCTCCTGGTCAGGGCGATGTTTAAGGGAACATCTAGACAGCTGCCATTTTTATGCTATTTGACCTTAGTCAACAATGTTTGGACCAGAGCTCAGCTGACCACGTTAGTATTTGATGTATAGTCTTGTCTTTATAAAATGCAAGATTCTGTTCAGACAGTACTTCTAAAGTCTCCCTCCTTGACTGCAGTTCGTATAAAAATTCCAGGTCTAGAAAAGAGAAAAAGGGATTAAGATTACCAGTGATTTAAACCAAGTTGGGAAAACAGCAACACTGTGGCTCTCTGCCTTTAAATGAGTTTGTTTTTTCCTTAGCTCTGGTAGGACCACATGGGTTCCCTCTAGCGAGTACGGGACAAATTCTTCCGCACTGAAGCTGTGAAGGTTTACCAGAGCTCATCAACTTTGGCATACGAAACTGTGGTTGATAAGGTAGTTAGGACATGGATTATGCCTCAGGCCAGGATGGTGAAGACCTAGGTTGAATGTTCTGCTCTACCCCATCCATATCTCCACAATTAAGTCACTTAGGGCTAGACTGATGGGAATGTCAAGGGGATGCCAACGTGTCCCTTGGGCATCCAGCCAAACAGGCTGGGGGCTGCCCCCAACCCCTTGCACAGTTCGTAGGTAGAGGCAGGCACCTCAGAAGAGATTAGAAATTGTGGTAGTCATCCACAAACCACTCTGTGGGGGTTTGCCCTCTCAGTATTTAAGCATTTGACCCTGGCCTCCCTGCAATATGCAGATCCCTATTATCAGGCAATAGGGTTTCACATCCTGAGCCTCTCCTGGAGCTGGACCAGTGATGGACGCTAGGGGCAAGTTTGTGTGAGATGAGCTAGATGAGTGCCATCATCGCACTTCTTGGGTGCTTGCTCATACCCTGCAATGAATGCAGGAATACGCAGGGTAGATCTCACCTCCGTGAAAGCAAGGAAGTACACGCATCTGGGGACCTATCAAAGGGAAAATGACTCTCCAGAGCTGCACCCTGCCTCAGCCCATGAGAAATGAGTGTGATTGCTCATTAGCTTTTAGGTTTGGGGTTTTTTTATGTGGAGCAGAGGTCACACTTACCTTTAGTAGCTTCTTGCCCAGTACTGTTTTTAAATTGAAGTGGTTGTGATCACCGTAGACATATCTACTGTGCTCTGAGACACAGTGGATCTAGTCTGGAGGTTTAAGAAGAGGAAAGCCATCCTTGAGGTTTTCAGCCAGACTTAATTGTAAGAAAGACAGATAGGGAGCTGTTCAGCCCAAACTGAGAGGCAGTTCTGACCACATGCACAAGCATAACTGCAGGCACCCAGTGAACTTGACCTGCAAAACTTACGGTGTCAGCTGGGGCATGGGGAATTGCAGCCATAGGCAGAACATAGGAGTCCCCGCCTGAGGTCCAATGCAAGTACTAAGTATGGATTTTGGCATTAGTCTCACTCTCCCTCAATTCCCAACCTTAACCTTTGATGATTAGATTTCCTAATAATCCAAATGTATTACAGAGGTAGCCGACTAATTTATTATTTACTTATGGGTATAAAAATCAGTACTATTAATAGAATTCTTAATTTTTAAATCAAAGATTATAAGTCATAATCAAAGATTATAAACAAAAAGTAAGCAAACCAGTCTAGATTAAGGCTGTACAGTAATCTCCCTTCCACACAGTCTACCTATACGTTCACTAATACAAATGCATTTGTAACTATTAACTAGCTACTTCAGTGGTTACAGGTCTGCCACATATGTTTTAAGGACAAAGTAGAAGAGCAAGTGAATATCATTAGTTCTTCATATTTCTCATAAACATGAAAAATCTAGTGTACTTCACCATAGAAATGAAGATTTGTTAATCCTTGTAAAGGCAGCCTTGAGACATGGGAAATCCCGTATCTGAACACCAATGTGATGCATCAATAAAAACCCATTGAATTCAGCCATTACTTTCTGATAATGGAGAATTGACTGTATAATTTAATTTAGGGCAGCCTGCAAAAAGAAACTGTAATAGCCAGAAAATATCTTCATTCTCCCTGCTTTGTAATATGGGTAGGTCTGTGCAGAGGTAGGTGGAAGAGAGAACAGTTTTTCTTCTAAGTATTGCACAGCAAAAGGACGAGAGGCAACAGTTGCTGTAATGGACATTCTGGTTAGACAGAAGAAAAGAAATTCATCTCAATGAGTGTGGTCAAACGCTGCACCATGTTGCCCAGGGAGGTTGTGGGATCTCTATCCTTGGAGATACTCAGAACTTGACCGCATAAAGCCTCGGTAACCAAGACCTAACTTTGACGTTTGCCCTGCTTTCAGCAAGTTGTTGGACCAAATGACCTCCAGAGGTCCCTTTAGCCTCAATTATTCTGTGATTTTATGATGGATACCAAAGTCTTTTTGACACATTAATTGACAAGGTTTTGGTTTTGTTGGGTTTTTTATATTACCAAGTGGTGGCAACATACATATGCTGGAAGCAGGCAGAGTGAGTTCTAAAGGCAGGACAAACCCCACCATATAGACTTTCAATATCTATCTGTAATTTCATGACTTCAGAGGGCAGCCTCCTGCTATGTGTCTCAAAAATGAATTTTGAGGTCTGCAAGTCTGTCCCTTAATGGTCGGACCAGATCTTTGTAAATTGGTTCACAGACTGAGTTGCATAGGTACAAGTGAAATTGGAAGTACTATGTCCAGAATGTCATTTTCAGGCTAATCTGGAGCTTTTTTCCTGGGAAAGAATATACTACCTCTGAATAGACTAGGTAGTATTGCATTCCTCTAAGAGGTCACTAAAATTGGGCCAATTCTTAAGAAGTTATTAACAGCAGGTCATGTTTTCAAGTTATTTCTTTCATGATATTTTCCACAAATTCATTTTGAGATTTTTTTTCTTATCCTTTACAAAATTAGCCATTTTGATACATAAACTATTTAAAAATTGTATGCATTCAAATTTCTGTGAAAATATTACAGCAAATATACCAGTGCATGTATGTTCCTCCTTAGCTTGCATAGTCATGCTAGCCTATTTGCAGATAGGGGCTGAATCTGAGTTCCTCCACTGTGGAACTGTGCATCCCCTGTGAAAGTCATAGACTGGAAGTCATTCTGATTCAGACTAAACATTGTAACTCACTCTCATTACATACGTAAAGTAGATCTCCACATCCAAGGTTCAAGTGACCAAGGAAAAATCTTCCTTCTTTTCATCACCTTCCTTTCATACTGGCTCTAAACAATTTGAAAGAGTGAGCTAGTAGAAAGTCAGTGTTCAGAGACAAAGAGACTAAAAAAACCTCCAATGTCGTGACTGACGAGCAGATGACAAGGCAGCAGGTAAATTCCAGAGATTTGGATTGCCAATGGTGTTGATATCAAAAGTGATGTCTCTCTATTGTGATCACTTTTTATATAATTGAAAATTTGATTTTTTTAATTTTTTTTTTACTTCTACTAGTCTAAATGTTGGTATTTTTTCAGCATTTGGTGATTCATACATATTCAGGAATGAAATTATGGGGAGTATTCTCTCTCATAGTTCAATTTTACATGTTGTTTAGGGTCATAGCTAAGCAGAAGTGTTAGTTTTGTGGAGAATGATGCTGGCCCTTATGGTGGTAGCATTGAACAGTCAACTATGTTTTCCTGAAAATACACTTTGGTAAGTCTCTATGCCAATAGAGCTCTGAGATCAATCAAACCTTCACATGCTCTCCAAATAAACTGTATTTGCAGACCTTTCAACTTTAGGTGGTGACAGACATAATCCAAAAGAAAAACTGTATTCCAAACCCCTCAGACGTTCTGGGAGGTAAGTACAAAACTCTCACCCTAATATAGGGTCACCTTTGACAACTTTATTTACAGAAGCAAAATTCTCTCTGATGGAGACCATGGTCCTGAAACCTATAATGGGATCTGATTTGTGTGGTTTGATTTCATCTGGGGTTTTAAGACTGTTGGTTCTTATTTTTTCATGTGCTATTAATTTGTGTTCCCTGACAGAACAAGCACAAGATTCATTTACATGAAAAACCCCTGAGGGTTGAAATGCCCCAATACTGTAACAGAATACCTCATTTCTATTTTTTGTGGCAGTGGTTTTTCTTCCCACTGGTTACTAACTGCCTTTGTCCTAACACTATGCCAGTGTAAAACTTAGGAGCTGATTTAAATCCTTCCCTTAACAAAAGAGAAAAACGGTAGCTGTAGTGGCAGGCATGAACTCAACAGGCAATACAACAGGGGGGTTCGGTCCCACATTGCCTCTTGCTGGTGCGGTACACACGGTCCGGGTCACGCAAGCACCGACACAGCCCTGCTGCCAGCAAGATGGCTCGAGGGAACACCTCAGGTGCAGCCTGCATGGGACAGCTCTTCGCCTCTTATGTAGATCAGCCATGGAGTAAACACTATCCTGTGGACTGCTCGAATTCATGAAGTTGTTCCGTCCTTTTACCATAAATCACTTTTTCCAGTATCATTTGCTAATATGCTTAGTTATTGTAAAATTGAGTAAACGTATGTTATATGTAGAATGGATTCTTGAGCGGATCCTGTTTTACAGAACTTCCTATAGTACTGCTGCTCATCTGAAGCCCAAAATTCCTGAGTCAGACCCCTGAATAGTCACAAAATCCTGCCATTTTTTACTTGCATGTAGGATCACATAACACTGCTGATTTGCTGTGTAGTTTGCACAGCGTGCAGCTTGCTATTCCATGCCAGGACCCCTCTGCTTGGGCTGGGAGCTGAGCAGCTTCGTCTCCATCGCTCTCCTAAGATTCTGCCTCTCCTCAGCTTTCCTGTACCGCTTTCTCTTGTTGCTGGGGAAGGTGTTCAGTGCCTGCACCCAGATTTGCTTGCTGGCAGGTAATGGCCTAGCGCTTCAACTCTGCTGTGGGAACACACTTTCAGGTCAGCTTGGTGTTGTCCAAGTTGCTCCTGCACCCTTTGTAAGTTGTTCAGGTGCTGGTTCTTCTGCCTGTCAGCCTCTGCTTGGCTGCCTTTTAGTCTTTGGCAGTGACAATCCGCCACTGCTAGCCTTCTTCCTCTGTTCGGTGCCTGTCCTTCATCCCTCGTGCTGCTTGGCGAGGAGGCATTCCCCACTGGGCCGTCCTGCATTCTGCAGCTGCACACCATCACCACTGACCTGCTCTGTGTGCTCAGACGTGCCATGCTTTGCATCGTGTGCCTGGACACACCTCTTGCCTCTGTGAACAGAGGGTAGCCCAGCTCCCAGAACCAGAATATAACACACCACCAGTATGTACATCCTGTTGTATGAAGGCAAGAACCATCCTCTGGCTTTTCCCAAGTAATAGCCTTTTTTTTTTTTTTTTCTAATTTCTTTTTTTTTTTTTTTTTTTTTTTTTGGATGTTGAGATGGAAACAGTATTGTCTTCATATGTTAAACTTTTCCCATCATACTCTCAGCTGGATATTCAATGCACTTGGCTTAGCTCAAGTCTATACCTTTTACATCCCTAGCTTTATATGGGAGGTATTCATATTGTTTGGTTAATTTTTGTACTTTCCATCATTAACTGGCATTTTTCAAAGTCCTGCCTCACACACCTAGCTCACCCACACAAAGAGTGGAGTGGATTCTCTGTGAGAACTCTGGACTGATCTGCTGGACCCAGCTCTTGTGTATCGCCCAAGGGAAAGGCTGTGGTCTAACAGCATGCTGACAGATCGATGTCTGTCACACACAGTTTCTGCTTACACCTGGTCAAGGTGTGCTGCTCAGTCCGCTGCTGGTAGTCACTTTCATGGATTGACTCCTTGGCTTACATGACTGGAGGCTTGGCTAGGCTGTAGTGCCTTGCAAGAGCTTTCTTCATGATGCGCTGCAATGGCTTCTGATCAAACTGCAAATGCACCTCGTGCCCAAAAGTAACTGCCAGAGTTACAGCAAAGACAAGAGTCCTCACTCTGGCCTCATTTGAGAATGAGATGGGAGCCATGGATGGGCCAGTGACAGCTCCGGGGATTCAGGAGAGGCAATCCTCTCTGATCTGGACTTTCGTAATTGTGAACTAGTCCTTCAGTCAGGCCCTGGGGTGGGCAGCATGGAAAGCTGCTCAAAGACAGATGCACAAAATAAAGTCAGAGAGAAAAAGGGCCCATCTAGAGCCAAAGGGCAGAAAGAGATCAAAAATAAAATACAAAGAGGAGGAAAAAGAGCCAATGCAACAAAACCAGGGAAATATAGAGTAGATTTATTGTGAAGAGGTGGGAAAAGGGAAAGGGAAGCTTCAAGCTAGAAAATTACCCAGTAGACTAATAAAGGGCAGGTAGATGCACATTCTCAGGCTCTAATTGTCCCTTTAGTTAAACTTTTATGCTTTTATTTAGAGTTAAGAGAAGGAAGATGGACTTGACACATAACAAGCTGCTATTTTAGGTCACAGTGACTATCTTAGATCTTGCAGCCCTAGGGACAATATTTTCTGATTACTTGTGGGCTATCTCTACAGCACTCAATTCTGATGTAACCACGCCACAGCATGCAAAAACTTTTATAACTCCTGTCTCAAAAGGAAGGATTGAAACCTTGGCCTTTCTAACGTCAATGAAAAAACTCTGTTTCACTTCAGTGTGAATCCAGGATTTCATCTCAGACATGGAGTTTGTTCAATACTGAGAGCTCTGTGAACTTAAGGTAATCACCAAAGCCAAATCTTGGGAGTTCGGGTGTTTCTTCCCCAGAAACTAATGTAAGTTGGCAGGAGTTTCTCCCATTCCTCATAAGTGGAGAGGCTGTCCAGGGTTAGTATAAAATAAGCTGCAATTCTTCTTTGAAGAGGAATTGCTCTGTGTGGTATAGTAGGCGCAGGTTTCACAAAGGTGATTAGAAAACAAGCATTTGCACACAGGACTTTCAATGAGGACATTATCTCCTCTAATCCGAGAATTCTTTCTTTTTTTTTCCTGGCTTGGGGTGCACAGCACTTTACAGGCAAACACAAAGGCAAAACAGCCATTTGCTCTGAATAACTTACATTCAAATTAGATTGACAACATAATGAAAGCTGAATAATGTTATATTTGGAAGTCGTTGATAGAAATCATCCCCGGCTCATATCTTGAGAGGATAGTAGGATGAGTGGTTATCTATGCCTCTGCTGCTCTGCTGCTTCTTTCACAGTCATTTTCTTTTCTCATCTTGCCTGGCACTCTTCAAAAATAGCCTCTTTAAGATACGAAATTTATCTTTATTCTTCTAAAAAAATATCCTCCTAACTTTCTGGATGGACTCTTATAACGCTCCGATTATGTTTTAGAGTTGGTGTACTCAAATCCTCACTGATTTCCAGGATGGGTCTTAAATCACACATTATATACCCTTATCCCCCAATACTCTGCTTTGGATTTACAGTTCCAGTTAAAGTTACATCTGTGAAGGAAGATGACATCTTGCTGCTCCCTATCCTTTTAAAATACCAAATCGATTTAAGGGCTTAACTTATTGTTATAGTTTATCCTGAACCTTCTGAATCAGTTCATTGAATTTTAGCTGTAGCCATATAAAATTCTATACGGTGAAATTATTTGGCCATACTGAGAATGGCTATGCCATGATCCATCAATGCCACTAACTGCCAGCAATAAAGAAATCCTCCTTTATTCTCCATTCATTTCAGTGAATTTCTAAAACTACTATTGAACACCAGGAGTATATTTTACTAGGTTTTAATTTTTTTTCTCTTCTTTTAAGGAGCATATCAATGATATTTACCTGAAATGCACTTTACTGTTGAGCTGTCAAAAAGAGACACTGGGAAGACCCAATGAAATACAGACTTGTAAGACTGACTGTAATAGTGAGCAAGATAATGGAAGCATTTATAAGGAAGACAATTACAATTCAGTTAGAGATGTGATTTAGTAAAGGAAAAGCTGCATGGTTCTGTTAAAAGAAAATCATGTATGACAAATGTATTAGGGTCATTTCAATGCATTGCTGAATTGATAAAGATGAAATTGTTGACATAATTCATCCAGATTTCAGGACAGTATTTGTTACAGACTGTACAGGAGATCGATTTACAAGGTCAGAAAGCCGAGCATAGGGGACAACTCTTGAAATGGAATACAAATTGGTTTAGGCACAAGAAACAGATGGTGTCAGTAAAATGAAACAATTCAGGGTGCGATGAGGTACGGATATGCCTGAGCGCGAATACTGAATACCACATGATTCAGGTCCCAAATCATTTGTTGCGCTAGGAATGTGGACATGGGCAGGTCTTCACTACTTTGGAATGAAAAGATTTGCAAACCTCTCTGGGGTGATTGATTGAAAACAACCATGAAACTGCAAATCATCATGGAGAAACCCATGCAGTAAATGCACTTCTAAAGTCCTCCATGGACAGCAGAAAAATACCTAAAATTCACAGGTGATTAACCACTTCTACCTGCTTTTTAGCACCATCTGTGTACCTTGTTAAATACCAAATTGAAACAGATACATTTTCCTGGTGTGTCGGAATCTGTCCAGCCACTAAAGTTAAGAAAAATGACATTGTGCTGTTAGTGAAACCCATGAACAGTGCCGAATTGGAGGGCTGGGGAGTGCAGAGGGCACTCTCCATCAGCAAAATGTCCAAGGTAGTGCCTTAACCAGGCTTTCACTTGTTTTTTCTTACTGTGTGGATTTTTTCTCTTTATATTAGGAATAGACTGAGAACAGTCTAGAACTGAGAACAACTATGACTGAGCACAGCAAGCTCATGGGAAGGTCCTAAAAACTGGCAATGCTCCACCAAAGTCTTATTCCTTGTGTACACAAATTGGCTGCCGTCCTACTCAAATGTGGAAACACCAAGGGGCCACATTACTCAGCACACTCCATTAGACGATAGTGTTATTACTTCTTTTAAAGCAGGAAGGCCAGATGCCTTAAAGTTTGGATGGCAATTAGGATCCTCATAGCATTTAAAGTTCCACCCCGGGGCTCTCCACACCTTCTACCCCTAAAGTTGCGTAAACAGCGTGGTCCTCTTGGACACCACCTCCAGTGGTAAAAGCACTAGGTAATTTTATTTATTCCAACCTTTAAATGTACGTATTCCTGTTAAGCAAAGATGCTTCTACTTTACAGGAATCTTGATACAGAATCATAGAATCATGGAATCATAGAATCATTTAGGTTGGAAAAGACCCTAAGACCATTGAGTTCAACCGTAAACCTAGCACTCCCACATGCACCACTAAACCTTGTCCCTAAGCACCACATGTACACGTCTTTTAAATGCCTCCAGGGACGGTGACTCAACCACTTCCCTGGGCAGCTTGTTCCAGTGCTTCACAACCCTTTTGGTGAAGATAGATACAAAACTTTTAAGTCTATGATGCAGAAAATGCTTCATGGATAAAGTATTTCTGGCAAAACCATGTAGGGTCTGACCTATCCAGCAGAGATGGTCTTTGGCTCCTCTTCTCTGCATATAGCTAACGACACCAAATTGCTAGTACACACCCTCACAACCACCCCTTGTGCCCTCTTGGCTGGTCTCAGGAATCTCACTTGCAAAAGAAGGCAGATATAAAACAGATGGCTAAAGAAAGTACCATAGATATGCATGGCATATAGAAATTAATTTTAATCCATTTTCATTCATTTCAGTACGCTTGGTTTAAAATTGTGATTCAGAAGCTATTTCATAATTTTCTTTTGTCCCTAGAAGCTGCCTAGTCTGGAGGACAAGGCAAGACCAGGGAGAGATACCCACTTCAACTGGTGATTTCTGCTCACTGCTGAATACAAGTCAGAGCCCTCAGCCCTTACCTTATCTAGTTTTATGGGGTTCTGCTGGGTACGGACTGTTTGGTGCCTCCACCATTTGTCAGAGTAAATAAATAAACTTACCATTCACATATGACCTCTCACTAGGACCAGATTATATTTTAAATTGATTCAGTAACCAACAAGCATGAAGAAAAAACTCTTTCTTGGTGAAAGAGTTTTTTTTTTTTAAATAAACTGTTAGGAACTGAGAATAAAAAGAAAAATATATGAAATTCAAAGGTAAAGCAAGCAGCAATAAATAAATTAAAGGTATAGATCTACTGGAATAATAATTTAATAGGATCATAATCTCAACAGTAAAATTGTCACCAATACAAGAAAGCAGCAGGGGCAAAGAAAAGAGATGGTCACTCTAGAACAGCATCTATTCCAATGGCTCCTGTGATAAGAGGAATTATGGGGTTTAATGTATTTCCACCTGATTCACACCTGGAGCATAGCAACAGATCTCTTAATTTCTTCTGTTAAAGCTGTTATACTTCCATAACCAAGTATTTATGTGAAGAGAGGGAGGTTATATTCTGCCAGTTATGAAACACAACTTTCAGCTCCTTGATCCAATTCACATGTAACTGCTTTTACCAACTGGAGAAGCTTCCATGGAGATAAAAGAATGTTCATCAAACTTCACTTAGAAGAGACTGCGGTTGAAGTCCCAAAGATCTGCACAGTTTGAAAGTGAAACAGGCAGACTTCAGCTCAGTGTCTCTGTACGGTGCCATTGCCCGTTGTGAAGCGTGCAGTCAGGGTTTGATGAGAAATTTCCTCATTAATCTAGAAAAACTGCATTCCAAAAGCAGATACCTTGTTTGTTTCCAGATAGACATTTTCAAATGGAAAACTATTTTGCTGTGATATTCTCAACAAGTTCTGTTTCACTTTATTTTTTCTCCTCTCAGTCAGTGACCTTTCTTCCTTTATTTCCTGTAAATTGACTAGGAAGCACAGTATCAGGCTGGTTGTCCTTCGTATTCTCCACCTCATTCTTTGCTTACAGTCTGCTGAGTATCGATCACATATGTAAAGTGATGGTCTTTGTGCTGAAGAGTCTGGTGGGGTCACAGCAATAAGTGTCTCTGCAATGGTCAGACAGCTTTCAGGGATTTGATGTACCCCACCAGTTGAAAAATGAACTTGCAAGTCTGAAAAGCCACTCATATGTCAGATCTGATGACAGTAGTAGGTCACTCTTCAATGCATAGTAACAGAAAGTAGTCTGAATTCCCCACCTGGATTTCTTAGTAAAATGAACTATTTCTTATATTTTTCTAACACACTCAGAGGAACATAAAATGCAGTACACGTTTCCTTAGTACCCATCAGTTGTGCCTGTCTGAGTCACTTGACAAAATATTTTCTCTGATCTCATATTGCATTTTTAGTTACATCAATAGCAAGATATTTTAAGGGAAATAATAATAATGCAGAAGGAGGGCAGTAAAAGACTTTCCAGTCTCTCCTGAGAGACTGTCTTGACAGGAGGAGTTTGATGCCTCTGGGAAAACAGAATTCATTTACATTAACTCTATATTCAATTGTAATGACAAGGCCTTAAAACAGGCTCTGAGATTTTGTACTTTTTTTTTTTTTTTACTGCTCTGTTCTAGTTCCTACTGAGTGTTCCTTATTCTTACGGTGAGGGGAAGAAGAGCCACAAATTCTGCTGGTGAACATAAAATAACTTACAATCCCTACACAGTTATCTAGTATCGCTAGCAGAGAACACAGTCCCAAACTTTTCGAATACAGCCTAGATCAAATCAATCAATTTTACAGATGCTCTTAAAGAATTTAGAGCTTTCTTGGCCAAGTTGGATTGGATCTTTCCCCAGCATCTTCCAGAGCCCCATCCACAGCTTGGTGGTCTTGGGGGACTTCACTGAAGCCCATGCTTGGTGTCAGGCTGAGTACATCCACACAAGAGCACGTTTGAACTGAGCAGTTCTGCCTAACGGGTGTTTGCTAGCAGTATCTAAAAGCTGGTGACCTGCTCAAACACCTGTGCTCACCATCCTACCCATCTTCTGAGCATTTCAGCCACAGCTAGCTAGGAAGCACCCAAACAGCTGTTTTTCATGGAAGCCTCCTGTATTACCTGAGGCTGACTGAAGATTCCTCTGGACAGAAGCATGACTAAGAGTTAGATGCTGCAACATCACAGAGCCTTGGAAAAAACAGCCTTTAAAACAAAACTGCTCAAAGCACTTACATATGAAGTTACACATAATACAATACTCCTAGAAAATCTATACAACAGAACACTATTGACTTTGGATTCTCAATGAGTCAGAAAACCTCAGAATCAGGATTGTTCTCTTGCTTATATGTGTTCGTTAATTTTCAAAATCAGTTTGTTTTCAAACTTGCAGTCTCTCCTCTGCCCCACAACCTTACAGCTGTCCTCTCAATTCTTTCCATGAGCATCCCACCATTACCTGCACTCCTCCCTCTTGGCTGCTGCTTTGCATAGTTTTTCCTTTCCCTCCTTTGGCCAGACCTTAGCGCCTAGCTCCTTCCAAGAGCTGGCTTGTGCAGATCACAGCCAGTTCTTGTCTCTTCCCTCAAATTCTCTTTTTTTCCACTCTCTTTAGAGAAGGGAGCTACTCTACTCTGAACTTGAGTATCCAGTAGCAACAGCTAATAGTCATACAATAGCTTAAAAAAAGAAAGGAAAGACTGTCTCCAATTTTAATGTTACATGCAGCATTTAATACACAAAGGAATACAATACATTGAAGGTCCAAAACTGTTGAAGAGGAAAAAAGAAACACCATCACTTTAAAGATGTTTGTTGTTTGCCTAAGATGTGTCCTTCATGGACTTGACTGGGCACAAAAGGATTCAACATAAATGAATAACTGCTAAACTGCTTCTGATCTGCAGATCATATTGTCCTGCTGACGGATCATGCATGTGAAGTAGAAGAGCTGATACAGGATAGAGAAACCAGCAATGAACCTGAGAAAATTGAGAAAGCACAGCTGGAATATAAATGGACAAAAAGCAGCCTCTGACAAGGAAAGGCAAAAGCAAAGGAAAGAAAACAGAGGAACAGATAAATGCTGAAAGTAATAGTACCACTCCCCCCAAACATAGGATGCTTCATCCAAAATGTGTGGATGAGGGTTTGAGCATGTATTTATCTATCATCAGATTAGCAAGAACATGAACTAGAATAATGCTGATATAAATTACCAAAGGAACTAAAGTGGATGTTTTATCTCTGATAGGTTATAGCCTCATTCAGAGGTATTTAAACCCTGATTAAATGGAACCCTGAAACATCTGTGGAGAGTCAGATTGAATCATCCTTCAGGGGACAAGCACTACATGTTTTCATTACATTTCAATTATGTAGCCTGTCCAGATCTTAAGGATTTACATTGGTTTTTTAATCATATATTTCTTTAGAGTTGGACATAGATGTCATGATCAAGTTAGTGCAGTAGACAAATTCTGACAAAAATAAGCAGCAAAATTTGAAGTGATGCATTAAGAGGCTCACCTATGGATAAAAAATTGGGTTGTTTTCTTTCCTAATGTCTGACAAAGACACTGATTTCTGAAAGCTGTGTTTTAAAACTGTTGATTAAATCTCCTACAAGTGAAAACTGTTGGTTAATTCTCCTACATATGTTTACCTGAGTAGTTGCATCAAAGAGCTGTGGTAGTTTGGATGTGATTCTGAATGTGTAATTTGTCCAGGCAAAACCCCCTGTGTTTTCAGAAAGTCTGGAGCCTTCTAAATGAAATGTAGAAAGCACTTAGAGAAGTGGAGGGTAATCTGGTGAAAAGACAGATGAACTCAAGATACTGAGGGAAAGATTGATCACAAAGCAGAATTGCAGAGAAGGGAGACGAAACACTAGAAGCAGATAAGTTTATCTAGTGAATGTATAGAGGAAGAAAGCAAAAAAGATAACAGATCTAGAGACAAAGACAACGGGATGGTAGCTGAAGAGGAAGGCTGAGAGATGATTTTTTTTTCTCTCAGACATTCAATGACAGTACTGTATTCTTCTGATGCTGGCAAGGTGATGATGCAAAAGCAGTTACTGCAGCAGGTAGGAGAAGAATCAAGACACCTCATTAATTTTGCAATGAGAGCAGCGATTTGGCACTCGTGAAACCTGAAGTTTTGCTTCCTGGTTATGTTCAAAACTTTGGTTTTCTCGGGTAGGCAATTACTTCTCTTCAGTTTCCTATTTATGAACTAGGGGTGATAGTACTTCTGTCATCTTCTTCTTGACTTGTTTGTCTGAGTTCAGGCAAGAACCATATCTCAACATATGTCTGCCTAGAGGCTAACAGAGTAACCTGGTCCCAGCAGGAAGGTTACGTAGGAGTGTTGCAGTAACCGTCAGTGAGTAACAGAGAGGATCAGGAATGCTGAAGAAGCTGCCAAAAGCCTTGATATCAGGTACTAAAAGTGATTAGTTAAAAATGCATATTTGGGTTTTTTTATTTCCTTTCTGATCCTATCAAGCATACTGAAGGCACATTTAAGCTTATTTTTTATTTATTCCCTTGAATCTTTCTTTTACTTCAAAGGAAATTGGTTATTTTCATCCAAGAGCTTGGGCTTTCTGAAAAACACCAACTCTCATCAGAATTTTGATAAAATCATAAGAGCTGGAAACATTGAGAGTTCCTTTTGTTTTAATAACCTCTCTTTCATGAATATTTACTTCTCATTTGAATAATTATCATCAATAAAAATTAAAACCTTATGTTTGTGGGGACTGCGAGCAGCTTTGGGATTAAAATGAGTGACATCCCTCAAAAATGAGGGCTGTTAGAGGGTTATATTTCTTACAAGTGGAGCTCTTTCTGCAGGAGCATTCTGAGTCTGGAGTACTACAAGACCAAGAAAATGGAGAGAAATTCTGCAAATGAGAAGCAGAACTGGGAAAAAGATTTTGTGTGGTTCATCTACACTAGTAGTTGTATAGCTTTAACTATTAACAATAGTATGAAAACATCTATTCTAACATCATTAGTGATTCTTTTAATCAGTGGGTTTAAATTACAGTTCTTGTTCATTTAATTTTCATTATTTGCTATTTGCCTGTGCAAACAAGATGCTGTTTTCAGCAATGGTTTGCCACGAAGCCTGCGAGGAGATGCAGGATTGTGATATATCACACACATGACAATGTAAACCACAGAAAAATACGAACAAAGAGGAAAGACAAATGTACCCTCCAGAGCACTGAAGTTACAGAATGCCTAGAGATGAGGAACAGGTAATTGAGGAGGAAATAGGCTATAATTTGGAGAAAATGTCTAAGTTTGATTTATAATTTGCAGGTAAAATGTATGAATTCTGTATCTATCTTTATCTGCTCTTCTGTTGGTGTTTTTTTTTTTCTTGTTTGTTTCACTTTGGTTTTGTTTTTTATAGGGAGGTAACTATTTATTAAACTTGATAATCTTACATTCAAAGAGATCTCCTGCTACGTTTAGATGTTTAGATAAGCTGTTAATTAAGCACCTGGAATGGAAATGCTGCCAGTGCTGAGGCTGAGGCATCACCTGCTCGAAGGGAGGTGAAGTTGTCAAAGGAGGGATCTCTCAGCCGTTTTGGATAACAGAAGGACACCGTGCCTAGATGCTAAACCACAAACAAGTCTTAACAGTGGGGAAATTGTTGTAAAGAATGATACAGGCATACTGTATTGTGCTGTCTTGTGCTGTTTGTTGTGTTCTTTAAAACAAAGAGTAATTGTGGGTTAAGCTGTTGAATACTGCCTGCAATTACACTCCGACTCTGCTGGGAAAACCGAAGTCCTGGGAGCACTCGCCGTGTTAGTAGTGTAACGAAGATCACACGTGATGTGCCCCGGCGTGGTCCCGCTCCGTGGGCACGTATCGTGCAGCGGCTCTGGCCGCGGGGGTGCGGCTGGAGCAGAGAGATCTGGAAGGGTGCGGAGCACCGTGAGGGCAGCGTGCGTGGGTTTCAGTGCGCATGGAGGGGCATCTGCGCTAACGGGGAGAAAAAGAAGCCAGTCCAAGTCCTGGGCCGTTACGCTATTTATACCTCTGTGAACTGAGTGACAATGGAGATCTGTGCCCAAAGTGGGCAGTGTTCCAGTACCGTGTTTGAGAAAATGGGTTTCTGCCTCTTTGTCCTCCTGCTCACCACGCTGCCCGTAGCGTCACCCACACTCTTCCCTCGCGTACCAGCCTTCCTAGCCGGGCACCGCGGCTCTGCACGACACCGTCGGGGAACTTCGCCGTGTGGAGGCAGCCTGGGCCCGGCACCGCTCCGCGGGCAGGGCCGCGCTAGGCCCGGCTCCGGCAGGCCCGTGCCCCGAACGCCGCTGGGCGGCCCTGGCCGACCGGCAAGAGACGGCCGCAGGCCCCGCCTCTCCCCGCAGGCTTCTCGGCGGAAGGCCGGGGCGGGCGGAGACGCTCGGCGCCGCATGCCGCCGCGGCCTGCCGGAGCCATGAGCTCCCATCGCAGCGAGAGCGACTGGCAGGGGCTGGTGAGCGAGGTGAGGCGGCGGAACGGGGGCAGCCGCGGGCCGGGGGGCCCAACCTCCCGCGGCGCGGCCTGGACGCCGGGCACTGGCCCTCCGGGGCACGCCGGGGGAGAGGGGCGGGGGGACTAGCCCCGCCGCGGCACCCGGCTGTTGCCTCGCTGCTTGGGGAAACTGCCGGGGCGAGGTCCAGAGCCGGAGGGAGAGGACCCCGTCCCGGCCTGGGGCCGAGAGAGACCCCGACCCCCGCGGCGGGGGCGGCAGCAGGTGGAGCCGGCGGGGGGCACTGAACTGTAGCCTGACGAGGCTGAGCTGTACGGCCACGTCTGCCGTGTGTGGCCACAGCCCTGCTGCGAACCGCCCTCACGCCGCCAGCCCTGACCCCCCGCACGGCTGCTAAAACACCGGGGCGAGTGTTACAGCCTCTCGCCTGTATTAACTGCCGTGTGGCTGCCAGAAAACAGTTTGTTAGGCGCTGAGCCTGCTGTGGGTTTGAAACCGCCAGGGATTCAGCGTGGGGCTGAGGCCTCGGGCCTCCCACTGCTGCCGGCTCGGAGGGAGGTCCAGCGGCTGTGCAGCCCTGCCACGGCTGGGTGATGGGTCTGCTCCTGGAGTTCGCCTCTCTGGCATATGCTTTGTTTTCTTACTTCACTTGAATCACAAATTAAAGGGTTTTGAGACCCACGGTGTCATTTATAAAATGGGAGAAAAATCTGTAATAGCACAGTGGCCATGAGCTTCAACAGGTGGAGGATTTTCAGAATACAAGAACAGAAAATTATATTATCCATTATGTCCACATTAACAGATCCACAGTGTTTACAGATACACGTTTTCAAGTATGGTAAGTTACCAAACTCAAAACAACTTGAGGTCAGTGTAATTTAAAGTAGTATCATCAAAGTCAAGTGTGTTTAATAGGCAGAACCATGAAGTTTGAAGCAGGTTAGCCTGCTGATTTTTGCATTGCATTTTGCATTGCATTGATTTTGCATAACCTTAAAAATAGTATTTTTATGTTTGCAGCTAGCAAACAAAACTTTTGTGCAAATGGCATGGGCCTAGATCAAACTGAGTCTACTGTCTTAGAGTATAATGCACACAGGTGAAGTCCTCTGATTTCAGGAGGGCTTTCACTCCATTAGATTATGTGAGCATGGCTTAAGGCCCTGACCTGTCAAAAAGATGCATGAGTTTAGGGTCCTGAACCTGTCACTTCTCATGGTGATTTCAGTGGGAGTTTGTGCAGGCCCAGATCTATGCTAGAATTGGAGTCTACCTCTGCACACAGTGCTTGCAAGCACACAAAAGAATGCAGAAGAAGGTGAAAAGTGTGCTTTTAGTAGTATCCTGATAGTGCAGTGTTGCATCTGACATCTCGTTTCCCAAATGGAGTTTTATTTGGGGGTGGTGTCACATGGCAGGGAAGAGTAAGAGAGACAATTCATGAGGTGTGTTCAAAGGAAATGTCCCTATTCTTGGCTTTAAAAAGTCCTTTAGAATTACTTTGGAACTTTTTACTTTTGATATGATTTAACCTAAAAACTTAATCCTGAAATTGAGCACTTATTTCTGGTTTAGAGGCTTCTTGATTGTAGTGAAGTTTAATGACTGTGCTGAGCTACATTCTTGCAAATACTTAAGCATACATATAATTTCTTTTTTTCCAGGAACAATTAGAAGCCTATTGATTTATATTCCATTTTTCCTTCCTTTCTCTCTGTTCCCACAGCAGGCTTACAACCTGTTTTTCTGTGTGAAGCCTGTAGCTCATGCTGTCAGGGTATAGGCTTTCCTCTTTTGCCTTCCTCTTCCTTTGGCTGTTGTGATTAACTTCGTGTGATTTACCCATTAACTCCAACATCCTAATGGGTCTGTAAGAAAGTGGCTCTAACTTCTGAAGTAACTTCTAATAAGTTTTTCCAGTTTAGTGTATCCATCAGTGGTACAGAGCTTCTCTAGGCCTCTTAGTTTGTGTCTGCTAGGTGATTTAAGTTTTGTTCCTTACACATTTTGTAAACATTTTGAAGTGCTTTCAAAATATAAGATAAGATAGGAAAAAATGTGGTAGCTCTAAACGAACACTCTCACATTGCTGATGGTGGACAGCTGAAACATAGAATGAGGTTCAAAATCTTGGTATAAAAGACCAGAAACTGGTAGGTTCAGATCCATGGTCACATCCTTTTTCATTTCCACAAGCTCAGTCCTCCAAATTTGAAAGCTAGGAGTAATTGAAATACTTGTCAAAGCAACTGTAATATTTTTAGAAGTCTGGTATTGCAGACGTTAAGAAAAGTGGTAGGATGTATTTTTGGTCCTTATATATACATACACAAACACTTGTACACACAGCTGTATGCTGTGTGCTTTTCATTCTTCATTAGATAAAAAAATGCTTGGGTTTTTTTCGTGCATTCCAATCTTTTTCTGTATTTACTCTTTTTTTCCCTTTTGACTTTTGTTCCATTTCAGTGCCTTTTGCTCTGTATCATTTCATGTATCTCTCTGCTCATCTCTAACTTCTTGCTTGTTCTTTTGCCTCCACGTTTATGTATTTTTCCACTTATTCTACAGCCACATGCATTTCAGGCCTAGTGTGCTCCTGGTACTCTGAACAATCTTTGCACCTTGAACATTCTTTAAACTAACTCTGAATAGGATGACGTAGGAAGGAACACTGGGACAAAGCCAACTTAGCAAATACATTATTTCCACTGATAATCTTGCAAACCGAATGCAAAAGAACAAGCTTCAGGAGTGAGAATCCGCATATGTTTTGCATGTTCTTCAGCAGAGTTCAAGTATTGGTAGTGGATGAATATATATAAAAGGTAAAGTACTCTTTTGGGTTACTGCATAATTTTTCTTGGAGTGTGGGTTTTTGTGTAACATTTCACTCACTGAATGACCTGTGTTTAAGATATTTAAAAGCCTGGTAAAGCTGTAGGATGAAGACCTGGACAATAACTGCTTGTTTGACACAAATGAAACTGAGCCATAGCAAGAATTTTCTTGCTGGCTGGACTGAGATGGTGGCCTAAGTCCTCCAGAAACAAGTGATCTTCATAAATCTCAAAGTACTATTCCAAGAGTGCAGCCCATTCCTTTGAACATGCCTTTGAATGTCTCATTAAAAAAAAGAAAAAAAGAAAAATCCTTGGTGCAAACAAAATACCTCTCCCACCTGGAAGACAATCAACGGAGGAAAGTGTGACAGTTAATTAGTTGCTTTGTTGAGTGCGCTGTTAGAAAGCAATCACAGAAAGGTGGGTATACTGTATTCTTCACTGAAGAGAATAGAATTCTTGAAAATAATTTTGATCACTGAAATCTTGGTTGTAGAGTTTTGTTTGTTTGCTGTTAAGTGTTTTTAAATGTCCGTACTTCTCAGCCTGACAGCCATATTTATGGATACGCTAAGCTGTTGACTTACACAAACTCATGTGAGTCAACTCCTTAGTGGCTTAGTTTTCCTGTCTCTGTAAGGGAGATGAAACATAACTAAATCCCATGAATATGAGTGAAAAACATGATACATGAATTTTGTTCGAGGGTAGTTTGGGACTTGTTTTTGAAAGGTTGTAGAAGCTTCCAACTCTGTATGTTCTGCTGTGGAGAAGGATGTGATTTCAGTTTTTGCCTGAATTCCATGTAATCTGTCTTGGAATCATTTGATCTAAGGATGATGACAGAATCAGTGATGGAGGAAGGAGTAGGTGGTAGCATGAGTTGAACAGTACTGGTAGGGAAAAAACACTTTTGCATAATCTGCAGGACCACCTCTGCCCTTGCTTTGGAGAGCTGACTTCTACAGGTTTGGTCTCCTTTCTGCTGAAGTCAGTGAGTGTGCTTCCATTCACTTCATTGAGAGTTGGCACCAGTCCTAATTTAATACTGCTTGGAGAACGTGTACTTTTGGTGGTGTTTTCCACTGGAAGCAAGAAACGTTTCCTAGGAAACCCATAAGACCATAAGGGTTGTCCTCCATCCTTTCTACTAGCTTCTCCCCCGGATTTTCCAACTTCTAGAATTAAATCCAATGTCAAAATGCTTCTCTTTTCCTTGTCACCTCCCACAGGTTAGAGCATTTACTGTATGCTATTTACAGCTACTCATATGTAACTGTGCCTCCTAAAATTAGTTTGAAGAAAGTCTCCATTTAATTTGTCATTCTCAAGAGGCTATTTCTTGATTACTAACTGTGTATGGTCTTTGGCACCACGGAGGGAAGTGATATGCTTGTACTCTTGAGCTCCCTTGCCTAGTAATTGCCAACTTAAAACTTGGAGAAAGAGTTTTGGGGAATTTTTATCAAACATGCAACTACTGAGGAGTAGTTCTTATTGGAATAGCTAAATATTTCAGACATGAGTTCTGAATAAGAGTGAGAAACCTAGCCTGCTTGTCATTGGCAGAGCATAGCTTTCCCATTGGTTGCACATTTTTTTTATATGGACAAGAGAGTAGAGGAAGGAAAATTAGTGAGATTTTCATGTTTATAATAGCTCTCTAACTTTCTGTCATATTGGTTTTTCAAACAGTGTGTGAAATGTAATTCACCAAACTTACATGGGGGGACCCAGCAGGCTTTGGAGCCACTAATTTCAGAGCTTTTCTAAATGCAGACAAATGCCAGTGGCTGTAGGGAAGAACAAAGTGGAGCGGATGCTCTGAGGTCCCTAGGTGATTGGGTTGGCATTGTAATGGCTTTGTCATTTGGAAAAGGAAATGGAAATGCTAAAAGAGCTGGCATTGTGACACACTGCTCTCCAAAGTTCTCAGAGCTATGGGAGAGGTGCTACGGAGACTTGCATGCCGGGCTTTCAGGCAACAGATCAAGTGTTTGCTTCTCATGTTTCTGTGTTCCAGGAACAAGCACGGAGAAATTAAAAATTAGTAATCTGATGCACAACATACAAAACTTTTACGGGCTGGGCCACATTGCAAAATAGTGTTATTTTGACTAATCAAATCAAATAATGGTAATTCCTAAATGACCAGTGAAGATGATGCAGTATAATACTGTCATCAAGACAAGATGTGGTGGTCTGGGGAGCTGCTTGTATCACTTATGTCATGAGTGAATGATAGCAGCCTGCTTTGTGTCTCGGCGGTCAGGAGATAGCTAGTGAAGCAAGCGCTCAGCAGCAGGAAACGCAGAGTTGATATTTTGGAATAAAACCAAGGACACTTCATTGTCTTAGGTTTTATCGGAGATGAGGACATGAGATGGCAGGTAAATGGCCAGTAATTGTGTATTTCTCTTGAGTCTGAGTGCTTGACTCTTTCAGATAAGTTGAACGGTTTAAATGAGATAAAATCCCCTTGAACGGTCAAGGGGAGCAACGTTACTGAAACACAGTCAACAAACACCCCGAAGAGTGATGTTGCAGTGCATTTTGGGACTCTTCAGTTTGTCATTTCCACAAAAAAATTGCCTCCAAGAGTACAGTGAGGAGAAATTTGATAAAACTTCAGGCAGTTCAATAGCAATTGGATCTCTGGCCCAAAAGATGGTGAGTAGATTTCATAGTTTCTCTGAGAGCATGGTGGACGATAGGTTTCCAGGCCCATGTACAGTGTGGTGGCCCATCAACATTTGGCAGGACACTAGGTCCTGGAGTGTTGAGAGAACACAGAATGTGATCTACAGTGATTCCAAAGCACAATTTGGAGATTGTATCTCTACTTTTACCCTCAGAAAATTAGATATTTTCCTTCTTGGCACTAATTGCCATTAAATACCCAAGTATAGGCCAGTAATTTGTACAAATTTAAAATAAATAATTTTCTGATAGGAATTCAGTGTGTTTGTTTAAAAATAGAAAGTCTAAAACCTTGACAGTGTCCCAGCTTCATCAGATTATTAGACTATGTCTAGGGCGTTGTTAATGACATCTATCCAGATTTGTCACTAAAAATAGCAATGGACAAATAGTAAGTGTTCAATGTAGAGGGTCACCTTGGAGCAGTTACACTCTCCTGTAATGTCAGTCTCTTTTTACTCAATTTCACTAAAGTAGTTATCTGGCTGTAAAGCAGTTCAGGCAGTAATGTAGGATGTAATATATATTCCTTTAATTATTATGATCTTCCTTGTAGCAATTATAATTTGCTTTATTGCAGATAACAGTGAATTGGTAGATAAAAGTCACTAGACAGATATGAAAAGTTGTACGTTGTAGCTTTTAGATTGAAAGTATAGCAGCTGGTTCTTGGTGAACTGTTTTTTAAACTCAAAGATTATTTTGGAACATCAATTAAAAAAGAAACAAAAGACAATAAGAATATTTTGTAGTAACTATAGTGCATAACAGAATTCACTTGTTTGTCTCGCTGATAAACAGAATGTGAGATGTAGGTTTTCCTTCAATTGCAGAGGAAGAAATCTCTATATAAATGCCAGAAGCATCTATTGAATACTTTTTCTCAGACTACATGAGAAAATTTTCCTTATTGCTTGCATTGCTCTAAAAAGACTGTTAAACTCCTATGTTCCTTTTGACAGTATACCAATTTTGCTGCACCTTTTTGTCCGTGTATGGGAAATTGATAGTGGGACTCAGTTGTTTCCCTGAGTAGAATCCATTTCTCTAGTACAGTTCTTAGGTCAGTTTATGGTCATTATTAGTACCTTTTTTGTTTTTTTTTTTTTTAAACATTCAGAATCATATATATTGAATAACCACTTTGAAGTCTATCTTTGTATAATTTGTTTTTTCCTTCAAAAATTGTAATGTGAATTGGAAACATAGCTCTATTGAATAATCAAATTCCACAGAAATGCTGTGCCTTTATTGTTTCTTGTACCATAAGCCCACGGAAACAAACGCTATTGCTTTACACTATTACTATTTTTATCCCGTTTATTTGGTAAAGTCAATATATGCAAAAGGCAAAAATGGCTTCAAAAGATCTTCTAAGCAGTCATTTTGTAGTAAAATCCAAACAGCACATTGAGGAGAGATGCCAAGCCCCTTCCTTCTGTATGGCACATCATGAGTATATAATTCATCAAGTTAAAATATACTTTAAACAAGGAGGAGATCATTATTCCTTTTCATTTAGACCCTGAACACAACTGTCCCCACAATCTGTTTATGGTTCATTATCTTCAACCTAATAGATAATGGAGAGTTCCCTTGCCCCCCCCCAGTGTTGCTGTGAAAGGAGAAGCTTTCTTTTATGCTTTGAGCGTCTCCTTTGTGGAGGGGCTGTGACTCATGGCAGAAGCAAGATTTGTTTAGCACTAGGTCTGCATTTCCTGCCTGATAGGCATTATGATAGAATCCTGGAATGGTTTGGGTTGGAAAGGACTCTAAAGATCACCTAGTTCCAACCCCCCTGCCATGGGCAGGGACACCCTCCACTAGACCAGGTTGCCCAAAGCCCCATCCAACCTGGCCTTGAACACTTCCGGGGAGGGGGTATCCACAACCTCTCTGGGCAACCTGTTCCAGTGCCTCACCACCCTCACAAAAAAGTATTATTTTTTATAGTCTTCTCCACATGCTCCAGTTAACTTCCGACTCCCGTACACTGTTTCATATACCAGCACTCAGGGCAAGGCTCAGAGGCACCTGCTGGTGGTGTGGCTGTCCTAGGGCGAGATGTTTAGCTTTGCTCCCCTCCCATTGTGTACATTCCACGTAGGCATTTGCCAGCTTCATTCTTCCTGGTGGTTAAAGAAACAGGCCAGGCTGCTTGGTTCAGGGGTTTTGGGGTTTGTTTGTTTTTTTCTGAAGAAGTGATAGGTTTGCTTTTACTTGTTTTTAGTTGCAATTAGTGTATCAGATTGTTAGTATTTAAAATCAATTTAGTGAAGGCATATTTTAGAATTGACTAAGATACGAGATGAAACTGGAAAAAAGAAGAGAGGTTGTCAGAGGCAAATATTTCCCTGTAAGGGAAGGAATTATTCTATCAAATTTGAAGCACTTTACTATGTCACTATGATCACTTGCCGACAATATTAAAATTTAGCTTCTGATACCTTTCAGTGCTTTATCAGAGGACTTGACATCTGTGTAAGGTGTCAGTAAGGACATAAGTACATAGGTACAGTTGCCTTTGTTGATGCCAAAGCATCATAATCCAGAAAATTTATGGCAGGATTTCAACTTCAGTATTGCCAGAAATAAAATTAATCCAAGGTGGAAGTGTCCTTTTTGAGAGTTCAAATCCTTCTTGGAATTGCTTTTCTCATTCCCTTCCCGCTTTTTTGCAACTAAGCATTTACCATTTTTGGAAAAGGTTGGCGGTACTAATATACAAAACCTGCTTTTGCCTTTCTCATTGACTTGCAATTGAGGTTAACAAAGTCAATTCCAAGCAAGTAGTACATACGAATAATGATTTTTGTCCCAAAGAACAGCACTAACTTGAACAGTATGGAAGTGCTGATGCTCTTACTTTGTGCAAGAGCCCATAATGACAAAGTATTCTTGTCAGAGTATATAATGAAACTATAAATTGTTTTCATGACTGCTGTGATATTTAGTCTCTTGCAGAGCACATTCAGAAAGCATTTAGTGCCATGTCTCATGTGAGTAACATCAGAAATAGAAATATATGCTTTAGCATGGGCAGTGTCAAGTGATGGGTAAGAAGAATCTGCTGATTGAACATCACGTTAAGTGAAAAAAGTTGCCTGAAACTTTTGATAGGTAAAATTCAGCCACTGCAGGAAAGGGTGATGTGCACATTATTCTTTCTTCCTCTCTGTGGGGAAAGGCAGTAGAGCAGATCAGACTAATGCAGAACAGCTAAGATTTGCAAGTTCTGCTTTGCTTTGTGCATGAGCCCTATGCATAAGAGGCAGTGGCTGGAGGGGCTCACCTCTACCTTCCCTCCTGATTTAGGTGCTTGCAGTATTCCTGCATTATTTCCCATTCTTTCGACTCAGCAAGCACATGTGTATAGTATCGCAGCTGAATTAGTTTTATCTGTGTCGATAGGGTATCACACTGTAATTGTTGTAGACTCAAGGTAAATTTTGATTGCTGCTCATGCTACCCCTTCTGCTGTAACAGTCCCATTGCACTGTCCAGGTGGGAGGCTGAGCCCAGAGGACATTGCTGGTGGTGGGGAGGAGGAGAAGGAGGAGGGAAGGAGGAATGAGGTGGGACAGGCTGGTTGCTAACTGAGAGCTGGGTGTTGTGGACACAAGTAGAAAAGGGAGTTTGCAAAGGCTTCTTCCTTCCAGCAGCCTTCCCAGGGCTGCGGGTCAAGCTGTGAGATTCCTCACACTGTTGCATATGAGGAAAAAGAGGAGAAACTTGAATTGCTTAATTTTTCTAACTCACGGTGGTCAGGTGAGCATGTGGCCTTACAAATGGATTTCAGGTTTCTGGTAGAACAGATTTCTTTACTGTGATTGTTATTAATAAGCTAAGAGGACTTGTGGAAGACTTTGATCTTGTGCAGAGAGTCTTCCTTCATCTTTTGAGAGGAAAACTTCAGACTCTTGAATCCAGTATTGGCTGGGGTAGAAATGGCTTGTTACAATTAGGGGTTTGTTTGTTTGTTTTCTCTTTTTCAGTATCTGGTGTGTAAAAGGAAGCTCGAAAGTAAAAAGGAGGCATTGCTAATCCTTTCCAAAGAACTGGACACCTGTCAGCAAGAAAGAGACCAGTACAAGCTTATGGCCAACCAGTTGCGGGAACGACACCAGTCTCTGAAAAAGAAGTATCGGGAGCTGATTGTAGGTTATTCTTTATGAATACTGTATAATTGGGGGACAAGAGTCAACCTCAAAAAAAATCAAAAGAAGTCCATAATGAGTGCTGTAAAAATGTTTAGGTACTTGTTTACAGTAGTCCTGCAGTTGTACAGCCCTGATCATATTATTACTCATTTGTTCCGCATTGATGAGGTAGTGCCTGTTATATAAGACACAGAAAGACAGCGCGTGCTCTGAGGAAATTAGTTTCAGTCATAATTCCATTTAAAAACTGACTGCGGTATTATTATTCCACAGCAACTTAATGTACCGTTATGAAAAATAATGCAACATAAATTTGTAATGACCTGCTGTTCTAGAAATGTAAACAAATCTTCAGCCTTAGACAATTTTTTGAGTTGAAATTAATATTACTGGTATTAATCAAGATGCAGTATTTTTGAAACAATTTTGATAACATTTTAGGTAAAATACATGTATTAAATTTGATCCACAAAGTTAATACAGTTGCTGACTTCAGAAATAAGTTGCCCATAAAATATGTCCATTTATTTGTAGGATGGGGATCCATCCCTTCCACCTGAAAAGAGGAAACAGGTAGGATTTATTTTTCAGTTGACATATATGCTACAAAAGTGCTTTGCAGAAATGTGAAAATACTAACTAAGAAATCTGGTAAAAAGCAAGCATTCATGTCTGTTGAAAAGCTCAGTCTTTAAATTGTGGCTTCTTATGCTTTTGTCTAAACATGTTTTACTCTGAAATATCTGAACTATCATTAATTGGAATATATGGCTATTGCTTTTATGCTCACCTGAGACTGAAATTGATAAGTGTACGGAGACTTGAGATTGTTCTCCTTGTTGTTTATCCTTCTTGTATTAAGTCCAAAAATGGGTTTGTGACAGAACTTCTCATACTTAAAAGCAATCTGGGAATGCATTGTCTGCATCCCGTAATTGTTAATTTATTGTTGTGAGTACTGTTTTCTGTTAGGTACTCTCCCAGGTCACTTGGGCTCTGCGAGTTATAAATGGTAAGAACGATGGTAATTGCATTTTATGGTTCCCCTAAAAAACTTCTTGCCTGCTCACTTTTTATTTTGTTCCCGGAGATCCATATAGTATGTCCCTGTTGTGGAGTGCTGGTTGTCACATCTTAAAATTATCTTAATTTTTAAAGAAAAATGGCACCCAAAACACAATGTGTGAGCAGGGAGAGGAGGAAAACCCAAAAGAACAAAAGTTATTACTGTAATTGCTAGTCCTGAAAGGCTTTTTACCATGTTTTAAACATGGTTATTGCATTCTCTTAATGGGTCAGAGGTTTTTCTCGTCATCCTTTCCCTGGGAGTTTGCATGTAGTTCTTGCTATTTTCTTAAAATTTTAAGAGCTTAGGATCTTGGTTGTTCTAAACTAAACTGTCAGAGGCAATATAATTACTCCTTCAGGCACTTAAACAAATAGCTGCCAAATCGTCAGTGGCTCAGTATAGAATCATTTCACTTCCTTGTTATTTAGCATAATTTATTTGAAATTCTGTTATTTCAACAGAGTTCTAATAAAAGTTTATGACCAGATATAGGTTTGTGCATTCCGACTACTGAAGTTGGAGCTGAGGAATATACAATTAAAAGGAAAAAACCCAATGCAGTATACAGATCATTACAGAGATAAGTAGAAAGGGAGATTTGCCATCGCATGGACGTTGTTCTAATTCCTCTTCCATCTTTCAAAACAAATAAATCTGACACTTGTTTCTAAAACGCTAGCAAAATTTAGTCTAAATTCAGAAGCTGCAATTATATTAAATTTTGGCAAATCTTACCGTGGTAAGTGCCTGGAGCGCCATTTAATAATCTAGATAGGGGTCTTTTTTTTCTGAGGAAGTTATGTATTCATGCTAGGTAACAGTGAAAGAAAGAAAATCTTGTTCTCAAGTGGGGTCATTTATATAGGACAATATATACTTCAGGTTGTACAGTAACAGGCTGCTAGTGCACTTCTTGAGTTTTCATTTTCCTGAGAAGTGCGTCTGTAACATATAAGGTGGATAACCTGGAGTAGTTAGGGCAACCTTTCTGAAGTATAGTTTTGCTTTGAGAAATGCATGACAGAATAATAAAATAAAGTTCTGAGTATTTTTCCATTATTACTGTACATTCCTTAGCATTTTCTCAACTAAGAGTGAAGTTCTCTGTGCTCTTTTGGACTTCTTCTATCCCCTTTTTGCCCAGAAACCTAGTTGCCTGCTGGGAGAAGTTTGTGACCTCAGTCACTTTATAAAGACAGGGACCCTAATCCTATAATTAATTTTGTGTGACACAAAAATGCATGCTGTTCTTATGATCAGAAATGAGATGAAACCATGATATGCTGAACAATTTGCTGTTATGTTTCTTTACCACAACTGAGAAATTATTGTTGAAATTATTGTTGAAATTACAATCTAGAACATTAAATGCAATAGGTGGGTTGGAATTGCTGCTTTCTTCTCCTTCATCTCTTAATTTTTCACCTTTATTATCAATTACACTTTGCGGCAGTGCCTTTTCTCCCTGTTTTGCAACAGAATTTTCATGTTTTGTATGGAAATAACATGTAACCAGGCAATTTCTATCAGCAAGCAGTTAACTCAGGATGCATTTTTGTAAAATTGGTGTTGCTTAAAGGTATCTTAACATGCAGTGCAGTGTTTTCCCTCTCAAAGCTGTGTGTACAGTGGTACACATCTCTGACAATCCAAAGATTGTTCTATGTCTGTTGCCTTCTGCCAACCAACAAAAGCAGGAAATGAGAAACTGTGCTACTGAAATCTCTTTTCCTGCAGTAGGTGTTTCACCATTAGAGTGATTATCACAGCTTGTGAGCTGTCAGTGCCTTCCCGCCCCCTCTTACCAAACATTCACAATTACATGCTGTGGTTGAATGTAGTTTCATAGTGTAAAGTGGTGTCAGGTATAGGGTAATTTTTGGATAAGTAATGGAGGGGTGAAATGTTTCAGGAGAATAGGAATAATGAAGAGTTTATTTTGATGTTAAAATTCACCAGAGATGGTAAACAATAGACGCTGCCCATTTTGAAAGATGTGTTAAAATGTTGCTCTGTCTACAGAGCCTCTGTTGTGCATCCTATAGGAATAGAAGTTCTGCAGTGGTATACATTTATATGCATTTGCTGTGATACAGAACATTTTTATGACATAGCAAACAAATACTGGGTATCTGTTGGACAGTGTTGCCATGTTGGGAAACTTAAAGAAAAAAACATCGACAGGATTTCTAGCTTCGTTTATAGTGACCGTTATTTTCGTCTACATTGCTTAAATGTTCGGTATAACTTCAATTCATGAGCAGCTTTGTCGTTGAAATAACAGATCAGTGAATCCTTTGACCTTCTATATGAAATGAAAGTTCTTTTAATACAAATGAGATCCTTTGAATAAACAAAGGTGAAGTAAAATGCATGGTTAGGAGAATGACTGTGCAGGGCCACAGTCCTAAATGTGCTTTGCTTAATTTGATCTGAGTGAGACCACTCAGTTGGAGATAATGGGTTTGCAGTGGGGCTGTGTGTCAAGAATGAAGGCACAATGCATATGTTCACTGGCGAGGGCTTATATTTGCATTTTAAATATATGAGGAATCAAATTAAATGGAGCTAAACATCACAGGGTCACAGAATGGTTGAGGTGGGAAGGCAGCTCTTGAGATCAACTAGTCCAGCTGCCTGCTCAAGCAGGGCCACCTAGAGCAGGTTGCATAGGACTGTGTCCAGTAATGTTTTGAACATCTGCAAGGATGGAGACTCCACAGTCTCTCTGGGCAACCAGTTCCAGGATTTGACCGCTCTCAAAGTAAAAAAGTGTTGGGTCTTTTTGGTGTTCAGATACCTGAAGGTATTGGGATGGCTAAAGTCTCTCATGAAGATCATGGCCTGTTGAACATGAAGCTTCTTCCAGTTGTGTGAAGAAGGCCTCATCTACAACTTCTTCCTGATCAGGAGATTTATAGCAAATGTACATATAAGAACATCCATGTTGGTCTGCCTGCTAATCTTGACCCAAAAGCTCTCAACTGTCTCCTGACCTGTCTCAAGGCAGGGGCCCATGCATTCCAGCTGCTCTCTCACATAAAGGGCAACACCCCCTCTTCACCTTCCCAGCTATCCTTCCTAAAGAGCCTGTATCCCTCCATCACAGCACTCCAGTCATGTGAGCTGTCCCACCATTTCTGCATGATCCCAATGAGATTGTAACCCTGTAACTGCACACAGACTTCAAACACTTCCCTGTGCTGCATGCCTTAGAGTAGAGGCCTCTGAGGGCATCCAAGTGTGCCAGTTCTGCAGCACAGGCTTGAGAGCTTTCCCCACAAGGCTGTTCTGCAGGCACTTCCTTCTTTACATGCCTACGCTCAAAGAGATTACACTTCAGCTCAGTTGTTTGGTGAATTGCTATGTTCTTTCTCTTCCCATCATCCCAGGCTCTTCGCTTGCCTACCCTATCCCAAACCTCCTTGTTCCCTCCTCCATCCTTTCTAGTTTAAAGCTCTCCTTATGAGGTTGGCCAGCCTATTGGCAAAGATACTTTTCCCTCATGTAGTCAGGTGCATTCTGTGTCTTTATAGTTACTAGCTTTATAGTTACTTTTTTTGTCAGGCAAAAAGTCTCGTCAGAGAACCTGTGTGCATCTTTCCTGAAGGTTGTGGAACTTAACTCTGTTACAGTTATCCGTAGGTGTCCCAGGGTGATTCATCCAAGCCAAGAGTCCGACTGCTTCAGCAATCATTGACGTCACAGCAGCGTGCTACCCACTCATCAAGACATTGGTCAGACAGCTTGACTTCTGGTGATGAATAAGTTCATGAGTGTGGCATTTTGGGGCAAGCTGGAGGTTCCAGACAGGAGTACGTTGTGACATAGCACAAATGGACCCATTTTGATCCCTTTCACTTCCACTTCCAGCTTAATGTACTCAACTGTCACAATTCACATTTGAAACAAACTTCAGGGATTACCTTATGACCAGTTTTGACATCATCAGAAAAAATGACTGGTGTGACTATAGTGTGACTGTTTCTTATTAATTAAAGAATTCAGGAAGTTTTGCTAGTCTTATGCTAAGGCACAAAAGCTGCATTCAGAGTCCTGTGAGATAAAATCTTCAGATAAAGTACACTACAGGGTAAGCAATCATTTTGTATTTATCTCACAAGGGTGCTGTGAAGATTAATGTGGTTTCCCCCCTCTCTTCAGAGGGTTTGAAGATGAAAAACATTATATATGTGCCAAACTGAGACCTGTGCGCTTTGCTCTTTTTTGTAGGTGCATGTGTTTGACTCCCATAGTGAAAGGCAGCAGAGATAGAAAATAGTGGACTTGTTTGCCCTGGCAACGCATCAGAGAGCAATGTTCCCATGGATTTCAAAATGTGCCTGTGTGAGCGCGTAGCCAGTGGAGAGGTTTTGACTTCTGCACACTGAAATTTGCTGTTTCATCGATAGGAGCAGGTGACAGCATGCAAAAGCTAGAACTTCTTAGCCACACTAGGAGTCATGCTTTGTGAAGTGACACAGTTGTTTCCTCAACATGTAGGTTTTGCAGTAAGCATGAGGCTAGGAGTGATGTAATGCTGATTCTGATAGAGGTGACAGTCCCTCTTTTAAATTTGGAGCACTGTTCAGACCTGATGTGTACCACATCTTCTCTGGTTGCCTTGTCAAATCTTGATGGAATAGAGACACACTTTTCCACACTCCTGCACCTGAATACTCTTGATAAATATTCTGTTAATTAGTCACAACACTCAAAATGTTTAAGGGATTTTTATTCTTTTTGTGCGTTATCTCAAAGCTTAAGTTGTCCTTAAGATTTCAAAGCAGCTAAAATATTGTTTTCATTGCCTGATAAACAAGGCAATGAAACAATCTTTTCTTCTATCCTAGTATAGTAGTCTTTTTATAAGTACAAATTAATCATTTCTCTTTGACTACATTCGTCTGCTGTCAACAAAAACTTGATGCCTATATGGAGTATGGGGCTACTGAAGTACCTTATTGAACCTTCATAGTGAAGGAATTTCTGCCAAGTAACTTCTCATGATACTGGTAGTTCATACTGAAACCCTCGGTTGCTGGTTATGATGTATGTTCACAAGTTGTTTGGCAAAAACCAGCCTCTTAAAGGAGTCTGTAGTTGATGCTAACCTTATTTTGACTGTCAGCCTTTGGCAAATGCTCTAGGTCTGGCTGGGTGGTGTTTGGTCCTGTACAGCACTATGCTAACCTAATACACAAAAGACTGGTTGAAAAGGAGGGGAAAAGTATTAATTTTATATGTCTACTGTTCAGATGGCTTTGTGGTTCTATTAATCAGCTCTAGAAAAATTCTGATTGCTTGAAGGTATGTGAGCACGAGCGAGTCTTACTTGTTCTGAAGAGCCTTGTCAAGTTTTGACTGGTGTGCTTCTGTGTTGGGATTCTTGCCTGGTTCTCAGAGCAGCATACACTCAGAGGAGGAGAGGATTTTCTTCTTGTTTTATGTCAAGTGACTGCTTGGCAAGGCTTTGATTTTTGCTGTTATTTCTTCTGTGGGGAAATATGACCCATATTAAGTGCATTTTGTTTAGTATGCCCAGGACCTATAATTTCAGAAATCTTCTCCACGTTTTTTAAACTTAAAGAGAAAAACACAATAATTTTTGCTTTTTATCATAAGGATGCTAGTGCTAGGGGAGGTCCTCAGTTCTTCTACCTGGGAGTGAACAATGGTAGTTGGTAAGCAAAGCAGGTTTTTCTGTATTAATTCAGCCATTGCAATCATGTGAATGCATTGGAGGAGAAACTGCAATTAAATTTGCTATCAGTCACACCCATCAAGTGTGCTTAATGTTTCATCAAACTTTTTTTTGTGTCAGCCCTATAATTCAGTGTTCTTTGGTTGAAGGTGTGGCTGAAAAAAACCATAAAAGACTGTAAACTGCAGTATAGAAATGCTTGGTTGTATTTAAAAATATTTTTAAACCGTAAATGTATGTTGGAAGTTTCTCCCTCTTCCCCCTTGCCAAATTACTTTTTCAGGCAGTATCTAAAGGCAGAAAGTCCTTTTTTAAAAAAAAAAAATTCTTTTTTTTTAAGTGTCGGATAAGATTTATGTGCAAGAGAATTGAGAGCTATATTAAAGACTGTGTTACTATCCATCATTTTTAAAGTGGTGTGAAGAAAAATAACACTGTGTGTATGTGTGGCTAGATTTGCAAAATTGTTAAAGGAGCCAAATTCAAGTGTAGTGCATAATGCCAGGGATGACTATTCAGAGTTACTTCCCGCCCTCCTCGTTCTTGGTCATCGGTCAGTAGTGAGCAAAGATCTGTCGCTGTCTGACAGGTATTCACTGGCTTATGTTAATAAATATTTATAAGTATTTTTGTCAGTAGTTTCAGATGCTTGTCTATGGCTAAAAGTAAGGGTCTCTTCCAACTTCTATCCCAAAAATGTTGTTGCAAATTTTAACAAAATCTAAGAGGAAAAGAGTGAGGTCTGTGATTCCATCCCATCAAATCTTTCACTCTCTGGTCTGTTCTGATTTATGGTGCTTTTTTTCCTCTATGTAATAAAGGTACGCACATCCCACTTGGCACTCTCACATCAATCTTTTTCACCTTTCATCGTGCCTTCTGGTGGGATTGTTGTCAATAGCTGCACTTGCTTTTTGTCAGAGGAAAAAAGTATGTGGGGACAGTTTCTTATGACTATGAGGGTTTGGGCTGTCCTCAAATCATACATGCATGCTTCCCTGTGACAGATGGGCATAAAACAAATAGCTTGTCGTTCTGCAGAGGCTCAAGAATACGCACCAGAAACTGAATGTCACCAGAGGTGGACAGAGCTCCGGAAAGATTGTCTTGTATTGGGCAGTCAGAGGCTTGAATGAAGCACTCTCTGTTATTTAGTATTACAAATAGTTGCATTGAGAGAGGGTAGGAGAAATGAAGAGTTTGCACTGCTGTGTGTTGTTGCTGAGGCAAGACAAGATGAGGCAGCAGAAAGGTATAGACCTCTGCGTCTTTCCCTCCTGTTACCCATGGCTCAGAAATCTTTCCTCATCAGTACTTTGGAGTTAATTTTGAATAGTGTGAGTGAAGGAAGTAAAGACTCTGGCAGTTACAGAAGCCTTTTTAAGGCTTCACCTAGAATCAAAAGAAACTGTCGAAGAAATTGAGTCTAGAGAAGCTGAATTTGGCTAATTTTCAGAGTTGTTCTGTGTTGCACAGGTAAATGATATGAGCTTTATTGTCTGCTGAAGTAACTTGTCTTGAATTTCTAAGTGAATTCTCTGTTCTGTGAATATTGAAAAGAAGTTGCCAGGTGGGAAAATGAATCTCCTTTCTCCCTGCATAGATTTGTCCCCTTTCCTCAAAAACTACATGCTTACAGGTTCACAAAGCCAGTCCTCCATTGTTAGTTTTATCATCTTTCAACCATATGGTATGTTTTCTTATATATGCCAAAGAAATGGTACCAAGTCCAGGTGTCGTTCAACATATCCTCTTGGCTAGCTCTCTTTAAGCCCGGTAGAGCACTTTGGACAATCAAATGTTTCTCCTTCTATCCACGTTTAACCGAGAGCTTTAATGAGGTCTTGCCAAAAACCTTTAAAACTGGGAACAATCTAAATTATATGTTGTATGGAACCTCTAAGCCAGGGAAATGAATAATTGCTGGAGACTACTTCTGTGACATAGCTTGGTTGTTTTAGTTTAACAGAAGTATAATAGAAGCTTTGCATTAAGGAGCAAGTCTATACTTAGCTCGTTGTAATGCTCTTAGCATGCTTAAATGAGACTGGTTTATTTTGGTGTCTAAAATTCTTCATTTAAAGTTTCTTCCAAAATCCCTGCCTCAAGTATAAAGGTTTTTTGTCATGTTAAGTCATTTATATGACTGACAAATAAAATTCAGCATAGAATTGCAATCTCAGAGAAATGATTTTAAAGGAAATAAATCTGAGGAGGAAGATTTAGTATAGGCATGGTAATGCCTTTCCTGCAGTTACTGGGAGCTGGGTTTTGACTACAGACTGCTAGAATCCTGGTGGTGTGGCTGTAAACACTGATTAGTGAGATTGAGTTCTTCCCAGGGGCTGAAATTACATGTGCTATTGCAGCGTTAGGAGTTGTTCATCGTAAAAAGGGACTTTATAAATAGAAGTGTTTCAGAGAGGTTTGTGCAAATCATGTTCCTTTTAACTAACTCTGTCTGGTGGTTGGATGGCCTTTATTGAAAGTCAGCTTT
This sequence comes from Balearica regulorum gibbericeps, assembly GCF_011004875.1. Classification (NCBI taxonomy): domain Eukaryota; kingdom Metazoa; phylum Chordata; class Aves; order Gruiformes; family Gruidae; genus Balearica; species Balearica regulorum. The sequence continues at coordinate 62,298,154 of NC_046187.1, forward strand.
CTTAAAAAAAAAAAAAAATTGCATCTGAGCAGTAGCCATAGATACTTCAGTTTAAATACAATTTCCTACAAACATGGGTTCTTTGTTTTCTTTCTTCTAAACAGCCATTAAGTACCTCTCAAAACCATTGATTCAATGTGTTCTGAAGCTCCTTGATTCATTCAATATGTGAATGACTATTACACATTTGTTTAATGCATAGAAAAAAAAATCGTTCTACCAAAGAATACTTGAGGAACCTTTTGCATTGCTTGAATGGTTGCTGTCTTGAAAACAAAGACAGCTTAATTTTGGCCCTACAATTGGCTATTTATGTTTTTTACTATCACACTTTTTTACCAAATCATTTATTTGCAGTCCTTAGGTTTATCAGTAGTTTAAAAAAATGCTTTAATCTCTTCCAAAACTGTGGGAAATGTACTTTACTTTCTGAGAACTCTGAAAACCTATGATCTTAGAGCACCAGAAGTACAGAAGCTGTAATAGTGAATCAAGCTTGTTGTTCATCAAGTAGGATATATCAGTTTCTCATGTTATTTTTCCTGTTTAAAAGTTTGAAGCTATTGCTGTTTTAGACCCATTGGAGTTTGGAGCCAGCTTCTTCATACAGTAGTGTACAAAAGTTCCAATTAATTGTAGTTTACTAGTCAAATCATGCAAATAGTCAGATGCATGCGTAGCTATATTCATGTTAATAGGTCTCTTAAATATGAAACTGAATGTGTGGAAATAGCAGTTGTTCGTAAACAAGGGGAAAGCTTGCAGGAATGGCTATCAGATGCATTGTTGGTTTGATAGTGTTTGAGTTTTAAAGATAAAACTCACAAAAATCTCCTGTGAGACGTCAAGTGGTAGTGAGAATGACTGGGTAAAAGAGCAGGACTGAAAAAGAGAGAGATCAAAATAGAGAAATGGGGGAGTTGAAAGAGAATCACAGCAAGTAGGGAAACTAAAACTGAACCTGAAATACCAAGAGAGAAGTAGAAACAGTCAGTTGATGCATTGGCCTCAAACCCAGGGAGTACATGTAAAGGTAGCTTAGAAATACTGGCTCATGGGGCTTTACCAAGTCATGCTTAGAAGATCTGAAAATGCTTTTTTCATTTCTCTTTATACTCTTCTGCTTTATGGCAATGGATGACACACCTAGCTGTCCACAGGCAATGTCTTGAAAGACTGCACATCAACCACTATGCTTGTAACTGTCTTAGAAGAGATGTCATTGGTAGGCTTTTCCTGTGCTGGGTCAATGTTTGTGCATTCATGAGATATTTTTAGGGTAAAAATATAATAAATTTATCTGTAGTATTTTCTTATTTTCAGATACTGTAGATAGGAAAGGAAGAGATTGCATTAATTTTTTCATTATTGACCAAGCTGATGGAATTTAATTGTAAAATTGCAGAATAGACTGCTTGCCCTGCTAACTTAGTAGATTAATATGAATGGTAATATTTCACCTGGATTATTTGGAGGTGGTGGGAGTGTTTGTTTTTAATCTCTAGCTTTCACCTCTGTTTTTCTAGAAGTCTGCATACTAACTAACAGCACAAGTCAGGTCACGTTTGAAGTTTTGTGCAATGCAATATCCATGGTGCTGCTCTGTATAGGGGCGGGGACTCTGGCTGGCATCCTCTTTACTGGCTAGGAATCCACTCAAAACACTACTAGGGAATATAATTATATAATAATTATTTCTCAGCTGTGCTTTTTGTCTAATTATATGCAAGTTTAAAACTATTATTTTGGCAACTTTGTACAAATATTGTCAAAGTACTCTGCATTTTGCTCTTCCCACCAGCCAAGGTACCAGAACTACCATGGATGTTTTCATTTTGTCTTGTTTGGGGTTTGTGTGCTGTTCTGGGAGTATACACACATGCTGTATATATTTACTACTATTAAAGATAAAGGAACCCCAGTGACATTTTTTTTATCTCTCTAATGAAGCATGAAGTCTGGGTACCAACAACAATAAAAATAAAGATTGTTGACAGATAAGGAGTAAGTCTAGGGTTTCTTTTCAATCAACACTTACACTTCTCTCCATAGGCACTAACTTTGGACTGATATTTACTCCTTTTCTAGGCAAATCTTGCTCAACTACTGAGTGAGGCTCAAGATCAAAATAAGCATCTTGGAGAAGAGATTAGAGAGCTTCAACAGAGACTGGGAGAAGTACAAGGGGACAATAAGGTATTATAAACTTTTGTTATCAGTAAATGCCATGGAACATGTAAACTGGGCTGGAATTTTGCATTTACTTCTTAGGAAAACAAATAAAACAATGGATTACAGAACTTCTAGAATACTTTGATTACAATAAATGCTCAAACAGTAGAACAAAAGAAGCTTGTACAAGATACCAGTAAGTGCAGCTTATTATATAATTTTCTATGTTGCTTTTGGTCTGTTGTCTTTAATAATGCATTTTGCAGCTAGCCTTGCTTTAACAATCTCAGACCTTCCCTCCCTTCCCTCCTTTTCCTCTTACAAATAAGTACGGATAAGCATGTCTTCTTCATCATGTGATAATTTTCTTTTTTTTTTTTCAATGAAAAAGCAAAATTTTAGTAGATGATAAAACCAAGGAGGTATAATTTTTCTCTTCCAAAATATGGAGCAGTTGATCACAAATATATATATAGTGAACTTTGTATTATCCCTCATCCTATTACCCTTACATAACCAATTTATTTTATTGCTAAATTTAGCAAGTTATATGGAACATTGCTCAAAATCTGCCATTTGGTATTAATCAAACTCCTGTTGTCTCTGTTAATTGAAATATTTAAACTCAAGCCAAATGTGTGTAACATTCACAGCTGGAGCTGTATGCAAAAGTACATTCAGAGATCAAACTAGTGAGAGGTTGAATTTGAGAGTCGAGGTGGTTAACGAAGTAAAAAATGAAACAAATAATGAATTATAACTTCTCTCCCTCAACTACAGTTTTAAAGTTACAGGATTTAAAAATGTGAATAAAAATTATGTGGCTTCTAATTATTCAGGTTTTTATCTTTCTTTTTATTTTTATCTTTCTTTTATCTTTTTATTTTTATCTTTCCATTTAAATTAATTTTATTTTATTTATTCTATTTTAAACCTAAGTTTGTTGTGATAATGCAGTTTTATTCGTTCATTTTTTATCACAAAGGACTTCCTTGAAGGTATGCAGGGAGCTGGGAGAGGGTCAAGTGAGACCTGAATTTGTAGTATGCATACCATTCAGTGTAACTTGCTCGGGTCTTCAAAGACCAGCTTTCCCAGTGTTTCTTTTCATTTGCATGATATTGTTTGAACTATATTACAGTATAGAAGACAGTTCCTTGCAGTTTTCCAGTACCGATGTTATGCCATACAGCCTTTTCCCAGCCAGTCCTGAACAGATTGCAAGGGTTCATAAATGCAACGGAACACAAAAGTAGTAAAACTACAACATATTTAAATATCAAGGTTATGTACTTATTCTAATTCCTTATACCAGTATGAACTTGGTAACACAGAGCCGCCTACTTTGTGCTTGAACTGGCTTTGTTTGGATTTGCCTAGCGGGTTAACTTGATATTAGCTGGTCATCTTTGTGACATCTGTATTCTCAGCATGAATTTAAATTCGTGATCCTAATAATGAATGAAAAAATACAAAAGGAGTTGTTCTGCCCACCGTGCCCCTCTCCAAAAGGTGCAAAATAGTGCATCACTAAATAAAGAGGGAGAAGAAAGAACTATCAGACAGGGATTAATTTAGACTAGGATTATCGTTTTTTGAACACATTCTTCACTTTCCTAGTAAATGAGAAATAGAGCTTATTTTAGAGTCAGGTTGCTGGTTTTTTGAAGTGCCTAAAAAAGCATCGCCATCTCTCTGAGGGATTTAACACTCTCCTCCTGTGTCAGATTTTGCTCCCTCCTAGTTTTGGTGATAAAATTCCAGGCTTGTTCCCTAAGCCATTCTGTTCTGCTCGTCAGTTCTCCTGTGCTGGCAGCTGGGTTACTTCAGGCACTGGAGTCCAGATAATGTATGGTATATACAAAAACAAAGAACTATAATAATTTGCTTGTTCTTACATTTTTCCCCTGCATTATTCTCTCTGCCTTTTCCAAAGTGAGGGAGGGCATCCTGCCCAGCTGGTCTACGTCAACCTTACTTCTGGCAAGAGATGAACAAACAGCTGCTTTTGCAGCAAGTGAAGCTGCTTATGGATGAACAATTCTGCCTGTGTCTGAGCAGGGGTGACTCATGCAGGCTTTGTCACTGAGTGGCAAGAGCTTTGTAGGACTAAAAAAGAAAAAAACTCTTTAAATATCACACATTAGCTCTATTGATAAAGAATTGTTTTGATAGCTTGACTTGTTTTTCGCTGCTTTAATGTTTGCTACTGGTAGGATACAGTCACTTGGATTAGCAAGAAGACCTTAAACTGGTGACATTTTTACTTGTTGAAATCATGTTAAGTACATCATCAGTTGGGCAATAACAAATTACTTGCATTTGGTTTAACTGGGCTAATTTTTTCCTTTAATTTCAGCTAGAATTCTGTTTGCGCAAATAATAAAACTTCTTCAGGCAGTTTCTGGAAGGATTTGTTGCTGCAGTTTGAGAAATACAGCAATAGTTAGACTGCAGCAGCCCGGCAACAGATATCTAAGACTATTTATTTTTATGATTGATCACAATCTCTTATCAGCTCTGACACATGAAAACTGTTCTGTGTTTATGATAGTTATTTGTAAATCTTTCTCCATCCTAATGTTTTGGCACCAATGCTTGGAGAACAATTACTGAAACTTAGGAGAGGATAGTTGGGAAGTCTAGTTCTGTTTTGTAAAAGGATGAAAATGGAAAGAGTAAGAGAAACTGGAGGCTTCTGGAAAACTAGATGACTCAGTTGTATTCACTTGAATTCCTACCCACACAAAGAAGTGGTTTTGTAAGCTGTTGAGGACAGTGCTAAGCAAGAGGAGGATGCATAGAAAACAATGGCTGTGCTATTACTGACAGTTCATTATTGTAAGGCAGACAATCATTCACGCAGCAACAATGTGAAATGTTGAATGTGGTGCATATGTTTCGGCAGAACAGGGATTTAAGGTAGCAAAGTTGCATAGTTCTGCCAACTATGTCCACTTTTTGGGATTTTGTAGGCAACGTGATGAAGACAATTGCTGTCGGTAACAGTGGCTAAACATGATGGTTTCTGACTTCTGTGAAGAATTTACTGGTTGTGCTTGTTTCCTTTCTCCTTCTGCATATTTTATTGATAATCAGGAACGTACAACTTCGGTGCAGGCATTGTCTGTGGACTCCTAGCCTGCGCAGCAGCTATTGCAGTGAAGCCTGACTGGGGCATTGTGGGGCTGCTACAGAGTTGCTACTTTATAAATAATTATTTTAGCTGGCACTGATTAAGAAAAAGCTGTAATATTAAAATAATAAAGACTAGTGGCTTGCAGCACTGGATTGTTTTGATTAACAATCTGTGGGATCTTGACAAAAGGGAGCTATCTCTGGTAAGGTGCCATTAATTTAAATCCACTCTGCTGTGGATGTTGTTCACAGAATCCTAGAGGGGTAGTGTTAACCTCTTCTGTAGCTGTGAAATGAAGTTGAGCGGTCCTTCCCTCAGTGATTTCTGAATGACAGAAATAAAAATACAGCAGCCAGAGGGCAGGTGTATAAAGTTTATAACAAAGCACTAATATATGAAATAAACCCTTAACCCTCTGGCATAACACTTAGTGTCTCTTTGGGTCACAGCATTTTCAGGGAGGAATTTTATAGCAGGTGGTGCTGCCTCATGAGACATTCGCAATGCAGAATTAAAGGACTTGGCCTGTTCTGCCCTGTCAGCTCTCTGATTGGCCAGCTGTCTGGAAGAAGCACACTGTCATTTTATGGATTGGTATTTTACTTTATTTTTTGTATGTTTATAATGCTGCTTTTACTGGCTGAATTTGAATTACTGAAGCATTCTTTTTGTAAGACTCCATACATATTTTTTTCACCTCAAAATTAGTAGTAAATAGAGAGTTCTCCTTTTATTGCAGACTGTTTGACCTTGCACTTAATAATTGCTTGCAGTTATAACTGCATCTTATGCCTCATCCCCTCCCGGGCTGGAGGAGAGTTGGTCATAGTACATGAGTCACAGCTCTGATCCGGTTCCCAGCCTGGTGCCGAGCGTTATGCAGAAGTTTTGCTCTGCTGCGGGCATTGGAGGCATTGGTAAAGTGTGATTCCCCTTCCCGTTTCCAGTTTTTCTGAACAAGATTGAGTCCTCAAAATGTTATTACATTTGTTTCATACTAGCCTTTCTCACTAGCGTGAAATTCTAGAAATTAAATTAATCTAACTGAATTAAATCACGTTACCATACCTTTTGTTCATCAGCCTTTTAGCATTTTAAAAAAAACAGTCCCATAGCTATGAAGCCATTCCAGGATTTGCTAGTTGCCTTTCTGACTTACTTGTTTTGATAAAGAAATTAATAAGAATTATATCTCCTAGGATCCATTCAGCCTTACTAACTGTGCAGTGGTTTGTACTTTCCCTGTGGGGTTAGGGAAATGTAGTTTGCCAAAACCAGTTACTTTTGGGGCACAGCTTCCCCTGAACAAGTGAACTGCTTATCAGAACAAGTTGTACTAGCTTCAGTGACTTGCACTGAACTGAAGCTGAAATAAGTGGGGAGGATGATTTTGGTACTCTGTCTTGCATCAGCAGGATTTTAATTGGCACATTGCAGCTATGGTGACTGGCATCCCATAAATACCAAAGATAGATTTTAATGTACAATCTTCTACTTCAGAAGATTGATATTTTTTTTTTCCTCCCTAACTCTGCAATATAATGATGTACATTAATTCCTTGGTGCAGTCAAATATACGGAGAAAGTTAGGCTGGTTATTGTGGTGGGTTTCTCTAGTCTCTGTGGAGCTCCTACAAATGAGGCCCTGGGGAGGCAACACTTTGCCTAGTTGTATTCAGTATAAACAACTGTAAATGCTGAATGCCTTATAGACTGTTTTAATACTCCATTATTCTTGAAAGGTAGTTGCTTTTTGCTTTGGATATTGAATATAACTGTATTAATTCAAGTCAGACTGTTTTTACCAGTCACAAAGCTCATGAGTTCATTGACTGTTTGAGTATTTTGGCCAAGTCTTTTTGTTGGTGGTCCACTTTTTTTTTTTGGTTTTAACAGGAGTTAACTTTTGTGAGTAGATGAAAAAAATAATGCACAAGCAAATGTATTAGCAGCTGTTAATGCAAATTCTGCACTGATGTAATGCATAGGGATTTTAAGTGGTATCAGTAAAATGAAGCTGGGCAAGCCACTTCGTGTCTCTTTATTCTTAAGTAGGAAGAGTTCTTCGATGCAGAGGATTTTAAGATTTATGTATGAAAATGGCTTTCTGAGAATTCTCTTGTTTTAGTCTGACCAGAATTTGTTCCTGTCACTCCTAAAAAACATTTACCTCGTGTCTGTGTGTACTTGGTCTTTCATCATTTGTATGCTCTGGTGACTCTTGTTGCAAGGTCCAATTCAGCTCCTGTTGATGCTTTGAGTATTCAACTGGAATTTTTCACCGAGAACAGGATTGAGACCTCAGCTCAGAAAATTCCTTCTCATTTAAATAATACCAGCAGTTTGGCCTGAAAGAGATGAAATCTATGACAACTTTACTCTTTCTAATGCAGATGTACTCTGATGTTACAGCCGGTGTTCCCTTGCTTACTGAATCTGTTTTTGTAATTGCAGCTTCTTCGAATGACAATAGCAAAGCAACGACTTGGAGATGATGAAGTTGGGGCTCGCCACTTTGCAGCACATGAACGGGAGGACCTTGTTCAACAATTGGAGAAGGCTCGAGAACAAGTAATAACTAAATGGGCATATACTGACATGTTTTACAGAGCTAGTGCAGTAGCAAGTAAATGACTGCTTCTGTTGTATTTGGAGGGCTGGTAGCTGATTAACCTTGTTAATAGTGGTGAAGGTGTTGGGATTTTTAGTGTAATAGTTCTTACTGAGCACTAACTTAAATATGCATATGTGGTTAGAGTGAGTTTCCTAATCTCAGGAATTCCTCCTCTAGATTATTGATTCTCCTCTTTTTATAATGTGCAGCCACAACTTGTGACAACTGAATATTGTCAATGAATGTCAATGAAAGAGACTCCTTAGTGAAAGCTGTTACAAGTATTTAACACAATAGGTGGTGGCTGATACAGCTCCTAAAGATATTCACTGAATCAAATTTTCTGTAGAAGTGTTGTTAGTCTCCTCTTCCTCCAGCCTCTTAGCTATTTTTTCCCCTCTCTTGAAAAGTTCTTATATCAGACCTCTTTTCCCTACCTCAAGTCTGTATTCATACTATGTACCATACAGCCTCCAATTCATCAGACTCTCCCTAATACCTATACATAGCTTTCTGGACAATTTGGGGGATTTGTGTTCTCTGTTGTTTTTCCCACACTTGTTCCTACCAGTGTCAGTTCCGCCCTGAATGAGCCATTCTGTGATCCAGGAGGAGGTGTGTATTTCTTGTTTTTCAGTCTTCACTCAAGTGCAGCACTACTTTAGCTTACCAGAAGGACTGTTGACTGCAGTTGTTTTCTTCCAATGTGATTCTCTCTGGTATCTCTGTTCCCAAGCTCATGCACTCTCTGTTCATCGCCTGGCCTGTTTTCACATGGTCTTCAGTTGTACTTCTTGGTTTATCAGTGTTTTCTGAGGAGCCAGTGGAGACTTCTCAACTCATTGCAGCCTTTTCTCACACTCTCCATTTCCTCTCCTTGGAAGTTTGAAGCTCTTCGTCCTTGAGTGTCTTTCATACTGGACTTCTCCACCCTTTTGCTTAATAGCAAAGCTTACCCTGTCACCTCCATGCTGGCTTATTTTGACCTTTTCTAAGTTGTTGTTCTTCCTATTCTGTGGAACTTCATTGCAGAAAGTCCCAACATTAGTGTAAATTCCCCCTTACAGACTTTTTCTTCATCCTCCAAATTTGCCAAATTCTTATTCAGCTGAGTTAATTCCTGGAGTCCTAGAAATTATGTGCTAAAACCAGTTTACCGTGTTTGTAGGAGAATTATAGTATAGATTAATGTTTCTTTTGCTGTTACATTTTAGTTGTTTTCTAGAAATTTTGTAAAATAAGTCTAACTGCTAAAGTTACTTAACTTCAAATTAATGAAATAATAGCAAAATAGAGTAAAAGTATGAGGGGTTATGAGCTTTGGAAAGACTTTTGACTGTCCAAAATCAGTCCTGTTCAGACATGCAGTGCTTGTTGCTATTTTCAGTTTGGGCACTATGTAATTTTTTGTTTAAACTTCAAAATAGTCACAGAGCTCTCCTTTCTTCTCAGATTGAGACTCTGAGATATGATCTTCAGGCTGCACTGGATGAGTTACAGGATGTGAAAGAGGAACGTTCTTTTTACCAAGATAAATCTGACAGACTAAACCAAGAACTTAATCATGTCTTAGGAGGGCATGAAAACCGTATCATCGACATAGATGCTCTATGTATGGAGAACAGGTGAGTGCATTGCAAACCTTACTGTTTTCCTGGGAAGCAGTGTGTTGCTTTAACAGGAGCATCAGGAAGTCAGTCACAACAAAACTTTAAAGAAAATATAGCCAAGAATAAAAGTTAAGAGATTTGGTAATTTGTTTTGTCTGTTTTGTTTGTACTGTAGCTAACCATCAAATAGTATTGAGAAAGTTAGGCTGCAGGAAATAACCAATGTTTTATTTGGCTACAGAGATGTCAGTGATATTCCCAAATAGAGCTAAACAAGGAAAAGCAAGAGAAGTGTAGACCTTTTTATTCTCATCACTGTATGGCTTCAAAAGCAAGAGTATTAAAAATTGGTCTTCAGAAACTCATAGTGAGCTGTAATGGACTAATCTTGGATTGTAAGCAGGGACTTTGAGTACACTGAGTTAATAGTTCCGGACATAATTCTCACCACAGGGGAGGGTTGTCAACATGAAGTGATTTGCCAACAAAAGTTGCTGGTGAAATCACCCGTGTAGATATTCTTGCCACTTCCTGGGAAAAGAATGTGTTTTATGATCTCTGCTAAGGACGACAGAGAGGAGTCACTGACAGAGCCATTGCAGGTACCTCCCTTACTGTCAACAATTACCTTAAAGTGAAATAGTTCTTGTAAGACATTTTCCATTTACAGAGGCTTATGTTTCAGGTAATACCAAAGGCATTACTTCCGGCATCTCTGGGGTTTTTTTTTTTTCTGTTTTGCATGGCCTACAGAGTTCTGTATCAATTTAAGCTCCCTGCTCCCCTGACAGTGATACGATTTTTTTTCTCTAAAATAGTTACATTGTCACAAACCCTAGTACAGCTGCAGTTGCACTACATGAAAGAGGATATTTTATAAACCCTTTATACATGAAAAAGATATTTTCCTATGTGGAAATAGCCATCTAATCCAAGTGCATAAAGTCTATTAGGAAGAACTGTACTGTTTCAGTTAACTGTGTACCATTTTTCAACTACACTGTTAAATTTTCTACTTTGTGATTGCTAATTAGAAGTGCCATGTAAGTGATGGATATTGCACTGCAAAAGTTCTGCATAGTTGAGTCTTGTGTTGACATATATACAAATCTTCATGTGTCCATCTTGCAAACCTTCAAGTACAGAGGACATGAGTAAATGCTTCCTGACTATTTCCTCTAGACATAAATATATCCTTTTAGCCTCCCTCCCCAAAAACCTGAGGACTGATATAAAATCGTTGTGCAGCATGCTTGACAAATCTAACAGAAGGGCAACCTCTTCTTCTGATGCAATTTGTTTCCCTACTTAAAGTTTTATGAGGTCAAGAGCAGTAAGATTTTGTTATTTTATCCCTCACAGAACTGCAGAGGGAAAAGAACTCTCAGTAGTTCAAAGAGAGGACATGCCAAATAGTAAAGAGGAGCTTGAGGCAGTACTTGAAGGTAACATGAGGTAAAGGATTACATTTCTTTTTCAGGTATCTTCAAGAGAGATTAAAACAACTTCAAGAGGAAGTCAACCTTCTTAAGTCTAATATTACTAAATATAAGGTAAGATCCTCTCAGTGTATCATCTAAACTGTCCTTCGTGTTTCATGGAGGTTATTGTTCATTCTCATGTTCATATGCATTTAACAAACAAAATTGTGTGTTCAAATTAAAATCTACCATTAACTTTCTGACAATATTAGTATGTATACATACTACATGCTCAGTCTTCCTTGTAGGTTTCTTAGCTGATGTAGTACCCATTAAGAGTGTTTTGAAAAATGAATTAAATACCTTTTATTTTATTTTTTTTAAGTTCTTTGGGGGTACCCTCCTTCTGTTGCAGGGGTGATCAGCCTTCCAGCAGGTCACGCAGTGTCTGGTGAATGACTGCAACTGTGTTGCCTGTCACAAGCAGGTCTTGTCTCCCTGTTCTCTAATGACTGCACTATTTCTTCCTATGTCTTAATGATTGCTGTCTTCATTGTTCTTCCATTCCTGCATTAAGATACATGCTGTTTTGCCTGAAACCTTCAGGACTGAATCCCAAGGGCAAAATATTCTTGCTCTTCCCTGAAGTCAAGTACTTTGTGTTCTTCCGCAAGTGATTTTGGGGTGTGGGAGGGGAAGTCTGCTTGTCAAGGCATGAGAAGGGTTGTCTTAGGACTGTCAGTAGGACTTCTTAACCATTTAAGTCACTACGAAGCAGTCACAGCGCTAATTGATGTTTCTGCATGAGCAAAGCTCTTCAGAATACCATGTTTATTTCAGTGTCTGTTCACACTTATGACTTGGGTCTCTCAGAGTGTGAGTTTATTGGTGAGAACTGAGCATCGTGGTTGTCTGGTGGGTTTCACAGAACTGTTTTGGAAGAGATGGACTTCTGTAGCAGGATCATTCTGCTGCTAATTCCTGAAAGTCAGTATTTGCTACTAAAAGGGCTTCTAGCAACTCTGATAAAGGAGGTTGAGCTTTCCCTTTGAAGCCTATCCAAAGAAATGCTGGGAAAAGTCTGATTTTGTTCTCCACTGATATTCTCTGCAGGATACTGCAGTATCTTCACTGGGACTCAGCAGATTATTAAAAAATAGACAAGTCTAGAAAATGCATTGGGGGAGTGGGTGGGAGACACTACAACAAAGTGATTGCAATGAGACAGAATGAGCCTTCATAACATTGCAAAGACTGTTTTGGTTGGAGAATAATACTCCAGGGGAGTCACATTCCCATAGGTTACTATAGATGTAAGCTCCAGGCCCTGCAGAGTGGTTCTGATACCAAAATCCAAAGTTCCAGATTCATTACTCCTAGAGAAAGGATTTGTTGGCTACTGTTTTTCTAAATAAGTTATTTGTTGTTTCCTTAGAATGCACTAGAGAGACGAAAAAATTCAAAGACTCATAGCAGATCCAGTAGCAGTGCTCTGACTGGAGTCCTGTCTGCAAAGCAAGGTATTACATAAATGCGGCATGGTGTTGCATATCTCATTGAATTTCTTCCATCTTACCTCTTAATTTCAGTAACCGTTTCCTCACCAACCAAACCAAAATCTTTCTTCTCTTTCCTGTTTGTTATTAGGTGCTTATTTTTGTCCTTTTCTTAGTTGACTTGACAATATAAAATTTGTCTCTTGAGTACTGCTTCTCCTCTTGTTACTCTTTTGCCATTCGTTCTCTCCCCGGTCAGTTTTATCAAATATTTTTTTTAATCTCTAAACCCCTCTGCAACTTTGACCCTGACAAATCACTTCTTTGTTCATCTCTTTGCTCTGCTAACAATGGTGATCCCAATTCATATTCCAATGAGAAACAGACTGGGTGGTAGAGGAGGGGCCCTAAGTTGGGTTTTCTGGTACTGTTCTTGGAAGCTTTTACATTCAGGTGTTTTGCAAGATATCCTTTTGTCCCATGTTTCTTCATGGATAGCAAAATGGAGTAATGCCTTTTCCCCCCTTCAAAGAAAACATTAAGATTATGAAAGAAAGGGGAACAGAAAACTCTTTGAGCCAAACAGTATACCTGGCACCCTACTGTTTAGGTGTTGGTGTATTCATACACACACAGGAGATCAGTGGTATTTGTCATGGCAGGTTGAAACTTGCTTTTCTGTTTTTGACTTCTCTTCTGTCCTCTTCTCCATGTACTTGCATACATGTATGTATATATAAAGAGGCAGAGCCAGATTCTAGTTACAGAAGTTAATGATACTGCTGAACTTCCTGACGTGGTTGAGAGGTACAGGCTCTGAGCTGCAGAGGAAGAGTTCATGGGTGACTGTATTTTCACATCAGTCTTAAATATCCTGAAGGATATAATAATTCTAAAAAGTAATGTAAAAGCTTCCTTGTGGGCTTATGTTTTAATGTAAGTGGGAGACAAATGACTGATTTTTACCAATCTGTAGGCCTGTAGAAGAATGAGTTTGTTTCTTTCTGAACAAAAACAATTTTCCAAAAGCAGAATTAAGTTATCATAAGATCTATCTGCCTATACTTGTTCTGGCAATTGCTGTGGAATAACTATCAGCTTAAAAACTCACCATCTTTATGCCAGCTAGAGATTATATTTTTGGTCTTTTGGCTTTGTTAATTGAAGGAAAAAATATTCATTCTTTAATGCTAAGTAAATGTTTGTGTCACATGTCTGTGCATGAGAAGCGGAAACTCATTTGTATTTTTAACATTATAGTCCAGGAATTGTTGTCAGAGGATCATGGATGTAGCCTACCAGCCACACCACAGTCCATTTCAGATCTCAAATCACTGGCCACTGCATTGCTGGAAACTATCCATGAAAAAAACATGGTCATACAACACCAAAGGCAAACCAACAAGTAGGTAGCATGACTTCTAAGTAAAATAGAACTTACCAAGCTATGGAAAAGTCATAATTTTGGGGGAGTTCCAGGGAAATGAAGATCCGTTTTCACAGAAAATTCATTGTCATTGTTAACTGGTGGGTTCTTTAGTTTTTAATATCAGGTATGTGTTTAGAGAAAAATTACATTTTCAAAGTAAAGTCTGGGATTGACAGAGACCTGCCTGCCTCTGCTAGGCAAGGATTGGTTCACTGCTTGGGTTTAAGACAAACCATAATAACACAGGGGGACTTCTAGCAGGTTGTAGGGAGGGCTAAAGAAAAGCTGCTGAGAGGAAGGACACCCTTGAACTGGAGGAGATGATATTTGATAACTGGTTGTTAATGTAAGAATTTGCTGATGAACACTGGTGGGAATAGTAAATGTTGCACCTAGGAAAGGATCTGAAAAGATTTATTGTAACATTTGTCACAGGCTAGCAGCCTACATGTTATAAAAATGATAGCTGTTGCTCCTCTAGTTACTTTATCAAAAGTTGTAGGAGATAAACACAGTTGGATTGCTACTATGTGATTTTTTAAAAAATCTGCACTGAACTTTAAAGGAGAATTTGTTTACTCTTAGCTGTTCTACTCATCAGTGGAATTCTTTGTGTCTTGCACAGCTCCTATCATGGCAGAATATAATCATTTTTGACACGTTTTCTGACATTCTGATATTATTGTCCTTATACAGTGTATGAAAATCAGAACTAGGAAGTGTTCCTTGAATCTGTGCTCAGGTTTATTCTCTCTCTTTTTTTTTTTTTTTTTTTTTTTTTAAACACTGAGTCACTACTGGTAATCAGAGGTTATTCAGGCTTCTCAAAAGCACATCAGGACCAGATGCCAGAAACAGGCAGACATCTTTCATGAAAGGAAGGAGTAGTACTGAAGTAAACTGTATTGCAGTAGAATAGATGATTCATTTTGAAAATTGATAACTCTGATACTAGGCAGACTCCATTGCATAATTCTTAGTGATGTGGCAACAGAAGTGGAGGAGCAGTTTATAGCCACTCTTAATACTCTTGAGAAAGCAAATACCTAATCAGCTAAAGGGAGACTAAAGTGGTGAAAATGTGGCCCATATCTAACTGATGGCAGCTCAGTCAATTCATGTCTGTAAGAATGTCGTGTAATGCAAGAGGAGTTCCTGCACTGAGCAATGCTAATGAAGGGCTAACTCCTGCTTACTCGCTTCTTACTGCTACTGTAACATCAGAAGGAAAACATCCACAGAACAGCTTTTGTTATTCCAGGTATAAACAATCTTTGCCTTTTACATCCTGATACTCTACAATTACCTGGTGTTCTAGTTTGCATACTCTTTCTGGTAACTATAGCAAACTTCTTTCTTAATTTTGTGTATGTCTTTGATCATGTGCAGTCTCTTGCATCTCTCAAATGTATCATTGCAACGATGGCTTTACTTTCTGATACCACTGTCTCTGCTTTCAGCTATTGAGTATGGGGTTTCTTGAGATAAGCCTTCACGAGGAGATATGATTCTTTTATCTGCGTGCCCAACTGTTCTACTGGTCATACAGGCACAGGAGTAGAGATTGGATGTGTGCTCAAAGTAGTATGCTATGCCCAATAGAAGATCAGGTCTTAGAAGGAGGTGACAGTCCACATCTCTCCCAGGTCAGGAGTGTGCTCAGAGCTGTAGTGTTGTATTCAGTTTTGGATGCTTCAGGGGAAGAAAAAGAAAGATAAATCCTGAGCAAGTTGGGTGAAGAGCCTCAGCAACACTCCTATGTGGTGTGCTCATTCTTTTTGTCACTTTTGGCTTTAGTTGGATTAAAGAAGCTTTTAAGGAGCTAGGAGGAGTGGGAACTACTTCAAGTAGAAACACCTAAGACACAAAAGTGTTAAAGTGAAAAAGGGAAATGCAGGTAGGACATTGGGGGAAAAATCCTATATTTGAGATACATTAGCTGGTTATTGGGGGTTGTGTTTATTTGCCATGTAAAAAGTTACAAGTGAAGACTGATGACTTCTGAAAATGGGGAAGAAACTGCCCACCTGTTGGAGAAGGTTAGAAGTGAGAGTGAGGTCAGTGCACAAGTAAAATGGACAGGTCCATAAACTGGTGCTAAGTAGAAGATGCATTCTTTGTTGAAGACATTTCTCCATTCAAAGTGGGAAGTTGAGAAGGATATGGGACTATAGAGAATTGTAATGACAAAAGGTTTTACGTAAATCAGAAGGTAGAAGTCTTCTCCTTCACCCCTCTGTCCTGTTTGCCTGGCTATCCCTGCACAGCTGAGCATGTTTGAAGGACACAGTTCCTCTTTGAGATTGTTGTCTGAAGAAAGTGAGATTTATTGCATAAAGAATGTGAGATTTTGCGCTGGTTTCATTCAGGAAGTAAGTTCTGGTTTTGACATTTGATAGTTAATTGACATTTAGTGATTCTATTATCAATAAATGAGACTTTTCAGACCGTATGAACTTATTTTCCTCCAAACAGTTAACCTACTCTAAAGTCAAAACCTCTTTTGTTGCTTGAAGATTGAGATATGGCTATATAAGTTTACAATAGCAGAATGGTAGATTTGCTTTCTGATTAACTGAAGCAATAACAAGACAGTGGATTTTTTCTACGTGGATTAGAATTTGGACGTGCTGTTGAAGTTGGCTTTCTGCTGTTATAGTGTTGTTAAAAACATCCGTTGCCACTTGCTCTTGGAACAGGCACACTATTATTATTGCTGCTTTTCTAAATCTGTGGCATGATAAAAAGAGCTGTGGGAGTATGTGCCTAGGAACAAGTAGGCTAAATCCAGCCCTTTTTTTTTTTTTTTAAGCGCCATTTTTAAGAGAAAAAAAAAAAAGTTGTTTGGGAAGAAAACAGGTCCTTTTCCCCAGGTGATTGGTAGCTACTACTGCTAAGTTTAAGTAACGTCCTATGTTTTCACTCACAAGCACATTAGCTTAATTTGAAAAGGCAGTTGTAAATGAATTCTGTATGCAGTAATGTGTTGCAAGATTAAATAGTTACATAAATATAAAAATAAACAGTTCTAACCCTGCCTAGCAAATGGATAAAAATATTCTTTTTCTTCTGCCAGCAATAAACCATTTATTAGATGTTCTTTCTAGTGCAATTTGTTCCTGAAATTGCCAGCACCCATGCAAGCCAGATCAATGTAGAAGCTGCTCTGCTGCTTAGACATGTTGCACTAATTTTAACATTTCTAACTTGGGCAAGCTCAGTCATGACCAAAATTATAAAAAGGATTGTGTCAGTCTGAGTAAATGTTTCCATGTGACGTATAGAACTAGATATGTGACCGTGACAAACCCTATTTACAGCCATTTGGGTGATTGTATCTGTATGAGGGTATATGTCTTCTGTAGCAAGATCTACATGGAAAGTGAGGTGAATGGAGCTTGGGTGCTGTAAATCAGCACAGCTCCCTTCAGATTATGGTCATGTATGTTGGGAAGCATGGGAGAGCCAGAAGGGAGCTTCTAAATTCAGGTGGAAGTATTGCTGCTGTTACATGAACAACAGATTTCTGTAAAACCTTATCCTGGAGGGAGGTTTAGACTAACTCCCTTGTTGCATTAGACGCATGACCAGAGGACGGTGGAAATAACTGTCGGCACCTTTGTCCATGACATGATCCTTCTGTTTTTGTCGAAGGATCTGGTCCGCTATGGCTAGAGATGAAAAATTAGATTAGGAAATTTTGATGGTACCAACCCGTGCAGCCCCTTTAAAAATACCTACTGTTCCAGGCCACAACAGCTCAGTGTTCCCACAGCACATATGGAGGTGGCAAATTATCTGGAGGTCACAGGGGAAAGGAAGGAATGGGATAAACCACGCTGCGTTCAGGATTGCTTACACGTTTATTTTTCAAAAAATGTTTTTATAAGAACTTGCAGCTTTATGTAGGGTTCATTTCTCCCATGCCTGTCTTCAGACAATGTGGTTTGAAGCAAACTAGAATCATGCTCATCACTTTACGATTTTTGCTCTCTTCCTCAATGAAAGGAGCAGGGTTAAGTATTGTCCTCTCTTTTTTGCCAACCATTTTTCAGAGCTGCAGAATGATCCTTCTATGTGAGAACTTGCAACAACGGTTAAAAAATAGCTCGGCACCTCTTCTGAGGATCCAGTAGGAATTATCAGGATATATTTGCTCCAAAGCCTTTAGAAATAGTGTGGTACCATTGATAAATGAATTATAAAATTTAAGAGAAGCAAGAGAAAAGTGACTTTGCTGCTGTTGTCTGAATAGCAAGAGCAGTAGCAATAACTGAACTTGATGCTGAGGGTTGAGTTTCCCTCTGCGATACAGCTAGCCGACAGGGAGGGCAGTATTTTTCCCCCCTTTTCTGCTCTGGAACTACTGGTGAACTACTGATGAAAATAATAAGGCTTTTTTTTCCTTTCCTGGCAGAAGCGCTTAATTTGTGACCCAATTGTTGTGACAATCATTAGCCAAATCAGTGTTGTTCTGTCAGCTCCCTTGCTGAGCTAACATGATGTGGAAGAAGTCTTGCATCGTCTCTGGCTGTTCCCTGCCCCTCTAAGCCAGGGGAACTAACTCCATGTCCTTCAGCTGACCTTTGGTGGGGCCTTAGGGAGATGGGAGCGGGCTCCCTCTGCGCAAGGTAGAGCTTCTTGAAAGTTGTTCTGTGCCTTTCTCCATCACTTGTTGCTTTATACTGCAGAGCACAGATGCTGGATGTCAGGCCATGCGCTGGGATATGAAAATAGAGTTATTAAGGCTGAGTCTCTTATACCAGATGGAAGCATTCTGAAAGCGAAATCTAGACTGAACAATTTTGATTGTAATTGGAGAAGACAGTAACAGATCCATCATAACCTTGGTAACCTATTTGATTACTGAGTTTCAATGGGGAAATAAACATAACTGCTCCCAAATGTCTTCTCTCCTCTGCTTGTAAATGTGATGGACTGTTTGCTTTTTAGTTGATATATACCCCTGTACCTTTCCATGCTTGCTTTCATATTTATTGTAAGCTTTCTCTTCCTCTTTTACGTCCTCTCTCTCATCTTGGTATTTTTGCAATCTTTAAAATACTTACAAGCTTTTATTGTGTCATTGCAGAGCCCTCAGAGTAGAGATTTCAAAAATACTTAGTCCTTGTTAATCAATTTTTCTAGCCCCTTCGATATTTGCTATTCTTTATGTCCTTCCCTGCCATCTTGTCAGTAATGACATTCCCAGTATGCTCAAATGTCTGCAGCATAAAACTCTCGGTGGAGAGCACGCAGTGCAGTATTACACAGCTCTGGTGAGCACGGGAAGATACTATTGCCTTGCTGTGTTATGATATGCTGCTTCTCAGCATTCAGTTCAAATTTAACTGACTTACCCTGTTGCTGTAATTTGATGAGTAAAACGTGCTGTCCATTATCTCTGCTGTTGTGTTTAGAATTGCTGCCTCGTCTAGGTTTCTCACTCTATTGAGTATTGTTTGGGATTTATTTAAAGACTTCTGACTCTAGGAGACTTGCTGTGCCTGTGAGAGAAACACTTTCAAAAATTCATTGGAAAAAAAGAGCTTTCTTTGCAAGATAGAAATCTCTCATTTGATCTGGGGAGAGAATTAAGACTAAAAGTTAAATCCTGCAGGAGAGCTAACTGCAAATAGTATTTGTGTAGGAATTGGATACAAAAGAAGAGATGACCCAAGAAATGCAGTGGAAACTAAGAGTAGGTGATAAAGGCACTAAAGAGCTTGAAGCTTTTGAGTAAAGCAGAAAACGGAGTTCAGCACTAAAAGAAAAGATGTAGTAGAAAAGATACTCCTTGCCATTTTAAGCAATCTTAGTGATAGAGAAATTTCTGTGAATAAAGGACTAGGCCAAAATTGTGTCTTAGAACTTCAAAATCTATCTAGATGTTATCTTGAGTTTTCCATATTTTGTCTGCATAGCTTTTACCTCCTAGTTTTAGCTGTAGAGAAAGTAAAAGTAACTGTGAAGAGATGCTTGCAGGCAAGGAAATAGAGTTGCTATTCTTTGTGTTTACCAAACGGCAAAGACTGAATGTCCAGTACATCCTAGACTTTTTTTTTTTAAAACTATGGGATAGATTAGACAACTATATTTCACTTTCTTTTAACTCTGGGGGACGTTGTCCATTGCCATTAATGAAAAGAGACGACTGTATACAGGGTTACCGTACTAGTTAAAAATCCAGCTGTAGTCATGTAAGCAATTGGGCTTTGGTTACCTTAGTATAACAAGGACTCTCTTCTCAGCTGACTATCCCTGGCTTTTGTTTTTGTTTTCTTTTTCCAAAGAATTCTAGGTAATCGAGTGGCAGAACTAGAAAAGAAATTAAGAACTTTGGAAATTGCTGGCTTGTGGAGTCTTCCAGGTTAGTAAAAATTCAAGAGAACAGCTTCCATTATTTAGTTTTCAAGTGTATATTTGCATTTAAGAAAAACTTGGCTATAATTTTTTTAATGACACTTATTTTGCTTATGTGCTGTTCAGCACATTTGCAAAATTGGAAACATGTAATAAATGTTAAGTTGATACCAAAAACCACTAGACTCTTTAAAACTCTAAGTCAAATATGTATACTGGGGAAAAAAAAAAGTTTTAAATACTGGCAATAATCAAATTGTCTCCATAGTCTGCAGGCAAAGAAAGGGAACTATTTTATTTAAACAGTTGTATAAAATGATACACAGGATATCGGCCATTATGGTTTTTTAACAAATGTATTTATTAATTTTGTACTTTTTGGAACTACCATGGATTTTATTGCTGTATTTTTAATGTTTTTCTGTAGAATCATAAACTCTGAGAAATTGGAAATGTAAATGATCTTAAATTTTCTAGTCCATCTCTCCAGAACAGGCTTATTCCCTGTAGCATCTTAAGTATTGTATTTGGTTTTGAATTACTCAAGTAATGGGAGATTAATCTGCTTCCTAATAGACCTCGCTGTTAGGAAAATGTGCAATATTTAATTTACATTTACTTTTTGCTTCTTTTCTTCCCATTACACCTAATTGTGTCTTCTTTAACCACTGTAAATTATGCTTCTCCACTGTTGGTGTTTGCATCATTAGGCTTTGTTGTTTACGGCTTCCTATCGGTGCTACTGGGGGTGGGAGATAGTGTGGTTTAGGCTTCTAGTTTTTTGGCTCTGTGTTTTTTCCACCTGACCTTTCCGTCTAGAAGAAAACATTTGACAGAGCTGAAGAGACCTTGTGACAAACCTGTGCTGTTCAATCAACCCTTTGGCCTGCTGCGGTGCATTTCCACTTTAGCTTGCCTGTTGTAGGCATTCTCAATCACCTCTCTGGAACTGGCTCTCTTCTTGACGCTTTCCAGAACTGAAGGTCCCAAATTTGTTTCTATGGATTATTCTTCAGTTAGTCACCTAACATACATAGTATACTTAGTGCATTTGTCCCTCCCCACATTCTCCAAAAGATGAAGGTAAAATATTTGTCTAAGACCCTGCTAATGCAGTTTTGTACCTTAGTACAAATGTGTATCATAAACTGTAGGGTTTTGGGGGGGTTTGTTTGGGGTTGTGGGGTTTTTTGGTTTTTTGGGGTTTTTTTCCAAAAATTATGTTCCATGGAATTCATACACTAATAAATGCAGCATTTCTAATCTTTACAAAATATATTTAAAAAACTGGAACAGTGGGAACTTCTTGCACCATTGTTGGTCTGTGTAGGTAAGACATCAAATTAATGTTTATACAATAACAACTGTCTCTTTCCTTCCTTTCTTTTGCTGCCTGAAGGCCTGAGCTACAATGTCTCAGTGGGATTTGGGAGTAGGTTCTGCTTAACATATATTTTTAGTAACTGATTTTAGCAGTATGTTAAATATTGTCACTGCATGTAAATAAACGAAAATGTTATCTGAACATTTTTATATCGGCAGATTAATTGTTCAGTCAACTAAGTTACATGACCACAAGAGAATAGAGGCTGCTCTGCAAGACAGTTCCTTCCAATTGAGGAAAATAGTCAGAAAGTATGATCTTAAATAGTTGTAAAGGAATTTTACACTGGATTGCAAGTTCTCTTGAGCCCCAAGGTTTGTTGATTTGCTGCTTGCCTTTTAAATCAAGAGTCCACTTTTGTTTCCAAGTGCACTCTTAGTCCCAAGGTGGTCAGAAAGAGCCTTGCAACACCTGGTGGGTCACCAATTGTCTTTTCAGAGCGTGGAAAGCTGCCGCTCCATAAAGCAGCAGTGTGTAACAAATAGTGTGGGAACTACCCCAGTGGACTCTGCAGCTGAATATTGGCTCAGGTGAGGGGCAGAACATGGCGAGTATCTCATCTAGTCAGTCCGAGATCCAGAGAGAAAATTATTTGCCTGAACTTTTTGTCATTAGAAAAAATACGCAGATGAAAGCTGATGTTCAGTCTAGCACTCAAAGAAACATACATTATAAATTGCAGGTTTTTAATCTGAAGTTAATGTTCCTACTTAGACGTCATTGTCCATATAACATTTATAACATCCACTGTCACTAGGATATTAATATCTTCCAAATGATGTTAATAAACTTTATCCTATTGAAGAAAGAGCTTGACCACTTCTAATTTTTTGTTAGGTGACGTATTTGTCGTCTGCTTTTTGAGCAATGCATAAATGAGCTATGGGGAAGCTAATCAAGAGGAAGTGCGTGTTTAATTTTTGAAATGGTGAAATTGGTAGTGTAGTTCATCTTCTGTAGAGGTTCTGCCTACCACAAACTTTAGCTTCCTCTGTTTGGAAAATGGGCTTTAATTAAATGAATCTCTTGTGAGGTTCATTGCTGAAAAGAAAGCAAGCTTGGGCATAGATTTGGTTCTGATTTTCTTTTTCTGAGCCTGTTTGCTTTGAGAAGGAAGCAGAGAACATGATTATCCTGGTTTCAGCTGGGATAGAGTTAATTTTCTTCCTAGTAGCAGGTACAGTGCTGTGTTTTGGATTTAGGATGAGACTAACGTCGATAACACACTGATGTTTTTAGTTGTTGCCAAGCAGTCAGGGACTTCTCAGCTTCTCATACTGCACTGCCAACGAGAAGGTGGGGGGTGCCCTAGAAGCTGGGAGGGGACACAGCCAGGACAGCTGACCCAAACTGGCCAAAGGGATATTCCATACCATGTGATGTCATGTTCCATATATAGCTGGGGGTTGGCTGGGAGGCGGGGCAGCTCAGGAACTAGCTGAGCATCAGCTTTGGGTGGTGAGCAATTGTGCTGTTCATCACTTGTTTTTATTATTTTTTATTATTATTGTTTTCCTTTTCTTTCCTGTTAAACTGTCTTTATCTCAACCCATGAGTTTTACCTTTTTCTTTTCAATAGTTTCCCCCATCCCACTGGGCAGGGGGCAGTGAGTGAACAGCTGCATGCTTGATTTAGCTGCCAGCTGGGTTAAACCCGACAGTGATGTTCACAGAAGCATTTATTTCTTTGCTTTGTCTTAGGTATATTGTGGTTCAAATATGCATGCATAATATGTTACGTGTATTCAGTAATAGTACATAGCAAATGCCACCTTATTCCTCTCACACTTTGATCTCACTAGACATTCAGATAAGTAATTCTATATTTTTAAAAATCTAACAATTTCCTGAAAATTCCAGATTTCCACTGAAAACAAGCCTAAGAAAAGAGCCAACCGTGACTCAGCCTTTTTCTGTCTGGGATGATAAGAAAGTTTCGGCGCTGCCTTTTGCTCTGCAGTAATCAGCGTGGAGCAGAGGCAAGGTAGAATTAATGGGCTCAGCAGCTGCTCTGGATATAGCCAGTGACAGCGGCATAGGGTGCAGCAGAGGTTATAAGAGGATACCCAACCCTGGGGAAGAAAATGAAGAATTTACTACTACTGAAAACTTATTTATCTACTTATTTTGAGATCTAGAAAGTCCTTGAAAAATTCATTAAATAGAGGAACACAAAGCTATATAAGTTATGAAATTGAGTTTACATGGCAGCTAATTGAAATTCCCTGTGTGTAATCCAACTTCAGATCATGATTCACAGAATATAGTGCAGCAGTACCCCCATGTCCCTCCTTCATGAATGGGTGTGAGTCACTGTTAATAAATAAATATGCATCGGACTCTTTGGGCCACATCTGTTGCTTAGATGTGTGAATACTGAGCTTAGCTTTATTTTCTGTAACCAAGTTGGTTTTCAGAGAAAAATGTGAAAGTAAATATATTTACTGTGTAAATGCTGGCTGGAAGTCAAGAAGTTTCTTTTTTGAAGCTTGTCTTGCAATCTTCAGGGACTTTAGCTCAGGCTTTACTTTTTTTAATCGAAAAAAGAAAAAGACTCTGCTTTCTACTTCCTGTTATAGCCTCCCCCCCTCGATTTTTTTTTATTCATAATCTTTTTGAATTTTACTTCCTCTGTTGGATTCTTTTGTATCTTTTGGGATATGTGGCTACTTTTGACTGTGTATGAATATCTGTTGTATGTTTTCATACTACTAGTTCCCTGTATATTTTAGTTCTTCCAACTCAAAATTCCTTCACTATTATGGGAAAGTGTATTTGTACGGGGGCTTCTGCATTTTGAAATAGCCATTGGATTTGTTTTGGGTTTTTTTCTTTTTATTTTAATTAATTTTGCCTTACACTGGAGTGGGGGGTTCTCCACTGTTAGTTAATATTATTTTTTATTACTTGCTGTGGCAAAGGCAGAATTCTGATTCATACTTGATAGGGGGATCAAAGCTTGACAAGATCCATGTTTCAGAAGCATTAATTGCATTCATATTGCTGCAGTATATTATACCCCAATGTGTTAAGGATCTAAAAATTTCATTAATACCTTCAGGATCAAGGTATTAACAGCCAGTGCTTTCAAAAGTAGTTAGGGATTGGGGTAGTCCAGTTCAACTCTATGGGAGTGGCTCAACTTTCATTATTTCTTTGTAGGAACCAGAACTTTCTCAAAGCTGGATTTATTCTGGGTATATTTATTCTCCTGACCTGGTGCTCTTTTTGAAAGTCTTTGTCTTGGATGGGTGATTAGATTTAGGATGTTGCCTTAAGGTGAAACGTACAAACAGATTTAGAGGGGAGAAGTGGTTGTTACCTAAGTGTCGGTTCTTATGGAGATAAATAGAGCAGTAGCTCACCGCCTCCCCAGCCATTACTTATCGGCTGGCAGTTGTTCTGGAGGCCACACAAACATCACGCTTAGCTGATCTTGCACATTTCCTGCCATTTCCCCTCTAGGTTTAAGGTAGTGTCAGTCACTGAAAACATGAGCATCCTGAATAGTGGAGGACTTCCTAAAGGATCTGCAGGTGTTGCTTTCCATATTGCTAAGATATGTAAAGACTAGGTATCTATGGCAGAGTCCTCAGCTGAAGAGTTTCTTGCACTATTTTGTCTGCAAAAGAGCTGGAAAATTGCCCTTTTCCATTTGGTTTAAAACGAAAATGCTCAGAAATATTTTTGGAATTTTCAGATCGAAATCCCTCCTGTTCCCCAGCAGTGTGTACTTGTTTGCTCCCTTAGTTCTTGGTTATCCTAACCTTTTAATATTTTTTGTAGGATAATATGTCTGTGAGTCTGAAGTGTGAAACTACACGTGTGATATGAGCAGGTTCATCATTGAGGCAGAGTAATAGAGAGTAAAGAGTCAGTGCTGAACACTTGCTGGTAATAGCATGCAAATGATCCATTACTCTTCATAAAACTTTTGGTATGATCTGATTATTAATATATTGAATCGAATGCTAATTGCTAATGCAATTTGCTGCATGTAGCATCTGGTCTTCTTTCAAAATCTGTCCTTTACTCAGTACTGCAGGTAAAAATATACACCTTTTCTATATTTGACTTGCATATTCCAGCTCCAGTACAGAGTATCTTTTTCTGTGCTGTAGAAGGATCATTTGAGATGCTTTTCCTGTTCTGTACTTTTCAATAACATGTCAAAAAAATTGTAGGGTATGTTTGAATATCATTAGTGCACAATGGATGCAATTGGTGAATTAATAGTTCTAAAATTTTGATTGTTTCAGGTGGAAAGGATACCATAACATTCAGTGACCCAACCTTGCCTGTTATACAGCGATCCAGGTCACCGTTATTAGCGTTTACTGATAAGCCACAGAAAACCGAAGTACAAGGTGAGCCCCTGGAATGTAAGGAACATGATGAGACCTGAGCACTCATTTCTTTCCAAATAAAAAGTAATAAATTTTCATGCTGGGATAGCAGAAGGCAAAGTTTCAGTGGTCACAGAGATTGAATAAATCATCCACAAGTAAAATGGATAGATGGTCCCAGTACAAATAGCAAAGAAACGACTGAAAAATGACCGTTGAATAGACTGCACAGGGCTAGGGATCAGGTCGTACACCTCAAAGAACTTTCCTGCCAGATAACTTGATACTGTAAGAAGTTATTCATGCCATCTATGTTACAGTTAACTGCCTCCTGCTCTTTTTCCCTCAGTTAAAATGCACAGTAGGAAAGCAGTCTGTGGAACTGGCTTAGCACTTTCCTGCATTATAGCTGATATCTCGATGAAAGGCTTCCTGATTGCGCCCGGTAAATTGAAATACCCGACTCATTTTCCCAGAGAAATTGACTGCTTTTTTTATAGTCTTGCATGTGTTTTGTTAAAAATCCTTCACCAATAGCAAGCTTTAACATCTTTCCAGAGGCAAACTTACCTTTATTTGACAGTACCAGAAGATAGTGTTTTGCTGATAACCTTGATTTATTTTTTTCCCTTAGTTTTTCAGAATAGATCGGGGATGGATTATTATGCTTGCCTATCGGCATTTGGATAAGCTCTTTCATGGGCATAACATTTTGGTATGCCCAGATCTTACTCAGCTAACCATGAAGCATCATAAACAATTTACTTGTTAGTCCTGAAACTAAATAGATTGTGGCTTAATTTTGACTTTATTATCCATGTCACCTTCTAATAAAACTTGACAGCTAGACTGATCGTGTTTTTTATAATCTTGATCAACTGATATTTTTGCTAAAAATAAGAAGTGAAACTATAGTGAATAGTTTGCCGGTGAGTAATAATAAATCATAAATATTCATTTTTTTCCTGCTTAATCATTGATTTTTAATTACATCTGCAGTTACTGCAAGTATTTACTTGGTGGCATTATGCTCTTTCCTTTATGCATTTGTCCTAGGTAAGGTTGGTATTACAGTTTTGATTAAAGCTGCCTGTCAAATCTCATCAGACCCTGTTTCTGTTGCTTTGTAACACTGCCAAACTTTAGCTCTGGGCTGAAGCTTTCCATGCTGTGTTTTCTACTTCAGCCGATTTTTTTAATGTCAGCCAGATCACTTTTTTGTGTTAAATTCTGATGACCACGTGTTTTGTGGGTTTTGTTGTTGGGTTTGATTTTTTTTAAACATGCAAGCATTTAGTGTATCTGTAATTGAAAGGATATTGAAATCTAGGGAAGAAGTTTCCACCCTGAGAAAACAGGCTGGAGTCTTCACCCCATTCTAAACCCTTCACTTACAAATCTCACCTGCTAAAAACAACAAAAAACAAACCAATGATTCTGTTGAGCTTGCTTCGTGGCACCAACACTGGTAAAACTCTGCATGCACGATTCTTTCAAGATAATGTAAACCTAGGGGGAACAAAACCTGGAGCAGAGAGGAAAGGAAGGCTGAGATCAGGACTCTCAAGGGATGGGAAGACTAGAGTAGATGGGGATTGACAGAGTCTGAGTGAGAGGGGACCTGCACCTAGCTGAGCAGAAGTTGAAGCACGGGAGCCGGGGGAATCAGAGTGCTGACAGTGAAAGCAAGGTGGGATAAAAAAAGATTGAAAGATGGGTGAGAAATGGGCAGAGTGAGTATAGGGACTGCAAAATCAAAGGGATATAGGGCAGGAGCAAAGAGCTAGCAGGGGGAGAGAAGAGTAGAAGAGAACAGCCTTGGAGAGCAGAAGGCAGACAAGGATTAGGGCTGTGGTAGTCATGGGAAGAATCGGCTCCCAGTAGGTTGTCGCCCTCTTTCCTCCTCTCCATCCCAGAACCGTAACAGAGCCAATGTCAATCACAGAAATCCTGTCGTTAAACTGGAGTAGGTTAAGAAATTACTGTTCTTCCTGCACAAGCAGCTTGGTTTTCCCTTTACACGTGGTCCTGTATACCTGATAACCTGCAGTGAAAACTCAGACAAAACTCACCTCTGTGATAGTTTAAATAAACTGGGCCAACTTTTCAGTGACACAGATGAGCACACATATACTACCAGCTGTGCAGGGGATGCCATAGCTTCCAGCAGCAGGTGGAGCAACAATAACTCCTATTGCTCCAGATCTTTTTTCTGGAGGCTGTTTGGAGCTGCCATCTTCCCTTTGAAGCCTGGAAAGGAAGCAGTGTGTTTTCAGCTGTAGGGGCACATCCCTCTGATTGGACTCACACAGCTCCTCTGCACTCAGCAGCTATGTGGGAGTGACACCGAGTCACCTTTTGTGCCACTCTGCATAGAGGATGACTGTCTGCTGTTGAGTTTTGGTGCATATTGCAATTTTTCATCAATACAGTGTACCTCCAAGGTCTTAGGGGAGCTTGGCAGCTGGGAAGAACATAGGAGTGTGTTCATCTGCCTTTGTTTACCGAGCAAATATGCACTTGGTTTAAAAGTATTCCAGAAATAAAAACAAACCCACTTTTATTTTTCTGTTAGTTGAATGATCAGTTGAGTGAAAACAGTTGATAAGCAGAATAGCAATGAAATTCTTGCATATCTTTAAATACTAGGCATGATGTCACATCGGTCAGCAGCTATGGTCCTTTAAATAGTATCATTGATATTTGGCGCCTGTTTGGCACAGGAAATGTTTTTAGCTTTTGCACTAACTTACATTCTTTATCAGAACTTTCTATAATACATCAAAAGCTGCTCTAGCTAGAGCTACAGATAATCAGAGGGCTTTTTCAGGCCTTTTTTATCTGATCTATCTGCTTACCCTGGTCTCATCAAGGCCTCTTTTAGTCTGTACTTGTTATTGTTCTTTCAGTTAAGCTGGATGGTAGAAGTCTGTAGGATATACTGTGCAGTTCCTGTGTGAAAATGCATAATGACATAGTACCATCATATAAATTAAAGACCGTCTTGTGCCACCAAATCTCACTTTATCCAATTCACAGGATGGATAGTGTCATGGGATAGATTGTACTTGAGCATCACAGCTGCTAATGAACAGCTATTTAGGTTTTTTTCCTCTTCATTGTTGAGTGCATTGTTCCTGCTGTATTGCCTGTGTGCTATTTCAAGCATTCCCTGAAGACAACAGTACTCTTTTTCTATGAACTTTTCTCTGGTGATACAGTGCTTTGAAACAATTTCTCTTCAGAAAATTGCAGCAAGGTGATGGGGTGGTGTTATGCCACCGTAGAGGGAGGAAACTGAGGCACACAAAGAATAAGGTAGAGTCCCTGCTAATTTAGAGTGCCAATTTGAGGTGCATCAGTTTTGGCTCTTTTTGGAGCACTTTAAGTATGTGTGTTGATGAGCAATACTGCAAATCCGGCTCCTACGTTTCCAGCCGAGCGCTCAGATAATGAGGATTAGATCATGTGGGTGATCACCTTTTGAACGTTAATTTATCCCTGCCTTTTCCACAGACTTAAATTCCAGCTCTTCAGAGTAGCATTCCTAGCTTCCTTAATGGTAGCAAGAGGGTCTGTTCCCATCACGCCAACCTTTGTCTCACTCACTCGGCAGCTCCCAGATTATAAATGAGGCGGCTCTGACAGAGGCAGTAGGCTCCCGTATTGTGCAGATCTGGTCCCTCCCTGCAGCCTCGCTGTCCCATGCATTGCGTGAGGCAGGATTCCTGCGGGAGAAGTAGAGCAAATGCTCGTATACTAAAAGGTAATGCATCTGCATGACAAGAGTCATTTTAAGCTGCCAATGCAGCCATACTTCTGGCATTTCCTGATTTTTCTTACTTGACTTCACAAGCTTATTTTCAGTGAGGCTTTTTGTCCTTAGCTGCGATGAGGACAAATTCTCGCTCTTTCACAAAGCTGTTTGTTTACACATTGCTATTTTCTCTATTCTGACACTTTGTTCGGTGTTTGCCTTTTGGTATAATGGTATATTTAAAATTCTTCCACTGCTGCTTTGTTTGATGCTGTTGCCTAAATTAGAATAATCTTTTATGTTAGGAGAAATGTTGCAGGACCAGTAACGAAACTTCATTATTGGCTGAAAGCCTGTGAAAAGCTCCAAATAAATGGAACTTGTGTCAACCCCTGAAAGTGGTAGCGATGTGGGGATTAATGTTAAGCTGTGCCAAAAATTTCTGTAGCTGAGTGCCTTGCTTAGAGTTGATTCTCCTTTGAAAAAGTTTTCCTGACCCTGCTCTTCTAGAGTATGGAATCGTCTATGACTCTTCTAGAATTGTTGGTGTTGGGGAAAGAGGCTTCAAAACAGGGCCAGATCCAGCAGGAAACTTCACGTTGATTGCTTATTATCTGAGAAACAGGCCTGGCATGGGATAGGGTATCACTCTTAGAAATTCCTTACTGAGATAAACATCTCTGTGATCTGGCACTGGTGGTGATGGTCATCAGGTCAGATATATAATAAATACCTGCAACCGACTAGAGCATCTCACTGTTGCATTTCTCTTTCAGCAGAACAGAAGGGAGAACATGATGAAACTTGTGCTGTTGCAAGTGAGTCCCTGGCTCCAGAGGGAACAAACTTAAATAACAGAAACCAAAATAAACATTTTTATCCTTCATTACCCCAGCTACGTTCTGAGGAAGAAGAAATAAACAAGCTCGGAAGTCAGATAATTAAACTGACAGAGCAGGCAGTTGCAGAACTGGAAGGGAAAAGAGCAGGCACTTCTGCAGGGGAGCAGAATGTGGTGGCTGGAGCAAAGCTTAATGGTTCATCTGAGGGAGAGTTCCCACTTTCCAGCCCTGACCCGTCTGACCCCACAGATCCCTCAAACTCCGAGAATGAACAAACAGCTGAAACTGAGGCCCTGAAAGACAATGACGAAACCTCAGAGAGTGACTGTGAAATTCCACACGAAAGAGGGGATGGAAATAGCAGCACCGTGGATGTGGTGCATACTGAGGACCCTGGAAAGTGTGGAGGGCTCAGTGTTACAACTGCACGTACAAATAACAGCTTTGAGGAGCTCCCCGAATCTGAAAACAAGAAACCATCTGATTCTGCTGAAAACTGTGAATATTTGGATAACAGTTTGGCTTGAGGTATGAAATCCAGGCCCTCAAGCATCTCACTGTAATCCTTTTGCAGTGTCTGTGCTGCTGTGAATATGAAGGGTGAAACAGTGTGCCATAGGGTTGATTTTCACATTGAATTGTTTATATTTGTCTAATAAAGGTGTTTTTCTGTTAGTTTTGGCTATAGTGCATCAAAAATCTAAATTACCTAAGGGAAAGAATTAGTGATGAGGTTTAATCATGTTGTTTTTTTGTGATGATTTGAAGTCTCCACGTAGGTTGATATAATTTATATTAATGTAGCAAAGAGACCAATGAAAATTTATCATATTATCACTAGGCTTCTGTAACATGTATGGTCCTAGTCTGGACTGTATTTTAACGGTTAGAAGTGTCTTCCAAGGATGAAAAATTGGGAGTGATAAATTGAGAAGCGTCTTAAGGCTGCAAGCTTTTGCTTGTTTCTCAGACTGCATTCCATTTCTTGTTACATACAGTGACTGGAAGTACATCCTTAGAATAAAATCACTATTCCCTTATAGGAAGTTTCTGAAAACCATCCCTGCATGTATATGGTTCGCTCATTACAAACCTTTATATCTTCTCAGCTGTACAAAATTTTTCCTTTCCTCCCCCAGCTCATCCCATGAAAATGCAAGGAGTTTTTTCACCAGATACCGAGAACCCATTTTAATGAAGCTCTGAAGGAAACATCGTCAGAGAAGCCAGAAGCCTTTCTGTGAGAAACGGCAATGCTGTTCCAAAGCAAGGAGAACAGCAAGAGGAGAACCAGTGATGCCCTGTCCACCTACTGGGCTCGCTCAGTTACTGGAATTGCGTTCCTCAACTTACGGGAGCTGGAACAGCCCTCGGGCTGAGTAACGGGTGGTAGATTTCAGCCTCCTCCGTCTGTGCCCTCCTTTTTAAAGGAATCTGTGTCTTTTCTATTTTCTTATGTTTCGGAATGAAGGATAACTCTTCCTCCTTTCCTCCTCATTTCACCAGTCTATGGTGTGGTAGGTGGTTTATTTGCATTGTTGCCGCTTTCTTAAACTTCTTCCCATGTTGATTTTTAGTCATAGGAAAATGTTCCTATAATAACTGGGGAAAAGGGAGGCTGCTGTGTCATTCCCTAGCTCGCTCCTGATGCTGGAGCTGTGCCACTCTGCTCCTAGGAAGGCAGCAACAAGGGAATACTTAACGTTGAAGTTAGCAGCTGTTGGAGAAGGGGAGGCACGTCCTTCCTCTCTTGTTTGTAGCATAAGGAATAGTCTCTGCAGCTGTGGAGCTTCTATGGGCCAGCAGCCGTCAAGGCAATTTTTCTGCTGGCTTGGGACCTAATTGTCTGTAAATGTTCATTTCTCACTCCTAGAACTTGAAACCAATCAGAGAGAATTAAACCAAATTTAATAAAATACTACTAATAAAAAGGAAAATCCCTCCCAGATTGGGTCCTTCTTTGACAAATAACTGCCAGCTGCAAATTTTTACAGCCCACTTGTCAGCTACTGAATAAACAGAGTTTATATTAGCAATACTGACAAACTCTTCTGTATATGGAAGATGAGCTAGCAGGTGCTGCCATAATCAAGGTGTCAGAGTCCATGAACAGTTTGTATTCAGCAGAAGAAAGGCTGTATGTAAATGATTACATATAAATATAAGGAATGATAGTGGGAAGGTGAAAAATGTGGCTTGTCTCTGTTCTCATGTGTTTTCCTTAGCAGGTGTGTTCACGTAACCCTTTCAGTGTCTGTCTGCAGGCAAGAAAGCCATACTCAGAGTGCTCCTCAAATATGTTTCCTTTCTCTTTAAAGGTAATTTGACATTGCAACATTTCACTGATACTAAGCAGCAGCCCTTAGGAACAAAAACCATCTGTATATTTAAGTGTATTTGAGACATGAAGCAGTAAAAAGTTTTTCTTTTGTTATCCTGATCACCATTTAAGTTCCTCATCACCTGAAAAACCAAGAAGAGTTTAAGTATTTGAAAGATTCTTATGCTGTTCCCATTAATTGTAACTGACTGCATTATTGACTCATTTATATGACAGTACTGACAAGTCGGAAGAGAAATAGCTGCAGAAACTGAAATCTCTGGGAGAATGTGGCAGGATTTTTTTCCTTTAATGCTTGAATGTCACATGAAGTAGCATTTTATTCAAGATGTATTCTTTTCCATCTTTCACACACTAATCCCGCACAGAGCTAAATATCAATGCAGTCAGAACTGAGGCAAGTGAATAAGAAGGTCAAGATTTCATGTAGCTGAGCTCAGAAATATTGAGAGTGCTATATTGTTTCCCTGTCCTGTGTCTTTCCTGACCCACAGTTGTGTGAGTTAGCATTTTGCTCCTGGTCCATTAACAGCCAGTTAATGCTAGTAATTAATGAAAAGCTTGGTGCAAAAATTCAAGCAGGTAGAAGCAGTGCCGGACCAACAGCTTTGCAGTGCCTCATTCCTTGATTCTTTTAGTATGTTTTTTCTGTGAGAACATAGCGATGTACAACCCAACAATTAGGCCATCTTGGTAATTATTCTCAGACCATTCTCCCTTATATGCCAATTTTATATCTTTGCAATCATTAAATTCCAGTGAGATATCCAGATCTCTGGAAACCTAATTTTTAGTGCTGTATCACTGTTGCAATACTGTCCCTCCCCTTTCTGCCCTAGTCAATGTGTATTCTAGCTACGTCTTTAGCCTTCTCCCAGGAACATAAGACTTCAAAGCCAGGAGACTTGTAAGACGTCTTTGCTGCACTACATGATAACTAATTGAATATTCTTGTCAGTATCTTCCTTGGATATTGCTTTAATTGATATTGTTGTGCTATTAGAACAATGGGGTTTTTTTTCCCAGTAAATTAATCAGTGTTTTGTTGTGGAATCAATACTACTTCAGGTTTTTTTGGCAAGGAGGGGGAGTTGGGTTTGGGTCTTTTTTTTTTAGACTTGTGTTCCCTTTTTCTAGGACTTTAGAAATGCATATACTGCATCCAGACATACATACAAGTCTTTTTGGTGTTGCGCTCTGGGGAAGCAAACTGGGAAGGGAATGTTGTGGCAGGGGTCTGGAGAAGATGCATTTCACGAACTGATTTTAAGGAGGTTGTCTCACCTAAAAGTGAATTCATGCATTATCTGTGAGAAGGATTTCATCTGAAAGTACGATGTTATGGTTATTTGAAGAATAATGTTCACTGAATTTGTAAAATAAGCGTGTGAAAATGACAGATTAAGAAGCATCCTTTAGAATGCTGCTTCTTTCTAAGTGAGACTATTTTTAAGCATATGGGAATTTGTATAATAAAGACAGTAGAAATTCTTTAATCCATATGAGCTCAGGAATGTATTTCAAAATCTTAACTGAGATTAAGTTGAAAGTCTGCTA
Organism: Balearica regulorum gibbericeps; assembly: GCF_011004875.1. NCBI lineage: Eukaryota > Metazoa > Chordata > Aves > Gruiformes > Gruidae > Balearica > Balearica regulorum. The sequence goes on from NC_046187.1 coordinate 62,332,625, forward strand.
TGTTTCTAAAAGATAGGATTTTGTTTACCAGCTTCTGTTTTGTAGTTTTACTTTCTAAATTATGCAGTTTAATTTATTTGCAGACCTCTCTTTTGTTGCTGCCTGGATTAACTGCACAACATGGTTCAACTATATTAATAAATTTTGTCATCTTTAATAAAAACATTTCCTAATACGCTTATTCTACCTGCTTGTTTCCTTTTCTCAGTATCAGATGAATGATAGTCATGAGGTAGCCTTTTAATATTTTCAGTGAGTTGTGTTAAATTTAAAAAGTAAAGCTTGACTGAGTGAGAGTTTTAAGTCTGAAAATTATCTGACTTAAATCTTTTCACTGTCACTTCTCCCAGTCCAAATTAACTGATTTACTTCCTACATTTTTGTATGAAGAAACACACTCAGTATTTTTTGGCTTTGAAAATAATATTTATCTCTGATTTGCTAGCTTTATCATCATTGTCTAAGCAGCATTAAAACTTTTGTCTACAACTTAGTTACTGACAGGCACAAACTAGAGGCTTTAGGGAATTTTTGGTGAGGAGTGACGGTAAACTGGAGTGTTTCTTAAGTCTGCTTTCAGATTAACCAGTGTGACTTGGCTGTAGCCATGTGGACAATTTAACATAGTTAAGAAGCTTTTACACATGTTTGAGAATAAAACCTGGAAATACAAGGAGAATAATGTAATGGATCTAAAGTTTAAAGCAGAAATGTCTGTACTTTCCCTTACTTTTAGGGGAAGTCCATTATCCGGGTCTTGCAACACAACACCCGACACTGTTGAAAGCACAGAGATCTTTTTGCCTTTCAGATTTCCAGCTAAATACAGGATAGCATCTAATGTGAGGCAATTATTTTTTTTTTTCCTTTGGTATCTAACTTAGGATCCCTTAAGAGCCCCTTACAGCACACAGACTCTTTACAGACTATCCTTAGCACTCTTACATGCATTCAACTCCCAAACTGCATAAAAGGGAATCTTTTTCTCTTCAAGAAAATACATCACAATGCTGAGTTGATGCTGCTTTTATTGATGGGCTTACAGAAAGGAGGCTCTACAAAGTGACAGGCATTTCTTAGAGGAGCAAGCGCATGGAAATGGGAATCCTTTAGCCATATATCTTAGTGGCCAAGGGCACAGCCTAAGGTACTTCATGCTGGAGCCAGCTTGTTGGTCTTCACTTAAGCCTGGTTCTATGTTCGTCTGTTGAGCCCTCTCTTCTTCTTGTCTGTAACCTCAGACAGTTTCTCTTCCCACAAGTTCTTTTTGCATATCCCGATCACACAGCAAGCAAGACGTTTCCCAGCATTTCCATTTTCCAAACTGGCCTTATTGTTGCCCTTGCCCATGTCGTCTTCCTGCTCGTGGATCACAACGGATCTGCCCATGACGGAATATGGACCAAACATAGAGGCAGAGAGATTTGTTTTGTATTTCCTGATTTTGCCTTCTTTAGGAAAAAAGTTGCCAAAATCCCCTGGGTGACGGGGGTGATTCACGCTGAAAGGGTTATAGTGTCCTCCTGTAGAATCACAGCCGTTGCTGAGGTCCCCAAGCTCGTGGATGTGTATAGCTCTTCCAGATTGATTATCATCCAATGGAAACCCATCCAAGTAAAAAATGGCTTCTAATCTTCCATGTGAGTAACACTGTCTGAACAAGACTCGTCCAGTCACTTGTGGCTTGTCAGCATCTATTTTGGAGCTGGGCTTCATTTCACAAGTGGCGTAAATCATCCCATCAGTCTCATTACCAGGCAATACCGGGTAGAGCAAATTCTGCCAGAGGTCATTCACTTTTTTCTCTATGTCGTGAAATGACTCTTTGCTTGGATCAGTTTCTTTGTCTGTCGTGACATCAGAGGCAGACAGGGCAAGCCCAGTGACCAGGGAAAGAACCAAAAGCATCTTGGCAATTCTGAGCCTGCAAAAGGTACAAGAAGCTGCAAAGAATTAAGGGCTTTTCGCAGCAGCGTGGCTGGAGAAAGGCACGCAGCCTGTGGCAGGCAGAGCAAAACAACTGGAGCATGGTCCCAGTGGACTGCTGCTTTCTAAGTCTGTCTAATGAACTGAAACTAAACCAGAATGCATACGTATGTTTAAACACATACAACTGACACACATGACTAAAAGACTAGTGATTTTACATTGTACACTAGATCTCGATCTTAAAAACTGCCTTTTTTTCTCCACAAGAAGCAAGTAAGCCAAAGTGGTGTTTAAGCTATTTTTGAGTTTGTATTGAGACTTTTCTCCTACTACAAATTCCAGCAAGACAGTTTGCCAGGAGGCTTTTTTTGGTCCATCTACTTAACCACTAGTTAGGCATTACAAATGAAAATGAAAAATCCAACCAGTTGATTACCTTGAGAGTTGCTGTAGAACCCCTCAGTAGTAGCTCTTTGCCTCTGCTCCCCTAAACCGAGATGCAATCAGACAGAAAGGCAGCCGCTGTTTGAAGTTGATGCTTAATGGGAACTGCGTGTTTGTGTAAAAGTTAGGTAACGCTGGCTCAGGGGAGGCGTCACCGGGAGAACTGTGGGAGGGAGGGAGGGAGGGAGGGAGGGAGGAGGAAAAAGTTTTAGGCATTTTCATTTGGGGCAGGGTGAAGACTTTGTCCTTTCTCGGCTAGTTTGTTACTCTGGCTCTCAGTCCTCACTGACGTTCTACAAATGGGAAAAAAGTTACCAAGCTTTTAAAGCAATCTTCCTTTTGATGACTTCATGTGCTTATTTGAAACAAGTGACCTTCAGCATGCAGTGAGGGGAGAGGAAGGAGCTTTATTAAGGCACAGTTGGGCAGTTTGCTCACTTACGTGCTGGTTGTCACGGAGCTGGTTTGCATTTTTATTTCTTTATTAGCCAAAATTGAAAGTGGTGCTCGAGCAACATAAACTGTTCCACATGGACGTATACTAAAGTGTCTGTGGTTTTAAAACCTGAAGGGCACAATTCAAACTGTCGGATGTTGAGGTACATTTCAGCGATGCTTTTCTGTAAAGTTTTAGGGCTCCTCTCTGCTACCTTACTTGCCAACTTATCTGCTCCACTGAAGTAATTTGTTTTGAGACGGCAGTGATTTCTTTCCAAGGAGAGAAGTAAGCAGTACCGAGGCAGTGCAACATCAAACTGGGGCACAGAGAAATTGTTTCCCAGAAGCTGGCTGGAGCACAGAGAGTTCACACGTGTTTCATCATCCCCTGAACTGAGAAATGCTCTCTTGGGGGCATCGCCCTGCCTGCAGCGCTTCCCGCTGCTGTAGCTGAAATGTGGATTCAGCCGTCACAAGAGCAATTTAACAGGCTGAGATTTCTGTAGAGAGGAAAGAGTAGCTCTTACTACTCAGGAACGATTCTCAACGCAAGAAAATTGCAAAGAAAATCCTTTTTCCCAGTTCACATCTACTGCCAGCTGGGTAAGGAATGGGACTGTCAGCTTCTGGAATGGTAAAATTGTGTGTGTTAATCTTACTGCTATCATATTCTACATCAGATCTGAGATACTTATCTCTGAGCTGATTTTTTTTTTTTCTTTCTGTATGAGGGAGAGTAGGGCTAAAGGGGTATCTGATATTGGATCATGAACCAGGGACTGGAAATACAGAGTTAACTTCTGCTTGGGATATTGGGATATTGGGATATTGAAGGTGCAACTTTAGCCCCCAGATTCAGTTCCTAATCTATGAAATAGGACAACTAGTACTTTTCTTCAGGGCATTTATGAGTTGTTCAGATTACTGTGCTTGTGGGAGCCATGCTGTGTTCAGTGGAAGCCAAAGTTTAACACCGAGAGCCAGGATTCTGTGATTCCGTGACTGCCCATCACCCCAAGCCTAACGCTACTTCCTTTGTAGCCTTTTCCCAAGTTCATTCACTGGCAGTCTCTGAGCTGGGGAAGTCCATACTTGCAACATAGTAATACTATGAAATTGTGTGGTTTAAAAGCATCTGAAAGAAGTAAAATGTTTTATAAACCGGTTTTATAAAAAAAGTTCAGCTAACAACTAGCCAAACGCAAAGGGGGATGGTTTCAGTTTGTAAAATGCAAGAAGCAAGCATCCAGTCCAGGTACTAATAGAAAAACTATTTTCTAGCCTCATAAACCATTTTTAATGGGACATGATGAATGGAAGGAAGTAAGGAGCATCATTCACGGTTTACTCCTTGAGTCACAAGATAGTGGACTCCAAATGAGTTTAACACGTCGACAAGGAAATTCCCAAGCCAGCAGTCAGTGCCCCAAGAAGAGAATTGTAAAGCTTTAGGTGAATTATGAGGCATTTTGAAATAAGAACCAGGGTCAGAATTTTAGTTGGTTTAAATACAATAATGCTGCTGACTTCAGTGGTGTTTGTGCTGTTTTGCACCAGCTGGGATTCTGTCCCTGAAAAAAACCCACTCTGAAAAGCCCAAGGTACTTGCTGCAAAGCTCTTTTTTGATGTACTGCACATGCGGGAACGAAGCAGAAATGCAGAAGGGTGTAAAGGAGATGATCAAAGGGACAGAAAGGACTGCAGCACAGCTAAATGATGTATTTGTAGTGCTCTGCACTTCAGAGAATGAAAAGGAAATACTAGCTGTGGGCTCCTGTCAGAAAGATGTATTTTAAAAAGGAGCAGGGCTGATAACTACAAGAAATGCAATTGCCAGGGTGATTTGGCATTCAGTCTGGGTCTGAAAGATGGAAATCACTAAGTACTAACCAGGTGTATCATTAAAGTCATTGTTACCCACTGCCTGTGTTTCAGTTTTCTGGTTAAAGAGAGGTGCCAAATAATGGGCTAACAGCCTTTAAAGCAGACAGCAGTTCATGGGGGGAAAGCCCACAGTGACCTGACTGTGCAGTTTACTTGTGTTACAATCCCTGTTTAAAAAATTGACCTCTGCTTTTGCCCCAGTTGTACAAGATCGATTGGATCCCGACTTTCATGCAGTGTCCTAAAGGCTCCCAGGCTATGCAAGACAGAGTCGTCAAAACAACCTCTGCAAGGCACTCTAGACCACATAGAAAAACCAGACTTACTCATGGGCTTTGCAATGGACTTTATACCAAGTTTATATATACCATATATACCATGAGCTTTACTCATGGGCTTTGCAATGGACTTTATGCTCTGCTCACAAACTCTCAGTCCATGCTATGACCTTCAGGGTTGGTTGGTGGGTCTGTTTTGCGGTGACATCGTCCTATTGCATCACCCTGCTGTTCGACTTAACATCATTTGATTTGTCCGGCGTAGAGTTAAACATGATGAAGAAACACTGCATAGGAGAGCATCCTTTTGTAGCAAGCAGTAGCCTTGTTTTGCGTCTCCAGCACTTGGATCTGCTCTCAGTGATTTTACGGTAGAATGATTCTCCATAAAAATGACACCCAAGAGAAGGCAGGTTTTACGTCTTCTGCAGTGGGTGATGGAGCTGACTGCTTTTCTCCACGTATGGCTGAGGCTGGAGCAGCTAAAAGAAGGGGGATGTCTGTAGCCTGAGGAAAGCAGAGTCAAGATCTTTGGGAAGGTAATCTGCTCCTTCAGAGCACTTTCTGCCATTTCTGAGTCACGGTCCCAGCCTGGGAGCCAGTTGCGCCGGCGGGTCATCAGGCAGCAGCAGCGGCACCCGGCATTTATTGGTGTGCAGGGGTTAGAGACTGCAGGGCACCAAAACTTCCATGCATTGAGTTTGGCATGGTATCGTACATGCTCCATGCAGCAATTGCCTGCGAGCCCGCACTAGTCTGGTGTGTCCCAGTACCTGCCTGCGGGTCTGCGATTAAAGCCTGCAGCGTTGATTTTCATCTGCAGGGCTATGGGCAGTGCTGCCGAGTCAGGCAGGATTTCGAAAGCAGAAATGCTGCCAGGGTGTCCACAAAGGTGCGATGACTTTGGCTATTTACTGCCTGTCGTGTTATCCGACGCAGCCTGTCAATGTCTGGTGGAGCTCCGGTGCTCACGAGAGAGGGGCCTCATCCTGGCTGAGCGGTGTTAGCCTGCGTGGTAAACACTGGGCTGGCGCTGGAATGCAAGCAGCACCTCATCCCACAGAAATCACAGTGGATGAACTCGTTTGCAATTGCTGTAAGGAGGGGGGGGGGGGGGGAAAGAAAATGAAAAATCTTGCTGTAGCAAATGGAAAATCTGTCACTGGTCTGGGCTTACTCTTCTTGTTTATTCCTGTTCCTTGACTTGGTGTTTCTATTTAAAGAAATAAAGTTATTTAGTGCCTGAGATAAGCATCCATTTATAACATTCTTGCAAAAGAGCTATATGCATTTCCAACTTTTCAGGGCATTACCCACAAAAAAATCAAATTAAATAAATATACAAAAGGGAAAAAACACTGTTCTCTCCAGGGAATAATTTCTCTTGAAAATAGAAGATCATGCAACTGTCAAGCTACTCTACATCAGCCAATGTGAAAAATACTTGAGATTCTTCCTCTTTAATAGCTTGAGAAGAAATCATTTTATGAGAGTGAGGGAGAGATGAACTGTAAGTAAGCTTTCTGAAAAAGCTGCATTCAGAAACTCGTTCCAGGTCCATCAGCCTAATTTAACAGAATTTCATCTTCACATATGGATATCAAATATAAATACGTAATGTAAAAAGTAGGGACGGAACCCAGCTATTAGATAATTTAGGTTATTATTTATGTTTGCATTAATTCCCTGATCCCTTATTAAGTGTTTATCCTTGCCGCTGCGTAGCATTAATCTGAAGAGGGGTTTGCTGTTTGAGAGGAGACAAGAAATAAACACAAGACTGTCCTCCAGTTCAGTGTCAATGGCTATAAATGGAAATATCTTGGGGTTTTTATTTCAAAGTGCACGTCGCACACATTGTGTATATTTGCACAACTTCAACACTGTGTATAGCTTCAAGTCAAAGCTCAGGAGCCACGGGGAGGTTGGGCCAGTAGGTCAGATATAGGAGCAGCGGTTACGTACAAATAACTAAATACAAAACAATCCATCTTTTTCTGACACTTAATAGCGGGTGTCTCTGAAGTCTAATGATCAGCATGGATGAACTGAGCGTGATTTTCAGATATTTCTATCTTTCTACTGTACTAAAGAGACGCACCTGTTGATGACAGGTTAATCCCTGCCTTCTGCAGGTGTATGCTGCGATGCTGCTGTTGTCACCACTGGGACGGGAGATGGGTTTGTGGGTGCCGACAGCTGCCAGGTGCTTCTTGGGAGCAGAGACTTGAGGCCTCCTACTCGAGCAGGAGGCAGCAAGACTTTCCAGGACCAGAAAGGGGAATCTCGGTCCCTTCCTACAAGCCTAGTCCTGGCCCAGGCTCGTCCCTGTCCTCGGGAGCATGTCAGCAAGGTGTGAGAGGGCAGGTAAGAGCCACTGCAAGAAGGAGAGATGGAAGCAGGCGGGAAAGGAGGAATTACAGATACTTCTACAGGCAAAAAATTTAAGAGTCCCAAAACTGGCCTGATCCTTCTTCACACATTTCAGTTTAACTTCTGTTATGTTTATATGTAAAGGATTGGTCCAGTTTCACTTATGCAGCAGAGAGTATTTCAAATAAGAGAGTTTAAACTCTTTTGATTTACATATTGCAATACAGATACATTTTGCCTTATTTCAATGAAATATAACCCAGTTTTCTCTTCAAATAACCTCTGAAATTAATTTGAAAGGCTATGGACTCTCATGGATACCCAGAGCAGTTAAAGAACAGGAGGAAAACAAACTGTGCAACGAAATACAAGTTGGTTTAAAGGCAGCTAAGGGAAGTGGCGGTGTGTCCACTCATGACCCCTTGTTCTGTATCTGTCCTAGGGACTGAAAGGGATTTAGAGACACTGTCCCCAACCATAACAATGTAAATCATGACTTAAGCTTGTCTATCCTGTTCTTAAAACTCATCATTGATGAAGAATCTACCATCACCTGTGGCTTGAATATCCTTTCTCTTACAGGTTTTTCTGCTCCCTAGCCTGGTTCTTGCTGCAGATTAGACCCGTTGTTTTGGCTGTATCCACTCAGACATGGGGACAGAGTATTCTCTTCTTTGCAACAGCCTTGAGCAAACTTGAGAGGTTCACTCTGTGCCAATTGCCTTTCCCTCTTTCAGCTAAACAGTCTCAATTCTTTTAAGCTTCCCCCCTAAGTTTTGTAGGCTCCTCTGTCATGGACTGTGCACCTCTTTCTGGAAGAGAAGTGCACAAACATCTCAGCGCATCAGCCGACCAGCAGGGACTACTACTGCCCTTGTCTTGCAGACTGTATTACTCTCTATCTCATAATGTGATCTTTGCCTGATCCTTTCCTGCAGAACTGCTGTCTGTGCAGTTGTTTCCATTTTATATTTCTTTAGTTGGCTATTCCTGCCAAGAATGGGATTTTACCTTTGTCTTAATTGAGTTACCTCTTTTTTTTTTCTTTTTTTTATTTCCCCCATCCCTTATTGTTTCTCCAGCTTGTCACAAACATTTTGAATTCTAATCCTTCCCCACAGTGTATTTACAGCCCTTCCAGCTTGGTGTCAGCTGTGAATTTAATCAGTTTACTTTTTGTTCCATCATCCAAGCCATTAACAGAAGGGCTGAGTAAAACCAAATCACAGACAAATTTCTGCACCCAAGGCAGGCTGTCCTCCCCAGTGGGAACTGACCGGGTGCAGATTTCCCACTGTCTCTGTACCTGTTTTAGAGGACTCTGATGACGACCACTTTCCCCACCCCCAGCTTGTATGTAAGAATGTCATGTGAGATAGTAGTTAAGATATTTAGTAAAGTAAGTAAACATCTGCTTCTTTATATGCAAGACTTGTTCTCTCATAGAAAGAAAATAAAAAGTTCCTAATGTCTTTTATTTATTTCCTTTTCTGGCTTTCAGGTGAATGCAAAATTTTGCCTCTTAGTGGTTTTGCCGTGGCTGCAACTCCTGGATTGAGCTTCACCTATCCTTCCTGAATCCTCAGACTTTACTGACCCTATCTCAACCTATCTGCATCACCATTATTCGCCCGGGAGAGGCGAAGTGCCTTTGAAGTTCTGCCTGACCCCAAGTGGTGTCTGAAACCTTAGGCACCCAAAAACTAGTGGAAAGCCACCTTTTATGTGCGCATCCCTACATTGCTATATCTCCCTTCCGCCAAAAGAGTTGATGGGACCCGTTGCATTTTAATATTACATTAGCTATGGAAGCAAAGATGAGGTTAATTCATGCTAACTAGTTTAAACACAGAGGTTCACATTTCCAACCCTCTTACTTCTTGCAAGGAGCACCTGTTTGTAGAAGTGTCCCAGTTTGTCCATGTTCCCCACCACCTTCATTACAATTGCCAATACCATAAGGCACACCTCACCAACCCCTGGAAAACTATGCCCATTCCTAAGTTTGCCTTTTAATGTAGAGTCATATGTGCATGTCAAGTTACTAAATAAAGTGAAAAAATATGAGGTTTTTATTTACAAGCTCAGGAGGATCTCGGTACTCCCATGCCACAGACAAGAAGTCTCCTGTTAGCACTTAAATTCTGGCTGACACCTACAGGCACCAAAGGCTCACTGTTGGATACCCATCTCCTTTGAAAACTGTGTGTAGTAGTTCAGGGCCTGAACCTCTGAGAACTTTTCAAAGTAGTTTTTGGTAAAAAAAAAAATATGCTGGGTTTTTTTTTTGTAGAATAAAAATTGTTTTCATGGTAAAGTGGCTCCCCACCTTTTTAGCCATATTTATTTTAGCGGATTGATTTTTGTAAGCATAACTGAAACCCTGGGAGACTAATGAAGTTTAACAAAGTGTGTTAATTATATCCACTTCTGTTGTCTTGGTGAAAACACGCAATCCTTAATTCTATTTACAATCTGAAATTTCAGAGGTTCCAGCCCCTCATCTGACCTTAACATCTCTTGGTTTCATGCAGCTCTTCTAAGCCTGTGCACATATTTAAGTTCCCCTGTGGAGACTGCTTTTGGAGATCAGATGTTCAGGGATTAGGAACACAACAGGGTTTTTTTACCTTGTTTAAAATAATTTTGACATTTCAGTGTAAGTCATTAAGATTATTTTCTTGAACTGTCAAATGGGCCACAGTATGGGTGAAACATTTTTAGGAAAATTAAATAAAAACATTTTAATTTCTAAATGACTCACCTTTAAGAAATTTGGCGTGAATATTTTGCACACTCTGAAGTTTCTATCTGAGGTAAATATTTTCACCTGAATGCCTCCTCTGGGAAGATTAGTTTCCAACTAAGTAAATAATTAAAGTCAGGGGCCGTCCTGAGGGAGAGCAAGTAGGAATGGTCACTTCTATCTGAAGAAGCTCTTAGTATTGTTTGTATATGCATTTGCTTTCTCTTATTTCTTTTTTTTTTTTTTTTCTCTTTTAACTGTGCAGTGGAACAAAGTTTCCCTGAATGGTGCCAGCTTTTAGGATCTCTGCAGAGATGCAGTGTGGTTCTGCAGATTCTGATTTCAGACCAGGTGAATCCCATTAGTTCCAACCCAGCAGCACACAGGATTCGAGCATCTCTGAAGCCGGGTGTTTGGCTCTAGAAAAACAGAGGATAGGAAGCAAAACATGTGAAGGGGCTATGTTTTTACCAGCTCCGATGTATGCATTAATAAGCAAGACTGAGAATGCCACCTGCTTACAGAAAGGTTTTCAACTCGCAGGGCATGGAGCTCTTAATAGTATTCCATTAGATATAATGAGGTATGCTGATGCAGATTTCCCCCATGAACTTAGTACACATTTGTACAAAATAAGGCTCCTGCTGGGGTGTTTTATGAATGTGGAGTCTTTCAGTTCCAGTTAAATAGGATAACCAGCTGTTTTTCAGGGCACATCATAGAGAAATCCTTGGATTGGTGGTTGTTCCTACTCTCTACATTAGGATGCCTGCAAAAAAAAGAATAAAAAAAGAATTTCACTGTGGCCTTCTTGAAGGGAAAGCAATCCTTTGAATGCATCAGAAATTGTTCTAATAGGTGCAGGAAAAAACAAAGAGAAAAATCCATTTTCTTTATCCTTTTATTTTGTTACAAACCTTCCTTCCATCTTCAGCCTCCAGGTTTCCCTGCCATGAGTTGTCATCTGTTTTGTTACTTGCAAAACTTTATTCCCCAAACCCACAGATGTTATTAAAACTGAGGATTATAAGGTTATGTAGTATGTGGTAGAAGCCAGATACAGATTGGATGTTTTTATTAGAGGATTACCAAATTTTGTTAACAGGAGTGTGCCTGAGTAATTCCACTTGAAGCTCTGCTGTGCTCGTTATGAAACATCTGATCCTGAAGCAGATACAGAGCTGCACCTTTGCAAGGTCCAGTTCTCTAACCATGTCGGGGATAGGTCACGTTTGTAATGTGTAAAGCTGGATCATTGCAAATGATATATAATGATTTCACTGGAAAAAGTGTAGTGGTCATGGCAGAAAGTATCTCACCATAAAATGCTAAATACCCCAATGTCTTGTTCACTTCAGAATCCTTTTCCACTGCTTGCACACATTATAGGCAATAAAATAAAATCAGCATATGAGGTATGTGCTTCAATGTTAGTTTTAAATATAATTAAATTATCTAACGCTTTCTGTAGCTTGTTATAACTTGCGTATCCCTAGTACATGACACTAGGCCCTTAAGCAAACTTGTTGCTCCTAAGGCATGAGATGATGATGACATATAACTGTCTTAATGTCAATACATTGGTGTGTTTGTGAGTGAGAGACTGACTCAAGCTAGTGAGCCTAAAGCAAGAAATCAGAGAACATCAACACGAAAAAATAAATCTGACCTTAGAGCCACCATTTTCTCACAATGATGAACTTGTCTAACTAAGGCCACCCAAGAGCTACTGAGGAGTTAAGTTCTACAGGATCTTCATTTAAGCAGAAGGTGAGTCAAGAAATTTCCAGAAGCTTCTAGCAGCTGGAAAAGCTTCGGCCCCTAGGTTTATTGCTGAGCATGACATCATATGGTATGGAATATCCCTTTGATCAGCTGGGGTCAACTGTTCCAGCTGTGTCCCCTCCCAACCTCTTGCCCTTGTCCCAAGATACTCGCTGGTGGGGTGAGGTGAGAAGCAGAGAAGGCCTTGATGCTGTGTAAGCACTGCTCAGCAATAACTAAAACATCCCTGTGTTATCAACACTGTTTTGGTCACAAATCCAAACCACAGCACCATAAGAGCTACTATGGAGAAAATTAACTCCATCCCAGCCAGACCCAGTGTGCCTGCAAGGCTGGATGCTGCCACAGCCCCGGGCTAGAAGGGAAAAGAGAAAACAGATTTGTATGTCACAGTTAATATGGTTTGCAAATCCAAGAAGAAAGTGAGAGGTATTGAATAAGGACTTTGTTTTGTACTTCCAGGTACACCTTTCCTTCTGCTACACAGCTGAATCGCTGCTGCTGTGATAATAAAGTCCACTTGATTTGTCTGAGCAGACTCCTAATCGCTTAATAAATCACTGAAAAAGTTATGTGGTAGAGTGGCAAATTATTAACTGGCTGGAGATCCAGCAAGCAGCAGCTGTTTCATACTAGAAACTTGACTGGGAGAACTGGCCCAAGAATGCCCATGTTCGGTGCCAGAACCATGACTTTTTCTAAGTTTTAAAGTTATTTCCCACTTATATCCACAGGGAAAGGGAAAATTTGGGTCAATGTATGTAATTTTAAAGTGTAATTAGTGGCATAAATTAACATTTGGTATTTATACTATATTTATATATTTCCTAGCTGTGAATTAGTCATACAGACCCTGTTCCACTCTGAATTTATTCATCAATTTGAGTTCCTGTGGTTTATTTGATTTATTAAAAGCCAGTTGTATGTTCCTGCAAGAAAGATGAGTATCTTTTGCCTTGGTTATGGATATTTACTCATGTTTCTGACTAGATCTAAGATGGCACAGAACGATTCTTAGTTTATCTTTTGATTTAATGGATAATTTTTTAATTTCAAAATTGCTCTCCAACTGGATGAGGATTTTAAAATCAGCTTTGGGAGAGTTCAGCTAGAATTTCACTATGAGATCTGAATTTTAAAAACATCACATCGACAGGTACATCTCTCTATAAGGCAGAACAGAGGATGCACGCTATATGTAATCGCATAGTTACATAGTTCCTCATTATAGCCATATAATCTCATTTTTCAGACAACAGAAGAGAATCTCTGTTCTGAACACTTCTGGTGTGGTGTGACTACATAGTTTGATAATTGCTGTATGTAGCTTCATCAAAGAATATTGTCACATCACAACAGGAAATACAGTCTTAAGGTTAAAAGGCAGATTTGGATTCCGGATGCCTTTTAGTCAGTGTCTTTCTCTTGACATGGAATAAGCTGTCTAACCTCCTCTTCCCTCCAATTTGCCCTTCTTCAAAATGTTGATAACGATGACTCACTTCCTCATGGGGGTACTTTGAGGCTTAGATGAAGTCTGAGAAGTTGTTTCTGACCCTGAGAAAATTGATGTCAGAAATTGCAATATTGGAATACTAATCTTTCAAGCCTTAGATAAATAATTGTCCACAAATGAAAAGCTATTTTCTCTGCAATTTTTTGGCCCTCTCTATAATTTTCCTTGAATTAGTAGAGTCCAAACTTAATACAGACAACAGAGGAGATAGTGGACACTGCTTGCTTAGGTAAACAACAGCCAGAGCCCAAATTATTAGTAAATACCAAGGCTTCATTTAGGTTGAATAACGCTGCAATCCAACAAATAAATGAGCCATCAAGTTTGAATTTATGTAGCATACGAAACACATTAAAGCCATCTGACCATGACAAAGGCCTTTTCTGCTGTGAATAATGAGGCCAACACATTATAATATCCTTTAGATGAGACATTAAACCCAAGGTCCTTTCTGTTTGTCTCTGGTGGCTGTCCAGGTGGAAGTTAAAGACTCCATGGCATTTCACTAAAACCATAGAAAATCTCCAGCCTCCAGTGGTATTACTTTCCCTGTAAATAAATAAATAAAACAAAAAATTAGAATGGCCAAGTTGAATATCATCAAGCAAAATGCCAGTTTTCCAAACCATGAGGACAATGGGGAAAGTTCTCTTGTTTTAGTGAGAGCAAGGTCAGTGTCCCTGGTACGAATGTAGGACTTCGAAAGTCCTTTGGGATTTTGAGAATCCAAAGCCCAGAAAAATACTTCATTCTCATCATTAACAAAAATTGTAGAAAAGAACAACAAACCCAAACCATATATGAAGTGTTTGCATGTGTCTATGCTTACATAACTAGACATGCACATTTACATGTGTTGTTTCTAAGAAGAAACAGCTTGGAGACAAAGAGAAAATAATTATGCCAGGAAAAATTCCTTACCTTAGCCTGTACATGTGTGATTCACTTCAGGAAGTCCATCTCAATTTTCAGCTTCTTTTGTATAATCCCAATGATTCTGTATCACTTGAGATGTTTTAGCTATACCTTTAGTTTGTTATGAGCCTCAGTGCACATTTATCTACCAAGTGAAAACCAGGTTCTTGTTTGCTGAGCCTGCATCTTAGGTGCGTAGTTTCACACCAAAGTTTTGTTGCATTAGACCCTCATAAGGGTATGGCACAAGAGGTCGTGGAAAGGTAAATTTCCTCCTATAGGCATACATCTATTGTCTTATTGTTATCAAGCTGACTGGACTCAAGCATTTGAAAATGCAGCCCAGAAAGCCAAACGTGTCCTGGGCTGCATCAAAAGAGGTGTGACCAGCAGGTCGAGGGAGGTGATCCTGCCCCTCTACTCCGCTCTGGTGAGACCCCACCTGGAGTACTGCGTCCAGCTCTGGGGGCCCCAGTACAGGAGAGACATGGAGCTGTTGGAGCGAGTCCAGAGGAGGGCCATGAAGCTGATCAGAGGGCTGGAGCACCTCTCCTGTGAGGACAGGCTGAGAGAGTTGGGATTGTCCAGCCTGGAGAAAAGGCGGCTCCGGGGAGATCTAATTGCAGCTTACCAGTACCTGAAGGGGCTTACAGGAAAGATGGTGAGGGACTGTTTATCAGGGAGTGTAGTGACAGGACAAGGGGTAATGAGTTTAAGCTGAAGGAGGGTCAATTTAGACTAGATGTTAGAAAGAAATTCTTTACTGTTAGAGTAGTGAAGCACTGGAACAGGTTGCCCAGAGAGGTTGTGGATGCCCCATCCCTGGAAGTGTTTAAGGCCACGTTGGATGGGGCTTTGGGCAACCTGGTCTAGTGGAGGGTGTCCCTGCCCATGGCAGGGGGGTTGGAACTAGATGATCTTTGAGGTCCCTTCCAACCCAAACCATTCTATGATTCTATGAATTTAAAGGTATTAAAGACAGGATGAGAAAACAACCCCCTTGAAAGAAACAGAAGAATCATACTAGAGCTGAACCCTCTTAGCAGCAGAGATAATAAAGCCTTTCATGAAGAACTGACTGATTAATCTGGGCATCTTTCAATTTTCTGAATAATGAGCCAGTTCTTCCCTCTTGCAGAGAAACATATGGGATGTGAGGAAATCAGCTGGAAACCCAGCCATGTCTGTCCCATTCGCCATCCTCTCTGCTAGAGGTGGGAAACTGGTACTTTATGAGGAAAGATGGTTTGAGGGAAACCTTGGTATTCAGTTAAAGCAAGCTCAGACTTTGTGAGTCTTATTTGCCCCTTGATGTCTGTCAGGAATGCCACAGAAAGCTGAGGTACTTGTCCAACAGAGATTAATGCTGGCTCAGACAAGGAATCTATTCTGTTTCCTTTATTTAATGTGTATCTGCTTGAAACTCCTGCCACAATGGAAATGTCCCACAGGTCATATCTTTCAGGTCCTTATATCTGAGAAAGGCACTTTCCAAGGGAGGAGAGGGTGGCAAAAGGGGAGCAATGTAAATGACACACCTTAATATTGATTTCACTGACTTTCATTTCATTCATCCACTCATTAGTGATAAGAAGTTCTAGAAATGAGGACTGAAAACACATGCTGGCTGTGGGCTTTGATTATTTTTTTTCTTTCTTTCCTTTTTTCTTTTTTTTTCTTTTCTTTTCCAAAAGTCATTAAAGACCACACTTTAAATGTATTTAAAGACACTTAAAGATGTAGGTTCTTTGTGCACTTTATTTTCAAAGTGCTAAGACCTTAGTAGTATAGACCACCTCATGCAGGGAGGATGAAGGTTGTTGAACCAGCAAAGCAGGCTATGACACAGGACCAGTCTGGATGGGCTCCAGCAGTCTTGCCCCCTACACCGCACAGCAGAGAATTTTAAGCTTTCCTTGGGTGTGAGTTTGAGAGTAAGGTGTGAGTTGCATCCTAAGTGTGTCCAAGGCTGATGCTGTGGATGGCAACTGCTGAAGGCTCTGCCCATGGAGTGAGGATGGCTCAGCTCCAAACACATGATGAGGTTGCTGCTTCCATACTGGTCTGACACTTAGGGAAAACGTGTAACCCATGACAGTATAGCTTGGTGTGATGTACATAACCCAGGTCATGGCAGAAGGAACAGCCCCAAAGCTGTGCAGCTGACCTGTCCCTAACGATCATTGCATGACTCCATTTCACTCTCTGATATGAAAGCCTCAAAAGGTTAAAAAAATTGTCCTAGATCTTCCTATCAGCAAAAATTATGTGTGCTATCCATGTTACTTGTCTAAATGGGAAGCTATTTAAATATCAAATGGATTTTTAAGCCATGCCTTTTCTTTCATGGCAATAATTAAAGGTGCTGTTCTAGTCTAAGGGGCCAGATTCAGTCTGTGCTTTGTGACAGCCACTTTGCACAGGTAACCACAAGCCTTGAAAGTAGCATAAGTGGTCTTAAAAGCAACAAGTGGAGATTTCGTTGTTGTGGATCTCTCCTAGATGGACATGGAAAAGAATTTGTCCCTTCAAATTTATCTTACTAACTTGTAAAAAAAAGAATTCAGTGATCTGAAAATTTTGTCTAATCTTCCATATGATCTGCTTTGGTATCATTGTGCACCTTTCCACAAACTACCTGCATAAGCTTTATTCTATACCTTAAAATATTTTCAACATGCGGTATTCAACTCAACAGGATTTTTTTTAAAAGTTACTGATTCCTAACCTTCCTTTTTTGCCTCTTTACCTGCTGTCCAGAAAAATGGAGGCAGGGTGTTCACACATAGGGTCTGTGATATATGACTGGATTGTTTGGACTGCATCCAGCGGAGGGCGGTGATAGACATCTGCCCAAAAAGCAATTAACTGCAACGTATTTGGAGAGACAAAATAATCCAATGGTGCTTTACCACCCCCAGAAAGGGGTTGTGTTAGAAACAGGGTGGTTGTTTATTGTGGATTTTTTTTCAGCTGTTTTACTCTCAATTTTCAAGAATTAAGGAAAAGAAAAGTTGCAAAATATTTTACCATATAACACAGACAACAATATGTAGACGTAATTAATAGGGACATTTGAAGGGAAAACAGGGTCGCACCATTAGCCCCTACTAAAATGCAGCGGAGTTGATGAATTATTTTAATGGGACAGAATGACAAAAAAGGGACTGTTTCACCTAAGCGGGGACAGCTGGTCCCTATGACAAGGATACATTGCTGTCTAGTGGAGTCTGCCAGCCAGCAAGGCTGAAATAATAGCATTGAGAGAGGTGTGAACACTCCTCGTTCACCTTAATTGAGAGCTAATATGAAGTCTAATTATGAACAGTTCGTATTAACTGCTTCGTGTCTGAAGGCAGACATCTGATCAGCAGCCCTCCATCACGTCCAGGAAAGGTCTGCTTTGATTTTCCGAACAGTTACACATCCTGATGCCATGATGCCAGCTGTGCCAAACCACATCCAGCTAACAACTGTCCCTACCAGTGGCTTTTGATCCTATTTCTGTTCCTGGGATATGGGAGCCTGGGACAAAATTTCCATCTGGGCACCAAATTGCATGTTTCTCAAAAGCAGAACTTCATTATCGCAGGCTGCGGGGCCAGGCGGCAGCTCTCCGTGGCCTTTACAGGCTGTACCTGTACAGAAATCCACCCTTGCTGCAAAAGACGCTGTGCACGGCAGCCACAGCAGCCCGAGGAGCGGCGTTCATCCTGCTGCCCATGGCTGCCCTCACGCTGCTGCCAGAGAAAGCCACTGGTGTTGCAGGATGGAGGTGCAGGCACAGACCGCACCGACCAAACCATCTGCCAGGATTCAAAGCGTGACAGGTGGGATTAGAGGATTTAGGTGACTAATTGCAGAATTTGCTTTCATACCAAGTGTTGTGTGAGAGGGAGAGAGAAGAGGATTAACTTAACTGCCAGAGATTTCTCCAATTATTTGAAAGGTGGTTGTAAAATGACTATTTAATCTCGCATCTCACCTGCTTCTGAGAACAAAAATGCTTAAATTTAAAAATGCCAACTAGATGGGGACGGAATGGCTCAGGGGACTGAGACTAAGGCTGCTGGGACTTCATTTGTAAGTCACACAAACCAGGCTTGTGAAGAATGCAAAGCACCAACTATTTGCAGGCTTTTGCAGACCGTGTTAAATCAGACTGGAAACCACAGTCCAGTTCCAAAAGAATTAAGGATCTGATCCTACTTCCACTTAAAACAGTGGTCCAAGAATGAGGCTTAAGTACCCCAGTGCTACTTTTAGCAAGTGGCCTGGCAAGTGGTGCAGGGAAGGCGAAGGCGAGCGGGCTCTGAAGAGCGAACACTTAGTGTTGCCGGCCGAACCAGGCTGAGCAGCACTGTCACTGCACCGCTGGGCTCGTCCTGATGCTCCCATTCAAAAGGAAAAGGTGGGGAGAATCTACTATCTCCCATCAGCATTAAAAAAACCTGCACCTATGTGGGAGGGAGGGGAAGGGAAAGGAGGGTGGAAAACAAGCTAAGAAAAAACAAAACAACAAACATAAACAGAAAACCCATGCCAAAACCAAAGCCTTTGGTCCCCTGATCAAAACAACTTTGATCAATGCATCTATTCTCAGAAGCGCCTTATTTTAGAAAGCAGCTAGCTTTCTAACAAATAAAGAATTGCTCTGTGGTTTCTTTCCAAAGCTTAAAATCAGCTTTCTAGAGTAAGATGAAAAGCTAATTTTCTTGAAGTTTAACATATTTGTGTAAGCATGTCAGGTGAAATAAATGACATTGATATTCAGTGTGTATATAGGTGGCACCAGCTCCCCAAACTCTATCTCTTTTTCATCTTACTGGAACATTAACTTATGCTCCTGAGGGCTATGCAGCATGCAGAGTGAGAGTGTGAACTTAAAGATAATTTATCATAGCTCTCTCCTGTGTATCACTCTCTGTCCCTAAACTTTTCCACATCAGAATACAAAACAGAGGGAGTTAACTTTTGCCTTAGCTGCCTCTAACTGCACCCATGCAGGGTCTTATTCAAAATAAATGTTTGCACCCTGTATATTGACTGCTCAGCATGTTCCCTTGGTAAGTAGATGAGTGGACATCTTGCCATAACAAGTTGGTCACAGCAACCTTAAGACTTGGTCTTTTGAATAACTATAGCAACAGTAAAATATATCAAGAGCTGTAGTAAGGGCAGAGGAGGGGGGAGGAGGAAAGGAATTTCATGGGAAAGCCTGTCGTCCAGGCCAGTAGGAGCTGGTGGCAGAGAGGACCAAGGAGCACGATTCTATACTCCTTGCTCTAACTGACTGTGGGCAACAGCTCTGGAAAGGCTTGGACTCTCTTTTTATTATCTATTTATATACTGACAGGTATGATAGAGGTGTCCTCCTACTAAAGGTGCTATCTGAATAAGCACAACAATTAACAAGAGAATAGAAATATAATTTTAATAACAATGTAGATTATGTAGCACTGGCACCCAATTTCCCTTCTTCATATTAATATCAATAAATTACTCTGCATTAATTACTTAAACTTATAATTTACATTTCAAGTAAAGCTCAGTTTTGCAATTCATGTTTTGCAGAATGTGAAACTGAGGCACACATAGGTTATGTGCCTTTTTTCTTCCTGATCAACTGTGAATTTAAAAAAAAATTTGCTGTTTTCTGGACCACAATACTGAGCTGCTTTTTCTGGGGTTTTTTATTTTTTTTTTTTTTTTTTGCACAGGAATACCAATGGGTTAGCTAATAGCTAATGTTGCTGCTAGGAATCAGCATTAGAGATGTCTGGACATGGCAGACTACATATAGCTTAATTTAAAAATATCTTCCTCAATATTTTTTTCCTGTTCTTGTTTATTTGTATATGATGTTAAAGGCAGGAGCAGAAGTAGCAGAACAGGTAGAAAACAATGAGTGAGAGGATGCACGGCCCTTGAGGAGATGTGATCCAGAGTGCAGCAATTGCCCTGAAGTATCAAGATCCAGACTTGTTTATTTGTCTTTAGCTGTGTCTATAAAAGAGAGAGGCAGAGCTTGGCATAGGAGCACACCTTACAAAGTTGCTTCTCAGGCCTTTAATTCCATGTATCAGAGAGTCAAACTACAGAAAAATAGTCTTTTGAAAAAGCTAGCAGATGTGTCACCAGACCAGCTGCAAGTCTTGAAGAGAAATCTAACTGCCACAGTAGATGGTATTAGACAGTATTGAACCCATAGAAACTTGCAATATCTAGGCAAAAATAAGCACTACAAAGAAAAGTCTGTAAAATGTAAACTGAATACGCAAGGAGCTGAATGATTTTGTGCAGAGTCGGGGCACACACAGTGCTAAGCAGCACTTTTCCACTCATAGCCATACCTGTAAGAACAAAGCCATTTCACAAAAGCTTGCAGGTAAAGGGAATGAAACAGTAGGAAAAAACCCAACTCTACATAGCCTGGAGAGTGTATGCTGCACAAAGATGACTGCACTGCCAGCTGTGTGAGATTGTGTCAGATTATGTTGTGAATATGGTTCCAATGGTGCGTGATAAAATAAAATGTGGAAAATACAAGCTCTGTGATTGTCTCAAGAAACAGGCTATTGATTGCAGAAGGCTTTGAGAGTGTTCTCAGGAATGTTTGATGCTGTATTTGTACTGTTCTTGCAATTTCTCCTTACTCATATGCTACTGGCCATCACCAGCAGAGGATGCTGACTAGTTTGACTTGTAGTCTGGCTCAGTACAGCCTTTCCTATGCACTGGTGTTCAAGAGGTTTTCAGCCTTTTAGCAGAGGTGAGTCATTGCAGAAGCCACAATGTAATGAGACTTTCCAAAGCTGAAACACCAGCTTTGGATACTGGTTGTTCTATACAGCATAAATACCATCCTTGTAATAATCTTGTGGGAGTTTTGTTGGAGTGGAATGGACTGATTGTTCCTAATCCTTGAAGAAAGAAATGTTACATCTGCTATACAGGATACTTGGATATGGAAAAATCTAGACCATAGGTCAGAACCGTGCTATGCAGGGATAAATGGACCTAAGTAGAGAAAAAATTATCAACACCTGTTAAAAAAAACCCCAAACAACATGTAATCAAAGATAGCTAAATGAAAAATATGGGATGACAATTCCAGAAATCGTAAGGCCATGGTCTAAGGCTGGCATGGATTTGGTTCTTTGCACTGCAGACAAATACATATTGGTTTTGGATTATTACCATCATTGGCCAGAGTTGCATTGTTTGTGAAGGCAGCTATAAAATGGGTAATCTTGCGTGCGCAGCCAGAAACCACTTGTAGTAAGAAATACTGAGTTGTAACTTAGTAGTTATGTGTTTAAATATTTATCAGAAGAACATGATACCAAGCACCCTCCTCAGACCAGAACAGCCAATGGTTCTGTTGAAGATAAGATAACATTAACATGGTTAAAATAATGTTTTAAATAAAAAGCTAAGGAATAGTATACCTTGGCATGCAGAGCTGTTACCTGCAGGAATTATTGTTCAACAGAAAGGTTATTACCAAACAACCTGACCATTTAAGCATGAAAATTAAAAATAGGGAGTTGTAAAGTCTTTTAAACAGTAGAAGTAACCGCACAGAAAACACAGAAATCATGAAGCACGAAGTCTATGCTATGGCAGGACAATATACATATTAATATGAAGAGCAAATTCAGGTAAAAAAACTTTTGGTTTTTTTGAAGTTGTTTTTAT
The DNA here is from genome assembly GCF_011004875.1 of Balearica regulorum gibbericeps. Classification (NCBI taxonomy): domain Eukaryota; kingdom Metazoa; phylum Chordata; class Aves; order Gruiformes; family Gruidae; genus Balearica; species Balearica regulorum. The sequence goes on from NC_046187.1 coordinate 62,354,635, forward strand.
GTTTTTTAAACCAGAACAGACTAAGAAAATGAAGAGGATATGCCTTCAGAGGAGGAAAGGGATTTGGATACTGAATCCCAGAATCAGAAGGTCATGGACTGAGACGGACTGAGAACAATGCAAAGACTAGGACAAATGAGATGTTTTACAGCTCCAGTGTTTAAAAAAAAAAAAAAACAAAAAAAAACCAACATTGTGTAGGGTAAAAACTGTATTTTGTAGTTGAAGTTCACATTATAACAAGTTTATGATAATAGGTATGCATTATGATAATATCAGCACATTTACATGCATGCAGCAGGCTTACAAGGCAGGAGTGTGGAGAAGGGAAGGATTCTAAAAAAATCTATCAGGGTGTAGTGGTTTTGTCTGGGATAGAGTTAAATCTCTTCATAGCAGCTAGTATGGGGCTATGTTCTGGATTTGTGCTGAAAACAGCGTTGATAATACAGGGATGTTTTAGTAACTGTCAAGGTCTTTTCTGCTCCTCATCCCACTCCACCAGTGAGGAGGCTGGGGGTGCACAAGAAGTTGGGAGGCAACACAGCTGAGACAGCTGACCCCAAGTGACCAAAGGGATATTCCATACCATATGACGTCATACTCAACATATGAGGGGCTGGAGGAAAGGCTGGTGAGGGGACTGCTACTTGGGGGCTGACTGGGTATCGGTTGGTGGTGAGCAATTGCTGTCATTTGCATCACTTGCCTTTCTTGGATTTTATTTTCCTCTCTCCTTGTTATTTCCCCCCCTTTTCCTTACTTTAAAAAAATTATTATCTCTTTTTAATTATTAAACTATTTTAATCTCAACCCATGGGTCTCTTTCTCACTTTTACCCTTCTGATTCTCCCCCATCCCACCACGAGGGAATGAGTGAACTGCTGTGTAGTGCTTAGTTGCTGGCCGAGGTTAAACCACAACACAGGGAGAATGGTTTTCATTATAATCTCATTTGTCATAAACGAAGGACATTTTGTTTATAAAATATATAAACAAATGTGCTTTGTTTATATACAAAGATCTGGATGGTCTAGATCCTACATACTGAATTAACCACTTAAGCGTGCAATAACCATCAGTACCTAAAAGTTGTTGATCTCCAAGGTAAAACTGGCATCAGCAAGCAAGGAGAGCCTAAGAAAGAGAGATCTCATACCATGTTCTCACCCAAATTTTTAACTGTTTTCTTCAGCTTTGCTGTCTGGCTTATCACAAATTATTATGTTGGCCAAACTAAGAAACAGCCCGATGTGCAACATCTCTCTCTCTGTCCAGAGAACAGGGGTGGCAAAGAAGGCAGCAGCCACTCAGCTCTGTGGATGCTCTGAGCCAGCAGATGAGGCTATTGCCATTCTACCAAGAATCCATTAGAGCTGTTGGCTTGCTAGATCAATCAGTATTATCTATTTATTTATTTTACTATCCATTGTTAAAGATGCGAATTATATAGGAATTATAACTGGAATATTCATGCATGTGTTTTTTTTCCTTCTTTGTTCCCTGTTATACTTCCTATAGCATCAAGACCATGTTAACAAGGATGAGGTTTTATGAATTGCTCTCTGAGGAGCAGTATTCTTAATGCCATGAAGATTTGCCAGAATAATAACCAGGAACCTTATAAAGTAAAACCCAAGTCTTGGAATCTGAAAGTATTCATCAGTATGCTCTCTTGTGCTAATGGTAACAAGTGAGTTATATACCTATGTATATAGAGCTTGATTTGAGAACTGTCTTGGGACAAGTTAAGTTCACATCAGCTACTGCTTAAAGTAAAAGTGGCCAATATATTATCAAGATGTAACAAAGATAGCATTGCACGTGATGTATGCATACACCTTTAAAGCATCCTTGTTATCGATATTCCTCTCTTCTAGGCATTTGACCTCCAGGGTGACAACAATCCACAGCATCTGATATCTGACTTAGATTTTCTAAGTGCAGGCAGCAGTTCAAAACTCCATGGAGATTGCTTAGATGAAGATCGAGTATTGGACACTACGGCCAGCTGGCTCCAGAGGCAGTTTCTATGCAAAGGAAGAGGTCAAGTGCAATCTTCTCTCCCTTCAAAACAAAGTAGGTTTGTCTCTGAGGCTTCCAACCTCTATGGCTATCACCCTAGAATTGACAGCATTTTACCCATGCCTCTGTATAGCATGAAATCTTGTAGGTATCAGCTAAGTCACTTCCTGCCTCGAAGGTACATAAAGATGTGCAAGGAGACAGCATGAAATTCACTGGTGAGCTGACCAAAGAGAAAAATCACTGATTCCTTCTTATGTCCAAGAGTTCTGAACGTCTAGTCCCACTCAGTTTTTCCGTGGTAACTAAGAGATTATCACCCCACAGTCTGCAATGCCTTCTGAAGTAAGTTATCATTTCGCATGGATATGACAGAATAAGTAGCACATTTTCTCCTTAGATCCCATAGCTAGAGTGCCGTATGAAACAGTAATTTACAGCATGAACTAAAGCAGTAAGCTTATGGACTGATGTATTAACTTCAGCCACCACTGCCTGCATCTAAGGGAGAGAAGAGTTGTACCAGACATTTTCCAGAGCCCACAGAGTGCAGTTGATACTCATTCACTTGCTTTGGTTCACTGACATCTTAAGAGCGGATATAAGCACAATTACTACGTGTCACTGGAAGAGGACAACAAGGTAGTCCCTCCAGAACGTCCTCCAGAGTAACACCATGTTTGGGTCTTGATAACGTCCTTGGTTTTTCAGTGTTTCAGAAACTTGCTTCTGTTCCTCCCTTTTCGTTCTGCAGGACTTCCACCTGCAGGTCAGCCTGGATACTGCAGCTGAAGGGTGACCTGCACTGTGTGACAAAACCAGCTGGAAGAGCAGGTAGGTCTTACATTTCCAGCAGAAGGCAGGGACAACTCTGGCTTTGCTTTGGTAAGGTCCCGCAAAGTCAGGGACAGCTGGTGAGAGGCCTCATACCTGAGACTCAGTCATTTCAGCATACGAGAGAAGTGCAGCTACCAGTTCTGTATTCCACTTGTGGGGAATCATTTTCCCATGGGCATAACATGAAGTACTTATGGTTATTTTAGCCAGGTGGGTTTCAGAAGACAGCAAAAAGCCTGAGAAGCTCACCATTTGCAGATGTGGAAACAGTTTCTATAACTGACAACGTACTTTGGCCTTTTCTTATGAATGTCTATTGATAAACTCCTTCAGACATCAAATGAACTGGATAAAAACAGAGACCGTAAACAAAGAGCATCATTTGTCCTAACATTCACACTGTGCTCACTCTTAGGCTTCAGAGAAGCTTACCTATGAATCTGAACATGGTAGGAGAGGCTCTCTTTGCTGACCTAGACTGTATAAAATAAAATATAGTTGCTAAAATGGGATGGCTGACTTTGCTATAAAGGTCCGAGTTTCTCTTCTCCTTTGTTTGATAAATGAGTGTCATCAGAATTACTGTGCTCTCCTGAAGCAATTAGTCATTATCGGATGATCAAAAGTATTTATCAAAACTTCAGGTGCAGTGCGATTGATCTTCATTTGGGTTGGAAAGGTTTCCTTGCTGGATTTTGGAGAAGGAATCCATCAGTGGCACAGCCATCAAACAGAAGGCAGCAGGTATATCCTTGCCAGAGAGATATACGACTATGCAGAAATTCAAAAAGGAGCCAAGAACTGCAGCTCAGTAGCAGAGATGGCTACTGTCACCTGGCAAAGCTGCTGGGGTTTTGAGTGGGAGATGGAAAGAGCAGTTAACCAACACACCTGCATCAAGAACACCATAGCCTACCTTAAAATGCGCACAGAGGAATTCTAATTAAGGATTTATACAGCTGTGGAATCTTGAAATCTTCTGAGTAATGTGCAATGGACTGAGCTCTCCCTGGGAACTGCTCTTCAGTATTTGCAATATTGAAAACCTCCAGAGGAGCTATTCCAATGATGTGTTTGATCCACCTTATTCAGAAATCTTCATTTCAAGCTATGCAACATGGATCAAAGTAGTCCTAAATGTCCTTGTAGCTGTTACAACACTGTGCTCTTGAGCAATAGGTGTGTTTGAGAAGACATCTCGATGGCCGGTCTTGATCTTGTAAAATACTTTTAATGCTAGTGAAAGGTTATCAGGTTTCAGAAGACTTATCTTCAAGGTTTTGTGGTGATCTAAATGGTTTGCAGCTATGGATATAGTGCAGAAACTCTCTTTGTATGCTAACCACTGTTTCCATGTGTGAAAGAGGTTAATGTGTACTCAGGAGAAGCAGCCTTGCTCCTTGACACACCAGTTTCCTCTTGCTATTCAATAATTCAAATACAAATAAATTAAATCCCCAGGTGAACTGGAAATACAGAACTATCAGTGGGAATTGCATTTGCAATCGTCTTCCTTCCTGGGGCAAGTATTGCAGCAACAAAGCATTATACACCAACTCATTTTGACCATTCAATGAGCAGGCAAATTTTTCTTCTAATCAGTCTGTTTCTTTTCTTTCCTTTTTTTTCCCCTGACTCACTATTTATATAAGCTAAAAGGGGCCAATTTTTGACTGTTTTTATAAAAACAGGTACAAATTCAGACTAATCTACTGAATACAATTGGGTTACTCTGTATTAACAGTGGTATAAATAACAGCAGAACTTGGCATAGTGTTTCCAAATTAATAAACCTAAATGTTTTCCAACTAATGAAATAGCTTGAATATGATCAAACAGATTTTGCTTTTAATCTGTGAAAGAAAAATGTGTTTGCTTGACCTGTAAAGCAAGTTATGCCAAATTTGATCATGAAAAAACATTTATGACTAATTTTTAATGCACTGAAAACAACCGAAGTGGGAAATACTGATACACTAGTGTAACTATGACTGTGGAAATGGAACTAATGTAATAACTAAAATGAATCGGTGTAATGAAAGAATAAACCCACGGAGGCTGGTAATGCCTTAAAAAGGTGTGATTCTGAGCCTAACGTGTAGGGGAGGAATGAAAAAAACCTCAGCAGCTACAGCACGTGGCAGGAGGCTTTGCTGACATTTGCAGAGCATTGTGTTGTGCCAGCACTGTTGTAAAAAGTGTCTGAGAGCAAGAACGTTGCAAAGTAATGAACCCTGGAGCACGGTGAAAAAGAATTACATGTATGTGGACATAAATGTCGTCAGGTCCAGCATATTTCTATTGAAATTGGCAGAACAGCTGATGTAAAAAATAGGCTCAGAACCTTTTCTCGGTGACATACTATCCCTTCCCATTCACTATATTTAAAAAAAGAAAAAAATTCAGTCAAGGACATACATTTTTGACAGATAGCACATGTGATGGAGTGCTGACTCTGTGTATCTCTGAAAATTGAAGTAATTGTACCGTAAAGTAAAACTCGATAAATGCAGAGAGAAATTACTTCCATTGAGAGTGGTGTTTTGTTCTGTTTTCAAAGTATCCTTTTAATGTTGTTAGTAGATCTCCTTAAAAATAAATTATTTAAGGAGGCTTATCTTTAAAATACTACTAGAATTATGACTAGAAAACATATGAATCATTGCTGTTCTGTAGCACAATTAATTTTCATTGCTATGTTTGTGACCTACTTACACAGACTGCAAACACTAATCTCACTGGATAATTAAAAGAGTGTAAATATCATTTGTCCAGTCCCCAGTGATTTGTTTTAGAAATCCAATGAGCTCTCTACAGTAAACTTGCAGATAAGAAATCCTCAGTTACATACAGACTTTAATTATCACATAGCACTAATGATTCTTAATACTTGGTTTCATATTTTACACTTAGAATAATACAAACTGTATTTAACATGCAATTAAATATTTTCATCCATAAATCCATTTCTCTAACTGTAGCATTCTGATGCAACAGGATGTGGATACATTGTACAAAACAGGCAAATATATTTCTCTTACATATAGTCTTGGATAAAATATTCATAAAATTTTTGTTGTTGTAAATGAGATGTTCTGTAACATTTACTGCTGGCCTTCTAAATACAGGTGTATGTTTCAGGATTGGATCAAAGAAAGCAGTTTCACAATCAAGGACATATTTGGCTAAAAGTTATCCTGATTCAGTGATAAAATAAATTAAGCAATTAGAAATCATACATATTAGTTGCATGTATAATAAATTATATTGAGAGTCAGAACAAATGTGAAGTGGTAATACAAATAGACTGAATGGTACAAGCACAGCACATTGATAAGAGAAGCAAAAGACAAGGAAAAAATCCTTGACATTGAATGATAATTTCATAAAGAATAGTAAGAATGACAGAAATCCCAGCAATGCTGGCTTGTAGCCAGCTAAAGTTAGTAAATTTGTTAATAATGATGAGAAAGGAGAAAGCTTTATTTAATTTTGGGGGGCTTCTGTTGGAAAGAAACTGGATGACATACTTGCATAGCATGAAACACTTTCAAATCCACTAGTAAACTGAAAATAGTGTAACCACACCTACTTGGTATGTCTAAGTTAAATGGATAGATAAATACATCTTCTGTCCTTAAAAATACCTTTTAAAAGTATTTCAAAGACAGACCTTGAGTCCTGCTGCATATTGGTTATTAAATTATTTAAATACAAAGTAATTCAATCTTTGTTAAATATATTATAAATAGCTCCAAAGATCAAAGCTCCATGCTAGTAGTGATAAAGTTGTGGGAAAACCAGTAAATTGCAGATAATGTAAAGTAAAGAGTGAAGCATGCAATGGCCTTCAATGTAAGAACTCAACAGGGGATGTTAAGACAGTTGTTTATTTGGTACCTTACTGTGCTGCTACCAGAAGGACATATGGTGTGTTTCATCCTTAACTGTTCATTTTCTTCATCTCCTTATAATTAGAGTCCAGGTACCAAGCAATCACCATATGAGTAACTCACATACTTCACCATGCATGAGTGTTTTTTTCTTTGAATATCTGGAATCCAGATGTGTTTTCAGTGTGAAATAAGACACTATTTAACTCCAGGTATTTAACACATGGGTTTCAAGATCTTATCATTTAGTGCAATTGAAAAACATGCAAACCTTCAGTAGAGAAACTGCTGAGAGCTGCTACTTGCATCTCTTTCTCTATCGTGTATCATTTGCTCCCTCAATTCATACCAGTTTTCTGGTCCTCCCTACTCTCTTCACTCATGGACTAACTATGAGTATTTGGAAACAAAGCTCCCAGCCAGGTCTGGGGACACATGCTGAGGTAGGTGTGACATTTTGGACACTGAACTTTCCACCTATAAGTCACTAGCTAAAACCAGCTCAACTGAACGACGATTAAAATTTCATCTCTAAGAGCTTCCATGCAAAGGGACCGATATAGGAATCATTACACTGAATACACTGGAGGCACGTTAAACTAAGAACTGGAAAAGGAGTTGCCTCAGCTCCAGATGATGTTTTTATATGAGGAATTATTGTGGAGGAGCTGTCCCTTTTTAAGCTTGTACCTTACCTTGTTCTTGGAGTAATGTTTGTGTGTACACAAGCCATTAGCTGCATCCACAGAACTCTGTATTTGAAAAAATTCTGCTCTAAATTGTTATTATTATACTATGGAATAATTTGCAGGTTCATCAAAGAGGCTGCAAATTGCAGGAGCATTGGAGGCCAAATTAGTTATCCCCAGGAGATACAGCCTTCTCAGGCTGGGGTGGGGTAATATAGACATAGTTGTATCTGTGGAAAGCTTTTCTTGCAGATAAACACAGAATTTAATTCAAAAAGGCTATTATCTAATACTTCTAATTGATACTAATTTATTCTTTAAACTGATGTTTGTAATTATTCTTATATATGCAAAACAGTCTATTTGCATAACATACACACAGAGCTACACAAAACACAGCAGCCTGAGGTTCTACGTCTTCTTTCCCTGACTCATTATGTCATCTTTAATGTTTCTTTTTGCCCTTCTCCATTCTCTTTTTTTCCCTTGATAGAAAAATCCTTCTCCCTTATCATTCTTTCATTACTCTTTCTTTTTTCTTTCCTTGGTTTTCTTATTCTTTTTTTGATCTACACCTACTTACTTGTTTCTTCATTTTTCCAAAATCCATCCTCTTACCTGAGGTAAAGATATCCAGCAGTTGTCTTAGAATTCTGGCTGGCCTATCTACTAGTTGGCATTTGCTTTCATAGAGGGACTGGGTGAAACTCCTACTGTATCCTATCCCACAGAAGAGTGTTTCTCCTGCAATGGTTGTACACCAGTCCACAGATGCTCAGTAGTATGATAAGAAACTACATTTTAGAAGTAAATGCTAAAAACTCTTGTCATAGTAGGCTCTTCAGGCCCTAGGTTTTTCTTTAGTAAGACTGATGGAAGTAGTATATTAACCTAGAAACTATTAATAACAATTGCAGACTAAAATATGGTAAGTGACTAGGCTTCATCCTGCGTCCGTAGTGCACCACCCTCAGGGTTCCTCACCTCCAGGACATCTGTTCCCAGTCACCCCACTCCTATATATCTCCCTGTCATTCTTGGCTTTCTGTCCATCACTAGAGGTGACGTTTAAGCTCATTTGCACTGCCCTGTCATGTTCAGACCACCAGGAGCTACTGCTCCACGTCCTCCGTCTGCCTCTTGGTCCTTCACCCCAAGTGTGAAGCTGGCCACACCTTGTGACACTGCAGACCTCAGTCTCTTCCCAGTCCCATTTTCCCTCCTCCTTTCCCTTCTTTTGAAGGCAATAGTGCTCCTACTGGCAAAATGCACCAGTCCATATCAGTACAGTGATGACAAGAACCAGTAAAATGTTATTAAAAAGCCATGAAGTCTTTACATGATCAGTGATGAAAGTCACAGCATAGTTATGTAAATTAATAGTTTCTTGCATGACTCTCTTGATCTGACTTTTACAGGGGGGTTTACCAAGCACTGGAATGTCATCTCTCTCTACAGGAAAAACTTATGCTGGCTTTCTAATAAGAACAAACAGGCAGACCCTGCAAAGATACTGACACTCTTCCACACCCTAAGCTGAAGTGAATGTTATTTGGACACCACTTGCTGTTGTCATAGCTCTAGCAAGAGTAAAGATGCAGACACTGAGTTGAGACAATAACAGCCAAAATGTGGAAATTACCATCATAGACTGTTCTGAGAGCAAAAACTGACTGCAAGTGACACAGAGGAATCTGAAAAGGGGTTGCATGCAATGAGATTATTCTTCAGTTGTGAGATGTGGCATGCCTAAAGTGAAAAAAAAATTATTTTTGTACAATTTTATCTTGCATTCTAAGAATTATTTTAGCAATTGAAAAATACTTCTTTACCACCCAGATGACTCAAAACTTGGTAAACAGGTTTTCTTTGAACTTCCTAATTAAATTAGTTTTGGGTAGAATGCAAGCACAATAAATTCCAGCTCTAAAGGTCACATTTTGGAAACATTATAAGCCACTTAACAACAGAAGCTTGTAAGGAGAATGCTTGCTCAGCCTTTATGACTGTCTTGCAACACTGTAATAGCACCGGGACAGCAGTATTACTGTAATTAAATATCCTTTGCAACAGTCTGGAGAAGCGGAAACACTGGTCATCTAAGCTGTGTAGTAGAGCAATACCCTTGGGACTGAGATGTGCACAAGGGTTAACTCTTTCTCAGGCATTGTAATGTGACAAGCATCAGCTCCCACATATATAGCTCAGCCAATAAGCTTGTATTGATAAAACGATTGAATATATATGTTTTATTGGTCAAAACTTTTGTACATATGGAAGAGGGAATTCTTAAATCTGTCCATTATGGGATTCAGGAGATTTAGCTTTAGCCATTTGAGACTGTTCCTCTCCTTATCCTTCTGTGGTTATGCTTTCAAGGGCAGAGAGAGTAGGACAGGATGTGTGGCTGTGCCATAGTCAAACCAGCAGATTGATTTCCAGTTACAATACACGTGGGGTGGAGGGGTGGCAGAGGCACACGGAGGCCTCCCATGGTTCATGAGCAGCCTCCTAGACAGAATGGAGAAGTTGGCATCCAAAACTGTCTGAGCTGAATCCTTCTGAGCCTGTCTGTCAGTGCCTCACCACCACAGCTATTTCACATTAGAGAAAACAGCTACTCAGGTAATGCTCTCTGTCTTATTAGCTACAGGTTCTTAAGCATGAATCTGAGAGCAATAGGTACATACCCATATGCAATATGAGCTTCTGTGCTCTCCAAGAATTCTTCCATGACAAAAGGTAAGGACAAACTTTGGGAACTGCTCACTCTGATAAGTGACATTTTATTCTATGGGAACAAACTTGTATACACTCACACAATCATTATAACTAAAAATATAGAAATAACATGGTTTCTACAGCGTAAAAAAACCCTAAACAAACCAATAACAAAAATAGCTGAGGGATAAATTATGGGAGTAAACAAGACACTCTTCTGTCCTGCAGGTTCACCTGGATGTCATGGCTGATTCAAGACTTGTGTACCACCTATGATGTGCCTGACTGCATCCAGGGCAGTTTTTGTATACCTTTGTCAAACAGCCACCATTTGGGCTGCTAGCAAGTTTGTTCTTAACCAAAACTGGAAAAAACTGCATAGCTTGCACACCTAACTATGAAAGTAAAAGGTATGAGACTACTATGCTCTCTGTAGAGACAACATAGAAACACATCTAGAAAAGTGGCTTTCATATTTCCTTGAGATATTTAAGTTCTTTCTACATATCTCTATCCCACAGCAGGTTGAATCTTCTAGGAATATTTGCTTCTGTGGTATCTCCCTTCTTAAGCAACACTGGAGGTTTTCACTATTGCGAGCAAAAGTTTTTAAAATCTGAGCTTATACGTGAGGCTAAGAGGTTTAGCTGAGAGCTACAACAGTCATCCTCTCTGGTTTGGGCATGGATGACATTGTGCAATTCATACTGTCCAGGGAGTGATACTTGTACTGACTCACTGCATTGCATTTCATGGCTTGTATTATATTCTGGTTCCAAATATAAAGTACAAAGAGTGGGATTATACTAATGTAGTAAGTTTGTTTCTACATGTTTTAAAAATTAACATTCGTTGGATTGTTTTCAGCTTACTTGTGCATTTAATGTATTGAACACTCACATGTGATTTAAGTTGCAAACTCCAATAGAGTATTTCTACATGCTATAGAAATGCAGAAAACTTCCTCACGCCCTCCCCCCACTACATATTCATACTTCTTATGTCTGCCAGATGGTGTGGAGCAAATTATTCTAGCACTCAGACCATGTGAATTTTAAGCAGATGAATATAACAGTCTGCACAGCACTTTGCCTTCTTTTATCATTGACTGTAGTGCTGGCCTGTTTGATCACACCCCAGAACAAACAAATCTCATTAATCAGTGTTTTCCTTTTTTTTTTTTTTTTTTTTTTTTTCCCCTTTGACTGCTTTTTCCTTTCCATTCACTTTTGGAGAATTTCTTTGGGAAGCCTTGTTTTTAGGGGGAGACAAATTTTTCAGTCTGTTTGGTGCTTTTATTTAAAAGTGAATTTAGCTTTAAGAAAAAGTGCCACTGTGATAAAACTGAGAAATAGTGCAGTTCACATATAAATTAAACTTAGCCTGGACATCTATGATGCAAGTTATCCACTAGTAATCCACAGCAATTTACATCTCTATAGTTGAAAGGGTAATGTGATTTAAAATCCACGTACCTTACATTACTAGGACTCTTACTGAAACTGTCATTGAAGATTCTGAATTATGCAATTTGAATATAGTTACTTCACCTCAAATGTCAGCGACATCAGCCAAGCAATAATTTGATGATGTTGCTTAATTCACTCTGCCATGACTGAACTGGTCTTGAAGCACTCCTGACTTTTTGTTTTACTTTCAGTTCACAGAGTCATAAAAATATTGGTCAGAAGGGACCTTTGGAGATCATCTGGTGTAACCTCCTGTGTGACTTAGGACTCTTGCCAGTGCTAGATCAGGTCAGCCATGGCTTTATCCGTGTGAGTCTTGAAAAGCTCCAAGGATGGAGATTTCACTGTCTGCCTGGGGAAACAACAGTTTGAACCAGTGCTGCACTGTCCTCCTAGTGAGTCCAAACCTCCCTAACTGAAATTTGTGCCCATTGCCCTTGTTACATTGTCTGTACTATGGAGAAGAGTTTTGCTCCATCACCTTTGTGACTCCTATTCAAGCATTGAAGGCTGCTAACAGATTGTTGCTTAGCTCTTCTTTGCCAGACTAAACAAGCTCAGCTCCCTCATTGCTCACTGATGGCCAATGACCAACCACTCCTCCTTGATGCCCCACCTGTCTTGGTGGCCCTCAGATAGACCCTTTCCAGCTTCTCCACATCCCCTTCAAAGTTGGACGTAGACTCCAGATGTGCCCTGGCCAGTTCACCTCACCAACAGTGTCTGAATGAATCACCCTCCTCACAGCTGACTTAAGAAAACAGGTGTTTAATGCTGTTGGCTACTGAGTTCTTGCAGTAGATTTCCTGTATTAGGACTTTGAATCATAAAGACCTTTGCTTCTTAGAGAACTATTGTGGAATACAGAACTTTTAGTACAGTCTTGGCTTTGCTTCTTGACTGTACTGGGGCTGCTTACAGTTTTCAGGGTGATCATTTATCCGGTATCACGAATATATCATTTCTACTCCTCCTCCAGACTGAGAAGGTAACAAAGTGAATTTGAAGGCCAAGGCACCATCACTTGAGCACATTTCAAATAAATATTCAGCAAAAATATAGTCTTTTGCTCTGTTGTTTTCCCTAATAAGCTCTTTGATGGGGATGAAAAAGAGACAGAGGTTTGGGGAATTTGGGAGGGAGGTGGGTTGTAAAGCTATTTTCAAGAGCTAAATTTAATCGTGTGGCAATTTTTTGCCACATAATAGTAAGTACATATTTCTGACAGTGAAGACCTACCCAGAAATACAGAATACACACTGGGAGGGAGTCTTAATGTTGAAGGTACCAAACCACGGTAATAAGCAGTAAAGAAACCCTTACTTATCTCCTCTTCAAAATTAGAAGCCTTTGTTAATATTCCAGCACAGACCTGGTTTATGGAGCTGCTGGCAACAGCAGCAGATCTATTTGAATCGAAATGAAAGCTGATGGAAGAAATAAAAATACAGTGCAGCAGCCCAGTGCTGATAACCGTGTGTGGTACGCACCACATTGAGAAAAGGGAAGGAAGGAAGAAGCACTAACAGTAGCATCAGTGCAGACTGGGATGTATTGCATCACAGGCATCTTGAAAGAAAATATGATGAAACTCAGAAAGCTGTATTCACTGAACAACAGTAAGTTCAGAATTTAGGCTAACGCTTAATTCTGATCTTGACTCAGTGTAGGATAATTAGATTTAAGTGGTATTTAACATTATGAATTTTTCCCTTCCTGTTTCTTCTTTCTTTCTTATTCTCACCTGCCTCAATGACAAAGTCACAGTTGCACTCCACATAGCATCTGGGCTCATCTCCTGGGAGATCTGTGACACTGTACCTAGAACATATGGCCACTTTGCACTTTCCCTGACCGAAGCTTCACCTGTAGTCTTCTCTCTTAATTTGTTCTATATTCTTCTTTTTCCCCCAATGAAGTATTAGTTCTGCTTCTCTCTCCTTTGTGGTTTGGAGTTGATTTCTCAACATTGGTAACTTGCAAATTATTTTTAATTGAAAGCAACTGTTGGTGTGTGGGAGTACATATACAGCCTATGCAAGCCCGTGCATGCATGCAGCACAGAGGAAGACTGTCGAAGACAGGCAGGGCGGTGTAGCCACAAGCTGTATGTATTGTAGAACATTAGGATAAAGGGGGAACAATGGGTAAGAAGTAGGTCTGAGGTTTGCAATTTCATACCAATGTGCTGGTGCAGACACACAAGCCTGCACATTAAATGTTTGATGGGGGCTTTAAGCCAAAAGAAGGTGATATCCTTCCTTTTCCTGAAGTGATTTGTCATTCACTCTTATGACTCTTCCATGTTTATTTTAAAACTTTATCCCTTTAGAAAGTCTGAGAAGAGGCTCTGTTCAGAAGGCTGAATTTTTCTTCATCTTTCTTCTGCTTCTGCTTCTCTTTGTCTTGTAATTGTCTGCTCTTACACTCTTCCATCCCTTTACCACTACTGGTTTTTCCCTTTGCATTCTTATCTTTTATACGCTCTGCTCTTTTTCCTTCCCTCTGGGGAGAACACAGTGTTGGAACTGAGATAAACCTAAAGAAGTAGTATTCCTCCAGGGAGCATCCAGATCGTAGGCATCAGCGTAACTGGATGATTTTGTGAATACAAGAGTGCATAGGACAAACTGTATCTCAAAAACTTAATGCTGAAATAAATTAGTGTTTTTCATACCGACCCTATGAAACAGCACAATTTTCAGATCAAGTCAGCAGATGTTTCTGAAAACATTGACACCAATCCCAATCTTAACTATTGTGGAGTTAGTATAGAAAAGTGATTTGTTAAGATATGACAAAGCAGATTGTGAACGTGTGTCTCAGCTATTTCTTAGTATTACCTATGGAGAACATTTTAATTTAATAGTATTAATCACCATAGCATTAGCCAGGGGTGGCATTTACTCTGAATCAGAACAGAGATGGGAAATGCCATGGTTACAAATAAAGCTACCAGAGATCACCTGCAGAATGTGCCCTGGTTACTGTTCAGTGGCATTCTTAAAGCACAAAGCAGTAAACTTCTAGATCCATCCTGGGGATTACAAGACATTATTACTCTCAGCTTCCTAGCAATGTCCCTCTGCTGACTGTTAATACTTTCCTGCTACCCTAATCTTCCAAGAAAGCAATTTATATAAGTGCTCCCTAACTCATTTCTGTCCAGATGAGAAAGGTTAACTTAAACCAGTTCAAAATCGAGCTCTTTCTTTGTTAATGCAGCTTATTTGGCAAAAGTACATCAGAAAGCTTGTAAAAACTACACCTATGGGAGAACTTTAAAGGATGTGTAGGAAGGATATTAGAGCTTTCTGTTGTATGAATGTCTATTAATAGACAGGTAACAGAGTTGTTCAAGTCTTGTTCTGGTTATTTTAGATTTATTTTTAAGTGTCCAAATAGATTCGCCGTTAAAAAATGAGCACATAAGAGTTTCATTTGATTTAACATCCTCTACAAAGGTCCATGGTGTTTCAGCTATGTCTTGGAGGACTTGAAATATTTCTTCCTACTGTACTGTTCCTGCAGACCATGCTTTACTGTAGGATATTGCATGCTTTTCACAGAATATTTGTACTGAAGATTCAGTCCTTACCCCATCACACTCCTACACAAGGTGCTAAGCAGCACTGCCTTCTTTTAAAGGAAAGAAAATTCTCCAGCATTCTCCACTATAAATTTGCTCCAAGGTATTAATTAACTTCCACTGGAATCCATGGAAAAATAAAGCTAATGTCAAATATCTGAATATTTCTGCAAAAAATGCTGAATAAGTGTTTTTCTAAGAACAGCTAATATTATTCATGTAAGTGTATCCAAATCAATCAGGATGTCACTTTAATGTAGGATCAGTCATCTGGTATAGAAAAATGCATATTAAAAAATAGCTTTTACAAGAAAATACACAATTCTTTGGTCCTGATCCCCCAAAGATATATTCAAGTACTGAACTTTATTCACTATGAGCTGTTAGGTCATGGATATTTTCAGATCTGGAAGCTGACAGTGTCCTGTCTCCAGTTGCTTGTCTATGTCCCCATGCTACTCCATCTGTTGTCCTTGTTGGGAAACCAAACAGGCTAAGAAACTGCTTTTATGTTGTTGTTGCTAGGCTATTTTTTTAGCCATATTGGTTTAACAGACTGATGCACTGCATGACTACCCAAACAACCATGCCATAGCAAGGGAGAGAGTACTGCAGAGATGGGACTGAGCAGTCAGGGTTGGGTAGGTCAGGGACTGCTTAGGTAATGCTGCAGCACAATCTTGGAAAACCTGATTTACTCCTGTGGAACTACTTGCTGCATGTTAAATATAACGTAAGACTAGGCTGTGTGTTACATATTTCATGTACCATTGCGTAGACAGAAAGTACTCAAAAAATGTTAAATTGCAGAAGAAAGTACCTCTTTTCTTGTGAATACCTTAATTCTGCCTCCCTTCTTATTATAGTAGTATTGCAGTAATAGTACAGTATTATACATTCATATACTATGCACAATGCTTTACACAATATAGTAGTATTACACATTCATAGAAGACAAAAAGAAGTTTGAACCAACATTGCTTTATTTAGGCCATGTAGGCTGCATAACACCTAACAAGCACAGATGAGTCCAAGCCTTTTCTGGAGGCATCTCATACAACAAGGAAATGTTCACTCACATGATGCAAGACGGGGCCCAAGAAAATGAAGCCTGAAAGCAAGCTGCTGCCTTCAGAACAAGTTATCCGCTTTACAGTCCAGGTTCAAAAAGTCTGAGCAAGACTATAGCAACCACATGCTCCTCACCATCCTCTTTCCCCATACTTTCCAGATCTGGGCAGAAAACTGCATTTACATAATAAATCAACCTGTACATGTATAGATCAACTATCCTATGTGCCTAGGGCAGGCCCAGTTATACAAGAAAGAGGCCATATATATATGGTTCACCTTTGCAATGGCAGAATTGTGTAGAAGACAAGGTCACCACGACTCTAAATACAAAAACGAGCCTAAGGGCACATGAGACAGCTCTTTATGTTAACCTAGAAGATATGGCTGTTATAATTTTAAAAAATGCTGCAAGTATAACGTTCTTCTTGTTTTCAACTGAGAGACAAGTTGCTCTATCTCTTCAAAGAAGGTCACTCACCAGAACATTGTATTGGTTCTTTTGTTTTTACAAGAAGGAGCTGGTCTAGCAGCACCCTCTCCTTTCCCTTTGGGAACAGTCTTGCTTAGTAGAGAGAAGGATATCATTACAGGGTATGCAGCATAACATAATTCCGCCCCCCCCCCCCAAAAAAAAAAAATCCCAAAACTTAGCCAGTGGCTTCTTTCAGCTCCTTTAGGACTCTCATACTGGTTTTCAGATTATTCTAATGTTACTCCCAGCTGTCAGCTGGGGGTAAAATGACACACACTGACAACTAATCTCATTTCTACAAGGCTGGGGCTTTATGGTAATAAGTTGTCAAGAGGAGGTAACACAGCTGCAGAAGTTTAAATCTGCTTTCAGTGTGTTCATTGGCTGCTGCAGATTTTTCTGCAAGTGGTCTTTTAACAGTTGGGAGAAAATTTTGATCATCTGGGGAAAGAATAAGGAAGGCAATTTGTAAAAAAATTGGACCCAGCTGCGCAAGGTATGATTATTAATGTTTATGGTTTGTTACAAGCTATTTCTAGGATATGATGGATTTTTAGTCTGCATAATTTTCTACTGCTATTATTTTGTTAAGTAGTCTGGAACTTATTATGAAGATAAGGATTAGTATTTACCACTTTAGATGTTAGTAGCCCATGAAGTAGAGGTTATTAGATCACCTATTGCACTGCTCGCTAGCTTTTGTAATCTTAGCTTGTTGAAAATGTGTATGCTCTATAAAGATAGCAGAAACTAAGCAAATAAATTTCCTAATACTTAAGCAGATACTCAGAGTGAAGATGTACCACTGGTAGATCCAGCATGCTTAATCTTTGGCATGAATATGAATGTTTTACAGATTGCATTAAAGAGAGAACTTAAAAAAGTCTTAAGGAGCTAACGCAATAGTGAATAAGAGATGATTACAAAAGGAATGAAAAATATATACCAATGTAGTACATTTTTTCCTTCTGCTCATGTGAAAAATTTGCAAAAGAAAATGCAAGAAAGAATCAGACCTTTGCAAAAGAAGTGCCAACTGAAAAACCTGCATTTGCTTTTCTTCCAATATTCTAGCACAAGATCAAACAACAAACTTGAAATTGAGGTTTTTCTGTGACTATAAACAGTTCCCCATGACATAGTTACTGCTCCCTAAAAACACCTTATGTTTAGGGAGCTTCTCCCAAGATTTCAGACTTGGCCTAGCAAGCAGTCAGATTGTAAGGAGCTTAAGAGATAAACTGCCTTCACATACAACTTATCAGTCTGTAGTTTCAGACGTTTCTGAATGTGGAAGGTATTAAAACAATGCCATTTTAACCACAAAGATCTAGAACTTACCAGAACAGTGTGTAAATTCAGTGTACAATAACTGTAATTTAGATGTATAACCTAATTTACTCAGGGGTGATATTTTGTATTAACACTGTCTCTTGAACTTACCTTCAAAGTACATAGTGAATACTTGCTCTTGCAAGGTTTCTCAGAGGGTACTACAGGTGACCATAAGGCCTTAGCAGGTGATTGAGGGGCTTAGAATAGCAGCTGGTTGTCTACAACAGTGTATTTCCTTCTAGAGAACGGGGTTGGTTTTAAAAAGTGATTTGTCACTCTGGTTAACGTTGTAGTAGATACAACTGTGATCTCTCTCTCCTTCTCTTATCTCTCCCTCTTTTTTTCTTCTTTATGAAACTTACCAAAACTGTTCAGACCTTTCTGACCTGCAGACTCTGTTACAATGTGTTCTGTATGGGATATCATTTAATAAGCATTCACAAAACTCGAATAGTGCCTGTATGGCTGATAAAGTTTGCTGTCACGGCAATACTGCTGTTGCCATGCTGGCTTCCTACAGTGTACTTCCCAGAGCAATTCAAAGTGTTGATTTATATATATTTGAAGTGTTGCAAAGTTTAGTTTCTGTAATTACAGAGAAGCTGCCTCTTCACTGCAGAAATTGGGATCAGCTCATGTATTCATCTTCATATTTTTAAATTTGAAAAATGTGGAAGTCTGACATTTTCAAACATACTCTGATTGTGGGTTCTTGTCTCAACTATTCTTTCTCTGATGATATGACTGAACATGAGGTTAAGATCCATTTATTCACATGGGCTTGGTGGGGGAGGACAGAATGAGAGTTTGTCTGTGATGAGCATTTGCATTTAAGGCTCCTGCGCAATTTTTGAAGGGTATTACTCATTTTTTAATATATATATATATATTCTTTTAAAACAGTGATTGCAATGATAATTATCAGAAATACTTCCAGTTTTAATATTTTAAAATGAGTTTGCAGGAAATTATTTAATATCATATTTTGTAGATTTATAAAAAAATAGGGGTTAGACTTGGTTTTAAAAAGGAAATTATTAAAAAGAATATATTGGCAGCGCAAGTGTGGCCATAGCATTGGGAGCATATAGAATGTAGCTTAGGGTCTACCACAAGCCAGCAAACCATAAAAGAAATATATACTACAGAGGTTGTAGGGCTCTAACACACAAGCTTGAGCAGATTTAAACCTCCCCTAGCTGTCTGTCTTACAACTCTGCTCATTATTGTCACTTCCATTGCAGCAGCAGTACGTGGTTTCCCTTCACCATCCATTTTAGCTTAAGCCAGTAAAGAAGGTGTGTTCCAACTAAGATGCTATGCTGGATAGATCTCATTTTTCTGCCCTTGATAGCCTCTAGCAAAGGGGTGAAGCAATTAGCTACAGGCAGTAATATCCTGAACTCTGACATTAGACTTCTCTGTCAGAAACCTCACCTGATTCAGGGTAGGTCTTTGAATTATGGCTTGTCTGAAACCCATGTTTATTCTTTTAGGGAGAAGGCGATGCACAATCATTTAAAAAAATATATATTTTAGAGATAATGTTATTTTCCAAATGTTAATGCTCCTTTCAACCCAAATAGCGTAGTGAGTATTACGCCCATGCCAAAAGCAAAGAAATATTCACTACTAATTGGCTAAGAGGATTTTGATACCAGTGAGTATACTTTTTAAAACTAGGGTAAGAAATGGAGAGTAGAAGAGCAGATAGGCAAATGGCAACTCATAAATTTTCTTCTGTTTCGGTAATCTAAGATTTTCATTTTTATAGATGGATATAAAAGACTTGGGGGGAATATAAAAACCTCTTATTTAACAAATGCCTTTGAAAAGGCAGAAAATATGCTTAAATATGCCCTATTTTCCACATTCCTTTCATCCTTTAGGCTTTTGACGTAATGCTTATCACTTTGTCATTATGTCAATTTGTGCTTACCAATCTTTTTTTCTCTTGTCTCATCTTATATTTAGGTTGTGATCCTGCAAACACTTACCTACAACATGCTTAGTTTTGCTACTCTTAGTAATCCCTTTGAAGTTAAAAGGATTATTTGCATAAGTAAAATAAGGCATGTGCATGCTTGCAGGATGAAGGCCTTACATTTGTAAACTCTTTGGGATGGGACAAGATCGTTTATTATGCAGCTGTATAGTTCAAAGCATGGTTGGGTGGAGGATGAGTTCAGGAGTTTGCAAAGTATTGTTAACAGAGTGAACTAGTATGTGGGGTAGCAGCGTGGGGCATAGCACTCAAGTAGCTGCTCACCCCAACTCACACACAATTTCTTTCCCTTCTTTTTTTGCCTTTGCTGCTGAGGTATAGCCTAAGATGTCATACCTGCTGAGCTACCTGATCCTTTTTTCCTACCTCCTAAAGCAGAAACTTTCCTGGTGTTGGCCATGTGGTAACCTGGAGCAAAACCATAAGTAGTTTATGCTGCTGCGCATAGGGAGAAGCAATCAAGATCTGGAACGTATAGCTGCAGAGCTCTTCAAGCTCCCGTCGTTGGACATTTGCTGCCTTCTGAGAACCACATAGCAGTAGCCGCTCATTGCAACTAATGCATGTAATACTTTTATCTTCTTCCCCTGTTTTCCCACTTTCCAGGAAGTCCTGGCAACTATTTTTTTTCTCTCCCTTCTCTGAGAAGCTAAATGTGTGCTATTCAAACAGTCTATTTCAATAATCATTTGCTTTTGTGTAAGACAGCCATAATTTAAAATCCACTTGGGGAGATGTGTAGAAAGCCTTCCCTAGCTGCATTCTGAGAACACAGTTCTGTGTATAGTACCACAGCATCACAAAAAATAAGCTTGATATTTGGGATAGAGAGAGACATCCTGTAACACTCTGGCAACCTCTGACATAGATATTCCAGTGGTTTTGTAATATAACTTGAAAAATTACTTCCAGCTTCACAGGAAAAGCTCAAAATCCAGTTTTCCAGGAATATTATTTTGGTTGATAACTCTAAGCAGAAAAATGTTATTTTTATTACACTAGTGTCTAGAACTCCAGTTGAGGTGTGTGTGCCATTTTGTTATATTGTCTAAAATTAGGGACAAGAATGCTCTTCTTTTAAAGAAGATACTCTAAGAACTTGTCTACATGAAATATTTTAGTAGTTATAGTGATGTAAACCCAGAAAACCTTTGGAACGTGAAGCTATGGACAAACACCCACATGCTGAGCCAGCTGTGCTTATAGAACAGGTCACTGCTGCTAGATGATCTTTCTTGACCACTTTTGTATTTGTTAGCTGAGCCATTTATGCTCTTACAGTCAGATAGAGTTAACAAAAAAATATTATTTCAAACAACCAAACTAATCCAATTCCTTTGACCAAAATGCTTAAGGAGCAAGTACACATTCAATTAGCTGACCAAAGGATGTAGTAATATCTGGCGGAAGGGCTGTGAAGAGTGACAGGGAGGAAGCCCTGCAAAGTGCATGTTTTTCAACAAATGTACCCAGATGAAGAGAGATACTGATATGATAGTAGTGCTTTTAGTGTCTATCTTAAAACTGCTTATCTATGATATGCATTGAAATCACTACAGTGGTGCTGAAGGAGCATGAGATAGACTGGGGAGGAATAGAGAACAGAATGTGCAATGGTTGATGTTCTCCAACTAGCTGTCAGAAGTATCAAGAAGAGTGCTTCTTGCCTTTCCAGAAGCTCTTAGAAACTGGCTTTTAGGAGCTGTGCTGAAGTATCAAGTGACTGCAGCTGGTGAGACTTAGTGCTGGGAGGGAGCAGAAATGGCAGAAGGAAGTTGTGTCTGAGCAGAGATTGTTCAGTGTGCTGCTAACCTGGTTAGGGCATCTCGTTGTCTGCCTGACTTCATCATCTCCTGCCCAGGCTCATCTGTGCCTCAGAGGACAAATGCTGTTTGCATGGATGGTTAACCCAGTTCTTAAAAGGTGCTGGCGGTGGTAGGAGATGGCAAACAACTCAGGGGCACAAGAAACAGCTCTCAGGACCAACTCTTCTAGACCGGGCTTAAACCTGCAGACTTCTGCTGGCAGTTACACTGGTTGGAAGCATGAAAAATAATGAATTACAGCTGTAACTGTTCAAGCAAAACCTAACTGTATTGAGGAAATGGCACTTGAACTCATGTGTCTGGTTTCACTTCAGGAATTGTTACTAAATGCCATCATAGCTATGCTCACACTTAGAAGACTTTGATGGAGTAGAACTAAATGGGTCTACTGGAGTTTGTGTTATGAACACAAACTTCCTTTGTGCTGGTAATCTAACATTGACAACTGGCAAAAACTAGTAACTGTTTCTGGGTCTTTGAAAGACAATTTTTTTTCCACATGAAAAACACTGCCATGAATACTTATTGTTGACGTTTGTGTAAAGGCTATATGTGCTTTTTACAGAATGTAGCTTTAACATCCCTAATTTAATTTCTGATGTTTCAGATGACTTGTGAAAGATTGCCTTCCTCTGCACGCAAGGCTAACATTCCCAGGGAAACCTGCGACAGCCTAAAATAGAGGCTTACCAAGACAGTTATCCTGGTTTAAACTCCCTCTGGGGAAACTCCCGCGCACGCGTGCCCGGACGAACAGACAGGGCTGTGGAAAGGTGTTTTTCTTGTAGGGCACCAACGGTAACGGCCTGCCCCGCCCCTCAGGCGCCCACCACCACCCCGCCGCCATCACGGCGGGCCCCGAGCGACCGTTAGGCGCGCGCCGAGGGAAAGCTTTCGTAGGTGGGCCCGCGCGCGCGCGCGCGCTCCGCCTTCTCCCGCCCCCACTCCTCCCTCCCCGCAACCTCGCCGCGCGCGCTGGCTTCTCGCGCAGGCTCAGCGCTTCCTTCCGGCCGCCATTTTAGTGGCTGTGCCTGGCCTCGCGGCGCTGCTGCTGCTCGAGGAGCGGAGAGCGCGCCCCGCCGTACCCAGACGCGGCCGGCCCACGCACCCACCCACCGACCGCCTCACCGAGCGGCTGCCCGCCGTACCGGCCGCCCGCCGTCGCCATGTCCAAGCGTCACCGCCTAGATCTGGGGGACGATTACAGCTCCAGCAAGAAACGCACGACCGACGGGTAAGGGGTGGCGCGGCCCGGCTCGGGGAGCGCGGCCTGCGGCGGTTGGGGGATCACAGCGGCTCCTGCGCAATCCGCTCCCCGAGTCTTGGCTCTGGGCGCGCCTCGCGGGGCTGGGCCTCTCTGGGGAGCGGGGCGGCCGCCATGCGGGGGGGGAAGGAGAGGGTTGCAGCGGTCGAGGCCGCGCGGGGAGCTCCCAGCGGCGCCGCCTCGGCTGGGCAGGCCCGGGAGCCTCGGCGGCTCCCTGGAGCGCTAGGCCTGGGCCCGGCATCGGCCTTTCTGTTGGGGCCGGGCCCCTCGGTGAGGACGAAGGAGGCGGATGGCGGCGGCAGCGCGGTGGTGGGGAGCGGGCGGGGAGAGCCTCGTGTGGCGATGTGGGGAGGGGGAAGGGGAGGAAGCCGCCGGCCCAGCCGCTTGGGCGAGCTTAGCTGGGCTGGGCTCCCGTCGCGGCGGAGCCGGGGGCGGCGCGCTGCTCGGCCCACTCCCCGCGCCCGGCTTTGTCTGCGGCTCTTTTCGTTCTTTATATCTGGGTTTTTTCCTTACTTTTTTTTTTTTGTTTATTTTCTTCTTCCTTTTTCTGGCTTGAGAGGTCTGGCAAACGTTGGTCCTACAGGTCAGCATGAGGCTTGTTCCGCCTGTATAATTAGTGCCTAGACTGGTAGGAACGTTATTCCTTTGTTAACGTCTTTCACTCAGTAACCATCAGAGGTATGCTTGAGTTTAAGTAAGAATCGATGGTGAGATGAGTTTTGGGGTAGGGGTCAGGGGAGGGATTGTGTTTTTTTCCTTAGTTTTGCAAAGGCTTAAGTTTTAGGACTGTACTGCACAAGGTTTAGCAGATTTTCATTAAGGTTAGTGAAATTGAAGGAACACAGACAATACACTGGTGCTCTTCTTTTATACACGGTTGTTTTAGAGCTTTCTCTGCATAATCTCTTACCCTGTAATTGGGGAAGGGGAAGGTGGGTCGCTCTTCAAAGTAAATTCCTAAAGTCTAAAGGAACACAAATAAATACTATGTTTATATAGTCAGTCCGTCTTGATGGAGCACAAAAGACTTCTGTGAATTAATCTTTCTAAAGTCCAACAGCATTGTTTTGGACTAGAGTATTTACCTAAGAAAAATACTTAATCTTGTTCTCAAATAACTAAAAGTCTACTGTCGCACTTAGTGTTCACTGATACAGGCTCTTTGCAAAACTTTTTTTTTTAAAGGTGAGCTTGTGTAGCTTCAGCTTTTAGCCCCTGGACTTTTTTTTTCCTGCTAAACAAAAGTGAATGTTTATTATTGAACATCTATTTCGTGTATTTAGGATCACTATAGTTTTATTTTTTTAAATAAATGTATTGAGCTATTTCTCTCCTTTAATCCATTTTTGCATGATTTGCCAAAAACTGAAACAGCTTTTCTATGAAAAGTTGTGCATATGCAGCCTTTTTGTAGGTATTTTTGTAAAATTTTCCAATGGTCATGCCAAAATTTGGCATTATTTAAATGTGGTATAACTGTTACGGTTAGCTGTAAAGATAATCACACGCTAGTATTTCCTTATTTGTATGTTAATGGGTTTTATAGTTTTGGTATAGTTTTATTTGGCATTGTTTTTACTGATTATCTACTGTGATCCTGAACTCTTAGTCTTACCATATTGTATATGCAGTAATAAGTTCCCACCAGTGATAAAACTTTTTAACCAGAAGTCTATGACCTTTATGGCACCTAAAAACTATACAAGTGCTGGTCTTGTGCCCATTCTTTGCCCCTCCTTCCCTGCCAATAAAAACATTAAATGGCATAGGACTGACAAGAAGTCACTATAAGCATAATTATTGAGTGTGATTATTTCTCATAGTACTTGAAATCTTAATTCATGTAGCACAAGCAATACTAATCTTACATTGTCTTGATTTATTTTAGGGTAGTTTGGGTTTACAGCTTATGGAAGGTGGTAAGGAGAACGCACAGAGAGATTCTTGTTAATAGCACATATATATGTCTTCCTCTGTGCCAAGATGCCTTTATGCAATTTAGTTGGTTTTGGAGCTGGATTAAGCAGAATTAGCTCCTTGGATGGTTACCACTTCACATGCAGAATAATAGTTTATCTTGCATTCAAACTGGACCACCTGACTAACTAGTATTTTTTTTAGTTCCTTTTTAATTGAGGCCTCTATTGGTATGTGTGGCTCTACATGGCAACGATGCCAGGCCAATAGGCTTGTAATTGTTGCTGTAACCTTAAGCATCAACACAACATCTGTTTTCTTCCAGTCTTGCAAGTATCATCTATGAAGTAAAAAACTTTTTGGAAAAATGGGAAATTTATGGAAGGCTTTTGATTGCAGTGTTTGAGTAAATTGCATACGTACTATTTAAAATCTGTTAATTTTTTTCCAAACATACTTAACTTTAGTTGTTGTGTAACATGGTTACTGTGTTAGTGGTTACATTCAGACTAATTGTACTTTGTTTTATTATGTATGGAGCAAAAATCCTCCTTTAGCTGCATTGGCTTTTTTGCATCAACTGTTGCTGTGTCTAGTAATGAAGGAAAAAAAACCCCACTAATGTTCTATTAGATGTCTTTAGACTTTCACTGTGGTGATCAGTGGTTTTACCTTGTACCTTTTGTGCCCATTTTCATTTTTGTGTGCTTTTCATCATCCGATTTAGTGATTTTTACAGTGGTTTTTTTTTTTGGATCCACATGTATGTATTATGTATGTGTGGACATAATGAAGTGAAAGCAGATAGCAGGCCGCACTACTTGAAAAACAAAGCGAAAAACCCAACACCCTTATGGTTATAGAGGCTGTTAATGGGATTCAGGTACAAGACACATGTAATTAAATTATGATTCTTTTATTGTTAATTTCTGGGTTTGGGATCAGTCTTCTCTGTGCAATAATGAAAAGTAACTTAAATGTGACAGTTTATAAATGAAGTACTGCCAAGCTGCATTTATAGAAAGTTTAGTAAATATGGTAGCATAATTGTCATTCCTCTTTTCCCTTGTTGATCAGAGTCTGGATGTGTCTGCTAAGTTTCAGTAATAACGGGAGACTGGGAAACATTTTTATGAAGAAAAAAAAAAGTGCTGGTATAAAATGATAAGTATTAGAGAGTAAGTTTGAGGGCATGTTATATGTTGCATTTTTTCTATGCTAAGATCTGGTTGCCTCCGCTTTTTTTTTCTTTTTTAAAACAAGAGGCACAACTGTCTTGATTAACCTGTAAGCAGTTGTTTTACTTTTGAAATGTAGATAGTACTTGATAGGTTTGTTTTCTTATTTGTATGATTAAAGGGCTGTAAGAGTTCAGTGAAGAAACTGAGAAATGGGGGATTAACAGGATTTTCCATTCTGGGTTGTATGTGTAGTCCATTTAATCCACTGTCTTGTTCTTGAAGTTGTATTTTTGTCTATGCTTTAAGCCCACACAAATTGCTACCAGTGCAGAAGAAAACAGTGCTGCTGTCTCCCTTGTGGAGTGAGTGAGTGGGAGACAAGATAAGAGAACTGATCTGAGTTAGAGTTAACATCGGTGGCGGAAGTCTAGAGAGGGCTTGTTCTTCACAAGGCTGCTGAAATGCTTATACCAACACACGGGAAGGGTTGGAACAGTGTAGGTCTGTTCACTTTAGCAATAGTGCTGGTTTATGTGAGGCTGAAGCATACCTGAAGATACACTTGATGATCTGAGATATAGACGCTTCTGACATCATACTGTTTAAGTTAATAGAACTATGGAATAATTTGTTTTGTTGGCATGGGTTGGTTTTTTTTTTACACTTTGACTAGATAACAGTGAAGAATAAAAAGCCTTCAGAAGTGCACATACACAAAACCCCACCAAAAAGCCCCCAAACAAACCCAATTAGCGGTGTGTCTTATTTCTCCCTTCAGTAAAGTGTGTGCTGTTACCAGGTTGTTGTGTTTGACCCTGGCTTTACCACTCTTGAATTGCTTTTATACTTTTATTTTCCTCTTATTAATGATGTTACTGTCTGACTGTGCACTCATCCCAGTACCTGCAGTTATCTGAAAATCTGATTGTGAATAGCTCATTAACGGGTCCCAAGCTTTATTCCTGGCCAATACGTGCTATTAGACTCTTCCACCATTAAGCATAGCATAGTGGAGCCTAGTTCCTTCAGTTTGTAACAGGGATAACTTTTCCATACCAGAGAATATGAACCTATTGGGTTCTGCAATATTTGCCTGCCGTTTTACAGTAAGAAGAGATTTCCAGCTTGTACAATATTTGACCATGTTAGAAGTAATGTTGAAACTATGGTATCTCAGATTCAAGCAAATGATCTAAAAGGGCCTTAATTTTCAGACAATTCAGTGTCCAGAGCTTTAGGAAAATCTATATACAAGTGAGTTAGGTAAGTGACAGTAGACAGTATGCTTTGTAATCCTTTATTTTCAATGGGTCTGTGTTAAAAGCATTCTTCTTTAACACCCACACCCCCACCCTCCCCACCCTCAAAAAAAAAAAAAAAAACCCAGCCAAAAAAACCCCGAAAACCAACCAACCCACAAACAACTTACTGCGACAACCTCTGAAGCCATAATATGTTGTATTGAGGGGGGAAAAACATACAGGCTGCATATATTAGTCATTTATACAAGAACAAGAGTGGTGGTTGTTTCCAGTGTGCAGCACGTTTTGAATTAAAATTTACAAAATCAGTACTAATACAATCTTGGTTACTTCATCTTCTCTATAGGTAGGAAATTGCTTATTACTTCACCAGTTACACTTGAATTCTAGCTGCATGTTAAAAAAAAAAATTGCTGTGGAGTGTTGGCCTACAGTTTGCTTTAGAAATGCTCTCTTTTCTTTCAGGCATGCCTGAATGCTGGTAAAGAAGAGGGGGAGGTTTCGTTTTCTCTTAGTGACTATTCCTAAAAATGTTTGTATGTGCATTTACTATAAAGCTGGTTTTGGCTTTTTCAGTTAACATAATACACAGAAGCAGCTGAGGATATCCTGAGATTTGGAGGCAAAGATGGCACTGTCTTCTGACTTAATTTAGTTTGAAGTGTGATGGGGTATTTTTGTAAAGTGGGGCCTATTTCAAAGTGCCAAATTAGGCTATGTTTGGGATTCTTATTAAAAGCATGTAGCTATAGTTCTTTGGGTCAAACTGGGGATTTCTTTACAAGTGTTTCAGTGTTTGTAGGGAGAGAGGTGCAAGAACAAGTACGTGAATTTGCAAAATCAGAAACTGCCACTAAGACTGAGGTCAGAGATTGAAATTTGAGTGAATAACTGGTGAAAATAATACTGGGTTTTTGTGGTGATTTTTTTTTTGCAAGTGCAATGAACTTTTATTTTACTTAATATTTGGAACAAATGAGACTACAGAAATGCTGTTTAAGTATGTGGTAGGAGGTAATCCTGGAGAAGATGGTACAACTTGGTTGTGTTAGGTTAATGCTTGGACTCTGTGATCTTAAGGGTCTTTTCCAACCCAAATGATTCTGTGAACTGTAGTGACTGCTTTTAAGTCTAAGTTTCAGACTTACCACCCTGTATATCAAAATTGATTGAGTCTGAATTGTATGGAAGACTGAACAAAAAAAGCTATCATGTGATAGCTTTCTTCAGTCTTGCCTGTAATGAGAGGAACTATGGCAGTGCTTATGTAGAATGAGTGTAACTGTGTATATTCAGTATGCATTATATACTGTTACTCTTTGATGCTTATCCTTCCAGATAGCTGTTTGCAAGACTTTTTAAAAGATTTCATTTATATCCACTTTGTACTAGATACCTTTAAAGTTGCATTGTATTTAAATTCCTACTCCGCATTTAAATATTCCAGTATCTAATTTTCTTCTGTCTGCTAACTCTTTTTAGGAAAGATCGTGACCGGGACAGGGACCGTGATGACCGTTCTAAAGATCGTGACAGGGATCGTGACAGAGATAGAGATCGTGACAGAGAAAGGGACAAGGAAAAAGATTTGCGACCTACATCTAACTCCACGTATTATGCGGCTGCTGGGTTACAAACTATAAAACCAGCAATGATTCCACACAGTATTAACCCTTTCACAAATCTACCACATACACCACGATATTATGACATCCTGAAAAAAAGGCTACAACTTCCTGTCTGGGAATATAAAGAAAGATTTACGGATATTTTGATTAGGCATCAGTCATTTGTGCTGGTTGGAGAGACTGGGTCTGGTAAAACAACACAGGTGAGTTCTTATCTATATGATAATGCATTTTTTTAAAAGGTTGAGACTGTTGCTAGGTGTGTGTGGGTGAAACTTGCTTTACCTTCTTGAAATTCATTGTGCAAGAACAGCTCACAAATTGTGAGCAAAACTAGTTTGATGAACGTTTTATTTGCTTAGTGAATACAAAAGTGAGAAGAATCTTTCAGCTTCTTCCCCTTTCACAATCCAGTCCTGTTGTCTGCCCCCTGCTTCTAGTCCGCTTTAGGATTGGTAGTTATCCTTTTGGTAAAGGACAGAAGTGTACTAATCCACAAACTGAGGTGATGGTTCCAAATTTACATCAGTAGTTTATTTAGCTGTTAGTGTAGATAGCAGCTGGAAAGTAGGGAACATGTTACAGAAGTAGGCACTTGTCAGTATTTTATGAAACTTACTCCTGCAGATGTGAACTTAAAGTGAATTGAAATGTCAAATACAATTCTGACATGATCCAATCGGATCATGTGTTTCAGTGACAGTCAAACTTGAGAGGAAGAGACTTCTGTTTCCTTGGTACTGAAGCTTCTCAGAGGTCATATAGCTCTTCAGCGTTGTGGTTAAAATCACTTTTTTTTTTTAGATTCATGGCTTTAAAAATCTTCCTTAGCTGAAAATAGTGATAGCAGATCTGTAGAGCCTTCTTAACCCTTAAGATGATTTTTGGGGACAAGTAAACGGTGAAGATCTAAGATATAAGGAACATCACTGTGTATTTATAGCATGACAGACTTGCTCAAAACTTTATCCTTTTGTTTGCTGTTGAAAATCTGTGGAAAAGTGATGTAAAAAAGTTCTTCCTTCTTTAACTTGATAAATTCCTTTTATCTAGGCAGAAAATAAAAACTGAAGGATATTTTAGTCTTTATAAAATGGATTATAGCTAACTTACAGCAAGTCTTACAGAAATAAATTTTTAGTCATAAAATTTTGGATGTCATGAAAATGTGAAGGACATAGGAATACATTAGATACTTTTTATAGCTGTGCCTGAAATATTGGAAGTTATACGCCCTTTTGGCTGCAAATTTTAGGAACTGGTGTCTTGTTTGGAAGGTGCCTTATGGCAGTGTCTGTATTGCTTTTTTAACATGTATAAGCTGAGACCAGGATTTTACAGAATTCAGAAAAGTTTGATTATGTAGTTACTTGGAAGAGATAGTATTCTGAACATTCGTGTAAAAAAAAAAAAAAGTACATACCTGTGTGAAAACAAGATGTCTTGTTGCATAATGTGAGAATTTGAAGATCGAAAAGATCTTAATATCTATGACTTAAACTTCAGATACATCTATCATGTTATTCCACAGGCATAAAGCTTTTCCTGAATTGCCTTACTACTTTACCCCTTTGAGAAAAAGGACTTAAACCTGAGGCATCTTTCCTAAGAATGGGATTTAAGCTACCAAAAGCACATAAGCTGTCTTGGAAGCTTCATTGCTTCCTCTGAATTCTCTCTTATGAGGTTGCAGATATGTTTTGAAACAATTGAGAGTGTCTCTGTAGGAACATATCACTGAAAATGATCCTGCTGCCACTTAATGAAAACCTTGTTTTGCATGTGATAGTGTCACATCCTTTTTGTGATCAAGTGCTGTCTTAAAAGCACTACAGGGGTGTTTATTTTTCTTCTCCTTACATTCATTGATCAGAACAAGATAAATAATTATGTGTAGTTAAGAAACCCTCTAATGCTCAAACTGAAGTTGTACATGAACTATTTCTGCTTGCTTTTATTGGTATAAAGTTGGCATTATTTGAAATATATAATGAGTTGTTCTTTCATGGCAATAATGGAAGGCTATATAGCAGTAGATAATCTTTTTGAGAGAGCTGCTGCCTGTCAAGTCCCTTCCCTGGTTGTTATGCATGTTTTCCCCTTAGTCTTGTAGAGCACCCAGGTTTGGAAACACTTGGCTTTGACAGTGGAAATAGGAGATAAAACTTTTCTTGAAGTCCTGTTCTGCGTAGACTTAATCCCAAAGCATTGAAGAAGTATTTTTGGAAGCCAAGACCATTAATTTTCAAGTCTTCAGTATTTGTAATGGCTTGACTTGTAGTTTAAACTTAACCTTCTAAGTTAACTGTTTTCTTTAAATGCTTAGAATATGCTCAGTGGTGGAACAGGTGTGCTGAATTTCTTTTAAAAAGAAGTTAAATACTTGCTGTAATAGCAACACATGCTCTCTTTTAAATGTGGAATCATATTGTGGTGCTGGTATAATAATTTAAATTTCTTCCATAGATGGAATAGTAGAGTATTACCTGCTTTCACTTGAGAGCCTTAACAATAAAGGATAGGATGTTTGATGTAGCATAAGGGATGCCACTTTGTCAGCAAATTTTCTTGGCAGGTTAAGTGCAGAAGCAAGGTGATTCTGAGTGTAGCTTAATCTGCTGCCCTTGTATTCCATAGGAGAGTTGACACAGGTAAAAGTCTGACACCTTTTAAAGTAATGAAAATTCTGAGAATTCTACCCTATAACCTTTAACAGAGAAAGTTTCCAATAAATTGATATGGTTCAGAAAAGCCAGAAGGATAGTGCTCTTCCTCTCCTGCCCTGCATCCCTTTAAAAACATGACTTTCCTTTGACTTTGGAATAGTCTTTAACAGTCCTCTCAGTGCATTTATCTTTGATCTTAGAAGCCACTATATGTGTAATCCCTGCCTCCTCGTGCTTATGGAAGTATCTCTCTTGAGAAGGCCCTTTAGGTTAAAGGGTGCTAACTAAAGCTATTCCTCATGCTTTTGATACTGATAATGTATTTTTTTTTTTAAGGAGAGTCAAGGGGTTTGATAATTTGTAGGTATTTTGTGTCAGTGGAGTTGAGCTAACTTTATGTTAGGTTTTATAAGAACCAGATGATGATAAGTGTTCAGTATATTCCCAGTCATGACTGCAGTAGAAAATGTAGTATGGCACAGTCCTTTTTCCTAGTGTTTGTATGTCTTTTAAAGCTGGACATGAAAAGTATTCTGGTGGTCATCTAAATCAGCTTAACATGTTGAAGTCTATGTAGCCTTTTTCACCTCATTTGACCAATACTGTAGGTTTTGCTGTTTACTGGAAAACTACCTCTAAATTATTTTTATTGCTGCTGTAGCCTGGTCGACATGCTGTTTTAAAGTTTATTTCAGGAATTGCTGTGTTTAAAGTCAAGAAGCTTCACCTGATATGCTTAGAGTTGAGCTTTTATTAGTGACTTGGGAAGCAAATTCCTTTCTCTACACTGCATATTAGGGGAGTGTGTGTATGTTACAGCGTAGGGTTTCAGGTTTATGCTATCAGTGTTCAAGAATTTCTATTATTTTTTGAAAAGAGTTTTCAGAAATTTGAGTTCTTTTCTCAGCAGTCTAGTAGTTTCCTGTCATATTTTGATAGTCTTTGCTTTCTTTTTTTTGTATTTATAATGGAAATATGTTCTCCATTTAGAAAAATGTTTTTCATTACAGTCTACACTTGTCTGCTTGTGGGTATGTTTTAGTGTTCACTTTTGTCCATTTTGCTGTGAAAATATGGTATTCTAGAAGAAAAAAATTCCTGGTTTAAATTACACTGCTTTTCCTGTTATTCGTTGTTGTGCAATGTATAAACTTTTTTCTCCCTCTGTAAATGTGAGCTTTTAAGAATACTTGAAAAGCAGTTACTAAGGAGGAGTGGATTTCTTGATCTGTAGACTTGGAACTAGTTGTGCCTGGTGATGTCTCATCATAAAACGTCACACTGAGAATATGTTAAGAATATTCTGTCTTCATCAGTCTTAGCAATTCTTCTGAATAAAGCTGCTTATTTTGGATGATTCTTAATGTTTCCAGGTTCCTAACAGGAGCAGAAAACTGCTGACTGACAAATAAAATGAGTGCTAACATAGGAATGAAAACATAGGGATTTCATATTTGGTTGATAAAATTTCAATAATTAACCAAATGAACATAACTGATTATTCATTTTTATTTGTTGTGATTCCTGGCTAAGACAATTTTTATGTCACTAAAATAATTCTTTTTGCTTAAAGTATTAATAAGCATTACTTTTTAAAGCCACAAAATACAATTTGTTTGCTGTAAAACTTTAAATGAACTGTGCTCTGGATTTCAAAATTCTGAATGATAACTTTAATTTTGGTTGCTTTGGAGCATGTTGACTGCTGTTAAATATAACGTACTGATCTAACAGTGCTTAAATGTACTGTGAACCTATGTATTTCCTTGATAACTTGAAAGATAGTTATGTACATGCTTAATGCGTGCTTTATTTAGTGGTATTGGGTCCAACTAATTAGTATATCTGCTCTCCTGCTTTGGATATTTTTGTGCATGCAGTTGGCATCTCAGTGGAATTATAACTAACTTAATTTGTAACATTTGTATTGTATCAAATAACATTTGGCCATTTGAAGTGTGTTTTAAACTGAATTTTATTCTTGCCAGATCCCTCAGTGGTGTGTTGACTACATGCGCTCATTACCCGGACCAAAGAGGGGAGTAGCATGTACCCAGCCTAGGAGAGTAGCTGCAATGAGTGTGGCACAGCGGGTTGCTGATGAGATGGATGTCATGCTGGGCCAGGAGGTTGGTTACTCTATTCGATTTGAAGACTGCAGTAGTGCAAAAACCATTTTGAAGTAAGTATGGCAACTGTCAGGTAAAGATATAACACAGCCTCCTCGTAGATGGGGGGAATTGCAGGGTAGTGAAGGGTGTGAGCAAACTTATGAAAGGAGTAATGAGGAAAGGGAGTGAATCTATGGACAGGCATTTTCTGTGTCTGAGTGGAGAAGATAGACCGGAGCCCTAGCATGAGCTGAGAGAAACCTGAGTTGTGGGGCTTGAGTAGAATTGAAAACGAGTCATTCTTCCTAAAGAAATCACCGTACCCCATGGAAATTAATTTTAAGTGATCCATAGAGAGGAGGATGATCTGAAGTACTTCTTTATTCTGAATAGCACTTTAATCATAAAAGCTCTTCAGCATTCAGTTTCTCTTCATGTTATGCATTCAGCTGACTTTTGTCTGTGGTATGTTTCTGCTCAGGGTAATCCTGGTGAAGTTCGGTAGCTTCAGTACGGAGAACTACCACAAAGCTTCAAAACTGGCCTATACCTGACTCTGGGATACATAATCCATAGTGTTTTAGTTGACAACTGTTCTAGATTCCTGGGCTGTGTAGGTGGAACCAGGCCCACTTAATACATCATCTGCAGATGGCATTCAGAATGCTCAGTTAAAAAGGATTCCACGTAGTGTGGTTCAAGGAATAGTGTTTTTCTATCAAAAGATGTCTTCTCTTTTGCTCATACAAGTAATTGAAGGATTGGGAATAAAGTAAATGTGTAAAGAAATTTAGCTGAGAGAAAAGGAAGAAGTGAATGACAATCTGCAAACAGAAGAGGGGAGGAACAATTGCAGAAATAATATTTCTAGTATTTTACAGAGTGTGGTTTTCCCTTATCTCTGATTATAGACCTGGAAATCTGCCAGTAGTAGTCTACAAACTAGTTATAAATGTTGCTAAACCTTTTTTCATCCTTCCCCCTTTTTTTTATGCTTTCCCCTCTACTCCCAGATTTTACTTACACTCTGCAGTAATTCCTATTTGAAAAGTTGAAATGGGCTTGTTACCTTGTTGGAAATAGTTTACTGATGATTCTGTTTTTAAAAAGTTGAATAAAAGCTTAGTTCAAGTAATCTAGTGAATCTGGAAGAGGACTTTGTATCATACTTATTAAATAAAATCTGTGTTGAAATTTTTTGTGTTCAGGTATATGACTGATGGTATGTTACTTCGTGAAGCAATGAATGATCCTTTGTTGGAGCGCTACGGTGTTATAATTCTTGATGAGGCCCATGAGAGAACACTGGCTACGGATATTTTAATGGGAGTTTTGAAGGAAGTTGTAAGACAAAGATCTGATTTGAAGGTCAGTAATGATAAAGCCCAACAGCATCTCCTTTCTGGTTGCAGGCATACCAAATGAGATCTGTGTGCTTACTGTTAGCTGATTTTTATAATCAACTGAAGTAAATTGACTGTTTTCTGATTTAATGATAATCTGTACTGGAAAGATAACCTGAGGAAATTCTTAATGCAGTTTGTATTGAGGAAAATAGTAGGAGCAGCATAACTGTAGCTTAACCTTTCCTTATTTGACTAGCAATTTTTTTGACCTTTGTAACAAGGATGCTGCAATCGGAGGATAAAAGCATGCTTAAATCACAGTCAACAGTTGTGTTTAGTTTCTTACATGTTGTATGCATACCATTTCACAAATTCTCGTTAACCTTTGGAATAACTTTTTTTTGTCCTCCAAACCTACAGGTTATAGTTATGAGTGCGACTTTAGATGCTGGCAAGTTTCAGATCTATTTTGATAACTGTCCTCTTCTAACTATCCCGGGTCGCACCCATCCTGTAGAGATATTCTATACTCCAGAACCAGAAAGGGACTACCTTGAAGCTGCCATTCGAACAGTGATCCAAATTCACATGTGTGAAGAAGAGGAAGGAGATCTCTTACTTTTTCTTACTGGACAGGAGGTACTTTCTTCCTTTTTAATCCATTATTCCATACAGAAACTGTTTTAAGTGGCTTGTGTAGATTGAAATGTTTAGCTTCTTTTTCTAGTTTATCATTTGAATGACTCAAGGTTTTCTACCTGCCATACACTTGTGGTCCTCAATCGTTGCATGTTTCTGTAATATGCATATACTATGCAAGCCCTCTCTAAAATGACAATTCTTGTCTTATTCATACTTATAAAATAGAAACCTAGAGTATGAATCATAGGTTTATACTGATGTAAACTCAAAAGTTCTGGGTACCTAGTAGCGTCCATGTTTTTACTGAAAATGTAGTTCTGTGCAATTCTGGATGTGTATTGTACAACTTATCTGAAGAAAAACACTTTGGTTCTGCTACTTAGCTATCAGTAGTAGTTTTAATAAAAATGTTTGTGTTTTTTATTAATAGCTTTGAGTATTAGGTTGTAGTCTTTCTGTATGACAAATATGGAGAGTTATGTCTCAGAAATGGACTTAGTGCCTTGCCAAAGATGATTGTACAAAAGCATTTAAGCTAAACTACATCACAAAATGAGGATTTTTCAGGAAATCTTAAATCCTTTGCTTGAAATAAACTGGGGTTTTTTTAGTCCTAACCTGTTGCTTTGGAAGCTCTTTTGAGTGTCCCTATTAGATTGAGATGGAGAAGAGGTAAAAAAACCTGCAGGCACTGTGAAAGTTTACTTCACTGGGTCAACCTAAAATTAATACTTTAGTAGGGGGAGAAATGCAGCTAGCAAAAATGTTTTTCTGACTTATTCTTCTTGCAGTAACTCCTCTTGAAGAAATAATCTTCAAAGGAAGTGGGACAATTCAGTGTCTTTAAGCATACACAATCTTAACTATGCCAAGGGGGAAAAAATGGTACAAATAGCTTGTGATGCTAAAGGTACACTGTTGCCTCTTAGATGAGTTTTAAAAGACATTTGATTAAAATGTCTTCTGGCAGGTTGTCTCCTCCTGTAGAAAACCAAAACAATGACTGTCCCTGTAAAGTAGATACTCTGGCCTTTACATTTGTCCTTCTTTGTTTGAAGTATTGCTGTGAATTAAAGTACAGGTAGGGAAAAACACTTCAACGATTGTGGCTTTGAAACCAGCCTGTTTGGTCTTAGTTAGAAGTTCTAGTTCAGACTAGTCTGGCAGGTGAATGTGAGAATTAGTGAAGCAACTGTTGGAAGTGGGTGAATGAACCCGTGGCAACAGGAAGGAACACTGCTGTCTGGCTGTTTGAGCAGATTTTGTTTTCTTACCTTACCAGGATGCTAAATCAAGCTGGTCTGTAACCTTCCATGAAGAACTAATACTTGCCCTTCTAATTATCAATTACAAATTATGTCCTTGCTACATCAGTTGCTATGTATTGCTCTAAGTCGTTATAACAATTATGGGAGTTGGGGGGTGGGACAACTGCCTTCAGATGTTACCAACTCTGAGTACCACTTGTGTTTTGGCAAATGGCTCTAGACCCAGCTGGTCTAGTACCAGCCAGTGCTACAGAGGTACTCTGTTTTTTGGTGGGGTTTTTTCTCTTTTTTTGTATGAACAAGTTCTTTGATTTCCACTGGGTTAATTTACAGGACATAATATATTATAAACATTTTAAATAAAATGCACATCATATGTGTTCATATGTACAGATATAGTTATGCATAAATGTATCTATGATATCCCTGTATTGCTTTACTAACTCACTTAAAACTTGCATTGGTAAGCCATTATGCTGGTTTTTTTTTTGTCTAGACTTCTCATGTATCCGTCGATGATACTGTTTGGGGCGCTGGAGTGGCTCTGCCTGGAGCTAGCCTGAATTTAGCTAGTTAGCATGAAATTGGAGTCTGGTTTAGTTTCTGCAGAGAAGCTTTGAAGTGCTATATCCATTTTGATTCATGATGTTTTGGTGCTTCTATTGAGGCTCATCTTTGAGTCTCATAATACAGTCTACATGTGTATTACTGTTGAATCTAAAGCGATAGGACCTACTGTAATCTGAAGAACTGGAAAGTGTGCTGTAGGTACTGCTACCACTATGTGGTTCGGGTTCAGTAGGCTTAGTAGCTTGAGTCTTGCCATTGATTTTTGTTGGGCAGAAATGC
The DNA here is from genome assembly GCF_011004875.1 of Balearica regulorum gibbericeps. Taxonomy (NCBI): domain Eukaryota; kingdom Metazoa; phylum Chordata; class Aves; order Gruiformes; family Gruidae; genus Balearica; species Balearica regulorum. The sequence goes on from NC_046187.1 coordinate 62,392,704, forward strand.
TTTGTAGTTCTGGATTCTGGAAAACAATATGAACAGGGTGCCGAATGATTTGATTTTCTTGTCAGAAAGGTGCATTTACAAAGCCAAATGAGATTACGTAAAGGGACAGTGTTTTAGGTGGAACTGTGCATGTGTGAACTGTTTTGAGTTTGAAGCTTCAGATGAGTGATTGCAGTGGTCTAAGGCAGAGTGAGGGTCCTTACTGGCTACTGCCTTTACTTCCCACTGAACCTGAAGTAGTTTTATATGGACAATAAGATGGATGGAAGTTAAATAGTACAGATCAGTTAAGACATAGAGTTGATAATAGAATCTAGTGATACTAGGGAAGATTCTGTAATGTTAGGACTAAAAATAAAAAAGTTTAATACATTTGAAAACCAAAGGAATCTTAATAGTATAAGCCTGTTACTGGATGGAGATCAAATTGTTGTTAATGGTGCAGAAATAAGTGTTCAATAAAAACTTCTTTCCTGAATCCTGAAAGGAGCAAAAGTGTATGATTATGTTGCATGAACTGCTTTTCAGTCCATTAGTAATGAAAGAGGATGTTTTTAAAACAACATTTATTAGGAATAAACGTTTTAAAACAAGACTTCTCCCACAGTCCCTGTAAGGAGGAGAGCTCATCTGTTGATTTTTAAAAACAAAAAGCCATCCTGATTATCAGGGAGATTCCAGAATATCGAAACAATGTTCATGTTTTGTGCCAATATTCAAAAAAGGCATAACCTGAGATAACCTGGATAACCATAAGCCAGGTTGCCTGATATCAGTTACAGGCAGAATTGGAAACTGACAAGGGATTCTGTTCACAAGGAAAAAGTATAATTACATTTCAGTCAACATGTCTGTCAGACAGTAGGTTTTGTCAAACTTGTTCTCAGTCATTGAGATTACAAATTTGGTAGTCTAGTTGTATAGATACACATTTGTTAAACTTGACTTTAAATGTCTGAAGACTGGCTCACCTGCAGATCTCAGAGGTAGCTGGTTTATTGTCTACTGGAGCTCTGCTAAAACAGTATTAGATTTCACACTCCATTAAGATCAGTCATCTGAGAGTAGGTGTAAAATCCTTACAGATGAAACTTGTGGGGGGGAGGCAGAAATAATGACACAGAAACTGTATAGGTCTGTCTCACATATCTTAGCAACCTAGGCACTTATGAATGCAAAATGTGTTCTCTGCCACCCCGGTACGCTTTTCTCCATAAAGCCAAATGCATTGTCATGTATTTAGGAGGAAGAATCCAGGCTGCACCTGGAGATTGTAAGTACAGATCAGCACTGTTGTTCTTCACTGTAGATAAATATACTAAAAAACGTTGTGGTGAAGTTCTGGTGTCAGTGTTCCAGAAAGGTTTAAAGGGATGTTGGTAAAACTGATGTTGGTATAGAAAAGAGTTACAAAACATTTTTGAGGTTTTGGTAGAATATTTTGTAAGTGAGGATTATTTTAAAGGCATGCTTTTTTCATTACAGTGAGGCTAGTTAGGTCTGGAACTGTGAAAGAAAGTAGCAGAGACTTTCTTCTGAGGCAATGGAAGTCAAAATTGACAACTTGTTTAGTCTCAGAGGTAGTGATTGGGTGAGGTTAAGGCAGTAGGTGTACTGGGCTGCAGTGAACACAACTTGTCATTTAGACTTGCATAGAAAGTATTGAGAAGTTGGGGAGCTTAAACTGAAAGAGTAGTAGTATTGTGTTCAGGTGCTAAAGGGAGGAAGTTTTTTTTGCTCTTCGTTCATTTGAGATGATGTCAACATTAAATATCTCAAATAGATCAGGTCAAAAATTCTTAATATAGGAATCATACTGAGACAAGTTCAGTTTTGACTTGTTGACAGAGAGCAGTTCTCAGTTATGACTTTTTTTGTTTAGGTACATCATTTTGCAAAGTTTTCTTTCTCTGAATTTGTATTCAGAGCATCTCCTGAAATGGTGCAGCTCTTAGGGCTAGTTCTTTTTACTGTTGTTTCCTCATTTAAGCTTGTAGCAGTTTGCCTTCATTCCTGGAGGAAGAAAGGGAAATTAGTGAAGTTCCATGCAGCTTTACGAACAGAGACAAAATTTTTAGAAGGTTCATTTTATCAAAGCCAGATGTGGCTGGCAGTACCCCTGTCTATGATAAGAATTCAGAAGAGAAGGAGGGAGGTTAAGTGTCTGCCAAATATTTCTGGTTTGGGAAGTAGTACTAATTTATGCATTTAGGTTTTTTTTTCCCCTATGTACTCATTTTACAGAAGGTAAAATTGCTTTATACTTTTTTGGCATTAGTTTCCTGCAGGGTTGAACAACTATGTCTACTTACTATCCAAGGTGAAGCTAAATCTAACTATAGCAGCTGATCTGTTGTAGATAAGACTGTCATCTCCTATTTAAAAGAGTTTAAAGTATGTTCTAACTAGAGCAGTCTTTAAGTTTTGCTCACCTCATGAGATTCTTTGTAAGTGCTCCAAATACAGGGTCAACTGAAACAAGAGTTTCTGAAATAATGTTCCCAAGGACCATGTTTACAAAATCATTGAATTGTTTTGCACGCCAAGTGCTTGAATTGTTCCATTAAATTTGCTTAAAATGACATCACTAGTCACCATCTTTTTGTAGAAACAGTTTTCTAAAGATAATGAGATACAGCTCAAATCTGAAGATGGAGTGAAGCCTGACCAGCAAGTTAAATGGATGTTTACATACCACAGTTTGGCCTGTGAGCCAGACTGAATGCCAGCACTTGAAGTACTTTGGTGGCGCAGGGTAACTTGCGGTCGATCGTTTGGTAACTGCTGTTTAGTATCGGTGTAATTTCAAGCCTCCATGGCAGCAGGGATGGGTCCTGCACATAAACAAAAGGGAGGGAAATTCGGGTTATTGGATTGTTAGCTTAGCCAGAGCATTTAACTCAGTAACTTAGGGCCACATGATGATCAAAGGCCTGGGAAGCCTGCCATATGAAGAAAGGTTGAGAGAGCTGGGTTTATTCAGCCTTGAGAAAAGAAAGCTTAGGGGAGACCTTATCACTCTGTTCCAGTATTTAAAGGGTGGCTACAAAGAGGGTGGAAACTTCCTTTTTACAAGAACTCACATGGAAAAGATGAGAGGTAATGGGGGAGATTCTGATTGGACACACAAGGAAAATTTTTCACAATGAGAACAATCAGCCATTGGAATAGTCTCCCTAGGGAAGTGGTGGATTCCCCAACATTGGATACTTTCAAGATTTGGCTGGATGGACTGCTGGGCCATCTTGTCTAGACGGTGCTTTTCCCAAGAAAGGTTGGACCAGATGATCCTTGAGATCCCTTCTAACCTGGTGTTCTGTGATTCTGTGAACTTCATTACTGCTTGTCTTCCTGGGTTTCTTTTTTTGTTAGGCTTTTTTGACTACCATTCAATGGACCTTCTTTATGTAAGAATCTTGGCAGAATTTGTTCAGCACAAACTTGCTTCTTAAATATGTGATGCACTTAATATATGGAACTGCTCCTATAATTCTTTTCTGTTTCTATTCTTGCTAACAGTAACCTTTCAGTATGAGCACCTTTTTACTGCAGAAATACTATCAGGGAAGGAAATGGAAGTGAATTTCTACTGAGCATTCAGTTTGAATAGTGTAATAAAGACTTTATTTTCAACAGTAGATAAAGACAAAAATGTGCTGTGCATGATAAGAAGCAAAATTAGTCTCTTCTGCGGTTAATTTTATACAGCTCCTTTTAGATGAACTGCTAATGATATGTTCAAATCTTTAGTTTTTGATGCAGAGCTAGGGAATATTAAGTATTGGAGTAGTGAGATGATAAACTTAAGCAGTGGAGATGTGTTATTGGAGGCAGCTGGTGAGGTATTGCTTATGTGGTTCATATATTTGAGTTTCTTTGCTCTGTATTCTGACACAGCTTGAGGAACCAGCATGTTTCTAAATTAAACTGGCACAGACCATCTTTAAAAGTCATACCTAGAAGACTTTCTATGATAAGGCTTTCAAAAGTGAGAACTTTTAGAAAAAAATGAGTATTACTATATATTGCTTAGTAATACTAAATCCTGTTCATGTTTTCAGTCTTGTTAGTACTTACTAGTCATAGAATCCTAGAATAGTTTGGGTTGGAAGGGACCTTAAAAATCATGTAGTTCCACCTTCCACTAGACTAGGTTGCTCACAGACAGCTCCAACCAGCCTGGCCTTGATCGCTTCAAAGAGAAGAGTGTGTGTTTGGTGGGATTTAAGTATTAGTCCTGTAAGTGGTACTCTTGAAGTTAAGCCATAGGAAAACTATCGGTGTCCTTCTTAGTTTCAAGTACTGAGAGCTTTTCATCATATCTTCCCAGATAATTTCTGTCAGGTTAAAGAAATGAGCTTCTTCAGGAGGCATGCATTTTGTCCGCTTCCTGTGCTGTCCTGTGAGCAATGTGGAAGGTTTTATATTTACCTTCCGCAATGCGAGATAAAAAGGAAACTTTAGTACTGCTATGGTGATAGGGGAAAAAAAAAAAGTTCTACAAATGAGGGGGGTATGAATTCAGCTCTATTCTCTGTGTCTTGTTCTAGCTCAAGTAGTTTTTCTGCAGGTTCTGTGATGAGGGATGCAGGTAGTACAGGGCAGTATGACAGAGATGGAAGACAAAGGGGCAGACTGTGAAAAGACAATCTTGAACATTACAGAAACTAACCTGCAGGTAGTGCTTTCTGTGGTTAGTTTAACTGTTGCAAAGAAGTAAAGGGCTGTTGACCAGAGAGCAGCATTCAGTACTCATGGTACAAAGAGTAAATGCAGCCAGGTCTGTTTCCACAGTTACAGTCCAGCAATTTTCGCTGTGAAATATTGCCAGATGACATGGAATATGCTTATCTTGCTGAATGGTTAAAGGTGCTTTGGAGTACTTAATTTTGATCACAACCTGTACACTTCCTGTATGCCTGACAAACATCTATAGCTCTTCAGCTTTCTTTGGTGTAAGATGTGTAACCCTTTTTCAGAGTGTGTGCATATTTTGTGTACTGTTACTGTAGTATTTAACGTGGTTTATGGGTGAGTGTGTGAGACCCAAAACAGCTGTCCTGAGTTTCAACTACTTGTATGTGTAGTTATACATACTTAGATGAAGGTTTTCTCAGTATATTTTGCTGGAGCAAAAGTCATCATTTAATATAACCACTTATTTCACTTCTTGTCATGGCAGATCAATACATTTAGAAGAAAAATAAAGCACTGTGCTTTTAATTTCTTGAGAGCTTGATATGAATAGTAGATGTTGCTGTCCCCATCCAGAGGATGCTAAAATAAAATATACGCAGTAATCCTGGCGTTCTGAGAATTAAGGACTCCTTTTGTCAACAGGCTTCAAACTCTGTTTCCCTCCGGTCTGGTAGATCTTTGCATTTCTAGTTGCAAAGAAACATAGCTTCAGTGAGAAGAATAAAAATTACTGCATCCAAAGGGGTTTTTTTAGGCACTAGTCATCAGCCTGCCTTTTCTTTGGAAAAGTGGGTTAAGATGGAGTAAAAAACCTGTCAGAATTGGGAGGCATAAGTAACCTACTTACTGTTATGTGAAAACATAGATGGCTGCACTACTGTTTCTAATAAATTGGAGGGAATATGTGCACCCTGTTATTGCTTTGGTTTCTAAATAAGACACTACTAAGCATTGGTTCCTATACAGACTTAGATCTTGCTGAAATTTGTGGCATAATGGAAGTTCTCATTGAAATCCTGAAGCTTTTTATTGTCTCAGAAGTGCTTTCTGATACTTAAGCTCCTCAATGAAATCTCCCCAATTGGACAGGTATTCTAAATATTGTCTGTTGTTTGAAAACCAAGCAGCCTGCTCAGGATTGTGTGTAGAATCAGCATTAATCACACCAATTTCTTGGAAGGAATACTATTTAAATTAGCTGAAATTTGATTTAATCTTAATTAAATTATTTTCCTGGTTACTGCTTTTTTTCCTTTTGTAAACTATCTTTATTTAGCTGTAGATACAAATACAAACGGTTGACTCTCTCACTTGGATGTTTAGACGACTTTTTCCTGGTTGAAAAATATTCACCTGCCCCATTACCTCCTTGAGCACTAGTATATCCATAAAAAGAAATATTTTCTCTTTGCTGATTCTTGTCTGGTTTTGGAGCTTTTCCAAGGAGAATCACTTACGCTGTTGAGGGTGTGGAAGAATGTTGAGGACTCCATGTTAATATTCAAAGTGTACTACTATGGGGTTCTTAACTGCTACTTGATTCTAGTTTCCTTAGTGTTGCAACTGAACTACAGATATTGTATATGTATTGTTAATTAATTTTGATTGGATCAAGCAAGAAGTTTTTGGAAATGTAGAAGTACGTAATGGACTGGAACAACTCTGATGACTAGATGCGAAGTATGGATATGTTGAGTGTATGTGACACTTGCAGCTTGAGATAAATGAGTATTTTAGCTAGCATGTAACCTTTCTCTTTTTTGTGATCTGTTCACTATTTACCTTTTGGTAGTCAGCTCTTCTTAGAATGGGTGCACTGATGGACAATTTCATTGACTACAATTTTACTGAGAACTTTCTCTCATATACTATGCTCCTTAGAAGGCTTCAGTTTTGTGAGGAACTAAGATCAAGTTCAGTCTAAGTTCAGCATTGCCTAAGCCTCACACTTTTTGCATATTAGGCCTACTTCTTTGATTAATTTTGAAGCAGATCTTTGTGCTGATATGCTGGGCGTTCATGGGTCTTGCTGTGGCTCCCTTGATCCTGTGTCTGTTCCTGCTTCCAGTACCCTAGTATCTGCTATCTCAGGTAGTCAGTGTGATAGTCAGGGCTCTGAGGAGTTTTCCCGGTATAATCTAAATGCAAGGCAAGTTCGCTCTACCTTTCCTCTCTTCCCTCCAAGAAGAAAAACCTCCTCTTACATGTGGGTTGATTGAATAATCCCCCTTCAAGGGGTTTTGTAATGGATTTGAAGTAGATGGTGTGCAAATATTTAAATGTGTGTTCGTGTCTTGATTTGTGTGGGTTTTTTTTTTTTTTTAAAAGAAGCCTTTCTTACTTGAGGAAGTCAGGACTATTGAATTAGACTTGCTCAATCTTCAGAAGATTAAAGTTAGGATTGTGCCTGCAACTTCATCTCTTATCTCCAGACTTAGATTCATTTGTATCACATGAATACATTTTTAACACTTAAATAAATCCTGAATACTTTCAAACTGTTCTTGCTGCACATATTCCTTCTAGATTGTGTACTGTGGGATACTAGTTATGGTTGTCTGTTGGAATTGGAGGGAGGTTGTGGGTGCAGTTGAAGTAGAGATACCATTTTCTGCAAGTGTGGTAAATAAAAGGAAACTGCCTTTTTTCTCTCTTAAAAAAAAATCAGTACTAAAGAACAGACTTTTACTCTCTTTAGATCAGTGGCAGAGGCTCTTGGTGACTTGCATCCTTCTTTAAGCAGTTTATGATGAGAGGTCTGTAGTTACCTCTGTAAATCTGCAGAGAGTAATGGTTATATATGCACTTGTCATCTCTTTGTGGAAGTATTTTAATGAGTTCTTATTAGGGATACTTTGAAAATACATTGGGAGACTCTAGGGAGAAACAACACTTATCTTTTCTGAAAGATGATAGGTGACTCTGAACACATGTGGCCTGAAGAGTAGTGCTTTCATTTATCACTGCTTACTTGTATTTTACTATCTCTTAAGTATAAAACTGTCCTGGAGTCTTTAGTCATCACTGTTGAAGATTAAGCATCCTGTCCAGAATCTGAGCTTTCCCAGTTACCCAGTATAATCTGCTCAAATTCCATGAAACAGTGTAGTGACCTTCAGAGCAGGGACTAAGGTCTGTGCTGTATTTTTGGTTTAGCATTTGGCTTGTGGTTTTTTCTTTTTTAAGATCCAGTCTAATTTTGCATTAAATATCTAACCAGCCCAATATTTAATGAGCCCAAGTATCAGCTTGTTGAGACTTTGAGTGGGTGCAAATTTGAGAGCGAGTGTCACTGCCTAGTTAGTCAACTATTTATTTTTAATGTGTTGTCTTTTTTACATAAGCACTGTTCTTAAAGTATTAAATTACTGAGCTAGTGTGTATGATCTGTCAATTAGGTTGGGTTTTTCTTTTTCACTGGGAGGGTATTACTGAACTTAAAGGGGTTTATCAACAGAACACAAGGTATTGACATCTATGTAAAAAATTTAATTCTCTGTTGATAAACCAGTAGGGGGCATTCCAGCTCAGTTTCTTGTATGCCTCTCTGCATTTTACGACGGGTGTGTTGGATTTGTTGGCAAAGTGCATGTCTGTTTAAAAGGGTTTTTTGTAAATATCTGCAGTTCATTCAAATTGGCAGGATAATGCCAGAAAACATTAGGCTTACTATTAAAAGACTCTTTGACATCAAAGAGGAAGAGCCTTCGTTTTGCCATGCTTACATTAATTTTATATGCTGATCAATACAGAACATGGGTATTGTATTGTCTGTGCTTCTTTAAAACATACTCAATACAATTGTGCTGAAAACTTAGAAGTCACTTTAAGAACAAATGAAAAAGATGCAGATTTGTTCCAGAATCTCATGAATTTGTGGCTTCTGAAAAGGAGGCTGCTTTTGCTTTTATGATTACAGTTTAAAGCAGTGATTTTACAGAGCCTTTAGATTAACCTGTTCTGTATATTCACTTGAGGGTCTTAAGCATACTTCAGCATCAGGCTAGTGAAGTATTTGTGATAAGGGAGGTCTGACCTCTTTTCTCAGAGTACGTTGTAGCCATATTTTGCTTTAGCCTACTGTTGCTTGTAGTCATGATGACTTCATTCTCCCAGCAGTGGTTCAGCTGGTATACCAATAGTTGGTAAGCACGCATCTTAGTTATACCAGTGGAGGCTCTGTTATAATTTTAAAGTTTAAGTTAATGAATTGTGTTATTCATTGACCTAAATTTCTGTGCACTTTAATTTTCATTAAATCTTGTCATAATTATAGGTCACCTAGCTGACTTAAATGTGGTTGTTTCAAAATGAAAGAGAATTATAAATGATTGGGCTGTGGTGAACTTTTTTGTATGGTAAACTAGTCAGAAAATAGGTTAGCAAATAGTGTAGAAAATACTAAGGTAGAAAAGGCATGAAAAAACTTTCTCATCCTGAGAGTATCTCACTGACTTAAGCTTAAGTGGGGTTTCAGTTAATTTTACTTTAAAATCTGAAACACTGGATTGAGAGGTTTGGTTTTGAGCATCCATGTTTATACTGTAAAGGTGTTTGTTCTCATTAGGTACAATGAAGCAAATCTTCCATATAATTGCATTAGTGATACGTGACATTAAAGCTTAATTGGCTTATTTTAAATATCTTGCACATCAATTTCTTTTAGATTGTGAAAATTGAAAAGGTCATGAGTGCAGTTTAATATTCCAGGGTGAGAGATTTCAATTTTAGTACAATTTGTAGAGAATTAATTAGGAAACATCACTAAAAGAAAAAGGATGTTGAATGCAAATTAGGCTGTTCATTAGAGTATAGAAGCTGAAGCATCTTGAAGTATTGTGGAAATTCGATTGCAAATCCAGCAAGGATTGATTTTTTTTAATTATTTTTATTTTTTAAAGTAGAAGTTCTCGTAATTGTTCTTCAGGGTATAGACTTAATAGACAATTATATTTTGTCATAAGACACTCTAAAATAAAATGTGCTGCCTTTACCACAGACTCCTCTTTTAACTAATGTTTTTGTTTTGCAGGAGATTGATGAAGCATGCAAAAGGATAAAACGTGAAATTGATGATTTAGGCCCTGAAGTTGGTGACATCAAAATCATTCCATTGTATTCCACCCTTCCTCCGCAGCAACAGCAAAGGATTTTTGAACCTCCGCCACCAAAAAAACAAAATGGAGCAATAGGAAGAAAGGTGAAGTACGCTGTTGTAGTGTGCTGTTTGGTAACTAGCTGTTCACAGTTGTGTGGGCAATTAAATATGAGCTTCAGCTGTTTTAAGTGTATTTGGACAGCTGCAAGTAAAAGGTTTTTTGATGAAGCCTTAATCCAATATTTTTCACATTAAAATTTTTAGGTGACTCAGAGTTTGTTTCTCAGTGCAATTCATAGAATCATAGAATGGTTTGGGTTGGAAGGGACCTTAAAGATCATCTAGTTCCAACCCCCTGCCATGGGCAGGGACACCCTCCACTAGACCAGGTTGCCCAAAGCCTCATCTGACCTGGTCTTAAACACTTCCAGGGATGGGGCCTCCACAACCTCTCTGCGCAACCTGTTCCAGTGCCTCACCACCCTCACAGTAAAGAATTTCTTTCTAACATCTAAGCTAAATCAACCCTCCTTCAGCTTAAACCCATTACCCCTTGTCCTGTCACTACACTCCCTGATAAACAGTCCCTCACCAGCTTTCCCGTAGGCCCCTTCAGGTACTGGTAAGCCACAATCAGATCTCCCCGGAGCCACCTTTTCCCCAAGCTGAACAATCCCAACTCTCTCAGCCTGTCCTCACAGGAGAGGTGCTCCAGCCCTCTGATCAGCTTTGTGGCCCTCCTCTGGACTCGCTCCAACAGCTCCATGTCTCTCCTGTACTGGGGCCCCCAGAGCTGGACGCGGTACTCCAGGTGGGGTCTCACAAGAGTGGAGTAGAGGGGCAGGATCCCCTCCCTCGACCTGCTGGTCACACCTCTTTTGATGCAGCCCAGGACACGGCTGGCTTTCTGGGCTGCAAGCGCACACTGCTGGCTCATGTTGAGCTTCTCATCAATCAATACCCCCAAGTCCTTCTCCTCAGGGCTGCTTTCAATCCATTCTCTGCCCAGCCTGTAGTTTTGCTTGGGACTGCGCTGACCCACGTGCAGGACCTTGCACTTGGCCTTGTTGAACTTCATGCGGTTTGGCACGAGCCCACCTCTCCAGTCTGTCAAGGTCCCTCTGGATGGCAAAATTCAAAATTCTGGCTTCTAGTAACAATTTGATTTGACTGAATGGGAGTGGCATTCATAAGTTTCTTAGGAGAAATACAGTAAGTCAGATTAAATACTGAATTTGACAACCACATGGTTTACACAGAGGGATGGGATTTTTTCCAAAAGTAATTATTCTGAGGCATGCTCTTTTTGGAAATAAAATGGACTATGTTTTCAAAGTACGTTATCAGGCAGGTTTTGTCTGTTTGTCAAGGTTTATGAGAATGTGCAAGTTGAAACAAGTGCATTGAAGTTAGAGGTTCCATGTTTTCTGTAGTAGTAAGCCAGAATTTGAGCTGCTTTCATTGGGCAAAAGGGATTGAGAAGCCAAAAAAACTTGAAATTACACTGGTGAATATTCTTCATAAAATAAATAGTTCAATTCCTGAATGCTCACATAAACCACATTAGAAATGGTATGGTTATTTCTCTAAAAATGAACATTTGGAAGGAGTCTTAATAGAGCTTCCCCAAGTTAAACTAATACCATATCAAACTGTAGCAATCGCAAAGATTTTGAAGGTCAAAGCTGAATCATGCGATCTGCTCTAGGCAGCGTTCGTTCCTTGATTATTTGCTTTTTTGTGCAGTACAATGCATGTGGAATACTAGTGACAACATTCTGGTGTGCTGGAAGAATAAATCACTTAATGAATTTAGTGAAATGACCCTCTTTTTCCTATTGAAGTTGATTGTAGGAAGCATTCAATCTGAAATCATGAAACTAATGCTGCAACAAGATTGTGTTAGCAAATGACTCAAATGAAGTTGCTTTTCAGTGATGATCATGTGATAGCTGTGTATTTCATTACATTTTCATTCATGTTTAAAACTGCACTACAAAATAGGCAGTTTCTTGGTAAGAGGATAACAGATGCAGTGTGTAGCTTTCATTGTGTTGAACTGATGAAGCCAGTACCTGCGTGTAAGAGGAATACACTCTGTGTAGCAGCTACTTTACTACACAAAAAAAATGCCATACTGGAAAGATATCAGTTGTAGGCAAAAGCAGGCACAAAATATGTGAGCAACAGATTTGGACCTATAAAGCCACTATGTTTAAATAAAAAATTAAAAAAAGCCACTCTTCCTCTTCGCTTGCTTTGACTGAAAAGTTCTGGCTTCCATGTTTTGTTTTTTATTTGCTTAGCAAATCTGGCAATGAGTGAAAGTGTGTCTGTGTGTATTGTAAATTTGTTTAAATGTTGTTTTAGTTTCAGTTAGTCTTAGTGATCAAGATATGTAAAGTAGGACCATGGGCTGCTATGCCTCCACTCTCTTACAAAATGTCTGCTTTCCCACAGTCTCCTGTGGGAATTGAACCTAGTTTTAGAACTGCTGAGGAGAGAGAGCTAGCAGGAGGTCTGAATCATTTCAAAGGCTCTAATGGTTGTAAAAATGAAGTGCTTGCAGTATCTGGATAAGTATCTCTTGAGCTTTAACTTTGTGCAAGTAAGATACTGGAAGGTGTGTGGCATCTTGCAGTAGTAGTGATGGTAACAGCTAGTAATGACGTAGCTTGATAGCACTTAGCACTTTTTTTGTCCTCTTAGATGCGCTAGACAAAGATCAGCTATTATTGTCAGAAAGCTTAGAATTAAACAAATGCTTTTACTAGTTACAGCTAATCAGAGTATTTATAATCTGGAGGAAGATGAAGATGGTTTAACAAGGAGCCTTTTTACTCCCCTTTCCTTCCTACCTTATACTTTTCCAAACTGTGTTCTGTTTTTTGTTTCAGGAGTCTTAAGCATTGCTGGTTAATACATATGCAATATAGAGATATTTTTATATAGATATATGTAGATTTTAATATTCCAAGTAACTTGTTTCATTAATCTCAAACTCTTTGGTGTATCAAACTGTTAACGTGACATTTAAAAACCTTTTAACATAAATATTTCAGCAAACTGCAAAACTGCAGCTAAATCTCATAAGGTACAAATTTATTGTTTTACATAGTTCAGTGCTAATTTTATTTGTTTCCAGGGTACTTTGTACTTTGATTTAGACTTGAAAGATGTGGTGTAACTTCCTCAAGTTTTTCTCTAAAATTTCTTGTGTTTTTACAGTCATTAATTACGGTTTTTAAGCAATGTGACATTAACAAATGAGATCTGTACATAGAACAGAATCCACTGGGTAAATAACTTCTTTTTTCCTTCTGCCTTTTGAAACTTCTGTGTGGTTCAAGTACAAGTTAAATTGATGGACCTTTGTGGACTAAGTATACTACCAATGTTGAGTTATTGGTATTGAAGTGCCCTTACAGAAATTGGTGATTAAAAGCAGGACCAAAACCTTTTGAACACTGCTCTGTAGTTGGTATTTCAAGATTCTCTGTATAGATGCTTCATATGCTAGTAGATCTGGAAAAAAGCTGAGACTTTTTTGATAAGAAACACTGTAACAGCAAGCTGAATGTGGATTGACTAGCCTTTTAACATGGGAGTGCTAGTTTAATTTGCATATTTAATGACTTGCAATTTTTAAATGAAAATCTATTGTGCTTTTTGTGTCAGCACTTAATTGCATTGATGTTTTTGGCTTTTATCTCTGACTAATCTGTACAGGTAACCTGTGAATGAAAGGTGTACCGGATTTTTTTTTTTAAGGAGTTCTTAGTACTACATCATTTCAGGGTGGAAGACGGTAATTCCAGATTAATCTGAATTTTTTTTTGCACCAAAATACTGCTTTCAATATATAGTAGCATTTGGGTAAGCTTAGACCTTAAGTCTACTCAAGAAGAGACAAGCTGATAGTAAGAAGTAGCTGACTGGCAAAGTGATCAGCCAGGAGGAAGAGAAATCGGCAGGATTATCAATCTAGTCCAGCCACTTGCTTCATTGTAATTCTCAGCAAATTGTTAACGGTGTCTCAAATTCTAATTGCTAAACTGAAAACAGTGATGACAGAATGATCTGAAATTAGGAAGTGAAAGGTAAGTAGTTTTGATGACGTGCTGAACAGGTTTTGGGTCTTTTCTGAGGTAGTTGATTAAATTTGCTAATAACGTAATTTCATGTGGTCACTATTGAGATGAGTACTAATGGTATCTATAGACTGACACTGCATCTCTGGACATAAAATTTAAGTGATGGAGAATCAAGCCTCTGAACTTTGCTTTAATTTTTGCACAAGACTTACCATTCAGAAAGATTTATAGAAATTTAAGAATGTTTCCTTCGGAATATGTAAAGATATTTGAATAGCTGGTAGTTTAAAAAGACAAAGTCGAAATTAAATATATATTATTCAGGATTTTAGCTGGAATGTTTTGATAACTGCTTCATTCCAAACAAAGTAAAAGAACATACTGTGCTGGTACAGTTATATAACCTTTGATTTGATATTACTTAACCAGCTTGCCCTGTTTAGGCATTAAAAAAAAAAATTAAAAAAGCTGGAATTAACAGATGATGTTAAAGGGATCCAGTGTAACTTGTCACTTTGTACCAGATGTGAGTAAAATTTTGAGTAGCAGTTTTGTAAGTAAAATATTTGCTCTTCTGTTTCTTTTTCTCAAAACTAACACTTGTTATATTGTTAATAGAGACATAAGGAAGCAGAAACAGTGGACAAAAATTGTTCTGATTTCAATAGAAGTTCATCTGGTTGATTTCAGACTGTCCTGTAAAAGTGTTGGAGCACAGCTCTGGTAGTTACTGATGAAGTGAAGTTTGCTGAAAACTCTTGGTGCAGAGACAAAATCAGAGCTCTTCATCTTCAGGACAAAGTAGTTACATTTACTATTTTGTTTTTCAACAGGTTGTTGTGTCCACTAATATTGCTGAGACATCACTAACAATAGATGGTGTTGTGTTTGTGATTGATCCTGGCTTTGCAAAACAGAAGGTAAGTACTACTTTGTTTTCTCGTTATAGCAGGAAAAATACTGGAATCTGGTTAGCTTGGGTAACTCTTCCCTTTGTAAACATTGATAGATCTTTTCCCAGTTGAAATCTTGACCTTGGTTGTTTTGATTTTGTTCTGTTTTTAACTTACGGTAGGTTTGTTCTTAGCCTGTAAACTTCAGCTATCTAGAGCAGTCCAAAACAGTGCAGAAGAATTTTATTTTCAAAAAATTGAAACATGAGGATTTTAAGAGTTTGGCCTGGAATATGGATTTCCTAGGTACTTTAGGAAGGATGGTTTTGTACTGTCTGTCTGTACTTGACAATGCTCAAGTAAAACCAAGAAATCATACGAAAGTATATAAAAATGGTACTAGAAGCCACCTCTTCTTCTAAATCATGTTAGCATAGAAAGCTCCAGCACTAAAATGAGAAGAGAGAAATGATACCTAGGGTAGTACTGTTGCAGCCCTGAAGATTGTCGTGAAGCTTGTATTGTGCTTCTTGGAACATCATGGGATGTTCAGAGGAACTGGAGTTGCTTGCCTACAATCAACTCAATAACTAAAGAAAGAAAACAGTACAAATCTCTTAATCTTCATTTATTTTTTTCAGTAGCTGTAACTGTCTTTATAACTTGGTTTCTTAGACTTTTCCTTTAATACTCACACATTGTCAGCCTTTCAAACTTTTGCAAAATGAGAGATGCAGCAGACTGAGTACAGTCAATGCATCTTCATACATAAATTTCAATCACCATTTAGGCTGAGGTTTTTTCACAAGTAGTTCTTACACTGGAAGAATACCTTCTGTAATAAAAAATAAAGTTATTGTGCATGTTTTATTCCTGTTCACCCCAGGAAGGTGTTAAAACATGGACCAAAGAACATCTTCAACTGAAACTATCTGACTACTGCTTTTATTTTTACAGTATATTATTTTCCTTGAGCCATATTAAGTTGGCAAGGCTGCTGTTTGTGTGACTGTAATGGGAATTTTATAGTAAATTCCAGCATGTGTTTTGTACTGTGACAGTCTGCATGTACCCTTGAAATACAGTCTTGCTTTCTTGTTGGTCTGATTTTTACAGTTGCGTTCAAGCTTAATGTTAGATTTTTCTGACCTCTAGAACGTGATTATTCAACCTTATAATTGTATCAAGACAACTTTTTAAATGGAATTATTTGAGCATCAAGAGTGTGTTTAGCACTCTGTAGAACAACTTGGACACATTCCTTCTGCCATGAAAATCTTATCTAAAAATACACACATTTAAGGAGGACAGGGAGCCTGGCAGGAGTTGTTGTTAACAAATGAATAAAAAGTAAATGCTTTTCTCTAGGCAGTTGCAATAGAAGCTTTCTGTCACTGATTCAAAGGCTTGTGTAGCCAATTTCTTTGTCTCCTTTCAGATACATACAACTTGTGATTTCCTAGTCAGAAGCTGTGTTTGAGAATAAGTTTAAAGCAGTGTTTTTATGCTTTTTTTTAGATAACTGTCATATGCATGAGCAGTGTTCATTCTTTTCCTTCTTTCCTGCTCTAATTGCATTTTCAAATAGGTATACAATCCTCGTATCAGAGTGGAGTCTCTCTTGGTTACTGCGATTAGTAAAGCTTCCGCTCAGCAGCGAGCTGGCCGTGCTGGTCGTACTAGACCAGGCAAGTGCTTCAGGCTTTATACAGAAAAGGCGTACAAAACTGAAATGCAGGTAAGATTACTTTTTCTAGATTGCGTGTATAAGAACATCTAATTGATACAGACAGTCGAATGCCAGGCACCAAACAAAATCAGAATTTGAATGCTTGTGTAGTTTAAAGTGTTTAGAAGAACAAGTGTTCTGAACTTTCTTTTTTCCCTCCTCCCTAGGACAACACATACCCTGAAATTTTGAGGTCTAACTTAGGATCTGTAGTATTGCAGCTCAAGAAGCTTGGTATAGATGATTTGGTGCACTTTGATTTTATGGATCCTCCAGGTATGTGTTTCTATTTTAACTTGTCTAGTTGTGTTATGTTTTGACTTCTGAAATCTTTATTTTGGTGAAAATTTTATATAAAACCAACATTGGATAAATTCTTTTATGGTTTTTTCATTGTTTTTATTGTAATCTGTAAGGAATGTCTCTTGTTTATCCTGAAATTTAGTGCTCTGTCTTATCAAAGCAAGCTTTTTATGTTTCTATCTGCATAACAGCTTTTAATGGAATCAAGGAATCTACTGAATGCCTCTTACCTGCAGAGGATAACACAAAATTATAGGCATTAGAAAATCTATTACTTGATGAGGTTTTTTTACATATCACCTTGATTGCACATTCTAATTGTGCATCAGTTAACAACTGTGTGTAAATAAAATTGGCTAGCGTTTTTAAAGCTGAGTACGTGTCTTTGGCTCAAATGATAAAGTTAATGTGCATCTCCCTTCTAACAGTGTTAAATGTTCATATATACTTTAAAAATAACTGAGTTATGTTGCTAATTAAAAACTTAGATCAGCCATATATAAATACATCAAAGTTGGTTGTTTCTCTCCCCCTAAAATAAAAATATTTATAATATGCAAGCTTTTAAATAGCTCTACAGAACAATTGTATTTTGTGCTGTGCAGCATATATGATAGTTTAGCAGGAAGGTTTTTTGGATTTCCTTCTGTTTTTCTTTGTGGGTTTAATACACACTCAGTATGAGGAATGCATGATTAAAGGAATATTCTTATAGGCTTAGATTTGTGAAAGGCTGTAGATATCTAAAGTTGACATGGCTGAGATTTTTAGGACTGTATCAATCTATTTTGTATGGAACAAGGGAAGACGCATCAGTGCATTGGGGGAAAGTGATACTACTATGATACTGACTATTTCAAAATGCCACTGCTGTCTGAATTTTGAAAAGCAGTGATCTTCAAAACTTTTGATCCTGTTAAGAGCTCTTCTAAATAAGTGATTCCTTCCCCCCCCCCCCCCCCCCCCCCCCCGAACTCATTCCTATCTGGATGTATATAACTGAATTTGGTAACAATTTTGTGTTTGGAAGCCAGTTGAATGGAGAATAAAAAAATAAGATGGCTTATAATAGTCTTTGCTTCCTCATTTTTTTGCTTATTCAGAGCAGTTTGATTAATGTGCCTACCTAAATTTTTTTTTTTTTTTAGCTCCTGAAACTCTGATGAGAGCCTTAGAGCTTTTGAATTATCTGGCTGCTTTAAATGATGATGGAGACTTGACTGAATTGGGATCCATGATGGCTGAATTTCCATTGGACCCACAACTGGCTAAAATGGTTATTGCAAGTTGTGACTACAACTGTTCTAATGAGGTCCTATCTATTACTGCCATGTTGTCAGGTAATAGCAGGGAAAGAGATACTAAACAAAATGCAGATCTTCAGTTTGGGGAAAATTTGAGTTTTCCACATCAAAGCCATAAACAATACAAATATATTTCTAACAATTAGAATTGTTTTTTAAAGCTTCATATAGGGGCTTAATCAGTTGTTATGGGGTTCAAGGTAATGAATAGTAATATTAAGAAATTAACATGCATAAAATAGTCAAACAGTTTGCTCCTAACTTTGGTTAGAAGTGTATATATTTGAGTTGATGGGGGGGAGGGGGAAAATGAGGCTAGTGGAACAGAAATTTCTTTTTAGGCTCATATTCAGGACCAGAAATGTCAGCTCAACCACCCTGTTTAAGGCAGTGAAATCTGTTTTGTATTGTGCATTCTTCTGCACTTTTGATAAATCCCAGTATTTCCAAGAGGATTACAGTGTAATTTATATTAAAACATAAGCTTGTACATGAAATGATGATACATTTTTTTAGTGATTAAGTGGCAAAGCTTAAGAACAGTCCTTGCTTTTAAAGGGAAGAAAGAAACTTCGGAGGAGGATATATGTATTTATAAGAATTAATTTGTGTGCACAGCTGTACTTTGCTGCTGCATTACGTGAATAGCACTGCGTCAGAACAGGGCTGCTTGTTGAGAGAGCTTGATGAGAAATGTTATCAAGCAAGCCTTGTATTTCATTTCCCAGTTATGTAGAACTGACTGCATTTTACAGTTAGTTGTCATAGGACAAGCAACAAGATTTAGTCTATTATGAAAATGGGGATGTTCTTACTCATAACTACTCTTTTTGTCTTTGGGTGTGCTATTTTACCAGGCTTTTCACAATGCAGGTGTACTGGTTACATGCTTAACTTTGAGTAGGGGGAAAAAATGTTTTGGCTAAGTGTAAAATCTGTTCTTCAGTTTAGTCTTACAGTATATTTATATGAAAGTTTTAAAGAACAAGCTAAAATGTTTGTTGCAGAGTTATTGTTCAGACTCAGAGCAGATGGGCAGGGCAGAATCGTAATAATTTTTTTTAATTAAATGGTAGAATTAATTGCGGAGGTGGTGGTAGGTTGGTGCCTGTCTTTCTCTTCCCTTCCCCCCCCCCCCCCCCCCCCCCCCAGCTCTACTACAGAACAGTAAGTCTACTATTTTTGTCTGTGGTCTTCAACTGATTTGTCTTGCTCTTTTTTTCTATTTACCTTTTCCTAGGCCATGATACTTTTTTGTTTTAAGGCACAATTAATGTCATGATTAAGAGTTTTTGGGGAAAAAAAAAAAAAAACCAACTTAAGCTGGTTAATGTATGGATTGTAACTAAAATTCTGCTCCTAAAAAAACCCCCATAGTCCTAGTATTTGTGAGGACTATTTCCAAAAATAAACACTTCTTTTAAACCAGCAACATGACTGTATGTTATGGTGCCTTAAGACTGTCAGGCTCTGGATAGCAATCTGTGTATTAATAGTTTGGACTGAATGGAAAATAAATACCAGAAAAGAGCAGAGAATAGCATTCAATAAGTGAGCAGATTAAATGATTGTACTTCATTTTATAAGAGCTGTGGTGTCTTGCTGTGGGGTAGAAAGTGCTGTTACTTACTCAAAACAGTGAGTTAAGCCAGTGATAGAATAATTTGGAATTTGCTTTCATTAGTCTTGAGTTTGAAATTAAAATACACCTTATATTATTGTTGTTTTCAAATGCAGGACCCAAAATACAGGGTGTTTATTTTGCACCTGCATTTCCATTTTCTTTAATGCATTGGTCTTTCTTGATTTGTTACCATGTGATTCACTGTTGCAGTGTGTATTTTTTTTTTCTCCTCGAGTTCCATCCAGTATTCAATTCAGCATATTTTTGAAATGTGGTGTTTTGGGGCTTTTATGGAAATTTAAAAATAAAATAAAACCACATAACACCCCACAAAAGGCCCTTATCTGTTAGGGACAGATGAGGCGCAAAGAAGTGGTCTGCGATTGGTGGGCTTCAGTTATGAGAAGGCTAATGTAGTCTCAAGCAGCTGGAAAAAGATAAAGGATTTGTAGCATCTTACTTAGCATTAATTTTATTGAAATTTAAGCTTTTAAATTACATTACTTAAAACCAAACTGATTTTTTTTTTCTCCTGTAGATCTTAAAAGTGAAGATATCTTAGAACTTTTTTCAACATTTTGTCAATTAGTATCAATATTACAAACCTGTAAGAATGTTGACAGACCATGAATTAAGTTGGCTGCAATACTGTTTGTGGTCTTTGGTAGCCTGTATTTGGAAAGGGAACATTAAAACATGATTTTTGGATTCAAGTTAGACTGACTCAGATTTATGTAAGAGAATATAGTAACAGAGAAAGCTCATCACATTGCAATTTTTAATTTTTTTATTTCAAGTAGTGCCAAAGGACGGTTTAACCTTCCACCACTACCGCTACCATCACAACCTTTAGAGTTATTAATACCTTCATTCACATGTTTCTGTATACCAGTGCTGATAACAATACCATCTGGGGAAGAGGACTTGACTTTACTAGGGTGTTCTGTCTAGTAGCAGACTTGGGATAAAACTCATGTTTGTTTAGTCTGTGCCAGTGCAGTACAGTTTCAGAATTACCTTTTTCACTCTGTCCATAGAGGCTTTCTGAGAAAGCAAATTCACAATTAGTGTTTTGTTACATGGGGCACTGGTAGAGCTATCAGCACTGGGATTTGAACTAAGATCTGTTTAGCCTTCCAGTATACATAGGCAATCTTGATGGCCTTCAGACTAGAGATTTTGATGCCTACATATAGTTCTATTAAAATAATCAGGTACTCTGTAGCTTTGAAACCCTCTTGTCTTACAGATGTGGTTAGGTGTTGATGTACCAAATCAAGGTAGTAAACAGTCCAAGATGCAGTTGGAGGCCATCCTGCCCTGCCCTATGCTCTGTGAACTGACCTAGCTAGGCCTTGTTCCTCTATCTGTGAATGCGTGACTCATCGATATGGGCGTTTGTGTTGGGCCCATACCAACCTTGTTTAGTCCCACAGTGTTTTGTTCGCCCCACGGAAGCAAAGAAAGCAGCAGATGAAGCCAAGATGAGGTTTGCCCACATAGATGGAGATCATTTGACGTTGCTGAATGTCTACCACGCTTTCAAACAAAGTAAGTGTGCACCCATTTTAGCAAAATTATTTGTAATGCTTTGTGCTGCCAGATTTTGTTCCTGGGTTCCAAGGACAGTTGAAAGGCGTGGGCTTGTTCTTGAGTCATTCTCTTTTAATCTTACATACTTAAAAACCTGCATATTTAAAAGAGCTATTTAAGTGCTACTTTCCTTTGGGGGAGAAACAAAACCAAAAAACTAGCCAAGAGATCATGTAATAAACTGATGAGTATGGAGACAAGCCAGGCTTTTAAATCAGTGCTGGATAACCTTGGACAGAAGGGAAGTAAGCATTCCTGTAATTAAGAAATATTGGAGGTTTGTTATTTGACATTAATTATAGAAAAAGCTGCGTAATTGCTTCATAATTTTTCAGGGAGAGCGGTGCAGAAAATACTCTGAATTTAGAGAAGGATATGTTCCTAGAACCAAAACCTTTTTAATCCTAACTTTTTAATATAGTTAGGAATTCTGTAACAAGGCCTTGGGATGGATTGAGAGGCAAAGGGGTGATGCATCAACAAAAGTAACGTAGAGCCATACGATATATTTATTTCACTTACCTCGTTTCTGTGTATGGATTTTAGGGAAAATGTACGGTCCTCCTCAGCATAGCTGCAGTATATTTTAGCAGCTTGAAAAAGATGGGAATGAACAGGTGAAGCTAGGAGTTCTCTTGAAAAATGACTACATAAGTGGCACACTTTTTTAACAGTGACTTATCCTGGTGGTAAGTAAAAAGATTACTCTTAACTGCCAACCAGGTTAAATTAGATGCTCCAGTTGCATTTTTCTGTAAGCAAACAAAAAAGGAACAGTCTTTTACCCTGAGTAAACAAACAAAACCAACAAACAAATCACAACTTAGTGCCCCTTTCTGTTCCAGCTTTGATCTAGAAATTTTGTATGGAAGCATTCTAGCACTGTATCACTATGTGGCTGTGCAAAATAAGGGTATCTTCAGAGTAAAAGTCTAAACAAAGGTACTCAAAACTGTTTTAAACAGTAGCTGAGAAACTTCTACTAAACACCTGTGAATTGGAGACATCTGTTGCTTGTTTTTTTCTATTAGTTTCTTAGTTAACAGGTTCCCGTATGTCTTGCAGACATTTTATGTGTGTGTGTTTCTGGACACCACTGCTTTCCTGCTTGGGTTGCTGAAGGATGGAGTTATTTGGGGAATAATCTTATGTTCAGTTTCACTGTGAAATTTGAGTAGGATTTCTGGGATTCAGGATCAGAAGACAAAATGCTGCTACTGTTTGTATCTAGAACAAATTGAAACTGTTAGAGGTCATCCAAAGTGCTCAGTTTAAGCGGCGCAGAAAGTAACATGCTGTGGTACTTCAATTGCGATTCTACTGTATAGTGTACAAGAGCATCAGCATTCATACTTCAGTTAAATATATTCTGTAAGATAAAGCACAGAAACAACTTAAACTTTCCTCAAAATATGTAACGTTCTTTTCAATGCAAATTAAGAATTAGTCTCTCTCTGTACAAGAGATACTTTTAAAATTTTGTTAAGGCTGGTTTTGTTGGATTATTAAACTGACAAAGTTTAGAAGAGTGTCACTTGAGAAGTAACAGAATTGGTAGGGAGAACTGGGTTTCTTGATGTTAAATGTGTGGGCTTTTACCCTGACAAAGTAGCTTAGGCTTGCTGTCCTAACAGGTTTCTTATTAGACGTATCAGCAGTAGAAACAGTAACTTTTAAAGAGTACTGAGTTCTGTTACTCATGCTGTATTTTACCAGTCACCTACATTTACTTAAACCGCTGTGAGGTGTGTCACACTTAGTATTAGGTTAGTTTGTATTGCTCTTAACTGTTACTTGACTGCTTAATTTAAGGAGGGTTTGGTTTCTAAAATACATTATAATTATGTACAACCTTCTTGTGTGTTTGTTGCATGCTACAGTTAAAGATTGTGCAATGTTCCTTATGTTGAGTTACATTTTATACTGCAGGTTTGGAAGATGATTTTTCTACTTGCAGGATGTGATTTTTTCGAAATAGGTGAAATTTAATGATGTTTTGCTGAAATACCACACCAATAATCTGTGCATATTATGTTGAGGGAGGGAAGCTTCATTACTTTTTTTTTTTATCTTGACCACATGCTTCCTGAATAGAAAAGAATTTGGGCAAGTTATCTAATGCAAGAGACTGCCTGAATAAACTAAGAGCTGTTGTCATTTATAAAAGTTTATGGATGTTTTTTTCTGGTTCATCTGACTGATCAATCAGTTAGTTGCTGTTTTATTTACTTGCTCTAATTGGATGAAATACTAATTTTTTGATTCATGTTTTTTAATGTTGCAGATCATGAGTCGGTTCAGTGGTGTTATGACAACTTCATTAACTACAGGTCCCTGATGTCTGCAGACAATGTACGCCAGCAGCTGTCACGAATCATGGATAGATTTAATTTGCCTCGTAGAAGCACAGACTTTACCAGCCGAGACTATTACATCAACATAAGAAAGGCATTAGTTACTGGGTATTTCATGCAGGTACGTGTCCGTTCTTGTAGGGAACGTAGTTCAGTGTTTACATGGCTTTAATGTGAGTATGGTTATTATAATTTATCAAAACTTTATGAATGTTACTTAAATTATATATGGCTAACTATATTACCACTTAGTCTTTGTCAGATTGCTTGGTTATTACTCAAGTAGTACATTGTTTAGTCAAATCTTATTTGGAAGAGAAGTTGTGGGCGATCTTACTAGTATTGACAGTACTGGTTCTGGCATTACCAGCCAGGAACTGACCACCAACTTCTGAATAGCTGAGGAAGTAACTTCCTAAAACATTTCAAAGTAACTGCAGAATATGTAGTTAAATTATTTGTAATACAAATAGGGAAAGTATAGTTGTATATAAATATTAATTACATGTAATCCTTTTAGAAGGAGAGTATTTTCTTATGCATACTTTCCCATATTTATATTTCACTTTTAAATTACATGAGTCACAAGTACTGGAGTACTGGAGCAGGTCTGTAATTTCAAGATGTATGCTGTTTGCAATTCATTTGCCTCGTGAACCAGGATGGTATGGAAGCTGGTCTTCACTGCTGCCTCCTGGTTGCTTTGCATTTCACATTGAGCATGCCTCCAAGCTAGAATGCAGGCTGTGTTTTTCCTTTGTTTTGGTGGCTTTTGTTTTTGCATAGTCCCTTTGTGCTGTGTTTCTCTTCAGCATTCATCTTTGGGGCTAGAAGACTCCCTTTGCTGGCTCCTGCAGACCCTGGGGTATAGAAACTTTAATGGGAGTGAGTCTTCATCCTCGTTGACTCTGGAGTGTTGTGATGTTTTTCCCAGCAAACATGTGTTCTGATGCATCTCAGCAATGTCTTTGCTAGAGCCTAATGTCTCACTTGTGGAGAACATAACCTTGTTATTAAGAAGCTGACCAGTGCCCGTGGCATTTCCTAATTTTTCACTTGACCTATGCTCTAGTGGTATTTGAGCACACAAGCTTACTAGTTGAAAAAAGAGCCATTGGTCAGCGCTGTGTGGCTTAGAATGGCAAGCAGCTTGACAGGCACGCACTTACCACATCCTGGCTGGGTGCAGACTTGGGTGCCATGTATGTTTAAACCCCTCTCCAAGGAAACAGTGCCTTCCCCAGGGCTAAGCCAGCCAGACTGTAGCAGAAACGTTTCTGGGTTTTTGGAATACAGGAATATCAATGTCAGCAACTGCATTTCACTGTAATGCAAATGGGAGATTAAAGCTGTTGGCTGCTTTTAGATATTAAACTGGTTTTAAAGACTGACTTGCTGTAACCCTGCAGACAAGCAGGCTGGTCACTGTGTTCAGCCCTTGCTTTTGGGACATGTTTTCTTCATTGTTTTTGGGGGACACTTTAGTATACATTCCTACCTACACCTTTAATTCTGTAAATCTTTTGCAAGACAAAGAACAGTTTGGCCCAACAGTCCTGGCTGGGCCCCAGCTGGTTGAGGCAGGTCTGATTGCCAAACAGTGCAACTGTGGCAGAGTATCCTGTGGCTTCCTTCATTTGGACCTGTAAGAGGTCGTGTCCGTAGAAGTTTGTGGGTTGTCAGTTTGGTTTACATTACTCAGAGTGAAACTCTTCCTCTAATAGATGTTTTCCTGCCATGGATGTGGAATGGCACTGTTGGTGTAGCTAGCTTTTTGGTCTCTATTGCTCAGGAACTGAAGATCTGACTTCATATTTTTGCTGTGAAAGAGTAGTAGGCTCACACAGATGAAAATGAAGGTTTTTCCAGAAGTCTTCTTGGGCTTCCATGGTCAATAGGTTGTTTACCACCCCTCTCACCCAAAATGCTGAATTGAATTTTTGGGCTGAATCAAGAGATAGCTGTGGCAGACCTGTTGTGAAGGCATTTTGCGTCAAAGCCATTTCAACAGTTTCTTTTCTCCTTTGATGTGTTCGAGTCCAGTTTATTTTGAGTTTTTCACTCTAACCTCCATGGTAGTGTGATACTTGTTTGACCTTGACTCTGAACCTTTTCTCGTGAATTCCATGTTGCTTTGAGTAACCTTCAGTAGAAAACTCAAGAGACGTTATTTACCAGCAGCTGAAATACTTAAAGTAGTCTGTATACACGTTGTACCCTCTCTAAGCAGATCTTCACGCTCTGGCATTTGGGTGCTCTTGTTCAGAAAACCTGGGTAATGAAATGCATACATCATTCTTTGTCCTCTTAGTACAGAACATACATGGAATTCCAAGTCGAAGCACTTGCAAAGTGTGCGCACATACCGTAGATAGTCTCTGCATGTAAAGTACTAAGGTCTATGGGCAACACATGGCAGAAGTTGATTCTTCAAACTCTTTAAACATGCAGTGTCAAGTGGAAAAAACGGTAGCCAGTAGCACCCATTGTTCTGAAATAGTTCTCATTGACTGCCTTGTTTTCTACTTTGGTAATTGCCTAGTGTGCTAAAGTCAATCTTATAATTTTACTGTAGAAATTTCTGTACTAATCAAGACTTGTGGCTTATGTCAGGCAGTGCGGGCCTGTATTAACTATTGAAATAGTACTAATTCTATAATTAGTGAATTTACCTGCCTTCAGTTGTCTGTTGGTGACTGATAAATGTGGAATTTCTGCTGATGACAAATAATCTTTTTACCCTTCATATTTAAATACAAACTTGAATTCCAGTAAATCTGTCATAGACGTGCAAAGGGAATAGTAAAAGAGTTTAAAACTGCCAACAATTCTGTGTGTAGAAAAACTTCTGGAAGGATAAGTACTGACAAGAAGTTAGGTGTCTTAGCACAAAAAAATTTTTTTGTCCCCTGTTTTCTGTATCACAAAACAGAGTATGTGAAGCATATATAAAATAAAGCAAGAGTGATGCTTGCAGAATCACTAAGAAACTGCTCATTGAAAATAAAATACATCAGAGAAATACTGCTTTCTCAATACGTCAGTGCTAGACATATGCTGTCTTAAGAATGGAGAGGGATTGGAAAATTCTACAACACAATCGTAATTAGGCAACAAAACTCAAGAGCTAGGAATAGATTATTCAACAGAAGTAGAAGAGCTAAGCTTATAATTTTTAAAATCTTAATAGACAAGTAGTGGAAATAACTGGTAAAAACTAAGCAAAAAATAATTGTACTACAGGAAGTCAGCTAAGGAAACTGTTAAAATTGGTCTCAAGTTGTGTTGGGGAAGTTTAGATTAGATATAAGGAAAAATTTCTTCACCGAAAGAGTGGTCAGGCATTGGAACAGGCTGCCCAGAGAGGTGGTGGAGTCGCTGTCCCTGGAGGTGTTCAAAAAAAGTGTAGACAGAGCACTCTGGGACATAGTTTAGCAGACATGGTGGTGTTGGGTCGACGGTTGGACTTGATGATCTTAGTGGTCTTTTCCAACCTTATGATTCTATGAAAATTGAATTGGAGAAGACAAGCAAATGCCAAAGTATCTTAAAGATGGTTCATTTTCCTCTTAGCAATTTTTTTGAGACTGCTATTGCAAGTTGTCTTAAAGAACTTAGATTTTTATCATTGTATTTCCAATCCAGTGGTGATGGCAGAACAAGAATTGATGGCTGCAAATGTAAGTCAGAGTTTAAAGGTGGAATGAAGTACTCCAGTATATGGTGGAGCCACCACTGTCCTATGGTGTCTTCAGATCAAGCTTGGAACTGTTTTTTGGAAGATGTGGCTTAGTTCAACACAGGATATATCAGGGTCCTACAGAAGATGAAATGAAATCACCTGTACTGTACGGAAAGTCAGGTGTCAGATGATTGTACTGCTAATTAAAATCTCATTCTTGCTGCTACTCAGTCTTTGGTGCTATTTTGTGTATAGAATGATGTGTATTTGGCTGTCTTTACATAATCAGGCCTCTACAATAACACAATGGTAATAAAATAAACCTATGACATGAAGGTGGTCACCAGTGTGTTTAATGGTATTCATTTTGCTCTTTAAGAATGCAGAAGAACAGTTTAAAACTTAATGGCTTCAGAAACACTGTGGCGTGTTCTGCAAGCAGAAATTTCTGAAATCCAAGCAACTGACATTGCTTCTTAGGTGCATGCTAGCTATTACTTTTCTGCAAGACAGACAAGAAACAGTCTTTTCTCTAAATTGTTTGACAAGACTAGCCTGCCAAAATTTGTAGCCTTAAATCTAAAAATGGTTGGATCAGTGATCGTCCCCTTGTACTTGACACGGGTGAGGCTGCACCTCAGGTACTGTGTTCGGTTTTTGGGCCCCTCACTGCAAGACAGACATTGAGGTGCTGGACCGTGTCTGGAGAAGGGCAGCGGAGCTGGTGAAGGGAAAGATTTCTTCACTCAAAGGGTTGTCAAGCACTAGAACAGGCTGCCCAAGGAAGTGGTTGAGTCACCATCCTTGGAAGTATTTAGAAGACATGTAGATGTGGTGCTTAGGGACAGGGTTTAGTGGTGGACTTGGCAGCGTTAGGTTAACGGTTGGACTTGATGATCTTAAAGGTCCTTTCCAACCTAAACGATTCTGTGATCTTGTGACACTATTCCTGCTTTGCCCTTTTAAGTGCATTTGGATTACAGTGTTTGACTAAAGACCCCTGATTGGGCCCTCTAGGGTCAATGACATGATAGATAATAAATAAGCACCAACACACTTAAAATTTCAGAGCGCGGTGTGTCTGTCTTAATAAAATTGTGACATCCTTGAAACTTCTGTAATGAGAACTTGAACTAAAACCTCTTCCTGTGGTGGCATGTGCCATGGTGGCCACTGTTTCCGTGTGAGTTTGTCATGTTGATAAAAGCATTGTAACTGTCTGTAAATCAGCAGCAGGTGGGCTTTCTCAGGCTGCAGTTACCTGTTGCAGAGATGCATGGGTGAGCTTGGCTTTATAATCCTTTTAGTCATGTTTGTGTAGCTCCTTACGTTGAGCTGTCAATAGCATAATAGCTTCCCTCCATTTACAGTCCCATTCTTTAAGTAGCCTAATTCACAAACGTTCTGTACTAATACATGACAGTGTGTTTCCTAGTATCTTGCTTACTACCACTGCTCATTGGAAGAAAAAAGAAAAAAATTACTAGACATGCTTTGTATTATTCTGTGGTTTCTGGGGAAGCTCATGCTTGTTATACTCTGAAAAACATAACAGAATGGTTGAGGTTGGAAGGGAGCTCTGGAGGACATCTGGCCCAACCACCGTTACGTTGTATTTCACAGGCACTGGAATTGGCTGCATGCCAGTCGTTCAGAGGAGTATAAATGTGTACGCTGCCTCCCCTGTGTCCTTGTTCGCTCCCCTATGTCAGCTTTGGTGCTTGCCTCAGCCCATTCTGAATTCTTTTAGCATAGGGATGTGGCAAGCCACTTACACCTTCAGAGAAGCAGCACAATGGGCGCTCTGTCAGCTGTGCTGAAATGGCTCGGGCCAGGAGGGAGCGGGAAGATGTAGTAGCTGACGGTTAGATCATCATCGCTTGCTGCAGAGCCCTAGCTTCACTGCATATTTCATGAGACGGTTGCCATTACTGAACCTGAAATTCTTTACCAATGTGTGCTAACGCGCATACTTAAAGAGAAACATCTAAATTGGATAAATACTGTAGCTCAGTGTTTGCTCAGGATCTGAATAAGTCACAATAGTATGTAACCACTCAAAGGTGACTTATCCCTGACACCCATGTTCTAAGGAAACATCTTTTTCTTAATTGGGATTATTCCAGTCCCTGTCCTTCCTGGAAATTAAGAGCCAACTGAATCTTCTTACTTAGTTCAGAATTATATGAAGTAAACAAGAAATACAACTCTTTACTGCATTTTAAATGACATGGAAAAGGAAATTGTATGTATTTGGGAAAGCTAGATGATAAGACTTTACTATTTTAATACATCTGAGTGAGACTGAGGTGCCAAAGGTAAATGGTATTGATTTAAATTTAACAGCACGCTGTTTTCTAGAATGAAACATAAATGAATTGTTCTGCCCTTTCATAGGAAGTACAGAAGCAGATAAAGCACCCAAATATTCTTGTATGCATGCTTTACTTTTGATCTGAAAAGTGACTGATTTTTTTTCTTTTTAAAATACTTCCTTTTTAAAAAATATGCATAATCCCACAGCAACATACGTGCTGTGATTGTGCTAGGTCTGTGATAGATAAGTTACTGGCCTAGTCAGCTATACCACTATTTAATTTTGCAAATGTTGGATTGAGTTGGATGAAATTAAGCCTAAATCGTTACAGACAGTGCACTGTTAATCTCCATTTAAAAGAGCCTCTGTTGGCTCCCCAGACTTGAAATAAAGTAGCAGTGTAATCTCTAAAATCTTGGGTGAAAAGATTTGTAGTCTGTTGAAATACTTTATTCCACTCCTAAAACATGTTCTGGATATTAATGTCATAAAACGTAAGCGAAGCACACTCCAAATAAGAAATTTGTTACTAAGGAGATACTCTGACTTGAAATTTGAGGTAGCTGTTGCTTTAGAAATCCTGGGATTTTAATCTAATAAATGGAATTTACCTTTGACTGGAAAAAAAAAAGAAAAAGGTGAGATACACCTAGGAATTAAGAAAACGAAGTACGCAGCCTGTATTAAAGGAAGGCAGCTAATGATGGTCTGATTAAAAAATGTCTTTCAGACATCTTTCAGCCATTGACCGTCTTTTTACAGTATTTTTCTATGTGTATACCTGTGTGATGAAATAAGTACTGAGGTCATCTTGAATTGCCAGTATCAAAAGGTTAATTTCAGTTACCTGTTCTGTTAGATTAACTGTCCTTACAGATGGTGTCCTTCTAAGGATAACTGTCTGCTTTACCAAATCTTAATGAGCTAGGTATCAGAGCATCTCAGCGAGGCAGGCATTCTTCCCTTTCAGAGAGCAAGCAGCTTGGTCGGAGAGAGGTTAATTGATTTTCCAGCAAGGTCACAGCAGAAGTGTGTTGCTGAACCTACATTTTCAGCTCTGAAGCCTGTGCTGTAACAAGACTGTTCTTATTTCTGACATACTAAACTTCCCATTCTTACTGTAAGGACTGACATACTTTTTTCAGGCCCACTGTGTGAGAGGACTTGCAAAATAATACGTGCATCTGTAAAATGAGTACTGAAACGCTGCACTAGTAAAAATGTGAAAGGATAATGTTGTGGTTACCGGTCCCATGGTAGCTGCTGCAATGAAGTGCTTGAAGCAGATGTCTGCAGTAGACCACAGTTGACTTTGTGTGATGCTACGAACCTGTCCAATAGATATTCCCTTCCAATGCTTCTGTTGGAATAACACGGTAATATTTGTGTTATTCTAATAATGATTCTTCTCTTTGGGTGATAACTATTTTTGTATGTTGCTGGAATTGCATATTAGAATATACACTTACCATGGCAGTTAGCAAAAACATCTGGCATCTTGATTGTGTCTATAAAAAACCTGAATAGTTGAAGTGGTCAAGTAATGTGCCAAATTTGGATGAGGTTTGAAAGTTGATGGTATATTTTGTATAGAACACGCAACAGTCAGCTTGAAATCACTTAATTTAAAAATTGCCTGTGGTAATGAAAGAATGTCTTTTTACTTAGGTGGCACATTTGGAACGGACAGGGCATTACTTAACAGTCAAAGATAACCAGGTGGTGCAGTTGCATCCTTCCACTGTTCTTGATCATAAACCGGAATGGGTGCTCTATAATGAGTTTGTCCTTACGACGAAGAATTACATCCGGACATGTACAGACATCAAGCCAGAATGGTAAGCCAAAAGTCTTAACGTGGTCGTGACCTACTGTAAAGCTCTTGTTTTCCTTTTTCCTTCTTTAAATTGAGGTAATTCCTTTCACTTTTCCTGAAGCTAGTATTATTAAAAACGGTTTGGGGCACAGCAATGGCATGGACTGAAGATCTTGTAGATGTCTAAAGTTTTTTTTTGCGGACGCTTTCTCTTTGTGGGAGTTGTGCCTAAAACTCAGGTGCCCAGGCTCTGTACGCAGTGTACAGAGATGTGCTTGACTTAAACCCAGTTACTTTAGTAAGCCTGCTGCGCAGGAGCTGCTGGAGATGCTAGGTTTGCGTACCTGAGTTAAGAGATACAGTAGATGCCTCTCTCCTCAAGACCTAGGATCACCCTTGGCAGCGATTGTGTGCATTTTTTCCAGAAGGATCTGAACGGGATTCAGTGCTTTCTTAAAATATGAAGGAAAGAGGTGTTAATACTGGTACAACCTGCCTTGTTATAGTAGTTTTTATTAATAGAGTGCACATCAAGGAAATTAGAGGCCAGATCCTCAGTAGACAAGCAGAGATCTGAATTGTCTTGCCCGTCTGTAAGGTGGTACTCAAACTGTGAATTTGTAAGCTTTGGGGACACAGGAGGCTCTGCAAGTGTTGTTGAAATTGTGCTGTT
Source organism: Balearica regulorum gibbericeps (assembly GCF_011004875.1). NCBI lineage: Eukaryota > Metazoa > Chordata > Aves > Gruiformes > Gruidae > Balearica > Balearica regulorum. The sequence goes on from NC_046187.1 coordinate 62,424,882, forward strand.
GTACAGAAGGAGTTTAAAGATTTGTAAGCCGCAAAACATAGCACATATATATATTTGTCCATAGTATTTTAATGGAAAATGAGTGTTTGAATTCTTCCTTAGAAATTTTTTTCTGAACATGTGCTGTGTAGCCTAAAGCAGCAGGGTCCTGTGGCCTTGGTTGCATTTTTAAGCTTAGGAGAGCTGAGGCTGACCTGTACTCTTGCACGAACTGGTATTTGGGTGGACTTTTGTGGCTTGAGGGCTTTGAGGTTAAGCAGCAGGTCTGACTCTGTTGGCTACTGCGGCACGTACTGAAGCAGAGCGCGGGCCTGTAAGGGATGTTGGCTGACCAGGAGAGGAGCTTGCTAGACTCCAGTGCGTGCTTGGGTGCTTGCACAGGATGGGGCTGAGGTAAACAGGTGATGTGTCTGCATGTGTGAGAACTCTCATTAATCTTAGCATCCCAGAATGAGCTGAAAATAATGGATAATCTTTGTTTCCTTCAGTTGTAGAATTTCTGTGGGATGTATCTTAAAGTTTGAGTATTTGTAACAAACTTTTCCTTTTTTGACAGGCTGGTGAAAATTGCCCCTCAATATTATGACATGAGCAATTTTCCACAGTGTGAAGCAAAGAGACAGTTGGATCGCATCATTGCCAAACTTCAGTCCAAGGAATACTCACAGTACTGAATTTATGCTTTGAACTGAAGTTATTCAGAGGACAGCTTTAAGAGATGAAAGGATTCACAGTTCAAGTTGTGCTCTTCACTTTGGTTCAATAATGGCCTTTATTTGAAAGCTTTTTAATTTTTCTTTACAGTAAATATTCCATTCTGATTTCATAAATTAAACATTTATGCCTCCCTTTTGTGTTGACACTGTAGCTCATACTGGAAAAGCTGATCAATGTTTTGCAGTTTATTGAAAGTAGTTCTATATATAACAATGTTATAAGCATTTCTTTAGAAATGGTTGAAAATGCTTCTAAAAATGTGATTATCGACCATGGTATGCATGATCGTTGTAATTGTTGACATTCCTTTTAGAAGTTGTGAAATGTTACAACTTGTGCTTATGTAGACACAATCTTCAGCTTCAGTACAAAGGTACTGACTTCAATAAAGTCTATTTATACTAATTTTGTGCCACAGTATGTCGGTATTTCTATTGTTTTGATTAAAACATGAGAAGCCATTTAGTCTGCCATTAAACTGCTGTTTTATTGACATGGCAGTAGTTTAATATTTTAATATTAAAGTGCGGATGCTTAAGCAGCACAATTGTGGTGACATCAATATAATGCACACAATGTTGATCCCTTGCTAACTTGTTTGAATTACGTAGGAAATTGTTTTAGAAATGACATGCATGCGGAATTGTGGAGAATGCATTCTTCAGACATACTCCTAGATATTTCTTGGTCAGAACTGTAGTAATGTCCTGTGAAGTGTCTGTGGCCAGTTAGAAATTACCCTGCTGGGCAATGTTTGGATACAGCTTAAGACCAACACAAATAACAGCACAGGTGACACTGTAGGTCAAATTACCTTGTACTGTTCTGGATTTGTAGTGATTTTTAGTAAAATATGACTTGACAGCATTTTCAGTTTAGGAAAGCTAATCTCATGTGGAATTTATAGCAAGATCTGATCAGAGGGCTGGAGCACCTTTCCTGTGAAGCCAGGCTGAGAGAGTTGGGGTTGTTCAGCCTGGAGAAGAGAAGGCTCCGGGGAGACCTTATAGCAGCCTTCCAGTACCTGAAGGGGCCCACAGGAAATGTGGAGAGAGACTGTTTACAAGGGCAGGGAGTGACAGGACAAGGGGTGTAATGGCCTTAAGCTGAACGAGGGTAGATGTAGATGAGATATTTGGAAGAAATTTTTCCCTGTGAGGATGATGAGGCACTGGAACAGGTTGCCCAGAGAGGTTGTGGATGCCCCCTCCCTGGAAGTGTTCAAGGCCAGGTTGGATGGGGCTTTGGGCAACGTGGTCTAGTGGAGGGTGTCCCTGCCTGTGGCGGGGGGGGGGTGGAACTAGATAAGCTTTAAGATCCCTTCCAACTTGAACCATTCTAGGATTTAACATATTTTGTCAGATTTCAATTTTTCCTCTCCCCAGAATACACTGAAATTTGGTCCTCCTGGCAAAGAGAAGGTGCAGCAGCTCCTGCTGAAATGGGTTCTCTGGGAATGGGAGCTGTGTGCAGTCGTGCTGTAAGGCTGAAGCAGAAATAGGTTATGTTTGCAGATCTGGCAACTAACCTCAGACTAATCTTAAGCACTGATGTTTGGGGGATCCTATCTAAATCATAGCAATTGACTATAAAATTAGTTGAAATCAAGTAATTTGAGGGTTTTCTTCTAATTCCAACTTCTTTGGTTTTTAAATTGCCATTTATATGAGGGGGAGTGGAGAAGTGTTGAAAACTTGTTTTGTTAGCAATGAAAACAGTGTTGTGAAGGAAAGCATGTCTGAGGATTAAAATTGGAGTGAATTTGTAATACACAGTGGCACTTGTGAGTCTGCCCCAGGTGTGATAAGCATGTGAGGTATGAGGGCTCTCCCCACCTCAGGTGGTGTGGGATGGGTCTGGACTTTCCTGCCCTGTGCAGTAACTTTCAGTAGGAAAGAGGGAGGCTGACTCATCATAAAATGTTGAACTGGATTAAGCTTTCTGATTGCAGTTACAAGAGTTTGTATTTAAAACATAGGGATCCTCAACTTCTTCAGCATTTTGATTTCAAACTAGTATTCTTAAACATACAAATGTTTGTTCCACCTACTCCTGCTCCAGGATAACTCAAGTTCAGTATGTGGGTTGTTTATCCTCCTTTTGGGAGGCAGAAGGGGCTACTTCGTGCAGTGCTGAAAAATGCTGCTCCCCAGGTCAGAATTTCTGCAGTATTTGTGTCAGCCTTCAGCTAAATGGTGTAGAACCACCTTCTGTATGCCCTGTCCTAGGTATGGCAGGGTCTGCAAGTGCAGCCAATTCTCAGTGTGAAATCCCTTGAGGACTCCAGAACCAGCTGGTGTGAACTGCAGCAGCTTTGGTACTTGTGAAGGGGGGAGCAGATGGCCGTGGCTGTGAGTGGAACCTTACATGGGACAGACTTTGGCCTGGTTTTCTTTTTTCTTTTTTTTTTTTTTTAATTGTCATACCTGCAAACTCAGCTTGGGCTGTGACAGCCAACCTGGGATCTTTCACTCTCCTCTGTCATTGCTACCAGGAATGCAAATGCTGCAGGCCAAATTAATGTCCTTTGACAGCTGTGCAGCCCTGCCACCTTCCAATTAAGTTGGTGACACCTGCACAATCCACCTAAAGGCACGGGGGTGCACCCTTGTCACTGGCTTAATTGGAAGGCTGTCGGGTGTCTCAGCTGTCATCGGGGATGGAGCGGGCCCTGAGCCCTTGCTCTGGCTATGGGAGCTGTGGAGAGCAGCCTGGCTGTTGGGACCCCACTGGAATCAGAGCCAGTGCTTCAAGGAGGTATTGGAGCTCCAACATCTGGGGGACCCTGTGGGTTTGACACCTGTGTGACATTTGTGTAGGTCAAAACACTTCTCTTACTGGAGAACTGACAAGCCAAGCGCTTGCAATACTTCAGGACTAAACCATTTTCTCAAACCAGACTGCATGTGTCAAACACACAGTCGTTCCTTCTAGCTGTTGGGTAGTGGAGAACGGCCCTAGGGTGGGAGCGTCTGCAGGCATTGTGCAATGGCTGTTGTACTGCACAACGCTGACTTCTAACACCTGGGAGTATCTTGGGGTCTGGGGCAGTAACACACAGACTCATTTGAATCACTGCGGACACCTTTGAGTTACTGCAAAGTTCACTTTTTTATTTTTAAGATGTGAATTTAGAGCCATACAGCAGTGGGAAGGGAGCAAGTTGTCTAAGTATTAACTGTTTCTCTCTGAAGGAGTGGTGGAAAGGACACCATGGCTTCTTAGAGAAGACATCTCCAAGGCCCTAAAAGAAACTATCAGGAACCCTCGTAACTCCAGTTATCTCAGGGAGACGAGTCACACAGAATGACTCGAGTTTGAGAATAGCCCTGGTTCTTCACAAGTGTTGAAAGGTAAAACCTCATTCCTGTTTTCCTGGTGGAAAACCTGTCAGAAAAGGTTGCTCAGAGAAACAAAAGGAGACCAAGAAGCGGGTGTAGGAATGAGGCCACTTCATGAGCGTATGAAGGTCAATACCTCCCTCTTAGTGCAGTTAAAAACACCCACAGTCCTGCTCAGTGTCACAGCTTTGGTGCTGGCTGACTATACTGCCGACTGCAGTAAACGGGGGATAAAGTTGGAAGTGGCAAAATATGCGGGAGTTTGCTAATGTCAAACAGAAATTCAGCCTCCTGTGCATTTTGTTCTGTGAAATGCCACAGCTGCGGCTCTTTCTGCTGGCCTTGGAGCGAGGGATCCTGCAAGAAGTACATCGGCTGCCCCAGCCAGTGTCAGCTGTTGGCTCTTCTGGTATGTGCCCTGCCTTGCTACTGCCGCTTCGGAGCGGTGAGACTGCTAGCCAGGGTGTAAGTGTCTGTGTTCTGGAGTGCTGAGGAATTGCTCCCCTAGGGTTAGTTGGAACAATCTAAAAGGAAAAGCAATGCTTTGTTTCCTTACAGTGATTTTTTTTTTTTTTAAACCTGAGGCATTCTGGTGGTTTTTGAAAATACATGGTTTGTGTAAAATAAACCATTTATAGTGCAGGGCTTTTGAATATATAGAATGGATTAGATGATAGGAAAATAGTCAAAGGAGTATATTTTTTGAAAAGAGGAGAGTCTTGTGTCTTAATTGTGCTTCTGTGTAATACCTCAAAGCAGTAAGGGCTAATATTGATGTGAAATAATAGCTACGTTTAGGTTTGTTAGATACAGAGGTAGTTACTGATGACTGAGTACATACAGTTGTGTTTAGGTACCTAGCTATTAACATTATGGCGACATAAAGAAGTGACCAGTTATACTGTGTTTAGATTTGAAGGGATTTTCTAGCATTTAATATTTTTGTCAGAGAAAATAATAAAAGGTGACTTCATGCTTTGCTATGTCTTGATGTCATAAAACCCCCTGAACTTTTGCATTTGGGAGATTTGTATGTACACCAGTGCAAAAGACGCGCTGAAGTTCCTTTGGGGGTTATAGGAACGTATTTATTTGTTGTACCTCCATTCATCCACTGAGGCTGAAGAGCCGTTGGTACAGCCCGGTTTGCGTTGACATTCTCTATCAGTTCGGCCAGCTTTGCCTGGTGGAGCAGTGCCACAATTTCTGATCCCCTTCTCCCATTTTGGATCAGGGCCTGTGAAACAGCATTAGTTTGTGACATGCCGTTTTCGGCCTGCGCTGCTACACAGCGCGTAATGCAAACTGTTACTTATTTGCCATAAGAAATGCAGCTTAAAGCAAAAAATGCTGAAATTAGCTTTTAGTATGTCGTTTAAAAATATACCTTAACAAAAATCAAAGGGAAAATAGTTTTCCTTCCATCCAGTCAACCTACAGTTATTAATTTGTAATCAGATTGCTATAGTTTTCTTCATTTTCTGACTATTTAGCAAAAAAAAAGCCATACCACACCATGATCCTAGGAAGCAGAGAGTTGTATTCTAAAGTACATGAATTCACTTACTGTAATTTGTGAGGAATAGCCATTTATCTTGCTTTTAGAACAGCTGAAGATTTTAATAATAAACATCTTTTAGAACTATAATCGCATACCGGTACTCTGTTGACCTTTTAAAATTATTTAACTTCAGGACTATGTACGTGACATAAGATTTATGTGAAGCAGAGAGAGGAAAATGATCTACTTGGTCAACCTGGTTCATTTTTCTACTAATACATCTTACACTTCCACAGCTTGCTTTTGTGGTACGCTTCCTGGAACTGTTCTGATACAAAACTGCGCATTGGTCCCCAGTAATACTAACGTTGGGTATTTTCGAGCTTGAAATGAGCAGCTTTAAAAGCAGGATGAAACCATTATATGAGAGTGTTTGCCCCTCTTCACTTTTCCTTTTGCAAATGACAAGCTTGGGCTGCCTCTAATTTGCGGTGATGTGTTTGAGAGAAGTGGTTGGCGTCAGGGAGATCCCAGCTTCCAGTATCAAGGGATTAAACTGCATGTGGTAACAGCAGTAAAATAACATTCCTGTAGCAGCGGTAACAGACTAGTTCTGCTGATTGGAGTCATTCTAATTTTGCAGTTTCAACTCGGATGCGGTGGTTTCTCAGGAACGCTGAATGTGTGTTGGACAGATCATAAAATAATTTTCATTTGTGTACATTTTGGCTCTGAGTGATTCTTTAAGCTTTTTCCAGCTATGAAAGCTATGCAGTAGTTATGTTGTATAGAAAAATAAAACATAGCGCAAATTAACTTCGATAATAAATATTTCCTGTGGCTCTAAACATTTATTATTTTGGGTTGGTCTTATTCTTTTGGCTAAAGTAGGCTCTTGCCTTCCATTTGAATTCAGTGTTTATTTTGTAAGCATATCACATTAATGTTCCCAGCCTCATTGCTTCCAGCAGCATAAACAATAAACACTTAAAGCATTGAGCACTTACCGGGCTCCACAGAGTGGAGGGCTGCGGGTGGACCTATTTCCTGGCTGCTTTGTATATTTAAATATTCAGCCATGTAGTGAAACCACTTCTCCTTATTTTAGTAACCAGTTTTATCCTCAAAAATATCAAGCCTTTTCAGCTTTATGAAGATGCTAGCGTTTACTACCAAAATTCATGTGTGATTTTAAAGACTTACAAACTAAACTCAACCTTTCAAACCCTGGAATGGTATCTCTGAGGCTGTTTCATTTTGCATGCTGAATAGCAAGTAACTGATAAGCCTTTTATTGTGACAGGGATAGTATCGTTCTTTTAAACAATTTAATGCACTGTGAACCTTTCCTGAAAGGCTTACAATTTGTACAGTGGCAGAAGGTTAAAAGCAGTGCGATTGATGAAATGTTTCTATGAGCAGCTAGCTGTCCAAGAGGATATTGACGGCTTTGTTCCAGTGACTTATTGGGTTATGCAATATAATATGGAAGTAAACTTAAATTACTGCTACTTTTACATATTTAAAAAAAAAAAATTTGATTAAGAACAGAAATCGAAGATAAGAATTGGCAAGAATTTAAGATTCCAGTTTTAACGTTCAAAATATTATGTAGCCTGTTTGTTGAAAACAGTCGTTTCATTTTCAGCAAATTTAAGGACAATGAACAGCTTCTCCCGTGTTTACACAGCAAACCGGTGTTAAAGCAAAATCCATTCAGGAATGGAGACAAGAACATTAGAATATTTCTTTCATTTTGGGTGTTAGACCGGGGCTGTGCTTTACACGATTTTGCTCTGAAGCTCCTTATTGGACTCACTGCTATGTAAATCCAAACACTCTATTCAAATGTCTGCTCTCTACACTCTCGAGCACTGCCAAATACGAGGTGAAACGGTAATGTGGTGGTAGAGTTGTGATTTTTCTGCAGGCTAGAGAAATCCTGTTTGTTTCTGGAGAAGAATTATGGAAGGAAAAGCGAATAGGAAAATATTCAATTATATGAAATGGTAATGGCCTACTTCATGATCTCATTCATAATCATATTTGTTCTTCACACAATAATTGCCTGCAATGAGTATTATTTTTGCAAGTAAAGCTTAAGAATCCAACCGTTTGTAGTCTGCTGGCTTGATATGAGACTGTTTAGATCTCTCATTAGGTACAGTGAGGTTTCAGAAATTAATTTGCTTTTTTTAGCAGTCTCTTGATCAAACTAATCTGATTATAAAAACAACTTTATCAGTGCTGGACTGTCTAGACTCAGAACTTCCTAAATTAGCAACAAAGCAGCAAATCTTTGTTCTTACTACTTCCAAAACTACAGCATTAAAAAGTAAAAATTTGCAGAGACATTCTAATTGCCCCTCATTGCATTCGCTTTAACCTGCTTTAAGGAAAACGATTATTCTTTCCCTTGATTTTGGGCAATATGTAACAGAAAGAACACATGCTTACACACTGCAACACAATGTCTGGTACAAATGCCTGCCTAGGTTTTCTCCTAGTGAGGTTTGGTTTTATTAATTGGATCAAATAGGATGATGTCACCGAAGAAATCCAAAGTTAATGATCTGTCAAATTCCTTTGAAATATCTATCAATTATTTCTGAGGGTTTGCTGCCTCTTTGTGGTATTTCTTGTGTAAAAATGGAATTCTGTATTGATCAAAGCTTTCCTTAGGACCGTGCAAAAGACAGTTAAATGTAATTTCCCTGAGTTCTATAGTGTGTGACTGGGAGTCTTTCTTCCTCCCTCCACCACATTCCTCTGCACATGACACAACGCCAAAGGAATAGCCAAATATTTTTGAATGGCTGTAATACACTTTGTAATGATGAGGTGCTACTGCTTTATCAATAAGCTTTGAATAATGCGCTGAACAGCGAAGCCTCTTATATTTTTCATTATCTGAGCGATGACAAGAGATCTCATCATACCTTTCAGTACATTCATTCTTAGATGACAGCTTTACCATGATTGATAAAATAGTGGTGAGTCTACTCCATGTATCTTGCTCGGTATTTTGCTAATGATCTGAATATACCCAGAAGCAGGCAGAGTAGCTGTGGGGTTTTTCTCAGCTGTAAAAACTTACATGAGAGGTAGAAACTCATGACAGGCCAGCCATCTTGATTCCTGCTAATTTAGGTTATTCTAGGCTTTTCCCCCCTGCTTTGATTAGTTACTTCATATAGTTACTTTGTAACTATAATCACAGAAATCACAGAAACATAATCACAGAAATGTTATTTTGGGGAAATTATAATCTGATACGGCTTTAGTAATTTATTTACATTGTTAATTGGCGGTGAGACTATAAAAGTTACGAACTACCTCATAAGTTCATGCCTGCCTACATTTGAATAGCACGTATTCACTGGTTGTTATTTATAATTTTGGGGGTATTGAACTGATGGAGATTACTCATGTTGAAAAGCTGCTGGAAGGCCTGAACTAGGAATTAAATTATCATAGTGGCTTCATTTTTGTTAACAGTCTCATTGAAAATATCTTGCTTGCAGGACAATCAAACTCATCAGTGTTCTGCTCCTCCACTTCAGTAGACAAAGTTTTAATCAGTGGCACACTTGATCTTGCAGAATTCAAGGAAAATAATTTCCTGCATTTCTGAGATGAGCAAAAATTCATGTAATCTAGCTTTCAACTCCTGGTACTTTTTTTTCTTTTTCTTTTTGAATAATCAGCTTTACTTCATTCTGTTGCCTATTTCACGTAACTTCAATTATCAAGATGACCCAATGCTTAGATGGGTTTAGCTCATGGATGAAGAGCAAGAAACTGAATCTGAACACAGGCAAGGCAAATAATAGACTGATGGTGAGATCAAAACATTTTGAAAAATGTCCCATTTTCTCTGAAGTTGTATATTTGCAATTGGTCTTTGCGTTTAGATGGATTTAGAGAACCTTGTTATTCATTTCTGATTGTCTCACATAGCAGCATTTTAAAAAACCCCACTTTTCTACTGTCCTCTTTTTCTTGGAGTTGCCATCCTCTCTTAGTGGTCAATCATCTACCTTCAACTATCTTTTTATCTTTTGGATGAAGTGCAGCAGTGTCTGCAATCTTCACCATATAGCAGACTTATAAAAATGAGTTATATTCCAGGTCCTGTTTTTTTTTTCTTCAAGACTCTTAACAGCCTGGACTCAGCTCTAAGATGAAGACCGTGAGTGCCAAAGCCTGTGCCAGTTTTTTCTTTGGTGTAACTGAACTTTCTGAAGCAAGGGTAAAACTTGCCTGTGCAGTAAGTGTGCAGTAACCAGAAGTACAAGATGGTATAACAAATTTCAACAGTAACTAATAATCATCTAGAGTCTCACTACCTTCTGCTTTAATTGCAAAGACCATTTCTTCTGTCCTCATATACAGCAAAGACTCCCAACAGAATACTGCTGCCTTTTTGATGAGAGGAAGAACGAGCAGATGTTAGTCACCTAGTTTAGTGCGCTGTTTGAAAGTATTCAGATCTTACAGTGATATACACAATCATAAGAAGTATATTGGACATAACAGACCTTTAGAAAAGCTGGGTCTGATAAATTCCTATACCACCACCATTCAGTGGATGGAAAGTATACATTTTCTCTATTTTGATCGACGACATTCAGTTTTCTGAATGCAATTTTATTTCAGCAGAACCTTGTATTTTTTGAATGGTAGCATGTAATTGAAGTTTGGGAGTGTTACTCCGGGATACGTTAGAAAAGCTGTGTTTTGAATAATCTTGATCTGTTATGCTAATATTGAAAAATCTGCACATGTACCTCTTGTGGTTGAAGCTGATGAATCCCATGTGCAGAAGCTGTTCTGGGAACTCCAGGTCTCTCAGGTGGCTTGGAACTGGGCTGTCTAGCCACGTGAAGGTGAAAAAAGCCATCTGGATTTTAGCTAGAATACAGTGAGAAGCTGATGAAAAAAGGCAGAACACTGAAATGATGTTTTAAAGGTGACCGTGGTTGCTGTGGTCTCATCCACTGGTGGTTTCATTCGCAGTTATGCCTAATCTTACATTTTTGTATTATAGACACGAGTTCTCTTCAAAGTTAAACAGAAACCTAAACATTCCGGAATCTCCACTTATTTCTGTTGTAACTAGGTTTTTGCTCCTCTGAGGCTAATTGCTTTTATAAACACTGTCTAACAATGTTGCTTGACTTTTCCAAGGGTCTGGTACTTAAACTGTTGATCTCCTCAAATATTAAACGGATGTAATATCTAGCTCCAGAGGTGTTCATAAAGCAAAATGAAATCATTTGATGGAAGGTGCTAAGAACGCTTTAAAGTATTAGCCTAATAGAAAACCTATCAGTGGACTTTTAAAGCCTTTCCTCTTCAATTTTTATGGACTGTCTTAATTGACTTTAAAAGGCTTTTATGCACTTATGAATAGGCTAAGTAGAAAGTCTTTTTTTTCACCTGCAAATAAGATACAGGGACAGCTTCTAACTTTCTTTTAGAATATCTGATATTACAGGCTTTTGCCCTGTGAGAAGGGATTTTCAACTAATGAAGTCTAGTAAAGTCAGGAATAAGAAAGTTACATGTGTCTGCTAATGCTGAAAACTTGAGAAAAAAAAAGTAACAATGGTGAATAAAAGAATAGTACCCATACAACATTTTGAGGTGTTTATGATTGCAAGCTTTAAAAATAGTGGGGACCACAGCACTCAGTTTAAATGCTACACTGATTATTGGAGGGACACTAAACTGCCTAAACAAAACATACAGCCATGGAGTATCACTTTGTGTTGTAAAACCTTAATTTAGTGGCTACAGCTGAGTTGAATCCTGATCCCCTTGGGACTGTTCTGATACAAATCTGTCTGCTTACATGGAACATGTAAGTCAAAGATGAATGTCTTTTCTATCTCAAATTCTCCATATGCTTCTAAACCAAAGACCTCTAGAAGCCTTGCTTTTCAGGGAATTTCTCAAGAGATCACTCTGTAAAGAAAAGAAAGATATGTTCGTGATGCTCTAGCTTTTGCCTGCAGAAATGGGGTACTCCTTGAGAGGTCTCTCCTCACACTTGGCACTTGATGATACTAGATCTGCTATTGACTCAAGCAGCAGTCCCTGGCCTTAGTCGTGTCTCTTTGCACCAGCCTCAGGGGAATGAGGATGTGCTGTCTGTGAGAAGACAGGACCAGCCTCCACTTGAAAGGTTCACCCTGATTCACCTTATTCCCATACCAGACAGGCTTCGCAGGTAAAAAACCCTCAAACCCCTCCCACGCACACAAAAGAAAACAGTTTCTAGTTTATTTAATAGACTTTGAAAGTCTTTAAGCTGAAAACATGGAAGCAAAGAGCAAACCAAATTAAATTCTAGATCGTATTTAACAAGATGCCTTTCCACCTGCTTTGCTATCCTTTATCTAGTACTCTGGCACATCCTAACTGTGCAGTAATACGTCGTCTGATTCTCTGAAGAGATCTGAGTAATTTTCTCTGTTCCACCTGCACCAGGCCTCTTTCTTTCAGCACAGATGGAGTATTAATGGTTATCCTGAGGTTACTTTTGTTATTCAAACATTTCCTGGATTTTGCTGTTTCTTCCACCCCTCATCAATCCATTTGTTCCAAGTTCCTTACAAGAGTTTATTTTATTTTATCTCCACTTTACTCCTTCCTGCCCACATGGTGCTGGTAGCTGTAGCAAACAGTTATTTGTGGATCTTATTATGTTTGGTTACACACTTCTAGTAATAGAAGTAACGCACAGAGGTTTTTGCTTCATTGCCAACATCACAGTAACAATGATGTTAGCGTGCTAGATCACGCCATAGACAAATAGATTATTAGCCATTTCGGTAATGGCTGGTTGACTGAAAACATCTACAAATGGTCTGGAGGAGCAATACATAATGCTATAAATAAGTTTTCAGATCTTGTTTTGCTGCCAGCAGAAGTGTGCTCTGCAGAGGCCTTGAATAGGTTTGGAGTAGTTCAGAGCTATAAGAAACAACTACAGCTGGATCTCCATTAGTAACTGATCACTGTGCAATTAAGCTTAACCTCCTACCAGTGACAGTCCCCCAGAGGCAACTCTCTGAACTTCAAATGAAGAGATTTTGAGCTAGAGCAAATGGTTAACAGCAGGATGAGGAACAATTTTCGAACGACAAAGATAAGAAAAACCCCAGACATTTAAGAACTCATGATCTGTTCTGAGACTTGTAAAGAACATTGCATTGGAGATGCAGATAGTATGTCCATTGCTAGAGGAGAGGAAGTAGGGTAAATGACACCCACTGAAGTGTGTAAATACATCAGTTATTAGGGGAAAAAAAAAAAGGGAAAAGAAAAACAAAAAAAAGAGAAGAGAAAGGAGAAGAGTCCATACTGTAGGATTTTCAGTTCAAAATGTAGGAACTTTGGTTCAAACCATTTTATAGTGCAAACTTTATCTGAATAGCATAAATAGCTCAGAAGTCAGGCTATGCTGGAGTACAGATTCAGGATAGAATGCACTAACACTTAATACAAAGATGAAACATGCAATGTCAAGTTGCTTAAAATTTTAGAAGTGAGACGCTTTGAACAATGACCCCTCAGACAGAAGGGAAGAAAACAATTCAAGAAGGATGGTGAAGTGGAAAGGAATTCTGTGCCTTAATTGTTGCTGTCTGAAAAGCTGAAATAAATTCTTAAACCACATCAAGTTTTGTGGGCCACTGATGAACAGCACTGACAGGCTGAAGTCTCTGAAGGAAAATACTGAAGCAATTTGAGAAACAAATCATTGTGGACATAGTGAACACCTTGTTTCTGATGTAGTTTCCATGTTCTGTTGCTGGGAACCTTCCTGCTGTATTTTTACCTGGTTTAGGGCTCTTTGACCTCACATGGAACAGAACTGCCTGTCGCAAAGGCTCCTCTGGATGATGAATTCAGGTCTTCTTGTCTAGCCTTCATTCAGACAAAGTCTACTCACACCAAAAAGGTGAGTTTCTACTACACGCAGGTGTGTTTCATGGTATTCCATGCTCATGCCACATTTGAAGACTGGAGAAGAGATTTCCTCGACAAATAGAATGGTCAAAGGATTCCATGGGTATTACTAAATGGTGGTTTCTTCCTTAAAGTATCAGGTGAGGAGCTTCGGTGGGCCTTTGATCAGAGTTGTGGCAGAAAATGATCTCTTGTATTTTCCATTGATGGCTATGGGCTGTTATGACTGTGCTGGGTGCTGCTAAACAAACCACTGGCCCTCCCAGTTATGATTTAGAAGCAAAAATAGTATTTTTTTTTAAATGAAAAGCATTTAATATATTCTTATATGAAATAGAAAAATTCTGAAAATAAATTACCAACTACAGTATTTGCTTTCCATTTATAATTATCTGTGTTTTGTGATATTAATGTTAGCTGATGAAGAAAATGTTCCCCTTGTGAGAGGACCACGCTTGAGGTGCTGGGCATGCAGTCAGGATAAGGAATACTCAAGGAAGATGCTCAACGTAATCCAATCTATTTCCACTAATTGTTTGGCAAACAGTTTTAAATCACTATCTTCAGTGTGATTTCACTGTGTCCGATGAACAATTTGACGACGGCTTATGCCGTCAGTGCTCCTTTCCCTTAGGACCAGGAGGGTTCCCTGCTGATGTGGGTCGCCTTTGCAGGGCGGCGTTGTCTCCACGGCTGCCACAGGAGCAGGCGGCTGGATGCCCCGGTACGGGCGGGAGGGAAGTCACGTTGCCGGTGCCACTGACACGCTTAAAACAAGTTATTCCGCTTTTCACTTGCTCCTTGAAAACGGGGTGCTGAGGGAAATGTCCCCATAAAAAGGGGGAAAAGCGAGGGGAAATGGTACCTGACAGGACGGGGACGCGCTGACGACTCTGAGGCGAAGTTTCCCGCGGGCGGGCGGGAGGCGGTGGCTGGAGGAGGTGCACCGCTCCCCCTCAGGCGCCCGCCGCGGGGCGGCCCGGGCCGGATTGCGGCGCCGGGGTCACGCCTGTGCCCGCACGCCCCTCGCCGGCTTCGGGTCGCACGCTGGAAAGCGTGCTCCAACTTTTCAGGCGCGGTGCGGCACGGCGCGGCGCGGCGGGGGGCGGGGCGGGGCGGGGGAGGCCGGGCCGCGGCCGGGAGGGCGGGCTCGCCCGCGGCGGCGCTGCCCCGGCGCGGCGGGGGAGGACGCGCGTCGCCACTTGCCCGCTCCTTCCCCCGCCGCGGTGCGGTCGCGGGTCTTGCAAGCGACCCCTCGTTTCCTTGCGCAGACTGCGCTGCCGAGCAGGGACGGGGGTGGGTGGGGATGGAGAGGTCGCCTGGCGCTGGTGATTCAGTGCCGGGGTCTGTAGCACAGCCCGTCCCCGGCGGCGGCGGCGGCGGAGTGAGCGCGCGCACGTGACGCCGGCTCCGGCTCTCGGTGCCGCCACAAACAGCCGCGCACACACACACTCACGCACGGACACACGCGCTCCCCTCTCCTCCATCCAGCCTCGCTCGCACGCACAGCGCAAGCCGCCGCCAGGGCGAAGCTGTCGGCACACTCCGCGGTGGCAGAGCATCAGCAGCGGCGGCGGCAGCGACCGCGCAAGAAGCAAGAGTTTGCGAAGGCTGCTGCGTGCCTTCCCGAAGAGGTTTTGCGCCCAGAGGATGGCTGGCTGCGGGCTCTCAGAAGACGCTTGCTTCTCCTCCTTCTTTTACAACTACACCTCCTCCTGGGAGACCTCCTACAACCAGGTAAGAGGTGGCCGGTGCTGCCAGGCGCGCTCGCCGCCGCTGCGCCCGCCGGGCTCCTCGGGGGAGGCGAAGGTGGTGCCAGCGTGTGCAGGAAGGGGCTGGAAGTGTTTCTGTTCAGCGTGTGTGTGTGTGTGGAACCGGCCGATGAAAGAAATGAGAGAAAAGAGCCTTTTTCTGTGTGCCTTTCAGCCCCTTTCCCTCCGCCTCCGCCCCTCCCGTGAGGAAGAGGAGCGGGAGGAGGGCTGAGGAGCGGGAGCCGTAGTGCGCGGAGGGCTGCGCGTTACCCGGGAGCAACTCGGGGCACAACAAGGCAACTGGCAACTCGAGCGAAGCGTCCCCGAGCCTCCCCCTCGGCTGCGCTCGTCGCCGTCTTCCGCGCACTGAGGGCCCCCGCCGAGGGCAGCCGGGCGAGTTTGCCGAGGCGGGGGGAAGTAGGCGTGCGAGTGCCAGGCTTGGTGCGTGAAGGACCCCCCACCCTCCTTACACACACACCCGTTCCCCTCTCAGAAATGGCTGCATATGCCTTCAACCTCGTCATTTTGGATCCTGCCTAGGTGGAAATAGTTCGGCTTCCCCATCTCTCCTTCTGGTTCAGCCCCTCACCCCCCTCCACGTACTTAACTTTGATGACTGTGCAATGCAGAGCGCGCAGCCGGATAACGCCGGCTCCTCCAGCCGGGTCGGTCTCTCCCGCCCGCGCCGTGGTTCGGGCCGCGGGGGGTGGCTGGCGAGGTGGTGAGGGAGAGTGAGGAGAAACCAGAAATCGCTCCTCAGAGGTACAGAGCTATTCTGGGAGCCTCCAAAACGTCTTTAATTAAATAACTGTTGTAGTCTGCTGCCCCCGCTGCTTGTTTGGTGAAAGTCTACAGGCAACTGTCATTTATAAACTACATCTGTGTGTGTGAGTGCGTGCGTGTGGAAGGGGGTTGCTGCTGCTGGCGTGACAGGAAAAGTTGGGCAGCGGGTGGAAGCGGGCGGCGGGGGCGAGAGAGCCGCCCGCGGCCCCTGAGGCGGCCAGGGGCTGCGGGGTGGGGGGGTCGCCTCCCCGCTCCCTCCCGGTGGGGGGCTGAGTTGATGGGAGAAAGCGCAGACCACAGCCCCGGTTTGCAGGAAACCGAAATCCCCAAACTAGGAGTTGCCAGTTCAAGGTTCCATCTCACAGCCAGGGATCGAGAAACTGGGCGCTCCTCCCTGACTCCGGCAGTCAGCAACACCGAGCGGCGAGGAGCGGGGCCCCTCCTCCGGCGGCAGCCGGCCGGGCGGCGCAGTTCGGGGGCCGGGCCGTCGCGGTGGGGCCCTGGAGCCCTGACAACCGCGTCGTCCCTCGAAGCCGCCGAATAAATACTGATCTCTGGTGTCCCGGGTGCGAGCGGACGCTTGTCGGGCCCGTCTCGGAAGGCACCCCGTGCTGGGTAAAGCACGAGTTTGCCGCCCCGGTCAGGGAAGAGTCCTAGCAGCGAACAAGCCAGGCTCGCTGGCGTTGCGGGGGGGCGGTGGGGGTGTTCGTGTGGGGAACAGGCACCGTAGGCACGTATCGCCCAGCGGCACTGCTGAATTGCCGTCTCCCGAGTGCCCTGGAGCCCCTCTGGCTCGATGAAGTCGTCAGGTGTTGCCGGCGGCCCCGCGCCTGGCGGGGCGGGAGGGCGGCAGGTGCGCGGGGGTGGCGGCCGTTGGCCGGTCCGAAACGGCCACGGCGGGCTGGCGGCTGACAGGGCCGGGCGGGGCGCCGCCTGAACCCGCCACCCGCGGCAGGCCGCGCGAATTGAGGGTCCTCAGCAGCACGGCGTGCCCCACCGCCCGGGGTGGCTGCGGCGTAACTTTGCTCAGTGCTTACCGCGAGCGGTGGCTTGGGGTGGCCGCTGCTGCTGAGCCCGTGCTGGTGCGTGTTTCTCTGCACATACGAGTGCCCACGCGTATCTGTGCGCACACGGGTGCCGGTGTGTTTATATGCACAGAGAACGTACGTTATCATCCTGCTAAACACGAGTCCACGCGAGTAACTGAGCTTTAAAAGGACTTATGCCTGGTATCAAAGGCAGGCAGTCATACGAAGACTGCTTTGAAACCATCAGAGGAGGAAAATGGTTAGGAACGCAGACAATAAAATCAGGTTTAAACCAGTTCCTTTATCTAAAGTTAGTTTCATTGTGTAGAGAAACAGTTCCGTGAAAGAATGGCATTGTGAAATGATAGGTTCCCTTAGATTTCTTTTCAGGAGAGCAAGCCCGTATCACAATGGAAGCAGGAAGAATTACTGACAAATCCAGAGTTGATCTATTCTAAATACCAATGTTGAACCGTATCTAAGGGAAAACGGGGGAGATAATTCAGGATGCAGAAGGTCTATTTATAGAAGGACTATATAAACTGTAGGATATATACACAAAGTTGAATTAAATATGCATGATTAGGAAAGGAGTTTAGAAGGAGAAGGTGTAATCATTATATAGCATTACAACGGGAACAGATGAGCTTGCAAGACTTTCCAGGGTGAAGATGAGAAGAATTTTTAAGATACATATTCTTTCTGGTGCTCAAGGCTCCTTTCTATTTTCATCTTTTGCGTATTATGTTAGCATTTACATCAGTCAAATTCACCAGCTGAGGATTAGCAGTAGATGTTAGTCTGAATATGAAATCAAAATGAATATGGGATTTTGCTGCAAATAGATTTTTCTTACAAGTTTTAACACTTAAAAAGGCAGAGTTGGCTTAAATTTGACAGCCATATTCGTGGTTGGTTGTTTTTACCTGAATTGCATCCAAAAAAAAAAAAAAAAGCTTGCAGACCATTTCTTCTTGCTAAAAATAGCAATGTAGCTGAAATAGAATTTGTTTTGTATATGCTGTTTAAAACAAAACAGCAAACAGAAAAACTTTAAAACAAAGTGCTGAGATGAGAAGATGGGTTGACTACTGGAAAAATAGTTTTTTATTCCTAGATCAATATGATGCACTCTCAACATCTAGTACAAGGTAAAAAGATCCCTTGTATAATATCAATAGCGGTTCAGCCATAGCTTACTAAAAGAATCTTTTCCTGGCATCTCAAGACTTTAATGAGAATATAAGTAATCAAAATAAGACTTAATGATGGAACCAGTCAGGTTAAAGAGAACAGTGATTTCTTCTAGAAGCATAATATATGGACAGTTTTGAAAGCAGAGTTAGGACATATGCTTTGTAATTCAGGAAGGTTGAGAGATGTGTTTCAACTTTTATATTTTTGATGCATTATTGCAGTTCATTTTTAAGCACAAGATTATATGTGTGATCTGTTGGTAATATTCTTGGAAGAAACTTTTTCCATTGCATATTAAATTCCAAAGTGCATTGCAGAAAAGCTTGTATCGGAAAAAATGTGTCTAGAAACTTTATGAAGTCTGTTTTGAATCCATTTCTGAGACAGTCTTCCAGAAAATAAGGCTGTATAATAGTTATAAATAAGACTTTGCATTACTAAGAATTCCAAAAAGATTGACTATTCTCTTGAAGTTTGCTATCTTTTTTTACAGTTATTTTAGTATAGGGACGTAACCATTTTGCTAAATTCTAGACTAGACAAACTTGTAGACTTAAATCCTGAGGACTCTAAGTTGTGGTTACATAAATGTACCTGTGTTGTTTTGCCAATGTGTGTAAACCTGAGGGAAGGAAGAGCCAGCAGATTTGCTGTTGA
Source organism: Balearica regulorum gibbericeps (assembly GCF_011004875.1). NCBI lineage: Eukaryota > Metazoa > Chordata > Aves > Gruiformes > Gruidae > Balearica > Balearica regulorum. The sequence continues at coordinate 62,443,837 of NC_046187.1, forward strand.
TTCATTCTGTGATCTGCATTTTTAGACTGTCAATAAACATCCTACTTTTAGTTTTTTATTTTGTGAATATGTGTTCGTCAGAAACTTCCTGAGTGTTTCTTCTGGCTTACTGAAATTCTCTTTACATCTGTTTCTTAATTAGTAGTCATGAGGAAAGAACAGCTATTTCTAAGTACTGCAAAGTGGGTATTCAGCCTTGTAAGAGCAGTGGTATTCTTGGGCATAACCTGTCCATGCTGAACTGGCAGCATTATTTGTATCAATTATTTTTCACTCTCCAGTCCAGAACTGGATATGTTGTTGTGTTACTAATCTATATGGTTGGGAAGTGCTTGAAAATCATTTGAAATGTAGTTCATGAATGAAATCCTATGACTAAGGCATAAATCTGGATACTTATTTTAATTCAACCTGGAGAAAATCCCTGCAGTACAGAAGTAAAATGAGAGCATGCTGCCTGATTACTGCCATTATTTCAGAGATTTTTTTCCCTGCAACGCTCAGCTGAGGGCTTGTTACCTGGCATCATCTCTTTGTCCTGTGTTTTCAAACATGGCAATACTTTATACAACATACTTTGACAGAATGTATTCTGTGGATATAGGTAAGTCAGTGAAAGATTAAGCTAAGAGCCAGCTCTGTGGCTTGGCTCTTCATCTTTGCGTATGCAGGGACAAAAGTACCCCAATGCAGTCAGAGCTTTCTGCCAGTATTTTTGGGGTGCTGTACTGAATGTAGTGTGTTGCTTTTATGCATTTTCTTCTTTTAACTAGAGTAGGTCCAATGGCCATTTCTATTTTGGTCCATAGCCAGTGCAACTTTTTGACTTATTTTTGTTTCCATGGTTTCTGGATGTTTTTTTTTATTATTTTTTTTTTAATTTGAATAGTAGAACTCAGAGTCTATGCAGGTTTGGAAATACATTAGATGAGTTTGTGTTAATGCACTGCATATGTATAGCATATACTAAGTATGGATGTGTATGAGGATGTTGAATGAGAGATACTATATCAACCTGCACAATATCGGGCAGTTCACTTTATGATTTTTGTAGGCCTCTTTTTTTAATGGAAAAAGACTCAGTTGATAGTTGTACATTATTTGGCTGTGAAAGCCAATGGAATAGAACCGTCATTCAACTTCAGTTATATTTTAGCAAAGCCTAAAACATCTCTGCAAATTAAAAGGACACTGCCAAAACTGAATTAGTTAAGAAAAAGCAGCAATCCTTGTTTAGTATTAACAGAAAAAAACCTTGGTAATTTAAAAAAAAAAAAAAAGTTAATCGTGGATTTGAAATTTTCCTGACTTTTCTGTATCCAAGGGGTGTTATATACTGGTGCACAAAGCCAGGAAAATAGAACACTGTAAAAATGAAAGTGAAACCAAAGAGGCCTATTTTCTTGGCAAAAGATAAACAATAGGGTAATGGGGAAGATGTAGTTCAATAAAACAGGTAAGAGACTTTAAAAAAATGTTGTGAAACATGATTATCTTCTTTCAGAGATTAATACCTTAATTAGTCATTCAAAACAGTAACTTTGAAAAGTTTGCCATTGCATAGTATTTAGAGAGTAGATTTCAAAACATATTTTCTGTCCATTTCCCATGTTGTTATTCTGGTTGTTGTTTAATAAACCTATCCACAGTCTGGATGAAAAAATCAGTGTATTCTGATGGCAGTCTCATCTGGCAAAACCCCCCCTAGTTTAACTTGGGTACAGACCATTTCCTCATGCCCCAGAGCAAAACAGCTAAATTAGCGGTACAGTAGAGCACAATTATGTGAGTTTAAAGCACATGCAGAAAATGGGCAAGATGTTATTTTTGTATCTTAGTATAGAAGAAAGGCTTATGTGCAAATTGTAAGTTACAGTTGTGGCTGTGGTGAACTAATGCATTTTAGTGTTTTATACATAAGACGGGATTTGAAAAAATACAGTTGTGTTCAGGAGAAAATGTCTGTAGTTCTAGCAGTGTAGGAAGAGGGCAGGGAGTTCTTAGCTGGTCAAATGTTCATGTGGTCTAAGCAGAAATGTAAAAGTGCAGGGTTTGCATTGGAATGAGAATGGGGTCACCCACCCTTTGTACTCATCATCAGGGAAGCAGAACCTTCTTCCAGAGAGACCATAGGAAATCAATGAGTACACTTTGCTAGTGTAGAGATAAATGTGTACTGCAGAAGGGTATTAAATATAAAAGGGCAGCAGTAAAATGATTTACTACATGAAGCAGTGGAACTTTCTTTTGGTCACCTAAAAGGCAATTTTCAATTTTTGATAACATAATTGTAATTTTTGAATACTAATAACTGAAAAAAGCTGGTAAATTAGCTATTTTACAGGGATTTGAGGTATATAATGTAAGCTGGGAGAGGCTTGTTTACAAATGGCAGCTTATTTACAAATATATACATGTTTTTTAACATGTTTTCTTGGCATTTATAATTTAGATTATGATCATCTCATCCGACTTACCAAAAGTTAATGATTTTTTTTAATGTTTTTTCCTGAGGCAGCGTGGATGCTTGCGATCCAGTTTGTCTCGCCATGACCAGAAGGTATCACTGAGGGATACCAGCACAACGGATGCACATAGGAGAGAACCTGACGTACATTTAGGTGTAGAGGCTTAATGAAATGTGGAAGAGCAGGTGCACAGTCCTAATGTGTCGGTGGTTTTTTTATTTCCTCTGATGTGTCTGTTTGCTGTGTGAGCAAATCTCCTTGTACATTTAAAACCTGTAAGACTGTAAAATTGCTAAAAAGGATGGAATCCCAATACTTTTACAATATTTTTTGTCTTAGACTTTGTGTTCTCTGCGAGTGGCAATTGAGATTCCCTTTCTGCTAAGTAGCCATGTGTTATTGTCTTGTCTCTAAAGGTAAAATTAAGGTAAGGAGAGATTAACAGCAGAGTGACCCTTGCTCTGGATATGGCACTTGTGATGCTGTGGTCCTAATTTTGGAAGGAGAAATTGGGCACTCTCAGTTCCTATGAACCCGTTGGGACCTGAAATGATGAGAGGTGTGTCTACACTAGCACTTTTCTTGGGAGCAGGAGTGTGCTGCATTCATCCCGACTCTGCTGTGCTTTGGTTAGTGTTGTGGATTGGTCTTGTTGCAAATTAATGGATTTCCTTTTGGACAGCGCTGAACTGGGAGATGTGTTCCAGGAGCACCCCTAGTGCATTTGAGCTACAAATTGACATTCAACTAATGAGATGAGACCAGAGCTAGGATGAAGTTAAATAATCAAACAAACCACAACCCGAAGTGTGTGGTGTCAAGCATATAGTGTAGGCGACAGATCCTCAGCAGCAGCTGTCTGGCTCTTCCAGTCTTCCAGTTCTGTATTGCTTGCTCGTGTAGACAGCCTCTGGACATAGATGAGTTTACCTAGCAGGGAGCGCCTGAAAGCCCGTAGTTAGGAAGCTGGTTGGAGACTCGTGGGTAGAGCGGTCACCTGACATGCAGCCTTACGTCGCAATCATAAGACCATTATTCTTTCCCTCAAAAAGAGGTAGTTTGTGTTGGCATGAAGAGAAAAGGTTTGTTTGATCACTTGTAATATAACACATGAGCGAGTAAGAGGCACTGGTACTTTGGCTCACAAAAGCCCTCCACATTTTTAACCCATTTTATTATTTGCAAGAGCAATTTAGTTCCTAATGTTAACAATGAGTGATTATGATTCTGTACTTCCGTTTACAGCATAAATTAGCATTTTGTTTTCCATTACAGCTTTTGAATGAGGAATTATAATGTATAATTTGCTGCAAATAGATGTTATCATCTCTTTGGATGTGAACAACCACATAAACTTGAGCAAATGATAAAAATGGAATCAATTACTTCTCAAATGGAAGTAGTTTACAAACCTTCACATACAAAATGGCAACAGTAGCTGGTTATTGTAACAAATAATTAGTTTTTTTAAAACAACATTTATTGAATTCCATTGACAATTTAGTAATTGTTTGTAGAATATTTAACCATCCCCCTCAGAAAATACATGCGACATAATATATGCATTTTTTAAACTGCAGATTGCCTCTGTAGTCCTTGTGTGAAGCTGTACTCATGTATATTCACCTGTACAAACGTTCAGAAGGGGAGCACTGAGCCACAAATCACACTGATGATGATGATGATTAGAGAGCTTCACAGTATTCTGGAATTAGTAGATCAAAATTGAAATTGTAGAGGAGAGAAGAGTATGTGTTGTGGGCTGTATCCAAAGCCTGCTGAAGGCGATGTGAATTTTTCTGCCACTTTTGAACTTATGATCTAGGTCCTGGTTATTAGAAGGATAAAGAAGAGATGTTATTGTAGTTGCCTGAATGAGTGAGTGCTCTAAGTCTTTACTGGAGGGGAAGGTAGTATCTTGTACTTTAATGAGTTTACTAGCTTGAATTTCATGAACACGTTTTCACTGTCTGTTGCTATGATATGTTTCTGTATTATACAGAGTTGTTCATGCTTGGAAAAATACCAGTCCACAGCCAAAATGAATGTGAGAAACAGTCCAGAATCCCACTCATTCTCTGCCCCTTGTAGAGACTTGCTTCATGTCAATTAGGGACATAATCTAAGCATCATTTCCAACCCCTTCCTTTCAAGGAGGATCTCTATATTCTGACATTTTTTACATACTGTTTTGCATGTGTGTTTATTTCTGATCCTCTAAAGCTCTGATCATAAAGCCATCACCTGCATCACCACCTGTCAACCTGAAGTCACCATCCTTTTTCCCACAGTCTTCTCTGGTATCCCCATTGCATCCATCCATTCTGTATGCAGTAAAATCGCTGGTTGAACGTATTGTCTTGATTGTCCCCCACCTTCTGTCTTACTTCACTTAAACATGCAAATCAAAGCCTATACTTTGCCTCATTTGCTTTCTGTTTACAACTGATGCTAGATTTGATGCTTCCTGGGTTGCTTCTTTTTTGCTATCCCCTTTTACTTTGTGAAGTCATGACTCCATTGAGGAAGATCATGTAAGCTTTCCTCTACCTGGTCTCTTGAAAGCCATTGTTGCCTCATTATTGAAAATGGATAAACTTATTTTGTACTTGGAAAACCATGGAACAAGCTGACCAAAACCCAGTCATCACACTGACTGCTACATTTTGCAGTATTCATCTGTTGCTTGTTTCTTTATCTGCTGCCATACTTTGATCAGTCTGTAGATCAGATAAACAATAGTTTTTTATTCTTCTAATAATTAAAAGAAGACTGATGATATCTTTTCTCATTGCTCCACTCTAACAAACATTATAAGTGAAGTAATTAAGGGAAAAAAAAAAGACAAAATGGGAATAGCATAACTTGCAATTCAGGGTGCTATATTCAGCCTTAGAGCCTTCCTTTGAGACCATGGAGCTGATTGCTTAGGATGGCGCTTTCTTGTAATTTTATTTTTGAGGCAGCTGTTGGTTGTGAAAATTTACTTATTTTCTCATTGTGACTAAAAGTCTGATTGTTGTTGTGTTTTTGTTTTTAACTTTCTGAACAAACTGTCTTGGACTGGGGCAGGAGGTGAATGTTACGACACTGAGTATTTGAAGAGAGGCTTTTTGAAGCTTAGAGTGGGCATCTGTTGTAGTATTAATTCCTGAAGAGCTGCTGGAACTTTGTTTTAGAAATATGTGCGTGGCTTCATAAAATATATCCACAGTCGTCATGGGGTCCCTGGATTGAACAATTTACAATATGTCAGAGGTATATTTGGATTGTAAAAACTCACTCCAGCAAGACAACTCACTTCAACCATTTTTCCCCAATTTTTTGTTGAGTTAAACAGCACATTGTGACTTGATGTATCTGCTAAACTTTGACTTTATTCATGAAGCTTCTAATGATATCTGTCTGCTATATCTATATGCTTATAGTTTGCTTAGGCCTTGATCCAGCAGACCACTTAATTTCTTAACTGTAAACTCTTGAAGTCAAGGTAGCTTCTTACAGGTTTAAAATGAGTGTGTGGTGTGTTGGATTTGGGCCTTAGACAGCTATTTCTTGAGGTAAGAGAACTTTGTTTCCTTCTTGTTTGTCAAGTACTTGCCATACTTCCAGTACATTAAAAGTATTGATGGTAATTATGGCAGTGGGAGCAAGAAAGCAATGAGGAGATCGAGGAAATCTGGTAATGTTTACAGTATTGTTCACTGGCAGTTCAGTCTCTTTCTTTGTTAAATGGATTTACAAATAAAAGATGATTCCTCTTCCTCTCCCAAGCAAGAAGCCTTGTGATGAAATTAATACATAGTGCATTAAAATGCAAAATGACGTGCAGTGACATAAAGCCATGCATGTAAGATACGTAAGGATGGGAAACTCCTTTTGGATCGTGAGGTTTAAAAAAAGAAAAAAAAAAGTAAAACATGTAATGGTTAAAAAAAAAAAAAGGTTGTAAGTGGGACATGCACCAACTTAAATATTTAAGCCATGTGAAACAATGAGTAAATGACTAAATAAATTAGCAAACAAAGGTAAGGTTGCACTTCTAGCCTTTTTTATTTTAATCCAAAAGACTGTTAATTGTTGGAGGATTAAAATAATTCATACTCAAGGATAGAAAGAGATAACAGTGTGCAGAAGCTTGGATGCTCCAGCTATACAAGAAACAGTGAAAGGAATACTTTGTGTGACGTCAAAGCCAAAAGAAGGGGAAAAAAAAAAGGGAGGGAGTCATGGCTCTTTGATGTCACTTTCAGAATAAAAATAATGCTGTAAAAGAAATAGCATAATCTTTTTCTATTTATCTAAGTCCCTTTTTCTAAAGAGTTAGGGCAGCATTGTTAATTGATTTTTCTGACACTCATAATAACAATTGTATTAAAAATAATTTACAAAGGATTTTTTTTTTCCCCAGAAGCTGAGCTCTGCAGAGTCTGTTGTAGAAAAGTGGGTAGAGTGTGGATTATTGTACATCACTGTTCTCACATAATTATAATCTGCTTGATTGGTAAAATGCGTTTTGTGGTTTTGCATTGTCCGTTTTCAACCAGTGGTGTCTTTCCAATAAGATTTACTGGTTTAGTAGTAATAGCATCAGGATATCTCATGCCCTTTCAGTATAAATAAAGGTTGTCCTAACAGCTGCTCAGATTGTGCTGGCATAGTAGCTGTCTTTGCTGGAGTGCCAGTTTTTGGCTAGAGTGTTTTAACACACTGGAGCTTTTCTCTGGTTACCAATGGTTGAATCATTTCCAGCTGTGAAAACAGATGTGTGGCTTTTTTGGGAAGTAGAGTTAATTAGGGGAGATTTATGAATTGGTTGTGTTTTTTTTTAAATATGGAGTTAGAGGATGCCTTTAGAAAAGAATTACTTTTTTATGAGCATGAAGTTGGACAGACTATCAAGACATACAGCATTACAAGGAAAATTTTGGGCATACCCATGACAAAAAGAGTCTGCCCATTACCTCCTAAAACCATGTTAACGTGAAAAGAAGAAACACTTACTATTTAAATTGATGACTAGTAAAGTTCAGACAAAACTGGCAAAAAAAAGTGACTAGTTTATCTTAGTGCATGTTTTGTATTAATATTGCTATTTGGCCATTTTGTAAGGCAGCTCACAGTCTTTTCTAATTTGTATGGGCCAACACTTCACACATGTTCTCATTAAGTTTTTTGTTTTCTTCATCTTTGGCTTTTGTTTTTGAAAGGAATTCTCTGGGTGAAAACTCTGGAAAATACTTCCCATGTTTCAGACATTCTTTTCCCTTTTGTGTTTAGCATATTGATTTGCACCTTTAACATTGATGTCTGGCTATTTTTGAATCTGCTGGTAGGCATGACACAGTTGTTTCGGAAAAGGGAACTTTTTGTGTGAAGAAACACTTTCGTGATTTCTTTTTTACTCTTGTTCTTGATTGTTACATAAAATAAATGGCAAAGGATGAGAAAAAACCAAAACAGCAACTTGTTTAATTTTTGTTAGTTTTGTTGGAAATAAGTGTGATATGAAATGGAAAGCTATTTGTTACAGCATTCTGAAAGAAGGATGTTGTTCCTTGTGCATATTGCGCGTATGCTAGGGCTGCAGGGTGTATTGCACACTAAAACCCCAGATGTACAGAAGTGACTCTAGAATCATCACTAAACCTTCATGTCTAAAGGAGCTATAAATTCACTGAGCATCATTCAGCTTTTCTAAGACTACTAAAACTGTAAGCTAGCAACGCGAACAGAAAGAAGAGTGTTTATGCATGTATTTTGCATTTTTTTAAAATGGAAAAAAAATAAGTATTTGGAATTATACTACTATTATAAAAAAACGAAACAACTTGTGGAGATCACAACCATACATATCCACGAAACCACCGAACTTTTCTTCTCCAATGAGTGGATTGAGCTATACTGTCAACGATAGGACATATTTGGTGCTTCGGATGCATTCTCTCTTAGAGAGTCTTGATGAAAAGCTTTGCATATTTGGAAGAATATGTTGACTGTCTGGGATTTGCAGAGAATAAGGAGATGATATACTTCTCCTGTTTTAAAAGCAGAGGAAGCTGGGCAGTGGTTTTAGGTGTCTTCTTTAAGGGGCATTGGCCACTCCTTAAGCTGAATGACTGCCTTTGGATTAGTAGTTGCTCAGGATGAAGAATGGATGCGGCAGTGTTACCTGCAGTGTGAATTTCTAAGACTGTACCATGTTAGGTTCCTATTTTTGGATATAATTTTGCCAGATATTGACTGTATGAACTGTTTTTTGCCCCAATTGTATGTCTCAAGCTAGGATTTTTGGGGGTTGGTTTTTTTTTTTTTTAGTGCAGGTATCAGTAAATGTGGTTTTACTGTCTTCAGGAATGTTATTAGATTAAAAAAAAGCATGCAAAATTTCATACTATGATGTATAATTAAATCTTGTCAGCAGGGAAGGAAGGTTAAAGTGTAAATCCATTTTTTTAATAGAAGATTTGTTGGTGGGTTGGGTGGTTTTTTTAGTGAAGAATTATTAAGTATATGACAAAAAGCAAACAAGAGAATAAAAGGGCTGGCATATTGAGAAATATTTTATAAAAATATTAATTCTTTTGTACTTTAGAAGAGGTAAAGCAAAGTGGCAGCAAAAGTCAGAGCTGCATTTGATTAGAAATCAAAAGGTTATTAATAGTGCTGATTACTTCAGCTTAGTTATGTCTGCTCTAGTATTACTCTTATTTGTTTGCAACACTAATCAAGCTCACTGTAAGCCCTTATCTTTGACCAGCCAGAAGAAATCATAAAAGGAAATAATTGTTTAGTGAGAAAGACTTTGATAACAGCATGACTCTTGTGTGGGAGACAAGGAGATAACACTGTCTGAATGAAATGATATAACCAAGGTAGCTAAGGTGATAAATTCTTTAGTTGTCTTGTCCTCAGCAGTAAAGTATAGAGCAAATTAAAGATGTCTTTTCAAGAATCATCTTAAGAACTGATGGTATTTGCAATATGCATGTTTCACATTTGCACGTGTAGAGGAAAGGGAGGAGATTTGGTGTTGAGAGTAATATGATTTTGTAAAACCACAGATTTACCCACTGAGTTTGACCGGGCGATTCAGCCATTACTTATTATCCAGTTATCTCTCTTTTGAACTGAAAACTGTGGTTAGTGTTTAACTTTTATTTGACCAAAATATTTTCCAAAATTTAGAGTACTTCTCTGAAGGAAGGCATCAAGCATTCAGTAGAGCGTTTGATACTTACTGCACTGTTTAATTATCCTCATTGTTTGCTTTCTTTAGAAAAACCTGTTTTTCATTAGAGTTGTTCAGAATTAATTTTCTAGGCAGAGGTTCTCTTTATGACTTGACCTGGTAGGTTGGGAAGCCCTTAAGTATCTTTTTGTTTCTCCCTCTGAAAAATACTTTTACTCAGGATACCGCTTCTTTTTGTAAAGCTAATCAGAGTGACCTCTTTAAGACTCTTACTGGAGGACATTTTTTGCAGACTTCAAGTACATTTGCATAACTTTTCTGTTTTTCTTCCAATTTTTTGATTTCCCTTTAGGAAAATCAGATGCCAGAAGCATGAGACGGTACTTCAGTATTGGTCTCTCCAGTGCTCTCAGTACTACAGAGAAGAGTTCACTTACCTGCTTCTTTTCATTACATTCAAGGTTTAAATCAATTCTTTTTGCTGCAATATCACAATGAGAGTTCACATGGAGTAACTTGTGTACTTCAATACTTGCTTTTTTAACTGAGTCATGATTATCTAAGATACAGTCTACTGTTCTATATATACATTTTCTGTTCATTGTTCTGCACCTTAGTACTTTGTTTTATCCAAACATACTTTGTTAAATGAGCCTGTTTTCATCATTATGACTTTTTGCCAATCTTATTTCTGTCTACTAATTTTGTCATCATTTTATCTGATGAAATGTTGACTAGTGTGAAGCCTGGCACCAAGCATTGCTGCAACTCAGGAGAAACATCTATGCTAATTCCACATTGTATTTTGTAGTGTCTTTCCTAGCCCCCTTTTAATGTAGTTAATATACTCTTATATAGTATCTTCTTAATTTTTTAATCTGAAAGTCATACTTAAATAAATCAGTTGCCTTGCAGAAAGTCTTCTACGGATGCATAATTACTGAAAAATTGGTGTCATCAAATATTTGAGTTAAAATTACTGGATATTTTTGGTGATGAGATGCCAGCCCTCTAGTTAAGTTACACATGTATGTAGCAGTATGTTAGTTAATATACCTTTCCATGTTACCTGATACACCCTTCCTAGGAGGAGCAGGAACTTTCACATTCATAGTGTGTAAATGAGCATTTTTTTGACAACTTTGGATCTGTAGAGACTGTATCTGAGTTTTCACATGCTTACACTTATAGTGCCTGCACTAAAGAGACAGTGGGAGCAAGACTGTATGCATGATGCATAATATTAGTGTGTCTGTGTACCAGCATGTTGTGTGCACCCTGGATAGCTTTGAAATACTTCCGTCTTTTCCTATATAGGACTCGAATAACTAGAAATGTGCTCAGAATTGGTCTAGATGGGGGACAGCTTCCCACCCTGGCACAAAATAAAGCTTTAAGGTATTCTTGGATCCTTAATTTAATGTGAAAAGAAAAAAAAATATTAAAGGCACAACTTCTGATTCAGTTTTGAAGAAGTCAGGGCTGAATTTGTTACTGTATATATGAAAATGAGCTGGATGTGTTACTTCTCTGATACGATATAGTTCATTCTGTTTAAATTCATCCAGCCAGGACCACTTCTGAAAGAGGTGGCGCTGGTGGCCCCATCTCCCATCTTGCCTCCTACATTTATGCTGGTGCAAGTGTTCCATGTTCATGTTCATTCCCTTCTTGCACGTGGCTCACGTTATAGCTACACAAACATTGGCCATGGCACAAAGGAGGGCCAGCACAGGAAAAGGCAAATCCATGTATTGTAGCATCAGTGATGGCCAATAGTGGCTTCAGTATGGTGTAAGTCTGCAGTCAGATGTGCTAAGGAAGTTATCATGCCAGTTGTTCACCTTTACTGGCCTATTGTGTTAGTGTGGCCTTTGTGACAGAAGGCCCTCCATCCAAATTTGTGTGCTTACCTGCACGTGCAATTGCTCCCTAACCTGGTTCTTTCAAAGTGATCTAAATTAATATAAACATTGAAAAAAATTTACTATTATGAATCTTAACAACCACAAGCAAACCTGCCTTTATTTTGAAAGAACTTGGGTACAGTACAGTACTGATGTGCTGTCATGCTGGGTGATCATCAGGAAATGATGATGAGCAGCTAGAGGTCTGTAGGGGTGGTAGCCTGGGTCAGCTGCAGCCTCGAGAGACTAGCTGAATTCAGCCTACGTTTGCTGTAAAAGCACTAAATAGGAAGAGATACTAAGTAAGAAAGAATGAGGTGCCTTTTCTAGGAAAGATTTGAGGTGAAAACAGTGGGAGCTTCTTGTTTTCAATAGGTCTGGATTTTTCCTCACTGAAGAGCTAGAGGTAAATGAATGCACTTTTCTGTAGCTGTGTATTGAGGTATTATTTTTATTTTTTTCCCCCCATCCCCCTTCAAGGAATAATGATTTTGAGTGTCTAGGTTTTTGAAGGCTCAGCTTCAGACATCTTAAATAGGGCTGACTTTCAGTGGCTAATTGCTGAGCATTTACTGAATTTTTGGGCTTTTTGAGCAACCGAATCTTAAACAACAAGAATCAATGTCTCTTGACATGCGTGTCTCTAGTGTTTAATGCGTGAAGACAGCTTGCAGCCACATCGCAGGGAAGGCTGTATGGAAACCTTGCTAGGCTGGATTATGCAGAGAATTACCAGTAGTCACAGAAATTGATTACTGTAACTGATGTCTCTCTCTTTTTAATAATGTATTCTTATGATGTTTGTTAATCTCAGGCAGGACTTTGAAGGCCTTCTGTATAAGTTTTTTTTAAAATAAGCCTAGCATGCTCAGTCTTTTATGTAGTTCCACCGTGCAGGACTCCGAACTTCATTCAGGCTCTTGTGCCTTAATGCCCATGGGTTCCCCTAGAAAATAAGATTTGATAATGTGTATTTTGCTTGCAGTTTTTTATAAACTGAAATTGAAGACTGAAACAGGTCTGTCCTGATATCTGCGCCAAACTTACATGAGATAAAACACAGCCTGAAATAATTCCCTGCAAACTGTTAGTGACCACAGAGAGTTTCGATTTAGCAGTGACGGACGGCTGTGTTTAGAGCTGAGTCCATGGGACTTTAGGGTAATGTTTTTCAAAGGTGCTGGATCTTATTTTCTGAAGGCACGTGGGTGTGAGAAGCAAAGTGTCTTTCAGTAAGACTTTAGGTAAGCTCTCCTAAAATATGGAGTGCTGTTTAGGACTATTTGAGATAGTTTAAAGTTAACTGGCTTAGATAACAAAGGCAACAGAGCTAGGTGGCACGTCAGTCTTCTAGTGGATTAGCTTACTACAGGTAGGCAAGCATGTCAGCGTATCTTCATTTTGTCTGCCATTCAGATGGAACGCTGTGTTGGATATCTCTGTTCAGCATTGCACTTCCTATATAGTATATGTGTACTTTTAAACTGATGTAAGTAGCAACTGAACATGAAATGAGGGGGATTCTGAGAATTTTATTCTTGGGAGAAGACTTAAGAAATCTCTGTCAAGACAGACTTAAAAAATGATAACTGAAGCTCAGGTTGAAAAGTTCAGGACTTATATTAACTGAAGGAAAAAATGGTTGTTCACAAGTATGGGTTTTGTTGTTTGTTTGTTTTTTTTTAATCTAACTTAAAATGAAAATAAAAGTACACATTGAAATGCCTTATTTTATGTTAATTTAGATGTATTTGTCTGTCTGAAGACCCTAGATACTCTACTGCCATGCAGTAAAAATTCCATCCACATAACATTTTCTAAAATAAGTTTAATGTATGTGCCTTAATTCTTAATGTAAGAGGTGTGACTACTTTTGTAGTGCAAAGTACTGGTTTCAAATAAGCAAAAAACAATTAATACTCTGAAACAGAGGAGGTATGCATCATAAAAGCACCTAACTCAAAGTTAACTTAGAGTGTGGCAAAGCATATTTCAAGCTGAGACGTGTATAACCAGTTGTGTGGCAGGACAGAGTGCAGAAATTTCCATTTTTACAAATGAAACTCTAATGAAGGTTTTACGCATTGTCCTGCTGTTTCTGTATTTAATGTTCTCCCCAGCATCTTCCTGTTAAGGAGTAGCACAATCTGTGGCATTTACTATGTATTTAATTTCTCTTTTGTTTTTAAACAGATCTTCAACTGGTAGCAGCTTTTGAGAATTACGTGAATAGAATTGTAGAAATAAAAGCAAATGAGAGAAGACAATGTAATGATGCTTTATACTTCTATATCAGTTTTCTTTCATTTGGAAACTCAAGGGCTATTGGTTTTGGTTGCCAAATGTTAGGCTGATTGCTTTCAAGGTGAAGCTGTACTATGCTGCTTTGAACTGATACCGTATGATTAAGGTAATAAGTAAGTGCCACTTAATTGGAACAGGCCTGATCCAAAGACATTCCAGGTAACTGATTTAAGCCAAACAATACTTAACTGCAATGACTGTTGCTTAATGGGGATGGTAATTATGCGCATTGGGGATACCTTCAAATGATTCATTGGTGGTTGAGTCTTTTGTGTCTCACTCACTGTTGGCTCTTTTTCCTGTTATTCAAAACAGCTTTCAGTGTCTTCATAAATAGCCATGATTCATTCAGAAAGCGGATAAACTGCTGCTGATGGTTGGCTTTTAATAGTTCTGTGGCAGAGCTTTAAAATCAGCTTGCTTAAAATCATGATGCCTCTAATCATTTTTGAGGAGCTTTTTATTTGCTTTCAGGATTTTGAACTGTTGGGTCTGCTTTTTCCCTCTTCTCTGCGATGAGGAATGTTAGAATTGAAATAAGAAAAGACAGGTCACATAATTTCTTGGCTTCTGCATCAGGGCAGTCTCTAACATCATGAGACTTCCTAAATCATAGAAGTTGATATGTTCTCTGCCCTTGGCAAATCATTGACTTGGTTTAGTTCTGTCATATTTTCTTCACCAGGATTGGCTGTTTTCTTCTGCATGAATCCACCTCATCTGTTAATAAATACACTTTACAACTGAGGAATGCCCCCTTGTAGTTAAAACTGGCCAAAGATAAAACTAGATCCTTTTCCCACTTTTTCTCAAACTTTGGCCTACAAATGCATGTTTGCACTTTCATAATTTAACCTTGTTCTGCCTACCTTCTCTGCTGCTTTATCATATCATTAGTATGTGATACTGATGTTTTCAGCTTCATTTGCTTTATGTCTGTCCACTTTTTCCATGCACATTGTCACACTTCTACACTGCATCTTTTGGGGCAGACCCTCTTTTAAATAGATGTATATATCGAGTACTGTGGAGAGTTGTAGTGTTTTCTGAGTTAACCTGGCAGACAAGAGTTTGCTCCTGATGCTAATGTTACAATTTGTTTTTAATTCTGTAAATCTTCCGTATTTTTCAGTTTCCCATCTTGTTTACAGAGTGAACATGTTGGATTAACACAAGTAAATATGTTTCAGTTTAAAGGACTTCTTAGAATCTTTCAATTTGTTATTTCTAGAATAGCTAATGCTTTTATGTCCTTTTTTCCCCCTCTTATTACATCTAGGACTTGATATGTGGGTAGATTTTGACAGTGGCTCCTGCAAGAAGTGATTTTCAATGACAGGAGCGTGTTTAAGACATTTTCATTATTTAAAAACCAGACATGTTTCTCTGTCAGCAAATCCACTGCAAGTATGAAAGCAGGACAGTATTTTTATCATGAACCTCAGAACCAGACTATATTACCTTTTTCAAAAATGAAAGGACACTCCAGGGTTTGTAGGATTACACTTCCTCCTGTTCCTCCATTTCTCATTATCTCTTCCCTTTAGGAACATCTACGACAGAAATTTAACGTGACACATGCAAAAGGAGGCACAGGAGATTTTGTTGGCAAAACCAGAACTACACATCTCCAGAGTGCCAAAGCTGTTTTTTGACTCCAGCGTCAAGCAGTCTACATATTGCATCATATCTCTTTATTTAAATCGGTTGAGAATATTTGACTCTTTACTTTGTATGGAAAAAATATTAGCAATATGAAGCATTATCTTTATCTGCATTTTCCATATAGATGTTATAGGGAAGTTGAGAAGTTCTCAGGTGTTGTCTAGACTACTTAATTCATTAGCTACTGCTTCACAGAAGGGATAGTTAATAGCTTTTTGTTTATTTTTTTCTCTACACCTTTAAAATGGCAGAAAGCATCTTCAAAATGTCTCTTGGTTTTGGTGCCTTTATTATACTTCCACCCTACCTTGAGATTCGCTAAAGGGCCTGATTTGCAGTGGGCAGAGATGTGGTACTTTCAGAAAGACCAGGCCTCTTTAAGATGTCTACAGGTCCATTTACCTGTAGAAATTAAAAATTAAACCAAAATTATTTAAAATATACTTGCAAGCCTACTTAGCTCAGTAAATTTGATGTTTTAAAGCATATTAGTGAGATCTGGACCCTGTTTTGCTAGGCATTGTACTTACTAATTTAATCTCTTTTAAGTCAAGGAGTTATGTTAAAAAAACCCAAACAAGTAAATTAATAAATAAGAAAATAATAAATCTAACAGCGCCCATGTAATAGCCAATTATTCTAGTTCTCTGATGTATAAAGAAATACATATTTTTATCACAGCATGACTTACACTTCAGTGCAACATAAATGCAATTCTTTCATCAGTAATTTCCACGTATATACACAAATCTTGAAGGAAAAACAATCATAAAACATAGCCGAGTTAAATCTATTGACCATATACATACTTTTTTTGTGAGTAGATGGTTTTACAGTTTTTCCATTAAATGCTGTACTAAATATTGTTTTTAAGGAGAGCAGTAATTGTAAGTATTTTGAGTAAAATTAGGAATAATTACAGTACAGGCTGGGTAGACAACGGATTGAGAGCAGCCCTGAGGAAGACTTGGGGGTGTTGGTGGATGAGAAGCTCAACATGACCTGACAACATGCGCTTGCAGCCCAGAAAGCCAACTGTATCCTGGGGTGTATCAAAAG
Source organism: Balearica regulorum gibbericeps (assembly GCF_011004875.1). Lineage (NCBI taxonomy): Eukaryota > Metazoa > Chordata > Aves > Gruiformes > Gruidae > Balearica > Balearica regulorum. The sequence continues at coordinate 62,460,432 of NC_046187.1, forward strand.
AAGCATGGCTAGCAAGTTGAGGGAGGTGACGCTCCCCCTCTACTCCACTCTCGTGAGACCCCACCTGTAGTACTGTGTTCAGCTCTGGGGGCCCCAGTACAGGAGAGACATGGAGCTGTTGGAGGGAGTCCAGAGGAGGGCCACGAAGCTGATCAGAGGGCTGGAGCACCTCTCCTATGAGGACAGGCTGAGAGAGTTGGGATTGTTCAGCTTGGGGAAGAGAAGGCTCTGAGGAGATCTAATTGCGGCTTTCCAGTACCTGAAGGGGCCTACAGGAAAGCTGGAGAGGGACTGTTTATCGGGGAGTGTAGTGATAGGACAAGGCCTGTGAGGGTGGTGAGGCACTGGAACAGGTTGCCCAGAGAGGTTGTGGATGCCCCCTCCCTGGAAGTGTTCAAGGCCAGGTTGGATGGGGCTTTGGGCAACGTGGTCTAGTGGAGGGTCCATGGCAGGGGGATTGGAACTGGATGATCTTTGAGGTCCCTTCCAACCCAAATCATTCTAGGATTCTATGATTCATTCAGTAGCAGTACAGTTGATGTAGATGGAGGTGACTTAACTTCTGCTGAGGACCTACTTCATTGCATGTACTGAGAATATCCTTCACTTGCGGGTGTGTAGTGGAGCTATTTGAATGAAATACTGTGATTTGGTTGTTTTTTTTTTTAAGGTTTTTAGACTCTAAATCAAACTCTTTCTCTTACTGGTTGGAATATCTGTTGAGACTGGAAGTTATCTGCCTCAGCCTGATGGATGTGGCTTCTTGTGTAAGGGCAAAAGAGAGAAATGACATAAGGATGCCTGCAGCCTCACAAAACTGTGTTACAAGATGTGGTCACATAGGAAATGCTTTCTCTGCCTAGCTGTCATTATTTGTAAAGGGTCCTCTTGCCTCTCACCCAAAAGGAGGGTGCTTCCATCTCCAGCTTCTTGTCTTCCTCCTACACCTGGGGATTTGATTACTGAAGTGGTGATGTGGGGGAATGGCAGCAGCCATGGCTACAGGCCATTGAGACTGGAGCAGAGGTGCTGTTCTGATCACCATGCCCTATTTCTTGTCTCATGATGCAGATGAGAGCATAGAGTGTTTCTTGCTTGTGCTGTTGCTGATGTGGTTGTTCTGGGATCCAAAGCCTTTCATTTTTTCATAGCCTTCATAACCTTTCTTTTTTTATCCTCCCTTGGCATGCCAGAAAGGAAGAGCTGATGCCCAGAGGACCTTGCGGTGTGACTGGTATGTGCATGATTTGTGTAGTATACTGCAGAGGTAGGAGGTGGAGAAAGAGTGAGTTACCATGACTTGCTCAGTTGAGACCCCTTACTCAGAGGAAACATAACTGCATATCTTCATAGGGGGGTGGTGAGGGAAGAGCAGACGATTTAATAGGCTATGTTAGTTTAGCTTGTTTACTGTGGGAATTGTAGCTGAAGAGAGCCTTTTGAAAGCTGTGTTACGTGAGAGAAGATAAGTGCCCTCATGAAACACAAGTAAGGATGTAAGAAAAGACATGAAGGGCCATGTGGAAAAAACAGACAAATGGGCCATCTGTAATATAAGATACACTACTACTAGATGCTGGTAGTGCTTCTTAAGTCATAAATTGATAATGCTATTAGTGTTAGATGCTAGAACTGCTGCTGATGTCCAACAGCAGGAGTGATTTTCCCACTGGGAGAGTGAGTCATGCTGTCCCTGTGGAGAGAAGTGTATTAAAAACATGGAAACTGGTGAATTATGTTATTTTTTGGAAAATACTGAAATATGTATTATACAATGCCTGCATTGTTGCGTTTCAGATAGGTTCAGATATGTAACCTAGAGCAAAATAGAGTGTATGGGACTGGTTTGTGTTAGGCACTAAGATGGTATGTGGAAGGGCATGAGAAGGAAGTGAAAGGACACAGACAAAAGATTTAAGATGGAGATAAAGGAGAAATTGGAGCTTGCTTTCCATCAGTGATGTCACCCTTCAAGTAGGATAATGCGAAAAGTGTCTTCTTCAAGGAAGAAATCGGTGGCAGGAAGGGGATTTAAATTGAATTGCCCTAATGATAGGTGTCACATAGCAGAGCAATTTCAATGTTTCACTTCAATGAATGAATTTGAGAGTCACTGATGTCAGTAACAGGAGGAGCTACAGTTTGGAGTCCCCCAAAATACCAGCATTACTGATTTTTCAATTGTGGCAGTGCTTAGGAGTCCTAACAAGCAGGAGGCCATGGAGCTGTATGTCACCGTGTGGCAGGGGCTGCTGCTCCCTGGGGGTCAAGGAGTTGGGAGCTGAAAGGGATAGCAAGGACCTTGCCAGCCATGGCCTGCCCTGCCAGCTCCAGCTGGGGAGCCAGACAGGCTGGAGCTGATATCAGCCCAGTGCTCCTATTACCAGGCAAGTCCATGGTGATGAGATAAGTCCAAAGTCTAGTTGGGATGTTGGTCTGCAGGTCAGGGTCTGGGTCAGGATCGATGGGACCCATGGCCCACAGGTACAGTGATGCAGCTGGGGCTGTAGCTCAGGTGTGGATGGAGCCAAGCAGCAGAGTGTCAGCTTAAAGTAGCCCTTGCAGGAAGAGGGTCAGTCCTGGCTGAGGCATCCCAGCAGTGCTGTCTGGGAGCCTTTCTCTCCAGCAGGAAGGGGCCAGCCCTCAGCTGTACTCTCTAAGTTGGCTCTGAGCCCAGGCAGCCAAACCTCCAGGAGGGAGATGCTCTCAGGATGCTGACACTTTGCTAACCACAGCTGCCCTGAGTCTCTCACTTGCAGCATGTCCTCTTTCAGAATCCACAGGGTAAGACATAACTGGTAAATGAGAGAACAAGGGTGTAAAGGGAAGAGCAAAGTAAGGGGGCAAAAAGTGCTTTCTGCAGATAATAGCTGTGTACACAATTTGTAGCCAAACTGAAGTAGTCACCCTAATCACAACTTGGTGCTAGTTGTTTACCATATTCCTGACATACTGGACTACTTACAGGAAAATGTCTTAAAAGCATCACAGGAGGTAAAAAGAAATCTTGCAGTCTTTGACAGGAGCAATCAGGAGAGAGAATTTGGAGGAGAACTTACAAAGCCAAAGGAAGAAAATGATGCTGTGGGCATGGGAAGGGTAAATGACATGATGATACGGCAAGTCCTCTCAGGAACCCTCAAGGACTGGAAGGAATTTAATAACATAGCGGTGAATGGAGTGGATGAAACACCATATGTGGCAGAACTGCTGTCATTTTTGCCTGACTGGGAGAACAGCTTGTGACTGGTTTAAAGTAAGGGCAATACAAGGTTCTGCATGAGTCATGGCAAGCCAAGAGTGTATCTATCTAACACAACTCTGCTTAGCAGTATTCCTTTCTTCATTGTTGCAGTAACAGCCCCAGTCATACGTGAGCACCCTGTTAAAACAGGCTATGTACAAATGCCAAACGAAAGATAGTATCTGCCTGATAGCACTTACCCTGCAAATATAATAGAAGATCAATGTGATAGGTGAGTACAGGCAGGTGGGGAGGTGCAAGGAGACATTGAAACAGTCATCTCTAATCTTTGTATGTACCAACGTACTGATGCTGCTGTGAAAACAGATAGGAGAGAGTTATTCTCCCGAGGACCTAGTGCCTCTTAAAGCAGTTGTTTTCTGACATAAGTGGGGTTGCTTTGGGAATGTGTCATAGCTGCACGAGCCTCTTTTGGAAGAGACACCTGATAAAGAGAGTTGTGAGAGAGCCGTGTGACTAAGTCACTGCCTACTTGTACCAATAATATGACTAAGACTTGTACCAATATATTGAATGCCTCAGTAAGGCAAGCGGAGTGGGAGAGATGTCATAGGATCACAGGTGGAATAACTGCTTGAGGTCTCTGTACTCCCAGAAAAGTATTACTTCAGTGACCGCAATAATGATTTGTTTGTGGTTATACAACATACTTCAGCTTCAAAGCAATGAGTCAGAGCATTCCACAGTGTGATTTTAGTGTAGTGTATCACTTTGCAACTTGAACTTATACTTCCATGTTATTTTAAAACAATGTGTCTAACTTTACAGAAAGTGCCTTATATATGCAAACAATTGTGTACTGAAGAAATTGTCTTTGGCTCCCAAGAAAGCAATCTCTATTAAATCAGACACTAGAAGGTCATCTGGGTCATAAACTGTGTTGCAAAACATAAAATAATTTGGACACTTCAAAAAGTTTTTGTATACAAAAAAGTAAGGAAGTCAATTTATTTGATTCCATTTCAGACTTTTGTAAACAAAGAAACTGCAACTCCAATCTGATTGTATACAAAAAACCTGTCGGCATGCAGGTCTCTCTTTCCCCCTGCCTGCCCGGATTAGGGACAAAGATACTGATTTTCTTAATGTTTATATCAGGTAAACTCTCTGTATTATGAACCTTACAATGTAGTGTTACCCAAAGAACCAAGTTCATTTTGGGACATTCTCATACTAAAAAAAGGTTGAAAATGCTGTCATGTGTTTGACAGCAGATAATTTGGTGACATTTGGGTAACTTTGTTTACCACTCAGGAGGTCAGTGCAGGCAGTTAAGCAGTTGGTTACATGTACAAATAAGTAGATCCCATGTGGCTAAATGACAGTGACAGAGCATTGCAGATTGGACCTCATTTTTCATTTCCTGCTTTTAGAATAGTTCCATTCAAATCCCTTTTTTTTTAGGATTTGATGTATTGCAACCCATGTGTTTGAAAGTTACAACAATGAGTATCTGTGAAAATTAGGTATGAGCAAATCAAATGGAGAAGATGTGGAAAATGTAAAGCGGTTTTTAGATTCACAGAATTTATCCCTATTGGAAAATTTTTTACTCTCAAGAATAAGCACTATATTGTGTCCAAGAAACATCAGTTGTGGCAGGTAATGGAGGAGTCAAGGGGAGAAGAGTAGTTTTCTGTGAATAAAAGGTCTGTGCAAATGCTGAAGAAAACCAGAGATGACGTTGCATGGCAGAATTCATCTGTTCCAGCAAGTATATGTGCTGTAGATGGAGTAGCAGCTGAATTGCTGTAGAAATTAATTTGCCCCACACAGAATAAGTTGAATAATTTACTAGAATAAACATGCAGGGCCATGATGAGAAGCCATCTATTCAGTGTATCTATAAAGAGACAAAAAATGAAAGTAATCTTGTAACTTGTTCTTTGCAAGCAGAGAGGGAAGACATAAAAAGGTTTCTTGGGCTGTATGTATGACAGGATGGAGAGAGGCTGCTCTGCACGCTGCCATCTTGTTCAGCAAATGTGGATACAGAGAAAAATGGACTCACCACCTCTCGCACCTGACAGTACAAAGGAGAAGTCTTTAGTGTTCCTCCTCATATAAATGCATGTTTCTTTCATCTGGAGGAAGGGAGAACTGGAATCTAAGAAATCTGTCCCTGGAGCAATGCAGCTGTGTACCATTCCTTACACAGGACCTGTGACAGTTGTATCTGTTTTCTGTATGAAGGCCACAAAGCTTGTGTGGTTACTGCCAATAATGCAGTGGTGGAGTATGATGATTAATTTACAAAGGAAAAAGTATACGGTCCGATTTTATTTTCCTTCACAGCAAAGTAATAGGATGATCCAAGTTTCCAGCCGCAGAAACCTGACAGAGGGGGACAGAACTCCTTGCGTAGGTATACGCGTACGATCTGTGAAACTAGGCCTTTACCTACCATCCTGACCAGGGCAGCATGCTGTGTAGCTAGTACACTCACAGCCGGTGGACACAGGCATCAGCTTGCTGGAGAGCAGTGGGTGTGCTAGCGCGCTGTCAGGCTCCCTTCCACAGACAAGCCACAGGCTTCCATGTGACGCTTGTGGAGTGTCTTGTGCTTTTAGCTGATCTTTAAGAGTAGTATAAGGCGAGATGCGAAGCTTTAACAGTTAAACAAGTTGCTCATCAAAAAAGACAAAATATGTTGAAATAAAACACAGTTGTTTCGTGCAAGCAGCCAGGAAATGTCAGCCTTAGTGCTAAATTTGAATTTTTGTTGGATAAATAAAACTTAATCAGAAGAAAACCATTTAATCCTCCTTCATACATGAGAAAGAAGCAAAAAAAAAGGTACAAATTCACTGTTTGCTTTTGCACATCCACTGTTGTTTCTGAATTCTCTTGGCTTTTGTCTAGAAGAGAGAAAACTGTAGTGGTTTTCATTTGGTCTGTATCAGAAGATGCTTATGTCTTGTACATGGTATTGAATGGTTAATTTCCATTGAGACCAGTTGCATCAGTACATTGTGAGACTTTCTGACTTCTTTTGCTACATGTCATGTCAGTAAGCACACACGCAGCTGTCCCTGGTTTTCCCCAAAACATGGAAGTGTTGTGCACGTAAAACCCTGTAAGACAAAAAGGTTTTGTGTTCAAGTTGGAGAGCTTTTCAGGCAGCTGAATTTGGTGAAGAGTATGTACTTGGGGTGGAACAGATCTTAGGCAGCATTAACCAGCAGCCTGTACGGAATCATTTGGGCTCCCTTAGTAGCCTAAGAAAAAAGAGGTGTGTCCATAGGGTGATTGACCCTCAGCCAGTGGTTGAATTTTAATGCACTTGTTTAAATGCATTACTTCTAGATGGCTGAAGGTGACATACATTTTGTCTTTACTGGTATGATAGCAAATGATTTGATCATAGTGTTTGAACTGGGAAGTGCTGTGGCAGGTAAGCATGTTTGCTTTAAGAACCAGTAACTGCATGTTAGAGAGAACAGCTGATTGTTACCACTCTCTGACTGCATGCTAGGAGTGTTGGCAGAAACACTCTGAAGGTACAGAAAGGTCTTTGTTAATGGTCACAGTCTGGTTTTCTGACTTTGTAACACTTCCCACTATACCAAGTCTTCGAATAGGGGCTTACATATGGACAGGTGAAGTAGTTTGTTGTAAGTTGGCAGAAGGGATACGCGTATCCAGGTCTTCAAATGCTTGATTTCAGTAATGTAGCTGTGTACCATTCTACTTCTGCTTGTTTTGCTGTTGAAAGAGGAACAGCCAGATTTCTTCTGCTGCTGATGCCTATAAAATTTTGACTCACAGAACTGCTTCTCTAACCACTGCTGGGAAATGAGTTCAGTGGGGTGGTTGATGGAGCAGCTGCTCCCTGTGCCTTGCCCAGCTGAGAAGATTATTCTGCTGTCAGTTGATTTGCCTTTCCTGCCTACCCAAAGTTCTTCCAGTGTACTCACATGGATCATCTTCTGGTGAATTTGCGAAGCCTTATACCTTGGATCCATTAGTGAAGCAGACTTTCTTGTGCACACTTAATTCGTTGTGCTCTCATGAGAATGGTTTCGTGCTACCCAAGGCTTATGATTAGCCTGGCTTTTGAAGGCTGATTCAGCAGACATATCTCCTATAGCAGTCTCAAGTGCAGCAAGTATTATGCATATCTGCTGTATCAAATTCCATGGAGCTTGTGGGTGGTTTGGAAATAATGTAGGCTAAGCAATTTTTGAGCACAGCTTGTTTCTGTAGATGAAGGCACTACAGCTTCTACAAAGTGCAGCTTTTAAAATTTTTTTTGTCATGTACACGAAACAGGGGCTTAAAAGTGAGAAGTTTCAGTGAGAATCACTCTTACTTTACAATCTGGGTGAAGTGGGAGAACCCAATTCACAATGTTCAGGAATTTCTGGAAAGCATGTAAGTAGATGATCGTGAAGTTTGAGAGGCAGTGCCCTGGCAGAAATGTACAGCAAGCTTTGCTAATTTTACATATGCGTGGATCTACACATGTGTAGCGATTCCACTCTATAGCATTAAGTGATGCTGCATACAGGAGACTTGACTCCTAAGGTTTGTCTCAGGTTATACTGAACTTCTCAAAAAGGAGCTGTTAGTGCTGGATAGTGAAGAAATAACTGCAAATGATTTTTTTTTAATTTTAATATGAAGTATGGTGACATATTATTTTCTTTTTGATAAGATCAGTGGCTCTAGAAAAGAGTGCTTGCATTTTTATCCTAAGTGTGTGATACACCACTTTTAAAAACAATGAATGCAAACTGACTTTATTTTTTAAGGTTTGTAGTTTTAGAAGGAGTACTGCAGCCATTTAGCTCTATTCTCACCGCTAGCAGTTACTGCTGGAGGGATGCTGTTTATCATGTCCTTTCCTGACTTTATACTTTTGAAAAAGGAAAGCTTCATGTGCAGATAGCATGTTGTTCTCTTCTGTGGGAGCAGGAATAGATATGTAAACTAGCCCTTCATGTTGAACTTATGAACAAGTAGTATCAGCGGCAGGAAGGGCACAACTAACAGTAGTATGACAGGGACTTATTCCACAGTGTCCCTGTGATCTGAATGCAAGAAACAGTGGCGGGGAATGTACGTGGGTAGTGAATCTTTGTAATGTTTCCTTCTCTTACAAGTCCATTGGCTCCATAGCTGCTGAGTCTAAGGCATCCTTTAGGAGGAGGAGCTGAAGGTGTGGTACAGCCTGGGTAGTGCTCCTGAAGGTGGAGACACACAGCCAGCACTCAGTTCTGTGCAGATCTCTTTGTTGCTGTGTTGTTAAATGCTCTACTTTGCACGGACCACTTTGTGCTCCTTCAAAGGATCCGTGCTTAAGAATTCTCCTTAACAATTCCCTGTGTTACCTGTGCATCCAGCTGCAGATGCATCAGCCTTTCTGCTGAAAAACACAGAATCTAGAGGTAGCAGAGGGCAGAATTGCAAGCTGGCTTATTTTATGATCCACTTGGTTAGTAATGCTTCTCTGTAACCAGCTGATGTTTCTTCTTTGAGAAACAGTGTTTGACTGGCATTGGACTCTTTTGCTGATCATGACGTCTGACACTACCACTGTCCCTGTTTCCTGATTGTGTCTCTTTGATGCTCTTAGAAAAATCACAGAGTTGCTTCTACTACACACCATTTTTTGTGAGTCTGACATCTCTTTTTCCCTAGGTACGGTGGACTTATGAGGAGGCTGTTCTTTTAGCACAGAGGGTGCAAGTTCAGAATGCCCGTTATGGCAGTATTGTAAATGTGTCAATGGGCAGTTCTTAGGAGCAGCAGGGCAGTAACTCTCCAGCAGAACAACGGGCAATAAAGCACATGTTAAAGATGAAGAACAACTTAGCGTCAGGCTGAGAAAAACAGAAGTTGTCCATACTTGAGGGGTCAGGATTGTAGTCTGTCAGTACTAAATACCGCATTACAGCCATGGGCTGTGTAACAGGGGTAGCACCAGGCACTCTAACCATGTGCCCTAATCCTAAAATCAGTTGCCTCCTTTAATGCCAAAGAGGAGTGTATTGACAGAAGAATTATTTCACTTATATGTAACTGAGGGACCTCGGTAGTGATATGAACAATATTATTTGATGCAGAAGATGAATGAACCAGCAGAGTAGCAGCTGACAAGACAGTCCAGGAAAGGCTGAAACCTATGTCTGTTTGAAGGAGAGACAAGTACCATGTTACAGTGAAAACAGCTCAACCTGTTCCTAGGCATTAGAGGCAAAAAAATGTAGATAGGGTGCTTGGTAGTAGCGTAAACATCAAGTCTATGTAGTGATGATAGCAGTATACTATCCTAGATGCTTCTGAATGTGTTCTGTCTTTTGTTTATTTCTGTTTTGTTGAAAAAAGATCTCTCCACTTAAGTTTCTTAAGGATCTTCATAGAGCAAGTTCTTTCTGGACTAAGCAAAGTGTCTTGGCAGTGCCTAATTGCTGTATTCATTTGGAGGTGGTGGTTTTTTCCATATTCTGATGAGTCAGACCTTGGTGATCTGAATCAGTCTAGCCCAGATGCTTCAGTTATCCAAATGTCAGAGCTGATCACTAAGGTTTGATGTGAAAATATAAGTCGTCAAGTGTTGGTGTACTGGTTATATTCTTAGCACATAACTCTTTCCCTGCATTGGCAGATAAATGAACTTGGTGACCTGCTAGGTCTTTTCCATCTCTCCCTTACATGATTGTCCGTGTTGAAGCCCTAGAGCATCACTGTTGTTGCCTCCTTCTGAGCCAGCTGGCCTCAGGGAAAGAATCTGTCTGTCAGTGACTAGGAGAGCACGCCAACTGGCTGTGAGTTGTGTGCTGGCTCAGGAGACCCCTCCTTCATACTTTTATAGCCTGCAGAAATGGGCCTCTCTATTATCTGAACCCGTGATTGTTTGGAGATTGCTGGGCTTTGCGACGACCCGGGGATAATAGCCTTGTGCTTTATAGTGTTCTGCTGCCCTTTAAATTTGAAGTGTAGTGAGAGCAAAGTGTGGCAGTTCTTGAAATAGCATGGAAATGGAGCCAGCCTGGGGGCTCTATGGAGATCTAAAGCAAGTGGGGTGCAGCCAGCATAGCTGCCATGCTGCCGGAGCAGTGTATCTCCTTGCAGCCTCCGAGTTCTTCACAGTAACCTAAATACGCGCTGTCCTACTGCAGCGTCAGGGGAAAGATAACTGTGGCATTACAGCTGGCATTCTGTCTGTGAGATGGATCCCGTGTGTAGCATGAGGCTTTCAGGTGGAGGGAGCACGTGTCTCCCCATGTCATCAGTGCACAGAGGTTGAGGTAGCGTGTAACTCGTGAGTTGGGAGTGTCAGTTACCACTGTATGAATCTTTCTCCTTCACTCCTCTAGGCCCAACATAATAATGGCTTCTAGAACATTGCTACAGTGAAGGAAGAAGACTTTGAATTTGAAATACCGTATTTTCTTTTTGGGAAATACACAGGCTTCCAGGTATTGTAGAGGAAAGGGCAAATATGTGAAGAGATGAGTGTCCCTTAAAAGGTTGAAGAGATAATTAGGTTGGTTAAAAAAGGGGATAGCAGAAGTGGGAGAACAAACAGATGAAAAACACGTGAAGACAGTGAAGAGAGAAGCTGGTATCTGGAGAAATGGCCATATTCTCAAAAATGTCAAGGGGTTTTGGGACCCTCCAGTCTCACTTTATTTCTCATGAGAGCTAAGCTTCTGGGAATCTAAGCCACTATTGGAAAGGCTTTTTTAGATTCCTGAATCACTTCTGATGGTATTCAAAATTTTATCCTGAGTCTGACATACTAGGAAAAACTTCTCTTTGTCACTTAAACTACAGTATTGGCAAATACAGGAAGCAGTTGTGAAGGTTTTCTGTATGCTGCCTATATAGGATGCTGAGGGCAGTGAGGTGAAAGTGCCCTGACAATATAGGCCAGTTGGGATGTGATGTCCTTTACCACTTCCAGATCACAGAAGGAATAATGTTGACTTTTGCAGTGTCTGGTCACAAAGGCCTAACAGACAAGTAGCTGTGCAGAGTCAGAATAAAGGTTTATGCAGCCTATACCCAAGTATAAAGGTTTATGCAGCCTATACCCAAGTATAAAGATCTTGGGTTCTAATTTGCAAATACATATTTATTCTCCCTGCCTCTCCCCCTTCCTGTGGTCAGCATAAGATTTCCTTTGTCAACAGGTGCTCTGAGAATATGCTTCTGTATCTTGTGAGCAACAACAAGCTGTCCGATAATGTCTTATATGCTACAATAATATCTAGACTTACAGTGATGTAAAGCACCTTTGGATGTTGAGTTCGTATTCAAGGAAATCCACAAAGTCAGCCTACATGAAGGTATGTTAGTGTAAGCCTGTGTCTCTGAATAGCTAATTCCTATGCACCACACTCTGCACTGCCCTGATACCTGGTGATTAAATAGCATTCTTTAAAGTGGCACTAATATTGTGCATCTTCTGCCAGAAGTTCTTAAAATCTGCACTGATTGTAGTTGTTCAGTAAAAAGGTAAGTATGCCCCTTAGGAGAGCTGCAAGGGAAACCAGCTTATCTGCACACACCTGAAACTGGAAGAGACAATTCACTGGAACCTAATTTGCTGCATGCTGGAAAGACTAATGATGATTCTGCATTCCATTGGCAAAGAAATGAGGTAGATGGCAAAAAAAAGCTCTTATTGTAGTGCCTGGGTAGTAGAAATTTATGAGAAGCTTGTTCTGCTTTTGCAACCTGTGATGTCATTTCAAAATCTTGCCGTAAAGATTTTGAGGGAGAAAGCTGCAATACTGTAATCTAAAGAAAAATGGCACCTGCACCAAATCTGACAATAACTTAATTTCTGTAACGTCACATCCTAACTATTGCAAATGTACTGTTGCTGTAGAAGAGTCATTTAATCTTATTTGCAGTGTTTTCATAGTAAAAGGGTGTAGGGTGGACAACGGGTAGAAACCCCCTGGGAGAAGCAGCTATTTCATGTTATGCTGATATAGTACTGACAGTGAGGAGAGAATGAAATGACTTCTGTCATGTCTCTTCTCTCCTGTTTCTTCCAGCAGCTCTTCCTGTTCAGTGGAACTTAGCTATGATGTTGATCAGAGGGTGAAGTAGCTAGAACAGGTATGGTATTGACATGTATGATGGGGTGCTAGCTGAATTGCAGGAATTTGGAAGAGACTGTCCGTTTCTGTAAAACATAACTCTTCAGTGAGGAATGTAGGGAAGACCATAAAGACTTCGACTAGAGCTTTTTGTAGCTAGTATCTTGTTTCAGCTGACAACCAATAGCAAAGGTCAGTGGTGAAAGGAGTGTAAGAACTGGGAAACCCATTCGGGTACTTCACCTGTATATTCTGATTCCCAGTTGTCTAGGACTTCCTTAGTTTTTTTAAATTGAATAGTTCTGCATGCTTTCTTCTTTTCTTTTTTCTTTTCTTTTTTCTTTTCTTTTTTCTTTTCTTTTTTCTTTTCTTTCTTCTTTTCTTTTTTCTTTTCTTTTTTTCTTTTCTTTTTTCTTTTCTTTTTTCTTTTCTTTTTTCTTTATTTTTTCTTTTCTTTTTTTCTTTTATTTTTTCTTTTCTTTTTTCTTTTATTTTTTATTTTTTGTTTTATTTTTTTGTTTCTTTTTTCTTTTCTTTTCTTTTTTCTTTTCTTTTCCCTTTCCTTTCCCCTCATTTTTCCCATTTCTCTTTTTCCCTTTCCCTTTTTTTTCCCTTTCCCTTTTTTTTCCCTTTCCCTTTTTTTTCCCTTTCCCTTTTTTTTCCCTTTCCCTTTTTTTCCCTTTCCCTTTTTTCCCTTTCCCTTTTTTTCCCTTTCCCTTTTTTCCCTTTCCCTTTTTTCCCTTTCCCTTTTTTCCCTTTCCCTTTTTTTCCCCTTTCTCTTGTTTCCCCTTTCTCTTGTTTCCCTGTTCTCTTTTTTCTTTCTCTTTTCCCCCCTTTTCTTTTTTCCCCCCTTTTCTTTTTTCCCCCCTTTTCTTTTTTCCCCCCTTTTCTTTTTTCCCCCCTTTTCTTTTTTCCCCCCTTTTCTTTCTTCCCACCCCTTTCTTTCTTTCCCACCCCTTTCTTTCTTTCCCCCCTTTCCTCTCCCCCCCCTCCCCTTTTTATTTTCTTCTATGTATGGACCCAGTTGAACTTTTAATCCATGAATGCTTTCGGCATAAACCTCATCCTCTGGCAGTGGATAACACAGCTTGGCTACATTTTGTAGGAAAAAATAAAACTTTGTTTCTGAGCCTTCCACATGCTAATTTCATTTGATGACCTTTGTTTCTTTTGGAAGAAGTGCTGAAAAATCATTCTTTATTTACTTCCTTCACTTTTGATTTTGTAGACATCTATGGCATTTATCATAAATTCTCCAGTTTCTTCTTTGCCAGGCAGAAGATCCTTTATCTTTTCAGTCATTCCTTACACGGCAGCTGTTCCAAGCTTTTCATCAAGCTGGTTGTCCTTCCTTCTTTTCTGATTTTGTTTTTTTCTGAGAAGAGGCAGCCATACCTGTGCACAGTGTTCAGGATGCAGATGAACCTCTCATGTTGTGGCATGATGATCTCCTTTTTTTTTTTCCTTTCTCAAAAATTTCTAAAATTGCATTTGCATGTTTGACTAGTGCTGAGCACTGAGCTTAGATTTCATAAAAGTTTCTACTATAACCCCCAAATTTCTGTCATGCATGGTGTCAGCTATTTCAGATGCCATTCATGTATATTTCATGTAGAATTGTTTTAAGCAATTATTAAGAATGGATTTCATCTGTCATTTTGTCACAATATTGTTAGTCATCTGTAACACTTGTGAAATAGTTTTTGTTTTTACTTGCTTGAACAAGTTGGTGACATCTACAAACCTTGATGGTTCACTTCAAAATAAGGGTTATTTCACCCTTTTCCTGGATCATTTGGTAATATGTTGGACAGCAACAGCTGAATCCCTCCTTTGAAAAAAACTCTTATTTTTCTTCTACCTTATTTTTTTTCCCCTCTATCAGGTCACTTCTAGTCTTAATCCATAGCAGCGTCAATGAGGGAGTTTTCTTGAATTCAAGTAGACTTTACCACAATGATCTCTCATGCCTACATACTCCACAATTTCTTCAGAGAGCTCTAATGTATGAGAGGCACATTTCCTTCTAAAAGAGCTGTGTCAATCTTTCTGCAAAAAAAGAGGTCATTAGATTGTTGGCAGTAAGGGGCATTCAAAAGCTGCAAATTCAGTGGCAATTAAAAACTAAGGCTAATCAAAGCCTAGTTGTGAAACTGAGTTTTTTACTTTCTTGTACAAAGCTGTGGTTTTAAGAAACACACCAAATCTTGAAGCATTGACTGAGTTGACAACAGGGACTCCCAGTTAAATTCAAATGCTTATTTTAAAATGGCTTGGTTTGTGATTTAGTGGCAAACATGCTTCTTATGCAGACTTTATTTGAATGCCAAGTCCGAAATTCCAGCACCAAGCCATTTTCTAGTTGTTCAGCCTTCTGGCAGAAACAGTTCTTACATTAGTTTACACTTTCATAAGTTCCATGTATCTGAGAGGATTTTTGCCAAAAGAGTGCATTGCCAAAAAAGCTCTATACTAGGGGGCAGAAGAAGCATAGAACCTTCTGAATCTGCTACAACAGATGATGGGATATCATCATCAATATATACTTTTTTTTTTCCTCCCATAATTTTGCAACTACAGGAGCTACATGGGATTACTTATAAAGTCCATATCCATTCAGCAGCTGTTAAAGAAGTAGTATTGTGATTTCTCCATGCTGTTTTTAAGTTGTTCTTGTTCTGAGGGAATTGCTGTGAGAAATAAAAGACTTTATTCAATCCATAGATTTTTCTCTTTCAAAAGTCAGGAGGTACCTCCCTCTATTCTCTCTCAAATGCTGATGACATTTTACAATAAAAAGGACTGAAAGATAAATCAGATCTACTTAAAGATGATTTTTAGCTGCCTGGACCTGTTTGTTGAACTACTGACCTGGAGGTGAAAGACCTCAGGAGTCCTTTGAGCTGTCTGTCCCCTGTGGATGGAACAACTGATACTGGTAGCAATGACTGGCATGCAGCATAATTTTTTGATGAGAAACTACCATACAGTGAAAAACAATCCTATGGAAATGCATTCCATGGTAGCAGAACAGCAATTAAGTCCTGTCTCTCCTCACCGGGAGATGAATAATATTTAGGTTATTGCCAAACTTTTAATATGAAATAGAAAGCAAACCCATTCCAAAAGACTGAGGTTCAGACGGGTTTTCTCATTAAATTAATTTTTTTTTTTTTTTTTTTTTTTTTTTTTACATATAGGAAGCTGTTTTAGTGTTTCTGTACCTGGAATCATAAGCAATGCCATGAGGCTACTGTAACATTTGGAGTGGAGATGTACTCAGCATTTCTGGCATTCCAATGTATTGGCATGTGACTGGCCATGCTGTGCATCAAGGCTGTGCTGGAGGATAGGTGGCTGACTAGGTGGATTGAGGAGTCATTATGCAAGCTAACTTGCTTCTGTGTCATTTTGTCAATAGAGGTGTTATAAAAATCAGTAGTAAGCTATTTGGGAACTGGGGCTTTGCCAGATGAAAAGAATTAACAGCTTCTTGAATATCAGCAATAGAAACTGGGTCATCTGAGGAGTCAGCCATGTGCTCAGAAATAGATGGTAACTGTAATTTATTTAATAAGAGAGTTTAAGATGATTGTGAAGAAGGCTATGAGAATGAACATGCTTCTTGCAAATATACAAAAAAGATTAATATATGTTTTTTAGGGAACAGATTGGCTGCCTGCTCCATCTTAAGCATAGGAATGTTCTTTGCTACCTGAATCATTCTTCTTTTTAGCTTCCTTATTTTACACAACACACTTTTTTGATAACTTCTCTCCTACTCTGGCTACATCTGAAGTACCCCACTGGCTTGCTCGACTTTCGAAGAGGTATATCATCCTGGCTGGTGAAATTGCTTCCAGTTTATAAAGAGAGCAGTGTTATGTTCCAGATCATACTGAAACTTGGTATCTTGTTTCAAAAATTAAATGGGAGATTAATTCATTGTTCCTTAGAGATTTTACTCATGGAAGTAATCCAGCACAAGAAAGAACCTGTGATTTCCCGTAACAGTCAGAGAACAAAATGGTAAGGTATATGTGAGTTGAGGTTTGAACTACTGATGCTTTATATTAGAGGGAAGCTGCAACAGAAAAGTTTTCTCTATACAGAAATTTTGGAAAAACTGGGGCACACTGAGTTCTGTTTGTCAGCAGTCAAAAGCCTTTTTAATGGCTGCATTTTCAGAGAAGTGGGCTGTGTGGTCCAGCTAGAGCAACGACTCTGATTTTGCTTGGATTTTTCACCACTGCGCCATTCTGCTTTTCTTTGTTATAAATTCCTTGCGTCCTTGTTCGTAATGGTGAGCATGATAACAGATAAACTGGTTTGTGATAATTGGTGTAGAAAAAAAATGTTTTAAACATTGCTGTATTTTGTGGAAAGCCTGAGGGATGTAAAAAGTGCCCAAAACAGGTCAGAGAAACGTTAAGAGGAGTTTTAGTGCAAATGTGGATTGTGTATTTGTACATGTACCTTTGTAGACTCTCTGTGCCATTCTCTTTGATTATGTTTAAATAGGTAATTCTGTAATTCTTGTAAAGAGGTAGTTAGAAGTATCAGTGTGAGCTTTGGAAATGTTCATGACCTGTAATCACAGATGGTGAGAAAGGGTTTTTCCTCATAAATTCATAGGCATGCAGAAGCCAGACCTTTCCTTCTGAAAGGAAGGATGAACTTTACACAGCTTCATTGTATTTCTTCCTTTCAAGAATATATTTGGGCTAGGTTTTAAAAGAGCTCAGCTCCCATTTGGGCACCTAAATTAAATGGCTGGATTTGCAAAAGTGTTTAGCATCCAGCAGCTACTTTTATTCCCACTTATGTACCCAAATGGGAGATGAGTTGTTTTGACAGTGTGGCCATTATTTGTCAAGTTGGTTGTGATTAAGACTCTGAGCATTCCGGGAGCACTCTATTACTCTATAAGTATAGAGCAGACAACCTTACGGGGCCATTTATAAAGCCATACTGCAGGGCCAATAGAAATGAAAATAAATAAATAAAAATGGAGAGGGTAAATGGCTGGTGGTTTTTCTTTTCCCCTGTTCAGAGAACGCAGCTGAGAGCGAGGGGAAATTCAAGCAGTTGCAGCCACAAGAAGGAAAATATTGAGCATTCACAGAGCAGTAACTGTTAAGGTATACAGAATTATCAATCTGTGTTAGGTAAGCAGGCTGAGAGTCTTTCTCATTTGAGTTTTCATTTTTTAAAAAATTTTGACCAGTCATTTATCCCTGTCACCTTGAGATGTCAATCTGTCTGAAGAATCACGTGAACATCATTTCTCAGTTTATGCTCAAACTAGGTATTTCCTGCTCTCCTTGGCATGTACAGAAGCCCTGGAGAAGAGCATTACACTTCTTGTTGGAGCCTAGCAGTGGGGAGGTGGTGGCTGATTTCGGGACTGGCCTGCTACTGGAACACATACAGGAGAGCTCCTGGTGGCACGTGGAGGTAATGCTGCTTGGCACCTGATGACGACAGCGTCTGTTGTCTGAGGAGAAAAGTGGAGTGATAGATTACAACTTCAACAGTCAGAAGCATTCTTCCTTGTTGCCTTAATGCTTGGCCTCTGTTCCTCAACGTAGTGTTTAAGGCTTCAAAGTGAAGAGAGAGCTGTATCTTTACAATAACTGTATTGGTTTAACAGACTCAAAAATGTGCTGTTGTGTGAGTTCTTGAAAATGTTGAAGATACCCTTCATTCAAGAAAATGCAAAATGGTGATAATAAGGACCTTTATGTCTTGGTCTTACAGCTGTAAACAAAAATGTCAGATGAACGTTGTTTCTCAGTGAACTTCTTTTCTTCCTTATCACCAAAGATATTGTTCAGATGTGCTGCCTGGAGATGGAGGACACCTACTCCAGTTAATGGGGAGTCTCCTCTGTCTGGTGTCTTCTGTTGCCTTCTTGCTCAGGGTTAAGAGATTCTGGCTGCATGATTAACACTTGCTCCTACTTAAAATCTGTTGTGAAGATTGCAAAAGATTTCTCTCTTTTATGGCTGACCCACTGTCCTCTAATTTGTATCAGCAGAAATAAGATCTTATGGGAGTGACTAATTCAGGATCTTACAGAAATTTTTTTATTGGTCTGAATGTGCAAAAATCTAGCTGAGTCCCTTTCCCCCATCTTTAAACTGTTACTGGGGCACAACTGTATTGTAAGCACTAAAACTTCCCTTTTAGCAAAGTCTTGGGTTTTTCAGAACTTGGAGCAGGGTGGCTAAGGTGGCCCGCTATCAGAATAAATAATTATTTTGCAGGTGAAACTTGTGCCTAGAGGTAAAGAAGAGAGCTGAACCTTTTGTTTTCCTTTGCTAACTGTTAATGTGGGGTAGGAGAGTTTATGGGGAAGATCTAGAAATGTGCTGAATCCCCTGCATAGGGATGTGTTTTCATTGAGTGCCAATATCCTGACTTTTAAACTGGCAAAACTGGGCTTTGCTGCTTGAGTCCACCCTGTGCTTACAAGTCCTCTGAATCTGTGCTCTGAACAATTTGTTTTCCTATGAATTTGCATTTACCCTGCCTTACCTCAAATTTTGTGCCACTGAGCTTACATAGTTATTTTAAAATCGTGTTAGCTTGAGGTCCTCCCAAGTACCAATGCATGTGTATTTATGGAGTGTCTGTTTTATTGGTGTGGACAGAACAGGTTAATATTGTGAGTTGAATGCTTGCTGACTTGTCTGAGCTGGTGCTCACTTGTGGAGGCAGTTCAATTACATCAACATACGGATTGCACCAGGTGCATATATAGGACTTTACAGTTCAGAATTAGCCTGATTGATTGACTCTGCGCGGGGTGGCACGGTGTTGTAGACATAGCACTAAGTCTGGCAGAGCTAGGAATTCAATCTGAATCTCTTGGATTTCAGGCCAGTGTCCAAATTAGTGCAATTTTTTAGTTTTTCTTTCTTTCGGCTCCTGTGATAGCAACCAGGAGATTCAATTCATGATCAGAGTTCATGCAATTAGGGCCTTTACAGGCACTTCAGTGTTGATCTATTAGCCTTTACGGTCAGTGGAAAGACTCAGTGTCTCACATCTTTTGTTAGAAGTGGATCAGATCCTCACTGAGATGAAGTGCTCTTTCTGAGAGGTTGCAGTTACGGATAGTAGTCGAGGTTGGGGAAGCAGTAGTGAGAAATTCTGCAGAGTGGCTAAATTGAAATATGTTAAAGAGTGTGCACAATATAAGGGACTGTTGTCTCTCTTGAGGGGATATGGGAAGTGAGTGTGCCAACATCCATACGACATGTGTTGTCTTAAAATTGCTTCAGCATACTGGACTTGATATTTTCTCTTTCAGTGCAGCACTGCTAGCAAAGGTATGTATTTTTTAGATCATTATAAAGCTGCCTGGTGGGATAACATTGGAGAGGGAGAAATCCATGCGTGCAAGCTAGCTTTGTAACAGTGTGAGTGTTTATGGCAAGATTGCATTACTTACTTCCTAGCTATGGAACTGCTGTGAGCATCATACCATACCTAAGCTATAATATATAGTTCAAAGTCACTACTGGTCATTATCTGATAGTTAATGCCTGAGGAAACTGTACATTATTGCTATTATGAATTTGGTTTTTTACTGTTTTTGGTTTCCCATTTTACTGAATAGCTGCTGACAACATCCTCTGAGTCTCTCCAAGCTGGGTTACAGTGGTTGACACAGAGGACAATTTTATGGCTTTGTTGTGTATGTGTATGTTTTAGAAGAATGTACGTATATCCACTGTGTTATCTATTTGTGTATTGCAAAAAAGTTCAACCATAGTAGGAAATTTTGCATTATGTTACAACTTCAACAACTGATGCACTTTTTGGAAGTATCTTAAGATAGAAAAGAATGATTTAAAGTAATTTTTTTGAATTGTTTTTGGCAATCAGTTATTTGTGACTCAGTGATAGTCATATGAAATGTGCATAGTAACAAAAGCTCTATATGAACATAGAGCACTTTAAAGCTGTGATTTAAATTTTTTTTTTAGTAGTTCTATAAATCTTTTTCCTAAGTATTGTACATTTAGTTCATCAGATTTTCAAAATTTGTTTCTGGAAGTTACTTATCTCTGTTCTACAGTTTTAAAATTGCAAGCGATATTATGTCTTGAAGTTTGGCTGTTTTTTATATATTCTAATTTCTATGTGAAAGGATTACTCACAAAATAGAGATAAGGGAAAAATGGAATAACATAATGATTTACTTCCAGATCTGAATTCTTTTTCCCCTCAAGGTATAGGCGTGAAATGACAGATACTCAGCTGAACAGTGGATAAAAAGCTCTTAATATTAAAAACAAAATGTGACAGGAAATATACCTTACAAGCATAGTCTCTTGGATACTCATCCCAACTTTCATTTGCCGGCCTGAATTAATATTTTAACTTGGTAAGATCTGCAAGTGAGTTGTGTAGTGATTTTCATTTGTCTTCAGGTACTGCAGTGCTACTGTATAGAAAGCTATATTAACATTTATAACAGGCCATTTTGTCAAGAACTACTGTATAATATAAATCTGCATTAATTACTGCCCTTGTTAAAAGTATAACAATAAACCATTGTAAATCTCTGTCTGTTTGTTTATATATCTATTAGACAATTGGTAACTATTGGCAGGTTGCTCTGTGTGTGTGTGAAATAAAAAAAGTCCAAACGCATACTCAGGTTTATTATTAAGTAAGGGACAGTGGGAGACAGACGAACTACAGCGTATAAAAAGGCTTCCACTACAAAAGAAGAACAATTTCATGATGTTTATCAGTGTGGTCCTGCTATTGCATAATAGCCCTAGCTAGCCATAGTACACATAATTATGATACACCTCTCATAATCTCTATTATCATAATATATTTTTTTTCCATAAGAGAAATTAGATGTGTAGTGCTCTGTGGCTCACGATTTTGCCATCTTAGAGAGATGCTTAGTATTTGAGTGATGGTTGAATCACCTATTTTATACTTAAGTACATAATCCCAAGAAGGTTTAAATCAATGTGTTAATTGGTAAGTGATACTGTAATTATATGTATAATCATGGAAATTTTGAATCCAGATTATTTACTTGCTCTCAGGAAATTAATCTACAGAGGTCATATATTAGATTGCTTGTTTATTAAGTGGAACCCCTGTAGTTACAAAGTACTGATTGGCTATAAGCTGAATGAAGCATTCTTATAGCTGTATCCAGCAGGTGTCAACAGTTCAAATCTTTGAGTGCGTATTGATCCAGATTCAAACAGTTCATTAATCTAAGCACACATTATATAGATTTTTCAATGCAATTTTGAAAGAGTTGAAAAATTGTATTGAATGATGAGAGATGATACTCAAATTATGTTTTTATGGCAAATCTTCCTTGTGCTTGTGACACACTCAGATGGGGTTGGGTGCTAAAACTGACACTGTCTTGATTTTTATTTTCAGATGTACTTTTCTGGCTTGAGAGTAGCTTCAGTGGGCGAAGTAGGCTTTGTTTGCTGGCAATCCAAACCATCTGTTTTTCTAGCATCAGGTTTGTCACATACAACCCCTGCTTCCTTTTCATTTGCTTGCACGGAAATAGCGTTCGTACGACTTAAGGATCCCAGAGACATCCGGCTGTGCCTGCTTTTATTTCTTCTCCTTGATCTTGATCCTGGAATCCTCTGGCAAGGCCATTCAGCACAGGTTCAAGTGAGATGGCTCTACCGAAATCATCTGAACAGCTTGAACCTTTAAAGCTAAAGTGTGTGCTTAGGTGCTTTGTTTCATGGGGAAAAATGCTGTGGAGAGCCTACTCGGAGAAGCAAAGGCATTTGGCTGGATTTTCACCTCATCCACACTGGTTTACCTGAGAACAGAAACCAGCTGGTCATTCAGATCAGTTGTCAAATACTTTATTCCCACATATGAGGTTAGTAAGAGAAATAGTGTTTCTCTTCCATGATGAATTCTGACAGAGCTGTATCAGTTGGTGCATCTATAGGCTTTTAGTTTGGCAATTAGAAGATTTTACTCCCTTTCTCTTCTCTGCTAATTGCTAGTATCTTTGTTGAGTAGAGAACAAAGAAAAGAAAGAAAAAGAAGAGATGTTTCTGCTGGTATTAGTGAGACAAAAAAGAGGGGAAGATTATTCAGTTTTAAGGGAAAAATGCAATATATAGAAACAGATCAAGGTTTTCAGGAGTTACGATATTTTTCCTTTACTGTAATGATCAAGCTAAAGATATACTTCAGTCCTGCTGACCAATTTTGATTAGATAGCCATATATCTATTACCATGTATTAGGATAGCAGGAACGCCTACTTAATAATTTAGAAATGATAAGAGTTTTTTATTCTTTTATTTTTCTGACTCCTTGCAGTTCTCTTTTTTTTTGGCAATGTTATAGAAGTTATGATACCTCTCTGAGGCGCTGCAAAGAAGGTAACAATTGTGCAATAGATTGTTGCAGATTGGGTGCAATAAAAATACTGTACAAAATCTGACCCAATTATCTTACAGTTTATGCTCCTTTTGTACTGGCAATGCTATTGTTATTTCCTAGTACTAATAACTAACTGTACCTTATGTTTAATTTCATAAAGTGCAACTTGTATTGTACAGCTTGCGTATCTAATACAAAAATGCAAAATTGCAATAAAGCTCATAAAATAATGGATAGGAATTTTTCAGAAGAGCTGACATGCCTGTCAAGATAATGCTGATAGAATTTCATACATCTGCAGTAGGACACAAAATTAATTACCAAAGAATCTGACATTGTTAGTCCTTTTTATTCAGTTATATGATAGCTTCAGTGCTCTGGAAAAAAAATAATCAAAGCAGAATTTAAAACTGTTCTCAGAATGGCAGGTTTTAATCTAGAAATGTTAACGTATGTTAAACTTTAATTAAAAAGAATGCATATCATATCTTAACCTTTTTTAAAAAATATAGCATAATTATCTGTGGTACAGATCCTATTCAAAGGTATATTATTTTATCGAAAGATTCTATTTTAATGTAAAGGATTTGTAGTTTTCAGCAAATTATTGTCATCTTATGATTTTGGAGAGCTGGGCATACACACAACGGTGCAATTGGCAGTCTTCCGTAAAGTCCAAGGGTGTAATTCAGTCACAAAGAATGGTGACATTTCCAACATGAAATATAGATTGAGCGCTTCGTACAAATATAAAATACCAAGGTCCCTTTGTAACCTTTATGTTTTTAAAGATATTTTATCCAGATATCACCGCCCTGTTGGAACACGGGTGTGCGTAAATTGCTGAGTTCAAAGACCCATTTTTGCACGCAGGCTGTGCCTTTACTGTGCCACTCGTGATTTCCGCGGATGCTTGCGTGGAGAAAACATCTCCTTTCGTCGTCTTTCATCCTGAACGTGAACCTTTCAGGGTGTCAGAAGCAGAAGTTACTTCGAGCACCAGAGACGAGTTGGAGGACAGGTGCTTGGTGCCCAGATGTGCTGTGTCCCCGCACAGCTGGTGTGCGGAGGCGCTGGGCACTAGGTGTCACTGTTCCTCCACGCTGGAACGGCCGCCCGTGCATTTTTTGGGCTGTGAGTGGAAAGTAGCTGTAGGTGGCAAAGGTTTGTAAATTTAGTTCGTATAGTGCCACTTTAGATCATATAGCCATGAACTTGGAGACAAACAGCAGCTGGATTGCTAAGCGTTTTCCCATGTAATTTAAACATCAAGCATGTAGTTGAGAGAGAGGCATCAGCAAGCTGTTTTTAGCTGGATTGGTGTGAGCCAACTGTGGTCTGCTATTTTTGAACCACTGAAACCTTAACACACTGCAAAGAAAGCAGATCGCTAATCTCCATTTTATTTATCAGCAAAGGGATGCCTTTATTTTGTAGCCATTTGGTGGAAGAACTGGATGAACGCTTTACTAGAACTGCATAGATGAAGGTTGGTTAGGTAGTATATGCCGTATTTTCTCTCTTCAGTTACTCACTGAAGCTCTCTGTTTTGTCTTTTAAAATAACTAAATACAGGTTTGACTCGGTTAAGCTGAAACTAACTGCCAAAGGTAAGAAATACAGAGGAAAACAAAGGGCCAGCACTGGCAAATATGCTTTTATGCCTGAATTTGGACCAGAATTTATTTGAGAAGAAGTACTAGTGACAAAAGTGAGTACAGAAGTTGGCCGTTGGTGCATCATGTATTAAATTAAAAGCTTGAGAATAGCCTCAATAACCTACAAAATCTGTCTTGGTGTGGATGCCTTTCTCTCTGTATATTTAGAAGGTATTTTCTCCAGGTCTGTCCTTCCTTCCATCAGGAGAGGATTTCTACCAGGAGGGAGTTCTTCAGTCTGGAAATAAAGATGTAGCCCTTAGCATCCGGTGGATAGTAGCTGATGTTAGAAAACTATAACTGCTTGTGCCTTATTTTTATATATCCATTTATCAGCAAATCTAATTACTTTATCAGGTAGTGACTCCTGTGTCATCTGACATCTTTAAATCAAGGGAAAATGTTTTTCTGAAAGATATCCTGCAAGTAACTTAGAAGGTACGGGCTTTGTGCAGGAATTACTAGGTGAATTTTTGTGGACTATCACATGAGACCTAAGGCTTTGAATTGGTCTCACAACTTCACCTCCAGATAATGTTAGATGGATGTGCTGGTGTGTGACCTCTGTACTTTTCCAGTGCTTCTGAGTAGAAAATCTCAGATTGTATCCTGGTGGGATGGAAAGGGCTGAAAACTATTCATCTAATGTTGCTAAAATTTCAGTCATTTTTATGGTGCTTGTTTTCAGAAGAATAATACTCTATAAATAAAATCTAGCTTCTTGTTTATTGTCCCAATGAGTTGTGTACGAAAGCTTCTTTGCTTACAAGAATATTTTTTTAAACTTGAATTTGGCAAATGAAACTTGGGCTTGTTCTTTTTAACATTTCTTCCCAGTTAGTAAGGTGGTCGAGCAGGCAGATCCATTCAGCCCATTGTGGGCTTGCACAGAGGTAACTGATTTTGACTTAGCAAGCAGTTCTGGCGATGACCTAAAAGTTGAAATGAATTTGCTCAGCTAGGTAAGCTTTTCAGAGCTCAGAGGAGCAAAAGATAAGTGAGAACACTTTATCATTAACATCACAGACAGGACTGGGTAGTCACAGGATTGTGGTAGAGTAATGCTATTTGTGTGTAGAGGTGCATCTTCGAGCAGTAAGGATGTAGGTGACAAAACTTAGTTAATTAAACGTACAGGCGATGCAGCTCAGCAGGTCTCCGTTTGGCAGTTAATGGGTTGCTACAGGGATCCTGTTACAAACTAGAAGGGGTGCTGCCTTCCTGGTGGACTTTTTTAGAAAGAAAAGTACTGTGTTGTGTCCAATTAAATCAGGCCAACAGACCCTCTCTGAGTTTAGGCTTTGTATCTAAGGTCTTACTGTGTTACAAATTGTATGTATAGAGGTTATCCATTGACCACTGAATTTTGGCCCACTGTTCTCCATGCTGCTGACACTGTGTTACGGGAAGAACAGCTTCAACATGAAAACAAAATGCTGCCATGACAGAAGCTGGAAATTGGCTGGACCTCGTCTCAGAGGAGCTATAGAGAAACTTCTGATGTACAGATGTAGTTTAAACTTGAAGGTTTTTGTGGTGTGGCCCCCCATACTACTATTTCACTGGTAAATCCAGCTGCTGTCCTGTGTGATAAGGGGCTGCCCATTCTGTGAGCTGCCTTATTAAAATTGTCATATGGCTGAGAGCCATAAGCTGCCTATCAGTGGAACCAGCAAAATTGGCCTCATGGGTCTCACCCAGCCTCATTTCCTCCCATAGCCAAGGATGTAGGTTGCTCACTGGCCCTTGCAGCAGCACAGAACTCCATACCAAAGTCGCAGGTAAAACGCTTATGATGCCTTTAACTTGGAAGCCACAAATAAGCTGTTACTGTTGCACAGTCATGCTTTATCTGGAAAGGACATCATCTATATCCTTGTGCAAGACGTTGCAGTTTAATGACCTGATTCTCTCTCTCATCCTTCCATAGAGAACTGTAGGTTTGGAGCAATGTTAGAAGAAAAGAATGAGTTTTTTTAAGAGTATGCCTTGGATCTCAACTTTGGGCCCCAACTTCCAAGCCTGGTAAAGAGCAGACTTCACCTTAATAGGGTCAGAGGTGTTAGAGTTTTCTGCCCTGTCTCTGTACGTAGACAGATTTTGTTGCGGTGATTTCAAGTAGTGTAAGTCAGAGTAGGGTTGTTAAAGGATCATGATCCTGCCAAAGCTTTTCTTTTCTTTTGAGGCTGGACTTTGAAAAAGTGGAAGGGAACATCTGTGTAGATTCCTTCAGTCTGCGGTGGATCCTTTGGCATCAGCAAATTCTGGGTTCAGAATCTCTCCCTTCTTCCACATGGGCAAGTCCTGCTCCATGCTTCCTGACTGACCTGAGTTTAGCTGAGCTGACATATGGCACTTCTTCTCTTGCACAAAGTTGTTTTTTCCCATTTAGAGACATAAAAGTCAGAAGGAAAGGGGAGCCTAGTGTTCCAAGCGTGGGGAATAAAATACTGCTGCTACTTACTTGTTGCAAGAGTGGCTAGGAACCACCGAGCTGTGAGATAACAATCCAGGGACCAACTTCACTCAAACACTTGCATTTTATTTAACATTTATTTAAATAGTCAAACTCTTTGATTGTTAAATTAGAATTAAAGCAGGCTGGAAACTGGTTTACAGTCTCTGGAAAGCAGCCACACATCATTAGTGTCATAAATTATGTCCTTTTTTACCAAGATATTGGCTGCCAGCTGAAAGGTTAGAAATAACTTATTTTATTTTCAAATGCAATTTGCAGTTTATCCACGGAGAGAAATGAGCAAAATGGATGCAGCTGTCTTTTAGATTAACCCCATAGAGTTGTCAGGCTTGGAATTCCCAGAGAAGTGCAATGCTTTCAGTATTATCCCTACACAACCCAACAGGAACCCCCAGCTGTTCATGGAGGTACATGTGCGTGTAGCGGCAGAAAGCCCGGGTTGTCATAATGACAAACCCCAGAAAAAAGCAATGGAATAACTCTCAGGATATCTGTTCAAGAGTAGAGTGATGTGTTTAGGTGATGCAAACACAGTTTGATGATGTAAGGGCAGGGGGGGAGGGGGGGGACTTGATTTTTAAAGCCTTTTTCAGTGCTGATAAGCAACATCAAATTTTATGTCTGGTTAAGGTGTGCTGTCTTGCTTCAGCCTTTGAGCAAATTTCATCTTTTAAAGAAAAGGTACCTTCTGTTTTGGAAACTGTTGTGCCTCATGCAAGTGCCAAAGATAGGGATATCTGAAGAACTCCCATGAATTGGAGAGTTTATGGCATTTTTTCAATTTATTTTGTATTTAGTTTTTTTCAGCGCAGTTTGTACATTTCTGCATGTCAGTTTGTCAGGGCAAACTGTAACGTAGGAGAGTAAATCTTGAATTAATAGATCCAGCAGCTTAGCATTCGTGTCAGGTTACCTAAAGTTATTTTAAAATGATATATAAAATGATTTTTAAAAACAGTGAGCCCCCTAGGTTGTTTAATTTTCAAATCCATCACTCAAGCCGAGACGGTTTACAGTGCATGTGACATAGCAGAAGAAGAATTACTGTACGTGTGAAGCATGAGGACAAAGATTACTGAGGAAAGACTAGAGTCAGATGTAGCAGGGAAGCATCGTTTTGTGCATAGGAGGTGTTATTTATTTACAGTATAACTCCCTTTGATTTGACAATGAGACTGGGTCCTACATTCAGCATGCAAGTTAAATCTGAAATACAATCTGTGTGGCATAGATGCATGTTTTTGGTGCTTTTTTTTTTTTAGTCACACAGCTGCATGATTAGTAACAGTGACATTTTATGTGTGGAACTGCAGCAGTTGCTTACTTCTTAAAATACTTTCCTGATACATGTGCCTTTTTTAATGTTCAAAGAAAACTCGTGCAATATCTGCTATCTTGATGTCTTGTGACCTGGGAACGGAGCTTATTGTATAAAAACAGCAAGCAGAAACTGGAGCCTTGCAGTGAGAATGTGCAGTTCATTTCAAGTCCAGCTGGATGAATCATTGCTGAAATTTTTTTTTTATAAGGTCACTTATTGCCACAGATTTTTAAAGGGAAAATACAAAATTGTGCAGTCACTCCTGAAACAATTTCCCTGCATGTTAGTGGTATATTCCTTGTGCTCAGGAAATCAATGTCAGTGATGTAATGGGAGTTTCTACATCATACTGGTATGTCATTCACACGAAGAGCATCGTGGGAGCTGGTGAGATTGATGTCCTCTCTAAGAATAGCGCTGATTATAGAACAGATTTTCCCATATACAGAGCCATTTTTAATTCACTGCCTACTGCAGCTGCCAGCCTGCGGAGATAATTCCTTCTAGCAGAATAGCTCTAGATTATTATAGGGAAATCAAATTTGCATAAAAGCATTTTATCTCTCCCCTTTTTTTCATGTCAAAGTTACCAAACATTCACTGTCAGTTACTTTTTTTGTGTGTAGGAAGAACTTTGTTAGAATTACATCTTAAGTAAATTTTGTTAAGATCTTTCTCTTTGTTGTGTGGTGTATTTTAGAATGAATATTAAAGAACTATAAATAATTATTGTTAGGGAACAAGCAAGCTTTTTGAAAAAGAAAACTAAAAACTAAGAGCTGTTTTTGCACACCTTGAGTAGCCCAGGTAGCTCCATTCACATCTACTTAATTACATGGTCCCTGTGGCCTGGGCAAATCTTGCAGGATGGGTCCCTGTGGTTTGAAAGTGTGATGTAGCCAAGCATCGATCAAAGGGCTGTGCAAATCTGAGTAGGCATTCTCAGTTACTGATGAGGAAACTGAGGCACAGGTAAGTTAAATGACTTGCTTAGGGTTACAAACGGATAGCAGAATACTTACAGTCTCCTGAATTCCAGGTGGTTGCCCATGTGGTCGGGCTGCTTTTCCACATCATTGTGTCGTATAGCACTCAAACAGATTTTTGAGGTTCAACAGTGAGAGTATGTTGGTTTTTGGGATGATACTTTTAATTCACTTTTATACTTCAGCATAGCTAAGTGCAGTACGGGGTATCTTAGAATCTGTATATACGCTGCTTTTTCAAAGGTCAAGGAAAATATTGTAGCGAGGTCTTACTTAGGCAGAGAAAGAAATCTTCCTCCCATTTTGAAATCTGAGGTTGAGATTTTTCTTAATTTGTCTTTGTTTCGGCCTTGTTCCTAGGTCAATGGACTACCATTTAAAACTATTAATGAAATTTGTCTCTTCCTCTCTTGAGATCTCTAGTGTGACTTGCAGAATTCTAAAACTGTGCTGCAGAAGCTAAATATTTAAAGGAAACACCAAGGCATCATTCAGTTGCCTGAACTGAGGTGGCTAAAGCCATTTGATACATGCTAGGACAGCCTCTACCTGCTAGCCCAGAAGGGTGCAGGCATCCCATAGATACAGTGTTGGATCCAGCCTTGCATAGATGCTATCATCAAATGCTTTTGCTTAGGCAACTGAACTGAGATCCCAGATTGACTGCAAAACTAAATATTTTTTTAAAAAGCAAACATAACAGCAAGAAGGTGGCCTAACACAAGGTAAGATGGCTCATATCTGCGTGAAAGCAGTCGGAAGACCATTCAGTACATCAGGCTAGTTTCAGATGCAGAATTTGCTTCCTTATTCCTTCGAAAACTCTTTGAAGAGGAATGGTAGGTATGAATATGCAGTTAGACCCTGGCCACAACTGGGAATTGCTTGGTATGACAGGATAGAGAGGCTGCATGGCAATTAATTTCTATGCTTTGTGTTGATCAAGTCCAGTCCTTAGGTATATTAGAGGCATCTGGAGCTTAAGCTTACCTGGCAATGGCCCAGCGGGACCTTCCACCAATTAAAAGCAGCCAAAGAGCTGAAGGCTCCAGGAAGGTTCTCTGTGATCTTCTGGCACATGCTCTGGTGGGAGGTCTCAGTGGTTTGGGTTGGAGTGGCCAGGAGTGAAATGAATATTTATGTTGGTAGTTATGAGATCATGAACTATTACACAGAAACAATTAATTAGTGACCTCCATGCCTCTTCTGGCTTCATTGATTTCAGTAGATGGGGCTTGTAGAAGTCTTGGCCACTCTGTGCACTATCAGCAGTAGAAATTATGGTTTCCCTTAACAGTGTGCAGAGTTATATTTTTCCCAGGAACTGTGATAGCCTGCTTAAGTACTGTGCTCCCTCTGCTATCAGCTGCTAACGCGGAGTTTATGGTTGTAACAGGCAAAATGACTTTGGAGGATTGTGCTGTAACCTGATAGTTTTTCCCCTACCCTCAGCGTTATAATATGATTTGGTCTTGCCTGTGGACGGAAGTAAATCATATTTTACCCTCACTGCTAAATTGTATTATGGCCCTGACCTTTATAGGTGAGACAAAACTGCATTATAATGTGGTTGTATGACTGCTGTGTTATACAGGGAAAATGTGGTTATCTGAGGGTCTCCTGGGAGTGTCCTAAACTAGAAGGTAATCAGGAGCTTGGATAACCAGGAATTTCAGTCTTCCAGATCCGTTAAGCTAAATCAAAGCTTCACTGCTGAAGCTGGGGGACAAACGTGAGTCCAATAAATATGCATTAAAATGTAACATAATATTCAATGTGATGAAGCAGAGTGGAGCAGGCCCTCAGCTGCTGTGAGTTGTCATGACACTGAAGTGAAGCTATGACAACTAACACCATCTGGGATCTTCCTGTCTTTCCAGATTGGCCCTCCAGTGTGTTTTTCCTAGTACGATTCCTTCTAAAAATAGAAAAACTAGAGAAGTCAAGCCAACAGGCAATATAAGGTCCCATTAGACAGAAAAGTGGAGGTAAAAAAAATCCTGCTAACAACAGCCGGGCTGGGTACGTGGTTACAGTCTGTTTGTGGAAAATGCTGGATTTGCATGTCGTGGTTTCAAGCAATGCAATAGAGAATCCTGTTGAGAAGAAGAATATGCTAGAAAATATATACCACTGCAAATTCCCTGAAGATCATAGCTGATACGTAGCACTTACCCCTTAATGGCCCATTCTGTTGATGTTGTCTGAAAGGGTGGCCATGGGTGCCTCGCAGAGACCGCAGGTGGCTGCATGGAGGGCAGATGCTTCCCTGAGCAGCCTTGGTGACCCCTCATCATGAGAAACGCTGTCAGTGGGAGACAGCGTTGGGGCTGGACCAGGAACACAAGTCTGTTCCGTTTCTCTGATTTTCTCCAAGAATCTGAGTGAAACCTTCAAATCTAGGTGTGCACCTCCAGGCCCTGGTAGTTCACAGCTAAAGATTGGTTTACCTTGAGCATTTCTTGCACCTTGTATCTAAGGATGAGCTTTCACTTTGTATGATAGGGAGCTGTGTGAAGCAGTCCACAGGATGTTGTGATGATTGCTTACCTAATGTATTCAAGTTACTAAATGAAGTCTAAAATTAATTGGAATGCTTACAGCATCTTCAGGGATAAGGGTTTAACAGTGTGCAGACCTTAAACTGTTTGCACAGTTGTGCCGTACAAAAAGGACGTGTAATGTTAGCAAATATCTTCACATTCCCTTTTACAGACAGCTTCTGTCTTCCTGCAGCATAAGCCTGACAGTGGGGATTGCCATCCTTCAGTCTTTTATGGATTGCACTTCACTGGATGTATATAAAAGCGTGTGTATATGTGTGTGAGTGTGTGTTTAGCTCTGTGTGTGTGTGTGTGTATATGTATAGAAAGAGAAAGAATGGGTTTTTTTTTGTGTATAAATACAGTACTATATAGTACAATCGCATTTCAGATTTTAGTTTAAAAAGAAAAAAAGTAATTCTTTATGCCAAGGAATTCTCTTGCTCAGCCATTGCCACTCTGACCATTTGCTACTCGGATGGGTTTCCCGTTCATTGGAGCTGAGAATATGAGTCGATGAAAAGGTGGCTTCACAGGCCTACAGAGAAAGTGTATTTCATTTTTAGTGTATGCTAAGGATTGGACATTGGTATCCAGTTCTAGCTTTCTCCTTCATAACAAAGAGGGATGGAGGCATTTTGTTAACGCTGAAGTTTAGTTTCTGTGGAACCTGGGTAGTGTATGAGATGACGGAGCATCAGATTCTTGGGCAGTATTTTTTGTTGATGTGAGTGAGGCTACCCTGGGTTACAGAGGATCTAGCTCTGTAAATCCTTCGAACTTAGAATTTGCTACATCAAGTGATTTCTGTTGCTTCATCTCATAAGTCGTAAGAAATACTACTATGATTTTTTTTTTTCTCTGAACATTTGAGGCCCAAAACACAAACTCATCTTTCACTCTGAAACTATACCAGGCAGGCGACCATGTGATTGAAATGTAAAATAATACCGTGGGAGCAGAATAAATTTCTTACGGACCAGTCAGCCCCCCTGTCATGTTGTCTAGCATAATAGACCTTACATTCATATGACTACAATTTTGATGTGATTCCAACAGACATCAAAATTTATTATGTCAAAGTTGTTAAAAGAAAAAATGCTGCAAGGAAGCATAATTACTGACTGCCTTTCTGCAGACTGTGTTAGCTTACATATGATCATTAGCTGTAAATAAAAAATAGGTTTTGATGGATTTTACTAGGAAAAGGCTGACTTTCATTTTGGCTTTTACTATCTTGTGTACATGACAATCTTGACAACTGTGTACCAATCATTACATTCTTGTAAGAATCAGATAAGAGGCTGATCAATTGAAGACATATTAAATTAAGGGTATAATAATGTTGCTTGTCAAGGTTTTGCTAACTAAATGAGACCTGGCTTGCAATTCATGTGGTATATTTATATTAACACTTAGAGATTTGTATAATTGACTTGCTTTGCAGTTTTTTTAAAAAAAATAGATTAACTTCTAAATTGTGTGTTGTTTGCTGTAAGTAACAATGATTAGTTTGGTTCAGGCGTAGGATGAGGGAACCAACAAACTGGAACAAGAACCCTGTCAGATGAGCAGCACCATCATCCTTTACAGTTTACGTTGGCAGTTAAATTAAAAGTTTTTTCTGTTCCCAATAGAGAGTTCCTCTTCTCTCGGTTTCCAGTAGAGAGTTGGTGTGTTCTTAGTGATGTACGTTTAAGCTTGCCATTATCAGCATTTTACTGAAGCAGCTGTACAACACACAGTGTTCTTCTGCATAAGCATTTCGCGGGGAAGGTTAGGGAATGATCCAGAGCCACTCATGAGGAAGCTAACCTTAGGCTAAAGTAAAAGAAGGGCAGAAGTGGTTTTTTATTGATGATGCACTAACCCATTGGGTTTAGAACTGTGCCTTCTGGTTGACTACTTGCTTTATTTGCAGCCCAAAAGACGAAACTCAGTGACCAAACATAATGGTAATCTAGCAATCTAGCAGTGAGAAAGATGAATAAAATAAGTGGAGTTTTTATACTTGAGCACTTCTGTTATCTTTGTTGGAATTTTAGCTAAGGAGCTTTGCACAATTTGAACAGGCGTCAGTGTTGGAAGAAAGTATGTGGAATTAGAACAGCGAATGTGTTTTTTTGGAAAGGAGTCAACTTCTGTTGCAGGTGTAAGTTTTGAAAAATATAAACAAGAAGCAGACTCCATGTAACTGTACCATCAATTAAGATGGTTTAATAGCATTTCAACTTGTTGTTAATAAAGCAAACGTTTACTAATCTTATCTCTTGTAGGCAGGAAGGAAGTTGAAGTGCACAGTAATGCACATTGCTGTCAGGAAAAGTGGTTTATAATATCATATGATATAATTTGCAGTGAAGCAAAACCAGAAAATGGCTATGTGGGAGCACTCTTTATCCTCTTGATTTAACTTCTTCCCCTCCCTTCCCTGTTGGTAGCTTTGTTGTTGCTCATTTCCCTAGTTTCATGCATCCTTAGCATTTCCTGCTGTAATCTGCTTGGATATCAACAGCCTGGCTGTGCAAAGATCATACTACTGGAGGACGGATGAGATGAGGGAGAAATGGTGTGAAATCTCCTTCCCTCAGGTTTTTTCTTTGCCTTGTCTCTGGATCGAGCTACTTTGAGGAGCAATCAGTGTGACTGTTTAATTGTACTCCAAGGAATGCTCTGGTACTGTCAAGACTGACAAATGGTGGTCTGAGGAGTGAAAGCACTTGCTGAAAAAATATAATTTGTCTGCCATTTTAAAAAAAGGGAATATTAATGATTGATAATGAAACAAACATTTATTTTCCTGTCTCGCGTGGCTGATTTTTCCCCTTTTGCCCTCAAATCTTCCTGTACCATTCTCAGTACTACCCAATGAGAGGAATGCTCTGCTTTTAAGACAAGCCTAAATCTTGCCTAAATGTAGGTTCTTAAGACCATGTTAAGCTTCCTAAATAAGCAAATGTCCTGGAGCTGTTACATGCTCAGCACTTTACAAATCAGCCTGCTGATATTTAAATATACCTAACTTTGGACTTCTGTTAAAAATAATAGCCAAGAGTGTGCGGGAGGAGTTTGGAGTGCTGGATTCGCAATTGCTGCAGTGTCCCACTGCTGTTGTGTTGAAGAGAATGAATTGCTGATTAATTCTATAGTTTTGCATGCAGTACTGATTTCTGAAAACACTCCCCACCTCCTTTGTCTGGAAACGATCCCATAGTCTGCTGACATTTGAAAGAATATACAGCTTATCTGTTGTGAAGTCCACTGAAAAATAATTTACTATTCACATGTTAAATATAGGGGCAGTTGGTCTTTTAATACTACTGCAATAATTCTGTGAGGAAAATTTCAATGATGAAAATGAAAAAAAGTTAAAATAGTCATAATTTACTGCTTTAGTCTGCAGGGCAGCTGTTTTCTGCCTCTATCTGTATTCTAATAAGTCTTTTAAATGAAGAGATTTATGAGATTATTTTAATTTTGATGTCTTTTTAATGCTTCATGCATTTTAAATACAACCTTTTAATAGTTTTTGAGATTGAAGAATTTAATTTTATTTTATACTGCAGAAATAAATGTATTCTCAGGAGACTGCACCATTATTACAGCTTTTTTTTTTTTTAAATCCAACATATCTGGCATATACAACTATAGTACGAACTAGCAATGCTACACTTAGCATCAAATGCAAGGCATCATTAGAGTTTGAGAGACAATCTGGCTAGTAAGGATACTTAAAAGAAAAACCAACAAAACTCTGCTTGCTGTGGGCAATAAGCTTCTGTTGACAGAGTTGCACAGAAAGCTTGTGCTGTAAAGGTAAGATTCAGAATACTCTAAATGCAGCAAAATAGGTGTGGTCCTGCTGTGTAAGGTACCTCCACATCCCTACTGTCTGCTGCTGCAGCAAGCGTGTTGAGGGCAAGCCCCAGAGCATGCTGTGTGGGTCTGCAATGGAACAGCCCCAGCCAGCTGCCTGGTGTGATCTCTCAGGTGTGCGGAAGTCTGATTCTTAACTCATACAAAACTCTCTACAAAGTCTTGGTGCCTTGTGCTTTTGCTTTGGCTGCAGGTTGTTAATAGGAGGCATATATTTTATGTAAGAGCAGAAGAAAATGGACAAAAGGCTTTAATGAAGTAGGAGTGGCAGACTCTCCCCTACTTTAGTCATCCAAAAATGAAATATTTAGCTAGTTGTAGGTCTTTCCAGAGCTTACTTAGGTAACGGGCCTTGCTTGGAAGGGCATGCTGCATGTTTTAAATGTGGTTGGGAAACATAAAGTGGATGAAGAGTGGCAGCAAGATGGGAACGTCCGGTAAGGCAGAGGCTGGCAGGGCACACAGTGCAGTTCTGACTAGCTAGTCTAGCTCTGTGCTGTTAACAGTGTGAGCAGGAGTGGCCCTCTGCAGCTGGAACCTGTTCCAGTAGTCCTGAGTATTACAGTGGCTGGCATGTCTAATTATTTGTTAAAAACCAGCTTTGTAACAGTGTTCGAGAAGATGTGGCCTGTGATCTTCAGGCTCCATCAGTTCTGTTTGCGGCAGAGAGCATGGGGCTTTGCTTAGCTCCATGGTGGTCCCATGCTTAGGTAGCATCTTTGCAGGTACCTCGGAAACGTGAACGTGGCACTTTTAGAACCACTATTGGTGTAGTGACTCACATGGATGCCCTTAAGTCAGCCGTAAGCACTGCTCTCTTCTGCTCCTAAAATACTTTGGTTGAGATTCATCAAGGTCCAAGCTGTTAGGCACATGAGGGATCAGGGAAGAATCCTAAGTATTTTGAGAGAACATCTTCCAAATCGTACTTTCTACCTTACCTTTCAGCAAAGCTTGAAATGGTCTTAAAGAAGAGACCAGGATGTTCCCAAATAGTGTGAGAATCTTATCAATTCTTAAAATGGTGAGGCCACAGCTGAATATTGTGTCCAGTTCTGGGCTCTCCAGTAGAAGAGAAGCATAAACATAATGAAGAGAGTCCAGTGAAGGGTCACAAAGCTGATGAAGGGACTGGAGCATCTCTCCTACAAGGACAGGCTGAGAGAGCTGGGACTGTTCAGCCTGGAGAAGAGAAGGCTCAGAGAGGACCTCATCAGTGTATATCAATAGCTGAAGGGAGGGTGCAAAGAGCATGAAACCAGGCTCTTTTCAGTGGTGCCCAGGGACAGGACCAGAGGCCATGGGCACAAACTGAAACACGGGAGGTTCCTTCTGAACATCAGGAAACTTTTTTAGTGTGAGGGTGACCAAGCACCAGCACAAGTTGCTCAGGGAGGTGCTGGAGTCTCCATCCTTGGAGATACTCCAAAGCTGCCTGGAGCAGCTGGCTTTAAGTGACCCTGCTTGAGCAGGGGCATTGAACCAGATGACCTCTGGAAGTCCCTTCCAACTTCAACCATTGTGTGAATTTTTTACTCTAGCTTTGTTTTGCATAAGACAGATGTTTCATAGAGGGAGTTAAAGAGAAAATATTATTAGGGACTTTAATGAATTAAAATATTTTTGGAGGAAACACAGAAATTAGGATTGGAAAGTAAAGCCAAGAAGATGGAGAGAGCAAAGCAAAGAAGATGTTGTTCAAGGAGAGAATTGGATGAGAACTTAGGAGATCCATTGGGATTTAATAAATAGAGCAACTCCATGAAGTTCAGGAAATGCTCTGAAC
This sequence comes from Balearica regulorum gibbericeps, assembly GCF_011004875.1. Taxonomy (NCBI): domain Eukaryota; kingdom Metazoa; phylum Chordata; class Aves; order Gruiformes; family Gruidae; genus Balearica; species Balearica regulorum. The sequence goes on from NC_046187.1 coordinate 62,497,820, forward strand.
TGCAAATGTTAGAAATTCTAAGATGAAGGGAGGAAGGGACATACATTCTTCCAAAGGGTACGCACATCTGGCCACTGTTGGAAATAAGATTAGATAGACAGTTGGCCTGAAGTAATTGACTGGATTTCTGTGCCGTTCTTATGAGTCATCTCATCACTGTAAGATGACTGTTAGGTTGTTAAGTCAATACTGTGCGAGGTTAAAAGAGTAAAGGTCAACAATGGGAACTCATATTTGGAGGAGTAAAATGTGACAGAAAGATATATTTACTCTGTGGTCATGTTACAGAAATGGAAATTTCTGCATGACTAGGTGCTAACAGCACCTGGACATCCAGCTTCACGTGCGTCTGCCCTGTGACAGCAGTTACCTGGATCAGTTAGTGACAACAAATACACAAATAATTTATATGTTTTTATCATGAAATACAACTGCTAAGTCACTCAGGCAACTGAATGTCCCTGTTTTGGTGCCAGTTCCTCTGTTGTAGTATTCCAGGCTTCCAAGATTTCTATGAGGTTAAAATAGAAGACTTAGAAAAAGTAATCTGGTAATTATCAGAGGTGGAAAAAAATAGGAAGTGAGTAAAAGCAGGCGAGAGCCAGTATCTATCTTTCCAGTTGGTTCTACTTATTTTGAGAATTTCTGCCTTGATCTGCCTCGTGTTAGTCAGGCTAAAGCAACAATATTTGCTGTGCATGCATGTGAGATTTCAACTGCCGCACTTTAGGTTTGTAATTAAGAAATTAATTAAAATACTATACAGTTTACTGCACAGTCTATCAAGAGAAGGGCAGTTTACAAGATTTTCCACGTGTGTGCTATAAATTCAGTGCTACAGATATACAGAATCATATTCACACTGACATTAAAAGTTGTCCTCCTCCTGCAGAGGAGTATCACGAAAAATTATTGTGAAGGACTGGTTATAAAGTAATTGTCTCAGCAGAAACCTAACCAGTAAGAATGAAAATTTTAACATTGAAAGACTTAACATGGAATCTGAACTGAGAGAGGGAAAGAGAAAGAGATGTAAAAAACCAAACCAAAAACCCCCAAACTTCTAAATTTGCCTGCAGTTTTCTGAGGTTACTGATGAGCTTCTGTCAACCTTCTGTTGATGCCTGTTTAATAGCAATATGCCAGAATTCAAAAGTACAAGTCCGAAAGTTTAATTCCGTTCTGCACCATTACCAGATCCAGAGCCTAGATTTCAGGCAGTCTGGTTTTGGGCTATGGAATGTAACTCCAGCAATTTCACTGTCCACAGAATTGAGATTAATTTAGCTGAAGACACTAAAAAAGATACACTTTTTTAAACCGATTCTAGACTGAGACTGATTTTGCTTTCAGTAAAATTGTGCGTTTCCTACTTCTATATGTTACCAGGCAAATAAAGGAGAAATACTTGAGGTAATAATGCTGATTAAAAAAGTGCCTCATAATGTTTAAGGTGAATTTTTGGAAAACAGTGTGCATGAAAATAGTGGCATAAAACTCTTCTCTTCCCGTCTTTTCAGTGATGAAGGCAAGAAAAAGATGGAAAAAGGGATTTGTATAATAAAACTAGTACATAATGGTATTAGCAAAACATTTCTCTCAGTTACTCTATTTAAAATGTCAGGTGTTACGTGCCTCGAGAGGTATTGCCAGAAGTGATGCAGCAAAGGCCATAGAAAAAGCAAAACAAGATAGTACTGGTAGGAAGATTTAAGAACATGAAGTGTGGTAGTCAAAATCAAACATTTTCCCCCTGTATCTTCTTGTTATCAACAGGAACTGAATTAAATTTTGCAGCATAGCAAATTATTGACCTCTCTTTTAAGGAAGTTTCATCAAAGTGCTGAAGCTTTTGCAGATTTCTCAAGAAATGCTAAGCGGTCGATATGAATTGGGATAATCACTTCAAATATGAGATAGCACCTACCGTCCCACTGCATCTCAGTAGCAATGCAGGTAAGTTGGACAATGCCAGTCAGTATGAACTGTGCTGGAGGAAGCTGATAGTTCATTATAGAAAGGGCATTGATGTTAACCTGAAATCTGCCACCTGTTTGCACAATCAATTCATGAACCAAGTTAAGACTATTTTTTGTGAATTACAGCAATGTGCCACAGGGCAGATTTTTACCTTCCGAATGACACCGTGTTGCACCAAAAGCCCTTGCTGGCTCCCTGAAAGACTCCTTAGACTATTTGGGAATTGTGCTGCTGTTGATATTGTTGCAATAAAATATCCTAAAACAGTCAGGCAGATTGCAGCACCTGCGTGGGGGATTCTTTACCTGCCAGCATATATAAACTGGTATGTCTTTGTTGAAGTGACATTGATATATAACTTGTGTAAGAGGGGCATTGAGAGTTCCTTCTATGAGGATGTTCCAGTGAATACTAGAGCACAGCCAGATGCCAGAATTGGTTGTTTTATTTGATTGTTCTTCATTTCTGCTTGAATATTGAACTTTTACTGTTCCAGAGCCTATAAACTCACAGCTCTCCCTTCCATACATGTGATTTCTGTTAATACTAAGGGATACATGGAAAGGAAAGAAACAGTAAAATGTAAGATAGGATGCATTAGCTTATACTTCACAGAGAGTTAGCAGGAAATAGTAATTGTGTGGAATATCCCATTTTTGGGTCCAGAACTAAGGCTCTTTTCATGGGAGCAGGCATAGAAGGAAAGGTGGCCCGTGGACAGAATCATTCTTCCATAAATACTAGGAGATGCAGACTGGATCTGCATTGGCCCTTAGAACCTAAGGAGAAGTAAGGAGGAAGGAGATTATGGCTCACACTGCTTCTGATGCACGGTTCCTACTGGGACAATGCCTTGATTGCTGAAGACGGCATATAATTTATCATTATCTTCATGTCTGAAATGAGTAAGGCAGCAAATGGTAGAGTACCGTGTGTTGTCTGCAACTCGCAAAGCCCTGAGTGGCTTAGTACCTGCCTGGTTCAAGATGCCTTTCCTCCTCTCGCACTATCAGTTTGGATCAGCAGATCTTTGGCTTGCTGTGAGGGAGAAAAGGTCAAAATGACAAAGTGACCTCTTCAAGAGTCTCTTTATTTTAGATTATTTTTGCCTTCCACCAGGCCTCTTACTTGCTCAGGTGGTTGCTCAGTAAGTGACAAAAGAGACAAAGTTGTCAGGGTCCCTTCACTGTGCATCTCCTACCATGAGGTTCCCCTTTGGGTTCCATGAACTTCTTTTTGGAGCTTCTAGAAGGCTAAAATACTCCCAAGCAAACTAATTTCTGTCCTAGATGCTGAAATATAAATGAACGTGCTGAGCATCAGAAACTTGATAGCTATTTGTGAAACAGTTGAGGAGCCTCTGTTAAGTACTACTCTCTCCACTACATTACGAGACGTATTTATTTGACGTGCATTTAATAATGCAGAAAAGATGATGCCTGAAACACTGAAGTACAATGAGGAATTACTAGTTTTCTGCAAGTAAGGTAAAGGCACAATGTGTGATTGCCCCAGAGGATATGCAAGATACCGAAAATGAAATGAAATAAATAAAAAGTGGCAGATGACTGGTTTCTGGATATTGCTAGGTGAATTTATTAATTGCTAATAGAGCACCAAGCCATGAATTACTCAGTCATTGCCATTGTTTCAATTTTATGACTTTCCTCTTAAATACAGATTCGTTAGGAAGGAATCAAATGTCACTGGGCAGTGAATTATACAGAAACAAATTTATGCTTGTGAATGCTGATTTCCCATAATAAGTTATGACTTCCAAAGGACACCATCAAGGTATTTTTCATAGTTTCATTGTCACTTTTCTTTGCTGTTGTCTATGATAACCCCTTGTGCTCTGGATAAGGAAAGCTGTCGTATACATTTCTTCTTGGTTTGATCACGTGTGAAAGAAGTTTGGTCATTGTAGGTTATCATACTGTGTATTTTAACATTCTTAGATTTTAGTAAAACATTTTGCTTTAAAATCTATATGCTAGAACTACCTACATATGTAACCAGATATCCCTACCTTCTGATCACCTTAAGGATGTACTGTCTTTGAGAAAGGCTTCCCTTGGAAACCTCAGTGTATCTGTTGGTCTTAAACACCGTCCTGCTATGATCACGGAGTTGGCTAGATCATCTCTGGCCTGTCAAAATGACTTTCACACTCTGATGTGCTTTCTGAAGGGGTTCTTGTGCTTGTGGGTTCTTACCACGTGTTCCAGGTTTGATCACTAAAACATAGTTTATAATGGTTTAAAACTTAAACTAATGAAGAAGAGCAGGCTCCAAGAACTGACGTGTATATGAAAATACCTTCAGCTCCTTTGGTTTCATGTGGCAAGTCACTCCTGCTTTGCTATGTTGAGACTAAAATACAGCTATGAGTCTAAAATAAATTTTCTGGCTTAGTCTTGGCAACTTTTTTAAACAGTAAATGAATAAGTGTGTCTCCATAGAGGCAAGTACAGTAAAACTGGGAAGTAGGTACACCTTCAAAATTGTATATTAATATTTGGGTTTTAGTAGAACTGTGTGCAGAAAACAGTATCGTAGATCTTGGCGTGGTGCTGTGTATGTTTCTTATGTGGATTTTCATTTGAGCATGATACTGTGTTGGTTGCTTTATATGCAGTGTCATAAAATGCAAGATTTTCCTTTTGATATAGTTTTTCATACTGTGACCAGGAGCTTAAAATGTAGAGCTTTTTAAATGTAAAAAAAGGAACGTTTACCTCGTTCTTTCTGTATCTGCTTAGTTTGTTTTTGGGCATGATCACATTTCCAAAATATCGCTATTTATGCTATTTAGATGTTTGTAGACATTTTAACACCATTAATAGTGCCTACTTTCATCCTTGCCTAGATAAACTATATGTAACCAACTCTTGTCTCTTCCCTTTATATTTCATATCATGATGCCAACATAAGGGCAGAGCGTGTGCTTTCTGTGCTGTCCCAGTCGGGCTGGGAGAAGGGGCTGCCCTGCCATCAGTCTGCTCGCTTCCTGCAGCAAAAAGCGTGCTCCAGATCCCATCCTCCTTTGTGCCAGGCTGTACCCGGGTAGCCACGGGGAGCCCCACGGGATTGATGAGCTGCCAGTTGTTGCCAAGAAGCCCAGCGCGTCTCTGGAAACAGATGGATATTAAAGGCCAAATTGGTAAAGGCGCGGGGCACCTACAAGCAGTTCTGGGCACTTCACAGGAGTTGAGGGAAAGGGCTTATGGATCCCAAGGTACCTGAATTGATCGTGCCTGTCTGTAAGGTGCTGTCTCCACATCTTTCATGGCCCAAAACGGAGCCAGGTATGTGACAGAGAGCCAGAGCACTTCTCCCCAGTCTCTCCCATCTCTGCGATGCTGGAGTGTTGTGGGATTCACTCCTTCGGAAGAACTAACGTGTCGTTACAAATTTGTGTACTTAAATGAATGAATACATAGCCTCAAATGGGGGGTCCCAGTTACGTGGGGGACATGAACAGCTTGGAGATTAATAGGACTGAACTTTGGAAAAATGACTAGTAAATGAATTTTTGCATGAGGGAGATATAAAGCACTAGGTGGATTCCGTTACATCAAAGATTTTGCAAACGCATGACAAGGCTGTCTGCTTTACCTTATCTCACCGTGTCCTTTCCTTGGATCTTTTCGAGTGGACTGAATTACAGTAGTACTTGCATTGCCGTTGTGGTCAAGGCAGGCTGTTTTTCAAGAGCTGTATGTAGCATTTCTGCAAGCTAATTTTGGGATGGAGAAATTCCTTTTTCAGCAGCCAGCTGTTTCTCCACGATCAGCTGAAAAGCTGATGAGGAGAGGAGAGCCAGTAGGTATGGAGAGGAGGCAGCAGCACCGTCTATACAGAGGAGCACAGGAGTAACATAGTAACATGCAGATCTCAGAGAGGATGTGAATAAAGGTTTACAGGAATGACACTGTAGAAACAGATGCCTTTCAAGATTAGTTAAGTGCTTATAACTTTTTTTATGTAGCACTTTGGGCCTCAGCATAGGTTTTTTTTCTTAAGCAAATTGCATCTGAAATGCCATGCAAACAGAACGTTACGGTGCAGTAACTCTCTGTGGAAAGGTGCGGTGTAGTTACTTACAGGAATGCCTTCACATTGTTGTCTGTGTTAGGAGTGATCTGCCAGTCTCTGCACTGCACACCACCCGAGTTTATATGGACAGCTGGTCTGTCTCTGCACTGGGGGAAACCGCTGTAGACAATCTACTGGGTGCTTTGAAAACATGTTTAATCGTGAGGGGTTTTTTTGGTTTAAAGAAGGTGGACGTGTCCTGGAGATTTTGCTATTTGAAGCTTTAACTTACCAGAAAAAAAAAGTTTAGTGAAGTCAGTTTTTTAAATCACTACGTTAGTCATCCCAGTGGTTACATAAGGAACCCTGTAGGAACATTTCACATGCCATCAGCCCTTGGCACTGGAATGACAATGAGGGTGAAGTATTAAAAACTGTGTACTCACAAAGACAAACACGGCTGGATTGTTACATAGAGAGATCATCTCAGTATTTGCTGTTGAATATATCTTTACATTAATTCAACTCATTTCTGAGACAACACACTGGAAGAAAACATAATTTGAATTAATTATTTGCGCATATGGCATATGCCTGATGTCAGCTAATGCTGCATTAAGGATAGACATGCTGGGCACACATTAAATAATAGAGTAAATATTTGTATTGTTTATGATAAACTAGTTCCTTCTGCAGATCATCTTTGTTTGTGCCTCAGTAAACATTCCCATTGGGCTTATTTACTGTGATTCATATAGTGCAATATGTTAAGTGTTATAAAAAGTGTGTGTTTAAATTCAACTGCAAGGCCTCACTCTGTTTTTAGAGCAATTGATGGTTTAGTAACACTTTAAAATGACACCAAAATCATTGTGGCACCTTATTATTATATGGAATGTTCGGTGCATTAATCACAAAGGTTCATTTTGTGTCAGAAATGCTTCTATAGAAGTTCCATTGTAATGTAACTGTAATGAAACATACATTTATCTCAATGTGTTTTGAAATATTTATGTCAAGTGATTATTTTAGGAAAGAGAATTAGATGCCCTAAAGTTGTGCAGCAATTGAAGAAAGGATGGTTAAAAAAAAAAAACCCAAACAAAACCAACAAAAAACTTTAAAAAAAAAAAGCTAAGAACAAGGACTCTCCATAAGACATTTAGGCACAAGCCTTTACTTTAGTGAACATAAAAATGTATAAGAACAAATTCTCTAGTTTTGGAGGATGGGAGAAAGCAAGACTAGAAGAAATCTAATTTGGGGGAGAAATATTAAGTTGAGCTTTATGTTTTCTACTGTCTTTGAGTTTTTAAGGAGGTCTAATACCAGAATGGACAAGCTTGAACCATATAGGGTGGCATGTGTTTTTTACACTTTGTCTGTCCCAGCTGTAAAGGATTGATTATTCCAAGGTGTGATATAGGTGGGCCTTCCAGCCTTGGCAGGCCTGACACCATTGCTGGGTGGATCCTTGGGTGGATGTCCTGCATACATTGCAGCTGATCTGCATATGCTTGTGAATGCTGATGTGCTGGGCTTAGAAGATGCTTAGGTTGACTCACTGTCCCATCTGAGGTAGGCCTGATTTGTTGTGCTGTAGATGTAGAGTGCTCTATGCAGGGACAGTGGCTGTTTGTTGAGGATTTCCCAAGCTACCAGACATCTAGAAATCTGGTAAATGACCAAAACTGAAAGGAGGTAAGTTATTTATTACTAAAGGCAAGCATCTTTTCCTCACATTAGTGAGCCAGGTAGGCATGCTGAATGGGGTCGGTTGGTAGGGATGGTGCACACTCTCTGATCTGCCCTACCAAGTAGCTGCTCTATCACTCCGCTCCTCAGCAGGACACGGAGGGGAGAAAAATAAGACAGGAGAAACCCTCGTTTTTTAGATAAAGGCAGTTTAACAAAGGAAAAGGCTGCATGTGGGATCAAAGGAAAAACAAAAGATTTACTCTCTACTTCCCATCAGCAGGCAGTGTCTGGCCACTTCCTGGGAAGCAGGGCTTCAGTACATGTAATGATTGCTCTGGAAGACAAATGTTGTAAGTAACAAATGCCTGCCCCGCTCCTCCTCCTCTCTCTCAGGTTTTTATTGCTGAGCAGATGTCGTATGGTATGGTGTATCCCTTTGGTCAGTTGGGACCAGTTGTCCTGGCTGTGTCACCTCCCCAGACCTTGCCCGCTCCCAACCTGCTGCTGAGGGGGGAATGGAGAGACAGCCTGGATACTGTGCTAGTGCTGCTCAGGAGTAGCCAAAACCCTGGTGTGTTACCACCCCCGTGCTAGCTACCAACGCACAGCACAGCACGATGGGGCTGCTGTGGGCAAAGTTAACTCCATCTCAGCCAGGCTCAATACATTTGGCTACAAGATGGATGTGTTCACACCTCTTGCCCTCTGGAAGATCATCATATTGCATGTGTGAATGTTTGTGTGAACTCAGATATAATCATGCCTTCATTACCCCCTCTTACTGTTGCGTGCATATTTTCAAATGAGTAAAACCTTGAAATATGTTTATCAGAAAATGGCACCTGGCAGAACATGTGTCTACATATGTTTTGATACTGAAACAAAATAACAAAACCAACAACTCTCAATTTCTGGATGACTGTTGAAACAGAACAGAAATAAATCCAGCAGTGTCATTTACTTATTAAGAAAAGAATAGGCATTACAAAAAGGCTTTAAAATAGGAGAAGTGCTAAGATAAGCCTGACTGCAGACTCTGCAGTCCAGCCTTGGAAGTCATTTTTAGAAGCAGTGTAACAGTTGAGAAAGTGTATGATAGAATTGAAATGTATAGATGAATGCAGGCTTCCCCTTTTCCATTATTGGGTCACCCTTTTTCCGAGGCTGATACTCTTACTATTTACGTCATCAGTGTCATCACATGTGCCTAAGATCTCCCACATTCCCACAGAGCAGTATAGCCATTAGACTTCCAGTAAATACAGAGAGCAAAAGGTCCCTGATAAGTCATTTGGTTTTTGTTTTAGAAGCAGAATGAGGAGAGGTTAGGGATGTTTACTGCTATTCCGATATGCTGCAGTGAGAAAGAATTCTGCATTCGGGAAACAATTAACCCACAATGGCCAAGGTGGACTGTTAATTGTTCCACCTTCCCAAAAGTTTTCAAGTCCCTGTTCGAGAAAGAATTCTGCATTCGGGAAACAATTAACCCACAATGGCCAAGGTGGACTGTTAATTGTTCCACCTTCCCAAAAGTTTTCAAGTCCCTGTTCAAGATCCACAGCACACACTTGGCAATCGGATGTATTTCTAAACCAGCTCTGCACTCTGAATTTTGGAAGAGGGGGTCACTGTTGTGGTCTGAAGCTGTCTCCAGAACGCTGCATGTGATGGCTCTTCTGAATCTGCTGCTTCCACAAGTGGAGGAATAGGGAAAGGCGACTCATGTCTGGGCATGAGAGTAGGGAGTTCTAGTTATGGAGGAGGATGATTGCCCGTGAGTGCCAGAGGCTCATCCAGATCTAGGGTAAGTGAAGAGCTGTGACTGATACACCGTGTAGAAAAAGCGCTCTCTGTTTCTGTACTTGATTTGTGAAAAAGTTTATTATTTTCCAATTTTTTGATATTTAGCCATGGCTAGTATAAGCCTGAAAATTGTATTGGCTTCCATAAATTGTCCTTTATCTTGAAAATGCAAGGCTTCTTTTCTCCCCCTCCTCCCCCCCCCCAGGTTGTGTTCATAACCTTGCTAAAAATCACCAAGTAAGTTTGGAAATACGTGTCCTTACTTTAACAGTGCATAAAAAAATGAGGGTAGGGTCTCATAGTAAAATATAGATAGACAGTTTTGTACATGGAGGCACTGACTGTGGAGCAGTACGTGTGACTGACCTGACCAGGCGCTGCTGTGGATAGCCCCGGTCTCAGGCCAGCACTGCAGCTCCTCGTGCCCATGTGCTTATCTTGCTCACTAATCAGCTACAGTGTGTGGCCTGCAGAGCAGGCACCTCATTGGTTTGTAAAGGAATTGGGAGTTTGTTATTTAGGGGAAAATGGGGATTAAAATAAAAAAGATTGATTTATATTTTTTTAAGTGTCATTTGGGACTGGCTTATAATAAGATCCTGCTGCATTAGACAGTGTTTGCTTCGATTCTTGGCAGCACTAGTTGGATTAGGAGAGTCCAGCATGCAACTGAAATCCGGAGATTGTGTGCCAGGTATTAAATAGTGGCGTAAACCTAGTGAAAAGTGGAAGGCTCTTTCTAATGACTTGTTATTTTCTTCAAAATGCAGTCATACATTTTTTTGATTGAGGTCTGGATGTGTTCATGCATTTTCAGTTGAGATGAAATTATTTTGTAAAATAATTCTCCTAACATCAGAAATATAGGCAATCAATTTGTATTAAAATATCACAAGTTAAGACTCTTCTTAATGTTATAAAGTACCTATCCTTGGAATATTTGTAACTAGTTCTTGAATTAAAAAAAAATCCTTGTGAGTTATTCTTGATTGGTATGTCTTGATTGGTTAGTCTTAGCTGGGATATACAACTCCCAAAATGTATATTTATATCTGTGTCTACTAGACACTATGATACAGTGTGTGCTGTTACTCATTTTCATTTTGATTGTTTTGGATTAATAGGATTTAGTAATTTTTCTCCCTGCTACAATTCTGAGCTCTTTTTATGTGCACATCCAAAACGTTGCGCCCTGGTTCATGTAATGGCTAGCAGCTAAGCACAGCAGCAGGAATGAGGATGCACAGCAGAGATGTTGATGTGCCAGTTTTGTGACCCAGCTGGTGACTGATTTGGCCTCTAGGATAAATTTGAGAGATTTCAGATTGTCTTCAATTCATTCCTGCACTAATGGCCTTGCACAGGTGCTTTCTGCCAATCCACATTTACTGGAGAGTGATATGCCGTGGCCGTTCCTGCTTTTCACTCGAGATCCAGGTGAAGCACTGCACCAGTCTTGTATTTTCAGGGGCATCCCCTCAATGTGCTGCAGGCATCTCAACCAAGCAAGTGGCCTGGGAAATGTAATAGCAGACTTTCCAGGGAGCGTGATGGGTTTTAAGACAGCCAGAAGTATCTGTATCAAAGCCAACCATTATGGAAAAAAATATTTCTAGCTTTTTTTAAGAACCGAGAACAAGACGGTGAATATAACCCAGTAAAAAAGAATAGGAGGAGGAGGTTGTGGGGTTCTTTCCTGGAGATCAAATGTATGTTTGATGACCACGGGGCTCTTTGCATGAAGTAGTCACATGCAGGAGCACTTCAGGATGATTTCTGAATTTTGGAAGAAAAGGAGAAATGTAATCTTGGTGAAGTTTAGCAATTATGTACCATAGTTAATTAATCATATAATTAAGGAAAATGAGACCATATTTCTTGAAATGTGTCAGATAATTATGATACATTTTGGTAATTACGTGTAATAAAATTAATTAAACATATAATTCAAAGAATCAGGAAAATTATTACTTGAAATGATTTATCCCATCCACAGGTCAGAAAGATCTGTTTTATTTTTCTTTTGCTCAATCATAACCTTATAATTCAGTCTTCTCTGTGTTTGAAGACATTGAAGATTTCCAATATTAGCTTTTTGCCTTAATATTAGTTCTTGGTCGGATTTTTTCTTGGGATTCTTTAATCTTTGTAATAGTATTGGTCACCCAGTATGAAAATCCTTGGATCTCTCCTGTTAGACCATTACTCAGAAAATAGATGCAACTCTTATATTGTGCTGATTCTTGCTTCATTGCTGTGAAGTCGTGCAGAGTATTTATAAAAGAAGAGAAAGGAGAAGGAAACAAGAGGGAAACAAATATTACCCAAGTGTAAGCCACTGTGCTCAGAGCTCAGAGGTGTTTTAATATGTTTTATTGGCATTTGCCTGAAGCGTCAAGCACACAAATACTCTCCCTTGGTATGGAGGGCTAAACTGGCCTCCCTTTCAAGTTGCAACATTTTTTATAGTTAGTTCTCATTTTCATTACTGCTAGGAGGAAATTCTGCTGCCACTGCAGATGAGATACTCTAAGAAGGGGAAGCAGTGTAAGAAAACCCTATAAAATCAAGCTCGTGATATTAATTTTCTCACCTCAGGCTTAATAATAATTTTATGGTCATTTTTGGGAAGTTTTTTAGCCATAATGTTTTATCTATCTTTATGGTCTCTTATGCTGTATTTAATCAGTGTAATTATAGAAGGACAATTAAATATAATGTTACTTAGTTCTTAAGATGTTAGCACTATTACTATTAATGTAACTAAAAATAACCCTTGTAAATTTTGGTGTCTACACAAAGCAAAATATTGGTGCAGTGTATTTGATATGCCATTAAAAAGGAAAAGGTGGTGCGTTTTTGTTGGTACAGCAGCACACATCCTAATTCATTAGTTCATTGGTGGTCGAAGAGACTTTTCAGCAGTATGAAATCAACTGAAATGAAAGAGACTCGTTCTGGTTTAGGATGTCTCAGATTTTTAAGAAACGGCGTAGGCCCCAATTTAGAAAACTACTTAGGCATATGATTAAATATACCTTTAGTAAGTAGGATTCTTGAGTGCTTGTGTTTATGTTACAGGTTCACATGGCCAAATGGGGTGGCCTGGCTGTTTTTGTATGTCTTGTCATATCTTTTGGAAAGCAAGCCCCTGATCTGGTGCCAGTTGAGGTCTCCAAGTCAGCGGAAACTTACTGGACATATTTCCTTCTGCAGTTACATTGTTTGATAAAAAGGTGTTGTATAAAGGGCATTGTAAAAAGCCACGTTAAGTCATGTAAAAAGCCACGTTAAGTCATGTATAAAGCCATGTTAAGTCATGTAAAAAGCTATGTACCATCTTATGCAATTGCAAAAGCCCCATCTTAGAGCTTACAAATATAAATTTTGCTCTGAATATATTCCTTTGTCTATTAAAGTTCATGTCCCTGACTTTCCATCGGTGAGACAACTTCTGGATTCAAAGGTTAGGTACTGTTCTACTGTAATAAGCATCACAGCTTCCTCCATCCATTTTCAAATGGATGAAAGATGCTTTAAAGTGTCTTACAAGTATCAGGAGTGTATTCAGTTTGATACCATTACAAAAACCTTTCACTATATGCACACCAATTAATGCACACTAATTGTCAAGCTAGTTAGTCTGCTCATAAAACAGCCAAGAGTGAACGTTCTCATCCTTTGTAGCTCAGATCTGAGGCGCGTTGGCAAGGCCAAGTAAGGATGATCCCTTGATTTTGTCATGCAGCACCACTTGTCTCTACTCCCCCACAGTATCTGTCAATTAGACACCTCCGCAATCACCATCTTTGGCTGTTTGCTGGGGAACTCTGGGAACAGCTGTTTAATGTAATGGTGCTAGCCCCGGTCATGCCAAAACACACGTGTGCTTCCTGATGGTGGATGGTCCCATGTTTTGCACATGCAGGTGTCAGCATGCAGGTTTGGACCTTTGATTGGCACTGGACTGTCTGCTTTGGGATAAAGTGGGATAATAATCTTCGCTTATGACGTCTTGTTAGCACTGAGCTGTATTTCCATTTCCAGTAGCCAATGTAACACTGACTCAGAATTGATCTGCTATGCAAACACAAAAATTAAAAACCTAGGTTCTTCACTGTGAATTTCAGATATGAGTAGCTGTCACTGGGAAAAGTATGGTGCCATATTCAAGCTACCAGAAGAAAACTTCCAGAACCTGCCTCCCCAGGAAGGGAGCACAGGATTGGGGCCATGCCTCCGCCAGTGGAGTTGAGGGGTCTGAGCCCATTCTGGGGTGGAGAGTTGCAGACTGACTTGTAAATGAAAGGTAAAACTTCCCTCCTGTCTCCTTGCTCCTGTTACAGAATTCATTTCACAAACTAAAACTATTTTCCATTTCATTTTCCGGAAGGAAATGTGTCTTCTGTGGGGGAAATGCCTCTTTTGCAGGGAACCGAAACGTGGCCTGTGTATCATGCCTCTGCCCTGCTTCATGTGGCAGTGATGATAAATACTTCTGGGGTTTTCATAATACTGATACTAAGTAAGCAAAGTATCATGGTAGCACAAAGTACAAGAGTAGTAGTACATGGATTTGAAAAGTATTGCAAGACCATATGCAGGATGGGGATGGTCAAGGTTTTGTGTAACTCATCATATTAAATCATGAGTTCTGCTTATCCTTGCTAAAAGAGAAGGTGGAAGTGCTTGACCATGTCCTAAGTGATTTTAAAGCAGGTGAGAAGCTGCTGTTCTCCTTTCACTTCCAAGAAGATGCCTAGCGCCCTTTCCCATGCCCCATTACAACTGCTGCTACTTCCCTCTTGGTGCAGCTTCAGGGGTTAAGTTGGGCATAGGAGCACCAGTAATCTCGGAAGCAGTGAACAAGGACTGAAAAGCATACAGTAATACTCAACAGCGGCTTTTAAGAAGCAAAGCAGCTGCCAAAAGCATAGAAGTATCAATACGTAATACTGGTAGCATGTATTACAGCAGTCGTTTACTATTCATAGCATTGAGTACACATTCCTTTACTACCTTGGAGGTTGGAATGAGATGTACATGTTGCATCTACATTGTAACAGTGCTTTACACAAAAGTAAATTGCATTGGTATCTCCATTTCTATGGGATTAAGTCAGAGTTTATGGGGATGTATATTCAGAACTCCTTGGATTTAGATTCAGGGTGTCTTGGCTAGTATCCCAAGCTGTTTTATTAAAGAACAACAACAAAAACCCTGTTGTTTTTCCACATGTATGAATGTCCCTATGGTTACTGCTGTGGTACATGTTCAACTTAAGTATTGCTGCTTCTCTTCACGTTTCAATGAAATACAAGATGGCAGCTTCTCATAGATTACTGTTCTTGAAATAAAATGTCTATGACTTCATCTCTTGCTTAAGGAAGGCATCTGTGGTGGATGTTTTGTTGGTGGACTCATGAAGAAGAGATTGGATATCTCTGTGTGGTATTAGAACTTTATGAGTGGAAAACATGTTAGAAACTGTATTTCACATTCAGGATATGAACAGAGGCTGTCAGGTTGCCTTTCCTCTCCACTTCAGGTAATTAGTTCCTTTGATATAAAGGATTCTTTGGCTTAAATGAGTTTCTTTTACAGCACATAAGGGAATTTCTTAAAACAACAAAAACGAAAACATGCTAGCTAATGGAAGAAGTGATTTTTAAAATACCAGGTAGTTCTTGGATAGTTGAGTTACTACCATGCTTAGCAAAGGTGTAATAAGGGAACTGCTTTAATTATAAATAAAAGGATTGGTAAGCAAGATGAATTTCTGCCAAGTAGAGAGCTTAGCCCAGCTTTGACTTTCGGCAGAACCCTGTAGCCCTGTCTCATTTTTACTAGTGTGGTTTGTTTAAATAATGCACTTCGTTTTCCAGTGAGTGGATGGAAGGAGCATTAAGAAAGCTATTGCAATTCATTAATATGGGTTTGCATTTTGGAAACTGTTGGGTAGTGAAGTCCATTAAAAACTAATCAAGATCCAACGAAATGCAGTAATTTCACATTCTCCAGGGGCATCATATGAAGAGGACTACTGTTAGGAGTTAGTGGTGGTGTTCTTCTAATGGCATCAGAACCCTCGCAGATAGAACCAGATTGTTTCTCTTCACGTACCCAGCTGCCTCTGATTGAGGTAGCTTCTTACCTGAGTGGTTAAATACATTTCAGAATACATAGTTTTGTGTTGTATCTCTTTTCTGAAAACCCCTTATCAGAGAGCGAAGAATTGCAACTCATGGCACTGGATTTGAGAAGGGAAGGTGGCTCTCCTTGTAGACTAGGGAGACTGTAATCAGTGTGGGTTTAAAACCCCTGTATCTAGCACAGTTCTTCCCCTCACCCTCCCCTCACCAGTGTTTAAGGCAAATCTGTTTTAAAGGTGCATATGTTCTTAGGCTATCGCCATTCGCTTCTGCAGCTTCAAGCTCAGGACTTCAGTCCTTCTGCTTACAGTCCTCACTGAAGAAGATGCAATGGATATTTCTGTGGGTTTCTTCCATCCAGCCTCCAGTCTTACCCCTTTTCAATCAGCAGTATTTATCAGTCTTTGAGGGCAGAAACTTAGCTCCCCATTTTTTGTTCTAGAATTCCCCCCTCCCTTTCTAGCCCAGTCATTCTGTAGATACTTTTTTTTCTTACTACTTCTCAGAAGCAGCTTACCTGCTTTTCCAGTAGGAGCTAATTGCTGCTCCAAACATGAGCACAATGATCCCGACATTGCCTGTAAACCTTAATTCCTTCGAGTGCCACTCAGTGGCATTTGTTTTCCTTCTTCCCACCAAGCCATCTTTTTCTTGCATTCTCCTGCCTGCCACTTTGCTCATCCTGCAAGCCATTCTTGGGACTGGCTTGTTGCCCCATAATGGCTATTAAAACATGGCTGCTGTCCTGCAGTTTCTCACCTCACCACTTTACCTCCTTGGTAAATCTGCCAGTCCTCTGCTTGGCTGCTTGCCTCTCCAAAATTTGCTGCATTCAGCTGAGGCACTGTCTTACATACAAAGGATGGTTCCTTGAATGATGTGGCCTTCATAACAGTCTTGGAAGGTGAAAGGTTGTGATAGATGGACATAGTAAAAAAAGATACTTCTTTTTTCAGAAATCAGGAGCATGTTTTTACTGTGCTGTCTCTGCTGGTCCATTTACTAC
Organism: Balearica regulorum gibbericeps; assembly: GCF_011004875.1. Classification (NCBI taxonomy): domain Eukaryota; kingdom Metazoa; phylum Chordata; class Aves; order Gruiformes; family Gruidae; genus Balearica; species Balearica regulorum. The sequence goes on from NC_046187.1 coordinate 62,514,500, forward strand.
TGAGAGAAGAAAGAAGTGGAGATTAGAAGCTGTTCTGGTAAATTAACCCTAGCTGGTCTCAGGTGATTAGTCACTAATACATTTTTGCATGAACACCTTGGGTTGACAAATTCTGACTCCTAGCACCAGGTGGCTAAGAGCTTTCCTACAGAAATATGTGAGCATAAAGTAATGCCTACTGGTGGATTCTTTTTTTAGTTAATAAGAACTGGCATCTTCTGTCATCAACTGTAATTCAAGTAAACGATACTCTTTGTGACAGAAGAAATTAAGGTATATTATACAGCACATGGCCCCAACACAAATGCATGTTTTTCAACATCCTAAATTATATAATCCATGTCTTTACAGTCAAGTTTTTTAAGGCAGATATTGTTCACGTCAGTGCATATTTTTTTAGATATTTGTGCTTTCATTATCCACTTTTTCTTACCTCACTAGCATTATTTAGTGCATCTTTTCATAGAGACAGGTGGAAAGAAGTTCTGAATTTCTTATTTGGTGTTTGATTTGGGAAACCTCTGCACACTCGGCAGTTTGGAAAGTCAAGGGTCTCAGTAAGGAATTGGAAAACTATTTTTAGATAACCATGTTTTGGAAATCTTGCTTGTAATTTTCTGCCGTAATAAAATGTGGTCAGTTTAATCTGTTCTGCATAATTCCCAATCATGATACTACCCCTTGTGCATAAATAATTAACTAGAACGTCTACAGAGCAAATGACATAATGACCACTGCTCAAGATTAGGGGACAAGATGGTCTTAAAGTTTTAATATTGCTGTATGTTGTTAACTGACCTAAACCAAGATACCAAAACCGGTTTGCTAACATGGAGAGACAACTTTAGATGTTGAAAATAACGCCTGCCAGAGTTGTGCAGCGGTCTAAAACCTCCGCCCAGAAGGTGTTGTGTTAACCAGTTTGTGGAACAGCCCACTTTAATGAAACCCCTCGGCAGTTTAGGCCTTTATTTCTGTTGTTCCTCCTTTTCCGCCCGCAAAACGGGACAACCAGAATTTATCTGCTTGACAGCGATGCTGTGGAGCTAAGGAATGCCTGTGAAGTGCTTCGAAGTTGTGATGCACAGTGGAGTAACACTTCTATGAATAATATTTTCTGCTCCATTTTTCATGATAGCCAATTAATGTATCAAAAAGAGTATAACTTTCAGAATCACGGTGGTTGATAGAAATGCACCGAATGTTTATCTTTAAGATGTAAGAAAGAAAAGTAACTGATGAATATGGCAAAAATCACTTGGAAGAGAAGCGTGTGAGTGAGTGTTCATCTTCCCAAATTAATCAACAGCTTCCTTAAGATGGAAGATTTGACTATTTCAGGTTCACTTGTCATAACTAAGATATCAGCCAGGCTTCAATATCTAGAAGTGGTTTTTAATTAATTTTCTCCTGCAGTTTAAACTGGAAGAAAATACATTACTTTGTGGCACTAGCAGTATGTAAAAGCACCCCATATCTATCACAAGACTTCAGTGCAGCATGCAGGCATTTAGATGGATCGTGTTTCTTCTTTTACTCTGACTACTTGGATAGGTAGAACTGAAATGATTCCAGGTCTGCAAACAGACACTTGTACAACCCTAAGCAAGCCTTTACAACTCAGCAGTATTAAAAAAACCCTGAAAATGCTATTATCGGCTCTGTGTCTTCTAATGCCAGTTTTTGAAAGGCAGTGTGGAAACAAAAAATCTTAACTGAGCCCCATGGACAGAGGTAGTTGTGATTTAAATTGATGTTTTTCTTGGCTGTAACTGGGAGAAAGGTTAGCGTATTTTTATATGAGTACCACTAAGTAAAACCCACAAGATCATTAATTAACCCTGTATGATATTTTTTTTGATACAACTTTTCTTCTAATCAAGAAATTGACTAGGGGATACAGAAAGGCGAAGCCATACATTAGATTTTTGCTATCCATCTACTTAGCCCTTAAAAATTCCAAAAGAGTTAAGGAAATGTCTAGCTTAGAAATTTTCAAAGTAAAGTTCAGCGCTGGAGTGATTTTTTGGGTTTGATATCTTACAAGTTTTTTGGCAGTTGCTTACAGTGAAAGTGTGCTATTTGAGGCCAAACAGACTGTTTCATTCTCAACTTGAAGATTATTTTCTGACTTTTGCATTCTCAAAATTATTTCATTGATATTTCTGGTTTAACTTGAAGAAAATGTTATTATTGAAGAAAATACTTTTTGTTACTGATATATTTAAAAAAAAAAGGGAAAATCTGTTATTCACCAACCTCAGTTGTTTAAGTTTGTCATAATTAAAAATTTGTGGGAACTTTCTGTTCTTGAACAAGGAAGTAAACAGATCTGAATTTAATCTTTCAAGAACTCTAGATTTAATCATTTCACATCAGTTTTGATATTGAGTCAGGTGACAGGCACATAGCAAGTTTTTTTGTCATTCTTATGATCAGTATGCATAAATGTGTGTATATCACCTTTGTGTGCTTGTGCATATAGTTTATTTATTCAGAAGCAGTTCAATTTGTACTGGGTGGGATCGTGAAGACCTTCAAACTTGGTATGTTCTGGTTTCAGTAATTTTAACATAAATTAATCCTAGGTTGAAATTATCTCTAGATTTCCATTGGGAAAGGAACAGTGTCACCATTTAGAAGATTAGCCTGGGGTTATACATACCAGAGGAGTCAAACCCTTGAGGAATCACTGTGCTCACCATTGCAGAGCAGTGCTTTGTATTAGGGGACAGATTCCAAAGGAGTAGTAGGTTGACAGAGCAAGTCAAATTCAAGTGACTTTTTTAATGCTGTCAGCTTCAAAGTCTCACTCCTTAAAATCTCTGATGATACCAGTTTGATTACGTTGATTCCCATTTTTGTACAGTTTTTGGCCTTTCTTGCTCTCACATTGTCAGTAGTGTTGTCATTTTACTGAGTGTCAGCTGACAATGTCCTCTCCCCCCAATGTGTATTCTTATATTTGGAAGTTTAACATCATTGGTGTCAAATCTTGGTTCCCAAGCACGATTCATCTGCAGAGTGAACTCTGTGGTCCTTGTGATATGTTTCAATATCTAATTTTGTTTAAAAAACCCCACTGATGACAAATGTAAAATTTCTAGATCTCATGCCAGTTGCGAAAACCTTCATTAAGTGAATTAGTTGCAACTTAGTGGAATTTTACCTGCCAAGATACCTGGGACACAAATTCCAGAAATAAGTGATAATTCTTTGTCTGTAATTAATGCTGTTATTTATTACCTGTGTTTTTAGGAAATAGAAGTCAGAAAAATATTTAAAATAAGAATTGGAAGTAAAAAGTCAAAGGGAAGAAAGAATGAGCAATGAAACGTAGAGAAGAAAATGAACAAAGAAGAAGAAAAAAGAAAAGGGAGTAAGTAGGTAGTTCAGCCTTCCAAAAAGGAGCCTGTTTCCATAGGAAGTGGTGCTAGAGCAATGCGGGTGAGAACAGGACGGGTTGGGCAGCAGATTCCAATACTCTTGAGGCAAGCACAGGCAGCAGAAGCGTTCAGGGGTAAAAATGGAGTTGTTTTGAACTTTTTTTAATATAAGGCTTGTGCCTAAGGGCCTACTTTTGATGTGCTCGGGGGTTTGGGACCCCATCTCAAACCACTCATGCATAGGTACATAAACCAAATGTTTCCTTATGAATTGCGCTGATAGGAGAGGAAAGGCATAGAAGATAGTGGGTGAACAAAGACAACTTTGTGCCAGAGGAGAGTTGTTTTCTAGGAAACAGAGCACTTGCACAGCTTCATGGTTGCTGGGTCACTACTTCTGCACATCAGAGCAAATCCACATTTGTACACTCTGTCATAGATTTTAACGGTCCAGAATTTGTTTGAGATAGATAGGTGGAAACTTTAGAGTTTTGAATGTAGCTGAATTACAGGAATGAAGGTAAAATAGGGACAAGATGTTTACTACACGGAGCTCTTCTGTGGAACAGTGTTTCTTTCTAATAATACTAGTTTTTAAGAAAAGAGAACATGTTTTAGAAAAAATCTTCTCTTTGAAAACCGTAAGACTAAAGTGCTGAAGAAATGAAAAACTGAAGATGGTATTTCATCTTTAAACTATTGCTAATTGTAAGTAGTACATCGTAGTGGAATAAAATAAGGAAAATATGTGAAAAAATTTTGAGTTTTCTGGATTTTGTGATTTTTCTATCCTGTGTCTTGTAATTTAGAGCATTATTTGACTATATATCAAAATTTCCAGTTTATGAACAAGCCTGTGTTGTGAACATATACAAGGTACCAGCATTTGACAATGTAGAACTTAATGATCCACAGCAAGAAAAGTTAGGGAAAGCAAGCAGTAACACATGGCAGTGAATTTACTCATTTCTTCATCGTAAAGATAATCATGGTTCTGAAATGCAGTGAAACAGGATGATGTTGAGAAGCTCTGGTTAATGGGGGCCACATAAAACTGAAGTAGATGGAAGGGAACAGATGGAAACTTGAGGAAGGGAAACAGCCCGTCCGGAATTCTGCCTGCTGCTGTCATTTCAAATCCATAGTGTTTGGTGCTATATAGAAATGTGGGTTTCCAGGCACTTGGATGCAATAAATGGGCTCCTTCACCATGCTGTAATTATGACAGAAAAAAGAACTATTTAGAGTATCACAGGATAATTTGGTCTGGAAGAGTCTTCAGGAGGTCTCTTGTCCAACCTCACACAGTGTGGCCAGGGTTGTCGTTACAGGGAAAGATTTTTACCCTGTGTCCAGCCTGAACCTTTATATTTCACATTAGGCCTATTGTGTTTTGTCCCATCATGCTCTACTGTGAAGACTCAGACTTCATCTCCTCAGTGACCTTCCCCATAGGTGCTAGGGGACTGTTGTTAGGTGCCCCCAAAGCCATCTCTTCTCCAGGCTGAACGTGCCTGGTTCCTTTAGCTTCTCCTCACAGGGCAGTACTCTGGAGCTCACCACTCTGGGGGCTCTCTGCTGAAACTGCCTCAGTTTATTGATGTGCTTCTTGTATTTGGGGGTGGGGGTGTAGAACTGGTCATGGTATTCTGGATATGGTCTGATGAGTGCTGAGCAGAGGGGGAGGCATCCCTTCTCTCTGTCTGCTGGCTATACTCCTGTTCACACAGCGGAGAAAGCTGTTGGCCGCCTTTGCTGCCAAGGCACACTGCTGGCTCACGTTCAGCTTGCTGTACACCAAGACTGTTTCCACCAGACTGCTTCCCAGCCAGGCCCCAGCCTGTATTGTGTATTCCTTCCCAAGTGCAGGACGGGGCATTTGTCCTTGTTGAATTTCAGGAGATGCCTGCTGATGCAAGATTTGCCGCCTTCTACTTCTTGGGGACCTTTTCTGCTCCCCAAGACCCTTCAGAGGTGACAGAGTGGCCTTACAAGGGCAGCAGCCCTTGGATGCAGACCACCAGGTCCCATGGACACCTATGGGCTGAATTCTCTTGAAATCCCTGACTCAATCCTCACCTGCTGGTCATCATCTCCTCCTCCAACCCTGTCGCTTAGCACTGAGGCCTGAGGGACTTTGATGGTGAAGACTGGGGCAAAGAAGGCATGGAGTACCTCAGCCTTACTTGTGTCCATGGTCACTAAATCACCTGCTTCTGTTACTGTGTTCTCTGAAAGCTAGATAAATATTTTTAAACTTTCTAATCAAAAGCATGGGCACTGTCCTGTGAACAAAGGCCAACGTCTTCCTGGCCTGGTATCTTGTTTCTGTTGTTGGGTATTCTACATTACTACAGAGGATGGAAGCTGGTATGGACAATGATAGAATAATCATTCTACAAGGAAACTTTCTTTTTCAATTGCTTTAGTTAGGGACCTTCTTCTCCAAATGAACCATAGAATCATTTAGGTTGGAAAAGACCATTAAGATTGTCAAGTCCAACTGTTAACCTCGCACTGCCAAGTCCACCACTAAACCATGTCCGAAGCGCCACATCTGCACAGCTTTTAAATACCTCTAGGAATGGTGACTCAACCACTTCCCTGGGCAGCCTGTTCCAATGCTTGACAACCATTTCGGTGAAGAAATTTTTCTAATATCCAATCTAAACCTCCCCTGGCACAACTTGAGGCCATTTCCTCTTGTCCTGTCACTTGTTACTTGGGAGAAGAGACCAACACCCACCTGGCTACAACCTCCTTCCAGGTAGTTGTAGAGAGCGAGAAGGTCTCCCCTCAGCCTCCTTTTCTCCAGGTTAAACAACCCCAGTTCCCTCAGCCGCTCCTTATAAGACTTGTGCTGTAGACCCTTCACCAGCTTCGTTGCCCTTCTCTGGACACACTCCACCACCTCAATGTCTTTCTCGTAGTGAGGGACCCAAAACTGAACACAGTCCTTGAGGTGCAGCCTCACCACTGCTGAGTATAGGGGACGATCACTTTCCTAGTCCTGTTGGCCACGCAATTTCTGATACAAGCCAGGATGCTGTTGGCCTTCTTGGCCACCTGGGCACACTGCTGGCTCATACTCAGCTGGCTGTTGACAAAAAACCTCAGGTCCTTTCCTGCTGGGCAGCTTTCCAGCCACTCTTCCCCAAGCCTGTAGCGTTGCATGGGGTTGTTGTGACCCAAGTGCAGGACCCGGCACTGAGCCTTGTATAAAGAGATATTAAAGAGAACTGGCCCCAGTACTGAGCCCTGGGGAACACCACTTGTGACTGGCCACCAACTGGATTTAACTCCATTCACTACAACTCTTTGGGCCCAGCCACCCATCCAGTTTTTTACCCAGTGAAGAGTACACCTGTCCAAACCATGAGCAGATATTTCTCCAGGAGAATGCCATGGGGAATAGTGTCAAAGGCTTTATTGAAGTGCAGGTAGACAACATGCACAGCCTTTCCCTCATCCACTAAGTGGATCACCTTGTCATAGAAGGAGATGAGGTTAGTCAAGCAGGACCTGCCTTTCATAAACCCATCTTGACTGGGTCTGATCACCTGGTTGTCTGGTACATGCCACGTGATGGCATTCAAGATGATCTGCTCTATAACCTTCCCCAGCACCGAGGCCTGTAGTTCCCTGGATCCCCCTTCTGGCGCCCTTCTTGTAGATGGGCATCACATTTGCTAACCTCCAGACAACTGGGACCTCCCCAGTTAACCAGGACTGCTGATGATAAGTGATGGAAAGTGGCTTGGTGAGCGCTTCCACCGGCTCCCTCAGTCCCCTTGGGTGGATCCCATCTGGCTCCAATAGACATGTGCGTATCTAAGTGGTGTAGCAGGTTGCTAACCACTTACCCTTGCATTATGTGGCTTCATTCTGCTCTCTGTTGCTGTCTTCCAGCTCAGGGGGCTGGGGACCCTGACAATAAGTGGTCTTACTATTAAAGACTGAGGCAAAGAAGGCCTTAAGTACCTCAGCCTTTTCCTCATCCTTTGTCATTATCTTTCCTCCCGCATCCAATAAAGGATGGAGATTCTCCTTAGCCTTTCTTTTGTTGCTAGTGTATTTATAGAAACATTTTTTTTGTCTTTTATGACAGTAGCTTTGGCCTTCTAATTTTCTTCCTGCATAACCTCACAACATCCATGCAGTCTCCTGAGTTGCCTGCCCCTTCTTCCAAAGGCCATAAACTGGCCTTTTTTTCCTGAGTTCCAGCCAAAGTTCTTTGTTCAGCCACACTGGTTTTCTTCCCCACCAGCTCGTCTTTCGGCACATGAGGACGGCCTGCTCCTGCCCCTTTAAGATTTCCTTCCTGAAGAATGCCCAGCCTTCCTGTGCTCCTTTGCCCTTCAGGACTGCCTCCCAAGGGACTCTGTCAACCAGGCTCCTAAACAGGCCAAGCAGGAAGATTTTTATCCTTGATGTCCTTTGGACTATTTTTTCATGTCCTTCTTGACAGAGGTAATGTATTCAAGGGGAGTATGTGCCATTAATTTACAGTGATGGCAATATAAATGGCAGTATATTAATATTTTTCGTATTCTGTATTCCCTTCTCAATACATCGTAACATCCTGTTCACTTTTTTTGACCCCTCATGTGTATTGAGCAAACGTCTTCATTGAAGTGCCCATGATGAATCTTGCATCTTTTTTCCTGAGAGGTTATAACTAATTCAGAACCCATCAGTATGTACAAGTGGCTTTAAATTTGTTCCTTCTAGTGTACCCTACTCTGCACTTTTTTCACAGTGAATTTCATCTGCTGTCAGGTTGTCCAATTACCTAGTTTTTTAAAGGTCCTTCTGGAGTTCCTCACAATCCTTTGTAGTCTTGACTACCCTAAATAGTTCTCTGTAGTCAGCAAATTTCAGATTCTTATTACTTAGAGCATGTCAGCTTTCAGTTATTAGTAAATATGAATAACTATGCCATTCATAGTATTGACCCTTTGGACATGCTTTCTTCCTGCACTAGTTATTTTTCCTCCTTGTCCCTATATCCAATCATTTAGTTAGTCTTCTAGTCCATGGCAGGAATGCACCTGTAAATGTGTGGGTTGCACTCTGTGAATACCCACAAAGACCCACATTAGTTATGGTCTCCAAGGTGTCCTCTACAGTTAATGAAGTGAAGCAGCTTTTGACCGGAATGTAATCTTAGGTTTTCTTAATTCCCATGGAGGCCTTCCCCACCCCTCAAAAATACTTGGCCTTCATGACCGTGTGTCCAAGTATTCTAAGTAAATTCATACCAAGAAGCTTCTAGAAAGTATGTATAACGTTCCTTTGCTCTCTATTCTCTTCACTCAGACTGTTACAGATGGGTTCTCGGGACACTTTTGGTGGGATGAGGCCACCCTTCTTCTGAGGAATTCTGTTACACTCCATATGTGTTTTGTGACTCTTGACTTCTGTTGTAGGTAATAACCAACCTCTTTCTGGTTGAAGAGTAAAAATTGTGTGCCTCTAATTACATGGATTGTGCACAACTTCTCACCTTTATCCTTGAGGCTGGAAATAAAATAATACATTTGCATTAGTAGCTCAGTTCTCTTGATCCTTGCTTCTTTCAGAACTTGCATCAGTGTTTCACAGCCCACTTTTGGGGTTGGAAACTGCTAAGCTTAAGATACTGTTTAGGAAACATTTATCAGGAAAACCTGACAGAGGAGGTATTGTATACAGAAGGTTTACATTGATTCAGGGTTATACTGAGCAAGTAATGGGAAGAGATATCTGTTGAGAGTAACAAAAGAGGCAAACGGCATCAAGAACAGGAAATTCCATCAACTGGAAGTAGCCAAGGTAGGGAGAGGACTTTGGAGGGGGGAGGTATATATTCGTGCCCTGTTCCTGGCTTCCCTAGAGGCTGAGCACTGAGGACACGGTTGAAGACAGGTAAGAGCTCACCCTGGTTCTGAACCAGCCCAGTTGTTCCTATATTCTTAGAAATGATAAAACTATAAACCCAAAATTTATGCAGTATACAGAGTATATAATATTAGAACATTCAAAAGAGGATCTTTTTCTTCTACTTCACCTTCAAATGCTGTCTCTGTTTCTGCTGTGAGAGTCATAAGATGACAGATGTGCTATAAGTGGGGTCAAATTTGCAGAAGGTTTTGAAACTGAGGAAGATTCTTGATCCTGTTGGGAGTAGACAGTTGAATTTGTCAAATTTCACCCTCTTTAATCATCCTGTCTCTGACAACACCAGTATGATGGAGAGTTGCCCATCCCAAGTATTACTAATTGTGATGGGTAGTGATTCCAAGAAAATTTTTAGCTTCCTGGCCATTTTCTTTGTTTAACTCAACTGTTGGTGCCCAGGTGGCCTAATAGGCATGCAGTTCCTACTTGAAGCTGTACATAGAGAACCTCTTACTTGTATGGTGGATTTCGCTGTTTTGGGGATTTTCTTCACCCTTATAATCTCTTTTTTTACACTTTATATAATGAAATTTGGTTTTGTCTATTGACTTCTAATAGCTTAGGTTTTATTGTGCTTTATTATTTAGCCATACTATTTTGTTCTTGACTTTCTGCTTCCTTTATTTTTGTTTTGGGATATATAAGCCTGCTGTGACTGTAATAAAGTATTTTTAGTAGATTTCCATGGATTTTAATAACCTACCTCTCTCCCCTTTTGGCTCTATAACTAATTTCCTAATTTAGAAAAAAAGCCCCTCTTCTGCTTCAAGTTTAATGTCATAGCACTGCCTCTTGATATGATGACCCTGAGAGGGGATCCAATTTAATTACACTGTGACCACTGCTACTTAATGGCTGAATTTCAGTTACTTCCTGAACCAGTTCACTGTGTTACAAGAAACACGTTTTGTGACTTTTGTATTCTCCATGGTGAGTTTGCATAGAAAGAAATAAGTTTATGGTATTGAGAGTATTTTTCTTCATTCTCTAACCTAATGTGACAGCCAATTGGCAGTCGAGTAGCTGAGGATGTCCATTCTGTCTGTTGTAATTAATACTGTTTGTGGGTGCACACAGCTGCCAGATACATTTGCTTTCCAGTTCAGGCTTCCCCTCCTGAATCAAAGGGGAGTGCAGGGACAAGATTTTCCCCACATCAGGCCAATGGTGGCTTTGTTCTTCTTCTTGCTTACATGGGGAGGACAAGATGTGAAGTTGGTGTCACAGCACTCTTGCTCTTTATATCAAGCCGATTTTTTTTTTTTTGCCTCTTGTGCTTTAGAAAAAAGACAAGGTCTGGTGCTCAAGACTCAGATGTGTAGTCTTTCTTCTGCTCTGCATCAGGGCAGGCTTCTGTCAAGCTGGGGCTCTTGTGCAAGTAAAACAGGATTGTTATTTCCAAAACCTGGTATAAAAATTTACAAAGGGATCTGAAATATCTGGATGACACTCTTTAGTCATATGGTGTAGTTTTAGGTAGTCCTGCAAGGAGCAGGGAGTTGGGACTTGATGATCCTTATAGGTCTCTTCCAACTTGAGATGTCCTATGATTCTATGAAATATAGATCCCAATTTCAGATTTCCTCATTTCCTGTTACTACCCTGGTGGTCTCCGAAATGAGAAGGTACTCTTGAATCCACAAAACAAAATTCTGTATTTCTGTAGAGTATTTCACCCAACCGTTTTGTCCATATCTGAGAAAACAGTGGGGCCCTTTCTTTCCAAAAAGCTGCTTTACTACTTGCCTCAATCTCTCAAAGTGTAATCACCCCGATGAAACCCATGACTTTTTAAAGTGGCGGTTACATTGTGATGAACTTTTGATTGTTGCAGTAGTTGCTGATGCTTACTTGGATTTCCGATCTTCTGATACAATAAGAAGACTAGGAAAGACGATGATCCATAGGTCGGTTGGGGAGTGTGAGCCTTCAGTGGAAAAACAGTACAGTGTATCAGCAGATGAATTTCATAATTCTACTCCATTCCTTGCTCCTTTTTCCTAAACCTCGGTGCTATACAACGATATTTATTAGGTCAGATGATGTACTGCTCCAAAACATTCATATGGAAAAAAATGAACAATTGTGATTAAAATTGATTTTTTCCCTTTGGGAAGTTAGAATCAAAAATGGTTACCTGCTCATTTATGAAACAGATTTATTCTGTTGACATGGAGGCTTGTTTGAAATGTAATTGAATTTCTGTTACCTAATGGAAAGTGACAGTTAACAGTATTTATTTTCCATTTGTGTCTCAGTAGATAACATAACACAATTTTGATTTGTAGTTAGCTTTGGAATCTGAGATTGTTCTATCTCTGTAATTGAAAAGATGGGAGCACGATGGCCTAATACAATCCTGGTTTTGTTTTTTTTACACCAGTAAAGGCAACATTAATACAGTAAACAGCATCTATTCTGGCTTAATAGTTACACTGAGATGTTATTTTTGCATCCTGCCTTTCTCATTAGAAACTGCCACATCATGATCTGGATTGATAATTCTTTCATTTAGACACTCTCTGCGGCAGCTAATTTCTGTGAGCAATGCCTCCTTTTCCTTGCCCACCTCAAAACAACTTTTTTACCTTACGGCTATCAAGGTGACCTTTCTTAGTCACAAAATTACAATTACATTTCTGATGATTTTTTTTCACAATGTATTTTCACAACATGTATCATGCTCTCTTTGTGTGGAAAGCCATCAATTCATCATTAACGTTAAAACTGAACACTGCCCCCTCCCTGGAAGTGTTCAGGGCCAGGTTGGATGAGGCTTTGGGCAACCTGGTCTAGTGGAGGGTGTCCCTGCCCCGCAGCAGGGGGGTTGGAACTAGATGAGCTTTAAGGTCCCTTCCAACCCAAACCATTCTAGGATTCTATGATTCTATAACAACTCGGTTCTTACATCATTACATGCCTTACGATGCAATTCCCCTGCTGCTTTTTAGAATTCTGCCTACTCCAAAATAATTATCTCTAAGCAGTCTTTTCCCGCAAAGGATGTTATCTCTCTTTGAAGCCAAACTCTGCCCATTCCTACCCTTAAATCTGGTGGCACTGAAGGAGAAACACTTTTTGGAGATGCAATTGTCTGTTCTTTCCTTTGTCATGGTGAAACCTTTCCTGCATTGCCTCAAGCCTGGTCACCGCTTGTAACTAGCTGCATCTATGAAAAAATACTTAGCACTCCTAATAACACACTAAGGTGAGTGTTCACGCAGCAGGACCAAACGTTGTGGAGGAGCTGGTTTTCTCTTAATTGCATAAGAAGAATCAAGCAGGTAAGTGTTTCGTCTTAGATGGTATAGGATGGTGCTTCTTCAGAGCAAGAAGGTGGCTGTCAGGGTACAGCCTCCGTTCACCCAACCTGGTTTCCAGATGGGCCACAAACAAGACACTAACCACACGTATTGGTTTACGAGCTTCCACTGCCAGTTTTGCTATGCTATTTTAAACCTAGCAGGTTTTAAACCAGTAGTTGTACACTGTCCTATTACAGCTTTTGGGAAAGGGTGTTATTCAGAACATATTTTGAGTATACTCAAGTGTTGTGTGCTCATGAAGTCAAGCTTTTTATAGTGTATCAGACATCACAACTATTAATTATTCTACCACCAGATTTTTTTCTGCATGCTGATGAATAGATTAAGAAGTCAGATTTTTATGAGCTACCTTGATTCTTAAGTTGATTCAGGAATAGAAAATAGAAACAAGGTACTGTAGTTTCTAAAATGGCAGCTGAGAAGAGGTTTCATACATCAGTAGCGTGCTATCATGAAAGATTGTTTCATTGGGATTTTTTTAAGGGACTCTGTGTGCATGAAAACCACATAAAACAGATACAGATTTTTGAAAATCCAGAAATAGTTTCTGAAACAGACAAACAGTATGTTTTATAGCTTCTGCCTTTAGGTTTTTACATTTTAATTTGCACAAAAATCCTCATATTTTCAAACTGCACTTCATTAAAACCTCAGTGATTTCTGATATGAGCTTCGTAGAAGTTGAATTTATCTATTCAATAAATAGATTAAATAATAAATAATAACAGTGCATAAGATACATTAAATTGACAAAACCCCAAACTAATCTGAGCAGGAGACTTGCTGCATTGAATATGAACAAAAAGTATTACAATAAGCATGAAATGTGTTATATTTTCAAAGCAGCCTTGAGCTGCTCTGCAGAATTCACAAACCAGAGATTTCATCCCTGTCCCTTGGTTGGCCTAAAATATTCATAATTTCAGACTTCCCCTAATTTAAGACCTACTAATGAACAATTATTTCATGAACCATTTTTAATCGTACTACTGAATGTGTAAATATGCCGTTTCAAGTGATGGATATCCAAGCCTGTAATGACTAAATATTTTAATACATTTTAATCAGACCTGGAGTGGAGATTTCAATGGGTATTTCCATGCATATTTCTTTATATATGCAAAAATACATGTGTGCATACAGAGGTACACGTGTGTGGGTGTATATGCATATAAACATATATATAAAAATGCGTCTCTGTGTGCTTGCATGAATAAGGAAGTCTGTTATGACATTAGTTATCAAATATAGATGATAACCAACGCATAAGCACATGTATTTTCAGTGGTATTTTCAGCTGCCATATGAACGAGAGAGCTTTTTCACAAACACAAAAGCATAATGTCCTATACTGGTTTGTGCAAAATGTAATTTGTAAACTTTCAAGGTTTAGAGGACTCCTGCTTTTTTTTTGTCTCCAAATCCTTAGATACTCAGCAGTCTCTGGCAGGCAGTGTTTCCATATTTGTTCTTTTTTAACCCTGAACTATGGCTGCGTGCTGACCTTTATGGTACTCTCCTGCATGCCCCATTCTGATTATTCAGTCTACAAGAGAATTTCTAGTAATTTCATTAATAGTTGGAACATAAAACAACAGAATTAACACAGCATTTTGTGGAATAAACAATCTTTTGCTAGAAGAGTGATATTTGAGGAGGCTTTAGTGGAAAACTTGGGGTACACTATACACAGCAATATTCTGAGAAGGAAAACAGGGTATAGGTATGCTGTTTAATCAGTTGTTTATTTGGTACGTTCCTGCTGGATGTGCGCTGATCTCTCTTGAAAACTGTAAAACAGCAGTTTTAGTCATAAATGTGTTCTTCAAAAGTCAGCTGTATAGGAGAATTTGAAAGATGTTTTAGAAGTAACTAGGTCTGTGGAAAGACTTCCAATAGAAAGCTGGAATTACTTAGTTTTGAGCAGAGATTAATGGTAGAAACCGTAGGAAATAATGTACAATAAAAGCCTGGTGAGATCCTTACTCACATTTCTTTATCATGTAAGAACGGCGAGAGGAGGGAAGCATCCTACCTGAATTGGTTTACTTATATAGGTATTTATCCATCACTGTACAGTTTGACTTGCGAGCGTGTTAATGGTTTTATGTTTATGTTACAAGGAGGACAGTGTAATTATTCCTGTTTTAAAGATAAAAATTTGGGGCAATGACTTGTACAGGACATCAGAAACAGAAGTCTATTCTTGAATTCATGTCATGCTTACTGCTGGCATGGTTTTATTCTAAGACATAACTGTTTCAAGTAAAATTTATTAAACATGAAATTGCTAAAGTTAGCACATATAGTGTGTGTACTTTGTACCACAAGCAGTGAAGGCGTAGGCCTCAGTTTCCCTGATGACGACAATAGGTGCTTAACTGGAGCGGAGGGTTTGGGGTGTGCACAGACATCTTTGAGGAGTTCTTGCAGAAGGGTGGGTAGCACAGAAAACCTGTCATGGCTCGAGGTCTTCCTGGAGGGTGCTGAGCTCCTTTTCTTGCACACGTCCACGTTCTCTGCTGGGTGTTCTCTCGCCCGCTGGGTTCTCAGGGAGTTAATTGTGGTGAAGGCTGCTGAATCAGTGATGTGGGTTGAATTGCATTAATAAAGTACCAAATTATATCTGGATTACTTATTGAATTGAGAATACTGTCTATACTGTGTTCACCATAGATGGGCAAAAACCTGCATGGATGAACTTAATTTGCTCATTGGTTTATGAACATGTTGTCCCCAGAGAGTGTCATAAATCCACAGGATGTCCCTTAGTGCAGGATTTTGTACTTATCCTATGAGTAGGCTGTAGAATCAGAGGTGGAAAGACTCCTTTTGACTAAGCAATTGGTGGAGCTTGTGCATATTATTCCTTCTAGCAGGTGCATGGAACCTGTTGCGTTCTGGACACATACACTTGATGTAAAGAGGCAAGAATGTGGCCCACGAATTAAAATATCAGTTCCTTTCACTTCTGTCCTGTTTACTGTAAACAGCTTTGTCAGTGATAGCTTTTTTAAGAGTCAGATGAACTGGGCTGGGGATGAGCTCATTTGGAGATGGTGCCAAGCCCTCAGGCCAGGGATACATCCCAGTCTGACCACAGGGAAGTGCAACTCTCCTTGTCCAAACGTGCTTTCTCATTTGTGTGCCTCCTACGCCATTTCCCACTCCTGACCCATCTCACACATCACTTACAGCAAAGTGAAATGGAGGGGAATAAACTCAGAGGTTAGAATGGATTTGCTCCCTCCTTCGCACTCTCCTGTCTACAACAAGAGAGGGCTGCCTTCCTCCCAGCTTCCCTCATCTTCCCTGCAAAAGGTTAATACTACTGTTCAGAGTAATGCAACTGTTCTATATTTTATTTAGTCCAGAGTTCAAGAGCTTGAGCTTTTTAGCGAAAAACCCACAAAACCCATGTATATAAACGTGCAGACATCCAAAAGTTGTCCTTTTGTGTTGTCGTAAAAGTGCCTCAGCTTGCACGCTTGAAAAAACTGGCGACAGGGATTCGTGTGTGAGATCTTGTCTATTAAAACCTCTGCTCTTCTATTTGTAAACTGCATAAGGATATGCATGAAACGAAAGAAAATTTCTGGAAAGGTTTACTAAAGGCATTGTAAATAGTAAGTTCTTGCACACGTAAGTGCATTTTATTGCAGAGATTTCAGTGAATGCTGTGTACAGAAAGGGATTTGAATCACAGTGGTAAGCCATCTCCTGACAGGGCCTGAAGTTTCTACATACGTTACATTTGTTCACTGAAATTTTTATTAAAAGCTCAGCAGCATAAAAGTAGTGGTGGATTCCAGCTCCAGCTTTGATGTGCTGTGCTGAGCTGCACATAGGGTTGGTTGTAGGGGGAGCCTTCACTCAGCTGTGCTCCGGTTGGAAAGCAGAACTGGTGCACTCCAAGCATCGGATCCAGACCAGCGAGAGTGTCAGAGGAGAAGTGAGGAAGCAAGGAGTAGAAAACGCCTTCAGAAAAAACCCCAAACAAACAAAAAGCCTGTTTTGGACATCACTGTGAATGCTCCAGCTGAGTAGTTTTGAAAACTGGAGAATCTATCCAGAGGAATGGAAATAAATGGGGGGAAGTATTAGGAGTATTAATACAATTGCAGGGAATTCTAAGTAGCTGCATTCAAACTCTTTCCTTAGTGTCTCTCATTTTGGTGAACTTTCTGATGGTTTTAAAACCAAATTGTGTGTATTTGATCCCGAACAGCAACATGTTACATGACTGCAATACTTTTGAAATATTTCCTTTACCAATTCCCGTATCAACTATATGTGCTAAAATGCCCTTAATTTTCTACTGAAATCCAAAATGCTATATTTGGAGGGTGTTTCCTTAACAGCTGTAGACTGCTAAAAATTACGTCTGGGGTTGATAGACATTTCAGATTTTTTTCTGTTAAAGGTTTACTTACTATAAGCTTAATACTGGCTGTATGAGGCACAACATTGAGTTTATTGGCCCAGCACAGAGTTTGGTAGAGCAGGGACAGTGGCTGAGTCTATTAATTTTTATGTTTAAAAAATGATGTATTTATTTTTTAAGTTGCATATCTGCATGTGTTGTGATTGCAGGAGGGACTCTGATAATTAAAGTACAGGGAAGTTAGTTTAGTTACATGAAAGTTTTGATTGTAACAGCATGTAATATTTTTTACCAAACTTCACCTATAGCTACAATGATACATCTTGGTAGGACAAAAGCTGTAAGCATTGCCCGCAATCACTTTTCTTTCAGTTGAGAAAGCAAAAATTTGGTGGAAGGCATATATTTTTGTTTGAGACCACCGGTGCCTCAAACCATGAAAATAGCAAAACATTTCTGATGATAGCTTTTTGTACTGTATAATTGAATATAGTTATTTTAATAAAATCAAACAAAAATACTGGAAAAACTAAAAAGCATACTAGAATAATGTGATTTAAACTTTGACAGTGTACCATCATTTGTGGCCGATAATGCTAATGAAAATTTTGGAGACACTATTCTGCCTACAGAGTAATAGAAAATGAGAATGAATATGTGCTCCCGGCTAATTGCAGTGCTTGTAATTCTATGATTCCATGTAGCAGGAGAGAGTACACTGCATGTCATTCACCAACTGCTTTTGGAAGTGTGTAAGAACAATTTTCAGTTGGTTTTCTGTACGTGACAACAGAGTTTCGAAATTACAGGAGGTATGTCAGTTTGCCAACCTTTAAGTGAAGAGTAGCTTATGTCAAAGAGTTGAGAACAAGTTCTTAGGTTATAGATGCTACTGGTATTTGAAAACACATCACGGCAAAACAAAATAGTGAAAATGGATTTCATTCATTAGTGTACATGAGGGAGGTCTCAAATACCTGTCTTACATTTTGATTCTGGCAAACAGAACTACCTTAACTTGATTAGGTAACTTTCTCTGAAAATATGTGATTTTTTCCTAAACATTATTAATAATGAAAATTGATAGAAGTCTGCATTTGTTTGAATGAAAAAAAGCTTTGTACTGACAGATTCTGTAGTTGCGTTTGTACTTTAAGACTTGCTGTTAAGGAACGGTTAAGCATTCAGTCATCAGATCCTATGTATTTCAAATTCTTAAAATTTACAGAGATTATTGTGCCAGCAAATACAACAGTGAATAATATATAACCTGTGTGTAGGCAGACTTGAACAGATGGCAAAAGAATGGTAAATGCCCTTTCCAGTAAGACCTACCTTCAGTTTAAAAAGTTTGTATCTATGAGGGGATTTATGAATCCACCAAATTAACAGAGATACATTAAAATGTATAATAGCTACCATTTTAAAGAATAAATTGAAGGTTATTAGAATTAATTTTTTTGTTTGAAAGTACTATAGTAGACAGCAATCTCAAAGTGACCGTGTCCATCGTTGCAGTTGGAGTGACGCCTGGTAACGCAGGACAGGTGGCGATGGGCACCAGGAATCTCTGCATCTGCCTTGACATCCCCGTGCCACAGGCGTAGGTGTTGCCTGTGCAATATTCCCGGCTGGAGCAACAATTTTAGTTGTGGTTGTTTGAGATGAGATAGATTAATATGAAATGGGTACTCAGTTGCATCATTACTGGATGGATGTCAAATAATCTGTATCAATGCTAAACCTATAGTATTTTCTCACTGGGTAAAATTAAATTTGTACAACTATTAGTCTGTTGAGCAAAGGGTCATTAGGCTAGGAGTTTCAGCTTTGTGTTTTCTCTGGCTCCTGCATGCTGAAAAAAAGGACATGGTCCTTCCAGCTTTGTATTAACTACAGTACCTGAGCATTATTTTTGGTAACTGCTCTTTTAATCTAGGGAGACAGGCAGAAAAAATGCCTGTTGATAGGCAGCTGGACTACATTTCTTCCAGCAATGTAATGTCTCTGCTCCAGTCTGCCTCGGTCCTCTGTAGCACAAACAGTTCTCCTTGACTCCCTCATTTCATTCCTTGCTGCATCCCTCGGCTTTCTGTAAGGGCGTAGGGAGCCAAAAGCCAGACCTGGGCTGGGAAGAGTCCCAGAGGAGGTCAGGCATCAGTGGGGTGGTTAGATGCTACCTGTGCTATTTGGTCCTGTCTTTGGTTACTTGGGCACTCTTCAGGTAGTCCCACAGGTCCATAACCAGTCAGAATAGCTCGTGGGAAACTGGTGGTTGGGAGAAGGATCACTGGCTGATGTAAAATCTCTGATTTTCAGGAACTTCTACTGTAAACCTGTATGTTCTCATCCTCTTCATTGTACAGATTGCTAAGGCATAGGTGAAGAGTGGTGGTTTTAAAGCAAAAGTTACTGTTTGTCTTTTTTTTCCCCAATTAAAAAGTAAAATCAAAACCAGAAATTTATTTTTTACTAAAATACATTCTTAACTAAAAAGTAAAGACAAAACCAGAAATGTTTTCTGCTTTTAGAACCCATATTTAAAAAAAAAAAAAAAAAAAAAAGCTGAGATATATCCAGGTTTGGTTGCACAGAAGAACTTTTGGGATTACCTGTCAATTTTGACTTGGCTTTACATGTGTATGAGTATGTGTTTCTGTACATGTAGCAGTGGACAATATTGCAGTGTTAAGTATATGACTATGAAGAACTGTGTCCCAGACTACAGTATAATGCTGTTTATTTTTTGTGCAGTATTTGCAGCATTTAAAATAATTGGTATGTTTGTTTAGAATTCCGAATTGAAACTCAACACCACAAGGCTTTGCTAAGGCAGAAGCAGGAGTCTTTTCTGTGGCAAATCAGCGGTGAAAAAATAAAAAGATTTTATAGAACAGGGCAGTTCAGTAACACTCAGGTGTCCACTTAATACGTAAGGCTGATCACACAGTGGTCACATGGTATCAGGCCATTTAAAGCATTCAAAGCTGGCTTGCATTTTGGGATAGCAATATATTATTAGTGCTCAGACAATGGATTTTTCCCCAGAGAACATCAACCGTTGGTGAATATGAAAATACCAGGATGTTTGTTTTAAATGGTATAGATAGCCTAAATAAATAAATAAAAAAGAGGACTAGGATCCTTAAACAAAATATTTCTCATTCTGAAAAAAGCCCACATTTGTTTTCCTTTAGGGAAGAAATAACGTACTTTCTTATTTGAAGCAAACTGGATTTGCTCATTCGTGTATCTGTTCCAAAACTCTTGACCTGAGCTGTGGTGTCCTGAGATTCAGGACAAGCTACAGTATTCATGAAGAAAAACCTTGGAAAACGTTCAAACAATGACAGCACATAAATTAAGGTTACTGTGAAGAGCTGAAGAGTTAAAGGACCCATTTTATGTGTGTAAGCGTATTGATTGCTCATATATTAGGTGTCATTAAGGCTTCACAAGTCAGTACCATTCAATGAGCAGAACTTGTAATTTTGGTTTTATTTTGAACTTACGTTGAGAAAGAAAGGGTAAATGATGTAGCGATTGGTTTATTTCCTAGCCAGATGGACTTGATCCTGCGAGATACGTAGCACCTACCCATCCCATTGATCTCGTGGGTGACACACATGCTTCGTGAAATTGTTAGCAGTTGAGAGGATATGCTGTATTCTTGCAGTTACTTATACTGAAGTCAATGGGATCTTCCAGGTGCACAGTTCTTTCTGAAATCAGGTCACATCTTTAGATTTCTAAATAAGGATTTTCAAAAGGACCTTGGCTCCATGACTGTCAGGTCAGAGCCCAAATCTGTTATTCCTTTCTCAGCAGCTTTGAGGATCCTTTCATTTTTTTTTCATCATTTGCTTCCCTCAGTTTCTGGTGAGATCGGCCAATGGCTGCCAAACCATCACAGGACGAAAGATATAAGGATCCGTCCACCCCTTGTACAACAGTGCCTCTCAGTTCTGTTATTTCCTTGCTCTTTCATTTCACTTTTCATATTTGCCCGTGTACCGCAATCTTACTTGTCACTGCATGTTCATAAAACACTCAATGTGCCGCTTAAATTGCCTTCTGTCAGGACCTAATTCTCAAATACTAGAAATAATCATTCTTGAGACTGTTTTTAGGTAGGGCGTCGTATAAACGGCAGTGCTGTTAATATAGCAGATGGATACAGATTGATGAAAATCTTCTCCTTACCATACATTTCTCCTACCTCTTTTGAAAGATTGGGACATTTTTTCTTTGGCTGACTGCTTTGAACTCCAGCTGAATACCAGTATGTAGCTGAATAACTTAAATGAACATCTTTTCCTTGCAATCGGGATGTAAAATTCCACAAGCAAGAGTCGACTTTTGAAGATAAACCTGTGCCCCAGTATCATCAGAGTTGTGAAATACTAATTATCTGTGTGTGCGTGTGCAGGTCACATATCTGTGCATGCACATCTGGTATTTGCATGCATAAGTTAGGCTTGCCCAATTGCACATGCCTGACTTGGAAAATCTGCCCTGTAGTTATTAGAAGATGTCATATATTTCTCTGGCACGTTATGAAACGCAGAGGAATGAACTCTTCCCCCCAAGATGCAAGCACAGACACACACGTGCTCCAGAGGTTTGTGTCCACCGAGGAGGAGTGCTTTATTTTCTTTGTAAGTGTTTGCCATTTGGGGAGGGAAGGGGGGTGAGAGCAGGTGTGAGAAATCAGGTAGGCTTTGGCTCCCTTTACCACAGACACAAGAAACAGATGGCTTAGGTCGGTGCTTGCTGAACATATGGAGCGAACACACTAGTTACCAAGCTAGAGCCTCAGCTGCACTAGCCAGTGCTTTCTGCTTGCCATTTAGCTGTGAATGCTTACTACATATTTAGAATATTACATCCTTTCTTCATTTTGTATTCTTCTTAAATATCCTTTTCCCTTTGGTTATTTTCCTCCTCTATCTTACGCTCTCTTCTTTGTTGCAGCCTCCTTCATTATTTTGCTCCTCATCTAAGTGGATGCTTAATTTTTGACTGTAGGCATCATGTGGCTAAGTTGCTAACAAAAAGGAGTGTGCCTCAAGTTTGCATTCATGTCTGCTTCTAAGGCAAAAGGAGGAAAAAAACCCTGAGAAATAAAAAGTGTAATAAGCATACCCCCTAATATTTGAAGCTGAGATGCAGGTGTACCAGAGTAAAGTACATAGGTTCATAAATCTTTCTCTTAAAAATGATACAAACTTTTTAACTTAGGAGCCCTTGGGGAGGAGAAAACTAAAAGGAGTGAAAACCTTCATACAGCCAGTACAAAAGAAGTGATTTGAGCTGTGAACTCAAACTCATTGAATTCTTTCGTAAGTCCCCATGTAAAAATCTAAAGACATGATAGGATTTTGAGGCAATCTGTTAGCTTCGGTGGGAGTTTCTTGGCCCTCAGCATCACTTACCGTAAATCAGTCTGATTGATTAGAGCCTGAACCATGAGTATAAATGCTTGAGGCACCCATTGATGAAAAACCTGGACTCGGTTATTACTGGCTATTTCTCTGTTGAAATAATGCAGTGATTGGTATGTTGGTGCAAGGCATCGGGCACGATGTTCTCCTGAGGTCCCTGCCTTTCTGCTATCTTTAAATATTTGAAAGAGATGAGAGAGAGTAGGAGAGAGTGGCCTCAGGCCATAGTGTAGCACTTCATGGGATGCATTTGGCCCTCAGGCCATATTCGCCTGTTTGTTTTTACTGAAAAGAAAAACCCTAGCAAATCCGGCTATTAATGAATGTCTTAAAAGCAAATGAGAAAAAGCTGGCGAGGAGATGGTAAAGCACTGAAGGTTTTGAGCACTGCTCTCCTCTAGGAGCTCTAAATTTGGGAGCGTGGGGAAGGGCTGCAGAGGATGCGGGAGCTGAGCTGGTCGAGGGCTGGCTTTGTGGGGTGCAGAACCGCACGCCTTCAACTCGTGAGCCACCGTTTGCTCCTCGGAGGGTTGGCTCACATGTACAGCTTTATCTTTCCGACTGTTCGAGTGGCCCTATGTCCTGTGCACATATGCTGGAGACCTGATTTATAATTAAGAGCAGCTGGCGGTGCTGCTGTCCAAAATAATTTCCCCTAGTGAAGGATTGGTGGAGAAAAATGCAGACAGGTTTTAGCCTTTTGTTGAAAGAAAGAAGAGGGGCCTTCATGCCGCGTACGGCCGGGGGAAGTTTATTGCATGCCTGAAGAGCCAAGAGGTGGGGATCTTCCATTTTATGAGTCCCTCCGCTGCTGTACCTGTGGTGAAAAAAAAATAAATCACCGTTGCCTAAAGGCAGCTTATGGGGATTCCCCATATAGCTTATTTAACACGTGCTGGGGACTGCTTCTGCTCTGGTAGTCTTCAGAAATGCAAACAGCAGAAAGATGGTAAAAACCCCCAAAACAAACAAAAGGCTCCCCCCGCAACCTTTAACCTAATTTCCCCAGATGTGCTTGGCACTTCTCTAGTCCGTCTACTAAATTCATAATGTGAAGGTTATTTTTATAGTGCTCATGGAAAAAAAGATTTTACATGGGGTCTGATATGGCTAACTGGACTCAAATGGAGTCCATGCATAATGTTGGTTTTTGGTAAGTGTAAGGGACGTTAATCTCAGATAATGACTTTTTGACTCTCAAATATGTATTTTTAGAGTGACTGAAGCAGATAATATAGTGAGATGTCTAGAAACATTTTTGGGTAGTCCACTTGGAATGGCTGCTGTTGCAACGTTACATCCCTGAGGGATGGTGGGAGTGCAAAGCCTTACCTTGTCTCTGCTCTGCTGCTTTCCGGGTTGTATTTAGATAAACTTTTCTTTTCTGCCTTGCTGTCTCTGAAGCAGTACAGGAGCCAGGGGAAGATGATGAGGCTGGCAGAGTCCAACTCTTCCAGGGGAAGAGTCCTTCTCCAGAGTATTTGGAGGAGAAGAGCAGTGCTGGTGGCCATTGCACTTCTTTGTACCCTTGCCCATGCATCTGTTGCGTGATTGCCGTGATCCTGGAGACCACGCTTTTTGGCCTCCTGTTTCTTTTCTTAGCTAGCAGAAAACCTGTCACAGGGTGTGCGAGCACAGGAGTGGCAGGGGGGGAGCTCCTCCTGCCTTGGGGCTGGTTACCTCATGGCTTCAGGGAGACAGCAGCATGGGGACTGTGGCCTTTAGGGGCTGGGGGAGGATGTGAACATCATAGAAGGACAAGTGCTTGACAAGCCTTTGACCTCCTGAAGGAAGATAATGATAAGCTAGTTTTTGAAAGAAACCATAGGGACATCTTCTTAGGGAGTAGGAGGCAGCGTCTCTCTAATTAGCCATTCTGTGGTGTGTGTGTTTCTGTATAAGGAACTGCAGGTTTTTGGAGAAAACGGAGGAGGAGTATCTAATTGTCATTCTGTGACTTGTCTTGGAGAGCAGCTTCTCCTCTTTTTTGAGAGTTTTTACCATGAGTAAACACTATTGTAAGTGAGGTGCTGTTGTTAAACTGAGCCAGGGATATCCTGTGCCCTCAAACAGCGTCGCACCCTCAAGGGTAGCAGCAGAGTTGACCAGCTTCTGCCTTTGTGGCCCCAGCTTCCAACCAGGGCAGTTTCACCCCCTCTCTAACTGGGCACACCCAAGCAAACACCAAACAAATCAGCTAAACGAGGGAATTACATTCTCCTAGCAGCCTCAGGACGACTTTTCACCTAGAGTGAATTGTGTGTCCAAGGAAGGACTACTCAACAGGGTTAAGCCAATATATAATTTTTTTTATACATATATATTGCTGGTTTTGTGGCGTGTGCCACTGATGATGTTTATGTGACCTCTGGTAGTCACCAGAGCACGATGGTCAGTGGCTGTCTCTGCTCTGCTGAGTGCCAGGTGGAGGCTGAAAGCTTGGACTGCAGCACAACTCAAGTCAAGCAATAAGGTTATGCATTTACTGTAACGTGATTTATGCAGGCCTCCATGGTGGGTATTAAGTTGGCTCAAAAAGGATGCTGTCCTTTTTCTGGGCATTCAGCTCTGCCATATAAATATGCTATTCAGGTCTACTAAGTTTTTATAAAATGCTGTTTCTGCCAGAATAGCTAACAGGGCTTATCCAGCAGTGACACTTCAATAGCAAAATGTTTTGTGAATGATTTTTTGTTTTTCTCTCCTGCTGTGATCCTAAATATTTTTACAAAAGTATGTTTGAGAGATGTATTCACTTGGAAGGGCTTAGAAAAGGCAAATTAAGAGCTAAATTTGATATTCACTGACGTAGTCTATTTTCATTAACTTGAAAGTTATGATGCATGTATGACTCTGTTCAGATTGAAAGCACACGTTTGCAAATACTGCTATAAAGCTCAATTCTTCAATCCAGTTAAAAAAAGGAGTGTTGTTACAGGTGGCTGACAAGGAGGCAGCAGTTTGTCCACCAGTTATATGCTGATGTACAGTGGAGCTAATAGCATTAATAGAAGGAGCATTTTCAGCTTGCAGATGTGATGTAAAACACTAGATTTGTCAATAATTGAATTCTGAAACAAACATTCCAATTACTAAGGCACTGTAGCTTTTGTTCATGTGATGGGCAGGCAACAGTTCTTGCTTGTACCTGTCCCTACTGATTATTGTTATGCGTACTTAAAGTTCCTCTTTATTTTTGCCATTTTCATAACAACTGCATTATGATGTGACATATCTTTTCCAGATATTTTGCTTGAATAAATAAGTAGGATATTAAATTCAACTAGGGTATTAGATTATAAATTAGTTCTGTAACAGGCGTCATAATGTTATTTAGATTTTCAGTTTACACAGACCTTGTAGCAACTCCCAAGAGCTATGCTACAGAATTAGGGGAAGATGTGAGTTGATGTAAGAAAATTGGTTTTGGTAATATGCTGATGTCAGTAGAGTTTTGCTGTGTGGAAAGATATTTAAATTAACATTTTTACTTACTCCATTGTACAAACTAAAGATTGGTAATGATTTCAAATTACTGATGTGTTGGCGTTTGGACTGTGCAAACATGACCATAAATGTCTTTTCCCTCATAGCGTGATATTTATATCATGAGTTTGTGTACGAGTTTTATTTTTTAACAAACAGAGTAACGTATTCCAATCTTCACTGTAACATAAGCATTTCATTTCATGTCAAGAGAATGAAAAAATTGAAGAGCATTTTTAGATGAAAAAAACCCAGGCTGGCTAACAGGTACAGAGCTCTCTGTGTCAAGGAAGAAAGCACAGACTTACAGTGCCAGTCTTGAATAATTGTATCATGATTAGCAAACACAGTGACACCGTATTGGTGAGAGAGATGTGAAAAAATGCACATTTATAAGTACATTTATTAATCAGATGGATGGTAATGGTAACCCGAAGAGAGAGCTTCTAAATAAAAAGATTTATAGCTGCTTACATAGGTATTCTGTAAATATGGGAATCCATACCCACTGTGATGTTTTATATATTCAGCGCGAGAGTAAAGGTCAAAAATAACTGCAAAAGGAAGTAGGTGTCCTCCTGAGCCATTTTCTGAGATGATGGACAGCAATATTGGTAGGGGTCTTAATTAAAATCAAACCAAACAAAAACCACCCCGGTTGCTTTTAATAGTGAGGAGTACCAGAGTAAGGCAACGGATTATCTCCTCCTCCAGAGAAAACTGGCAGATGGAGAAAATGGATGTGCAGGTATCAGCAAGATTGCCTGGAAACCCCCTCTGCTGCCTGTCACTGAGGTGCTGTTTCAGTCTTCCATCAGGGCTGCAGTGAAGCAATTCAGTACCCAGGGCTGAAGGTGGATTTTGTGCCCCTTCTCCCCTTCTCTTTTGCCTCCTCCCAACCCCTGCTGCAACAGCATCAGCAGAAGTCGGTGCTGAGTGGGACGTTATTCAGGAAAGCTCTCCCGATCACTTGTTTGAACAGCAGATAATAATAGCCAAGTTTTTGTTTCCTGCAAAATATTGTGGTCTTCCCCAGGAAGAGGAGATTGTAATGGAGCTACGCAGCTCTTTTTAACCCAGCTGTAGTTGCTCATATACCTCCTATAGCCCTGGGAGCTGTCAGCCCCAACTTACTGCATTCCCAAACTGGGCATGTGGTGCCAAACAACAAAATTGGTCTAAATTGGGAGTAATTATGGTGTGATAGGACTCTGGAAGTTTTGTAGGAAGAATGAGAGCAGGCGCAGACTCAAGGTCCTTCTGTACAGGTCCTTCAGGTTCCATCTGCCCGCTGCCCAGAAATCTGAATGCTTTATGTTGTGGGCTCTTACAGGTACCCCAGGCTGAGGACCTGTTCCTGCAGCTCTTACCTTGTCTTCTGGGTTCAATCTGCCTTCACCAAGAAGCAATTCCCCTCTTGTTGGCTCACCACCATGATTTTCTAGATGAATGCAAAGCTTAGCTCCTGCTGACATGCAGTAGATGTGGTTCTTTGCTTTGGTAGCTGCTAAAACTTACTCCATAAACATACACAAATAGGTTAATGGGCGCTGCCAGCTACATGACCTTTGATGACTGGGCTGCTTAAATAAGTAAGTGGCTAAATCTGAATTTAGGAGCTAAGAATAAGGGGTTTTTTTCTTCCCCCCCCCCCCCCCCCCCCCCCCAAATGTCAGAGGGATATCCTAATGCTGCACATCAGTTGATAATGCAGACATGCTCCTATCTAGTGTTTCTGTGCCAATTCATGAGTCCGGGCATGCTTTTATATGCAAAACATGTCTGGAGCCCATATTCCTTGTCGCATCATGGACATACAATGTACACCCACTATTTGGAATGTGATTTGTCATCTAAATGTAGCTGGTGTTAGAGTCTGAATGTCTCGTTACTGTGAAACGTTTTGCTGCTTTTAAAACAACTTGAACAAAGAGAGCACTTCATACTGCACTTTGATGTGTGTCTTTATTGAAAAAGCTCCTCTCCATTGCCGAGGCACTGAAGCATTTGCATTAAGTGATACAGGAGATGCCACAGCAATTTCATGAGAATTACCCTTTGCAATGAATGTTAGATTAAACACCTAAGTAAAATCCCTTGAAAGTGGCCAGAAGATAAATTAGAACAGAGCTGTACCTAGGTACAATTAAATTATGTACCTTCTTTTAAAGATTGTTTTTAATTGATTTGGTGCATACTCTTTAGTTAGTTAATAACGAGTGTTGTACCTGTGGCTATATGATCACTCATGTGAGTTAGATTTACAGCACTAAGAAACTCCCTTTATCAAAGAAAACAATTTCATAAAGGGGCTGTCCCATCTCGCTGCTCTGATAATGTGTCTGGACTGTTTTCTGATTAGTGCTCCAGTCTTACACTAGTATTAAAGATGTTCTTTAGCAGATAAAGGTAGGGTTATCACATCATTTTAGCAACCTAATTTATTCCTTGCTTGCACACTACAGCAACTTCGATGTCAAACCACTCCTCTCCATTAGCGTTTCTACACCACTGCAAGAATGAAGATAGGAGGGAGATGAGCATTGGAGAAAAAGAGGACACAGATACAGGATAGAAAAATGTGGAGGAAGGAGTTGCAAGTAGCTGGAAATTTTGCCAGGACAGAAATTTCTCTTTTTACTTCTGAGGAAGCTTGAATCTAAATGGTCTTTATAACTCCCAATGTAGCTGATAGGAATTACAGATCTTCAGTACCCGTCAGTATTGGACATTAATGTCATCGTTTGAAGGTTATGCTAGGTGTTAATTTTTAACTTTGGCCCAACTTCTGTATGTTCCCTTCCAGTTCTCACCTGTTAACATTTTACCAAACCTACATCTAAACTGAAATCTAAGAGAAGAATTTTCAAAGCCCTGTATCTGAAGTTAGATACCTGTATTTGGAAATGTTACGATGATCAACAGAGAGAAGGAGGTCTTTCCGTAGCAAGGGGCACACACACCACAGATCAAGAGAAAAAGAGGTACAGAACCTGGGAGGAGAGGAAGGGTCTGAGGTGGACACCCGTCATTGCTCACCCAAGTCCTGCCACAGGAAGAGGATAAGACTGGCCCACAACAAGCCAGCTGCAGCCTGAGGCGGACATTGTGGAGCCCCTTCCAAGTAGTTTTCTACACAGAAGTGCTAAGAGGTCACAGTGACAAGAAAGCGTCTTTGAGGTTGCTGTGGTTACTAATTGTGATGACTAATTCTGGTTACAAGCTTCTGAACTATAAGGGTAATGGCCCATCCTGCAGATCCGGCAAGGAGAGGATTCCTCTCTGGGGAAATCTTAAAGGTTTTCTCTTCATAGTCCTGCTTGGATAGCTGTGTATATGAGCATTGCCTCAAATTTGGGCTCAATGAGGACGTGTTTCTTGTCTTCATTCCCTCTTGGATTTTAAAAAAAGCCTTCGAGTTACACATTTAAAAAAAATTTCGGATAATGATCTCAATCTCTAAAAGGAGAATCTAAATGAAAAAAAAAATTCACCTAACAATTAGATAGCTAATGTTTGCATAATTTTAATTATCACACATTGCAATTATTTCTAATTCATTTCAGTATACAAATCACTATTTTATATATGGCATGTTGTTAATGTTTACTACTATAATTACTAATTTGCAATATAAGGCAGCAATTTTATAGTTATTCAGTTATGTATAATTATTATGTCAAATAGGAGATGGCAATTAACACTGAAATGTATTAGAAATGATTGTACTAAAATTGGTCTAAGAATATTTGACACGTACTTGTCATGTAGTGGAAGATGGGTTACATTTTCCTACTCTTTTCCCCTTAACCATGCTTTTAGACAATGTATTTATTTGAGATCCCAAAGGATTTAATCCTGCAGAAATTCCTATTTCACCATCACATTGCCCAAAGAGTTAGAGCTAGAACTAATGAGCCAAATCCAGGGAGTCTTCTGTACCTAAACCTCGTGTGAGGCTTCAAGGTTTAGGTGCCTTGTTCTACATAAGCATTTCAGAAAGTCCCTGCTTCAGTGGCTGCTTAAAAAGATGTTTATGTTCTGCAGCTGCCCATAGCTCCAAGTCTTTAAAAGAGATAATCAGAGGGAGTTTTGAGCTGTCACGCTGGCCATGCCTTAGCAGGAAGGTGCCAGCCTGCAACTGGCATCCCTGGGTGCTGCCAGGAGCTGAGGTGATGCCCCTGTGCGATGGCAGAAAGAGGCAGGGTGAAGAAGAGGGTACCAGAGCTGCTCACGGTGGCCCACATTATACTTCATACATCCCGCTGAAACCACGCAAGGCACAAAGTAGCGTGCATTGCATCTTCAGAATGGTAGTGGTAGTATTGTGTAAAAATTTGACCAGAAAGTGGGAGAGCTGAGGTCTGAGTCCTCTTCGGGAAGGAGGTAATCAACAAGGTATCTCCTGTCCCATGGGAATAAACCCTAGTGCAGACTCCAGTTAGAAGTTACCTTAACTTTCTTTGCTGAAGCTGGGCTGCTGTGCTGTTAAGTGCAAGAGTTGGGAGCCAGGAGGAAGTAGGCATCTGAAGGGTTGTGGCACGTCTAGGGTGGGAGAGACTTGACCTGGGACAGGGTTTGGAACTCCTCACTCCACAGGTAGGCCTAATGCAGTGCAAAAGGTGTAACAAAGCTGCTCTTAATATATAAAAATTTACAGCCTTAAATCATCTAGAGAATCCTTAAAGAGGAGAGGAAAATCCTGATTCATGCAGAATCTAAATTAGCACTGTCACTTAAACAAACTGTGGCAAAGTAGTTCTCTGTGACAATTCTTTTTTTTTTTTTTTTTTTTTCTCCCCTGAGGATTTAAAATCTGGGCTACTCTAAGCCCTGCTAAACAAAATTCGTGGCTGTACATCTTAATAAAGCAAGGAAGAGCGCACAGCGTGTCAAACAAATTCACCTCCTTCCTTGGTTTAAGTGTAAGGCTGCTATAACGGCACATGGCAGGGGGAGATCCAAATAGGGCCCTCGGTGTGTTAACACAGCATATTGACTTATATCAGTCCTTTTGCCTGGTTTAAAATTGATCCCCTTAGAAAAGTTAAATATCACCTATGTTTGTAGATTGCTAGACAGCTATTAAGATAATGCTTTTATAAATACAGATGGTGCCCTTATCAAAATTACATGGCAGTAAATAGATGCCAGTAGAAATAATATGACACTTTGATTAGCTAATAAAATGAAGCGCAAATAGAATGGGGATGCTAAGTTGCTCTGACAGTTTTCATACTGTCTTATTTATTGCTTATTTAGCTTTGATAAGTTTCTATTACAGTTTTTGCTTCTTAAGCAATTCCTTTGAAGTTTTAATTTTTAAACAGTAATCTGTATTTTATTGACTTGGGTGGAAAATCCTCATTGTCAATAAGCTCTTCATCATAATAGTAAATGTTATCATTCTTTTTAAAGTGAATTGATAATAGGCCAAATTGCATGCTCTAAGTCATGGAGATAAAAGTGGCAAAGGGTGCCAATTAATATTTTACATGAGAATTATTGATTAGAGCAAATTCTTGCTGGAAGTTTGGCAGGCAGTATTGGTTCACTGATGCGGTGGCTTTTTATGCCATGGGAGATACATTGAAAGTCTTGTATCAGTACATCGAATGACAACAGGAAAATTGTACAGGTGGACTATTATGCTTTGGTGACTGACTGACTTACTTATACTATAGTCTAAGTACTTACGACGAGAGTCTCAGTTGTTCAAAACTGATGTAACTCTATCAGCTTCAGTAGGATTGAGACATGGTCTGGTCATTTTTAAATCTGCTGATAATAGAGATGAGGGAAATACTGCCTGATGTTGGAGGTGTATTGGAAAAACCTGCTCATTGATGCAGTTGTTCTTGGGATTGTTCATGGCAGTGATAATTGAGAAGCAGAGACAGGAGGTGAGAAAAGTACAAATAGTATGTGGGTCATTAACATGGTCTCACCAGCAGAATGCTGACCAATATTTCTGCCTTTTTGGTACCTAACAAAATTTGACTTAGTAACTTGAAAGCAGAAAATGATTATAACCTGCCACAGGTTTTAAAATCTTCTCAGAAACTTTTGGTTGCCCCTGCTTTGTCAGAGAGTACAAGGTTCAGTTTTGTCTTTTGGTGCAACCTGTCACTAATAATAAGCCTGTGGTATAGCAGTGCTCCCAGTAAATGTGATGAACTAGATCTCCTCTTCCACTTCTGGAGATAAAGAAAGGTCTCTGTGCCCGTATTCCTGTGCGCGGTGTTTTCTTCTGCACCTTGTGAAGCAGCAGTGCTGTCGCTAAACACGACACCCAGTTCTTCTTGGTCTTAATAATTATGGCTCTGACATGATCACTGGGCCTGTAGCCAGCAGTTTGGCACAACCTCCAGGGGACCAGCCATCGGTCAGATGGAGAGAAGGGAGTGAGCATCCTGGCTGCCACGCTCTTCCGGAGCCACACTGAGCATGCGAGTTCAGAGTTCTGTAGCCCAACTATGGCTCCCCTGCCCTTAAGCACAATAGCATTTTCTTCCTGTCTTTAAAGGACCTGCCTACAGCCAGGGCTGGGCTTGGGGGATGAAAATTTGTCTTCTCACGTTTAGACAGTTGAGGTGAGGATGCACAACTTGTGTAAAGACTGTGGACTGCATGGGACGTTTCCACCTGTTGCATCCTCACTGGGAAATGTCACTGGAAAAGGAAAAGGCATCTTTTAGATTATTCCGCTTAAGGCCCCTGCCATCAATGTTCCTTGCAAAGGAGGTTGGTTTGGGGCTATGAGAACACTTTACTGCGATTAATCCTACAGATTTAGCCCAAATGTTGCGAATAGCTCATTGTCAGAGAGCAGGCGGGACACATATCTAGTTGCCAGATGGAAAAATCCTTTTAGGTGTCCAGGCACCGGCTGTGTGGGCCTAATGGAATCATGTTGCTGTTTGTGCTTTCACCTTTTGTTATAAAAATTTAAAAACCTATTTTCCAAATAAATAAATTTAAGAAATCCCAAACCATAACAAAACCCCCCTTCAGATTTCACATCTTTATGGCTATATTGTCAACTTGATGCATGAGGTTTTAGCTGTGCAAATCCCTTTAATGCAAGTGGGAGTTGTACAGCTAAAGATTTACACGTTGACTTTAGAATAATATTCCTTCATCTCTCTTTCTCTCTTTTTTTTTTTTTTTCCTTTCTACCTATTGATTCCCTCACCAGATTTTCCCTTTTGCTCTTTAATGAAAAACACAGGCTAATTCAGTGGTTCTCCTTCTGTAGCGAGAGACAGGCACGATGATCCCTTCCTACTCATGGAACAGGTGTAAGTTCACGGGAGTGATACATGAAGGTAGTGATAATAAGTGATTATTGAGGTGATAGTGAAAATGCTTTATCTCATCAGGGATTCCCACCCAAAAAAAGTGTGAAACAATTAATGCTGCAGAACCTCATGTCAGTGAAGAAACTTTTTTTTTTTAAAAACAGGTTTTTTTCCAGGATGACTGTGTCAGCCTTTCTGGCTAAAATTTCCTTCACTGCTTATAAGTAATGTGGTTGACACAAACAGATGTACATAAATCTAACATTTCAAGGAAGATCATGCCATATCCTATCTATATGACAGGGCAGAATTTGAACAGTCTTGTGCTAGCCTGTGGGCATAATGCAAATTCTCTGGGCTGGAGAGGCTTGCTTTTGCTCCAGAATTTCAATTGGTTGTCACCTCATTTTTAAAAAATGGGCTCACTGTACATGGCTGGGTTATAGAGGTTTCTTTTCTTCTCTTAGGAGGTGATGAGTGACCTAAATGTTGAGTCCTTTGGCACTGTGAACAATAAGAACCCCTTTGTCCCCAATTTATATTAGAAAGTGCATTCTCTACATCTTCTTTTGTCCAGAGAGTTTGCATTGCTTCCCAGTATACAACTTGGGAGCAGTATATTATCCATGTAGCAGGATATGCCATTAGGTGTTTTCTTTTTTAATCTAAGGGAAAAGGTAGGAATTGTCACCCTTCTGGGTGTGGTGATAATCTTACTCAGCCCCAATCCTTGTCAAAACCAGAGCACAGCCCAGGTGGAATTCAGAATACTGCAAGGAAGGCATTTTGCCAAAGTGTTTGTCTACAGAATGGCAGAGATTAAAGCCCTTCTAGCTCTGATTGGATTACCATGGACCAGAAGCACTTTAATCTCTACCACTGTGGCTTTGGGGGAAGCCAGTGATTGAGACGTGTGGCGGGACCATGCTGAAGAAGCGGATGACTGCGCTTAGCTCTTTAATCTTCTAGTCCTGTGCCTGCAGTAGAAAAATATTTAACTGTTGCAGCAGAGAAAGAGAAATACGTAGTGAGTAGTTATTTTACCTTTTACCGCGCAAAGAAAATACAAATTGCACTTTCTCCCCTCCAGAGTTGTGGAAGCAGCCAGTGTGCGATAGTCTGACTCAGAGCAGCCTGAGCCCCAGCTCAAAACACAGTATTAGGTAAGCTGGGGGTGGAGATTAATGTAAGCACATAATAGCCAATACTGCAAATGAAAGGTCTCGGTAACCTAGTACCATGTCTCAGACCAGCAGCAGATGCCAGTGGAAGGGTATTGAGACACAGTATATTTAAAGTGACTTTTTTTCCCCCAAGGCTGACAATAGTCAGTGTTTTCTGGACGCTTCTTGAATAATTTTTTTTAAATGCTGTATCTTGTGCACGAGAGTGGCTGCAAACAGCTATTCAAGAATGATTCCAAATATAGGAATGCCCTTTTGGAGACGGGAGGAACACAGAAGCATGAAATACTAAAACCCAACTTTGGATGATATACAGGTCAG
Organism: Balearica regulorum gibbericeps; assembly: GCF_011004875.1. NCBI lineage: Eukaryota > Metazoa > Chordata > Aves > Gruiformes > Gruidae > Balearica > Balearica regulorum. The sequence continues at coordinate 62,549,272 of NC_046187.1, forward strand.
TAAAGGGATAGGAATAACAGTGAAAAATAAATGGGGATCTGAGCAATTTCTCTTGCTCAAGTCTCAGTCAAGAAAGGACACATTTAGTAAAGAAAACAAGATATGGGTGAGGTGGTTAAACTTGTCATGAGAGATGTGAAATGTGCCTTTTGTGCCTGACCTAGAGCAGGCTGTCTGACTGGTGGGATGCAGGATGCTGTGGGAACCGAAAGGTGTCCTTCTCGCTTATGTAAAGGTCCCCAACACAACTTCAGCTTTGGGCGCCTGCCTAAGTTATTTTGGTGTTTCTAGAACAGACTACCCCAGTCCCCCGAGAAAGAAGCTGGGGGATGCTGCGAGACTGACGTAGTCTCCAAAACCTGCCGGTAAGGTTACGTATTCATTGAGTAGCAAATGGCTCCACATGAAGAGACAACCATCCTGGCAAGCAGTTTCTTGAGCTTTCAGCACTAACCTGCCTTGTGCTGGGGTGTGAGGGCTGGAGGGGAAGCAGGGGGATTCACCCGTACCAGTAAAGGAAATGGAAGGCGCTCTGAAAGGCTGAGACAGGCTGTGCTCAAACAGGCAGGAGTGTCATGGGGCTTCAGTGGAGCTTAGTTCACCAGAAAAACACAGCTCTCAAGAATGGAAGAAGTCTTAATTCCCATTTTCATTTAGCATTAGGAGTCTGGTTCTTCAGTGAACTGGCTGCACATTCAGCCTTTGTAAAAATACGGACAACTTCAATTGGAAGCGTGTCTAATGCCATGTAGATGTCTTTAATTTTTAAATGATCCTTCAGACTGTGAGGGTAAAGCTCTGTAATCCTTATGTTTTATATGCTATTGTGCCAGCCTTTCATGGTGAGAAGCTAAATATTTTTGTCATTTTAGTTAGTTTATATATGCTGTTCTTGGTTTGCTGGCAAAGTGAATTGTCTGATGTGTCCCACCCCTGATGCCTGCATTTGGATGCAGGATAGAGTGAAATGAACCCTATAAGCCAAATATTGAGTTCCTTTCCGTGCTTTTATTAGCTTTTACTTGGCAAATTCTAGTGGCTTTTGTAGAGAACATAACATTGTAAAAACTGTGGATGTTTATGGAAAGCACAGCATAACTTAATAAATACAGTATACATGTTATGAGAATGGATGCTCTTTCACTAAGTGCAGAAGCTACATATGGTGCTGATAGCAAATGCCATATGTTTGTAGAAGGGGCTACATTTGTACAGTGCCTTTTTCTGAGACCTACTAATCTGTGAAAAATAACAATTCTGTTTAATACTGCTGTTTGTGGCCCCTTGGTTTTGTTTTTAAACTTCTATGAAATGTATGCAGTCAGAACGGACTTGGACACATAGGTCTGTGCTCCTCTTCAAGGCCACTTAATCCTAACAGTGCCCATCTGGAAGATCCAACATGCCCCTTACCCTAATCATGATGCTACAAAATTAGGCTGTTGCTTGTATTACTCTTCCTGGCACTCCAAATGATGAGTGCCTAGCTGTCCCGTGACACAGCTCCCGAAGGAAAGTACTCGTCACCAGTGTCACCTACGGCCTGCTGGCAGTGGTGCTCTCACAGGAGACGTGTGGTTGAATCTGGGCTCTCAGGCCAGGAAGAGATTTGAACCAGGTGTCCCACCTTTCTGTTGTCCTAACCACAACATCTCCTCTGCTTCTGTACACCCTTGGGACCTATGCATCTGCCTCTGCGTTGCAGATTCCCTTTTGGGGCCAACTTTCTAAAAATGTATGCCTTGCAATGCCTAACTTCCAGGTGCCCAAGCCCTTTATGGGATCCAACCTGCAGCCTAAACCTGCTGAGTTAGTTAGACACCTGATCAGATAGCAACCATTCCTCATATGGTCACCACTTCCAGGAATGTCCCTGGCTTTTTAATCTAATGATGTTTGGATTAACTAGATCTCTCCCTGAATGTATAATGCATAAATAATGCACAGCTGCTAGCAATTCTTGGCATCTTTAAATTAGTATTTTTATTTGTTCATTGAAGAAAAACATTTGGAAATAGTCATGTAAGTAATTTGGTTGGGCAGGCTTTTTAGCAGTAGGCAATAGAGAGTTAATGCTGCACGTTGTCAGCTGCTTTCAGTTTTGAAGACGTTTCGGATTCAGAAGACAGCCATATAGAAAAGAACGTTATGTTAATGTGACAGCAATCACAGACACTGCTATTGAAAACTCACTGTTGCTCTCCCCTCCAAAATTAACATCATAACCTTATGTCAGTGACTCACTATTATCCTAATACCTGTTTTTGGATTCTGTCCAGTCCCATTAGATATCCCCGTGTTGATTGCTCTGTTACTGGTGAATGTTAATTGCCTCCAAATCTCAGCGGAGTTCAAAAGCTTGGGGAAAAAGTACTGACTGGTAAAGCTGCTAGTTTTATTAACAGGCAAGTAAATAATAAATCTGCTCAGAGATTTGAGTGAAGTGCCTGAGACATGAGATATAAACAGCTGATCTCACATCTTTCTTTGCATGTCTATCATAGGTTAGTAATGAGATAGCAGAGTAAGCCATACTCACTTTGAACATTGAAAGGGTATCAGTAGTGCCTGTCCACAGTCGGTGTACTTTAAGAGGTAGTCAGGCTCCATGTCCTTCCCGTTCGGATTCTCGTCTGCTTGACATTAAATGATGCCCTTTATTACCTTTTAAGATGCTTTTTAGAGTAGAGTGGGACTTTTTAATTGAAATGATGATGTCAAAATATGGTTATAGCAAGGCTTGTCACACATCATTTAATATTTTCCCTCCTCCTGGTAATGCATATTTATGATTTTTTTATAGAGAAACTTCTCTTTGCTGCAAGGGAGAGTTGATGGAGAGTGGATGATAAGTATATGGTCTTTATAACTTGTCCACTTTTTTCTGTTTGTTTTAATCACAGAGTTTTAAACAAAAGCCCTGCGTGCCCCCCCTTTTCCACACCAGAAATCTCTAGATGGAAAATCCCCAGTATAATCCCATTATGGGTTTGTGTCTTGTAACGTATTTTGTGGTTTAGGTACCTCTTCCAGTAGTTTTTAGTTTGTAAAAATGTTGGTAGCACTTACAGAGCTGAAATAGGTGATGTGAAGAATATACTGTAATCACATACTGCAGAATAATTACACATTTTATATCACTGGTTTTCAGTTGGTAGATAATATTTAATCTCCTAGTAGAGATCTGTAATGACTCATTTTAGACATTGACCCTCTAACTTCATTTCAGGAACGAAATATTTCCTAATCCAGTAATGTCTGTCTATACTATCATGTCATGTAGATAAAGAAAAGCAACTCCAGGCACCCACTGCTAGATTGCCTAACAAAAATAAATGTCAGCAGGTGAATTGCTTGCAGAATGCTGGGCTGAAGTCAAACGTGAGCTGAACGTGTGTTATGGCTGTGTAAAATCTGTGTTAGAGCAGGTGAAGTGAAGTTGCTATTATTGTTATTTTAAGTGATTGTTAGGCTAATATAATGAAAAGCATACCCAATCTTAACTTGGATTACATTGACCTGATAGGCATAGTGTGTCCAGATTAACATGGGTTCTTTAAGCAGTGTAAAAGTGATTCAGTATCCATGCCAGTGGTGAAAATGCAAACAGAAGCCAAGAATTTCATTGTGAGATGTACTCCAGAGAAACCGAACCAGAACAACGAAGATGAGAGAGAGAAGCAGAATTTTTCTTGTTCTGGAAATGAGTTCAATAAGTAGTGTTTATTATTAATATACTTGTGAGCATTTGAGCCTCATCCATGTTTTCACCAGATGTAGTAAAATATAGATACAGAAAACGAGCACAGCACCATACACTGTAAAGTGAAGATGGTGGGTGATTGAAATAAGCTTCTCCAGCCACACTGAAGCACATAAGTAGCTGCCAGGATTTCACAGCTTCTGAGCATTAAGAATGTCCCATTCATTTCCATGCTGAAAATGTTGGTCACGATCTCCTGTAGCTGGTCAATGTCTCTCACTGTGAAGATACACTTTTCCTATCAATCCCCGTTTCACTGCATCCCTCCACTTCTGTTCACATTTATGAAGAATGTCAGCAAAAGGAAGGACTCGGCATGTTATATTTTATAAACACTTTTACGTTTAATTTTTCAGAGTCCACAATAACACAGACTGTATGCAAAGGCACAAAAAAAGAAAATGAATAAAAGATTATTTACCATTTATTTAGTTTTACCAAGTTAGTATTTTGCTTTGTGTATATATAAATGTATATCTAGAAATGTATTCATATTTATTATTAAATCATATTTCTGTAGTTGTCCTGTAGCCCTGAAGCATGTGCTTGTCCCTGAAGTGAGAGGAATTTTATTTCTGTAAGTAGCATGGAGTGGGGCTGCCTGTGTTTGCTGTAGGTTTTGTGTCACGGTTTTAGTTCCCATTTTCCCTCTTGGATTCAAACAGCCCCGACATCTCTTTCTTTCTCTGCGCCCCGCTACTCAGAGGTTCCTGGCTGAAATGAATTTCCCATTTCTGCCATGGCAGTGCTGGCCGAAGGAGAAAGCCGTGTGTCTCTGTGTGTGCAGCAGGTAAGGTAACGAGGAGTTACTGCCCATCTCTGCCTGCATTCCCGTGTCATTTCTGCTGGTAGGTGTTAGCTCAAGCCACGGGATAGAAAAGCCTGCACCAAGCTGAAAGAGAGGAAGGTGGCGTGTCCTACTTGACTGCCATTAGGACATGGAGATGTAATACCAGCTTGTTCAGTAGGAGTTCATCTTCGATCCTTAGAAATGTTATCCTTTCTGCCGAGTGCAAGCACTCTGCAGTGCTGTGAACACTTGGCTCTAAAAATGAAACAAAACCCCAGGTGCGGTAGTTCAGCGTGGGTCAAATTCATCTTAGATGTAAACATCACCCTGCATTTGCATAAATGATAAGAGTTTATGCTAGGGATTAATTTGGCCCAGTGACTCTGCTGAGATGAAATTCTTTGTGTGCTTGTGGATTATGGTGTCAAGAGAGGGGATCACTGCTGCTGGAGAGTGTCTACGAGAAATAGGCCAAAAATAGAATAATTTCCATAGCTCAGGAAAAAACCCCATAGAATCATAAAAAGTAATCAGCTGTTGGAAAGAATGAATTTTGTGCTCCTAATTTGCAGAAATCCCAGCAGTTGTTACTGTGCCCAACCACTTTCTAATACAATAAAATATAATTACATAATTAAATACAATATAGGATTTCCATAATAGGGAACTTTATTTCCTTGTCACAATATGTGAGTTGCCGCGGTTGAAGCTCATAGTTGAGCACTGTAACTATTATTAGATGCTAACGTATCATGTACTAGGCAGGATTCTCCTGCAGGGGCACTTCCCGTTCTGGGCAAGAATTGTTTGCTGTAGACAGTGGAAGCTTTATGGGAGGTTGGCTAGATGTACCTTTTGGATGGAGAAGTGTCTTATTAACCATGGTTTACTTTGTTAACTGTCTCCCATTGCTGTTTGTTTGGACTGATGCAGTGTGTCTGTTGCTAAGCCTGGGACTTGCTGCAAGCTCAAATTCAAGTGAATGGTGAAATAGGAATTTTCTTAGAACCCGATTCCCCATTGCTGATGCCAGTGGAAACTTGAATAATTAGAATTGCAGAAGCAGGCACTTAAACTTAGGTACAATAGAGTCTCTGTTTAGGTGAGTACTGTCTGTTGTGATACGGAAGCATTAATCCTAGTTTTATTGTCGTACTTCCATTTGGACAGTCGTTTGTGTGAAATTCTGCAGTAGACGAGATGATTGGTTTTAGCTAGCAGAAACAGTTGATAAACATCTGGATCCAGTGCTGAGCACTGTTAACAGGAAAGATAATCATGGAGGTGGGATTCTTGAAGCTTACAGAACTTCAATGCGTGAAGCATTTTTATTGTTTATATATTTGAGGTCAGACAAAAGGAATTACCTGGCCTTTGGCATTTTTTTGTACAAAATGCATACAAAAGGGAAAGAAAAAAACCTGGAAGTTAGATTTAAGAGGAAAGAAATGAAGCCATGTGAGATGCAATATAGTATCAAAATAATTGGGTACGTAGCATCATCTTGAAAATACTGATCTTTTTGTGTTCAACCAGATACATGTAAAGGCGAACATGAAGTGCTAAGTTGAGATAAAATAACAGTTTTGGTTATGTACAGGATAGCAATGGTAGCTTCTGATTTTGCTCTGAATTTCTCTTTCAATCCCTTTGCTCCATGCAAGCTTCTGCCCTTGCCCCTTTTCCACTCTGATCCACTTGCCTTCATTTGTTGCAGTTCATCAGTGGCCTAGTCCTCATCTCATTAAAATCGATGGCAAAGCTATTACTGACCTAGATGATGCAGGAGAAATCCCAGGTCTACAATTCCTTGCTTATCCTAATCAGTCAGGCCATCATCATTAATTTAATGTAACTTAAAATCCATCAAAACACAGCATACTTTTAGTTTACCTGTGAACACATGAAGTGCATAATCCTGAGCCTTCAAGCAGAAGCTTGTGTGCTGAGTTTCTGTGTAGCCAAGAAGGTGCCTTGCTTGTATTTCAGCTTTTCTAACCATAAGAGATTGAAAAGACTTTGGGGTTGGTGTGTTCTGTTTGCAGGCTACGGAATCTACTGATTTTTGAGTAATCTGCGTAGATGTGCGTGTAGAGTACTTTCACAGTCATAATCTTGAATAGTTCAAATTTAATTATGATGAGAGAACCTGTACTTAATTTATATGTAAAATTAAAAGAAAATATGAAGGAGCTAATCCTATTCTGAGACTGACTCCAAATATTTCTGAGCTAAAATGTTTGTAACATAGAAATCTTATTAAAATTCCTGTTTCTACACATTTTAGTAGTAATTGGGTTTAAAAATTGCAAGAGTGTAGTTTCATTTGACTGAGAGAAGAATTATGAGACTGTAGACAGACTAACTGCAGTTTTAACAATGCTAAAATCCATTATAAATCAGAAAAGGAGGGAAAAAAGTACGCATGCCATAATAATAATTTATTTGACGGTGCTATTGAATATACATACAGCTCACAGATTATGTGTTTCTAGTATACTAAGAATAAGAAGGGTAAGCACAGGAACATTATTTTTAATATGATGATGCAATGCTAAAGAGGAGAGAAGTTTTTGGAATGATAATCAGGCTGCCGGAGCACCATGTAACACTGACTCCTGGTTATGCAGCCTCCCACACCAGCTGCAAAAAAAAAAAAAAAAGAGACAAAAAAGTGAAGAAGGCAATACAATTGTCGTCTCCATACGTTTTTCTTTTTTTCATATTCTTATTAGGGACATTCCCCTAAATTTCAGAAGTGTTTATTGAGCTATAGCTTTCCCGAGTCCGGTGTCAGAGATGCTAAGCTCCAGCACGGATTAGAAAATGTGTGGTGGCTTGGCAGCGCCCTGCTGGTGTGCTTTGGTGGGGCTGGGGAGTGAGTGAGTGTATGATTGCCACTTGTCAAATCTGAAGAGTGAAAATCTAGCTATTATCCTGTCCTCTGTATTCCCCAAAGGTCACTTAAATCCCAGGGGTCACTACTGGGATTTATTTTGGCAAGCAGACTTTGCATCAGGACTTTGAAATACAGCTGTGATGCTCAAACAGTCCATATAGGTAAGGGTATATGGATTTCAGATGTATGGGAACATAAGCTTGGCCTTTTTTGGTCCTTATGAAATGGATTTACAAGATTTGTTTGAGCTTTCCTTTTGGCCGTCGATGATAGTGTATGTCTACCAATAATATGCTTCTTGTTGTAGTCCTTTCAGGCAAAACTCATTCTGAAATACTAATCTTAGCAATATTGCAGTTACGGATAGGGTTATGATGGGTTTTTCTCTGAATGTGTTGCTCAGAGTGGGGCACAAAGTCTGGTCAAGGTACAGGTTTAGCTGCTTTTCTTTATCTGTATTTACAAATTCCATTTAAAAGGAGCACTAATAAATAAGTAGCAGCCCAAAGATAATTGTGCTCATAGTTCAGTTGAAATCGGTTGTCCTGAAGGACTGCACTTTGGTATACTGGTCTGTGCTCTAACTGCTCAGAAATGCATTGTTGTGTGTTATTGCCTAGCTGGTGGACTGTAGTTGCCTATATTGAGAACTGATCTTAAAAGTTAATCTATGCTGGAGTCAGGAAGATTAATTGGGGCAATCACCATCCCATAGATTTCTAGTAAAGTGACAACCCCTTAAAATGGTTTGCTGCGACTGCGGTGTAGTTCAAAATGAAAGACAACACACACCTTCTGAGTGTGCTCACTCTTGTTCGGAAGCTCCTCTGTAACTCAGCGCACCTTCACCGAGTACTCTGGACACGAGTTTAGAGGGACTGTGGCTGAGAAAAGGCACAGAATTTGGATTATACTGTTTTAGGCAAAATCTGTGATTGCAGTGATGGGGTATAGACCCCAAAAGCAGATTTGCTTTAACCGTGCGTTTTGATGTGAGAGCGGTTCTGTTGGCTGGTTTATAGCATGTGGGACTGAGACCCAGGCACGCGTCCACCCAGCTGTGTGTATGGAGCATCCCGGTGGCAAGCTGCTGAGCACCTGGGGCCAGCTGGCCCGACACCGCCTGGCATAGTTCAAGTTGACAAGCACTGCACTGGCCCTAAAACACCTCTTTCTGTGTTCAGTCAAGGACCTTTTGATGCTCTGAAGTTGGCTGCATAGGTTTCTCCAGATGCCTCATGGCTTGCCTGCATGAGCTGAGTAGTGGAAGTGGTGTGGGCAGCAGTGCACCCTCCTCTTGCACTGCGCCATGACCGCCTACTGTTAGCACCGCTAGGATAGGAAGGTCACAGTTAAAACTTGGATGTAAAGCAGAGTTTCTGAAGATGCACTGAAAATTTTACATAGATGGGAGGCCGCCTTTACATAATTTGAAATTCAGTCCTACTACATGCTTCCACTATGGCAGCTGAACCACGGAGATGGAAAGCTAAAAGATGTTGGATCATGTGGCGTTGGGAGGAGATGGACTCAGTGTACTGTAGTGAAATGTCACATTCCAAAAGGTCCTGAAATTAATAGTCTCTGTGTCACACCACACTACAGTCTCTATTCACATGATGCAAACCCTGTTTATGTGACCTATCCTGAAGTAAGAAAGCCGTTTGCTTTATTTATGAGGATTGCACTGCCGTCGCAGCGTAGAGTGGAACATCATTTGATCGCCTCGGTGTGCATTCACTACCTGCTCCTCAGCGGAGTAAAAACCTTTACCTGACATACTGAGCTGACCATGGGAAGACTTGGAGCAGCCTCTTGTGCTGGCTTGGGGGCTGCTTAACATGTAATGTGATCTAGCTGCTGAACTTTATGTGGTTTCTATTTCTAACTTCAACTGGTTTTCATTCTTTAGAAGAACTTTGGCCTCACTCCAGAGGTGACAGGATGTAACTGAATATCAGGAAGTGAGGCACAGTCTGGTCCTGGCTGTGGAAAGTTAGAGATGTGGCGATGACTGGCAGAGATGATGCTCAGTGTTACAGGAGCGGTTAGCGTTCCCAGTGCTGTATCTTAGTGCACGAGGCCCATCATCAGACCTGTCGTCAGGCAGACATGTCACCTCCACTGCACATCCACGTGAATTTCTACTTGTTACAGGAATTCAGTGATGGATAAGGGCAAAATCCATGTTTGATAAAATGCTACAGGCTTCTGGCACGGTTTTCTCTTCACTGAGGATCTGGTTCTTGCTCTGAAGTGCATGAGTGATTGGGAGTTATGGCAGAGGAAAGTTTGCATGTAGATCCATGACGGTAATGCCTGGAAGGACCACTGTGGCCATCTGGTTTGATCCATAACCAGAATCACCAGAAGCAGTTCATCGTTGCACTAGAGCTTCTCTTAGGGAAAATGTCTGATACTGAAACTGCTCATGACAGGCAGTGTACTGCAGCCTGTGGTAATCGCTCCAGCATCTAATTACCTCCTTCAACCTCCCGCCATTAGATCTTCCTTTTATTTTACATGCAAAGGTAGTCTTTGCATCCCAGCTACAGCTCACTGCTGGACAAAGTGTGTACCGTGGGCGTGGGGAGGGAGAGGGAGAGCAGCACGGATGGCCCGAGAGTGGGTGGAAATGAGCCTGGCCTGAACCCAGGAGATGAATACGTTTGAATTTTGTGTTGCCTCTGTGCAAACTTTGAATTTTGTGTTACATATTATCTCTTTACAGACTTCTGGCTTAGGTCTATCTTCAGCTGTTGAAAGAGACCTCTTGGAATACAGTTCTGTTGGTGCGTGTGCAAATACCTTCAGCTTTAACGTAAACTCTCGGTTAAGTGTACATTTTATTATAGGGTCAGAAACAATATTTCTCAATTACCATTTATTCGTTCTTATGAAGGAAAAGTGAATTTCACTTCAGTGGAAAAATAAGACAGTTAGTTTTCCAGGTTTACATTAGACCTAAATCAAAAATCCAATACTGTTCTTGGTGCAAAAAGTAAAAATTGCATATGAGCAGCTTGTGTTTGGAGCTCTGCTCTTCTGCCTCACAGGAACAGCAGAGGCTGCAGACCACAACTCCATAGCTCGGTGTCTGGCCTCTTCGTTATCACACAGCTTTTTCTAAACAGGGACACGTTGGCTGGGAACTGTACCTGGGGCTCCCGAAAAACAAATGTTGGGGTTTGCCCAACATCTCACAGTGGAGCTGTGAGAAGGGGCAGCCCAGAGGGAACGAGAGCAAACCACCAACTTCTGCAAATAAGCCCGTAAGCGAGAAAAAAGAAAGAGGAATGGTGTAGTCCTTGCAGCCCGTTGTAGTCTAAGGCACAAAGAAGTAATGGAGATTCTCCTGTGCATTGTATGACTTACTAAGCAGCCACCACTGCTCCAAGTGTTGGTGCACTTCATTCAGCTCTTAAAAAGGTAAGGACCAGTGAGCAGACTGCAACCTCCCTCCCAGATTTCAGTCTGATAGAGAAGTGCTTCTATCCCGAGTAGAAAGGAAAATGAAATAATTAAGTAACTGTGGAAAGGCTGAGCTGTAGGTTACAGACCAATTCAGTAAGAAAATTTCATAGTCAAGGGTCTACACTCAAGACCCTAGGTCCAATTCATTTTGCTCATCCGAGAGAAAACAAGGGCACCCCGACTGTTCTCAATTGCTATATGGAATATAGGGTGAAAGACAATCTTGAGAGTGGCTTGCTGCTAGGTTATTAAGGATATTGTATCTAATGAGGCCTTGTACTTGCAAGACCTTGAAATGCACCAGTGCCTTGCTTGCTGACTGCCAATGCGAGGTGGGGAGGTCTGCATTATCCAGGTTTTCATTTTTCACTTTGATTCTTGTTATAAAGGCACTGAAAGGAGAGCTCTGTGTATCTGTAGCTCATTTTTTAGGCCAAGTAAGCTTAATCAGTTCCATGGGCATCCATAAACTCGTAAAGTTGTGGTACAAGTTGTGTAATCAACCATGACAAGATTATCACTTGTCTTGAGGTGTATTTAGATTGACTTTTTAGGCAACTCGGATGTTAAGTATTGAGTTTTTCTGAGTGGTATTGTCAGGAGAAAAATTTATCTTGAACAGCTGGTTGAAATGAAACTGTATCATCCATTAAAATTAAAATGATCATTTCTGAATAAAAGTGACTTTAAGCTTGCTCCTGGCACTGTAGTAAGAGAGCAGTTTATTTCTTTCATGAACAGCACTTTTCTATTAGAAGACCATGTAATGTAATGTACATTTAACCCTTTATGGATCCTTCCGGGTGTCTCACAACTCATATGATTCCAATATTATGACTCTGGCATAAAATGTTTTGATCCAGGTACATAAAGGACTGCATATTTCTTGCTCCTAGTTTCCCATGCTTGCAGATTTTTTCCAATGCAAATGTCATGCTACTGGCTTTCTATAAAAGCAAGAGAGGTTGCTGGTATCCTGAAACTGATGGACCACTGTCAGTTTGGAGTCTTTAATTGATGAGTTTTATTGTGGGTTTTTACCAGGTTTTGATGATACTACCAAATATATGTAAATCAGGTATAAAATTAATCAGCTGCTGTTCAATAAAAAAGCATCATGTTTACCTCAGCCTTGTAGCTACTTTGCCCTCCTACAGGGACTGTTTTAATTAGCAGCATGAATTTTGAATAGTTTAATTTATTTTCTGATTGTGTAAAAATACGCTTTTTTTATTTATAAACTGCCCAGGTACTTAGCAATAACATTTCAGCAGCATCTGTAAAAGCAGGGTGTCTTATAAAATGCAACTTTTTGCTCTTCTTTTTGCTCTTTAGCCTTGCCAACAGGATAGTTACTGGGGTGTCTTATTTTCTTGCTGCTCTTCGCTGGTGACAGCAGAGTGAAGCAAAGTGAGGATCAGATAATTAAATGAAAAACTAAACATTTACTCAGTTGTCTCCTTGGAGGGATTCTTCTGTGTAAAACGCTAATAATCATGCCGTATGTTTCATTGGTGACTGCCATACCAGCAGACCATGGTAGATTTTACAGACTTTAGGATCCATTCTGCTCATCATTGGATTTGTTCATCTGCTGACTGAAATCACGGCAGAATTTCTGTAGACTTCAGAATTTGTAGCACCGAGTGATAAATGCCACACGGCTGCAGTTCTGGACCTTTTTGTGTTACGCTGCTGTTCTACGGAGCTGGTAACGTGTAATGTCTTACAGAGTAAAGCCTAGGTGAACTCAGTCCGTACATACTAGCATAACCCACGTGCTTCCAGTGAGATTCTTGCATGAGAAATGTGAGCAAGGGTTTGAGTATTTTGACACAGACATTATTTTGTCTATGATTGAACAAAGTCCCTTCCTGTGTTCGAAATACCACAAGTGCCATTGTAACTGGGTTTAAACTTTGTGACTAAACTAGGAAATTCATGAAAAATTTCCCTGGGATCTAGTTATACCATGCACAAATACATTTAACTCATAAAGTTTATTTAGCTTTGTTTGTACAGTGAGTAGAAAGAACATTATATATAGATGGTACTATCTTTAAAGTGTTTGTAGAGAGTCATGAATGCAAGAAGCTGATGGATTTAGGTACTTAGGCTCATATGATACATGTAAGACTGTATTCCAGAATTCTTGCTCAGGCAGAGCACTCTCACTGATCTGTATGAAACTTTGTCTGAGGAAAGACTGGATAAATATGTTGGAAAATTTCACGAAATGGAGCCACCTACGAAGTTCAGTTCTCTGTCTAGTGAATGCCAGCATTCCTGGTGCAGAAAGACAATTCCAACAGGGAACATTTGGTACATGTCTGGAAAGCAAGATTTTAGGTGTGAGAATGTTCTCTGCAAGACTCCAAGTGGAAAGTTTTGCAAACTGGTACAACCATTAAGCAGTTAGACTAATCAAGTATTCCATTCTTATAATTTCCTGACAGAATGTTCCATACATACGGTGACCCTTTCAAGAGGACAAATCAAAAAGATAGAAAGAATAGGAAACTACTTTTGAATTTTGTAGTTTTCAAAATTGCGTTTAAAAAGGAGTCCTACAAAGACACAATCGCCAAGTGAATGTGATGTCAGTATATAAACAACCTTTTCTGGATGGGGTCTCGCAGTCAATATGCTGTAATGGACCAATTATGTCACTTGTCCTCAGTTTCTGTCTGCCTCGCTCTTCTTACAAGTTAGTACTATGGTTTATTAATAAATGAGATATTTGGATGTTTATTTAAACGTTGAGGTCTCTTTTAAAAACAGACTATTTTTCTCATAAAAATGACATAGCATGGACAATACTGTGGTTCCTGCTGTTAGAAAAGAGTAATTACATACAGCCACTCTTATAATATGCTTGCTTGCTAAATGCATAAATCTAATAATGCAACAATACAATGCTACAATGAGCTTCATGAATTGGAAAAAGATAGAATTTAAATGCTTTTGGCACCTGACATACATTTCTCACAGAAGGTCTATAATTTCCTGTATTAGAGCTAGCTGTATCCTTTAATGAATGCAGCTGGAAAGAAGAGTAAAGGATGTTTTGAGATTCATGTATTTAGTATTTAGTCTACTAGGTACCATTTTGCTTGTTACTTTTGATTTTAAAGCTGTCAACCTTATTTGGACAGTTTATCCTTTTTGTGGGGAGAAAATGGAAGCAAAGGATGGCAAATTACATTTGGAAATTAAGACTCAATCAGTGTCCCTCTCCGTTGTTGTTGGAAGTGTATTTCGAATGACTCGGTATCACTTATACGCATTTGAGTCTGTGTTTGTAAATGTTAACGTGTGCTTGCCTGGCTCACTTTGCATTTCCGAAAAAGCAGTAGATTATATTGTAGCTCGCTGCGGGTTCTTTGACCTAAGCATCAGCCATGAAAGTTTAATGTAATCTTCTCTAGTGTACCCAGCAGTCATACAGGTGTAAGCACCAGTCGTCGTTCCCACACGGATCTGTTCGGCGCCGATGTGGGACTTTCTTATTCCAGACATAGGTTTGGTTTACAGAAGCAGCATCAATGATAAACTAAGTTGCTATGTCCTCAGCAACACCACAGAAACAATTTTAGAGAGCACTGGAGAAATGCAGCATTTTAAAGCTAGATCTGATGCTAAAGCCCTATGATGAAAATCAGAGTATGTGGTTCTGCAGACAGGGTTAAGATACTTGGAAAACAAATTCAGCCATTTTGGAAATGCATTTTGCTGGATTGGTCTTTTTTAAGGCTATGTTTGTGATAAGAGGAAGCTATCTAGTTCTCTGCCAGATAATATGGTGATCTGTACAAGAGAGCAAGCTTCTTGCTCCCCAGAACATGCTTCGTGCTTCCCCTGCACTGAACACGCTGCTGTCCAAAATGGTGCTCTGGCTTACTCCACGTTTGCTGTTGCTGAAGGGAAGCTAGTGGAGAGCAAGTAAGAGGAGCTGGCTGCTGACGGAGCTGAGGCTTGACAAGGCAGAAATGTTTAGTGCAGATGTATCAAAGCAATGCACATCATCTCTTTCTGAGAAAACTGCTGTGTTACACATATCTGTATTTCACAGCCTTCTCCAATTTGAATCATCCCTAAATCATTCTGAACCTGGGTTCCTGAAGTATTGAAAACCTGAGTCCTGTGCAAAAGCTTTTCAGGAAAGTTGTAATAATCTTAAGAGTAAAACCTTCTCCTTTCCTTGTGACATTGGCTGTCCTTCAGGCGTGGAGGTCATGCCAGTCTTCTGGCCCGATCAAGAGAAATTACTTACATATTTCACGAGCTGAGTACCCTTTTGTGGTGACCAATTCCATGCAAGCTATCAAATGATTCTGCCTCTCTTTTGCCCTTAGTCTGATTTGATTAGATACAAGTCCACATACAATTCAGTCCAACTAGTCTCTCAGTGTAAGTTGTGGTTTCTCTTTTTGGCTTACTCTCTACTTCTTCTGTGATTGAAGCTTTGGAATCTTGTAATTCATTTTGTTCCACCATTATTGATTTGGTGGCAACGGTCCAAACGTTGAAAAATATTTTCCAGGTTGTTGTTGCCCTTGATTTCCAAAGACATTGCATACAATGAAGCGTGTGGATCAGGAATTGACGTATCTATAGTGTCACCAGGGTTTGAGGCTGCATTTTCAATTGTAAAAGCAGTTTATTGTTAATTAGAGAGACTTCCAAGGGCATCATGATCTCCTGATAGTCTGTGAAGAGTACCTTTGGTAGACTCCACTCTGGGAGGGATTGCCAAGACCATCACTTGCGTAAATCCTGAATTGATTCCCTGCTGGAGAAGAGTTGTTAGAGTATCCAAGTTACAGTTATGAATAAGATGAATATTAAATTTTAAATTCTGCTCTTTTATAAGTGAGTTTTGCTTTTTGATTCTTGTAAAAGAAAAAATCCAAACCCAAGTGCTTCACCAAATCTTAACAGACTCATATGCCAGTCCTTTGTAGCCACTGTCTGTGCAATGAAAATATCTGTATTTCAGTGGCCACCTGCAGTTTAAGTATATTTCCTTAGTTAATTTGACTGCTAGAGTCATATTTGCCTTCCTCTGAGAGATTTTTGAATGGCCTACAGTATGATTGACTAGTGAAAGGTTATGGAATTGGATCCCATCATGTATTTTCTCCTACTGTAATACCTGCTGTCTTATTAACATGTTAAAAGGATGAGGCTAGAAAACCCGATGACTTACCTTTACAGCCAAATACTTTGTCTTTCACTCCACTGTTAGATGTCTGCAGATGTCCCAGAGAACGACTTTCTGGGGACCCTCTACTGGGTTACATGAGAATGCAATGGTGTGGAGCAGAGTCCATCTGGAGTCCTTCAGTGCCTGGACGCTCTGATGACCAGTTTGAATTAGTATGAAATTACAGTTCTCCATTTTAGGTGTCCTTTATTAAAATAATGTGTTTGTATTTGCCTGTCTGTGCTTGTATGTAAAAAATTATCCTTATGAGGATGAAGTCTTTTTCTTGTGTCTCTGCCAGTGCTGCTTTGTTATAATGGAATGGCGAACTGTAAATAGAATTGACTTAGAGGCTGAATCAGTTGTTGGTTATTTTGTTAATAATAATACAAGCTGCCCCCCATCAGGTAGTGTGAATATAAATTCTGAGTTGTTATGAATGCCAAATAACTTTGTGAAGATTACTATCTCAATTCATCAGATCTGTTTTGTCATACATCAGTCATTTTGACCCACTGTATGATGAGATGTATTTTTATTAACTAACCTCTCTGTCTGTTGCACAGACATGAATGTCTTTTTAAAATCAAGACAAGCTCTGGACAGCTTGTCCTGCATTGTGCCTGCAGATGCTTGTCCTGTTTATGTTATAAACTAGTGAACACCCTCTATAGTTCTCCTGTGGTTTATTTTTGATGAATCTCTTTGAGTATGAATAGCTTAGTGGAGAATTACACAGCTAAGGTGGTAACCCGTACTAGCTCTGTGCAGAACGCACTCCTCTGCTGCTTCTGCCGTTACACTGACTTTTAGTTATGTGCTGGACTGAGTTTTAAATCCTGATCCTGACATTCATTGGATTATATGGATCAGCTCTTTCCTGTCTTTCTGAATTACTTAACTGTTAAACACTGAACCTCCATCATTTCTATGTCAGCCTAGATTTTGGTCTGTCATGAGCATCTAGGTTAGATCTGCTTGAATTCCACTCCTGATTGTATCCCCTCAGTCTTGAAATGTTCTCCCTGTTGAGCTGTTTGATTAAAAAAAAAAAAAAAAAAAGAAAATAAATTGGGATTATGACTGCCTTTCTTTTGAGGGGAATTAGGGGTTATTTGGTTTGGTTTGTTTTGCCTCGAGGGAATTGAATGGGAAAGTTTACAGATACGAGCAGGGCCTGAAACATTTTTGCTCTGGAGACATTTTTTTTCTGTTCATCAGAGCAGGCCTTTTTCTCCAAAGCAGTGAAAGAAGGTGTCGCATTGTCTTTTCCGCTAGTTGCAGCTGGCATGCTTTGCTCTCCACAATCCTCCGCACGGTCCTGGCACCCTTGGCTGGGCAGGGTTGGTCGGACATGCTTGGCTGTGGGCAGTGGTAACTCTTGATGCTGAGAGGCAGAGGTGTGCTCCTAGTCTGGGAAGAGCTTGGTGCCGAAGGGCATGAGCCACCGCTAGCCCCACTCAGGGCAAGAGCATTGTGAGGATGTGGACACTAGGAGAGGTCCAGTAAGTCACTGGATGATTGTTCAGGCTTTTCATCCTAGCTTGGTGAAGGTGCTCTGAAGTGGTGGATCCCTATGGTTCTGTGAAAAACAGAAAAGCAGCAGGCCTTTAAAGCAAAAGCCGGTCTTGAGACCAAGCATAGACTGACTTCAGTTGGTCTGGTTGGCTGTGAAAGCACATTTTTCGTTACAACTAAAATGCTGTCAGATTTAGACCACCAACTGGTAGTAAGTGGAGGTTTTGTTTGTTTAAAAGAGATGAGACATGCTATTTTTACCCAGATTGGATCAAGACATTAACATGAAGTAATAACACGTGACTGTCATTTTGCATCTGTCTTAAGAAATAACACTTCCTTCTCTTAATTAATGAAAGTGGATTTGCTGAATGGCCTGCTTATTGATTACAGCAGTTGCTGAATTTTTATGTGCTATATCTGCGTGTTCTTATTTGGGTTATCAAATATTCAAAGACCATTTGATCAATTTTTTTTTTTCAAAAGGCAAAGTATTTCTGTCTCTCATTAGCCTGACTGACACTGTTTTAAGATAAGTCACTGTGGGCCTAAGTGGAATGCTAGGTATGTATTTTTAATGAGGTCATGGAATTACAGGTGTACTAGGTTACAGTACAGGAATGGGAGTGGTCTGCTTGGTTCATCGTGAGCTCTACTGAGATAATTTTGGCGTATGGAGGAACACAGGTAGTGTAATTCCAGCTGGTCAATAAACTTGTGAGCTTTTGGGACCATCATAAGCTTTTTTCTCCAATTTTGCAGACCAGTTAAAAGGTAGCAGTGACTATGCCAGAACTGGGGGCCCTGGAAAGGTGCAGTCAGTGTTCTGTAGTGCATGGTTTTGGTGTGAGTTTTATTCTAAAAGGAAGAATCAGAATGGTGAAGATGGCGACAGCTGAGCTAATGGTGGGAGGCAGGCTTTAGCTGACACCTCACAAATTTAGAAAAATCTGTTTTGCTGTGTTTCAGGTACTGGCTGAAACCTCTAGCCTGTGACTCAGAGTAAGGATCGTCTTTGCTCTCCTGTGTTGTACATGAAATGCCTAATGGAGTGATGGAGTCTGATTGATGTCATGATACATCATTGCTGCCTTTGCGGAGTTCTGGACTGTTTTTCCAGACTATACATTCATGATCTCTTAGTTACTGCAATCACATGGTGGAAACAACTTTTTTTTATTTTCAGCAGTGTTTGTCTTACTCTGTCTTTTGCTGGTAAGCACCAGCTGTCACAAGTCTTCGTTGTACTTTACAGATGCACATACTTGGAACATTTTCTTTGCCTTTTTGCGTGGTACCGTAGACCAGAATAAGAAACTTTAAAATAATCACTTTCCTCTTTTCAAGGTTGATTACATTGTTTTATGGCTATAATGTCTCAAAATAACCAGTAACAGCATTCCATTTAAAAGAAATCCAAATAACTGAGTGCTGATATATACAAGAAAAGGAGGGCATTATTTTCAACATTTAGGCATCATTCTTTTGTGCTTTTCAGTTTGTTTTAATACTGTCATGCTTCCTTTCTAATGTTATATACTAATTTAAATAATAGAACTTGT
This sequence comes from Balearica regulorum gibbericeps, assembly GCF_011004875.1. Classification (NCBI taxonomy): domain Eukaryota; kingdom Metazoa; phylum Chordata; class Aves; order Gruiformes; family Gruidae; genus Balearica; species Balearica regulorum. The sequence continues at coordinate 62,568,484 of NC_046187.1, forward strand.
ACATAAATATACAGTCATGCAAGAATGACTAAGGATGATAAAATTGGAACAGTGATGCTAAGTGCAGCATTGCAATCAATAGGACTGCAATGGTAATAACACCAATATGTCTAGTTAAAGAGATGTAAATTGCTCTTAATCTGAAAGAAGGTTAGAACCACAGTGGAGCAAGGAAATGAGTAAGCTGCAGTGCGAGAGCTAGCAAAGATGTCTGTGCCCACTCAGAATATGTCTTGCTTCATAAAAAGCAACCTCAGGGGGCCTTCAAGGGATTGCCATAAAGCGAGCAGAAGCTCTAGAGAACAGAGGAGATGTCCTATGCAGCAGAAAAGCCCTGCTACTAGCAAAGAAATATTACAGAAAACTAGTAGGAGGAATTTCAGGACTGATTCAAGTTAAGCTTGGAAACAACGTGCCTCTTTCTGCCACCTGAACTGCTCCTGTGAGCTCAGTGTGGCAAATCACAAAGCACAGCAGTGCTTCTTGCAAGCAAAAGGTGTGGAAACGGGCACAGGATGGATCAGCCAAGGCAAGACCGGACAATCTGCCGTCTTCTCAGCTCCTTCTGAGGTCTGTACCCCACCATGTTCCCACAACAGACCCTTACACTCCTGTGCAAAATTAACCCTGCACAAGCGAGGGATCTCAAAGACAAATGTTCAGTGGACAAACCCCTGAGCGCTCTGAGCTCAAGCTGCCCTTGCAGCTTTCATTTGCCTTATTGTGTCCACTCAAGGTATTTCAGTTCACTTGATATGCAGAAGCACTCATTGTTCAAAGATCCCTGCAGATGACTAGGCACCGTGAAGGTGCATTAAAGTTAGAGCATTTATCTTAGCTCTGAATTCCTCTGCTGGGTCAGTGTCAAATCTCCATTGTTGTTCTCACATTTCTTCCAATTTCTTGTGCTTGTTTATGTTTAGTGATGCTTTAGAAATAATAAGAAAATGGGTTCACTCCTTCCTTTCTCTCCATTGCCCATTTAGGTTTAAGATTTTAATTAGAATTTGAAAAATTGTGTTGCTTGAGAACCATATTTAGATTATGAAATTACCTGCTTCCTATGAATAAATAAATCTGAAAAAAGATCCCCAAGTTTGTATGAAATTTTGACTCCCTGGAGAAGTGTTTTCCTACCTGTTGTGCTGCTCTGGGTAGGAGAAAGAAGGTAAAGAATTGGTCCCTGGCATGCAGTGCTGTTTAATGCCTCAGTGCAGCACTAAGTAGTGGATAAGTGAGGACGTAATGAGCAGTAAAGTTCCTTTAGGATGAGAGAATAGAAGATTGTGGTGCACGATCGTTGGAAAAACATATTTAATGCAAGAAATAGAGATATCACTGAAGTTGCTGATTCTCATGTAATGAGCTGAAGATTTTGTATGTAAGTGGGACATAAGCTGTGAGTTAGACTTCTGCACAGAGGTCCTTATCTAACAAATGTTATTATCCAGCAGTTTGTGCTCAGAACTTAACAGCTTCAGTCTCAGCAATATGTGAAAAACAGTTCATGGGCCAGATATTAATTGATATCTGCTGACATAAGCCCTTGAAAACAATGAAGGTCTAACTTCTTGCTGTTTTATCCCATGGAGTGCAATGCAGTCCCAAAAAGCAGCCCAGTTTTTATATGCCATAATGAACACGTAGTCTAAATTCCTTTTTCACTACAGAAGAAAAATCTTTACTGTTCTTTGCAAAAGCTAACTTCTGAGCCATTTATTCATGGCTCTGGCAAAAATTTTGTGTTAGCTGACATTCATAGACACCTGCTTTGTACAGAGAGACTACATGATTTGTTAAGAGACAATTAGGTTTGGTCCTAAAGGTGTTTATCGTACCATTGGAAGAACATACCCTTACATGAAGAAAATTAAATGCTCATATTTTTTAAGTATGTCTGTAAAAGGCTGTAAAAATTTGAAAGGTTTGGATGGAGATTCACACTAATTTTCAGGCTATTTTATAAAGTTTAATGAAATATTAAAAGCAGAGGTGATGAATAATACACAGAGTTCCAGTTCATTATGAATGGATTGGCACAGGTAGAATACCATTTTATTACAGTTACGATGAAGTGTCTGCTGTTGGAGTTAAGTATCTGTAACCCTTAAGAAAAGGTTCATCATGCACAAAAGTAGCAGTTAGTAGTAGCTGTTGAGCCTTGATGATAGGTGACAATTCCGTTGCTCACTTGAACAGCAATGAGAAAGAAGAGAAACTATTTTAGTCGCTGAGTTTTAGCAGCAGAGTTGTTTGTCTGCCGCTTGGATTCTCGAGTGGATTTCTGTTCAAGGACTTCAGTTTTTTAAAGAACATAAACTCTTATTACTATGAACTGTTATTTAATAAAGTTACATCTGGGTCCTTGAATAGTGTACAGCCAAAGGAACATAAAATAGATCCATATTTCTAAAGTCAAAAAGCAGGATTTTTGCTTGAGGAGCTGGTTCTACGCATACTGAAGTAATACACAGAAGTTATCACACTGAAGAAATTAATTTAATTTTTCTCCCCAAACAATGTACTTTCTTTTTGCTTTTAACCTTGATCATTGTGTTAATAGATGGGAGAGGCACTGATGGGAAAAGCATAAGAAAAGTGCTGAGATACTGGAATACAGTGATCTGAGGACACTTCTATCACAGAGCAGATAACCTGTTTGCTTTTATTTGTGAGCTTTCAACCATGAATGTAGAAATGGCACTCCACGATTATCGATCAGCTTACCCCACTGTCTGCCATTAAGCAGTGCTTCAGTTAGACCTACTGCCAAACAAAGGACACTGCAAACAGATGCCAGGGAAGACATGCCTTATGTATTGCTTGCTCACTGAGCTAGAATATTGTATTAACTTTGCAAGGCTTCTAATATTTCAAGAATTACAAGTTCAGTGATTTTAAAAATCTCTCACTCAACAGCATTATCATGGAAGGGCTATTTATGGTATCTGCATGAGTAAACTGATAGCAGCCTGGTTGCTTATTGTGGTCCTCCAAATTCATTTTCCTAATAGCTTATTGGAAATTTCGGTGGGGACGGTGCTTTTGTGTGGTGTCTCATCATTCCTCATACAACCAGCTTTCAAATAATTAAAGCTACTTCATTCTATCAGAAGGTGCAGCTCGACCCGATATTTTACAGTCATTAGGCAGCCTTCAGTTTTGCAACATGATGAGTATGTAACTGCGATTTGGAGGAGTAGATCTGATCTAGCCTTGTATCATAGATCTCAGATTGGACATCATAAGATGATGTCTGCTTCTGGGTTGTGTAGACTTAAATGAGGGTACCCAGGGCTAAGAATCCCTCGCTGAAGAAAGCAAGTGATGAGACAGAAGCCAGTAGTAAGGAGTATGAGCTGTGCAAAAGTGGCAAAAGTACTGTAGAAAGGGAAGAGATGGAGGGCAGAGAGGCTGGAGTAGCCTGGTTCAAAGCAAGTTGCCAAGGCATTGAGAGCAAAGTCCTGGAGGAACTTGGATTGTCCGGAGCAATGAGAAGGGGACTCCCAAACGGGGGTGCATCTTACAGTGCTAATTTCATGCTCCTGAAGAGCAGTTGTCTGTCTGTGTACCCGCAAATTCATGGCGGATGCAGCTGGAAACAATGTTTTTAAGCTGAACATAGACCTTTCCTTGCCCTGTTCCCAGCTTTGGCTGTGGCTGATATTTCCCAACCCTTAGGAAAATAATTTGAAATAATGCTGTTGTTTTCAGACAAGCATGTCATTTGTTTTACCGGTCTGTAGTTGATTAATTTGCAAATGATATTCCCAATAAAGTGCTTAGAAGTAGATAATTACAACTATATTAACAGTTACCGGGGAAGCAGATGGTATTCTGAGGAGCTGCCATGTAGAATTAGTGCTGATGCTCTACTGTAATGTACCATATACCCCAGCAACCCACAAACAACAAACTAAAATCCTGCTGATATTCCAGATTGTAAGTAAATTGTGCTATTGCTTCGCATTCGGTTCTTCTCTGAATTTTTATGTGTGTTTTCTGGATAGCTACAGTGCTCGGTGAGCTGCTCCTTTTTATGTTCAGTCACATAACTCTCCACGCCTGTATTTTGTATTTTCTTGGTATTAAACCCACTAAAATGAAGTTTCTGGGCTGCATATCAGTGTTTTGTCCACCCTGCTACTAGATACTCTGAAGCACAGGTTAGCTCTGTACAAAGAGGGACTTTGAATTCGCTGAATTGTTAAAACCAGAATTCCCCATTAAGGAAGCTGGAAGCAAACCGGCGCCATTTCACACGCCCACCCTCTCCCCTGTTCTTTCCTTAACCTCCCGAGTTCATCGTGCTGCCTGATTATGCTTCTAGCCATCAAGAAAAAGGCCACCATGTCACTGCAGTTCCTCCTGCGCCTCTACCCCTTGATAGCTTTTGTTTTAAGCAGGCTGGAGCGACGCAAGCAGGAACATCAAGCACTGGGGCTGGAGATTGCAGCAAAGTTGAGGTTCCTGCCCGGGGCCTGCTGAGCACCGCCAGCATCCAAAGACAGTTCACCGCAGCCAAACGACCGGGGGCCTGTTCAGACTGTGGTTGTATTTCTTTATTTAATGTATTTGTCATCTGCATGTTGAAATAGAACGGAGCACTTAGCCTTTTTTTAAAAAAACTGTTTAAAAACACTGGAAATAATAGTTACTAAACAGGTTTTGTTCATCTTTCCTCGCAGGAGTGCGTTTCTTTGGTGTAATGGTCTCTAAAATGAGCACATAGCGGCGTTTATATGGTGTTAAGTGTATGCATGTACAGCATAGGCACCTTTTGGGTAGAGGACCAGACAAGAAACTTGTGGCACTAAGTCAACGTTGCTTATTGCCTGGTTGAAAACACCTGGGTTCTGTACAGACTGATGTTATTTTATCCTGGGCTGACAAAACCTGGAGGCAGCTGGCAGATGTGGTGCCCCCTTTTTCTGAGCTGAGGAGAAGAAATTTTTCAGAAGGTCCTTTTAGCATAGTCTGAGTCAGACCCTCCTTAAAAATACATAGTATTTTGCAGCCGAGTGCAAACTGAAATGGCTGCGTGTTGTTTTGCTGGTCCAGCATGACGGAAGTGTGCACGCGTGTGTGCTCACAAGCACACGAGTTGACATTAGCAGAAGCAGCTCGGGCATAACGAAAGACAGCAGTGGAAAGGCAGGGCAGCCGAGTGGAATTTGAAATGAGGGAAAGCTTATAAAACCCCAGCCCACAGAAACAAAACAGTTTTTAGTATGATCGAAGGCCCAGAGGAAGGTCTCGGGCTACAGAAGTAGGAAAATGTTTCATTCTTGTTTGTTGTTACTAGGAAGTATCTTGTACACTACCCTTGATAAAACAGGATTGCCTTCAAGCTGTACCTGATTCCCCAAGCAATATATTTTTGAATGGAAACTGCAGCCAGATCCTGAATATTAGTTAATTGCTTCAGTCAAAACAGCAACTGCTGCTGCCTGCCATCCTGCGTCTGTGGGTAAAATGAGCCGAATTGGCATCGTTGACTTTCGGGGCATCTTCAGGAAAATGTGAGAAAGAGGACTTTGTCCAATAAGGTCTCCTGACCCTGCAATACTCTTTCTTCAATATGCATCAAAGTATAACTCTGGCTTCTTTCCCAGCTTTGCTTCTCTTGGTTGAAATGAAAAGTTATTGGATTTATTATAAGGAGGGCGAGGGGTGACACCACGGGCTGTTTTTAAGGCTTTGTAGCGTGTCCTTCTAAAGGATCCCCTTTTCCACTGCTTAAAACTTCAACCATTTTACCAAATAACTTTCCAGCAGAATTTCCTTGCAAATACCGTATAAAGTTAGCAACTTTCTGAAAATGAAGTGCTGAAAAACATGCTGTTCTGCTCTTTTTAAGAAACACTTCAGACTTCTCGAACAGCTTGTGCTTCGGAGCAGTGGTTTGATAACTGGCAGGGAAGTAGTCTCCTTTGTCAAGGATGCTCCTTTTGCGCTCATGAAAACAAGCCCCGTTTTTTGAGCAGTTTATAAATCTTAAAGGAGAAAAAGACTGGGATGTGTCCTTTAAAGATTTTATTAGGGTTTTTTTCATGTTAGAATTGAATCTCTCTGCCTGTGCTTGGGCTTGGTAGAAGCCATAGTGTCTGCATGAAGAGTTGCAAGTGAGTAACTGGTGGGGGGCAAGTGAGTCTCAGATTAGTTTGTCTATTTGGTCTGCACTAAGCCTGGCTGGCCCTGGGTTTCAGAGCTGAGAAGAGACAAGTTGGGCCTGTGAGGCAGTGCAGAAAATAAAACCAGTGGAAATGCAAAAGAGGGAAAAGCTAGACCTCAGTAAGTGCATGGAGGAAGAGATGGGAAGATGGGTAGTTGGCCAGGGACTTAGGCAGAATGGGACTGGAATGAAAAAGAGAGAAGCATAATAGTGAGGTGGAGGATGACGCTGGGATTGACTTGATGAAGAGCCTAAAAAAAATTGGAGGGATAAGACTAATAGTTGGGGCTGTTGGCCAAGAAAGGGGAATCCCACATCCAAGGAAAGAGTTACACGTGAAACTGGAATTAGGAGCCCAGTAGAGTTGTGCAGATGAATGGGGAGCTACCTTTTCTCTAAGAGGAGCGTAGGGGACTGGTGACACTGGGATTGACTGGAAAAGGAAACTGGAGAAGGGGAAGAGATCATTTGGGCAAGTGCCTGGTGCGAGGAGGGAGAACATGTTAAAAAGCCCTGGAGAGGGCCGTGTAGAGACTGGAACAGGGAGGTTCTGGGACTGGGGTACATGTTAAAAGGGAGAGAGGAGAGAGATCACACAGTGGCTTGGGAGGACATAACAGGGTCTGGTCAGGCAGAACAGATGAGTTTGGAAATGGAGAAAGGAAAAGACAGATAACTGGATGTGAAAAGATTGGGGGTTGGAGAGTGAGGACAAATAGGGTAGTTAGTGCTAGCAAGGAGACTGGGATCGCTTTGAGAATCCTAAGGAATGTAAACTGGGAAGGTCATACTCATCTGTCTTCCACTGTTCCCAAATACCTCTAAATTTTCCTGGTAAGAGTATTTGTCATCCATTTTCAAGTGTTTGTCCACATCAGTGAGGATAATATATTATTGCTGTCAGTTACTCTACAAGCTGCAGAAGTCTACGTGGTATAACTTAACACTTAAAACTCCTGTCAAGTAAGTGGGAGGATAGCCACACGATGCTAGAGTTCTTGTGTTTTCCGCTTTTTTGGGGGGAGAAAAAAAGGAAAATGCATGTAAAATTCAGCAATAAAACGATAAGCTTTTGAATTACTAGGAAATAGGGGAATTGAGGTTATTTCTGCAATACTAATTTGTCCCTTATACCTTGTAATAGTCTTGCACCCACGATGCCTCTGGGATTTAAGCCTCGCCAGCTGTGCAAGGCGACTGAAGGTAGGTGGACAAGTCAGAGTTGTTGTCAATGGGACTGTGTTGTCCCTTGGAAGAGGTGGAAGATGGTGGTGGTGAATGGCAGCGGTGGTAGAGGGCTGGCCAGCCTTCTGCTTAGTAACTGGGCCCTCGAAATCGGGTTCTGTCTCTCATTCTGTCACAGATTTCTCCGTGACGCTAAGCCCCTTAGAACAGACTTTTTAAAGGCAATCCCTAATTGCGTGTTTCACATTTTTCTGGAAGCCCAACCTCAGCCCTAGGGCTTGTTTTGCAGAAGAGTATAGCTGTGACTGAAAGCTGTGAGACTTACACTTTGAAGATAGAAAGCACTGCATAAATCTAAGGACTCTGAACAATCATGTCCTGGACATCTTAAGGCAGGCTTTCCTAAATAAGTGGGTACTTTTGGCGTTAATTTATCTGTGTGTAAGCTCCCCATGTATGAAACAGAATAATAGTTCCCTCAACTTGCAGGGATTTGGTGAAGATTAGTGAAGTGTCTGTGAAGCCCTCACTTATTTTAGTGATGAGTGCTATAGAAAAGCCCATAAGGAAATTAATAATTTTGTCTTCAGAGCACTCTTTGAATAGTTAGCAGGAAACAAGCCATAAGGCCGTACCCTGAACAATGATAAGACAAAATATTGAATAGTTGCTTTATTAATTCAACGCCATCCATCCTGTGCTGTGAAAGAAAACTGCACTTAAAAAAATGTTAAAAAAATTAGACTGTATGATAATGTATACGCAAAGGATACCAAATTAAGTTTGCATCAGCAACTATAATTCTTTCATTGCCTAATGTTGGAGGCTTGATTTTACAGCCTGAAGAGCGTTCTTTTTAACAGCGGCTTTTGTGTGTGATGCAGTATGTTAATGGGAATGTGACTTTTAGATATTTTTAAGAATTGTTTTACTCAATGCATAATTCAATTTTTAAATATTTCTCGCTCCTTTAAGATGTGGGGAATTTCTGGCATTGACATTTAGTATCCTTTTCTGCCTCTGCTAAAGGTCCTACCTTGTAGCATTTATTCATGGCCAGTAACATTTACTAACACAACGGAAAGCACTGGGGATGCTCGAATGAGGGAGGATGGCAGAATTGTGCCCTCCATTTTTCATGCAATTATAAGGAGATATCTCACAACCCATATTGACTTTTCCAAAGATCAGAAAGCTCTTTGTGGGGGAGGGAGGGAAAAGCACAGAGGGTGAATTCAGCCACAACAAGGTTAATGTACTTGCACAAAATTATACATGAAACCATGAGAGAGCCAAGAATAGTAGCACCCACAAATCCTGCCGAGGAGGTTGATCTTGTGAAGTGATGCCCTTCTCGCAAGGTGCCGATCCTCTGGAAGTTGTTCAGTTTAGAGGGCACTTAGCCCCCAGCGGGATCAGTCTCTTGTTTCCTGCTGTATCTATGAGTCTTGATCTTTCTTGTAAAGTTGTCCTAGCGCCATTCTAGAAGCCCACAATTCACAATTGCCCAGGGATTTTGCCCGACCCCGTGAGTCTGTTCTAATGCTCGCCGGTTCCAGACACCAGACGTCCGTGGGGGTCGGTCTGGGAGGTGAGCAGAAGCCCCGGCGCCCTGGCTGCTCTGGGGCAATGCCGTTCGGACCCAGAAACGGAAGAGCTCACTGCTGCCAGGGCAGCGTTTTGCAGTGGTTCAGCTGGTGCCTTTTGTTAGCTGCAAAATACTGTTGGGTGAAAAAATTGCTATTTTTTATTATACAAGAAATACTTGAAATTTGTAAGTGTGGTATTAGTATCTGCATGGGTGCTGCCGTCTTTGTCTGAAATTTCACTAGTTATCATTAGAAAGATTCATAAAAACTCAAAGGGAGGTGTTAGCCTGCCCTTCTTTCCATTTCTGTCTCAAAATACTCATTTTTCTGTACATGAACATGTGTTGCTCACTGAGAAAAATTCTCCATAAAGACCATAGAAGTTAAAGGACATGGAATAAAGTATCTATTTACTTCTTTTCATGGGCACAGGAAGCTAAGTTTGCAACCTCTCTGTTCAGAAATATTTTTTTAATATCCGGATCAGGAGGTTTTGATCTACTCTGTATTTGGAAAATCCTGATATAAGCAAGGCTGTAGTCTGTTGCTGAAGTGCTTAGCCACAAATTGTTCCAGCTGTTCCGTGATGATAGCAGACTTCTGATGGATCATACAATATGGAGATCACAGCTAATTTTATCTTCATGTGGTTGGTTGCGGTTGGACTGTAGGGCTGTGTAAGGCAGATGACGGGTGAGGCTGCATGGGAAAGGGTGTTGGACATACTGTACTTCCACCTGTCGTATGCAGCTTTTTAGATCTGTGGAGCTGCTATTAGTAAAGCTTGAGGTACAGCACGTATCCAGAATGCATTTTTTAAAAAAAAAATCTCAAAATCTATAGGCAAATGGGAACGGTTAGAGTGGAACAGCCTCTTGCCTTCTCTGCAAAGGTAGCTTTTAACCAGCGATGGTCAAGGCTAGCTGCTTTATAATTCTCTGGTCTTTCTTCCTTCCAACCACAGAACAACTCTTGGCAATTTTGATATGCCCTCTGTGATTCTCCTCACATTGATCTGTACTGAAACACATGAGTTCTCCGTCTTACTAATTTTTTTTTTTGCCTGAGCAATGTCCCGCACCATCCAGTTCCATGGATGAATTAAAGGGTGTACAGACACTTTTTGCTCTCTCTTTCTGTGTCAGACAATGCCTGAAATCCTGATCCATATGTCTGTGCAGCCATATGGCCTCTCTAGTATGACCTGTCTCTGCCAGAAACATCAGAAAATGGCTGGGAGGCTGGCTCCCTTGCATTACTGGGTCCGGGAGTAGGAGGAGGTGAAGCGGGAAGCTGGCTGCCCTCTGTTCTGCCCTTTTCCATGTGGAAAGCAGCCTTGGAGCTCTGTCTCCATTAGGAGCAGGCTGCTGATGCAGCTATACCCACACACTGCAACAGCAAAGCAGTCCTGGGTGGACTGCTGGAAATAGCTTGTCCTGGCAAAACTGCGCTTTTTGACAAGATAGCTTATTACAGCAGCCCCCGCCCTGCCCCTGCAGAAGCAGCAACAGCAGCGAGAGCACAGCTCGGCTGCCTGCGCGCCGCTGCCCTTACCCGCGCGGCTGCGCTGGCCGGGGATCGTTCGCCTCTCGGACTTGGGGCGAGACCCCGTGTGCCTCGGGGGGGACCTTCTTCCCCGTCCATCAGCAGCCCCGAGGGACCTTCGCTGGCAGCGAAGGTGTGTTCAGAGCATGGTTTGAGCCACCTAACTTTATTACAGATTCACTCGGCTCCTTTCCTATACATAGCCTCTTAATTTCTTGATTTTCTCCTCTTTCTTTTCCAGCGTGTACAGTGTTCTTTGCACATACAACTCTCCCCTTTTTATTTCCAAAGGAATGAGCACTTGCCGGCAGAATCGCCCTCTTACTGCAGCAGGGGTAACCCATCGGACCTCATCGCAGAGGTGTCAGCGCAGAAGCAGACAAGGGCTTGGCCCCGGTCCTTGCCTGGATGTTCTCCTCCCTCTTTCCAGCAGTCCTGATGCCTTTACCTAGGCATGGTTTACTCCACTTTTTAGTTCATTTTTTTGTTTTAATATGGCTCTATTTTTTCTTTGGCTGGTATTTTATCTGAATGATTGCAGTATAGGATCTCTCCGACAAATGATTACGTTTTGAAAATCGGGTTGCTGGCTGAAATAAATGACCGCAAGATATTCCTGCGAGTGTAGCGTTTGGGTTAGAAGACTGGATGGAGTTTCCCTCGGGAGGTTTGCACTCTACATAGGAACACAAGAGATGCTGTACAAAGTCAGACCTGTGGGCCACCTGGCCATGCAGTCTGCCTCTGCCGGTGGCCAAAGGAGATGCTGGAAGGATTTGAGTAGGAGCCTGCCCGGTCTTTGCCATCCGTTCCCATCATCTCCATCCACCCCAGCTCCTGGGCACCCTTTGGATGAGGAGTGTTAGGCAGGAGCCAGGAGCGTGCCCGGGGAGGACACAGGCTGTGGGATTCGTTGGCAAATAAATGGAGGGCAGTATGTGTGCTCTTGGGAAAGTTTTCTAACTGCTGTCTAACGTGTAAAATTTCTGACCCACCTTGCCTCCTTTGGGGTGTGAGAGGAGAGGAATTACTTCAGATCAGTGGGTGTGTAAACAGCTGTATGATGCATTGCTGCGACAGCACATGGAGGAATAGGCCAACCGCAAGGACTTGTTAGAACAGTATTTACAGGATTTTTTTTCCCCTCCCTCCCAGAATAACTCCTTATTTCTCTGCAGTAGCAGAAAAGGATTTTTTTCATGTTGTTCTTTTTCCATGGATGGCAGGTCAGACTTTTCCCTTGATATGTTTGCTTGTCACAGAGCTGGTATCCAGCTTTCTCTCTTTTTCCAGATTCTGAGATTCAAAGATAATGTTTGTCAGTCCAGTGGGATAAAAGTAGCATACCTTTATCACCGTCATCATCACCAATTATAGGAATCACTAAGGCATCTGTCACCATAGTAGAGAGGTACTACAATATGCCTGTAAAGCATCTGGTTCCTTCAAGAGAAGGAACTAGTTCTAATTCCCTCTGCTTCAGTTATACATCTTTTGCTTATGGGTACTTGAATTCGTGTAGTTTAATTCAGGATTACACTCCTGGGGCCATTCCACTGTTCAGCACTTAGTAATGTAGAAGATCCACTGCCAGCTTTGAATTGCAGTCTGATAGTTTTAGTATTTGTGCTCAACCTCATCTCCTCGCTGAGAGTGAATTCCAGAGGGGCAGACCACTGGAAATGCAAGGTCTCTGGCCCAGTGAGTTCAGCTGTGGTCTCCATCGCGTTTTTATGGCCCTGTTGTATGTAGCTGCTCCTTCTCCGGTGGAGAGAAATAGGTGGAGCTGTGCAGAGTTTCAGCTGGGTTTCAGGAGTTTGTCACGTATCCGTTCTTGTCCCCATCTTTCAGACACACACATAGTGCATGCTGCTTGCCTCACTGGATATCATAAATACTGGAAGTTATAATAAAATTAGGAGCACAGATGTTCCTCTTACAAGCAGTGCACCCTGTATACAATAATAACACTGAAATATATCCATTGCTGTTCTTTGCGGTACTAAATTTTCTCCAGTGAGGCATCTTGCTTTAATAATAAAACCACATTTTCTTAAACAAGGGAGTATCAGATTTACATTGGCAGTAAGTCACTATTTTCAAATAGCATCGAGAGAGATACCCAAGGTAACTGTAAGACTCCCTAGGACAGCTGACTGTGCATGGAAACTGCAGCCAGGTGGAGTGGTCCACCAGGCCCAGCGTTAGTCTTCATTTCTTTCCTTCATCAAAGCAATTAATGGAAGAGGACTGTCGGCCTAAAGGCTCGCTCTCTGCTGCCAAAGAGGAACTGACTTTGTTGGAAGGCTAGTGAAGGTTTAAAACCATCTATTACAAACTGATGAAGTTTTTTGTTTCCAGCTGTGGTTGTAGCCAAAGGTTCTGGGCAGGGACCTTTCCTCTACTAACCTGTAATGGACAGCAGATGGCTCTGAAGAGGTTGTAGCCCAGGTCCTGATGCTGCATGTGAGTAAAGATAGGTGTGGGCTTATGAGATTGTCATTGGTGGGCATAACTTCGCGTACGTTTTCTTGTCCTGTTTTTCCTCGAGGAATATGGAAACGACACGTGTGTTATTCTATAAAGCCCTACATAAGTATCTGCTGCCTTTACCGTGGCATAGCCTCTCGTGCTACATAGAAGTCGTCCTTCTGACTCCTTTGGGCGCATTTGCGGAGTCAGGCCCCTGCCGCCCTGCACTCTTAATTTTCCAGGAGGAGAAATGTGCTAGCAGTGACCAGGGCATGGCTGCGGTAAATGTTATCCTTCCAGGTGGAAAGGGTGTCAGACCACGGTGAAAGAGGAAGAAAAATATAGGAAAAGGATGACAAAAAACTGTAGGGGAAAAATAGAATGAAAAATATAGGGGCAAAAACTTCACCACTAATAATTCTCACCAATTCGACTTTTCCCTAGGAGCGTACCATTCATTTACACTGTCTGCATTAAATTTATCATCTCCAGGCTAGCTGGAAAATGGAGGTCAAATTTCATTTTGGCCTGCAACTTGATAAAAATGACCTGCAAAAGGTAGATGACAGACTGTTATTTTATGCACTGGAAAATAGCAAAGATCAGATCCTATCTCCTGCATGTCCTCTTTTCCCTGCATGTCTGACGCTAGCTCCTATCCGTAATGTATCACCGGCGAGTGCCCTGATTTGTTGGAAGGCTGGCGAAGGTTTAAAACAAGAACGATCTGTTTGGAACTGGCAATCTCAATCAGCGTGGGTTGACGAGGCACCTTTTGCCATCTGAAATACCCACTGAGTCACTAACAAGTCATAAAAATACCAAGTGCATTGATGTGACAGTCAAACAAACTACTTGTTATAGTTCATTTCGTCTCCAAAGCTGTCTATTAATAGTAATTAATGATTCCTCAGCAGCTGCATTCACTGTGTGTCTGAACAACTTTCAGGAGGCAGGAAAAATCCTGTTAAAAAGACAGTGTGCCAACGGAGGTCGTGGATAGCAGGAAGGTGTAAAAGTTAAACTCTATACTGGAGGAAGAAAAACCCCAAACAAACGTTTCTGTAGCACTTGGAGCATTTTGGGATCTACACCAAATAGAGACTGTAAAGGATTAGTCTGGGATTAAGAATCCTTTAAACTTACGAAGTGCTTAACCTTCACTGTGTCTGCTTCTTACGCTGTTTGCAATATTGCTCTGCCACTTTTGCAGGGGAACTTGTAGCAGAGCGGTAGTGCTGCAATGCAGCCTTCTCCACGTTGGGTCTTTTATGATTCAGTACTACTTTTGGTTTGCTTTGTAAAGATCATTGCAAGGGCTTATCTTGTGTAATTGTTTTACTGCCATCTGCATTACAGTATAATTACCTTTCAAAAATGGTAGATCTCTTTTGCTAATGTTTAAAGGCAAATAATAGGCAACTAAATTGCAAGGTCTTGGGATGTCGCAGCACATAGGCGGTAATAAAATGTATGCTGTATTTACAGCATATACTTCTGTCTCTCTTGTTCGTTCTGCTTTGCTTTTTTTTCCTTTGGTTTTTTCCTTCCCCCCCACCGCCCCTAGGAATGGTAGATGGTGATTATGGTTTTCTCTTCCTCATATTTTTTCCCCTTGCCTGTCCTCTTTTTTACATAGAGTTAATCATAACTCGTGAGGGTTTTTTTTAGAATTTGTTCTGATCCTTATCTGATAGCTGTCCTACAGTTCAAGAAGGATGGTTATTCTGGTATTTTCCTGAACTATAATGACAAACAGAAATACGGCAAACAAATCTAACACAGATTGAACTAAATACAAGGAGTCTTCTTTTTTTAAAAGGAGATGTAGCTATTCCTTATAATCACTGATAGCTTTTTAAAGTTTTAAGTTGTATGAATGCAATTGTAAATCTGTCTGTCTATCTGTTTTCTGCTTGTAGCCTATTAATGCCCGTAGGTTCATATGATAAACTACTTGTCTGATAATATCTTTTAAGTTTTCTGTTCCCTGCAATTATGTCCCAGGAATTACAGGAGGTGCCTTTAGTTACATGTGAATGCCTGTTCCCTGCCTGCTGCTGTAAATCCCGTTTTACCTGAAAGGTTAAAATATGGAGGTGAGGACATTAAAAATACGTCCAGAAAATGTAGATGACAGGAAAAAAAGAAAATACAGCGACAGAGGGGAAATACCATAGATAAAATGATAAGGCAGAGAAATAAAGCATGACAAGACCATGATAGTTTGCATAAGTAATGAGAATTGAATTCGTGGTTTTTAAATTGCTGTTTAAATTCCTATTTGCATGTTTATCGGAAATCTCCTTTGCTTAAGTAAAACTGGCCTATATACATTTTAAAAATCTGTGTATAGCTCTGATTTTGTTAAATGGAGGAGTCCGCTCCAGTTAGACAGATGGATGTGTATGATACTATTTTAATAGTGGCGGTGTGCATAGGTCAGTGGCAGCTGTCTAAGGTGGGCTCCATGAAGGGCTGGTCCCTGCTTTCCCCAAAGTCAATGGGGAAACGTGTCATCTCCATGAAGAGCAAGATGGAGTCCTGAGTGGCTTGTAGAGAACCCCAGGAATATGGGGTTCCATGTGGCCTTGGGCCTTCTATAGCTTTGTAGTCCTCTGATGTTTACAAAGTGGTAAGGAAAGCCCCTTCTGCAGTACTCTGGGCACCTTTTGTCAGGATTTGGTGGCCTCAGCTCCCAGGTCAAAGGTGCTTAGAGAGCTCCGTCCTGGTTTGGTGTCTCTCTTGCTGCCAGTCCTTCCTGGTTACCCGTGATTAATTGCACTGGCCACTGGGTGCCCCTGATTCCTCAGATAAATGCAAGCACAAGACCATAATTTTGGTGCTTAAAAAAAATATCACACTTTTAAAGGTGGAATATCGGACTGCTTCATCTCTGCAATTCATGCCTGCCTGAATTTGGCTGCCTTTGTGTGTTCCCTGTATGCTTGTGGCTGCAAGGAAACCTGTGTGTTGGATAATTGCACCTTCCACGTGTGTCCCCGCCATCTCCTGCGGACTTCCAGCCTGCTTGCCTAACACCCGCCGGGCAGTGAACGAACCATGGTGGCTTCTCTGGAAGCTGACCTGGATGTGGTGGGGTTGAGCATCGTCCCAAAAGACACTGAACGCCTCAGAGGGTCCTGATGACCTGACAGTGATCAGCAGGACTTTCAGGAGATGGAGAAACTCTCTGGTGAACAGGAGACAATGAACGTGCTTCCGAATAGGTTCTCCAGCACGTAGAAACCCGGAGCGGGCAAAGGCAGCCCTTTCCTCCTCTTGTGGAGCAGTACTGGGAAATGTCTTCTGCTGGACTGTACAGTCCTTTGAAGGCTACGGTGGCTTGTGGGGAATGGAGCCACTGCAGATCCAAGTCATGTGCCTGTTCCTTATATGCATTCTTATGGCATCTCTGAAACAGATGCAAATTGAATTTCAAACAAAAGATATCACCACGGCTGCTACAGTGGTGGATGACCTAGTCTTTGAAAACTGACACTGCCATACACATTTGCAGGTGTACATCCTGCGCTGATAGGCTTTGGGTGCGATGCAGAATTCCTAGCAGAAAAAAAAATCATTGAAGAGCTGCTGTTAAAACATAAAAATCTTCTTTTTCTCTTTCTCAAAATGCATACATACATTTTTTTGTCAATATATATTTTTGGGTATAGAATCAAATGAAACATACTTGACTTTTTCACATATGCAACCTCTTTAATTAATCTATATATCTCTGCTGAATTTCTAATATACTGGTACTATAGAAAAGTCGTATGTCTAATTTACATGTCCAAATTAGTTTCAACTTAGTTATATTGAATGATAATAAATTTCTTTTTCATATAATTAATGTTGTCTGCAAACGTAACGTGGATTAAATTTATCATTGTAAAGATCTTAAGATTTTAATATTTTTGCAGAGGCATAAATACAGTGTAGCTATAATTATTTCATTATGTATGTATAAAAATAGGATACGGGGAAAAGTGCATGCTTTCCTTCACTGATTACTCTTAATGTCTCCCAAATTTCCTGATTTACAATATTCTCCAAGGATGTAGATTTTTCTAATTGAAGTACAGTAATTTGCATATTTTTAGACCTTGTGACACAGTTAATTGATATGTCATTACTTATACGGCACTGAATATATTTTACACATTCGCTGCAGAGCAGGCTTAACTTGAGATGCAGTGGCACTTTGCAAAGAACTCGAAAGTATAGCATTCGGTTTAATCTTTTCCTTTCCTTCCTCACCCTTTCTTTATAAAGGCTAAGGAAAAATGGATGATGTAGTAATTGGTGTAGTTCCTGTTCAAATGTACTCGTTAAAATAATGTTACTGTGTAAATGACAGGATGAGAAAAGTAAGAGCAAGTAAACAAAGAAAGGAAGAATAATGGGAGAGACAAGGACAAAGAAGATAAGGTTAAGGCTGGGGGGGAGCTAAATGTCAATAGTATCAGTGCTGGGTGTTTGAAAACCAAATTGTTCTGTTTTCTTTTACGCTATTCAGTATAAACTTGTTAAACGTTCACTGTGTCTAGGAATATTTTAAATGGGTCTTTTAAATTTAGGAGCACTATATTTATCATGGATGCTAGCAATGTGCCTAATAGTGCTCCAGTATTCAATAAGGGGCAGAGTTTCTCTAGTGGCAACGTATTTATTTCTCCTGGTGCAACACCCTCGCAGAACTGAGAGCTTTTGATCTTTCTTTGCCAACTAGGAAGGTGTCTCAGTCGTGTAGAAAGGACTGAAGGGAAGATAAGTTTATTTTTCCAGGGTTCAGGTTAGGTGTATGGCTCATTAGCGATGGCGTCCTCATCTCTGGTGGATTTGTTATTAATATTGACTATTACTTACGCAGCGGTAAGGGTGAATGTGGGCCATCACTGCAGGGTAAGAAGACAGGACTCTGCTCCTTGCCACATAAAGACGACGAGCCGTGTTACAACAGTCGAACAGCAACGGAGACAGGGGAAGAATGGGGTTGTAGCGGGTTGGGTCACAGGTGCGAATCAGGCGCGATGCTGATGCTTCTTTAGGTCATCCTCAGAGAATGGGGCTGGCACGCTGGGAAGGACGGTGTCTGAAGGTGCAGCACGTGGCAGGACGGTGCAAGTTCACGTCGTGGATGCGGTGCATTCCTGCACACTTGCCTGTCCCTCAGACTAATTGCTTTTCTTACTGGCCATGCAATGCACGTGATGCCCAACATGTATGACTTATGTCCGTGTTTGTGCCTCCTGGATTTTGCCCCGTGGGATTTGCCCCATGAGTTGCTTCTGAGGTCAGTTAACAAATGTCTTATGTGCTCTTTTTCTCAGTTTTGGGAGGATAAGGTTGGGTGCGAGAGCAGAAGATGTCACTAGAGTGAGAGTTACTAAGGGAAGCTATTGCATTTTCTTAAAAAGTGTGATATCTTGGCAGGAGTTTCTTCTAAGGCAGCAATAAAAACTAAATATAAAACCACTGAGCACATCTTTTAAAACACTTGTACACTAGAGGCTTCTCGCTTCAAGATACTTCCTGTTGAATCAAGCTCAGGAGACAAATATGAATTCTGAATCCTGGCTATGAAAGTAGAATTCACTCTTATATCAACTTGCCTCTTTTTCCCCCCTCATCAGAAGGGGAGAGAAAAGGGGAAAAATGCCAAAAGTGAGTTGTGTCTCTCCTTCTGAATTTGGGGTTCCTACTCTCATCTCGGACCAGAACACTCAAGCAGCTGTAGAAGATGAAAATGATGGTAGCAGCAGCTCAGGAACATATATGGGGGCTCTGTCCAAGTTAGCATTTCATTTGGATCTGATTCTGCCGCAGCCTCAAACCTGGCTGAACTCCATCTCTCCCCAGATAGGAAGCAGACCATTCGCTTGCCATAAGGGCACATTTTACTGCCACCAGTCTTTGATGCCAGACTGAGGATGTGACAAATATCTGTGAGAAAATCAGCAAAAGAATCAGCTAGATGCAGTGTCAGGATGGTCTGAACATAGGATAGCTAAAAGTGATTTCTTTATTTTGTTGAAGATAAATTTAACACCAAGAATAAAAGTATGCAATATTTTCAATTTTTATTTCTTCTCCTTTTGAAATGGTCCCATTTTCTGCTTGAAATTTTTAGCAGTGGTCCAGCAAAGAAGTGTAGCATTTATGAATATTAAAATATAATATGCTGTGTATAATTAATTAATAAAGATATTCCTTGATGATTGTATGAAATGAGGTGATTGATTTTGCACTGGAGAGCATCTTTCCTTACAGGATACTTTTAACTACCCTGAGAAAAGATGATTAAAATGAAAATATGCAGCACTTAAAGAAATATTTTATCAGTTCTAAACATCAATAAATTTATACTATAAACCACTAATTCTTAAAAAGCAATGTAAAGTCTTTGGATGTTTTCACATCGCTGTGTTTCTCACTTTGCTGGTTGTGCAACTCTCAGGTTTTACTGCCCTTGAAATAGAACTGCGCTTACGCATCGATTGTGTACATACAGAGTGCTGTAATTTCATAGACGAGTACATAAGGTGCTGCCGTGTTACAGCTGAGCAACGCGTGTGCGAGTGGTGCTAATCTCCTGTTCTTTGGGAAGATTTCTGAAGGTTACTGTGCAAATGCTAACGACCTGTAGGCTTTTGCTTTGTTAATGGGAGGCGAGACCTCTTAACACTCTTGTCTTTGCAAGGAAAGGACTTATATTTTGCCAGTTATATTTTGCTTTTCCATATTTTGCTGTGATGTTCACAGATCTCTTGTTAACTTTATTGCAGTTTCTACTTGAAGAGCATTGCTGCAGGTTCCTCTATCTTTGAGCTAACATTTCTTCCCTCCGAGACCAGAGCGCCTGGTAACCTGCCCTGCACATCACTGAGGGACAGTCCCTCGTAGCTTCACATCTTTGAAGGTCCATCAAAATGGGGAGGTTAACTTCTCCAAGTGAAACTTCTAAGGAATTTTAAAAGCACAGAACATAATTACCTGAGCTGAAAATTTGCCAAGACACGGGTTGAAATTCCCACTCTTGCAAGTTTTCTATTAAAACTACTAGCCTGGCCCTTTAGTTGTCCCTTGGATTTTGTCCTGTGAGTCACCTTCAGCCTCATCTAAGTCACGTCTGGACTTGCAGTCCTTGACTGTACAAAGGGTATCTTCAGGGTGAGCTGTGTATGAATTTGAGGTATGTGCACATAATTGATCTCCAAGTAAGGATGAGGAGCAGCTCGTGTATAGCTGGGAAAAGGATGGGGAAGCATGCACTGAAAAGTAATGCTAGCTGGAACTCAGGGGTGACAGCTTTTTGGTCTGGCTGCAAAAGCACAAAGAAATCCAGTGGCTGGAATTTGAAGTTTGACAAATTCAGCCTAGAAGTAACACACATTTATTCTGAGTGATGAGGGCAGATAAATGCTATGTTTGCTATGAGGTGCTGGGTGGGACTTGCCATGTCTTGTGCTTTTTGAGATAAAGTTGAATGTCTTTTTGGAAGAAGTTACTTCCATCTGCAGGAGAGTTTCTGTGGCCCTTTGGAGTCAGGGTGAGGTATGGGTGTGTGTTTTCCTTCAGCTCTGTGCTCAGGGCACCTCTTACCCTTTTTCCTTTGCATGCTGTGGGCAGATCTGGGTTGCCTTTGCTGCTTTCAGCACATCCATCACCCTTAAAGTCCTACCTCACGAAGGTGATTATAATAAAGTCTTGTGCGTCAGGACTCCAGCAAGTCACCTGTAGGGAGCAGTATTTTTTTTCCCCCCTCCCACAATTAGCTGCATTTATTCTTTGTTTAATAACTGTTTACCTCTAAAGCCTGATGTATTCCATACTTGGAAGTGGGTTTCTGAAACAGGAGAGTACCAGTGCTCGCTCCTGAGCCATGTTGTTTTTGACTGACGTGGACATAGTCTTGTTTATCATCATGTGGAGATTGGAAGAAGTCTGTTAGGTCAGATAGATGTGAACGTGTGGTCACCTTTCCTGGGGTGTTTTTCTGCTGCCAGGTTCTTACCTGATTTCCTCTTATTTGCAGGGTCTTTGGTATTTAATGGAGTTAAATTGAGTTAATGGAGTGTTTAACTCTGGTCATCTGAGAGCTGAACTATTGTAATTTAACTGAAATTTTGGATTGAATGTAGAGCATCTGTGTAAAATGCGATAGCCTGTGGGGTAACTGAGATCGCGTGGCATAATCTCATGGTCTATTCTGTCTAGACACTGTGAAAACTATCTCCCTTCACTTTTATTGTCCAGATATTTTGATGAGCAGATTTCAGTCTAATCTCTTACAGAGAATTAGAATTAAAGTTAAATCTTCATTCTCTTTGGGCATTAAGTATGTGTGTTATTGACTGGTGTATAAGCACAAATCTCTCAAAAGTACTTGCAGAGAGGCCATGACCCCAAAAAGCTTCGTCTTGTGATTCCTACATACGTGTACACATGCGCGTGCGAGAGCACACCACTTTGGCATGATCCTTGTTAACAGAGGAGGAGTAAGTGGCAAGACCAGGAGAGCATCTTGAGTGAGTGCAGGAGATTGCAAGAGAAGAAACTGGCAGTACCTGCTGGTACTGCGCTGTATTTACGCATCCGAGTGGTCAGTGGAGACCCTTACTCCATGAAGGCACACGTTGCCTTCTTTTGAGCCCTCCTACTATTGTTGTTTTTAATGTTGTCTTCCAAAGGTTAAAAAAAAAAGGTCAAACCTTAAAGTCTAAGAGGAGAATGTTTACTACCAGGGTCGGTCCATCGCTAGGTGCTTATCTATATTTTGAGTTGCTAACAGGCGTTCTGTCTGACCTACTGGATGAAATAATGAAGTCTTTGTTTGTTCTCAGACATACAAAACTTCTAATATAAATTAGTTATCCTGAAAGCCAATATTCCTGATGCTTATTTCCATACTATTAGAATTGCAGAAAATCTGAAAGTAATATATGTCAATTAATATAAAATGTACAAATGGGTCTTTATTGAAAACGATATTTTTCTAATCTCTCGATTGTTTTTAAAAGCATTTATTTTTATTAACTAACAGACTTGCTTTGTTGGGCAGTTCATTAGCTGTAGAAATATTTTATTATTTGCACCAAAAGTCTGTAATAAAATTCTAGCGGTATTGTTTAGAGCTGATTTTTTTTCATAAAGCATTATGCATCAGGTAAATAGTCTGAATGTAAATGCCTACTTTAGGCAGGGTTCATTAACGGGTAGAAAAGATGCAATTTTGACTAGGAATGAAAAATAAAACAATGAACTATTTCCTGATGTAAAAATAATCTAATATTTCAAACTGGCTTGTACCAAACCCTTAAGGTTGTTAAATTTTAGATGTAGCTACTATTACTTTTACCCTACAGTGGACCAGTGTATAGTTTATAATATTCAATATTATACAGGCATATAGTGCTGAACAGTAGATCTTACTCAGCCACAAAACGCAAATGCTTGCTGATTTTAAGATCTGCACCGTGAAGTGGCAGCAGATCAGGGCTCTTTCTCTGGGGAATATGTGTATGAACTGGGACTCAGTGCATTCACTGTGTACATTGGCTTGTCAGGTTTCATGGTAGAGACCAGGTACTGACGGGTACCAAGATGAGACCATTGATCCATTTCTCCCCAGTGCTCAAATAATTGTTAGTAATTATAGCTTACATTTGCATGCAGCTATATATTAATAAGTTTCCTAAATTGGGTAGCAAGCAAAAGAAAAAATCCTGTCCTCACTACTCTCCAAGTGGTTCCTTTGACTCAGGGGGCACCTCAAGTCTGTGACATACGCAATAGATTTTTATGCCGGTGTTTCTCTATGAGGAGCTGATCAGGCTTTATTTTAAACTCAGAGAAATCTTTGATTCAGTATGAAATGCCTCTGTACCATCTAGTATCGTGGCAAATGCAGCCAAAGGCTAGAGATGACATTTATATGAGGTTTCCAGCAAATGACTGCCAGAGTAAAATAGCTGGGGTAAGTATAAACTGACTAAAGGGTTTTTCTTCCATTTTCTGCTGCAGAGGAGTAGTTGGGTATCCCAGAAGGTAGAATAATTTTTTCTGTTTTCTTAGTCTCCTTTTTTATGCAATTAAAGCTTAATCTCCTGTGTCATGTGTGGCAGACGGTTATCCTTGAAACTGGTAAGTAGTGTTACCCTCCTTTTGTGGATGGGGAGTCTGGGCCACCTAAGCTGGCTTTCTGAAAGCCATCAAGTGCTGGCACCACAGGAATCCTGTGGCCAGGAGAGATGAGAGAGGCATCTAGGAGTTCTGGTCCTTAAGCCTCGCTCACCTCTGGTGCTTCTTTCTCCATGAACTATGTGGCGCTGTCTATAAAATACGAAATACCCCTGTGGAGGACTGAAAACCTTGCTGATACTCCCACTCAAAACCCATTGAGACCAAGGACTTCTAAAGCTTCTTGCAAAATTTGCTTTGTGCTGCAACCTGAGCATATGTTCAGCTTGCCTGTTGGGAAAGAACTTTCTCCAGAAATTCGGAAACTTTGATTACTTATTCTCTGAGTTGAAGAGGTGTCAAAGAGAGGACCAGATTTAGGATCTGTTCTTCATCCTGCAGTTTCAGCCTCCTCCTACACCCAGGTGGGTTTAAATCCCCCTTCTCAGCATGTCGCAGCTTCAGGTGAACTTGCCCTGCTGGCTGTAGTACTTAACCAGGGAAAACAGAGGGAAATAACCTTTACAGCCTCCACTGTACAAATCCAGCAGCTTCTATCACTGAGTGTGCTAACCCTTTAGTTAGGGTTGTTGTGCATGGACCAACATGGCTCCCAAGGACATAGTCTGTTTTCTGGGTGAAAGAATACATTTCCCTTCTCCCCTCTTATCATTACGTCATAGAGCAAAACAGATCCTTGGGATACCATCCAGTCTGTTGGGTAAAGGGTATGTTTCCTAATTTCATTGCAACTCAGTAGTGAAGCTTGTGAAATAATAATATATATACTGAGGGCTCTGTGGGGCACTGCAGTGAAGCAGTAGTTACTTCTCATAAAGTTTTTTAATAGGATGTGAGCTCCAGGATTCAAGGGAGAGAACATTAATGTCCTTTTCAGAACGTTGTGGAAAATAAATACTGTGCAGCACCAATCTCTTGGCAGTTTCAAAGAATGTCTAAAGAGGATCATTATGAGACCATTTATGATGGGAACATGACTCCATTGCAAGTCTTTGGAGTCTCTGCTGGGATGTTGTTCCTACTACTTGAGATTAGGAGAGGAAAGCAATTTCAATAGAAGTCTGTGGAGACCGTGTGGCAATTACATTACTGACAATATCAGTATGATTTTAGTGCGAGTCTCTGGAGACCCTAACTTCTCAGTGAAGTGAAATGCATCATGCCCATACAAATGATATTATTGTTTGAAATAAACCAGAATAAGTTAAAGCTAAACAAGTACTGGAATAATAGGAGCATTCAAATCAATAAGACTTGTGGCGACTTAGGCAAGAAATGCCACCCACAGCTGAGGTCCTTCACCCCCTGCGTGCCCCAGACGGTAGGTGGGTGATGAGTTCTCTGAAGTCCCAGACAGAAAGACTGGCTTATTTAGGTGTCTGTATGGTTGATGGCAAGTTTAGAGAGGGAACTGTACAACTGGGTTGTGTTTTACTGAGCTCCTGCTCTGCCAGTAGTGATTTGTGGGGTCTGGAAATGGCAGAAGGTGAAGCTGTCAGTGCCAGCAGTCTGTCAAAACGAGACTAAGGAAGGAGCTGGAGGTAAAATCGTAGTCCTGAATGAGTGCAGCTTCTGGCCTCATGGCAGTGGTGAAACGATGACTGGTTAAAACCATCTGGCTTGGACAGTGGTTGAAGTCTGCTGAGGTCAGAGAAGCAGTTTCCAGGCTTTGCTTTTCTGAAAGTACACCAAGACTGTCCTTGCTTTTGCTAGTGTTACGCAAAGCCTGCTCCCTGGGAGGCTATCGTGGTGCGCTGCAAAAAAAAGATACTTGTGCCTCCGTTGCCAGTGGCTGGGGGCTGAGCGAGCCCCCCTGCTTTTCCTCCCCATCAGTCACCCAGGACCTTCCTTTCCTTTTTCCTTGAACCGCTTTACAGAGGCTGTGAAGCGAGAGCTGCAGCATATCCAGGGCTGGAGGAAGGCAGTCTGAAGCAGCCAGGGTAAAGTGCAGCGTTTGCATTTTATTGATTCTTACCTATTGATTCCAATGGGATGAAGTGCTGGGAAAGAGAAGTGAGGCTGGCAGGCAGACAGGAGCTCTGGCATCAGAGGCGGGCCAGCCCCGCACGACAAGAGCAAAATTATATAAACACCCCGGATATTGCCTACATCGAATCTAAGAAGCAGCAAAGAAAAGGAATGCTGTTCCTGGAGAGGGATGAGATTTACCGAGATTTAGTTTGCATTTGATCACCTCTGCAGATAAAATGGGGCAAGGCAAATACGTGAGCGTTTTGTGACAGATTGCCCTGTGCCAGCTACATTTATGGTGCCATTTCGTGTAAGCTGGAGGGTGACAAAATGTAAATCTACATTTCCTCGCATAGGACATGATTCTCGTTTCATGACTCAGAGGTGGGAATGAAGAGATATGCCATAGCCTGACCTGCCAGGTAGGAGGACGATGTCTGAAGGGGTACTGAATATCCAGAATATATATTGAGTGCACAGAGTCTGTGCTATACTCAATATGCTCTATATGAATCATTTTATTGGAAAGGCTAAGCATATACTGAGGAAAATATGCTCAATAAGACTATTGATCTTATTAAGAGTTTCTCTGCAGATACATGTATATATAATCTCAAACAAAGCTGCTCTTCTGATTGTGGCCAGTTTATTACTGGCTCATTAAAAAATGTTCCTTGTGCACTCCATCTCTATATACATTTTGGAGATGAAGGCGGCACTGAATCATCTTTTGGGCCCTCTGGATGCTGCTGGAGTCAAAAATACCCTGATGTAACTCACAGTCCTGAGGGCTTGCTGGAATCCCGGCGGCCGTCCCCGTGCAGCATCTGCTGCGACCACCGGCCTCGGTGGCTGGAGTGACGGGGACCTTTCTCTCTGGGCAGAGGCTGGGGACACCGCTCTTCCCAAGCCTTCGGGGAAGGAAGGGGCTGAGCTGGCACATCTCTGATGGGGAGCCCGAGTCCAGTGTTAGCAGCTTGAAGAAAACTATGTGAAAGAAGCAATGTTGGGAAGCCCGTTGTGTCCAGCGCTCGTGCTGCAGCTAGCAAACAGAAACCTTGACAAATGACCTTCTCACTTCATTTTCTGCCTCATAATTAATTTTGGAGCTCCCACATAAAATCAGTCAAGTGCCAGGACAGTTACTCTCTGTACAACCCTACAGAAACCACAGCCCCAGCCTGTGGGGATCCCCAGCAATAGCTGTCAGCAGTGCTCCCACCACAAATTTGTACCAGCTCTGGCTCTGTCCCGTGCTCCCAGTGCCTTTGTTTTCCCTTTTGCTCCTCATCTCCCAGCACAGATTTCCCCACAGCTTTTTTTTCTGACTGCCAAACACATGCTTTTGCAGAAACAGTGAGAGATCTGTCTCTCCTCCCTGCTCCCCACTTCTCCTCTCTAAATCCACCTTTCCTGTCTCTTAAAGAACCCGCAATTTCAGACACGGTGGGATTTTGAACATGGAAGTGGATCTGATTGTAAACAAAAGGATAGTTGACTTCATTGCATGAAAAAGAAATGCAAAAGATTATAAAAAAGATAGAAGAAGGAGAAGGAAGATGGGCTTTTTTCTCCCATTTGAAGTGATGTTAATCAAAGGGCTATGAGTAACAGAGCAAATAAAGTCATTTGAATGGTATGTTCCTTCCATCCTGCAAAGTCTTCTATGCTTAAATTTAAGGATATACTAACTTTTATTAGATACTAACACAAACTCTGTGTGGGGAAACATACTTGAACACAGGGTTTTAATTTCTTAATTTATTTCTTTAAACGCTTAAATTCCCCTTTTATTCCTGCATATTGATTTCCCTTGCTTAGTGGTTTATAGGTTTACTGGAAGAGAAAATAATGTAGAATTTGCAAACCATAGCCTTGCTTCTGTTCATATTGTAGAAGCAAAAAGCAGAAAGAAAAAGTGAAATGATTTTATCCCACTGCTTCCCTCTCTCCTTTCCAAGAATGAACATTAGAGCAGACAATAATGTGACAGCATGGTCGAGCAGTGGAACACTTGGCCAGGAGAGGTCCATGCTGGTCCCAGCTGCCGGGGTTGCTGATCTGGTTTGCATGGATGTCTCTTGGAAAGACACAGCGTGACATGACCTCCAGCCTTGCTGCTGCATGCTCTGCTCTATTTTCAGCCATAAACTTCAGAGTTCCTGCTCTTTCTAAGACCATACGTGACCCAACATTCAAAGGTGAGATCCTGCCTACACAGTAAGACATTAGAGTTAAGGATATGCAATTTGAAAACGCTGTTGCCTCTAATTTCATCTTTCTTGTTATCCTGTATTCATTTTGAATGCTCTTAAATAATTGTGGCCTTTTGCTTAACAAAAGAAAACAATAGGCCTATGGTTAGGTTTAAATGCAAGATACAATTAAAAGCTCAGATCTCTGATGTGGCACTTTAAAAATCCCTCTGTAGATGGAAGGAGGTTTCTTTTCCATTGGGAACTCTGCATTATTTAGTAGCTTTTCCTTGCAGGACAGATCATTTCAAGGCTTTATGATTATATAGAGGATCAGACATTTCTGTGGCCTGAATTAAAGCAAAATAATCACCAGCTCCACGAAACTTTGTCGTTTCCTGGACAGGCTTTTTTGTTTCCTTGCCTTCTTGTCCCTGAGCAGATTCTTTTTCCTGAACCCTCTTTATTTGACATGCTTTTTCTTCCTGGAGTGCATCTTCGATTGGTTCCCTAGTGAAGCAGCTCATCCAACTCAAAGAAAATGAGAGTTTCAGTTGGCTGTTCCACTGCCTCCTGTCGTGAGCACCCAGGTGTCTGCACCCCAAAACCCTGGCTCCCAGAAACCACAGCAACTCTTTTTTCTATTCAAGTAAGAAAACCAGTTAATTTCGCCATATGGTGTTCATGGTGCTCATATTTTTCCGCTGCTCACTAACATCTTTCCTCTAGGTCAAACTCTGTAAATTTAGAACTTCTTCGCTTTTGTTTATTTTGCTTTGGTTGGTTTCGGTTGGTTGCTGGCCTCTGTCCCTCCAACCGAGCAGTGCTTTTCTAGTACTTCTTCAGTCTTCTTGAAAGGATCAGGCACCCCTCAGTGCTTGTATTGGTCCCTGGGGTGAAGAGGTATGTCTCAAACTGACATTCAAAAACTAAGTTATTTTGGGGAGGAGCAAAGCATTGTGCATTTTACATCTCCTTTAATACACAGAACATTTTGGCATATGCTGGACTGTTTGGTTTGAAAGAGAATATTTGTACTGAACAAAAAGACTTCATTTCTGCAGTGACTGAGACTTTCCAAAAGTGGTGGTTCTTTGTAAAGTACTTCTCCCCCCCAGGTTTTTTTCCGTGACATTCTGAATCGTGGTTGCCAACTGCTGTTTCTGGTGGTGGGATGCTGCCTGAGCCCGGGTGGGCTCGGTGGCAGCCTCACATCCGCAAGCCGTAAATGATGTATGAAATGCAAAATCCTCGCTTGCCCTGCGTGCGGGGAGGAGGGAGACGATGCTTTGCTGCCACTGGTTCTCTGTTCTCTTAGCTGAAACTCCTCAGCGGAGAATCATTAAAAAATAAGTACAATGATAAGGCAAAAGAAATGACAGCTGGAAGACATTGCAAAACTGCAGAACAAACAAACGTGAGAGCCAGTTAGGGCCACCTACCACTGCCCGTGGCTGGCTACATGAAATGACTGCCAGGCTCCCTTCTTCTCTGACTTGATTCTTTTTGTTTTCCCGGGGAACTGTGCTTCATATCAGCCATAGCACCTGCTTGAATCCATCTATTTATCTTTTCTTTTAATTAAGAAGTAATGTCAGTGGGATGAAAATAAAACCTGACAGGATGAAGATCTCCTACTGTATTATAAAAACAATGTGAAGGTGAAACTGAGATGTTTATTTTTGAAAGCAAGAAATCATCTTCTAGTGGCAAGATCCTATTACTGGGAGCTTATTGTTGTTATATTAATGAATGAAAAATACGTACGATGAAGTGAACAACGGGAGATCTGACCAGACAACCAGAAACTTAAGCTTCTCACACAGGCGAAGGTGCAACTGAGGCTAGTGGTTGACTGCTATTTTTGGACAGCCTGTCCCGGCTGGCTCAGAGAGGATTTTGTTCTGAGTTAGCTGGCCTGAAGAATTGCCAGAGACCCCTGGTAAGTGATGAGGGTGTCAGGTCCTTAATGTTCTTAACTCCCATTGACTGCAGTGGAGCCGACGATGGATAAGAAGGCAGCATGGACATCTCTAAGGCCTCTGGAGCTGAACCCAGAGTTGTCTATCATCAGGCACACCAGCTTCCTTGGCGTTGCCTGCAGAGGGCTGGTTGCTCAACAGTGGGAACCAAAACCTTCCAGCATCCTGAGGAGAAACACACCTGCATACTCAGCTGCTTACTGCAATAGGAGATGCAGAGGACAATAATTTTCTTCTTAGTCTTGCCTTTCAGACTATTTACTGATAGCTGCCAGGAAGGGTCTCGATCTGCTCAAGGTGTGCAGCTTTTTACTCTCTCCTCAAGGTGGGTGCTCGCACCTTTCCTTGGACAAATTACAGGAGAGCTGAAAAAACCATCTCCGCTTCTGCAGTGTAGCTGAGTGGTCAGAGGATTTGGCCATGGTGAGATGTTTGAGGGTTTGGGTTGTCTTTTTATTTTCTTGTGGGGTTTCCCACCAGTATGCCCACCCTCAGGAGCATGGCTGCGGCAGTGGGCTACAGGCTGGTCTAGGGGGGCAGATGGGCAGCGAACAGGACATCTTCCACACCCTGCGCATCCCCACCGAGCTGAAGGGCTGCCCAAAACTTCTCCAGAGCAGGGCAGCCAACCAGCAGGGCGTAAAGACGGGCAGTGATTAGAGCAGATGGGTAGGGAACTGTGTGTTCCTGCTCACAGGAATATGTCTGTATTTTTAATGTAAATCACTCTTGGATACAATGAAGAATAAAGCATTGTGATCAGTTAGCAATGACCTATTTAACATTTAAACTGGTTGGCACTTATTTCAGCTCGTTTATGAGTCCTTAATGAGTTTAATGAGTTCTCTTGGATGTCAGCATTTACTACTAGCGTAGCTTTATGGCCGTGGATTCAGGAGATGTGAGTGGCTGGCTTCGTGACCTTGGGCAATGCCCTGAAAGTAGTGGTGCCTCAGTTTCCCATAAATAGGATGATGCGAGATACCTTTCATGGCTGCTTGCACTGTGAACTATATGGGACAATTATTTTATTACATTTTGTTTGCGT
This sequence comes from Balearica regulorum gibbericeps, assembly GCF_011004875.1. Taxonomy (NCBI): domain Eukaryota; kingdom Metazoa; phylum Chordata; class Aves; order Gruiformes; family Gruidae; genus Balearica; species Balearica regulorum. The sequence continues at coordinate 62,598,852 of NC_046187.1, forward strand.
AATACCCGGTATAATGGGCACCAGGCTTTCTGTAGGGCCTCTAAATGATGCTATTTTTAAAATGAAAGATGATCATTAAGAAAAGCAGCATAGCATGACAGGGACACACATATATATGTATGGTCTTATCTTAAAGAAGACAGAAAAATAGCAGTGTCTATTAGTCAAAGTGATGCAGTCCCAGGACACCACAGCAATTATTTCATTTGTATTACTCTCTGTCCGTGTGAGAACCCATACCTGCTTTCCAGATTTTCAAACAGATAAGCAATTTTTTAATTGATGCTTAGCCTGAATATATCTAATGTCAGCCAACTGTTGTTAATAGGAGCTATTATAACATAAAAGTGCTGATATTTTAAATGTAGTTGGTCAATCCCTGCAGGACTATACATTCAGGCCTCTTCTACAAGGTTGTATTAGTCATTTGACACTGGTGCTGAATTTATGTTGTCAGATCCATGCCAGCTATTGAAACTTGACAACTAATTCTGGATAAGACTGATTGGAATTGATAAACCCTCTTTTATTTTGGGGCGAAAAATTGGAAGTGGCTGCTAGTCCAAATAGAATCTCTTATCTAGTATGGCATGATGGCATTTAATGAAAAACATTCAAACAAATCTACTCTTGGATTGCCCTGAAGATAGAGAGTTGCAGAGTTGGATGCAATTCAAATCAGTAGTTCTTTATTTTGCATAACTTTGGGGCATGCCGAGACGTTTCATCAGTACCTGATGTCATTAACTCTGGCGGTCACCGCCTAAATGTCTTGCTCCTCACGTGTATGAAACGTTATATTATTAGAGGAATGCTTGGAAGAGAAGAAAATATGTTTGTTTGTTTTGTATTCTTTGCATGTGCTAATAATGACACCTTAAGTTATTAGGACTGAAACAAATTTCGAATTCAAATGTCATTTTGCCTTGTATAAAAAGCATTACCTTGGGCTTGCAGTATTACAGAGACTTTGACGTTGAAAATTTGTTTATTTTTAAACACTGGCTGTAGCTCGGCACTCTTATTTTTTTCATGCGATACCCCTAAACAAGCTAAAAAGCTGCACCGAAGGTGGTGTACACTGTCAGGCCAGCTCCTCCTGCTGCAGCTCTGCTTGTGGCCCTGGAGTGGCATTACTGTCCGGTTATGGCCACCCTAGGAAGCGACGGTGAAAAATTAGTCCAAGTTTAACTCTGTGACAAGATGTCTAGGTGGCCGTGGTGCTGGGTTTGGCCGGTGCCTTGCTGCCTTGTCATACAGGCAGAGCTGGTGCCAGCGTGTCTGTCCCTGCTGTGTGGACGGTTCCCGGGGAGCACGGGAGGACCAGGGATCAGAAGGCAACTCAAGCTCTGTTGGCAGTTTTAAAAATAGGAGGGATATCAGCAAGGCTTGACAGTGTCACCTTCAGCCCCTTCATGACTGAGCAGCACTGCGGTACGTGTGATGCTGTGGGGCTGCGTTATGTTTTCCAAGCAGCGCTCCCATTTCGAGGACTGTCTGCCCAACTTTGCAAGGAGAATGGGCTTTCACAGGGTTGGCTTTTTTTGGTTTGGCTTTTCAGTGTGATTTGCATCATTCTTCAGTACTGCAGTATATTCTAAAATATTTGACGCATTGTTTCCTCTTGTAAATACCTGTAAGTAAGGGATTGCCTTGGATGCTGTCATGTGGTGAACACTCAGTGGACTAACTCCCCACTAATTGTGAGTCTGCTCTCCCAACCATGCCTACGTTGTTCCAGTAGCAGCAAACCTAAATTAATGTTATTTAAATTGGCGCATAGAAACTAAGCTATGGAGAGAAGCTAAGCTTAGATCAGGAAATAAAGCACAGACTCAACCTCATGCCTAGTGCTTCCAAGGAGGGTGGCTCTGAAGGCATCTCAGCAGGGATAGAGAGGACCACAGTAAGGTTCAAATGTGGGGCAGCCAGTAGGCAGCTATAGGAATAGGGACGTAAGTGGGATTTAGGCAGGCTGAGTTTAAGCTTAGGAGAGTAACTCAGCCTCTGGGATGGCCTTCGGATAGGGGAATCACCTGAGGCTGAGCAGCATGTCACATATTTCAGCCTGCCTCATCCTTCCCTCTTCAAGACCTCCCTCACTCACAGTGACAGTTTGGCCACTATCCCATTTCCCCAAACCTTGGCAGTGAAGGTGAATCTCTCAGAAGCTGCAGACGATCTATCGGTGTGTCCCTCCAGCCTGGCCCTCACCCTCTCTTTTGCCTACCAGACTGCGAGGCAGAAAAGTTTGACAAATTGTTGTCCACTCAAAGGTTCCCAAGTTCTTTTACTCACTTCTATTTTTAGACTGATTCCCTTTGCTTTTTTTCATTGTGCTACATTTTGCCAGATTTCTGCCCAGAGGAAATTTTTATAGCTCAATTTTAAAGCCCTTGCAATTGAGGATTTATCCTGGGAATGACACAATCCAACTGGAGTAGCACAAATGGCACAGCACTGAAATAAAAGGTTATCAAGACTGTAATTTATTTGTTTAGGCCACTCAGAGTACAAAAATGCCTCTTATTTCTTCAGCTCCCTGAGTGGGTTGCAGCACGGTGGATGCTTTCAGACTGTCTTGCTCTCTCCGTCAGTCACTTTCTCCACAGCAGCATTTTTCAGGAAGCGCAATTAAAAAGCTGTTTCCCGATAACGCCCTCCCCCTGCCTCCATCCCGTCCCTTCCCCCTCAAAATCCCTGCTCGGGTGCATGTTGTTTCCTCCTTTCTCATCCAGGTGACTCGGGGGTGACAAAGGGTAATGAACTCTCTTCATGTCTTGTTATATGGCAAAAGACTGAAACAGCAAAGTGGCAGGCTTAATCTCCAGCAGTTAGGGTGAAAAAGAGAGGCAGGATGTGAAACCACTTAAAATATGTTTCCATGTTCTAATATACATTTTGAATTTATAGAGAATTGACTCGTGCCGTTTGTTCAAAGCCAGAAAATGCATGTGGTCTGCAGTTGAACTTATCACACTATAATAATGTGCCAGGCAATTTTCAGGAGTGATGGATACTGTTTTTCACGAGTCCTTTCTGCTGAGCTGATTCAAGGCCAGCCACAATAAAACCGGTGATGGTCATTAGCGGTGCCCCCTGCAAAGCTATTCAGTTAGGAGCTGGCAGGTGGAGGGAAGCGGTGGTTTTTGTGACCCTTCCTTGCTGGCAACTCTTTGGACCTAACCACGGAAGAAGATGGCATGCCCCTGGGGGGTAAAACAGGGCAAGGAGTGATTAGTCTCTAATTGGAAGACAACCAAAGGGCTGTAGGGACTGACAAAGAGCTGTGATAGTTCCTTGCTAAGCGTAGGGAAGTCGTGGTGCACTGCAGGTGAATTCACACAAGAGGGGGAGGTAACCCAGCTCCCCAGTGCACGTGGGACACGCTGGTGCCATCAAGGACTTCTGAGGAACATCTCATTTCCTCCCGGCAGGGAACAGCACGTGTTGGTCGGGCTGCCCTTGTCACCGTGGGCAGCGGTGCCTGGGTGGGGGCAGATGTGCCGCCGGCTCTGGGGTAGGAGGAGGAACCAGGTGCTGAGGATGGTGGAGGCACGGGGGAGAGTGGGTTTTGGGGGGGCAGGAAAGTTTTACCTCCCCTTGGCTCTATCTGCAGCAAATTAAAGTTTGGTGACACCATCTGTGCCACTGGAAGGTCCAACACCATAAGTGCAAGTCTGGCCCGGTGCTCTGCCCACACAGCGGTGCAGTGGTCGGCACGGAGCACGGGGTGCCAGGATGTGCTGAGAAGTCACCTCCTGAATGCTGGTGGGTTTGTGATGGAGAGCTTTCCCTACTTAATTGCTGGGAGACCGCTTGGAGAGTGGGGATGGGAAGAGACTTTGGAGGACGAGGAATCCAGGATTTGCCTTGCACAAGGAGCATGATGTGCCACTTTTTGACAGATGGGTATTTGGAAGAACTGGAACCAAGTGAGTCAGGGCTCCTTCACCTCTGCCAGTGAGGGATGTGGGCGGCTGAGAGACCACCCGAAGGAAAATTCTTTCCTGCTTTCTACCACTCTTGGAATAGACTATTTTGTGTGCTATCTAATCTTTATAAAAATTTTTGAAATCTTTCCACATAACCTCCTGGCTTTTTTCTTTCCTCTGATACAAATTTATAACCAAAACCCAATGCATCAAATATAGAAAAAGATAAACTTTCTTTTCAGTTTGTTCTGTACATGCCAATGAATAGTCTAAATCAGAACCTGCCACTGAAAGATGCTTTATTCCACAAGTAGCCCCCTCCTCACTCCTCTGCCCGCTGCCTGAGGGAGGGGATCTAGAGTCTGTTTCAGCACGGTTGTAGGCACCCACCACCATGCGTGCACAGACTGTTTGTTTGCTCCGTCAGGTGAAGCGATGCTCCTCACAGGCTTTTGTGCCAGTGTCAGGCTTTTCCCACATGAGCAGGTACCGCCACTGCCATCTGGGTAGGTCCTAACCGTGTAGGATGAGCGCATGGAGGAACCAGAACAGTGGAGGGAGATCTGCTCTGGGAGTCCCAGCAGGAATTTCCCCCTCTCTGCAGCTCACAAATCAGAGTTCACAGCCACTGTGCGTATACAGGCATGCCTAGTACCCACCTATATAAGATACTTGGGAAACACCACATTTATCAGACCAGAGTTTGGCCCTTGTGGCCACTGATCTTATTCCCTTAGCAGGAGGCAGAGCACGAGTAGAGACACTTTGAGACACAGCAAATAAATAACAAAAGGACTCTTCAGGTACCCTTCATTTTTAAGAAGTAATAGTGGCTGAAGTCTGTGAGAATATGATAAGTATCAAACACTTATTTTTCCAACAGGATGACAAATGTGTCTGGTTAAAAAAGGGTAATTGGGTAATGTGGAGTACAATAATATCTGAGAGGTCTCCCATTTCTTTTTAAAGAAAGGTGCAAACTGTAATGCATGCAAGCTAACATACAGTGGGAAAATGACTCTTTCTCAGAACATATGCTGGCTTCTAACTAGTGTCTCCTAGAAATATTTGGGCAACTAGAAAGCAAATGTAAAATCTTAATTCAGTTGTTTTGATAAGCACATCAGTCATTTTATATTGCTCCAAATTTTAAAACTTTTGAGATTTTTCACTACTTTTAGGATGCTGTGGAGATTACAGAACCATAGCCTATATGTACTAGTCATAGAATCATAGAATACCAGGTTGGAAGCGACCTCAAGGATCATCTGGTCCAACCTTTCTTGGCAAAAGCACCGTCTAGACAAGATAATACAGTAATTTGAAAAGAAGTACTAAAGATAAAAATGCCGTCATTGTTTCTGCCACTAGAATAGCTGGACCATCTCCACCCCAGTGCTGGGAGATGTTTGCTGGCTGGGTAGGGCAGTTTCCAAGTCTCTGAATGTGTGTATTACGTACTCCAGAAGGATGATTGAAGCGTTGCAGCAGAAGGAAGCTGAGACTCCTATGTACAGTAGTGCAATGCTGTCTGCTGTCACAGGGGAGGACCATAAACGTAGTGTCCTGTGTCTGCCTGCTAAGGACTCCTGTACTGTCCCTTCTGATCTGCAAACTACGCATGCATTTCTGTCTCTTCCCCTCAAACTGATATTTTTATGTGGATATCACACAACAAAGATTCTGAATTTTGCTGCTTTGGATTCAGCTACAAATAAGTTTTCCTTTTGTATTTTTTTTTCTCTCGTGGTATAAGGACAGGGAGCTGGGTTTGCCCTAGTTTTGTGTATCACTTCTTGGATAGAGATAGTGGCACAGGGGCTACACAGGTGGCCTGCACATGCTCCGAAACCATTTGCTTGGGACTTCCTGACATCCGCATCGGTGGCTGTAGAGATTTGTACATCCGAGGCATCTGGCCAAATTCCTCTTTCTTCACCTGGAAATAAACTTCCAGGTGGAACAAGAGGTCTTGCCTGGGGAAGCTGGAACATACGGCAGCCCTAGATGAAGGTTAAATTGCATGATTTGAAAAAAGATCCTAATGCTTGCAGAAGTGCTACTTAAATCCCCACTGCCTAAAAATCTGTCCATGTGCTTTTTGGAGGTAGGGGTGTGTGTACAAGCGTGAAAACTGACATTTCACACCCATTCTGCACTCTGTGTTGGCTGTGACATTTCCCATAGGCCATACACAAAAGATTTTCCAAAAAAAAGATGCACTTACTTGTCTGCTTGTTCAATGTTCCAGTGTGGGTCTGGGGTCCTACTCAGCACTTTTATGTATACTCTTGAAAAATAGTAGCTCTGAGATGGGAAAAAGGTACTGGTGATTACAGTGTAATAGCCAAAGGACCCTACCATCCTATCTTGCTTTCCCTGCCTCTCTGTTCCCGTGTATCCAATACCGGTAATGAATACAGAACAGAAAACTCAGGCTCGCTGCAGGTTTCTAGGGGCTCCATGTGGGCAAAAGTAACACTTCTGAGATCTTTCTGCAAAGAATACCGTACAAAAGCCAGGGATTATACGGTATTTGACTGTCTGCCAATGTCAAAGGCAATCAGAGCTTATAGAGTTCCGATGTATAAATATTAGGGACAAAAATATTCTATATGATTTCTCTGCAGTCACTCACCCTGTACCGATGCATATAGGAAAAAAAAAAAAAGAACATTTCTCCTTCCTATAAAATGCTTTTGGATACTGAAAAAATGAAGGCTGTGCAATTGCCTAAGTAATATTGTGTGTCAAGATCCATCCTCCTCTTGCTTTGCAAGTGGGAGATTTTTCCTTTCTCTGTGCAATGGCTAGAGTCTTTACTATACCTCTACATTTGCTTTCTATCACCTGAATGTGGCCCATTTTTGCTGACATTGTGGTTTTAAAATATTTTCCTAAGTTATTTTAAATGCAAAAGAGCATATTGATTTTTAAAGTATTATATTGTCATTTTTCTGTTTTATTAAAAAACAAAACCAGCACCAGCTTAACATATTTCACAGCTTGCATCCTGGGCTTGAAAGTTCTGCAGATACAAATATGGGCACGAAGGAGAAAAAAAACCCGTATTGAAATGCAAAGGATCAGTATTACTAGATGAGGAGAAAATTAGCATGACAACTGTTTTACTGCTAAAACTACCTTGCCCAGTATATTTCTTACTCTCTGATTGAAGATGAAATAAAGTTCTCTCATCTTGTTTGTGTTGCTGATTTGTTGGATATTTATCGATTTACAGATCATAATGCACAATTTTTTTCCCATCTACAGCAAGATTATTCTGTATCTGTCATGCTTTCTATGAGTAACTGATTTTCTATGATCTGTAAAACTGGTTTGTACCAATAGTCGCTAGTCATCAGCGTTTCCAAGGGGTTTCTTGAAAGATATTCATTCATTCTGCTAGGCATCAATGAATTACAACTGAGTACTAATATAGCACCATCAGATTTTCTGTAAAACATGAAGGAACAGATTTAGGTGCAGGTACGTTTCTATTGAATACATAAACATCTTTTATATCTATCGTATGACTTAACTGTACTTCCTGGAAAAATGAAAGTACCAGATCTTAGGGGAAAAAACCCCCGAGGTATTCATCGTCCTGATTAGTTCTTGTGCTGTTGAGAGCAATAACATCACTGGGGTTATTTCCATGGTTTTTGATGGTGCTACTCTGTTCAGGAGGGCCTAGGATCAAAGCAGTATCTGGCAACATCATCCATCCAGACAACAGAGATTTGACACAGCAGGGCTATAGGTTGTGACTGCAGCTTCACTACTTAGCGTATCCATCCCTATGCATGCAAAGAGAGGCAGAAACAAATGTGCCTCTAAGTAGTTTCTGATTTTCTTGTGATTCGGCTAGTTCCTGTGCTTGCCCAGAGACTGTGTTCGTCAGATGATCTGAATTTTGCTTGAGCCCTGACCTTAGGAGCTGTTGGTAGGAAACGCACAGACTAGAGCATCAACCTTACCTTCACGTACTTAATGTGCTGGGGAACAGAGGTAGTTGCAGCTATTTATTGCCTGAGAAATCTCGTTACGCAGGAAATATCCTCGAGGTTGAGGTCTGCTGTCTTTAAGCCTCTTTATGCTACAAGAGCAACAGAAAAGGCCTTAGGGCACCAGAGAAAATTTGATCCATTCTGTTTAGCAGAATTGCTCTACAGCATCTTAGTAGCCATAGTTAAAGTCACTGCCAAAGTCTACTAATGCTCTTTTATCAATGGTGCTATTGAGAGCTCAATTAAGTATTGCACAGTTCTATTTCAGTTTATCTTCAAACAATGCTAAATCTGTGGAAAAGATGCTGACACTTACTGTGGCGTAATTTGTAACTAAAATTTTGATGATTTTTATGACCTGACAAGACTATGGTTTTTAATTTAGCTGAAGAAGACACCTATGGCTGCGAGTGCGGGGTGTTCATCCTAAATGACTTCTCTTTAATAGGTTTTCTAATCGTGAGTGCAGAAATACAGCTTTCTTGTAGATGCTTACAAGGTGCAGTAAAGCAGCAAACTGAAATTAATGCCAGGTTCCAGCCTCTGCATTCGTATGACTTCAGTTCCACATGTCTCTTTAAAAGTCTCCTTATAACAGCTGAATTTTTCTCTAAACGATTAAGAAGTATTATTGGTAAATGGCTTCTTGTAACAGTCTTCTATTGGAATTTTTCATTCTGTACGATGGTCATTTCAGGAAAGTACCAAACTGAATCATTCATTTTGTCTTTGAAGTGTTTCAGACCTGGCTGGAGCATTTGCTTTTTTGTATATTGTTTCAGAAGATAGTGTATGGATTAATTAATAGTGAGACATTCGAATTCTTAAACACCACAGAGCTCAAAAGTCCCTTTTCCCATGCCCTAGCACGTGATGGGTTTCAGTTAAAGGACCTAATCCTGGCAGGCACTGAGCTCAATACCCCGCAGCAGGAGGTCATCCTATATCTTTACAAGGTGTTAGCTGATTAGATAAATATTTGGTCTAAAGGTGATTCAGTTTCATTTCTGCATTTTTGTCTTTTTCTGGGATGTTATAAAAAAGCTTCTTACTGTGTTTTGTTGAAGGACTTTGAGGAGGAGCGTGGCACACAGGGAGGGAGGGTGTGCTGCTCATGAAGGAGGGGAAGAAGGGGGGAGATGTGAAGGGACAGTGATAGAGAATGCGGGCTAGGCAAGGCAGCGGGAAGACGTACCAGCAGCCAGGACATCAACGCACAGGCACGGTCAAAGCTGCACAGCTTTCGAAGTGAAGGTGAACTGCTTGAGCTTAACGTGGAAGGGAAATGAGAGGAGATCTCAGTAAGAGAGAAGTGCAGGGGATATTAGAAATAGTTTTTGGTTTGTTCCCCTAGGTCACTTCTTATCCCTTTTTCATTATTTCAGGTAATTGGCTATCAAATGATCTCAATTTTGGTACAGTCTTGTGTTGTGGCAGCTGTGAGGTCTGTGTGTTTCACCTCCTCCATTTTAAGGCTTTGGAAATGTTCATATACTTTGGTTTGTATTTGCTTGTAACTGGCTTTGTTGAAAGAGAGAGTTGGGGTTGTTCAGCCTGGAGAAGAGAAGGGTCCGGGAAGACCTTATAGCAGCCTTCCAGTACCTGAAGGGGCCTACAAGAAAGCTGGAGAGGCACTGTGTACAAGGGCATGGAGTGATAGGACAAGGGGTAATGGCCTTAAGTTGAAGGAGGGTAGATTTAGATGAGATATTAGAAGAAATTTTTCCCTGTGACGATGATGAGGCACTGGAACAGGTTGCCCAGAGAAGCTGTGGATGCCCCCTCCCTGGAAGTGTTCGAGGCCAGGTTGGATGGGGCTTTGGGCAACCTGGGCTAGTGGAGGGTGTCCCTGCCTAAGGCAGAGGGGTTGGAACTAGATGATTTTAAAGGTCCCTTCAACCCTAACCATTCTGTGATTCTGTGATTCTAAATAGGAGCTGTCGTGGTTTTACCCCAGCCAGCAGCTGAGTACCACGCAGCCGCTCGTTCACTCCCCCCCATCGGGATGGGAAAGAGAATCAGAAGAGTTAAAGTGAGAAAACTCGTGGGTTGAGATAAAGACAGTTTAATAGGTAAAGCAAAAGCCGCGCGCACAAGCAAAGCAAAACAAGGAATTCATTCACCACTTCCCATGGGCAGGCAGGTGTTCAGCCATCCCCAGGAAAGCAGGGCTCCATCACGCGTAATGGTTACTTGGGAAGACAAACGCCATTGCCCCGAATGCCGCCGCCCCCCCCTCTCTCTTCCCCCAAGCTCCTTATAAACTGAGCATGACGTCATATAGTATGGAATACCCCTTTGGTCAGTTTGGGTCACCTGTCCTGTCTGTGTCTCCTCCCAACTTCTTGTCCACCCCCAGCCATCCCGCTGGCAGGGCAGTGCAAGAAGCAGAAAAGGCCTTGGCCTCGTGTAAACACTGCTCAACAATAAGTCCATAGAACAAAAACATCTCTATATTATCAATGCTGTCTCCAGCACAAATCCAAAACGTATCCCCACACTAACTACTATGAAGAAAAATCAATCCTCTCAGCTGAAACCAGGACAGAGCTCAGCATTCAGACTTATCAGTCCATCTGCTCCTCTGTCATACCCGTCTACCCATCAGGTCTTTCCCTGGTGCTTCTTGGATGGCATCCATGCAACTTATCCCTCTACACAAGACTTGTATTAATTTTAAATATTTTGAAAGGAAACGGTCACCTTTTAGAGGCTATCTTGCTGGCATAATGTTGATGTAGCAGCCCACAAGAACAAGGAACATATTTTCTGTCAAATTTCTCTGGTCCTCTAAGATCTTTTCCCTCTTGAACTGTCTTAACAGCTTCCTGGCTCAGCATCTTCTAGTGCCTGTAATGGCACATACAAAGATAAAACAACGGCCTGTCTTGCTCTGGACAGATTATAGAAAGCAGTGTTAAGCAGCAGCAGCTTGCTTTCTTTCCAGAAGATTGTATTAGTCACCAGGTGATGCTTTCTTGTCACAGTTGTTCCAAGAATCAATGCATCAATGACCAGGAATGTGCAAATTCCATAGGTCACATTTTCATTCTTGATACTCGCATTACGTAAAATGGGTAAAATATACCATTAATCACCCAGTTACGTAGAATGTCCTGATGTATGATGCAGCTTTTTGCTAGAGCCTGGTCCCAGCAATTTCTTCCAGAGTTTAAGGTCCTTTTCTGGGATTGTTAAGCTTCTGTATGGATATCTTCTTGATAGATCTCTGTCTCCTTTCCAATTCTTTTTAATTAAATAATACAGCTCAGAAAAGTAAAATTGCAAGAGTATGTACAGGGAATGAATTGAACTACACTGTCTCATAAGAATTTTACATGGCTCCTCTTTGCCTGGGCTTCATAAGCAGGTCCAGGTTTCTCATCCCTTTTTAGCCTAGAGAATGTTGTATTCTGTCCTCGGCATCCATGAACTGTTGTTGAGATGACACAAAGTATTGTCTCGGTAGATATAAAGTAAACCTGTTGAAGAAAATGAGTTAAATAATATAAGGGAATAAGATAGGTGAAGGCAGAAGATGGTCTAAATATTTTCATACGTAGTCTTTCGTGTTAGTAAGGCTGAAATTTACCAGAGCCTATGACGTTAAAATGGCATATGGGCTGTCTTTGGGTTTTGGGTTGTTTTTTTCTCCAGAATTTTTCCCACTTTTCCTCTGATAATCAGGGTATTGGCAAAATGACCTGGAGTACCGGGCAGCTACAGAAACCATTTTCATTCCTGTTGTCATACAGAGAATTAGGCTGCAATAGTTAAAGTCTCCCCACTACCATGCATTTGCTAGGTTATATTATCATTCTTACAGTGTATCTTTGGGTATTTTACATAACATAACTAATTGGTAATAAAATAATATTGCAATGTGGAAATTGTCACAGAGTTCATTAGACAGTAAGATAGAGCAATAAAAAGAAAGCCTTATAACCTACTGTAAAAAATGTACTGTTAGTCTGCTTTTTTTTTTTTTTTTTTATTACTGTTATCTCCTGCTTTTCCAGAAGGATGGAATTCCTCTGAGGAAAAGCTGTTACTCCCTAACACTTGCCAGTGAAACTTAGGAAAAGTGACAGATTTCCCTCAGCAGATTCGAGTGTACATCCAAGAACATAAAAAAAAGTTAAGAGATGCTGGACAGAGGCCATGTACTACCTTGTAGGTTAAAAGAGCAATTTTAAAATCAATACTTTTGTTTAACTGGCAACCAAGGTAGTAGTTTCAGACTGGGTGAAATATGTGAAGAGCAAACCCTTTTCACAAGGAGCGTTTTCAGGTTATCTGCACTGGAGTGCTGTGCAAGGTTGCATTGGACATGCACGACGCCTGGGAATTGCAAATAAACTCATCTTGATGTGACAAAATCGCGCATAATTATTTTGAAACCCAAGGGAGGTTGAAATGGCCCCAACTTGGTGATGTCCCATCAGTGATAGACAGGCAGCTGCAGAATTTATAATGGCTCATTTTCCTAGAAGATGAGAAGGAAACTTAAAATAACGTCTTCTGCTGCAGCCCTCATACATTTGCACTTCTAATTGAGAGACTTAGAATGGGACGGAGCAATGGCAAGCCCTTCGGGCAGGCACTAACGCTGGCCTGTGCCTGGCCAGGCTTTGCTCTTCCGTCGGCTGTATGTACCAGCCTCCTGTCTGGTAGAATCACAGCGAGCACCTGTGCAAGTTTGGGAGTTACTGGGAGGTAAGGGGAAGCCGCCCGTGAGGTTTGCAAGTCTTCATTGTCTTGCTGTTATTTTTATTATTAAAATTACGAGAAGAAACCGCAAATCTGTCGAGGCACAGTTGTCTACAACTGCCATCAAACAAATAGTTGACAACCAGCTCTGAAATAGTATAATGGGTTGAAGGGGACTGTTTCCCACTCTAGCTCCCTGATCCTAGGGAAATCTCTTTCCTCCTCTCAGAAATTCTCCTCTGAATTTTTACCATCTGGAAAAAGAATCCAGTTACACCCTGATAATGATATACAGCACCCAAAAAAAAAAAAAAATCAATGTATTGATCTCTTTAGTGTATACCAAGTTCACAGTGATCAATCAAAACGCAGAAGATAAGTCAACCAGCTCGGTTGCAATTTGTTGGCTTTAGAGGGAGCTAGATATTTTGCAGTTTTATAAGGGAGACTTTGTTTTTCTTTTTATTGCATGAGGCAACAAGTAGGAAAAATCTTCATAAAAATTCTTGGGTAAGACAGTGAGAAAGCAAGAAATGTGATGTGAGGTCAGGAAGCAGCAAAAATAAAATAAATTCAAAGCACAATTTCTTGGTTTTCATCTTATATACCAGGAAAGATTAACCACCGAGCAAGAAGAAAAAAAATCCTCGTAATGGTATTATCCTGATACTAAACATAAAGCAAAAAGTTGCAGATCTTCTTCCTCGTCAGCCAAGGCAACTGCTGCTGCCTGGTGTGTGCCCTCAGCCTGGCTATCGACTGGCATGAACTGCGTTACTTCAGAGATCTCCAAGGTTTTCACAACTCGGGCTCTGTCTGCTCTGTTCGGCTGCCGAGGTTGGGGTACCTCCGCCTTTCCCCTCGCGCCTGGGTGCCTTTGCGTGCAATGTGCTTGTTCCGCTGCACGGCTGGAAATCATTTTGGTGTCAGGGGAATTGGACATTTTAGCAGGCAGGGGAAGAAAAATGTATTTTTTCTTGTTTGAAGTGGGAAAATTGTCAAGGAAGCGAGGGAGGAAGGAAGGAAGCTAGGTAGGTAGGTAGTTCCTGGAAATGGTAAAAATGTTCCTGTTTAAAGAAGATCAGAGAAATAATAGCAAGTGTTTTAAAAGCCGTCGCAGTTGTGGTGCTTGGTAGCCTAAGACAAAAAGTTCAATTTTCTGAAAATTGGCTTGGCTCAGCTCCCCAGGTCCCCAAAATCAGAAGTCCTCAAACCACTTGCTGCTTTTAAAACTTGACCCTTTTTATTTAGGTGACATTACAAGAAGTGAAATAGAGGAACATTAAAAAGTACGGTAACACGCAGAAAAACATAAGACTAAAAAAAAAAAAGCTGAACAAAAAAATCGCAACGTATCTGCTTGACATACTAAAATAATTCTGTTTTCTTGAAAATGTTTATTGGAAAATGCATTACAAAACCTTGTAACAGCTGGAATATGGTGATCTAATTGCTGTCTCAATAGCGCTGTGAACATGCAAACATATTTCCTATGCAAAATGTCAAAAAGGCAGCAATCAAAGTGAGGCTTTAAGCTTCAAAACAAAGACACAATGAGCTGATTTGTAAACATTTATTTCTAAGGTTACATTTAAAACCAAAATAGAACAGCATAGGTTTGGAGACAGCACAACAAATCTTTTTACAAAACACAAGATCTGGAGAGAAGAGAGGTTTACTGGCTAAAAGATACTTGGGCTGCATCAAGATTGCATTCCCAGTGGTGCTGCAGCTCCCTGAAACCATTAATTTCTTCTGATTCAAATGAGGAGCAAACCTTCGAGTAGGAGAGTGGGATTTTTGCCACGAGAAGGACACAGAGAGACTCGGAGACCCTTCCCGTGCCGAACAGAGGTCGCTGTTTACCTTCATTTGCGCTACTGCGCCCTTTCTGTGGATGCCGTTGGCTTGCCATGGGACTCAGGTCAACGATGATGTTGGCTTCTACTCCAGGTGTTGAGTGAGGCAGGTTTGGAGTCAGCGCTGAGGGAGGCTGCAGGGTTTGGGGTGACCTGGCAGTCCTGTACCATTCCTGGGACTAACTGCTTCAGGGGCTGGTGTTTGCTGACTTTGGTTGTCTTCTGACAGGACAGATGGTAACTTCAAGGAACAGTGTGAGTTGGTTGTCGTTGTAGGATGACCTCGGAAGCCATACACAATGGTCCTTCTTGCCAAAAGAGCACTGTTGATTTTCCCATGACGTACACCGGTGTGGTTAGTGTAACACCATGGGCACTGCTTGACTTATACCAGTGTGAGATCAGAACCAGTTAAAATGAACACACCCGCTCTGCACCAAGGATACAAGGAAAATCCTCTTAAGTGTGTACTTGATAAAGAAGTAAATCAGTTTGAGGCGTAAATTTACTTTTCACCAAGGCCACCCATTTGTAAGATTCTTACTGTATTGTGCTTGCAAATAACATTTATTTCTGTAGTGTAAATATGCAAGAGTTCATTTTAATAAAAAGTAAGCCCTAAAATAAGATAAACCCCATGACTAGACTTGCATTGAAGATTTAAAGTGCATTCATCTGCTGTTTTTCTATATAAATATTCATTGGTTTAGTGCTCTCAGGTGTTGGAACTTTTAATCTGCATTCAGATGGAGGTACTTTAATCAGAGAGTTCATAAAAGTCTCTAACTTTTTTCATAAAAAATAGAGTAGTAGATATAACAGAGGGTTGCAAAAGCTTAAAAAAAAGCTAAACTGCAGCTCTAGGAGGAAAAAAAAAGTAAACACCAAATGGCATTTTGTGCCATAATATCAATATTCTATTAAAAATAAATCTCTCACTGTTAGACCGAAGAGTCTCAAACAACCTGTCACTTTACTGCAGTCTTCAGAGATGACTGATAATGGGTAAAAAATCCCATAGCATCTGTTTACCATGTACTCACACAAACTGTTAGGAATGTTTTTAAATGTCAGCAGTAATGTATGCATGTATTAGCTATCACAGAGCAACAGCTCAACAAAGACGGCATCACTGCCACACTGGGGGCTCGCACTCTAAATTAGGGAGGTCAAGTGGCGGAGATACAAGCCGAGTGCGTTTGAAACCATATTGTTTGCCTTCTGAAAACTGGAAGAAATTGTGCAGTCAGCTGCAGTAGCAGTGCCGACGTACGGAGTTTGTACACTTTGAAAATAGCTAAGTGGGATTATGGTAAATCTTTCAGTTGCAAGAAGGTTAATCGTGAAAGGCACCGAATTTAAGGTCGGTAGGATGCGTGTGGGGGGTAATGTGGTTTAGGCTGTCTTTTGCATTAGCAAGGTATCACATTTCATTGGGGAACCTAAGCATTCATCAAGCCTGGAGTGTCATATAGGTGCAGTTGCTGACTAAACAGCGCTTGTGTGACAGCGTTGTTAGCAGCGCTCTATTACTTGACAATTCTGCACTACTTAGCTACGGAGATATGCTACAGGGTATGTTGTCCTGGCAAAGTCATCATGCTACAAGCCACTTTTCACCCTGAAATTCATAAATCAGTTCCCCCCCCGCTGCCACTACTCCCTAATAGAAATCTCTCTCCCCTTTCTTTTTCATGTGTGCAGGTTTTTTTCTTGTTTGCCACTAAAGGTGTATGTTGTTCAATGTTAGTTCTGCAGTCAATATGTGAGAAGAGGGCTTTGCTAAATGATCGAGCAAATACATTTTTGTGCCACAAGCTTGTGTCCTCCCAAAATGCAGTAAGCCTGGGCCTCTCTTGAAAGTTGTGTGGGGTGTTGGGTATTAAGAAAAGCGACAGTCAAAGCAGATTGCAGAGATAAATTAATTCATCCCGCTGCCTTTTTCAGTCCCTCCCCAACAAGTAGCGGGTTCAGCAGACACGGGTGTTGACACAGGTGCACCGCCAAATTCAGCGAGGATCCGTCGAGGGTCTGATCGCGTGGCCAAGCGCCCACATGCGGCGCGTGACGCCGGCGGGAGAGCGTACTGCAGATACGACGACGCACGAGCTCAAGGTTAACCAGGGGGAGCGGGGCAGAGCGACGGGCTGTGTGAGCGCAGAGCGCGCTGCCCGCATTGCTACTCCCCTGTGCCATGGTGGGCGTTTTGGAGCTGCCCATAAACGTGTGCCCTATACAGTATATGGCCTTTCGTGACTGAAGGGAACTCTACTGAGCATTCGTTTAGAGAGTCTCCTGTCCTGACATTTCTTTTATGTAGGTATGGTCCATGATGGCTGATAGGCAGTTTCCATAGACTTGCAGTGGCCTTTAAATCTGGCAGTTTAAAAAAAAAAAAAAAAAAAAAGCCAAAAAAGAGCAGAGATAGATCAAGGACATAATGTTCTTGATGAAACAGGCTGAAATCCCTGAACAACAAAGAGAGGTTTTTTTCTTCTTTAATTATCTAGATCATTTGGCCAGCTGTGAGCCATGAACCCAGCTGGTCAGCCGTGGGTGTGAAAGGGAGGTCCGCCGGGTTGTTTTGTTAGTGCAACTCTTTAGACCACATTAAAAACGAAACATAAATATTTCCTTCCTTGCAAAAATGATTCCTTAGGCTCAGAGACAAGGTGTCTGGGATGAGCGGGCGGAGGACTCAGTTAGGAGATAGTCTCACCGCATGGATCAGCAAGGTCCTGATTCACCTTAGCGAGGGAACCAGCTCTGGGGGCTGGACGGCTTCTCGGTCGGGTGGTTTAGTTGGATCTTAACAGAGCGGCGATCCAATTCTCTAACTTCCGCAGTGGGTGATTGCAGCTGAATTAGAGCCTCGAGAAAGTAATTATGAGAGGCATTGTGGAACACCCTGCTAACCCAGCAGTAAATTAAAGCACAGACTGGGAACAACTGGAGATAGTGAGATTAGAGCTTGCTTTTGGAAATGTTTTTCACTTCTGATAAGTGTGTGTCTTCCTTTTTTCCACTTCTAAGGCTGAATGTTGGCCCTTGGAGCAGTAGGCTAGAGTGATCAGCTGGGAAGAGACACTCCTGGGTTGGAAAAACGTTCTGAAACTGGGCAGGAGAAAATGTCTTGGGTTTAGAGCTGGAGAAAAGTCCTGTAAAGCAGAGAGGAGGGACCCGAAGTTGAACAGACAGTGAAAGGCTTGGTTTGAAAAACTGCAAGTTTCCTTGCCTACCTTTTTTTATATATTTTTATATATATATATATATATGTATAAAATTATTTCATAATACAGACACTTAAGAGTAAGGACTTAAAGTTAGAATATTGCAAGACAGAAGAAACCGATTTCTGAAAAACTGCTTTAAATTAATTACTTGTGCACAAGCACACCTTGAAGGAGAACTGTGAAACACTTAATAGTAGGAGTAAACAACAATTTCAGAGGGCCAGTTTCTGCAGCTTTAGCTCATGTAGCTGGTTCAGAAAATATTCATTTTTTACTCTTAAATGTTTAATTCACAACCAGCTCAAAGGTACTCTTTTTAGGTGTCAAAGAAGATACCACTGCAAAATTACGCATGAGTTATTTCCCCAAATTATGCATCGTTTCTGAATATTGTGCAAAATGTATTCTAAGGAGCAGAGAGCTGTCTTTTGACCTTTTAGAAAACTATAATTTTTGTATGCCTTTCTTTATTAATGCCCTAATAAAATACAGAATATACTCTTATTGTTATATGAATTTTAACCCATCCCATGCTTGGATCTTACATGGATGCACTGATTTTCCCCAGCTGAGGATCTGATCCAGCTGAGACTCAGCTTTTTTAGGCAATTGTGCCATTTGTAAAATCATTCCTACTTTGAATTCTCCACTGTCATTTTGGAATAAGGAGATGTCCGCATTTGGCAGATATAAAGTCCCTGATAAAGCCCAAGTAGGAACATGGTGCATCAGTGAGCAAAGCAGAAAATGGGGCTCCTCCTTGCTTCTTGGGATTAGAATAGCATCCCTGAAACAGCAGAAGTCTGTTGGGATATCGGAGCAATTTACATGTCCTTTCAGCTTTACTGCAGGCTCTTCATGGCTGGCCAGTCCTTCATTGTGAGCCCCTTGAGTTTGGAAAGTCCCTCAGACCAAATCAGAAATAACTGCTGCTAATATAGATGTTCCTATATTTGGGGTTTCAGCACAGCTCTCTTCTCAGGGCATGTCTGCACAGCAGTGATAAATTGTAGACAGCCTCCTTTCCCACATCACACTCTTCTTTCTTGCTTGCATTAATGTATTTGCAGCTGAACAGAAGTCTGGAATGTGTAAGTAGTGATAACTCTTTATGTTAACTTTAAAACATTTTCCTTGGCCTCTCATCTGGATATTTGAGATGGTCATAACTCTAATTCCAGAAAGAGATGAGAGTAGCCAAATGCTCAGAGGCAAAATGTATTTTGTGCCGATTTCCCACGCGCTTACCTGCTCCGTGAGAGTCTGCGTGAGAGAGGCAGCAGGGAAAGGGTGGTGTGTCCCCTGCAAATTGTCCTCGGCTCATTTTTTACTTACATAAACTGAATACAAGACTGTATACGTAATTCATATGCATGCACATGTATGTATGCATATGTACCATATTAGTTTATGAAGTGGGAACAATCTCTGACACAGCCTGGGACTGCGGATACTGTCATTGGGCTGGAATTTGGGACGTGTGTTAATCCCCACAGTGAGTGCTCGGTTTTGCCTCCCGATGTTTCGTAACAACTCCTGATGTGTGTTTGACATGACTGTTGTCCCTTAACGTCAGTTTTCAGACAGCGAAACGAATGCACAAGCAGCTCTGTTGCTTCCCCTACCCCTTGCTTTATGAGGCTTCTGTGTGGTTCTCCAACGTCCTCCATCCAAGGTCCTTTTCAGACAGGAATGAATTAAGCATCTCAACGGCCATATAATGGTACGCCGCTTTTGTACAGGGATAGGAAGACTGGAGAAGAAGCAGCTAAGTCACGCAGGTGAAAAGCAAAAGCTTTTCTCCGTATTTTAGCCCAAAGGTAAACAAAACACATGCTGAAAATTGGATGTGTTTTGCAAACTGGGAGTATGTTCCTCGGGTGCTCCTAAAAACCTCGTCCTGTATGAGTTTCCCACAGTCATAAATACCAAGTATTTCTTCTCTGGAAAGTGTAGCACCTGGCACTATATTATCTAGCTGCTGATAGCACACTGGGAGCCTCTGTTTGCATGTTTCAACCAAAAGACTGATTTTCTTACTCCTCTCCTACAGAAGCAGACACTTTGGAAGTATCTCGGATTTTATATGCTGTTTGAGTGGTTCCAAGAGGAACGCTTAAATCACCCCCAATATTTGGCCAAAGCTTTGTACAGCATGATCCGATTTCACAAGAGCTGCCTGTAAGTGGTATTTCCCAACATAAATTTTTAAAAGGAAGTGAAACCTACATTGGAAAGCAAACATTCACAGAGGCACGTAAGAAGTGAAATATGAAAATAATCACAATCCTCTTGAATTAGGCATGGTAAGAGGCCTTCTCTGAATACATGAGACATCATCGTCGAGAAAATAAATGTTTCAGAGTCAGTTATCTGTGTTTTACTTTTGGCCTGGTAACTGGCAAGTTGCGTAGCCCTGTAGAGTTCTCCAATTTATGCCTCTATATCACCATTTCCTGATTGGACATTGTTACCTACCTCTCCCTCAAGACTCCTGTAAGAGTGCATCATAGGGATGATACAAAATTCTGGTCCCAATTAAGCTGATGATAGAAATCCACAGTACTTTGCCTGACCTCTTGGGAGTTTGGATTTTACATTTGGCTGTTGACACACTTCTAGTTTTGCTTAGAGAAGTCTGTAAGAACCAGTCTGCTTTGGCTCAGACCGTGCTTTCTTCTCCTATCCTTTTACTTCAAATGTAGGACATGAACTCGAGTTCACTGGGAGTGCCATACCCAAATTTCTGGAGGCACATTTCTTCATCTCCAATCTATGAATGTTTCTATCTATTGCTGTGAAACATATGGTGCTGATTCTTACTAAACCACAGTGATTTACAGTTTGTAAATGTCTAACTTAATTCTACATTATTTAGAAATCCATACTTAATTTGAATTGATTATATTTCTACACCCTTAGGTTTTTGTTGTGGGTTGTGTTTTGGTTTTTTCTGAGAAAAAGGTTGACCTGGCACTGGTAGGTGATGGTCAAATTTCTCCACTAAAAATCCTTGGAAGTCTTCCTCTGGTTGTCCACATATGATGATATCCCTGTTCTACAATGCTCATGTTTCATCATTATTAGAATAAAACATTGCGGTTTTGATATTGCTGGTGGTGATTTGACTGATGCAATGCTAATGACTCCAATGGCTACACTTCTGATTTGCATTGAGATTGCGGAAAAGCAGGGGTGGTCCCCAGATGGAGGAAAATGACAAGTCCGGAGCTCAGCTTTTGCCTGCTTTGCATAATGTATGGTTGCTTGCAGGATGGGTGCAAAACTTAAGATTCAAGAGAGTGGGCAGTCGGATTTTTCTGGTTTTTAAAAGTGAGATAGTGGGTGGGTGAGGCGTAGCTACTCAAGCTTCATCCCCAGCTTTGCCTGTGGCATCCTTGGAGACTATGGCATTTTCATTTCCAGTCTGCAAAATAGGGTGAATAATACAACATGCTTAAATCAAAGTTGTTGAAAACATTAATTATTTCTAAGTACACTGAAGCTAAATACAAGTATTAATAGCTAGAATTTGTAAAATGTTAGTTTTAGAGCTCTGTGGATGTCTAGTTGATTGATTGGCACTGAACAGATGGATATTTAGAGATCTGGTCTTCCCTATTAAGATAACAACCGTTGTCGTGAAGGAGTAAAGAAATTTGGTGTCATCAATTACAAAGGAAAATGTAATGATTCAGTAAAACCAGAGGATGGATTTCTTACTTTCAGGGTAGGAATGTAAAGAATTTACTTAAAGTAATTGTGAGAAGTAAGAAGGTTTTAATAAGTTTGCCGTTTTCAGCACTTTTTTGTCTTTGTGGTGTCTAGCACAAGGTTTCTTGGGTGTATCCTAGACTGAGGTTGCCCGTGCCCTTCTTATGCAAAAGAGCTCTTGTAATCTGGGTGCCCAGTGCCCCATCTTCCTAGTTCTGCCCACTTCAGCTGCAGAGTGATGGTCTCCTTCATGGTCCACATGAACAAAAAGGAAAGGAAAATAGATTTAGCCAAGTAATTTCTTACCTAGCACATTGAAGTGTTACAGGATCCTAGAAAGACACCAGTCAGCCCTTGCCTTGGTCTCATGACTTCCTTTTCTTTCCTTTTGAGAGTGCAGAGTTAATGTCCTCTGGTTAGAAGCCTTTCTTGTCCCCTCACCCTGATTATCTTCTACAATTTTTCTGTATTCTTCTGCTTTCACTAAGAAAAATCCCAAGCATTAGCCCTGCCTATTGGTTTCTGTATGGAGAACCATTAAGAGGCAATGGAGCTACTTGCCGAAGCACAGGAAAAAACAGAATTCGTGATTTCTCTGTTGTTATCTGTAGCAAGCAGAAATGCGCTCTTACAAAATGGGGGTTCTACTTCACAGAGCAGGCTCTGATCCAACATGATAAAATATATGTTGTCTACCAGATAACAGGCATTTCACATTCAGATAAGGGCATGTTTGTGATCTGTCACAAGCATACCTAACAAATACTGGAGATGGTAGTGATTTAAATTTTCTTAAAGATGTAGATACCAGATGTGGCTCAAAAACTGGACTGATTTTTGAAACTCCTGCTCTCGATTTAGTGGGTTATACATATATATATTATACTTACATGAAACAACTGAAATGAGAGATGGACACCTAAATTTTTCATCTTCTCTGACATGGTAAAGCTGTGAGAGTCTGGAGGAACAACTGAACACTGTATTGGTACCTTCACTTCATAATGTCTTATCTGGAATCATAGGTGCAAAGGAAGAAATTGTGTGAGTGAAAAAATAAAAATACTTCTATGTAAGTGCTTGATGCTAGGACCTTTCTAAATTTTTTTTACAAAGTCCTAAAATAATCGGTTTTGTTCGCTTTTTACCCCCATATCTTTATCTGTCAGGATTACTGTTGTTGCCTTGGATTACTGAATACCTTGAAAGAGACTTATTTGTGATATTTCCAAGAAAAATGGAAGCAGAAAACGTAAGAAATATCTCAAGAAGGCCCAGTCTCACAAGGTTTCCCCCTAAGTTTGTATGGATTCAAAGGGTTTCATTTGCTCAGATGGCATTTGCATTCTTTGGTGCCCAGTGATCCAGCCAAAGCTCAGTTCTGAGCTCTGGAGCTGCTCTTCTCAGCACGCACTTTTCTCAATATGGTTGTTTCTCCTGCAACTTCCTAAAGCTTTTTTTTTTTAAGGATGTAAGTAATTTTAGATCCGCATATTTGTCTGAAATAGCAGCCGGTTGAGTGCAAAAGCAGTAGGATAAACCCGTTGTTAAAATTCTGGAAGCGCAGCACTGTCTGTTCCTTCTTCAGTGAATCCACAGGATTCCTCCTAAATTTACCCAAAGTCTGGCATGAGAAACTTAGTACGTTACCACATTTGTCTATACATTAAGTTCAGTGTCATAGATAATGTCTTATTTGTAATGAAAATATGAGGAGATATTTCAGTGATGAGTTAAGGGATGTGGTGAACTTCTCAGTTTCTGAAAACATTTCATTATGGATTATTTTCCTCCAGGAAAGGGAATATCTGGTGGCCAAAGACATAGGGAGAACATGTTCGCAAATACTGCTACAGGAATAATTTGTCATAATCTTTCCTGAAGAAAGTATTATCTAATGATCCTGTTATTAAACAAAAAACAACCTGAACGATTTTATGACAAAGTTACAGCCATATTAAATTAAAATATGTACTGTATGCATCTATTTAAGTTAAAACAGCATGCAATGAAATCCTTCATAAATGAATACATGATGAAGGCATACATTGACTGTAGGGGGTTACACTCCTGATAGGTCATCACTGCTGCTACATGAGATACATCTTCTAGCAAGAGCAGGATAAGGATGACTTTCTTGTTCATCTTGGATATTTTTACCCCAAGTGGCCATTTTCTATGTTAGGAGCCAGTATTCCTGGCATGGCAGGAAATAGAACAGAGTGAAAACATACCATGTTGGCATGCCTTCCATTTAATCTGCCACATGAAAGCGAGGGGGGGGGGGAGCGGGCAGACTTCTCTTGATTACCCACCTCATATTTCTTGGTGGTTGCTGAAGCAGTATCAACCTCTGCATTGAAAAAGAGATTTTGTCAGTTTTTATGTAAGTATTAGGGCTAGGAATGGCCTGCAAGACAGCTCCAGCTCCAAGGCATTTCACCTGGGAGGTGCAGGTTTACCAGAACACCATGGCCTAGACAAGGTGAAAACCCCTTAGTGCTGTGGACGTCAGGTACCAGTCATGAGCATTGCTCTGCTGTTGGGTGTTCAGACTGGACTGCTGGAGCAGCATGGTGTTGGAGTGGGCTTGGTTTGAAGTTACCAAGGCAGAGATGTGAGCACAGCAGAACAGCATAGTCTTAAAAGCCTGAAGAGGACCTTTTAACTTTTGAGTGCTTTGATGATTGTAAGTGTTAACCCAACGAAACTCAGCACTCACTTACCCTGTTTTCTGTGTGGTCCACAGTGCCCCTTTCCTCTCTGAACCTTGTATATCGGTACAACAAGATTTTCAGCTGTGTGGAGCCTCAGGCTAATGGGGTCCCTTTTTGAACATTTTATACCAGTGTAGCCCTTGTGTAAGAAAAGCTGTATATGTAAAAGGAAAAATCAAACCCTCTGGTTTCTGTCATTGACTTCGTGTTAAACACACACATGTTGCGTGGAGGCCAATTTCTTCCAGGTTGCCGGCGTTATTGGGGTGCCCTGTGTCTAGCCATAGCTAAGCAGTAGTAACCCAGTTCTAGCAAAGTGAACGGTAAGACTCATTAATCTCTTTTCAGCAGTTACTGGGTCTTTGAAAGACAGGAGTGATGCAAGAATAAAAAATAGCTCAAAGACAATATCTTGGGTGGGGGGAAGAGATGCATCATAAATAACCTGAGTGAAATACAAGGACCATTATCCTGAGTCAGATTCCAACTGGAAGTGAGTCAAAACAGATTGACAAAGTGCAGCCGCATCTCTAAGCAGGGAGGTTCAGAGATGTTCCTGTCAGATTTGTGGCCCAATGTATGTCTGGGCATGCCTCTCCAAGGTGATACTTTGAGAATGAGATATTAATGCCAGTTGCCTGGGTATGAAATGACAATATTTGACATCACTTCTGCTAATATTGCCTGCCAGAAAGGGACATTGGGGAATGATCTCTCTATCTATCTAGGGCTACAATCGAAATCCTAATATTGATCATCCTTGCTCCCCTTGTCATTTCTGTTAGCTGCCCTTAGAGTTTACTTCTCCCTCATACTTGATTTAATAGGTTGCTATTTGATCTTACGTGTTAAATTTAGCATTTTGCTATGACTTCATGATCACAGAGTCCCCCTTACTATGCTGGAAGCACCCACAGGCACCAGCCTATGGCGTCTTGAAGAGTGTGGTTAATATCCCTTGTATAACTTTGTCTGCTGAAGGTCTATTTTTTTAAGGGGGTAAAGAGTTAATTTAATAAAAACATGGCTTTATTTTGACCCATGTTTTGCATTTTTGTGGGATTTTTCTAATAACCTGACTCATGCCTGTACCTGTAGAATTAAAATGCGATGTTGAGCAAGCGTTCATGAGGATCTGGTTTTGTCAGGAGTCATTTTCCTTCTTCAGTAATAACACATGGGACTTGCACACTTATCTGGCAAGGCTGTTGATTTATAATGTGTAATCTGAGCTTAGTCACTAGAGAAGTTCAGAAAGAAACATAACACAAAACCCTCAGGCTTTGATGTCTCCACATTTTGTTGTGATTTCATAAAACTTTTTGAATTCTGAGGAGACATGCAAAAAGCAAGGCTTTGTGGGGGGGTTTTATGCATACCCATCAAAATAGGCCACATATAGTTTTGCCATAAAAAGTTAATTTTTGAAATTTTTTTTTTTTTTACTTTCAGTAAACTGCGAAAAACAAAAAAATGAGGCAACATTTGTGTGGAGGGTTAGTATTCTTTTATTAGATCAACTGATTTAGCTAGAAAAAAAGCAGAAAAACTTTTGACTATAAAGAAGAATCAGCAGATACTAAGTATGTCTGAGTCTAACTTAGGAAAATTCCCTTTGAGAAAAATGCACAGTCTGTACAAAAAAGGATATAGGTGATAGAGAAGTCATTTGCCCACATGGAAATAGGAATGTAGAGATGAATGTTGAATCCAGTACACTGCTATTTCTAGAACTATGTTCATATAGTTTCTTCCATAATGCTGATTAAAATCCATGTTAAAAACCATTAAACATTTTTCGCTCGTGTTATTTTTGTTGTAAGTTCATTCTAGAGGGCTGTATTCTGAAGCTTACCAGCCGCCTTGTTTCCAGGTTAAATAATACTTGTCTACTTTCTACTATGGTTATTTTATGTACGTTAACGTTACCCTAGCAGTCCTGTTCTGCACCCACTGAGGTTTGTATCCATCTCAG
This sequence comes from Balearica regulorum gibbericeps, assembly GCF_011004875.1. Taxonomy (NCBI): domain Eukaryota; kingdom Metazoa; phylum Chordata; class Aves; order Gruiformes; family Gruidae; genus Balearica; species Balearica regulorum. The sequence continues at coordinate 62,625,005 of NC_046187.1, forward strand.
GAGCCAGCAGCTGGAGCCATGCTCGGACATCCCGAGAAGGTCTCACCAGAGCCATGTATGAGCCTTCTTGCCCTTCCCTTAGATCGGCTTCTTGCTTTCATTACAGTTGTTCTCTCAAACCCATTGTCTCCGTTTTAACTGAGGGTTCCCCATGTAGATAATAAATACTTTGCCAGAGTCCAGAGAGATAAGGTTGCTACATTTTCTCGAAAATTAATCAGACCAAAGGAAGCTATCAGTTTGGTTTAGTCTGCTCTTGATAAATCCATGTTGATTTTCATGCTATTTTCCATTTGTCTACACCTCTTTTAGGTATTCCCTCATGGAAGAGTTGTTCTAAAGCCTTACATGCTAGTAAGACCAGATGAATAGCCTTATATTTGCATGAATTACTTTCCCCTTTCTGAAGTACGTAAGTCATTTTATCTGCTAATCTTCAGCCATATAGTTCCAGCCTGGCTTAATCATTTGTTCATGCCCAGCCTATAATTTGGTGTGCCAGTTCTTTCGGAAGTCGGAAGCTGTGATCATCTTGTTCTCCTGACTTGAACGAATTATGGAAATGGAGTTTTGCTTCCACTTTGGATTTGATTATTTCCATTTTTATACACATAACTGCTTTTGCCCGCATTACCATCAGCACCAACATCTTTACTGTAATTTAATGTCTGTGGTGGAGTTTGCTACTCTTTCATCTCTCCCTGTTGTCACTGCATCATTGCCCAGCCTCGTCCAAGATGTTTCCTGAATTTTACCATTAAAGGTGGAATCCTAAAAAAGAGCTACTGGTTAACCCATTTTCATGAGAATCAACGGTAAAACTCTCCATGTGCTCCCACTGAAATTTTGCATAAGCCTTACATTGCTTTCTGAGGGAGAAAAGGTGACAGAGATGACAGGTGTAACATTTCAACTGATCTTTAAAAATAGAGTAGGCTTCAAATTTATACTGCCCCAAATAATCATTTAATTTTTCTACAAAAATACTTTCTTTTTTTTTGGAGGGGAAAAAACAATGAGCTGGTATTTTTAGAGGAAAAAATTCCACCCAGACAATGCTGGCCTGCTTGTAGAATGATGGGAGCTGCAGATTGCATAAATACATACGGCTTGTCAACCTAAGAGATTGTTTCACTGTAAACCTCTGCAAAAGGCTGCATTTTGCAGATGATATTTAAAGTATCTGCGTTCTGAGGCTGGAAATATGCACTTAGATTATAAGCTCTGTAAAACCATAGAGTCAAATCTTACATCCCTTACCTGGGACTGCTTGCATAACACTTGCAGGACTGGTCCCTCAGCTTGCAAAGGTACATGCTTCGAACTCTCTCTTCATTAGGAAACACAGAATTTACCTGGCAATAAAAGGTATCTTTGTATCACGTATAGTCACGATAATGTTTATTTAAATATTATCTGATTCCCTCAGCACTTTTATTATTTACCAATAGAAAAAATGACACCATTACTTTTCTTCTGAATTTTTAAAAATGACAATAGTGCAATTAAATTACTGAATTCATTTATATTTAATTGTACTTTTGGTTTTAATGTGCTATTGGAGGACATTTCTTCTTGTGACTGTTAGTTTTCCATGCAACATAAGAAAATCTAAAGCTATATTAAGGAAATATATTACATGGGCAAGACAAAGTCTCATTAGTGTTATTTATGGCATGCTGAAACCTCATTAGGAGAAGGTATACTGGATTCAAAAATGCATTACTGAGAATGGTTTTTTGGGGGGGTTAGGAGAGAAATTGCTTTTATTGTCTTTCTTTATCACATACAGTGTGGTTAGTGGACATGTTGGTTTCCTAAAGCGTAAAATAAATTAAGATGGAAGAAAAAGAGTAATTAATCTAAGTAGTAAGTATAACCTCATTACAGATTGGAAATAATAGCCTGCACATAGTCACAAGGAGTTTCTGTTTACTGTGCACCTTAGTTTCAACTAACCATTAATTTTTAACTTCATTCACTGGAGGTAAAAAGTGATATTTTTCAGCATAGTGGTTTGCATCTTAAGCAGTAATAACGTGCTTTTAGTGCACTTCAGACCAGGGATGAGTGAAACTCGAGGTGCAGAGTCACAAATAGCCCAATTTAGGTAGTAGTATTTGCTCTAATGAGAGCTATATATCCAGTCCTGCGTAAATATTGTTTGGTAGGCATACAAGGAAACCATTATTTGCAAGTAAATGAGAACAAAAGGAGAGTCCCTGAATTGTCAGTCTTGGATGAGAAAGTCATTCTGCGTGGGCAGAATCCTTCCCAGCCTGGCGCTGCTGCCGTTACGTCCCAGGGACTCGAGCAGCCCCCAGACGAAATCCCTGTGCTCCTGCAGCCCTCCGTCCCCACTGCCACCGGCGCAGACCAGATGCGAGCAGTTAGTTCCCCTCTTCTCTGCTCCCTCCTGCCGCTGGTCACTGTCACCGCTGCGGCACAGCTGACAAACTCCCTTACGCTGGCGCTTCACCAGGCTGCCTCTTGACAGCCGTGCTACCTGCTAGCCACGCACATTGTTTTGACTGCTTACGCCAAGTCCACTTAATGCTAACGCTGCACACAACTGCTCTGATGGCCATGGGTATTCAGGCTCCCTATGCTATGCCTGTTGCTAAAACGTGAGTACCTGCAGGGCTCTTCAATAATAAAACGTCTATTCTTCTACTAACAGTTCTTCTTACAGCCACTCCACCTGTGGCATCCGTAATGGTTGTGAATGTGGTTTATGTGGTTTGGGGTAGAAGTTTGGAATACGTGCTAGTTTACCACGCGGGCTGGATCAGCTCAGTGAAACCAAAAATGCTGCACACCTGCTCTTCTTGGAGGTTTGCTTCCCCAGTATGCCGCCTTAGGGTTCCTTAGATGTCAGGGGATAACTTCATGATCGAGTCACATAATTATTATGAGCATAGTTATTTATCAGTTGACAGATGACTCATGCCAGGGTTTTTCTGCAGGCCAAATCCTTACTTTCAAAGGACTTACAAAGACTTAGTAGTTGAACTAGATGCTGTCCCTTTTCCCCACCCTTTCTCCACCTAGTCATTGTCGCCGTGCCTTTTTGTCTTCTCCCTATGGTTGCAGTGGACGTAGTGTTAACATTACTGCAGCACCTACAAACTACATCTGAAATGATGACTCTATTGAATTGTTCCCTGCAGTAGTAGGAAGTCGTAAGTAGTCTCTGTTTAAAAGTGGTCTATTTATATAGACAAAGCAGATTGGGAGGAGGAGGAAGGAAAGCATGCAGGCAAAACAAATAAAGAGATGATTTTTAGGAAGTATATGAAAGCTGCCTTCTTTTTCTGTTAGTTTTCTTCTTTTAAAAAGGTTTTTGGGAGAAGATGAGGAAGGGAGGGAGGGTATCTCACTATGAGGATAAAGAGAGATGAGGAGGCTGGAAGGGACTCAGGAAGAAGTAAAAGAAATTGTGAAGAAAATGGATTTCGGGGGCTGGTTCAGCAGGTTAGTGGTCAGTAGCAGGGGACGTTTGCAGTGAGGCCACAGAAGGTGGCTCGTTACGTCTGATACTGTCATTGTGCCAAGGGCCCAGCTACAGCTGATGTGCTCTTCCTGGAGCAGCATCAGAAAGTGCTGCCCATCCAAATAAGGCCAGTTCGCTGTCAACATGCACATGTGTGCACTCCAGGTCCTTGCGGTAAGTCTGCTTCTTTTGGAGGAAAAGATACAAAAACGAGGATGAAAGGAACAGGCCTACAAGGTGAGGACAAGTTGAGTTCACCCAGGAAAAACAAAACAAAACAGGGTACTTAAAATAAAGAAAGAAATAAGAGGAATAGATAAAAGCAAGGAACAGATGAGTATCCCCTGCCTTTTTTCAGGAATGTGTTTCTGCCCAGATTCACAAAGATGAAGGAAAACAAAGAAGATGATGTTGTGCTTGTGCCTTAGGGAGATCGAAGCCATGGGTCTGAGGGTTGCCGCAACATGTGGAATAAACAATCTCAGTCTTTCTTCTTCCATCGCTAACACAGCTATCTTGTGCTGTGTGAAGAGGAAGCTATGACAAGGTCTAATCCTCACTCCTCCATCCCTACTCTGCACACCCTCTCCACATTGCAGTGGTGATGACGAATACTTACATTCTCTCCTTTGCCAGCCTGCTCTGTGCTCTAGCTTACCACGTTGATTGACCAGTGCCGCCTCTTCTGTGACAAACCAAAGTGAAGAAGCCTTACTAAAGATACTACTACCCCACATTCACACCCTTGTTCTGATGGATTCCTAGCAGTCCTGATGCCACGCTGGGTGGTGAGCATGTCCAGAAGATGCACAAACTAGTGAGAAAGAGCTGGAAATGCTCCTGTATAACAAATTCAGGCACAGACCTGAAAATGGGTGCAGTATGAGGGGTTCCTATCCATAAGCACCTTCGTAGAGCAAAGCTGTGTGTTAGGCAGGGGGTCTGAGCCACCCCTGACTTCAGAGCTGGAGTACAGTTTGCATTTGTCGCATCCACTTGCAAAGTGAAAGAGGGAGCCTGATGACTGTGGAAGTATCTGTGAGTAAACCATATGTGTGATTAGGCAAATTACTTAAGAAATCAAAGCAATCTCCCTCAAGTTCATGTAGGTCTTGGGGAGTTGATGTCATAATTTTTGGGAGTGCCATTTAGCCTCTGTCATTTGGGATGATACCGGTAACTTCCTTGATGTGGGTAATGTTAGTCCTTCCTTCTTTCATGTTTGTGATATGTGGAGCTACCATTATAACCATCATTTTAAAAGATGCCTTTAATAATAGTCCCTATTAGCACTACAATATAAGAGTAGTGCATGCTAAAGATAGAAAACTCCAGACGCATTCGTGATGAGCCTAGGAAAGCTTTGTGTGATTACGATGAATACTTCTGTTACGGCCACTTGTTTTTACATGTGTTGCTGTGAAAGGGGTAAGCAAAGAAATCATGTAGACCAGCCAGAGTGCTCTCACTGCTAGCTGGATTTCCCTTTGGGGGGGTAAGGGACAAGCCAGGATTCCTCTTCCATTAATTTTTGGAGCATTTGCATCCCCAGCTAAGAAAAAAAGGAGTAATTTTCAAGTGTGGCCAAACTCCTGGCAGACCATGGCACTTCCACAATAATCATCACGTTGAGGGCTGGTGTCACATGGAGATTTACTGGCAGTACTTGTGCGGAGGCCTACTTCGGAAAAAAAAGCAGGCAAATTTCATTCCAGTTCCACTCTAAAGAGGACATGAGAGGAAAATGACAATGAATTTGATTTTTGCTTTCTTCACTTTTCACAAAATGAGGGTGTCTCCTACAGCAGTACACAAAGGCTGCAAGAACTTGCATCTGTCACTAGGAAACCTGCCTCAAGATCTGATGCAATATATTGCTTGAAAGATTTATACCATTTTTCCTTCGTCTGTTCTGTACATTGTTAGTGTTACTAATCTTCTATTATCAGGAATATAGCAGGCTATTTGTTGCTCAAGTGTCCGTGATGATATGTGAGAAATTAATCTGAAGACACTTGGAAGTTCTCCACCACGTCGGCATTGATTGGGTGGAGAAACTGAAGATTATTAGTTTGCAGGAATGCCTGCTTTTTATCATAATACCTAAATAAAAACAGCATAATAAATGAGAGAGAGGAGTAGAATGTGCAAAAGACAAGGCTCTGCCTTGAACGCAGCTCAGCAGTTGTTGTCATTTTATAAATGGGAAATGAAAAATAGCCATTGGTGACCTTACTGAGCTCTGCAAGTTTGTTTGCTAAACAGAAAGTGGTTGTGCTGGAGCCAAACACCTTTCTTCCTTACTGTAATTTTTATTTTGAAAAATAGTTTCCAAAGAATTTGAGAGCATTGTAAGCTCAGCCAAGGATTTGGGGAAAAGAAGTGGGCAATAAAATAGCTGCGCTCTGACTCCCATGCAGAACCGCGCTCTCTGGGGGAGTGTAGGTGAAAATGGTGAACGTAGCCCAGAGAATGAAGTGGGATAGGCTAATCTTATCAAAATAAAGCTTGAATACTTGGCCTGTGATGCTGAATTGATATTTGCCCTCATGAAAATAAAATTCTTATGGATTGAAGACATTTTTTGGAAAACTCCTAGCCATTTTCACCGTGGATCCCATGGCAGTTTCAGAGTGGTCAAGGAGGGATTGTCCTCCTTCGAAAGGGTTGGGTTTGCTTGTTGCTCTTGGAGGGTCAGAGCCAGCACAAACCAAGACCAGCAGTCTGCAGGTCCCAGTGGGTCTCCATTGAGCACTAAGCACACCAACCCGTGCTACTCTTCACCACAGCCAATAATTATTTCATTGTTAAATCCAGGCAGCACGCTTGTTAGCTCTATGAGGACGAGCAGTGAGTACATAAGAAGAATTTGGAGAGGTGGCTTTTTTATTTTATTAATGGTTCACCATAGCATTTTCAGCTTATTTTCTCTATTTTTAGTAGCTGTATGACCTAAAATTGTATCAGGGAGAAAAAAACCACTAATGGGTTTTCCTTTACCCTCTTCCTGTTAGCTAAGTAGATCCTTGCACTCAGGTCTTCTAATTTGTATGGAATCATAAAAATTAGAAATGAGAGAGACCTATCAGTCCTTCTAGTGAAGGATTGTTCCTTATAGATGTCATTCTTTTTGTAGCATGGTTTTATATGACTCACTTGATAAGACCAAGAATATTCAACCACATATTGTTTCTGATATATGATTTTAAAGATGAGCATATAGATGATTGCTAGATCAAAGTCAGTGTCATTCATTTGTCATCCAAAGGTCTCTGTACCAGCACTCTTCATTTAAATCCCAAAGTGGGTCTGAGTATAATGCATTTAGTTGCCTATAATGTATTCAGAAATAATTTTTGTGCTGGTTTTGAATGGGACTTAGTTGAGGTGGACATCTCAGGTCCCTCACGACATTTGCTGACAGGCCCAGAAGGCTGTGGCTGCTGCAGGTCAGGGACTGCAACAGAGAAGCTCCTTTTAGCACATGTTACTTAGTAATGTAATATCCTATACAAAGGCCAGTTATTCAAGCTGTAAATGGAAGAGCCAAATTGCCACATAAATTTGAGGCTTATTGATGTGAGTTGCTTCTAATATTTCTATAGGGAAAAACCCACTTATTGATCACTTGGGGCACTGTCTTACTTCTGACATTAATTTAGTTGTAGATTAGGTTGGAACGTATTACTTTCATAAAGATCCTGAGTGGTTGGAGTCACGCAGTGAAACCGAAGCACAAATACCAGCAGACTGTATGGCTCGTGATGCTGTCTGAAATAGCAAGCAGCACCAGTGAACTGGCACAATTTCAGTTCGGTTTCCACTGAGAAAGCTTATTGCAATAACAAACAGGTAGGGCTTTAATGAAATAGATCTCATTCTCTGAGCTGCTCAGGGATCATCCTCAAAAGTCTCCCTCTAGGTGCTTTAGGATGAGTAAGGAGGCTTCAGCAAAGGATTCGGGCTAGTTTATGTCCGGCACTGGAATAGATGTCACAAGGGATTAACAGAGCAAGTGCGTGAAGCCAACTATAATCTTGGTGGGAAGTATTAGTATTGCCCAGAAATGGTATCAGTGGCAGGACAAATCTCCTGAGAGAGGTCAGGAAGGGGCAGAGTGAGATTAAGGGCATCTCGCTGCCTTAGCTGAAAGCCTTGGCGGTGCTGGGGTGGCAGGAGTGGTGAGTGGATTGTTCCTGCATTTGGTTAGCCTCTCCTAAATCTTTATGGCAAATGTGCTTTGCTACGGTCCTGTGAGAAATACTGATGAGCGTTCGTTCTCAACATAGCAGTGGGTGCCAGCATCCTCTTTTGTATTGCCCCTACTTGTTCTGGTTTACTGAGAAACGAGACAGCATCTTCGGCTTGATCCATCCTGCCCATGTGAAGGAAGGGCAGATCTCCCAGAGTCCACTGCAGCATGAAGGACGGCACATATTCCTGTTCCTCTCTGATGATGAAAGTTTCCTCTCTTCACAACTGGAAAGCATTACCTTCTACTCTCTGTAGTGGGAGAGTCAATCCTGTAAAGTCTGCCGTTTCCAACAGAAGTTGTCCAAGTCCTGCCAGAGCAGAATCATGGACCCAAAGGCAATTGCGTGGGCTTGTGTTCAGCTTCTTTTAGCAGTACCTGAGATTTTGGGATGTGTCTTGCTTGCAGATTGGAAAGATGTAACTGGCAGATAATAAATGGAGATGCTGTTTAGGGGAAAAAGATACAAAGAAAGGAGTGAGATTAATTTCTGGGATTTACCTTTTGGTCTGTGTGCACCGAGGATTATAAATGGAATAAAGCTGTAACTTTTGTAAACCCTGAGAGTGCTCTGACTCAGACCCGACATCTTTTCTCCAATGTAGCTAACATCAAGAACGGTAGCTGCTACCCAGGTAAAGCAGTAGGATCCAACCACAATCTGTAAGGCCACGGGAATTACTACATCTCTTCAGCTCCCTAATGCTAGAAGGAGCCTGGTCTCTGAAAGTGGCCGGCAGCAGACGTTTCCAGCGAAGGGTAGAGAAGGGTTCGGCGAGTGTCAGAGCAGTGAGACGTGCCAGTCCGGCGTTACGTCTGATGTGAATCTCCAGCTCTGCAGGCTGGCATATACTGTGAAGCACGAATCTTTGTTAGTGGTATCTGCTTTAAACTTGAATTTCTTACTATTACAGCTGCACTAACACTTGCAGAAAGTTGATACATACTTTCCCTCAGGCACTTCTTTCAGCACTGAGTTCCATTCTCTAATGACGTATTTTACAAAAAAGCATTTGATTTTGTTGGTTTGAATCTGCCACCTTTGGCTTTCGTTGTATACCTTTTCCTTGTTGTTTTGAGAAGCAGAAAGAATGGACCTGCTGCCTTTTTATCATTCCCACCTCTAGAAAATTGTATCATGTCCTGCGCTAATAATTTTCCTCCTTAAATTAAAAAAAAAAAATTCCATTTTTTTCTGTCACTTTTCATAGGAGGGATTTTCTGTGTTCTTTTTTCATTGCCCTTCTTTGACCTACTTCCGCAAAGGGGAGTGAGGAGGACTGTATACAGTCTTCAACAGGAGGCTGGAAGACATATATATAGAGAGGTGTATGTCCATTGTACGTGATTTCTGATTTCTTCTGTATGCATCCTAGCTTCTATGGATTTCTTTCATCATTAAAAGGAACAGAAAGTGCATACGTGGCAGGAAGTAATTGGTGTGTGGCTGTATGTTACACAGGGGCTTTTATAAACAGGGGCCCATTAAAAGCAGAAATATGTACTTTAATGAAGTGATACACTACATTAAGGGCAGGGGGGTTGGAACTAGATGATCTTTGAGGTCCCTTCCAACCCAAACCATTCCATGATTCTATGATTCTGTGATCCACAGCTGTTAAAAAACTTGGAGTGTGAACTCAAGTCTTCTGTTTTCTGTTCTTCCATCATGACTGTACGGCTGTGTTCCCATCGGGTGCCTGGCCTAGCATGCTGCAGAAGGTGGCATCCAGAACTGCAAAGGCAAAATATGTATAAACTCGTTAAACTGTTCAGGCCGCTACCCCATGCTGGCTCCTAACGAGGAGGTGGAAGGACCTCTGGAATGCACAGAGTGCACCCTCAGTTGGTGATAAGGGATTTAGTATACTTTTAACCATACTTGGGTTTAGTATTGGTATTATATTACTATCTAGGGATCCAGATCAGAATCATGGTACAAACATGTTACAGAAAGATGGCCACTGCCTTTGTGACTCAAGCCCAGAAAGTTAAAGGAGTTCAGAATGCAGAGGAACATGTTTGAGTTAATATTTCATTGTGAACTTGTGTCAAAGCGATTTAGTTGTTCTCTTCCTGCTCCTCCTTTCTGTCCCCTTCTTCCTCAGTGCTGCTGTTTAAGGACAGAACTTCCAGTCTTAACCCTGAATTACCTTCCTTTGGGGTTTCAGGTAAGAGGTTGGATGTTACTTTAATGAAGGGGGGTTTGTAGTTTAATTTATTTTGGTTGGTAAAGAATATTCATCACTCATTTAATTCAGAAGGTATATCTATTGATTCCTTTCTCCTCATTTGGTATTTTCTGACATTTTATAGCACTTGCTATTGATTTATACAAAATCCGTAGTCCAAACGTCCCAAGGAGTGCTTTATTCACTTGTCATTTGCTGTTTTTCTTAACTAATAAATTTAACAGCCATGTACATCCAGTCTGTTAAGATCTCATGGCTCTACTTTCAAAGAGATGACAGTCTGGCACTAGCAAATGAGTAATTCTTTCAGGCAGGAGCTTAGAAGTTGCAAGATAGGCAAGACAGAGAAACAAGCTCCTCCTTGACTGGTTAGCAAAACAAAGCAAGCTCCTCTGCTCAAAAGGACACTTAGGTCAAGGTGGGGAAAATGCAGCTCTGCTGCAGCCTGTGGAACGTCACAAGTTGTGGTCTTCTGCTGGCAACTTTATTTATAGCTTGTCAACAGGTAGTCAATTTAAGTGGCGCATGCAGCAATACGTACGAGAGCAGGTATGTCTAAACCGTGCTGATCTGCCACGCTGCCAGCTTGCCAGGGGCTATACTCAGTTCTGCAGGGCTGCAGCGGAGTGGGGGGACTCTGTTATGAGGGTGATGACTTCAGCAACAGGCATCAGAAATCTCCACTGGGGGTAATAGCCTAAACTGTACTTCCAGGAGTGATCAGGGGATTTCATGAGCTCACCAAAGATCAACAGGATTAGGTGTCCTTCGTCACTGGTAACTTCTGAACTATCTTTAGAGTTTGGGTTTGGGAATCCGACTGCTTAGGTATGAGTTTTGTGTGATCTCAGATATACGGGAGGAGAAGCTGGAGTGCTTTGGAGCTGGGGGCAGGGAGAAGTGGGGTCTGTGCTAAGGAGAAGCACTGAGTGCTTAGGAGGTGCCCAGACACACTCTTGCCTGCATTGTGGATGTGTCAGTCTTAGCCATGTGTACTGCATGGCAGAGCACATGGGAATGATGTTTAGAGAGACAACATAGCTGTAAGCTCCGTCCAGGAGGATGCTGAATTTCCACAGAGCCAGGGGAGGGCGGTCCTCTGCACCAGCTCGGCCACTTTGGTATGAGGTGTGTCTGAGAGTCACCCTCAGTTACGCCCACTGTCAGCACAGGCATGTCCACAGGGTGGTGGTTTGTTTCAGCCTAAGGTGAAACACTCTGCAAGTGCCTTCCTTCTGTCTCCTTTACTAAAGGGACCTGACTCAAATACAGACAGGTGACATTCAGGTTGCACAAAGAAGGTGAGATGAGTGTCATCACCAGAAACTGCCCTTGCCTCGCTGTGTTTGGGACACATCCTGAGTACAGCAAGTTTGACAACAGTTCCCTGTGGACTGCTCTTCCCTGTCTCTGGCCTGTTGATACAGGCTCCTGAAAGGGAGCTTGGTTGATGAATAAGAAGTATTGTGTGAATATCTTTAATACAGGCTGTGTAGGAAATGACATAGCTGTGGCTTGGATTTAGTTCACGGACAACTTAAATTTTACGCTCAGTAACAACTTTATAGTTAAATGTTAAGAAGTACTGCAAAATTTCTGCCTTTCATGTATCATCAGGCAATGCTCCTTGATCTGGGTTGCACTTGAAGACATTTACAAGCTCTTCCTCTTCAGTCTCTTAGAAAGTGCTAGAGGGACCTTTTCGGTATAAATCTGATGCCTCCACGAGTTAAGGTGCCAGCCATGAGTCTGGCACTGGAAACGCACTATGATGTGCTGAAGACTTGCAATCCAAGAAGCAGAAATGCATAAAGATATTCTGCACTGAGAGATCCCAAGGATCCCTTAGCAAGTTTGCTAGTTCACACCATTGTCCTCTGATGAGAAAACTCAGAAACGAAGGCTATTGCGAGGCTGGAATGGGTACATGTGGCAGGAAAACACAACTGTAGCAGGAATCTGATGCATACCAAGTACTAGACTTCAGTGGTTAATTCATGTGGAACCGGTGACAGAGATCAGAGTACAATGTTTGGCTAGGGAGAAGGAAATGAAAGGTGAGCATATCTAGGACTGTTAGGAGAACACAAAGCTTTGAAAGAAATATGTTGAAATGTGATGAGCCCATGCTGTGTGGTGTCTGAGCTGATCTCACCACAGCTTTTGAAGGAGATGGTGAAAATTGCTTATATTTATCCTTGCATCCTTCCAACAACCATATGAGTTAGTCTGCTGGTATCCAGCATGATGCTGAGTCTCCTCAGAGTGGAGTTCAGTGCTTCACTGAAGACCCTTTGTAGTACTGAGGTCACCGGGAGTCACCTGAACCCTTTCGTGCTTCATCGTTGTTTCTGTTCGTGCCACTGGAGAGCAGATGGTTGACCACGAGCTCTGGGCAACCTTGCCGAGGTGGAGATGTATCCTCCTACCGTATCCAACATAGGTAATGCTACTGTGCTTGGGCAGATAGGCCTGTAAGGGCTGCATGAGTGCGAGCAGCCAGTCCTTACCCAGAAGCAGCACCCATTTCTCAGTTCAAGTGTGTTGAAAAATCAGATGTCTTTGGGTAGCTATTCAGTGTTCAAAAAACCCTCGTGCTCTTCTCGCGTCGTTTCTTCACACTGCTGGAAGCTATATGGTGGTATCACAGTAATAAATTGTGGATATATTTAAAAAAAAAAAAGGGTCTGTGGTTACAGCCAAATCTGATCCTCAGGATGGGCTTCTGAAGCATCCTTGTTACCTTGTGCTGATAAATCCGTTCTCACACTAACACTTTTCTCACTGCTGAAGATGGAATTGCAACGAAAGCTTTTTAGACTCAGAGCTGTAATATCCAGAGATGTTTTGTTTAGAGTAGTGTAAAATCAAGTATGTTGTATGAACTTCAAGCAAGGTACATTTGAGCTGAGTACTGGATTACGGAGAATGATGTATGGAGCTTCTTTAACTGTGTGGAGTTAGATTTGATTCTTAGCAAATAAGTGACAGATTCATATGTAGGGGAAAATTGAAGTTCTCATCTATATATTGTTTTTATTATGTTTTCTTTGCTTCAGGCTCTAACATATCAAAGACACTATGGGTAAAAAAAGTAGTTTGATTTCCATCAATAAATGTCTTCATATTCGTGCAGCTCATACACAATTTGGGCTATTTCATGGTGGTGAAAAAGACAAGGGAAAGTCACGAAATAATTCATTGCAATCCAGAGCAGCTTAGATTAGAAGCATTGCTAATATTTACAATTATCGCCAAGTGTTTTCCATGCGCTATCCGTCTTAGGTTTAGAATTATGCTCCTGGCCCAGTACGAATATGTCAGTATGTTGGTTTGCATCTGTCTTTGCCATATGCAGAGTAAGACAAGAATTCCTCCTGCTTTGTTTTAAAATTTTTTTATTGTACCCCTCCAAAATCAGACCAGCTGTTGCCTAGATGCTGCTTTTCGCAAATGACAGCGCTCTTAAAAAGCGAGCTTATCTCATCTCAAGGATTTGTCATTGTCGTCGTTATATTTTGTTGCCGTCTGGGAGGTAGGATTCAGTATTGGCAGTACCGCTGGCCCGTTGTCACCCTGCTAATGTGGTTCAAGCTCTCCTTTGCTGCTGGCCAGTGGGTGGGTAACGTTGGAGACAGGGCATGTTACCCTGCGCCCCTCTTTAAGTAATTTTTTTTTTTCTCCCCCAGAAAGCAGAATTTTAATAAGTAATTTCCGAATGAAGAGTCCCTTTGCATCTCTTTTGTTGCCAGCCTGCTGCGCCCCTCCGTGTCTGTGCAAGCATCTGGCTCCTTCCGGCATTTGTACTGCTTTACCTTGTGCTCCTTGGGTCTAAAAATAAAATACCCATATGTGTAAGAGGAGCCGGTGTTCACGCACGCTCCCAGTATGTAACACAAGTCCTAAAGTCACACTGAACGCAGCAGAGACCCGCACTGCCCGAGCTCCTTCGATTAGCCGTATTTAACCAAAAGGAGAAAGGGAGAGGGAAAAAAAAAACCCACACAGGAGAAATTCAGAGCTGCAGGAGGGAGGCTCATGTTATAGCCATGATGCGGAGCGGCTTGCTTACACTGAATACTGCTTGGCACGTTTAGTTTTATGGCGAGGACATTGTCAAGCTGTGGAAGGCCCAAAATTTGTAACGATAGACGTTTGTGAAACCTGAGGAAAATGGAAATGTTTTCCAGCAGTCTAGAAGAAAGGTGCAAAGGAAAGGGGTTTTGTTTGCATTTCAGCAGCCCTGTGCAGAGGTCTTGCTCAGCCCAGGGAGTGTGGCTGAGGGTCTGCAAATGAAAATCCCCAGGAGAAAAAAATGAACCTAAAAATCAATCCAATTTGGTTTTTATCTGCTTTGTCAATAAACAGTGTGAACGGTGAATAGTCAACACTTTTAAAAAATATCTCATCCTAATAGTCATAAACTTTAGGGATTTTAAAGATATCATAGCATAATTTTTTTAGAGGAAAGAGTTGTTTCAGCTAAAAGCATGCTTAAAAATTAATCTTTTGTTTTTGTACTGAAGCAGTTCTTCCGAGAAGAGTGTTTGATTTTTTTGTTCCTTGTCACTGCCTGAAACCTTGATTTCCTAAATGCAATGAATTCAGCATTCTCAGCTAATCTGCGATAAATGCTATAATGAAGTAGTAGCACAGACTCGCTCTCTTGCTTTTTTTCCCCCCGGTAAAAAAGCCAGATGATGTTTTAAGGAGTTGATGGGGAGACTAAACTGTCTTTCGGTGGGATGAAAGATGGTGGTGCTCGGTTAAGGGGTGATGAAGAACATCATAAAGAAAACCTGGCCATGCTCAGGGTATGTGGCAGGTATCTCTAGGTGCGATATACGAAGAGCAAGCTCAAGCAAATTTTTTTAAAATGTCTTCTATTGGGACTAATTTTTTTCTGGTTTGGGGTTGAAATACTTGTGTCCTGCTGAACCCATTTCTGCATTGCTGAACCTGAGCTCTGAAAGAGCTCAGCAGCAAGTATGGTAATGAGCCCATTTCTATCAAAATGGCTTGTATTATTATTCATGTTTATTGGCTGCAGAGCGGTTCAGGAAGCACTTTTCAAACACATATGTTGAAATATTTTCTTTTAAACAGACCCAGCAGCTATTTGTATTTCCTTCGCTTGAATCCACCCCCCGATGCAGTCTTAATTATAATGACAGCAAATGAGACCATTATTGCAATATGTGAAAAAAACACTTTTGGGAAAGGCGTATGAGAATACTTTGGATAGTATTAGCAGTTCTGCTATACTTTACATCTAATTAAGGCTGTTCCACACTGTCACCAACCCTCTGTCATTACCCTGCGAACTCCCCGGCTGCAGCGATGCATTTGCTGGACCAGCGGGAACGTGTCAGACCGCAGTCACACTTCCCCAAATCTTTTCACGTGTGGATCCTTCGTGTCGACCCTTTCCTTCCCCTCCCTTTCCCTCTCCCCCCCTCGCCTCCCCCCCACCCGTGGTGTGACATTTTCTTCATGACAGTCTGTCTCCGAACTGCACTTGCTGCTGCCTCGGTAAAGGCTTACAAAGGGAGTGTAACAGCCAGTGGCCAATCGAGTTTGTGCAAGCTCCATCAGCTATGGATGAAACATCCAGGAGAGAGAATAAGGACTTAGAAGAAAACTGGATAAAAGGGCTGCGACGGGAAGCTAGCTGGCAGGTTAGTGATACAAAGACGTGTGCTTGCAAGCGGACTAAATCTCAGCGCTAAAAATCTCTGAACTTTTTAACCTGAGCATAGGTGAAACATGTATGTTTATTTGTAGCAGTGCCTGAAAGCACATTCATGTGAGAACAGTCATCATTATCTTCTCATTTTCTTGGAAAGAATAGTTGTGAGATTCCAAAGCCACGTATTCCAAATCGTAGGATGAGTAAATAGTTCTATAAATCTGCAGACATTACTAAATGTACACTTGCTTAATAAAGGTCCTTGCAATAACAAGTTGCAGGTGCATGCTGTAATATCAAAGGAAATACGTGGCTCGTGTCTGTATATATATATGCAAGTTTATTCCGTTAAAAATACAATACACCACCTGTCACCCTGTTACTTAATTGTGTCATAGTAACTGTAACAAGGGGTTTCTTTTAGCCTCTTTTAATGAGGCAGCATCTTTAAATGCACAATGCTTGTTTTCTTTATTATACTGGACTCACAATAGATGTGTATGCAATTCAATCCAAAGGCAGGCAGTTTTCATTAAAGTGTGCAGAGCAATAATGTTTACATTATGCAGTACCTTTCTGGAGTTTGCAGAATTAGATACCATTTCAGACCTGGTAAGCCCCACTGAGTGGTTGTGATTGCTCTTTACATTACATCCTAAGCATCATCTATGCACTTTTTTCTGCTCTATTGCATTTTAATTAGTCAATCAACAATATTCAAGAGATGTGTCACCAAGTTATTTCTTTTTTTCCCCCTTACTGCTTCTTACAAGGGATTTTAAAAGAAGATTATTATTACTATTATTATTATTATTATTTTGGTGATGCCATTATACAAAATTCAGATAAAGTGGCAATTTGATTTGTTCCTATCAGGTGAAGCTGTGCAAGAGTCCCAGCTTGGTAAGAGTTACTGCAGCAGTCTAAATGCTACGAGGCATGCTGCCTTCCCCCAGAAGAATAGCTGGTTCAGTTTGGTTCCCCCCCATAACTTTGCTCTAGAGAAGGAAACACAAATCTCTTTTTAGAGGAGCATGATACTCCGCGTAATACTGCTTGTGTCTTGTGTCGTGGTGCCTTTCTGATCACCTGTCTGTATTGCTGACGAAATGAAGTATAAAATTGGGATGTCATGAATATAGAAGCCAAATGATCCCCCCCATGTGTCGCTGTGGAAGCAGGTGTGCAGAGGTGAGAGGAGACGGTCACTGTGCAGACACAGCATGGGAGACCGCCGCTGCCCCAAAGAATTGGGCTCCACAAGTGGGTGAAAGAGTGGAAGACCTGGAGGAGATGAGGGAAAGGCAGGAGGAGAGCTGGGGTTGTGGAGGCATCTGCTGCTCATCTGCGCACCCATTAAGTGACCTGGAAATCTGTTCTTCTGCTTCCCTGGTTTCTGCTGTTTCTGCCAGGTCAGATGAGTGAAGAGTGAGTTGGGAAAACATGGAAGCAATTTTCCTGTAGTAACCTAGTTGGAAACCAAGCGTGCTGTGGCAAGACTTAATTTCCAGTCTAGCACCTTCTGCCTCCTTTTTGGGTGAGAGAGTGTTGCACGATTATAGGATAACAGTGGCACCAAGGTGAGGGACGGTGTCTCGCGTGCTGTAGGTGCCATACCTAAAGGTGGGAGCTTATCTCTGAGGAGACAATATGCCCTGGTACCCCTGCACGGGTCCGCTACCGTTCTGCTCCTTCCCAGG
Source organism: Balearica regulorum gibbericeps (assembly GCF_011004875.1). Lineage (NCBI taxonomy): Eukaryota > Metazoa > Chordata > Aves > Gruiformes > Gruidae > Balearica > Balearica regulorum. Next base: position 62,642,331 of record NC_046187.1, read on the forward strand.
CAAAAATGCTGTCTCGATTGGCTTCCCTTTGGCTGGAGCACGGGGATGGCAGTTGTAGATGTTTTGCTCTGGGACTGCAACCCTGTTACACGTGAGTGAGATTTTCAGAGAAGCTCCTGGGAAAGGGTTATCCAGTTCTCACTTGGATTGTAACTCATCCCATATTTCTTCACACTGCAAGGTCTTTAGAAGTCCCAGGGTAGGGCAGAGCGTCAGTCTTGAAAGGAGCTGATTTAGAGCGAGTGCTGCAGAGCCAGAGCTCCTCTTCAGTCCTGTCTGCTGGGGAGCTCCAAGGTGATGGTGTACATCCTTTCTTCTTAAATGGGCCAAGTTTTTTTAGCGCTAGGCCCTTATATCCATATTTAGTCTCCTAAATAAGTGTCCTGATTTTCTGAAGTGCTGAGTATCCTGGGAAGTCAATAGACATTTCAGTTTTCTTGGGCTCCAACGCTCGAGACCTGTGCTTCAGGCTGTGCGGTGGTGGGTACCTGTCGCGTGGTCCCGGGGCAGGAGGCAGGTTGTGGTGCTCGGCTGCAGCTGGAGGTTGTGACGGCTGTGAACTGCCTTGGAGGACTCATCAGTGCCCCTCGGAGCTGCCGTGCGGTCACAGCCTCAGCCGTACGTGGTCGGTGGGCTGAGGGACCTGCTGACCCGTGGTGGCACACGCAGGGGGACACAGAGCAGGAGAGTGGTCCCGGCCCTATGCGGTGGAGCGGCCGGTCATGCGAGTCTCCCTCTCATAGTGAGAGATGTGGCAATTCTGGCTTTGCACTTTGAAAAATAAGGCCGCTTATTTAGCAGGCTAAATATAGGTTAAGCAGCCAAGCTTGAGCATCTTGCTTTAAAAATTCTGGCGATAGTCATCTCCTATCCTACCTTTCAGCCAGCGCGCTCGTCATGCTGTGAGAGGTCTGTGCGGTAGCCCCATGCACATGAATAAACATCAGCTTGTAAGTAAAAGAAGCAGCTTACAGTATTTCTTTCAAGGGGATATACAGTTTGGAAAACAAATTGCATTCTCTCTCCAAAAGGAGTCAGTTTTCTATTAAGTTAAAAAGAAAAAAAAAGCAGTGCTAAAATTATAATTCTGTTTTTATGACTAAGCTTTAACTTTTTATCTTGTATTGTTTTCATCATCTCAGACTTCACTGTAGTGGCCTATATCTATTTTTGATTTTTCATGGAGAAAGGTGGGCTTTCTTGCTCCTCTTAGCAGACCTTCAGAACAGGTTTTCAAAACCTCCTATAATCCCTTTTCCTGATGTTTCCTTGGGAACAGCTTCTGACATCCGACAGATCTATAGCTGTCACAAAACTGGCACAGTTTTACCAGAGGCCAGGCACATATTTGGGTGACCACAACTGTGTGGATAGACTAAAGGTTAAGAAATCTATACAGGTGTGGATGTCAATATTTAAAGAAAAAAGTCCTACATATTTATAGAGACAAATGGATTTTCCTTCGCATTTACACATCCAGTGAAATCTGTGCTCTCAGAGATGCCAGAGTAACTCCAGTTGATTTAAAAGGGAATTTTTCTTCTGCAAACGAGAGCAAGCGGTAATCCAAAATGTCCTGAGAAAGGGGCAGTGCACCGATCCCAGCAACTTGTCGGAGCCGTGAATCCCTCTGCTGACGTACTGAGATCTTGAAAGACACAATTTTCTTCCTAATTGATGGCTCAATCAGAGTATGGCCCCTGTCTCAAGCTTACTTTAAGCTTTGTCCTTGATATGCTGAGTTACTGTGTAGCCTAAAATACGCTGACTGTATTGCAGATGGAGGGGTATAGAGCAAGGTTTAAGTCATTCCAGAATCATTTGGGATCTTTCATGGAGGTGGGCACGCAGTTGATGAAAAATAGGCATTTTGTCAGAGCCTTCAGCAGTCTGATGATTGTTTCCTACAGAATAATAAAAGCGGACATGTCTTGCCATTTTCATTTAATTTTCAGTTCTCCTATAGATTTGTGGGAAGTGGGAGTAATTTGGCTGAAATGAGAGCTTATCAGGCTTCGTAAAGTTGGGAACACGGCAACACACAATGTAAAGAGCAAGAGACAAAAACCTATCTTCTCCTTTACACTGTGGTCTCACTGAGGTAATAGGAGTTGGAAAAAAACAGTGGGTAATCACTATGTGAATTATATCTGCAGGCATGTATCTATCCATCTGTGTGGGCATGTGCCTGTAAGTGTGTATTCACATCTGCAAGGGATGGTAGTGCTGAAAATTGAATGTTTTGGAAAGGGAGATCTAGAAATGCCTGCCTCAAGTAATATGCAAAATTTTCATGTTATTTCCTCTTCTCTCTAGAGTAGACATTCTTAAACCTTGTAAAATTTCAAATTCCTAATTTAATAAGTATTTAGCTCTCTCTCATATCTACTAAAACAATGCAAAATTTCAAGCTGTCAAAATTTTTGGGTTTTGTTTCCTCCTCTTTTCACGAGGACATGCATGCCATCCTATGATGATGGAAACATGAGTGAAAAAACTGCAGATTCACTGTTTTAGAAGCATGGGGTTTGACTTATTGCAGTGCTGGTGGCACTGTCCTTCTGTGTTGGTGATAGCCAAGACAGGGTTATTAAACACCTGGTGATTCAGGCATGGAATATAATCTACTACTAGTTGTAGTATTCCACAAGTCTTCCCTGTATTCCTCCACAGTACTGGATTTCAGGCATGGAATATAATCTACTACTAGTTGTAGTATTCCACAAGTCTTCCCTGTATTCCTCCACAGTACTGGATTTCAGGCATGGAATATAATCTACTACTAGTTGTAGTATTCCACAAGTCTTCCCTGTATTCCTCCACAGTACTGGATGTGAAAATACTGGAAAAATTGACTTTGTTGCCCAAAGTGTGCAAGATTCAGGTGTAGTATATCCAATAGCACCATTGTACTATGTTTGCTTTGAACACCAAGTTCCTTCAATGAGTGAAGTTGATGAAGTTTTATTCTTTTCTCCTTTTATTTTTTTGCATAAGGGAGGAACGGTCACAATTCAGTTATCTTAGACAGATAACTTCTGAAACTGTTTATTTTTTATTGTTCCCCTGAGTACTGTATTTTCAAGACAATCATCATAAAAAGATCTACTGCTGGATTAATTTTTAACCTTACATACATACTTTGTTGCCAATTTCAATATTTAAGCTATGGTACAAGGTCTGTGGCTGCAGGGCTCCACGGCCATGAATGAGGTTCCCCAGGCATGGGTGGGCTGGCTGGACCTCCATCCTCTGGGGTACCATGGGTGGCCTCAAAGGAAATCCTGGAGGCTTCCCTAAATGGTCAGCAACTGGATAGTAGTGTATCAGTCTGGGAAGTTTTTTATCAGTTCTGCCTATGGCTGCTGTTTTGATTGTTGTTTTATTTGATTTTGTATATTTAATACATATGCATGGTGCTTCGAAGTGTGATACTAACACAGGAAACCATTATCTAGCAGTATTTGAGAGAGAATGCAGCTTATTTGTAGAGGAGAGGCTGTTAATGAATGGCAGTGCAATTACATCTTGAGGTTGTTAGACTCCAGCGCTGATATTAGGTCATCTGTGATGTTACCCAGGCACTCTCTGGCCTTTGCTCAACTTGTGACGTTCGGCGCTGGGGTTTGGGAGGGATGGACGTGTTGATCCCTCTTCAGAGTGCTGTCAATGATTAGTCCGTCCATGGGTTTGAGGGTTAGGCCCTATACTGCGAGGACAAAATGATTTTGCCTTATTTTCATCAGGCCTGAGGAAATGTTCTCTCCTTGATGCTCCTCATCAACTGCAGTGGAAGGGGAACATTCCCTCGCGAGACAAGAGGGTGTCAGTCCTTCTGAAAGCTGGGCTCAGGCACGTAGCAGTAAGAAAAGAGACATAGATGCACCGGGATAGTGCGAGGTGTCTTTTTGATAATAAAATACCTAATTAGTGTAAAGAGAAATAGGACCAATGTGTGATATTGTATGGACTGTAGTTTTTAAAATCAAACGCCTTAAGACTAAACCGAGGGAGAGGTTCTACCGACCTCGGTTATTTAATACCCTGTGAAATGCACTGTGCATGCTGTGCTTAGCTTGCTGCTGCTCAGTACTTTAAGCCTGTTCATAACTGTTCACAGCGCTTAAGATCTAAAGATACACTCATCCTTTGATAGGACAAGGTCAATTATTCTCAATTTATTGCCAGTACCAAAGTGTTTATGTGATTTTATTTATAAGCTGGGTTTATGTTTTTCTAACATTAAAGACATTTAATAGTAAAAAAGGGCATTTCATTTGAAGATTACTTATTCTGTGACATATTTATGTTAAAAAATGTGCATGTGTATATTCATATAAATGGTATAAACCCTATCTTTTGGTTTTCCCAAGACACCTCTTAGCTGCTTTCTAACCTGATAAATGAATGTTGTGCTCTCCTGAGTTACGTACATGAAGAGTACTGATGTGTGGACATCTGGGTCTGAGAATAGCCGCCCTTTTTCACCAGGCAATTGGGTTTGGTCATATGGGCATTCAAGCTTTGTGTTTCTCCACTACACTACTAGGACGAGCACCCAAAGCCACCTTTAATGCTGTCATCCTTAAATACCGGTACTGTTCCACCACTATCTACAGAAGGGTGGCTCCGTTTCTGCAAAGCCTGGGGAGGCAGGAGTATGTCCATCCCTGTGTAAGGAACCACTTGAGCCTGCGGTTCTTTGAGAAGCCTCTGGGAACTCTCTGGCCTGATAAAAAGGAGCTGCTGGTTTGCTGACGGAAACCTGTGGGCTCCCTGGCTCACGCTCTGCTGGAGCTTTCGTTCTGTACCTACTCAGCTCTTCTGAAACTTTTTATTTTTGGCAAAGGGTTTATTTGACAACCGACAAAAATAATCAAGTAACATTTTTGACTGTGCTGTTTGAATCACTTCTTCTCCTCTATTTATTATTCTCTCAAAGTCTTTAAGGAAACATGGATAGAGAAGGTATTTCTGAGACATAAATGTTTTACATTTATACCATATTTACTAATTCACACGAAAGCGCTGGTTGCCGTAACGTACCCACCTCTCTGGTGTTATCACAGTTTAAAAGTTCCCTGAAGGCTTTGCACTGTTACTGGTCTGCTTTGTGTCAGACTCGGAGCAATTCTATTCCAGCTCTGGAGGCGGGTAGTTGGCACCTGAAAAGCAATGTTCACCTCCCTCTTCCCAGGTTATCCCAGGCAGAGTTTAACCTGTTTGCATCTCTTTTTGCTAATTTAGCACCTTACTTGCACAGAAAATTTCTCCCGGGCATGCTTGAAACTGGTGGACAAATTATTTTCAAATAAAAAAAATATTTTAGTTGTGTGACTGGTCTTTAAAATATGTTCCAGCATATTTCAGGTGGGGATGTGTCGCCAACATGCAGCTCAGAGTTCATGAAACTTTTGGAATTCATGCATGTTCTTACAAAAATGTACTTCTTTTTTTTTAAAATACTTCTGACTGATGATTCATACATCTCTCTCGATCCTACCTCCTACAAGTGTGTGGCATGAAATTCAGCGCTTGTCTTGCTATGGCTATGGGCTCGTCCTTTCTGTTTCAGATTTTCACAAGCCCCGAACCTCACCCTGGGCTGGGAAGGAGAGCGGTCGGTCAGTCAGGCAGCATGGACATCTGCTCCTCCTTCCAGCAGATCCCAGTGTGCCGCCGTCGGCTCCACCCCCCCGGCCCTCATCCACCCCCGGGGCTGGGGCTCCGGTGGTCAATGCCACCTGGCACGGCTCAGCCACCACTGAAGTGACAAGTAGCTGGGGACTCCTCCAGATGCCTCCACTTCATCCTTCCTTCTCCCCACCCACCTTTTGTCAGATACTAGAAAACTCTAAACTTGGCTTTTCTGACTCTCAGAAGACCTCTTCTCCAGTACTACTGGCATTGGGGATAGTCACCGGTTGACACCAGAAATGACATGACTGAGCGATCGTGTCCTACTCAGCCCGTGGTCTTCAATAGGAATGCTGCGCAGTGGTTGTACACAAGCTGTTGTAGACTTCCTTGATGGCTTCAGTTGGAGGACAGAAGGCCTTCACCATCTTAAATAAGCTGACAGAAGGATCTATTCCCAACCCCTTCCCTCTAGCTAAACCTGTGATGTGTCAACCCCGTCTCCAGGACACATAGTGCTGTAATTTTGACCTTTTACCGTGTTATCCTCTCTGCTTTGCCCTAAGCTGATTTTCTGCAAAGTGAGCTGGATTTTAGTTCTTGGCAAAATAGCTATAGAGAGCTGGAAAATCCAAACGAGCTGATACATCTTTTATTAGAGCTATTTTATTACTGAGCAATTTCTTTTTTTTTTTTTTTTGGACGCTCATAACGTAGACACAGTTGTATAGTGTATCTGTTTGGTTTTTATGGTAAAGTCATCAAATAGTACATATTTTTATATCTTGATTTAGAATTAATTCCAAAATAATGTAGTGAAGCAGGTGATACTTCATAGTCCACATTTTGACTTTTTTTTAGGAAATTAAAAATATTTGGGAAATTGATTTTTCAACTAATAACATGAATTATAGGAGCTGATAAATGTGAGATTAATAGCTAAGAAAGCAGTCATTTCAGATGGATAATTTAGATTTTTATCATTTATTAATCATAAAAAGTAAACCTGCTGTATAACTAATTTTAGTTTTATCAAGAAGATGAATTGTTCCAGCTAATGAATGTATAGATATTCTATGCCAAAGGCATTCGCAGGAATCTGTTAATCATTTAACTGTGTCATGGCATATGCTTTGTCTTCATAAACCAATTAAAACACATAACTTCCTCCACTGAAATGCGTGTTGGTCTTCAGTGCCTACAGCAAATGAGAACAGCATTTGTCTTAAAATACACTTCAATATTGCAGATACAAAAATTTAATGGGGATAGTGTCTCCAGGTAGGGAACGTTGCTGGGTTGCCTGTACCGCTGCCGTGTGAAGGTGGTGCTGTTTGCCGCATTTCAGGGAGCTGATCCTACAAATACTAGTCATGTCAGCAAAGTGGAGGTCTTGTGAATGGTCTCACCCTAATCAGCTGGGAGTAATTTCCTGCTGAGGTTGAAGCATGGGCATAAACATGTGAAAATGTGGCTTAAATCCAGAACTGTCTTGATGGAGAAAACCCTCGGCAGTGGCCAACATCAGTGGTTATTTAGAGGAGGTCAAGGAGGTCAACTTAGACCTGGGGATGGTCGTGATGGATTTCAAGAGAGATATGGCTCTGATTTCTGGGGGGACAAACTGTAGCAATGGGAAGAAAGGCTCTTTGTCGGAAGGTGTTTGTGGTGCAGGTTTGCACGCACCTGAGTGGTGCTAAAGCCAGGTTGGAAAGGGCACTCTGAAAGTCTGTTTTTCCTGAAAATATGGGAGGCAGTTTTCAGCATTTTGACCTATTTCATGCCTATCCTCATGAAAGATTTGCTTTATTCTTTTCCACGTTCAAGAGTTGTTACTTTTCTTCTGATTTCGGAGAGCCTGCAAGTGCTGTTCTGCAGACCCTTCCTGTTCAACAGCACAGTGGCATCTCTGGCTTCCTCACCCTTGGTGCCAGCACACCCTGCTACCTGCCATCTCATCTCCTTCCTTGAAGCCTGGGCTCCCTCAAAGACCACATCATGACGCATAGGATGGGCAGCAGCCTGTGGGAGAGGTGGTCTCTGTCATGAAGGTGACGGTGCACTGCTGAGAATCACAGAATGGTTTGGGTTAGAAGGGACCTTAAAGATCATCTAGTTCCAACCCCCTGGCCATGGGCAGGGACACCCTCCACTAGACCAGGTTGCCCAAAACCTCATCTGACCTGGCCTTGAACACTTCCAGGGAGGGGGCATCCACAGCTTCTCTGGGCAACCCGTTCCAGTGCCTCACCACCCTCAGCATAAAAAATTTCTTCCTTATGTGCAACCTAAATTTACCCTCTTCTAATTGGATTCTGGTAGTCTTGCCAGAGCTGATTCCTCCAGCTGTGCAGAGCATCCTGCTTGCACAGGGCTGCTGATGGAGCTTTCAGGAAGGGGGGATTAAGCCGTGACATCCAGCGTGATTTCTGCAGTCTACCTGGGATTTCACTGTGCCTCATGTCCCTCCATGCCAAGTGGAGCTCCCCACTTCATGCCCCTTCTTTGTCTGTCTTATATATTTAGGACAATCTCTTTTGTATTTAAAATCTCTGAGATGTGGACTATCTGTTTTTACATTAGGCTTGTGTAAGAAATTACCTCACTTGGACTTACTCTTGGCAAGGGTTTAGAGATGCTGCTGTAATACAAATAACAGCGCTGATTGCTGCTGGAGATTTTCCTGAGGATGGCATATGCAGTTGAACCAAAGCTAGAGGTTAGAGGGTAATAATTGCACTCATGGTTATTTTTAGTCCATCCTAGAAGAGATGGAGAATTTTTTAAAATGGATTTTTTATATTTAAGGAAATTACAGCTTTCTGGAAAAACTTCAGAGCTGTGACAAAAAATGAGAGGCAAGAAGGTGTTTAAATTTGAGGGCTGGATTTCTATATTCTGGTCATTCAAAGCTGTTTGTTTCGTCTCCTTTCTTCCTCCCAGTGAGGTGAATAAAAGAAAAGTGTGAATGTGTTTAGGTTTTATTAACAGCATTGGCGTAATGTCAAAGCAAATACAGATAGAGACTGACAGGAGGCCGAGGATGGAGAAATCAAAAGACAGCAGACACTCAAATAACCAGTTCTAGCTATTCCAACTCTAAAACATATTTTGTTTGGCTGGTTAACAACCTATATGTTTCTGTACCACCTATACTGTGTTATTTTATTTATATCTTTAATACGTTATCTGTAGGCGACATTATGGGTGAAGCACTGTTGCTAAAAGAGAAGGAAAAATTATAGTTATTGCTATAATAAACAGCTTGAGAATATCTTTTTAAGAAGATTGCAGTAATACAAAAGGAAATAGCATTAGATTGCAACATGAATTATTTAGAACAACATTGTTATATTCATCTTTTACCCTATTTCCTTTCCCAGAGATAAAGTTCAGTCATTCCAGCATCAGGTTTCTGGAGCCACGAGGTGCCCGCTTGGGTCAAAAGTCCATAGCTTTCTGATGAACCAGGTCTTGAGACTAAGTGGGAGCGTGTCCTTGAATGGCCAAGGCAGAGGTTCTCCAAAGGTGGAGGTGAGGGAGTGCATCACTCCCAGCATCACTCTCACGTGGCTTGTGCAGCTCTGCTATAAGGGAGAGGTGCCGGTGGCCTCAGGTTTTCTGGGACTTTGAGGAAAATAGTAATTTTAGGCCATCTTGCCCTAGTTTTAGCAGGCTTCTGGGAATAAGAAAGGGAAAATGGATCTTTGTAAAGACTTAAAGAATGTTGCTGAGAGGGAGGGGGTGAAATCAGGTCCTTATGGAGCACTGAACCTGGTTTATAAATGGAGTGAGGAAATGTAAGTCATTGTGCACTTCTAAATTTGGAGCTTTTGTATGGAAATTACTTACTTAACTGAAGACAGAAACCTTCCCTGAAAAAGAAAACACAATTGTGCCAGGCAGGTAGGATCGCTCAGGTTTCATTAGAAGCGAAGACGAAGGCAATAAGTAATCAAAAGAATAAAAACATTTTCCTTTTCTTTTTAATTCTGTTGACACGTAAGAATTACTTCATGAAATAAAGCCCCTTGTCCGTAGGACATAGTAGTAAGTGTGCAGATTGAGAACTTCACACTTCTCAGTTATATTAATGTTTGGAAACAATGCTATGAACAACCCACTCAGAAATAGTTTTCTCAGTGCAAGTAAAATCTTCAGTGGCACAAACCTCGTAAAAATAAACGATATTTGATATAAATGCTGAGTGAATACACGTAAGCTGTGAATACAGTTAGGATAGCTGCCACTGCTTAAAGGTCAGTAAAGCATAGCATTAAACGGCACATTTTGTGCTCCCAGACACGTAACCCATGATAAATTTTATGCAGTACATTTCTGAGATACCTACAGACACATTTTCTTCAATAATTCACCATCCTTTAAAAGCCTTTTTTTTTCCCCCGCTCCCTTTTGACAATCAATAGCAGGACGTAGTGTCTATAAAAGTTGCTGGTACTGGACTTCCACGGTCAGTTTAACTGGAGGACGGGTGATGTTAAGCTCCCATAGCAGCTGATCTGTCCCCAAGCCCTTCCTTCCAGCTAAACTCAGGACATGTGAGCCCGGTCTGCAGGATACGTGCTGGACCTTTAGCCTAGTGCTCAGACCGTTTTGTCCAGGGGAGGTTTTCATTATTTTTTGTCGCCTCCCTTTGCAAGGTGATGGGTTCCTAAAGCAAGCGTAGGAGGGCTCAGAATGCGTATTAGTATGAGATATTTAGTGGGAAATGTCATCCCTACGACACGACTTTTTCCTGCTTCTGTTTGCTAGTGTAAAGTCAGCAGAAGTAAATTAGCTGGCAGATTTCAATGGAGACTGTTACCGGCGTCCTCTGCCAGATAGCGTGTGGAGTGCCAAATTAGAATTGATTTCTCAATAAAATTGAGTTCAGCCTCCTCAACATAATCTAAGACAGAATGACAAAATCTCTCTCACTCACTTTTTAATTTTATTATTTTTGGTCAGTTTTGTTCTTAGATATTTTTGCTGCCCTAATTGCTTGTTATTATCTTCTTCCTTGAATCTTTTCCCTTGTCCAGGAGAGCAAAACCTCATCTGCTTTTCTAAGTAATTCAGGAGTAAAGTAAAAGGGAAAGGACGTTTTCGCATCGCCTCCCTCGCCCCTCCTCGCACTCTTAAGGCTCTTCTGGCAGCAGAGCCAGGAGCGCAAGTTCCCTCTCCGTGCTGTGACTCAGAGGCTGAGAGCACAACAAGCTGTTTACAGTCCCATCCTCATTTCTCCTTCCCACTCACAGCACGTTGCTTTGGGAACCACCAACCAACCTAATTAAAACAAATTTTTCCTATTGCGGGAGCGATTCCCCAAATGCTCCGCCTCGCCAGAATCATGCTGTGTCTGCTCAGTTTGCTACCTCCATCCAGCTCCCAAAGAGGCTCATCTTACTGTAAAGAAAATCAATGCTTTCTAATGTGGCTTTAATTCTTAAATTCATCGCATTTATCACACATACTTCTAGGGAACCTCATGTGATATACGGAGGTGAAAAAAATGTCTTCTTTTAAAAAGACGGGTGTAGTAAGCGACTTCTGAAACATTAGCAAAGCCTGTTACATGACCCGCTAAGAGAGCTATTCAGAATTAAATAAAGCAGGGTTTTAAGCGGGGAGGCGCAGGCGGAAACACAAGATGGCAGCACTGGAAGCATTGCAAAAGATCTGGAAGCGTAACTGCCACCTGGAATTTGCTGGTTTGGTTTCTGCTGCAGACAAGGCATTGCACCCAGTCATTATGCCTAGCCCAGCCATACAGGCTTACAAGGGTAGCAAGATTTCAAGGTGTTGTGATAACTGTTCTCTTTCTCCAAGGACTGGGACCTATTTCTCACTCCACGCGAACTCCGGCAGCAGAGATTAGTGAGGTTGGATGGCTCCGATTGTTCATAACAGTTTTCCAGAGCACTGAAATCTTCCATCCCTCAGCTTACTCTCTTGAAATCAAAATGTAACATGGCTTCTGAAAGCACCTGTGGTGCTATTGGAAATACCTGTGTTTGAAAGTGTTTATCTGGTGTCACTTGGGTGCCTGTAGTTTCTAGGGTTAAAAGGCATATGATTATGCCAGCCTTGCTTTGGCAAAGGCAGAATTTCTGAGGAGTACTGAGCAACATGGCAGGTCTATGGCATTCCTCAAAATACTTTCCTTTTTCAGCTTTTTTTCCTGACTTCTAGTTCCATCACTTTCTAACTTTCTCCTTCCATTAGGATGGCTGGACCAGCTGCCCCATACATCCACTCCTTTGCCTGTTTTTGGAGAGCATCATGCACCTTCTCCCTGGCTGTAGGAGTGAGAACATAAGAACATAACTCCAGACCTACTTTTTTTTTTTTCTTTTCCCGTATGAGATTGGTAGGTTTTGGAGTATTCAGTGTCCTTTCTGTTCCTTTACTTCTCCAAACCAATGGACCATCTAGCTGTCTCCCATGCTAGGTTGTCCTTTCTTTTTCCCTCTCCCTCTTCACTTGCTGTGGTTCTAAGTCTCTCTGTTCACCCCTGTATTCTGCTGATTTCTCTCTCCGCATAACCACACCTAGAGCATAAATCCTGCTTTACAGATGTTTACTACTAAATCTTTGAAAGAACTTGAAACACACAACACATTGCTACAGTTTTACTGGTTTGTGAAACTGAGGTTTTTCTAGTATGAGCCAGAAGTTAACTCCGTTGACTTCACATGGTGCAACATAGGTATCAGGCCACCAAGTGAGAGTAAGCGCTCGGGCTATGAGCTTTCAGGCATCTGAGAGCAGTGGCTCTGTTCCAGCAAAACACTGGACCATATGCTTAATTTTAAGCATGTACGCAATCTGGTGGCCTAGGAATATACTTAATATTTGGCGTACTCTTAACTATCCATAGGTTGGTAGAGCATTGGAGTTGCTTGCACTCCCAACCCAAAAGTTATGATGGAGTAGGAAGTGGGATAACTGAAATATTGTCTAACTAAATGAAGGACTTTTACTGGAGAGGAGGAGTGCTGATTCCAGCTGCAAAATGCATGAGTGAGAATTCTGTTCAAAGGAGTGGTTGTCTCTCCTGAGTGCGTACGCAGACTGGCTGGTGAATCATGTGGGTGATGGCTGTGTTTTCTAGGGTTGGTGCTGGTAATGAGTGAGAAGATCTCAGGTGAAAGGACTGGGATGTGAGAGTCCTCATCTACCTCTGGAAGATCCTGTAGCAGACATTTTTATGCTCCCAAGCTCCTATCAGTTACCTTTTGTCCAAGATCTCCCTTAATTGCTTTAGTCAAAGGCTAGGAAAGATGAGGTGTTGGTGTAGTGTATCCGTTAGCAGGCTCAGAGGTTCCCTCATCCCAATGGATTTGGTCCTGAGATCTCTCCTGAATACCAGCACAGGTTTGAGACTTGCCCTACTTTCATTCTTGCCTCTTTGGCTAGAGGGAATAAATGGATTAGCTAACGCTTTTGAGAGGAGTCTTCCTGGCAGTTGTTGAGTCTCAAAATGTTGGTTCTCAAGACTGTCTTCACAAGGGAGTTAGTCCTATCTTTTGCCAGCAGATTGAAATTACCCTCTATATTTATTGTGTCAAAAAAAAAAAAAAAAAGAAAAAGAAAAAGAACAAAAATAATCAGGAGAACAGGGATTTGTAAAGGTGGGGTTTGGTGGCTGAGAGCTTATCCTATAGAGAGTGTATAGTGGGATGTGTAGGGTACAACAACAGAAAATGAAAAGTGCTAGGTCATCCTGTCCTCTTCTCAGGAATATGCATATCCCCTTGGTAGAGCAGGTTTATTTGCAGGAATGCTTTGTCCGTGAGTCACGCTGGTTGGGGAGAGGCTGTTACATATGCAAAAAGAAAAAGAAAATATACTTGGGTGCTTTATCTTCTAGAATTTTCACTATTTCCTCAAACTAGCTATTTTTGGTGAGCAGGTTTGAACATGTCAAGCAGTATATACACCATGTACATTATTATTATTTAGCATTTTATTTACTATTAATGTATTTTTTAGTAAGCATTGGGACTTTCAGCCCTTCCTTTGGGAAGCTATTGTATATTCTCATAGATTTCACTGTCAGGGTTTTTACTGATAGCCTGTATTTTCCTTTCCTTAATTGCTGCCTGTTACTTCTTCTTGTGTCCTCTTGTACCTAATTATAAATGTTACAACATCAATTTAGGAAAAATATCAGGGGAGGTTTCACAAGGGTCAGTGCTGATCACAATATTGTTTAATACTTTCCTAAACAATATATACAGAGCAATATAATTTGCAGATGATGCCAAATTAAGAGGGATCATAAACACAGTGGAAGGCAGAGAGAGAGAGATAACAAAACAATGTTGAGAGTTTAAAGAACTGTGCAAAAATTAACAAGATGAGATTTAATTTAGATAAAATACAAGGTCATACACTACGGGAGAAAAATACCAACTACAAAATGGAAGATGCTGGTTAGAAAACAGCAATAATGGTGATATATTTTACATTTGTGTTGCTGCTTTCATCTTGTAGAGTCCCAAAGAGCTTTACAAATTAAATAAATTAATATAGAAGCTACACAGAAGGATTATTATATTCTCTACGGAGACACCTCCTGTGTTGGTGCAGAATATGACAGCTACTCAACTGAACTCTGCAGTGGTGTGCAACAGTTCAGGACAAAATATTACAGGTCCCCTTGAAATGGCAGTAAAAGTTAACGGAAGCCAGCATTTGTGCAGCAGGGCACTGCTTAAAACTGTTCCTCTGATGAAAACTGCCAGAGCATTTTTTTTTTTTTTTAAGCTGCAGATGATCAAGATCTCGGTTTTACATCTGTCTTTACTGCAGTAATGCAGAGATGAGCCCACTGACTCACGGTGGACACCAACTGCATGAAAGCTCATTGTGTGAGACAGTTGGGAAAAGAGCTGTGGGTTTTTTCTTTACTGGAATAGACAAATATATGTGACCTATTTATTAAAAAGTATATAACATTATCTGTAGTTATTTGAGCTATTCGTTTTTACAGGGACAAGGAGGTTTAACCGGAGGGTGTATAAAAATGGTGATGGGAAATGAAAGCACGTGGTGCTGAATTGACAGTTGACAGAAAGGGTGAGATGAAGAAGATGGAAGTCATAAATGAAGGTGCAGCAGAAGGACAAGATGGGTCAGGATGAATAACACGGGAAAGGCAACGGCAGATGAAAGGCTAGGGATAGTTTCCTTAATGCCTCCCATGTTGCCCACCATGACTGCATTCTTCAGTGAATATTCTTGAAATGGTGGCATTTCAGAAGGACACAGCAGATTCGCGGGAGAATACCGCTCTGATTGTTTCCCCCATCCTCCTAATTCTAGGCAACATTACGAGGGTGGACACAGGGTTTGAATTTACTCACCTACAGATATATATGTGTCTCATGATGGAGGCACATCGCAGGTTGTATGTGGGGGCATCTAAGATGGCTCCTCAGAAGCCAATGCAATGTTATTTTCTGAAGGTCCTGATTCATCACAGAGCAGCTGGCTGCACGATGTACCCGGAGTGACAGAGGCCTCTGCGCTTTCGGTGCTTGCCAGCCCTAGGAGTTTGTGCTAAGGTGATCCCCAGAGGGATGATGCTAAGGAGCGTGTGACTTGGAGGTGGCTGGTGCATGCAGCGTGCATGAGCACATCCTGCTCTCTGGAGAACCAGAAGTTTTTGCAGCATCCAGGTCTGATACCTCTGACGCAAACTGTGTAAACTCAGGTCGTTCCCCGGGCATGGACAGGACACATGTGTCTTGTCAAACTCATGGCTGTCTAATTAGGAGTGACTCAGAGCCATTTCAGGCATCACTTTAATGCCCCGTTTACCCTGTCAGGAGGGCATTCCTGTTAGCCGCGGTCTGTGGGTGCATATGTCAGTCCCTCTGAATATAGTTTCAGTGCTTTTACCTGCTGGGCCAAATGGAGAGTTCCTTTGTCAGATTTGCCTCTCGGCTTTGTTTCTCTCTGCAATGGCACACAGTAACATGGCTAAAATCTAGAGGAATTAGAAAGGGCAATTTGTTGAGAAGATTTTGCAGTACCTGTTTGAACCTGTGTGTCTTGAATCTGCTGGTTTTGATTTTTCTTTTCTGGTCAGCAAATAAAGAAGAAGTAGAATTTGTTCTCTTCCTCCCCTCCACCCACCAAATATTTTCTGCGCTCAGTTGGCGAGGAGAAGTTCCCGCATTCATTTAACTATTTTGAAGGTCCAGCTGAGTGCTTGGATGTGTAAGTGCCTGTCCCATGTAACCATGCAAAGTGAATTTAGGTTGACATCTCAATTTTGGAGGTTTTTTACATTTGGATTCCAGCATTTGCTTAGTATTTTTCAGTGAGCATCACCAGTGTGGCCTGTTACACAGGGGCCAGCTGTCACCGCAGACTTACCTAGAGGGGGGGATTCAGTGGGCCTGATTTTCCACCAGCCTGCCCCTTGTGTCACTACTCACAGCTGTGCAAAATGCCACCGTTGTTCTTCAGCAGCGGTTTCACATCCATTTTGCGCAGGGATGGGTGACTACAGAGGATGCAAGCCGGTGGAAAATTCACCTTGTGTTCTGTGCTCCGTCTTAACGGAGGCACGAACCAGCACCCTCATGGTCTGTTGACTGTAAATCTCTTACTTTTAGATGAGCTAAGAAGGAGCCTTGCCATGGCTAAGCTAGTGTGAATCACACTAAGCTTACTTCAGCTAAAATAAACTCCCTTTTTCCTTCTGAATACAGCCTTCCTCCTTCTGTGTGGCTGGGCTTGCGGCTGTCTGCAGTCTCACGGCATCCCCCGTGCCGCCGGGCTCCACACAAATCTTGGAAAAATTGCGCTTTGGGGTTACTGCTCCTAGCCAGCACAGGGATACTTCGGGCAAAAAGAATTCAAAACGGTGTGTTTCAAATAAGAAGGGGCTGGGTACCAGTCTGTCATGCTTTTAAATTATATTAGCTCTGTATTCAAAATCCTCGCAGCTGTGCCTGTGTATGGAGTAGCTCAAGGTTTGTTCAGTTTTGGAGAGAGCAAGCACCGTCCTTAAAAACTAAAACCCTCTCTTGAAGACCTTTTGAGGGAGCTGTCAAGCCAGCATCTCATTTGCTTTTTATTGTGACTGAACAGTAGTTAAAACTGGAAAGGGAAGAAACCAGGCAGTTGAAGGACAGACTTTCTCTCCCCTGGTGCCGTAGAAGCGCCTGCTTCAGTCTACTGCCATTTTGCTTGAGAGAGCTGGAGCACTTGAGTTATGGTGACATCTATTAGAATTCAATTAGTGGTAGTTCACTGACCCAAATTAACGTTCTTTGTTAAATTCAAGTCAGTGTATATGTATGCTATTTCCAGGCCAAACGGACCTGCATAGAAAAGAGGCTCCGAATCTCTGAGCTTGTTGGCAGTGTCTTAGTAACTGGATTCAGAGCACAGGCTTATCTAATGCCAGCGCTCTAGGCTGGCTAATAGAATTGCACATGTCTGTGGTTTGTAATTAAACTGTGTGGAGCTCTGACTCGAGGTGAGCGGGGAGAAGAAGGACGATGGAGGACATGCCGGAGGCCTCTCTGCAGCCTCTCCACTCCTCTCCTCCCTCCCAGGGTGGAGGCGGCTGCTGGGACGTTTTGGAGGTGGTGGATCTCTGGCTGGGAAAGGCTGGAATATTTCACCCTCACTTTGCTTCTAATTTCAAACCTTCACAGGCTCCTTACAGCATCAAATCTGCCCAGGTCCCAGACTGGATATCGTTGGCTTTGGTGTTGAGGCTACCTTAACCCACCCCTCTCATCCACTAAACTGTCCAGGTGTCCACTCCATGCATTGCTGGGTTTGTCCGAGTGACTTCGGCAGTGCCTGGCGTAGTCAGGCATGACTGTCATAGAAATAATACCATCGCAGTCCGTAATGCCGTTCAGCATCAAGAGAGGAAACCCCAAAGGGAATTCCCACTTTGTTCCTTTACCATGGTCTATCTGTTCAGTGACTTGAATTACTTGAGAGCTGTCCATGTGGTTGTGGTTTCCCTACAGTTTATTTTTTTGTTAAAAAACCCCACTGTGTGGTATTTACCCAAGTCTGCAGCGTGGGGGGGTTTTAATGTGCTTGTGTGGCTTTTCTCCTCTGGGAATGAATGAATTGCTGGCTATGACCAACTATGATTTCATTTGAAAAGAAAACATGACTTATTAGCAAACAGTTGTTAATGATTGATTTTTAAAGGGGGAAAAAAATCTGTTTAAGATATTTTTTCACAGACTCTACTTCCATGCTGACATTTACACTAAGACGGTGGGCAGAGACGTGTTAGTCTGGATCTGTTCCCATGTGTCACTTCGACTAGTTTAAACTGTCACCGAGCATCTTAGAATAGTCAGCTTCATGTGTCTTGCGGATCTCAGTCATTATATTTCACATTTTAATTTTAATGGCGGCTGATGTAGATGTCAAAAAGTGTTGAGGCATTTGGGCATTAAACTTATGGATATTTTTTCTTATTTAATAGAGTTTTGTCTTGAGATACAGTTAACTATTATAAGACTAAATGAACTCCTGCTGCAAGTGAATGCTTCCCATGTGTGCGGATTTGAATTTGACCCATAGAGAGTAAGTGCTTTTTGGAATGCAGTGATTTTCCTTCATTATCTGTGCCTGTTTTCTGTTTGGTAACTTAAATATACACATTTTAAATTTAAATACACCGATCCCTATGAAAAAACAGCTAAATACATGTCAGCTTCCATAGAGAACATCTTTCTGATGCTGACTGTGCCCGGTACAAGGTAAAACTTCAGAAAATCTGTTTCCAATATACTTGAAGGCATTTACTTATCAGCAGCACAGATGGCACTTGAAATGCTGAATAATAATTGTTAAGAGCCAAGGTAAACGACGGCGCAAATGTAAAAGCGGACACAGGAATTATAGTCTGCGCGGATCGCACCACTTGTATAGACAGGTGATAAAATTTGCATGTGCAAACTCTGCTCTAGTATGAAAGGATCAGCTAATGCACTTATTTGCCTGTGCGGGTGTTGGGAGCAGAGGGTCGGGCAGCTGGCTGCAGAGGTGAGGAATGAAGTCTCCAGGCCATACTATAAACTCAAAGTCCTGCTGGCCCTGCTTGGAAGTGACAAGTAAAGGAATATGCTTTGTAGCCACGGATGCTCCAACCTATAAGGCAATAAAATCCAACTACTTTTTGGTTGCCTCAAGCCATACCTGTATGGGCTGCCTCTCTCCTTCTGACAACAGTTTCTCCTGGGCAGCCTTCATAAGCCTTCTGTAGGTTCTGGTGGCACGTTGCAGTTTGGGGACAGTACGACTTTAGTGGGAAAATACGCCCCACCCAAATCAATATTGAATTCAGCATCAACTTGAATGACACCCTGACCATCCCCCTGCTTCTGCCTTTTTTTATATATGTGGATACTTCTATAAAACCTCTGCATCTGATTTCTCACAAAGCCACTCCTGAAATCTGGAAATGCTGCAAGTTTTGCAAGTGCTGTGGTGTAGCGATGGAGGAGACTCGCTGCAGCAAGTGACGGGGGCTACGTGGGATTCAGCGCTGGGCAGAGGGGCTGCGGGAGGTCTGCCCACCTGCTTATTCTCTTCAAGGTCCTCTTTGAGCTCTTGCTGGAGATTGGGGCTACGGTCATACCGAGGCACGTCAGGGACTGAATGCCTCTAAGGTCCTTGCTGTATGCCCATAGACCCTGCGAGCAGCCTTTGCCCCAGGTGGCAGGAGGAGACGAGATGCGGAGAGAAGGATGTGGAAGTATGGGGAAGCTGTAAACACGTGGGGAAGCAATAAGCATGGTGGGAAGCATGATGGATGGCGGTATCAGTTCGCTAGCAGATTAACTCTTGCTGGTTTTTTTTTAGGCATCCTAGAAGAGGAGAGTTTTAAGTGATAAAGTTGTGCTGCACTCATCACAGAGTGAATCTCTGCCAATGCTGTACACTGGTTCAACCCAGGGAGCCTTTGCTGGAACCTTAACTGCAAAAACCCACAATGTTAATGATGA
Organism: Balearica regulorum gibbericeps; assembly: GCF_011004875.1. NCBI lineage: Eukaryota > Metazoa > Chordata > Aves > Gruiformes > Gruidae > Balearica > Balearica regulorum. The sequence continues at coordinate 62,661,974 of NC_046187.1, forward strand.
GCAATCTTTTTTTTTTTTTTCCTTGGTATCAAATGGTCATATTTGTTGTGATCTTTTTAGGATTAAAGTAAGATTAGGTCTTGCTGCAAAGACAGCGTCATTCAAAGACTGTAGCTGACCACTGCACTCAGCAGCACCACGTTAGCTCTCCCTTCACATCTCCGTTTCTTCTGAGTTTGACCAGTCAACCTCAAAAGCTGTGAAATCCGCCTTCTCCCATTTCAGCTTTTTCCTGCCTGTTCATTTCGTTACTGCTGCCATCCGGTATGGGACCCCTTTCATCTCCGGATTCCCCGTCTCTCTCCTGATCAGCACTAGCAGCCAAAATTCAAAGCTGCGGTTGGAGATTTTATTCCTCCTGCTGTCCTCCCTCCTCTTCTGAGGCAAAGGGGGATGGTACCTGGTAATGCTCTCTGCCAGAGATTTCTCTTGCTTGACCTACATGTAGATCCTGGGCTAGCAGCACGGCTGTGGTGGCGTAACAGAACTTTACTGTAATACGAAGGGATTTTTTCTTTCAAAGAGATAATTTGCAAAGATTTTGGTTTTCATGTTATGATTGGATTAGGGATGAAGTTTGCTTGCTTTACTTTATAAATGAAACACCTCTAGTATGCTTTTGTCTCCATTTCTCATACTTCTGCATATCCCATCAATAGAGAAGAAGATGGAAATTTGAATTAGTGAAATCAATGCTATTTGCAAGATATTTCTGCTCCTAGTTTCAGGCCAGTTTGGAATATGTATTAATAAAGCAATCAGACATTCTGTTGCAGAATATCTTTTTTTGTTGGATTTACATGTGGTATTAAAAAAAATCAGTGTCCATAGAGTAGATGAAATAACATTTTAGTACTCTGTTGGCTACGATCTCTTCAGGGGTCGATACAGAGTGGCATTTGCTCTCTGATGCAGAAAATAATCTGTTAAAGAAAAAAGATACGTACATCTGGAACCCACACTTAAAAAAAAAGCCTTTAAGCTGGTGAAGAACAATAGTATGTGACATTGAGACTGCAGAAGAGTTAATAAAATGTTGAGAAAGTTTTAAATGAAAAGTAAAATAAGGGAAAAGCAGTCAGCTTCCTTCATCATCAAAAAACTCAACAATAATGAAATACTTCGTGCATTTTGTTGCTTTACTTGGGTTCAGAGTTCTCTTCAGAATTTTGTTTTTGCACCAAAATTTGACAGTCTCGAGAGCGAATTAATGCCTTGTGTTGGTGTAATTAGTCTGCATTTTAAGTTTATTAGTGGACTGACTAATGTACTCTTAAAAGGCTTTATTTGGAAAAAAAGTCAATATATGAAGCCAATAGAGCTCTTGAGAGTTTGTGCCACATACACATTCACACATAGAAAATCATGTTATCAATTTTCATTTGACTTTTAATCAATTGCAGTGACAAAGAGATGATTTGAAGTCAATTTTCTGTTGGTGCTAAATTAGTGTTTGATCACAGATGTTTACTCTGGTGACTGCTTTCTTTTGCAGAGAGCCATGTAGAACTAGGTTGAAGAGACTGATGCTTCTCATTTTCAGGTGATTAGCAGGTTTTTTCCTCTATTTTGCTGCTTTTAGCAGCACGAAAGATGCGCTTCTGCTGGGATATGATTGTGTGGGAACTTCTTAAGATAAACATGGAATTTAGTAATGAAGCCTGGCCTTGACTTAGAAGTGCCGCTCTTTGAATGGAGATGCTCCTTCTCAGTGATGCAGCGCTAAATCAGTTCTCAGAACAACAGACTCCTCCATCCCATCTGTTTAGATTTGTAAAATGTATGCTAACAATAGCTTTTGACCAAAAGAACATTTTGCTTCCTACTTATTTTTAAGGAACAGAATACAAAAGAAAAAAAGGAGAAAAAGCTATAAAAATAAATGTGAAAAATAAGATGCAAGAGTTCTTCGCAAAAGAGTCAGAGAATCAATCCTGAAAGCATTTTTTTGTTTTTATTATTATTATTCTCCTTCTTTATCAGCTATTTAAAATAGATAGGCCAAGACTTTTTGTTCTCTATTCATAGGAGAGCGATTCCCGAGACCACATAGTAGGCACGTGTGGAAAACTACTCTGTCTTCTTTTGGATCCCCCAGATGGGATTCAGAGTGGTTTTTTGATGCTTAAAATCACAGAAACCCAAGCTTAAGACCAGATTTTGAAGTGGTCAGTGCCCTCAAATGCAGCCAGATTTTCTAACAACAGCACAATTCTTATTTAAATTCTCTTATGGGTTGCCAGAGAGCAGGTGCTAAATGCTGGGATTTTTTTTTGTTTGAAATCTGTGCGTTGTACTAAGAGATGCAGGACATTGAACATTGCTGAGAATCCAGCCATAGAAAAATAGTGCATAAAATGCAAACCGTAACACACACAACCCAAACCCATCATATAAATCAGCCTAAATCATCAAAGCGATAGATCAAACAAATGCCTCAAAATTCAATTCTCTCTCTCCTGTCATTCTCCCCAAATGCTTTGCATAATACTCTGAACATCAGCAAACAGATTTTGCCTGGTATGCAGTAAAGTGAGGAATGCATTTTTTTGAGGGACCATGGAATAAAAGGACCCACCAGAAGCCTTGGCTGTGCTGAACTGAGACTGTAATGCCAGTGCCATTGCAAAAAGAATATACGGGGGGTGGGTGGGGGTGTGTGTTTCACTTAGATTTTGGCCATTTATTGTTAATTGTACTTAAGGGTCACTGGTTTAACACAACCTCTTCCACTGATAATCCCTGAATCATGACTATAGAGGTTGAAAACCACAGATTGTATGTGGAGTCTACAGCTGCCTGAAAATTGATAGATAGTTCTGATAAATAAATTTGTAATGCCTCATAACAAAACTTCTGCTTCATGAAAATATTAAAGGATTAAGTCCCCTGAATTGCCAACCCCAAATAAAGTATTTCAGCTTGTATTCTTTGGGATTCGCCTTCCCTTCCCCTCTCATCACAAAAAAAAGTACTAAAGAAAATAGAAAAGTAGGAAACAAAGCGGGAAAAGGGACAGTTAATTGCTCGTGTCTTGAAAATACAGCAGAATTCTACACAACTGGTAATTACTTGCTTTTTTGCTAAGGCAACACCCTTCTTTAGCAATATTTAACAGAAATTTTCCATCAGTAATACTGGGATTTGGTATCAGAGAAAGGCTGTGGTTTTCCGCTGAACTGCTTGCATGCTGAGGTGGCGAAACATCTGGTTGGTATATCCAGATGTGTCCTGCATCCTGCAGCAGCTTTTCAGAAAGGAGACAGAGCACTATGGGGAGTTAACGAAAAGTGGCTGGACTCACCTGTTTGCCTTGCTGTGTGAAAGAGGTGGGCAAACGCCGCGCTGACAGCAGTGGGAAGGTCAATCTCTGTTAAGCTGAGTTTTCCCTCAGCTGCGCTGGAGGACCGTGACCCCGGGGGCAGCACGGTGGAGGAGGTTAGTCTCAGCGGTGGAGGCACTTAGTCTCAGCCGTGGAGGTGGTTAGTCTTGGTGGTGGAGGTGGTTAGTCTTGGTGGTGGAGATGGTTAGTCTCGGTGGTGGAGGCGGTTAGTCTTGGTGGCAGAGGCACTTAGTCTCGGCGGCAGGAGCTTTGCAGCCCGCAGCACCATGCGCCAGGGCTCGCGGGAATCAGCTCTGTCTTTCAACCCCCTATTTTTAAAAAAAAAAAAAGACTTTTGATCACTGCATGCTACATGATGAAAGGATGAAGGAGGGATTTAGAGGGAGTAGCCCCCTTCCCTCGGTCGCTAGCAGTAGGTTTGGCGCTTGGGCTGGCGTGCCCCAGTGTGCCCTCAGCATCTGCTCTCCTGCGCGGGCTGAGGCTTCATCCAGCATGAAGTGCTTGGTGCAAGTAAACTTCAGTAGCTCCCTTACAAGGAGAAATGTTGTGACTCTTAACGATGCCAGATCTGCAGCTAGAGCCCAACCATTAGTACCCTGACTGGTGTCTAGACCCTTCTCTGAAATTCCCCCCCATGACCTCTAAATTCAGTACCTTAGTGTATGCAGATTATCCTGTTGCATACAATCTGCTTTTTTTTAGTCATTCATAAAAAGTCATCTTAGTGAATGATGATAGTAAAGTCCTATATTTAAAAGACAATGTCTTCAGACTACAAGAGGTGGAAAGACCTTGCCTTGGCCATTCCTGCGCTTTGATTGTCTAAGAATAGAAGCTGGGGAGCTAATCAGATCTTTGTGCAATGCTGGTTTTATTTTACAAGCTGCTTCTCAATGCAAGCCCAACATGCTATACTTACCTCTTGTATTACACTGTTTTCTTACAGCATTTTACTGGATTTTTGCATTTAATGGGATAATCTGAGGATCCGATTCATTTCCCACATGACATGAATACTTCTCTCTGATTTTTAATCTCACTTTCTATTAAAGTAAATAAGAATTATTTGTATCTCAGGAGGAGAATTGAAACCTGGATTTGGGGTTTTTTTTGGCTCCAGTTCTATTTTACAGGTTTATGTATCTTTTTAGAAATATCATCCATGGCAACTCTGTCTCCAATAATTGTTCAGTAGAAGACGACTATTCTAGTAATAAATTGCTGTCTGCTTGTGGGCTGAGATTTTTCTCGGCAAGAGTGGAGGAAAGCTGCTTGCCTTGTCTTTCTTTCTTCTACTTTACTATAGGAGAGAGTGCTCCCTGTGATGTCCCGAAGGGCTCTTTTTCACCATCCTTTCTTCTGTTTTCCATTTGTCAGTTTTGGACTGGAACATGAAGGATGAATTAGGCAGTCAGGGTGAATCTACTCTATTGGGAAGGGCCTGGTCTAGAGATAATGAAGGGTTTTGTAAAACTTTGGAAAAAATATCATTATGCATTAACCTATAAATCTGTAAGTAACAAGTGAGCTTTATATATAATATCACTTAGCAGGAGAAGAAAGGGCATTTAAATATTGTCAGAAATTAATGATGAGGGATGCCTGGAAAGTTTCACCGCAGGTTCTTTGCTGCTTTACTTTTGTATTGGAATAAATACTCAAACTAAATTTAGCTGGTGTGATTGGAGACAGTACGTCTTCAGATTCCCTCAGGATTGACCCTTTCCAGCTGGCCTTGTTACTGGAATAGTTAGTGAGGTGGCGAGCCACTCGCTCCGTGGAGGAAGCTGGCCAGGGATGGAGGGACAGAAGGACACTGTCTGGAAAGGGACTGGTCCCAGGAGGGACCAGGAGTGGCCCAGAGCTCCTCCGTGGCACAGCTCTGGATGCTCAGGTTTCCTCTGTGGCTTGAATTCTCACCTGCCTTTTCAGCGGGGGGTGGTGGACCTTTCATGGCAATTGGAATTGTAGCGAGGCTTCTGTCTGCCCACCTCTGTTAGCGGTCTGGCACTTAAGAAAGGGAAATTTAACTTGAAAAATGGTTTAGTTTATAGAAGTTCCAACCAGCGTAATGTTTATTAAAACAGCCATAAAATTCCCTGTGTACCACATGAAATTCAGCTTGATAATGATAGCGCTGCTATTGTGGTCCTGTAAGCACACAGCAGCTGATTTAACAAAGAAATAAATTCAAATAACGCATTCCCGACCTGCAGCTGGGCAAGAAATATGGGTCTTGAAAGCCAGCCCTGGAGTCGGTACGGTGATCAGCAACTGGCTGCGCAAATTTGAGGTTCCTCATCTGAATTTAAGCCGAATCATTTACCACAATCTGACAGCTTTGGAGCAGTTTGGATAAAATGAAGTGATGGTCTTAAGTCTGTTTGCTCCTGTACTCGTAGCAGCAGCGAGGCAGAGTTGGTGGCATGGGAGGTGGACGGGGCTGTACCTTCCCCCGTGCAGCAGGGACGTTGCTCCCAGCCACAGGGAGAGACTTCTGGTCAGTGCTGCGTAGGTTCCCTGGGTACGTTTGGGATGTGAGACCCAGGGCTGCCATTCCTACAGGGAGCCAGAGAGCTGTGAGCCCTCGTGGGAAGGGTTGAAATGGCACTGGGGATGATTACCAGGGAATTTTCAAAACACTGGGTGGTACAGCTAGTGATCGAGATCAGAGATATTAAATGCTTTTAAAATGACCGTTTCACATTTTTAGTGCCATTTTATTGTGTTTTCATTAGAAAAATAAAAGGTCAGTATCCTGGCAGGACATTACATTGCCAGTCCTAGGCTCTTCAGGGCTCCATCTCCAGCTATTTATTGCTTTCAGTTTTATCTCCTGCTGAAATTCATGTGAGAAAGAGCAAATAGATACATCCTGGGTAAAAGTTAGATGTAGCACATGCCAGAATAAATGGATGCCTTTTAATTTGGGAGATTACATCAATCAATCACATGAATGTTATTTGGACTAGCATGTGTGTTTGGAGCAAGTGGGCCATGAATGTTTAAAAGAACAGACTGCAGATGAGAAGCCTTCAGGAGGCTGACAGTCTAACAGGTATTTGCACGTATGGCAACATTTCCGTGGAAATACTGCAACCTAATCAGTAGCTACCCCTGTAAGTCCAATTAATTGTGTTAGATTAGTTGTGTGCAAATATTATGCAGCCCTTGGTTCTTCAGTCCAGTTTATTAACACCCTGCTCTGTTAGTCCTCACTCCTGTTCTGCTTTTAAACCTACCGTCTTTCCACTCTCAGGGGAAGAGGTCTGCCCAGGTGCGAAGGAGAGGTGAATACCTGGCTGAGGGTTAGGTTCAGAGCAGAAGCTGCCTGCTTTGCTCTGCAGCGGCCAGCCACATCCCCTGAGGACCGAAGAACCCCCAGCTCTACTGCCACCATTTTTCGGGGAGGGGCATGCAAGTTGTTTTGCGGTTGGCACAATCACCTGGGAAGGAGTCTTACCGTGTCTTGGCACAAAAATCAGTGAGATGCGTTTCCATGTAGCCATGAGCAGAGGTTTGGAGCATCAAGGCACAGAAAAATAGCAAAACAGCTGTGAGAGGGCAGCTGGAGAGCGCGTGCCAGAGCTGTGCTGTGAAGCTCAGACCTGGTTGCCAGTTGCCCAGATTAACCTCAACGTATAGATGTAGCCCAAATAGCTAAGTCTGGCCAAATCTTTGCTTAGACTCATGGTGTGAGCTCTCCTCATGTGCAGGATAGTGCTTTTTTGTCTGTGTCATCTTAAGCCCAGTCCCAGGGCTTTCTTGCTTTCCTCCTTTTTTTTTTTTTTTAAGCATATTTGTGACTAGTGAGTTTTGCTCTCCTTCGTTTTTGCTGAACCACTGCTTCACCTGCTACTTCATCCTGTACCATCTGCACTGTATTTTTCTTAGCTGCTTTGCCTGTGACTACACACAGGAGAAAATATCCATCTGTTAAAGGCTGAGGTATTAGACAGAGGGAGAGACAGTTTTAAATAGATATTACAGACACGTCAAACTAAGTTAAACAGAGAGGACTAGACAAAAAATGTCCCAGGAAAATCTGGGTGGCATTTTATTCTCATCAAAACATGAGGAATGATCAGAAGAGGGGTGGAAGGAGAAGGTTGTTTAATCTGAGAATTTCCCATTCTAGTTATATTTCTGTTTGACTCCCAAAATATGATGATCTAACCATGACATGAAGATGATGATGTGCAATCGACTGTATCAACAGTTTCGCAGATGTTTAGTTGAAGTTTAATGTTAATGAAATGCAGATATGTGCCTTGTACATTCTTTTTTTTTTTTTTTTTTTTCTTTTCCTCGAGTCCCAGTTTTCACATTTGGTCTTTCTAATAGTGGAATTAATTTATCTCATTTAGTACCTGAAGAGCAACAGTCTTCAGAAAGTGATTTCGTGAATGACCACGGTAGGAAGCCTGTGTTTAAGAGGGGCCAGGACGGAACAAGCGGAGAGGTTAAAAATGAGCGAGTCTGTGGGACAAAAGATCTCTATTGGGGTCTATTGGAAAATCTTGTGCTGCTACTTATAGCCTGGCAGGTTTAAGCTCCCTTGTCACCAGGACTGAATTTATCATTATTAAAAGTACTAAGTAACATGTCATTGCCTTTGTAGCTGTGAGAGATAATTGCAGGCTCCATACTTTAAGGAAACAAACTGAGGAAAAGACTATTTACATATACTAGGAACATGCACAGATTAGCTTCAGCTGGCCTGTTTATACTGTCAGCCTGTATTATATTGGAGATTAGATAAATGTACGTAAATGTGAGGCATAACAAACATTTGGCAGTGCTTCTCTGTCCTTGCATTATGCTCCATGTAGCCCATTACAGTACTTGCCTGAGAAGGCTGGGGACGCAGAGGTGTTTAACTCTTTCGGGTCACTTGGGGTAAGAGACTGCCCAAGCAAAATGGATTCTTAATAACCCACAAATTTTGGTGTATTATTTCCGTCTGTATATTCAGGTTGGAAACTGCTGCAGCTTAAAAACTATGAACCAGGAGGAAGCATTATCAGGATATTATTCCGTTATTGCTGCTATTTCATGTGTAGTTACCAGTTTGCTTTGCCAACATAAGACTGTTTGGCTGCTTGTCTTTTGCAAGTAGCTGTTCCATTTACACTGTGAACTGGGAGTAATAAAACCTTAAAGATCTTAGTGGTCAGCACTGTCTATTTAAATATTTAGCATTATATTTTGTAATTTCCTTCTCTGTATTTTTGTATTTAATTGTATTGATTTTTTCTTCTTTTTTTAATGACATCAGAAGAAAAAAAATATGTTAGAAATACAGCGTATGTTTGTCTCAGTGGCTGAGTGTGAGAGCTGGGCAGCCTGGAGACAGCAGGGACAGATTCTTCTGTCTCTCCCTGGGAGCCCGGGTGTCTCCTGCTCGGAAGGAGCATCCTCAGGGCCTTGGCAGAGTAAGGCACTGATAAGCTAGAACAGGGCTAGGAGATAAGGGCATCTTTTCCCTTTTTTTTCTTTCTCAAGGTTTCTCCTCTGTAAGGCGATGAAGATTGGTCATCATGAAATACACAGTTTAAAATTTGGCATGTGTCTGGTTTTCCATCCATAGATTTCAAAACGGACTACATAAATTTATGTATTATTAGCTCATGCAAACTGGTGCACAGAAAGCTAGACCTTTTTTGTTTAAAAAAGGCCTATATTTTTGGTTGTCCAGTTGTAGACATCTGTTGGAGCTTTTTCAGAGGCTCAAATGTGCCCCAGCTGCTATTGTTTTAACTTTCAACACTTACTTACAATAATAATTACAATTTTATTACCAAATACTTCATCTGGTGTCTGGCCCAGCAAACGAATCCCAGGCTCTGAGAGCCAGTGCCGTGAAACACCGGTGATCCAGGGGAATCCCACAGACTCTTTGGAGTCCAGGAGCACTGGCTTCACAGGCAGAGAAGGAGGGGAAATATACCTCTTGAAGAAAGAAAGACAAGAAATTACTGAAAAAATGAGATTCCAGATTGCTGAGAATATAATTTCAGGTGCTGGGTTTGGACAGACTTGTTTGAGTATTTGCAAGTCAAAATGAATGAGTAAACAAATTTGAGAATTTTAGTCCTTGATAGTCTTCAGCCTTCCTTGATATGAAGATGCTTGAAATGTTTCTACTGGATGTATTAACCTCTGTATAGAAAGCTTCAGTCCACAACTAGTAGTCTCACTTTGGTAGGAATCATCCCTAAACTCCTTAGAAATGGAGACTGGGAGAGGTCTGTGGACCCAGAGGTTGGAAAGCACTGACTGTTTCAGGCTCTCCAGCTAATTACAGAGCTGGCAACTGCTGAATCTCTAGAAATATTTCTAACTGGGAAACCTCAGATTGCCTAAATAAACAATAAATACATCTGAGCTGCATGAGGGTTTTCTTACGGGCGCTGTGGGACTATCCTTATTGCCATATCCTATGAAAAGCTCAGTGGCTTTTTATTCATTTACCTGGAAAGAGAGCTGATTTGAAGCTGGAGTGAAGCCTCCTCCTAGGTCCTGGAGCCTGGACTTGACCATCATCTGGCTGGTTGCTCTCCCTTGCCGTCCATGTGTTACACACCCCTCGTCCATCCAGTTCCTCCCTCTGCTTCCCTTTTCATTTGTCTCCTTTCCTGACTCTCTCTGTACCTAATAACCGTACAAGGAGTGGTATGATGTTCCAGGGTGTAAATCAGTGCTTTTAATATAATTTCCTTGTTGAGGCTGCTTTTGTTTGTTTACTTGGACTGTGTCTGTATTGAGCGTGTTCTTTCTTTGGAGATTGTCCAAGTAGGTTTTTTTTCCTGGCTTTTTATTAGTGTTTTGCTGTACATTTTTATATATATTTTAAAGTGTGAGACACGAAGCATACAGAGCTTTAACTGGGATTACTTCATCAATAGTTGGTTCTGAACCTTCAGAAATGGGATATTTTGTCTTGTCATGTTAGCAGCTTGTCACTGTAGATAGGGGGGATGACCCACGCTGTGATCATCCAAAACAGATAATGGAAGGATCTTCTGAAGATGATGTCAGTATCCCTGATGTTATTTTCATAGGGATTCCAAAATGGACAGTGTGATGTATTTCTCTGAATACAATTACGCTTATACTGTCCCAATACAAGGCAGAGAAATACATGGCCAAGTGTATGCGTGCTCACCTACCGCTTCAAAGGGACTAGAAGGATGAGGCAACTAGTGACATTGAAAAATTCAGTTACTGAGGCGTGAAAGGAGAAGGTGAAGGTAAATGCTGTTAGTGCACAGAGCAGACTTTTGGGAATCGTGACATCACAGCCTGTTTTCACTGCATCATGAACCCAGTGGAAGGACAGAGTTTGAAATGTGAGTGTCTGACATGTTTCTGTAGTATAGAGATATGCTAAATCTGCTAAATGGGATTTTTGGGGACAGAGAGTGCAGAATATTAAAATATCAGGTAAATAACAGTTTCTGCAGGTGTTGCCATTTGTACTGTACCTGTACAATCCAGAAGCTCCTACTGACTGTAAAATTAATAATAGGCAAAGTTGATGCTAAACGGCCTCAAGAAAAAAGGCACAAAAATCTTATAAAAAGTCAGGATCGATAGGATACCTCTTGCAGTACAATATTGAGCCTTCTTTCCCCTTTCCCAAAATAACATTGTCAGTTATACACCAAAGCTTTTACTTACTTCTGCTAATGGAAAACTGTGATAACGATCTTTGAATAATAGAGATTTAGAAATAGCAGCTCCTGGGTCCTTATACCAGCTTTACCAGTCAATACTGTAGGTTTATTTTTTGAGAGGCACCAGTCCTGGAGGCTGCAAAGGAATCGGTGCCGCCCAATGTATCCCGAAGGAAATAATTTTTTTTTTTTTTTTGCACCTCAGATGAATTATTAAATGCAAATTCAGCAATGCAAGGGAGGAAAAAACAGATTATTTTCCTTTTGAGTTTGCTGATTAGTCAATTGCTTAGTTCATGGAGGATGCCACTTGTGTCAAGTTTCTGTATACTTTCATAGAACTGGAGCATGATACTTACCGTATCTCAAGTGAATGATTTTTCAATTAGCTTGCAGTTCCTTGGCTGTATTCCCTTTGCAGTCCTACGTGGGTGATGTAGAGCAAAGGTTTAAGAGGTTTTGGACAATTTATGATGTTTGGAGAGGTTATTTGTCAAGAAACAATATCTGCAACAACTTTTATGTTCAATTTTAGTCCTGGGTCTTTTGTTTATTTTTATGGCACTATTTTCTGAGGTGTTAAAGCTAACTTGAAGGTATTGTTTAAAATGGGGGAGGGAAGAGGAAAAAAAAAGCCAGTGTTAAAAGATCGAGATATCAGGGGGCACGCGACTGTTCTTATGATGGAGCTGCAGATGAGAGTGCACTGTGAATTGGTTTACTCTGCCAGCCAAACCGAGAAAGAAAGGAAAGATCAGAAACATTTGAAAATGAGATCATACGGCATGTGAACTATACAGACATCTCGCCCATGTTTTTTTTATGAGAAGTCTTACTGACATTTGAAAAGTAGGGACCTGTTCCCTAGTCTTAAGGCTGACTGACATTTAAGGGCAGCGTAAGGCATGATTTCCTTCCCCTCTTTTTAAATTGAAGTTTTCATAAATCAGGGTGAGGGAGAAGCCTGGTTACATCTTGCAAAGTGTTAAGATCTGTGTAGAAATTTGAAAAAAGTAACCCGTGACATTTTAAATACTTTGCTGAGTCTTGTTTTGCTCTACATCTGTAGAGGCATGGATGTGGAGCTGCACCACGATGGGGAGGGAGAGAACCTGAAAATGGTTTAATTTCAGGTATTTATCACAGCAGCTCAGACGCAATTGCACAGAATTATCAAAATCAGGGAAATTTGGGGTAGTCTAAAAGTACTGCTGAAGAAGCTGCTACTCTGTAAGACCAGGGCAGTGTGTTTTATCTCAGTCCCTCGTGGAAGCAGGCAGCCGGGCTCGCAGCAGGGGCAGACTCAGGTGCGGCTGCAGTTGCTGGCGTGGGGGGGCAATCCCAGCACCGGTGGGTACCGCTGGGATCCAGAGAGCAAGCGCCTGCCTTCAATCACCAGGCCAGTACCATCGCTTAGAAAGCATTCACCTTCCTGTGATTTTCTTCACTAATGTATTTCTCCGCTCTAAGAGAGCTCAGGACACTTCCCCTGAAAGGGCAGTACCGCGGGGTAATTTATAAAGCTACCCCTATTTCCTAGCGTCTGCGCTGAGACTGAGCATCCGTCGCAAAAAGCTGAAGCGGGTTTCTGTATTTACCCCTCAGCTGCGTTTCTTCCTTCCAGCAAAGTCTGACCTGCAATTTCAGGGTACTCTTAATTATAGAAACCAAACCTGCTTCCTTGTGAGGTTTGAAAGCCATTCTCTGAAGTATCTTCTTTCTTTGACCCCCAAGCCAAATGAAAGTGGTCATGTAAGACCTTAACAAAGGGCTTGATCCGGACATCCCGGGTAATCAAAGGCAAGGTCCCGTGGAGTTACTTAGGCTGGAAACTGGCGGAATGTTGCATGGTGGTTTGAAATCGGTTTCTGGAAGAGCAGGATCGCTCTGCAGCTGGTCCTGCTTTTGTGGGTGATGACGGCCAGATGTTGCAGTCAGGCACTGAAGCCGGTTTAGGACAATTATTTTATAAAGGGTAATAAAGAGCATCAATGGAGGACATTAATATTTAGGTGGGCTCCAGCTAAAACTATCTAAAGAGGAGTGATATAAAGTGACATAAAAATTCCCGTATTGTAATTTGAGTAGCATAGAAGAGTGACTAATGAACTGCGTTGCTTTTATAGCTAAAGAGACTGAGAATAAGACTGGTTCTAATACATCCCCACTACACAATTATCATGGGAGGAATTTATATCACTTTTTGCATTTCATTTGCAGTATCATATATTGCACTCGTGTTTGTGTGAATACCGGCTTCTTCTGCACGGAGGAACAAAAGCTAAGCAGTTCAGTTTAATATTAATTGTGTGTATTTATCTCTTTCTAATCTAGAAATCTTTCTACATTTATGTTTAAAAAGCACCTTAGTAAACACTTAACAACTTAGTAAGCCTTTTTAACCAACACAAATGGTTTGCATTTTCTGTTGCTATTACCTTTTAAAAATAAACACCAGAAATAGAGGGCAGGATTCTCTGCTGCTCCAGCATTAGCCAGCACAGGGTGGGAGGACCATCAGGGACCTATTTATGACACCTGGCTTCCCGAGCGATTACTGCTTGGGACACCAAGTAAATGATAGTAGCTTCAGCGTTTCTCTAACCTAGGAGCAGCCAGCTGCGGTCCTAGTGGAGACCGTCAGTTTGCAAAATCCAGGGGCACCCTTCCCCTCCTTCACCCCTCTGATTTCCCTCTCCAGACTGCTCCCAGTTTTCATTCATCTTTCCATCATGTTGAAGTTTCCCCCATTCCTTTGCAGCAGCTGAGGTTCATTTAGAGTCGTGTTAGCCTAGTATTGACTGTCCACTATACCTTTCTTGTGCTTATTCTCAGGCATATTGCTTCCTCTTGTAAACAACTCCACGGAGCAGGAGTAAGTCCTGATGCAGCGGGACGGAGCTGGAGGCGGGTGGCCTCGGGGTGCATTGGCTGGCCAGCTCCCACGTCTCCCAAGGCGGTGATGAAGCCAGAGGATGTGGTAGCTCGCTCTCGTCTCTACGCCGGTTTTTGAGCATAGCATAAGAGTTGGGGTTCCAGTGTGGAAGTGTTTTACAAGTTTCTAGTGGGTATTTAATGATGTTTGACCATGTAGGACAGTATTGGTAAGGGTCTTGAGAGCAAGAAATGTCCAAAGCCTTAGGGTCTGTGTTCAAAACCTAGCAAGCGGAAAAAAATATGCTGGATCTCCCACCTTTTTAGTGAGTGCTTTAAACCTTAAGCCCTTGACCTTGTCTCTTTCTGGAAATTTTGTTACCCTTCAGTTTTTCCAGACAATCCTTTTTTCCCCTTTTCTTGTGCTTGGGTTGTAGGACTCTAAAATAACTGCTTTGCTTGTAGAAGGCTGCTTAGAAAGAGATTTTGTCCCGTGGAAATGCAGCAACAGTGACAAGCAAATCTCTTAAGGCTTTTGCTAGACAAAAAGGACAGTGGGTAATCCAGTAACTGTGTGAAAGAGATTTATTCTGGAACAAACTCACATTGCAGAAGAAAGCATCCAGCTTCCTCCATCTGCCTTGAGTTGTGCGAATGTAAAGCAAAGGGAGGACTGAGTCCAGGGTGTCCATTCTTGCTGCCTGAGCATTACCCTCGGGCTTTCCATGACCCCACAGGGCTGCCACCACACTACGAAAGCTGGAGAAGAAAGCCTATTGCGGTGGAGAGGTGAATCCACCTCCAGCATTCATCTGTTTCTTCCTCTGAGGTAGTTACTAAAATACTAAAATAGTTATTTTCTTGCTTTAATGTGAGCAATGACTGAGGCACAGCCCTTACCTCCAGCTTAGAGCAGATGACTTCACCGGGTTTGAAAGGGAAGTTGGGAAACGTGGGTCCATCCCACCATGGAGCAGCCTTTGGCTTCCTGAGCAGTCAATGGACAGAAGGTGGTACCTGCCAGAGGTGTCTTTTGGTCTTCAGTTGGAAAGAATCACACTCTGCAGCCAGCTGTTTCTCTTCTCGGCTTAGTAGAGCCCCCAGTTGCCCTTGTCCTGACTCAGGTAGGTCAGCTGAGTCCTTGGGTTGAGAGAATGAAGTGAGACCTCAGAGATGGGAACAAGATACTGGGGTAAAAAGCAATGAATCAGCAAAACTTTCGGTGAAACTTCTGCCATGTTTACTTCCACTATCATTTTCTTTACTAATGTTTGGGCTTATTTATTCCATACCGTTACGCTGGTGGTACTGAGTTATGATGAGAAAAGACTTGGTCCATCACCAAGCACTAATTTTCAGGTAATTAATACTTGGCACCAGAGTAGCACTTAACAACCATGACTGTAAGATGACTGACGAAAAGTCCAGGCGTGGCATCATCCAAATATTGCTTCTTTTGTATGTGCCAAGCACTTAATAATTTGTTACTTTTTCTAGGGGAAGGGGAAGTGATTACAAGTTTCTTATGGGAAGCAGAGCTACCACTGGGCTGCCATTAGCAGTACCATGGGTATGGAGGGCTAATTAAGCTTGGTGACCCTGCTAGGCTTATGTTCACCAAAGCCAGGCTCAGGATTTACAAATATTATTCTCTGGTGACAGATAGAAGTGGCTCTCTTAACAGCAAGCCTCTCTTTATTTTCTGACCTTCTGTCCTTGTCCTTCACATCAGTTCTGTCTCTTAATGTTTGTGCCAGGACATCCTGGTAGCTCCTTCTCAGTTGAGCTCACTGAGTCCATTACTGCCTTAGTTTCAGACGCCTGCTTGGTGTTCAATTCTACTTCATTGCTCCGTTACCAAAAAGACGATGACTGCTCACCAGGTGGGTTATCCCAGTCTCTCACTGCTTTAAATTTAATCCAGGTTTTTAATATAAATGAGCTACCTGGTCACCTGGGGAAAACTGAGCCACGGTGTCACGTGTGCATCACGCCATCACGTGTGAATGGCTGGCATTCTCACCTCTAGGCCAGAAGGTCACACTTTCATTAGTCCCATACCAGGATGCGGCTCATCCCCAGTGCTGCAACCGGGCATCGTGCTATTTGAGGTGCTGCACTCTGGGTGGAATGCTGCATTGAATTGCCTTCTCCTGGGGGCTGGTGGCCAGGTGCAAGCGGAAGTATCCCAGAGAATTATTTTCTTTTTTTTTCCTTTTTTTTTTTTTTTTAATGAAGGCATAATCCTATTGTCCTGGTAGTATTTCCTCTTTCACCAGAGCAAGTACAAATGTCGAGGTCTGTGTGTAAGAGCCATGGGTAAGCACATAGTGCTCTCTGTTCAGGCAAACAGTCACTCCCCTGACAGTTTAGTAAAAGGTATTTAGGGTGTCACATATCTGAGAGGCAAATTATAAATCCAAGCCGTATTCTCAAATATAAGAAAGCATAGAAACAAAAAGCCAAGTGCTGGGTTTCATACTGGATAGCTCATTAACTTAAAAACAGAGTACGAATGTAAATTATAACCCTTGTTATTACTCATAACTACAGTTCAGACGATAACTTGGCAGTTTGCCCACGACTCTTTTATAAACCAGTAACCTCCGGAATAAATTATACATCATACATAATACATAATTGTCCTTAAAAAGGCAATAATTGTTCTAAAAGGTACAGTTTGCAGCGCGTTTCATATGAAATGTATGCCACAAAGCCAGCCTGGTTGCTCATGCTCCAGGTTCCTGGATAACCTGTGTACTTGCCGGTACTGGAGTTTCAAGTTGTTGCCCCAAACCTGCGGTGTCCCACTACAGGACTACTTCACAAACCAAGTACATGTCTTTTTCTTGTATTCTCCTCTGCCAGGGGTTTCTGTGATTCCTCCAGCTTGAGCTATGGCAGATGCCCTCACCTTTCTTTGATTTATTCTTGATGAATCCTGATGTATACAGCATGCATCATCCTGCATGGAAGGGCTGATATCCTGGGGTAATTGCTGGATTTAAAACAGTGTCATTTCTGTGCAGTCAACCTAAATCCTTCGTCATCCCAGGACGGCCCCTTGTACTCTGTTGGGCTCTGATGGGGACATCAGGACGAAGCCAAAAGCAGAAACACACACCACGAGAAGCATCTTCTCCCCAGTCTCAGCATCTCTTCATGTACACAAGATTCTGTGTATACGTAGATTCTTTCTACTCTTACTATGATATTCAGGTGAAGAAGTAATACACCGAGAGTACCATACTAGGAGGGGTTTTGGTGTTTGTCCTGCTAATGGCCTGATTATCTATTCAGAGCTACTTGTTATTTTTATGGAGAATTGTATTATCTCGGTGCTAGTCAAATGTTTTTAATAACGTGCATTTAGCAAAAAAATAATTTACAGCATTTTGTGCCCCCCACGCCCTACCCCAAATCATTTTTGAAAAACATGTGTCATCATGGTTTTTGCTTCAGATTTTTTCGGTTTGCAGTTTTATAATGTTAATGTTGGGTTGCCAGCACAAGGCTTTTTTTCTACCCTCAAACTTCCAATTAATTCTCTTTGCTTGTAGGTATTTTTGTAAGATAGACAGCAAGAAGGTTATGTGTACTTTGTCTTTTTTTTTTTTTTTTTAGCCTGTGTTTATTTGTCTGCACAAGACACATTACAGGAAACCTTTCACACGGGAGTTGCCGTGTCGCTGTAATAATTGATACCAGAAAGTTATGTGAAGGTCTTATTGTGCTAAATAAACTAGCTTTTTTCTCAGAATGAAAAGATAAATGGTGGGACTTAAAAAAGAAAACCCTTTAAAAATGACCTACGGTGTAAGATACATAAACTACGGGAAAAGTACCCACATATTTTTATCATAGGAAAGAAAGGTCGCTGTTTTTCTACCACAGTAACAGAATAGTAATACTTTCAGTTAGAAAAAACTTGTACAAGCGAATGTTAAGATGCTAATAGATGTTGCAAGCCAGAACTTGAACAGAGAATTCTGCTTTCCTAATGTGGGTTTGCTGCCCTTCAAATGATTAGATTCTGTCAATCAAAGACTGTTTTCACATATAAAGCTATTATAGCCTGATCTTCCTCATTTCTGAAGGGCAACCAAACTTGAATGCTCTCGGTGATAAAATACGGGTTGCTTTATGCCCTGATTTTATAGATGGGTGTTAAAACAAATTTAGTCTTTAACTTTCTGTGGAAATAATTTGAAATGCAATTTGCTATGCATGTATTCATCTTCTCTCCTCTTGCTCTTCAGATTTTTCCACTGATATGTTGATCATAGTGGATAAAAAAGGTTATCTCACACCATTTTCTACCATGGCCCATCTCACCATCCGGTCTTCCAGCTGAGCTTACTCTAAGCTATCTAAATGAAGAGTCTGCAAGAAAACACATCTTTGCTTCTGAGCTAGCAGCCTAGATTTAGTGTAGGTAAGAGTGGCCTTGGAACCGGGTGACTCTGGTGGTGTAGGGCTCGCAGGCTGCCTGTGCCTGTGCTGTCCTGCTAGCCCAGGTCTCAAAGTGATGTGGAAGTCCGAACTCTTTGATGCTCAACACTAGCTCTCCCATTCTGGCTTTGAGTCAGCTGGCTTTGCATTCATGGAGATTTCCCCATGGTAAGGGGAGACAGAGCAGGAGGGGACACCGAATGCCATGGCAGCCCTGCCCCACGGACAGTCCATCTCCCCACAGCTGCCTGGGTTGGGGCGTTCTCCAGGGCTCACTGTGGTGCAGCCACGGGAGGTGGCAGTGGAGGTGTAGTCAATGGAGATAGCTGAAGAACCGCAATCAACACACATACAAAAACCCCGAAGAGTGAATAATTTTATGCAAACATTAGTTAAAATCTCAGTGTTTTCTGGTGCACTGTTGTGTTTTTTCTGTGGGAAACACTGGATGATAATAAGGTTCTTGTGTCAACCTGTGGTAGTGCCTGTTGAGATTTCTTAATGATGTTTATTAATTTAATTAAAGAAAGAGAATTTATTTAAAGGTGTTTGCACAGAGACAAAAGTAAGGTTGAAGTGTCTGTTCAAGCTCTGTGTTTCCTGCCTTTTTGAGCACTTGATTTCAACATTCGTGTTACAGTAACACGAACAATATTTTGGGGAGCTGTGTGTGGTTTTGACGGATAATTACGGATACATCAGGTGTTACTCTTGCTCCCTTGGGTCCAAAACTCTTGTTGGCTTTGGTGGTGCAACGTTAAGTGTTTCAACTTTTGAGGGCTGTCCACTCTCTCAGGGTAGAAATAAGAGTTACCCAATGAGGTCATTGTAGGGTTTACATCTGTAGTGATGCAAATGGGATAGACTACTGCACTCTAGTCACCTGAAACTTGCTCTTTCTAAACACATCTGTCAAACTTGCCTGTAAAATATCGCTGAAAAGGTTGCAAACACAGCTAGACAAAGTCCACTTCTTCCTCAAAATAACAATCATGGCTTTTAGCTGTGGTACTTGGTCTAAACAGCCTGCTTTGGTCAACAGTGGGTGTCTGGGACCACATATCGTACCGCGTTGTTGACTGGGAGGCTAGATTTGTCTTCTGGCAGGCTGGATACAGGGCAACCTTACAGCTCACCCGGTACCTTACTCTGAATTTACCCAAGCGCTGGAAAATTGGGCAAAATTTTCCTGGTGGATGCATCCTCCTCCTGCCCAGCCTATGCCGACGTTGGATGGCTGGTGTGCTCCCAGCAGAGGCATTTCACCCTCGCAGTCCTCTGCTGCTTGGTTTGCCTTGCTGTCTCATTTATCTCAGCCCCCATATCCCCTCTATGATACGTGGCTCCAGACAGCTGCCTGTTTGATTTACCCCCCCAAAGGTTTATCTTCTGTCTTCCCTCTCTCCGTCATGCCTCTTTTGCAGAAAGCTGTACGTATCGGGGCTTCTTAACATACAGTGTGGCGGGATGCTTAACTGCCTGCTCTGACGCCGTTCCCTTCCCAGAGGTACATCGGCAAGTGCCAGTTATCATGTCCTTGTCAGCCAGAGGATGTCAAATAGTAACTAGCTTTCACCCGTGCAGCATGGTGCTTCCCAAACAGCGTGGGACAAGTAATTAGAAATAACCTGGCTTTTCCTTGCTTCGGCTGTGAGGAGCCCCCCCTCCTCCTTTAGCCCATGATTTTAAGCTCGCTCTGTGTTGTGGCAGAGCTCAGCTTTACTAATGGTATCGCTCTCGTCAGGTTGTAATAGAGTTATGATATCTCCTTCCCTTGCGTGGAGTGCCCCATGTTCGCGCACTGCACGCTCATTAAAGGCTGATACCCAGCCAAAGTAGTTTACATTTCTTTAACGGCTTTTATGGTGTTGTCGCATGGAGTTAGGTCTGGCTGAAGACAGGCAGAGTTTAGAGCAGTTAAAGCTTTTGAAGGAGATTACCATAATTACAAGTGATCAACATTCAGTGCTTTCTCCTCTCCACCCTCCCTCCCCACACAGCTTATTGTGGGGGAGGCTGCAGAGAGGCAGCTCAGGGAAAGTGGCTTTACGGTGACGGTCATGTTTGGACACCGTGCCCAAAGGGTGACGTCGCTGCTTACCTGCAAGAGCATTTAGGTTGCTATATTTCCACCAAAGGCAACTGAATCGGCATTGCGCTTAGTAGTGCTGTAATTGATACTCCTTACTTTTCATCTGCTCTTTCGCATTTTAATCATGACCTCATTATTCACGTAATTGTGATTCTTGTTTTGTTTAAGTGGCATTTCCCATGGTATTGCTTAAGAACACACCTAGAATCATAGAACATCTCAAGTTGGAAGGGTCCCATAAGGATCATCGAGTCCAATTCCTTGCTCCTCGCAGGACTATCTAAAACTAAACCATACGACTAAAGCGTCGTCCAGACGCTCCTTGAACTCTGACAGGCAGAAATCTTACTTAGCAATCTTCCCTCAATTACATTCCTTCCTTGCTAATGTTTCGAGCTAGTAGCCAAAAGTCACGATAGTGAAAAAAGGGTTAAACCCAAGAAATACAAGTACATCCTGGATAGATGAATCCATTTTTCCACTAATTAATAGCATGCTTCTAACAATGGAAAGCTATTAAAACATGAAGGTATGTTTTGTGAATCACATTTATCAACCACTATACATGCTGAAGTTCCATTATTTATTCTGTATTTCTAACGTAGCATATGGATTTTTTCATTCAAATGTAGAAAGTAGCAACAAAACCCATTTTTTCCCTCCATTTAAGTATATATTCATGCAAAAACGAAAATGTAATAAGAACAGTACATTTTTATGTCAACAGTAACCTTTATATGGCATTCTTTAGATAAAACTGTGAATATTGGAAAAGAAAAAAGAAATATAACTGGTTCCTGTATTCATCTTACTCCAAAATCTATTTTACCCACTGCTGGTTGTTGGCATTGTTTGATGATATGACACAGTAACGGAGTATCAGATTATCAGAAAAGGAGATTCCCAATTTAATAGTTACTTGCAGAAATCAAAGTATTTTTTTCCTTTATCTTAACATCTCAAAAATAAGTAGCTGTTAAATTTCAGATCGTGTAGTCTTCCTGATTTATCATCATATCATGGATGCACTTGGCTGTCTAACATCAGGGAATCCAATAAGTCCCGTCACATAAGAAGAAAAGAGAAAATCCTATTGGATAATGGTTCGCATTCTCCCCTACGGTGATTTATTTCTGTCACAAGACTTAATTTTATCACGAGGCAGATGCTCCATCTATATCAATGCAATACATTCCTGCATTCATTTGTTTCACACCAAAATTGTACCTGATCTATTTTCCGATGCATTTTGGCTTATTTAGTACATGGAGTGATTAGTTGGTGTTTAATCACATGTGTAATTTCCAGTTTTCATAATTCTCAAGCATAATAAAGCGAGGCCCATGCGAAGAAGCATAATATTAAATTAAATTGCACAGAGAAGCAGTTAGAGGTGCAGCTGGTGTTAACGTTTCGATCTCCAGCATGTCACGGCAGACCACGTCAAGTGGAATAAGCCGAGCTTACTCAGGTGATCAGGTGATCAGCCCGAGGAGGCCGTGCCAAACTTTGCCTTGCATTAATTTCGCCCAGGCCATAATGAAAAAAAACAGTCATCGCACCTTCTCCTTTGAAATCTGCAGCTCCTCCAAGTGCAGAAAGCCTGTCCAGCACGTTTTAATGAGAAATGCGTGTCCCATCAACACTCCCCCCACCCCCCCATCTGCCACTTAATACAGATTATACTCTCCTGAATAATCATCTTTATTCAGCGGGGCGGCTGAGGTGCCCAGGTTGGGATCCTCTGCCAAGTGTCATTACGCCATGGGAGTGGGCTGCAGCTGCTTAGCCACCCTCATCCATGCCGCCACCGGCCGGCAGCGCCGAGCCGCCTGCCTGGCACGCCGAGCGGTCCCGCGGAAGGGCTGACAGACCGCTGAACTTCTCAGTCAGCCGAGGATATACGTGATTCCTGTTTTGACGTTCTGCCTGGAGGACCATCTATTGTCAGCTGCCAGTGACAAGTGACAGCAGAGCTGTGACTTCCAGGAAGTTTATTTTCTTCTTCTCCCTCCTTCCTACGCTTCCCTTCTCTTTTTATAAATAAGCCTGGACCAGCCACCCCTTCCTTCAGTATGGACTATGGACGAGTGAAGGTAGGAGCAACGGAAAGTTTCCCAAATTTACAGTTTAGTGGTAGCACTGCAAGGGAATGAATAGATGGGGAGAGAGAGCGAGTTAATGACAACTCTCTAAACAGCTGTTGTACGATTCAGCTTCACTACTTCAGTTAATTAATCAGCACCTTGCTGGCAACTCTAGGGGAGATACTCGTTAGATACTGGTAGCAAACAGACAATGCTTTCATATCAAATATGTTCAACAACATCTAATACAGCGATAACTTCCACAAAAGAGGGCAGGGAATACGGAGGCTCGTAAAGGCACTCACGAAGCAGCGTTTAATATCCTGGTACACGTGGATGTGCTACATGTGCTGCTTGCTTCCTTACTGCTCTCCGGCTTAGAACACTGTGGACTAACAACTGCAAACTCTCACGCGTTCGTTAGAGGTATTTCTTTAAGATAGTATTCCTGTATGTATGTTTATATAGGCACCATGTACGAGTGCAAACCATAGGTTGCTGCGTTTGTGTACAATTTCAGAGGAGACCGTACTTTCTAAATGAAACTGCTCTGTGGTTTGCCGCAGGGTGAAAAATAGGCAAGCTTAAATGCTACATGCAAATATGTCTTGTAGAAAGTCAAAATGTGATTAAGATCAAAAAACTCAGTCGGGAGAGTGCTGAGTCTACACATTAGGTTGGAAAATGGCTGTTGTCTCGGAGATTTCCCTCTTTCCTCTTCGGCTTTGAAAAGGAGATACTTTGCATCCTACCTACGAAGTCGATAACAGCATTCATATTTTATGAGGAATAATGCACAGAAACCTTAAACCAATGAAATTACATCTCTACATTTGTAGTATATTTTATATTTTAGTACAGTCCTAAAATTGCCATTAATGAATGTTAGCTTCAAGTTCGAGACAAAACTGGCTTTAAAAGAAATGTTACAGCCCTGTTACAACAAAAATTTCCTTCTGCCATGCTGATTTACTGGTAAATTGCAATTCAATGCACTGTAGTTCCTTTTCTGAGACCTCTTCTCTTGGTTTATTCACTTTTCTGATTTAACCCTCTTGTAGGGTAGGCAGTAAATTGCAATGAAAATGACAGCACTTAAGAGACTGAAATATATTTGCTGTCAGATGTTCCATACATGCTCAGTTTAATTTTTCAGTTGACTTTATTGATTTATTAAGAATGATAATAGCCTGGATATCGCTTCATATACATAATTGTCACATAAATCTTCAATATTACTGGCACGTAGTTGTGTCCACCATGGAACGTAGTGAACGGGTTTAAATGCTTGATGCGGTGGTGTTTGTGGAGTTCAGCACCAGGTGGTTTTATGGGGCCTGGGGTTGTTCTGGGTCTGTCCGAAGCCCTGCAGAGCTGCAGGTAGCGGCAGAGCCTCAGGTAGGACTCACTGATGTAGTTGTAGGAGTCACCAGTGCTCTGGAAATGGGCTTGGAGTTGTATTAAGCAATTTATGTGGACAATTTATCCAGTCTGCCGCTACGTACTGATGTAGACAATTATAGCTCCAGCTCTTTAATGAAACGTACATTATGGTAGAAAGAATATCATAGCTTCTATTATACCCAGGGGAACTATAAAGAGAAATGTCCTTTTTTAAATTAGCTTTATGGCACTGAAGCTTTTATGTATTTACATGCAAGTACACTATTAACCCAAACTACTTGTTTTGAACTCTCTGTGTTGTCAGCTCTCGGGAAGTGACACAGGCTGGTAGAAAAACTTCTTTTATGCTTACCTTTAAACATTGCTGGCCTTTCATATTAATGGGGAGCCTGCTAAAACTTCCACTTTGCCACAGTCGTTCACACGACAGTGAGAGCAGGATGCTTTCTTAATCCTCCCTAATCTGTAGCAAAAACCTCAGATAAAAAAGGACTTTTGTCTAATCCGGCTTCTCAGGTATGGTTTACTTTAGATTTGAGCTATAAATATCTTTCTTTACTTTGTTCTTTTGAGAAGCAAACTGTTGAAAATGGGGCACCGATTCATTCTTCAGATGCTCATTCGAGAAAGAGAGAAAGACCGTTTCTAAGTTGGAAAAGAGAAAAATAGAGACAAGGCTTTTGGTGTGCATCCTCCATTTGGTGAATGCACTTGGGAGCAAACCGTGTTGCAGAGCTGCTTTGTTGCCTTATTAACCCGTGGGCAGCAGTGGACATGGGTCCCCAGTGCTGCCTGCTGTCCTCCATCAGGAAGGTTCAACCTCTTTTTTCAAGGGTTTAAGACAGGTCCATCTGTACCCGAAGGAATTGTCTTCGTAAACCTTGGTTTTAACGTTTTAAAAATACACCATTGCATTCACGCTTATTCATTCTTATATGCTAAAAATAAAAATTGCAGTATGAAATGGAGATATGGGGTGGGGGAGAGGCTGTATGCTTGGAATGAAATAGAATTAACAGTTTTGCCATCGACTTCTGTCAATATTTCATCTGCATTTTCTCTCTTTATATACTCCACATGTCTCAGATATCCTTAAATCACAGTTGTTCTTCAGCAGCAGGCCAATCTAAACAGAAGTGAACTCAACAGATTGTTTCCCTTCGTTGCCTGGAATGAAGCTAGATGAAATACCCAGCTCCACTGCAGTACAGTTTCTTCAGCACTGTTTCTTGTCTGAGGATGAAATTTGGATAGGAGGAATAGTTAAAAAGTGAAGTAAATGTCTGAGAATTTAATTGGAATGACTTGATACAAGGGGGTATAAAATTAATGGCCTGTCTGAAGGCTTTCAATTATTCCTGGGGTTTTTTGCAAACTGGGGGGGGGGGGGGCTATAAGTAGATGTAAGAAAATTGCTGCTCCGAATTTACTTGATATCCAAAACCAGCCTTCAACAAGACTTTCCATAAATCATTATTCCCAGGTAACAGTGTTACAATCATCTCTGTATCTGGATGAGGGTGTCTGTTTAAGGTGGTACATTTGTGTCATCTACCTGGGTATGGCTTTTGCCCATCATTTTCTACACAGCTGCAAATCTTCATCATAGCAATCCCTGGATGTCTTTGTCCAGTCTGAATCAATTTCCTTTTCCTTCGCTTTGAAAATCTATTGAAAAAAGAAAAACCCTTCTGAGGGAAAAAAAAAGTATTAGTGGCCTGCAAATAGGATAATTCTGAAATCTGTAATGTTTTCCATGTACTTAATGCAGGGGAGAGGTAAAGGTTGGATTTTATAATCCCTTGAAACCATGTGTGTATATCATAGATATAAAATGTATATAAAATTAGAGAGAAAAGGTTGAATTTGGATCTATAGTCATTCAGAGTCAAAGATTAACGATGACAATGTCATCTGGTAATGAGGGGCTAATGGGGCTAAACTTCATCAATTAAATCCTTTCTCTTTTATAGATTCATAGATTATAATGCCAGAAGGGAATACTGTGATAATCTAGTCTGACCTCGTCTTATAGCATACACTATCAAACTTCCCTGAAATAATTCTTGTTTGAACAAGAGCATTTCTTTCAGAAATAAAGCATCCAACCTTGATTTAAAATTGCCGTGATTGGAAATGCCTGAGAAATCTTGGTAAATTGTTGGAATGGTTAATTATGTCCCTCTGTTAAAGGGGCACACCTTGTCTCTCCTCTGAATTTTTCTTTCTTCACGGGGGACCTGGAGAAGCAGGGTCTCCGTGTGCTGTGGATGTGGTGTGGCATAGGTCGTCTGGGGGTTTGTCATCCTCAAACGAGCACTTCCACGTGGCGGGGAGAGCCGGAGCCAGCTAAGTGGGGTACGGATGCGTGCCTCACCTCATCCTGGGGGCAGAGGCAGCAGGCGCAGGCTTGGTCAGGGCAGGGGCACTGCCCGTGGGCATCTCTGCAGCACAAGGGATGCAGGCTTTCCGCGTCGGCCTCCTGGAGCGGCGACCAGTCTGTGTCCTGCGTGGTTTTTAGCATCCTGAGCCTTCCTTGCCTTGGTAGGGAGCTACTCTAGTTCAAGCATACCTTTTATTTGGGGACACCGGCTGGCCCTGAATGTCGGGATGTGTTCCTATCAACTAAGTACCAGCCAGTGAGTTGTTCCTTGGTGTAAAGTACACAGTTTGCATCCTGGGACTTACCTATGTTTTACAGGCTTGCCAGGGTTAGTTATAGGGGCAAAACTCTCTTGGAGCAGGTGCTGTTCAGAGTTGCTTTACTTCACTGTCTTTCTGTCTTCTGTCATGCTGCCTGTCTCTGGTACTCTTTGCTTCGAGAACCACTTTTACAGGGGGAGACAGAGCAGAGAGGCAGCAGAGAGATGCTGCCCGAGTCCAGAGGAACCTACTTGCCTGCGCTGCTTCCTTCCTGACCCAGTCACTTCCTCGCTGTCACCTCCTCGCACTTTCTCCCAGCAGTTTCCCTGCCAAGTGGCATCCTTAGGATGTGGCTGGGATGCAGTCAGTACTGAACAGCAGTTAGCAGAGAGCGCTGAGAAGAGAAGGAATGGGCAAACTAGCTTCATCATATGCTCAGCCCTGTCCTCAACTCAGCTGCTTTTGCCAGCCGCCTCTTTGGAGGAGGAAGGAGCGAGATGCGTTTCAGGGTCCCGCTGGAAGTGAAGAAGGGCATGTCAGTGTAGGGAGTAAATCATGGATGTAGCAAAGCTTTGTCCTCCATCACAAGCCTTTCTCCTCCGCCTGTGCCTGAGCTGGTCCCAGCCCCAGCGCATTCCTGCTGGGGGGACGCAGTGCCCATTTCAGAAGTGCTCATCTAGAAAATGGAAGTGGAAAGATTTTCTGAGAGACTCAGAAGAAAAATTACTTTAGTTAGTAATTACTGGTATTTGCGCATGTCTAGCGTTTTAGTATCATGCAAGGTTTTGCATGCACTGGAAAGTCCTGCGCTACTGATTCGGATGTCTTGCAAATGAGGGACATCATAAAAATAACAGGACTCACGTGTGGGAATGTGAGATGCTGGGATGGAGAACCTGGCTCTCCAGATCAAGAAGCATATTTATTACCAATATTACCTTCCTAGATCTTTGTGTGGCTCATCCCAGTGTCTCTCCACATTCTGCAGGTTTACTGCAAGGAGAAAATCTTTTGTATTGAGCAGAATATTTTTCTCATAAAATTTCATGAAAAATAGTTGTTACATTTCTGATCAGGGAAACTTCAGAAATACACTTAATTAACAGGCCAAGAGCATTGTGAATGTGCTCCCTGTGGGATCGAGATTCTCCATTTAATGCAGTGAGAAACGAAGACCCTCCGTCTGGCGGCTGAAGACGCTCAGTTCAGTCCCTCAAGGGCCGGGCTGTCAGACAACAGGCTGACATTGCATTTTTCCTGAGAACAGGAATTCTGGGGCAATAAGGATTGCTTCTGGCCAGGAGCTAGCCCTCAAAACTGGTCAAACAAGGATTTTCAGTTTACATTTTATGCCAAATGAATATTTATAGCTTTTTCTGTAAACTGAAAAGCCCTGAGCATCTCAGGAGGAGTTTATGGCCTTTCATCATCTTCATTGATCAGGATCAGCATTAATCAGGTAAATTAATCAGAAAAAGCCTTTACCTCTCACCATCACAAAGCAAAGCTCCTCCCGTCCTGTACCCCAGCATTTATATTAGATTTTTATTTTTTTTTTGACTGAGAAAACAAGTTAGAGAGCCCAGAAGTGCCAGGCATCCGCAGCTCCCAGGTGGGAATTGCTCCTGCAAGCAAACGTTTCCCAAAGAGCTTCCCATGCCAGTGGTACCTACACAGCTTCGAGGAGTCAGCATCACCAAAGCAGTGTCCCGAGAAGCTCCGCTGTTCCTGAAATGCCGAGTGCTGCTCCTCAGCAGGAGCTGTGTCTCCAGAGAGGCCAGCTGTGCTCCTGCTGCTCTGAAATGGCAGATAAATGGGGTTCTTGAAGGCAGATGGCAGTTTCTTACGGATAATGTAGTATTCCAGTAATTACTGTAGGAAAATGATGTAACCTAATGTGTATTAGTTCTGCTTACTATAATCTAAAATGTATTAATATTGTGGCAGTACTATTCTGTTTAATGGTTGCATTAATACATACACTGTGGATATTACGGTACACTTACATTTATATCGCATACTTTACTGCAATATTTACAATAGTATTACTTTCAAAATTGTGGACAAAGTTGCCTGATTTCATGGGTGGGTCCTACCGCAAATAGTAGATTTCATGGCCTGTTATAGATTATTAGGAAAGTCATATGAGGGAATCATTTATATAGCTTAACTGGTTATCAATACAAATTTTATGAACAATAAAAACAAACACCGGTCTCTCAGCAGTAAAGCTATTAGGATACATGTTATAGCATTCATATAGAGGCTTCTGACCACTTACTTTTCACGGGTATCTTCAGTCAGTTGTGAGAGCACTCAGATGCTGAAAGCTAGACTGGGCAGCATACGTTTCACGAGGACCCAGGCAGGATTGCACAAGTACCTTGTTGCCAACAAAACTAGACCAAAACGTGAAAGAAAATATCCCTTTTAAGTTATGTTTGAAAATACCATTATAAATACGACCCATGGTTAGTGCGCTGTACTTCCATACAATAGAGGTGTAGTACGTTGTTACAGCTCTCTGCCCACCTCTTGGGGAAATGAAGCAAATTTGAGGCTTCTTAAATATTAGGATCTTCGGCTTGACTTGTCTTGGACTGTACATCTTTGATTTCCAGTTCTTCAGCCACGAAGACAGATACTCGTTACACAGCCTCCTGTGAGTCCTTCCCCGCCAGCAGCCGCTCCGGGTACGAGCACTTCTGAAGTAACGGCCCAGCCTGCGATGCGGGGAGGTCTGCGTTTTGCTTGCTCGCAATTTCAGAGGCATGAAATGAACTGCACTGGGAGGAAACAAATCCATCCATAATTCTTATTGCTATTTTCTGATCTCTTAGTTTATTTTTCTGTTATCTAGAGCTATATTGCATATTTTAGGCTACAGCACTGGCAGGATCCATTTAAAGACAAATAAAATGCAAAAATTAAGGTTGCATGGGAGTGTAATTTTATATTATTTACTGTCTGGCTTTTGCCAAGCACTCCACTGTCACCAGCGTAACATTTGGTAAATAACTGAATTTAAGGAGTGTGCTAGCCACAAGATACTATCCACACCAATCTTTTTTTTCTTTATTTACCTGCCTTGAGCAAGCTGTTTCGTATATTGGAAATTTGTTAACGAACAGAATAAGGCTTATACAAAAGGACTTAGCGTTTAACATTTTCACACGCTATTGGAATGTTAAACTTCAAAGATTTTTTTTCTTCTGATTGCTAAGACTTAATTAAAACAGATTGCAAAATATTAAGTGTAGAGTGAGAGATTTGCAGGAGATATTTGGGATCAGAACATCTCAGCGATGGTTTAGTTACATTTTCTTCTGACCTCTGAGCACAGAATTTACCCCAGCTGAGCCTCCGCGAGTAAATCCTGACAGCATTAAAGTCGGCAGCAAATTCACTCAATCTCTGGAAAATAGGCCCTACAATTACAGACTTAAGAAGCTCAATCTACTTACTTTGTCCAAGAGGAGGATGTGAGATGATGGGATGATGGTCTACAAGGTATTACCTGAAGACGATACCTTCGATAGCAGATAGCTCCTTAATCTAGGCAAAAAAGGCGAGCTGAGATGCCGGGGTTAAAAGATGATCCCAACAAATTCAGAGGAGAAATTGGCCACACTTCCTCAGGAATCGGATCGCTGGCTTCTGCGGCAAGGTGCTTGGGAGTGGGATGCATTTCCCACTGGGAGGTTTTAAGTCAGATTACAGCTTTGGAGCCCTGTTTCCCCCAAGGGGTGGAGGACCCTGCGGGGACCCCTGGTGCTGGGACGTGTGGAGGGTCTCCCTGCACTGAGTGCAATCAGAAGTTTGCTCCCAAGGAGTTTGATCCGGTTTGGCCTCGCAGCTTACAGCCTCGCCCGGCCAGTGCTGTTCCCATCAGCTGCGCCATGGACATGTGGGTACGTGTCACGCGTGCTAGTAACAAGAGAAGCGACAGGGAGTACCCGCAAAATCAAACGTAAAAAGCACGTGGGCGATACCAACCCATCCTATGCTGCCAAAAGCTTGATGGTCCCAACAACTGCCTGTTGTAGAGCTGTCAGGGGCCAGCAGACAGCAGCTATCGCACTTTGCTGAGTGGCACGTCACTTCTGCAAGAAAGGAATTAGAATTTCCGCCAAAATTAGAATTTCCTCCCCAAAGCTTGCTTGGGGGTTGTGGGGTTTAGTGCTTTCCGTCCAGTTCCTCGCCCTCCTTCCCTTCTGAGGAACAGGCTGTCCGCCCCGTGCCCACAGGGACGTGGGGGTCGGGCTCCCCACGTGGTTTCTCCCGTGTTACCTGGGACGCGGCATGGCTTTCCGAGACTGCAGCGGGAATGGGGTGAGGGGAAGTTATCCTGGCATACGATCTCATTTGCAGTACAAAATGGTTTTCCGTAACAACACAGGTTATTATTCAGAAGATACGGTGGAAGGATGATTAAGATTAGGTTGTAATTGTGCATTTGGTGTAGTGTGTGCTGTACACAGAAGGCTGATGTACCTAAATTACGTATCCCAAAGTCTCCCTGACAAATACTCCATCAGAGCCTTCAAGAGAAAAAAAACCTAACCAAACCCAGTGTCTTCTAAACCTGCCATTAAAAGACCAATCCTGTAAGTGCTATTTTGTTAAAAATAGTTCTGGGGTATTTCATCAAGCCATATTTTCTCAGACCTTGGGGTTCTTTGCAACAGGCTTTAATTCCGAGAACTTAAGTCAAAAAGTCATTGTATTTAAAGACTATTTGTTGTGAATAGCTATAACAAAAACTGTTGTGAATCCGCCCTTTTTTTTTCTTATCCAAGCTCTATTCATCTCATGTAAATGTTTCAGAAGCATTTTTACTCTGCCTTAAGGCATTTCAATTAATGCTCAGATACATGCTGGTAAAAGCTTTACCTTATGGTTGTTTACTCTGAATTCCCTGGTATTCAGCAGCAGGTTTAGGACATCAATAGGTAGCAACGACTAACATGAAAAAGTGAATTAAATCTTTTCCTCTTGAGAGACCTCACGTTTTCCAGGTTGTTTTAGGAAGGCTCTCTTTAGATCTCTCTTACGGGGGCTCAACAACATTTCCCACAGGAGAATTACTGTGTCTGTAGCTTTACAGTGGTCATGTCTGAAACAAAATCTAAGTTTTAATGACATCACGGTTAACATTAAAACTGGAGACAAGACCAAGGCATTGCAGTAATATGCAGGGGTATTTAGAAAGCGGCTGTGACACCCTACAAGTGGATTTTGCAGCTGACACCACTGACCTGACAGACGTAAAGCCCCAGGTTAAGATAGTTTCAATAGACTTTTACTTACTGCAATTATTCAGTGTTGAAACTGTACAATTAATTGTAAATCATTTGGATTACTCGCTTCTTTCTCTAAAGGGGAACAAAATAATTTTTCATGGCCTTGTAGGTTTCTGCTGTTTAGCACTTAAAATTAATGATGGCTTGCATATGATACGAAAACTTGGTTTTGTCATTGATTCCTTTTAATATGTTGAGTGATATTTAGCCAGTTTGCATTTGTGGAGCCAAGTCTGTTCCAATTGACTGGGGAAGAGCCTTTGGAGCTGTGGAGTTTAAACTACGTGTTTATGGGCAGAGGGAGAATTTTCTCTAATACTTCCATAATATTTCAGTACTACTGTATATTTCTGAAATACTGATATTTCACATAGATTCTTCCAATAATACTGGGATCAGTCTTCCCCACAAGCAACCTGTAGCTTGACTAGTGCTTTTCTAAGCGTGGCACCATCTGAAAAGATTGGTGGTATTTAAAAGTAGATAAAAGAGTGGAAGAAAACCCTAAAGCTCAAGCAAACATAGTTGGATGGTTTCATGCAATGGTTTCAAAGTCTGTTGGTATTCTCCAGTTGTCTTTTTTCTGCTGTCTAGTCTAGTGTGCTACTTTTTAGGCTGCAGTAGATGTTACTGATTTGCATGAATTTTTGTGTGGTATCATTTTATTAGTAGAGTAGTAATATACACTTATATATTATGTTGCTGAGCAGGACCCTGATCTGGAAAGAGAGGAAGAAAAATTCATCATGAAACCTATGATAGAGTATGTTATGTGAACCTAAGGAATATATCTAGATTATCTCTCACCTTCCTGGTCGAGGCACATAATGAATCAGTCCTCCCAAAGTAAATACCTACATTGTGAATAGAGAGAGGTCCACGTAATTTAGGTTTCTAATCCCTAATTAATTAGATTTCTAATCCAGATCTCCCTCTCTGCAGGCTTTCAAAGGCACTTACTTCTCTTTGTTGATTACAGAGGAAATTTCCACCCTCATCTCCATAAACATGACAGAGTAGATGATTGAGCAATAGTGGTGAGGAAAGCCTGGAAACTGGAGTAAATAGGAGTAATAAGGTGAAATATGATTTAAAAAATGGAGCATGGCAATCTATGCAGAAGTGCATGTGTATGGATTGATGAGGGAAAGGGGACAGTTTTCGGAAGCAGCAGAAAGAAGAAAGGGAGCATTTCTATGCTCGGATTGCACGAGGCCGTTCATAACCTTCACTCATATGGCACTCACTTGATGGAGCTCCTTCTTGATAATTTTATTGCAATGCCTGTTTTCAGTGGAACTTTTAGAATGTAATCAGTGTTCCTGGGCCATTTAAAGTTTAAAGGCAGAAAACTTTCCCAAAAAGCCTCTGTACTAAAGCTAACTGAGTTCTGCAGAACAGCCGTGGCTTCAAAACTCCGAAAGTCTGGTTCCTGCCAGCAAACTGGGAATCCAGTTAGCTAATAAAAAATGTGCAACATTTTCTCTTGCTTAAGTTGCAGCAGCTATGTAAATATCAAACTGTTATTCTGGGTAATCAAACAATGGGAAAGTTGTTTGTGTGTACTGCATTATTGTTAATTAATTTACATCCAGAAGTACTTTAAATGTATGTGCAAACATACATTAATCATGTTTTAAAGGCAAATGTGGGAAGAGCAAAGCTTGTAAGAGTAGCCTTGTAGATGTAGAAACCATTAATGTTTCCGATGCCCTGTGGTAGGAAGAAATATATTAAAAATTGATTTTTGGTTTCTGCCTTTTTCTTGGTAACATTTACAATAAAGGATATAGCAGAAAGTAGCCTTTAAATTGATATTTCAAAGCTTTTTATGTTTGAGATATGTTTTTCTGTATTGTTAATGGGTTTATATAGCAGAGTAAAAAGGTCAGCTTCTGAATATGACGGTTTTATTCTTCTATTAAAAAAAGAGATGAGTTTAGCATTCATGAATTATTTAAATATCAACCAAAATATTTGGCACACTGCTACAGTAAGCGGCGTTCTTAAAACAAGGCTCAGAAAAGTGTGCCGTCCTTCGGCTGTAATGTGGCTGCAGTGCAAGAGGGTGCGCAGCATTAGCTCTCGCTCAGCTCGTAGCAAGGTGTTGCTTGCTGCTGTATCTGCACACTGCGTGCCGTCAGCGATGAGATGTGTATTTATGGTACTTTCACCGCTGGGATTCAATCTTCACCCGTTTACACTTTTATAATTGAAGAGCCTCTCTTCATCCAAGAAAAGCGAACTATAATGCGTTTCATAGCTTCTCCCGGTTCGTAGCCACACTGTATTGAGCAAGCAGTGCTGTCAGATTGTTTTCTTTTAATAAGATGCGTTGGAAAATAGCAAAATAGCAGTCCTTCCCAGGCTTTAAGGTATGTCTGCAACACGATTCTAAGGAGCCGCAGCAGCATGGAGTTGCTCTAGACACAGTCTCATTAATCAAATGCTGGGTCTAATACTTTTTTTTTCTTACTTTTGCAAATAACATGCATTTTTGAATAATTTCATTAAAGTAGCTTTGTCAGGTGGTAAGATTTACAGCATTTTGTTCTAATTCAGCAGAACTCTTAAGGGATATCATTCTTTATTTTTTTTACAAGTATTTTTTAAACCTTCAATACAGTCATAATGTTTTGAAGTGCTAATTGCCAAACCTCCTAAAGTGTATAAGGAATGACATTTCATGCAGCATCATTGATCATATTTTTAAGGAGTTCATTGATGGATTAATAAACCATCGTAACCTTCTGTGCAAAAAAAAATAAAAAATGTTGCTAATAAATGGACCGTAATCTAAAAAGCCTACTAAATGAACTGAACTTGTAGCAGTAATTGAAAATCTGCATAATTATAATACCACAGTGACAAAACTCTGATGTGCAAGTTTACTTTCCCAGTTAAGTCTTCACAAAGAGCTGCCCACGGAGCTTGGGGGCACGTTATCCTCTGGCCATCCTCATCACTCAGCTTGCCGGAGGGACAGGTGGGATGGGTGGCGGTGGGTCCAGGCAGCCCATCCGACCTGGAAGGAGCCTTTCTACAAATATTTACTGAAAATGTGCTAACTCAGATGCCATTCAGTGCATTGTTGTAAAATGTTGAGTGCCTTTCTAATGGTGGCGTAGTAGCTGTAATACATGAAAAGTGAAAATTTACATGGTAGGTGAAATTATATATAAAGACTAATAAGTAATTTAAAATCAGGCATCGAACATAAAGGTGTCATTTAGTGCTGGTTTATATTTTTACAAACTCAGAGCCTTGTTCCTTGAAGTTTGATTACCATAAAAATGGATGGATTCATTTTAACATATTTAATAGTGATGAAAATAACTCATTCTTATTTGCGTTTAATTAACATGAGTAAGTCAGATAGCAGGTTGAAGACAGAGAGAGAGGATTACAATACAGGCTTTTAATGCACACAGGCTAGGGTCGGGTCAGCTTTCTCCTCAAGCTGTAACCCGCGAGGGCATTTCCCTTTTACCTCCAAGCTCGTGTCTCATGAGTCATGCAAAGGGTATTTTTGGAAGGGGTTTCGAGCCATTGTTCTCACACAGGACAGACATGACCTGGTGGATTGTCTGTGAGATGCTGCATCCCCGTATGAAATGCCTCAAACACCCAGCCTTCCCACGATAGTTCTGCATCTGCCTTATTTTTCACACTTATTTTTCATGTTTTTCAAAAACAACGTTACGCTGTAGAGTGGTATTGCTAACGTAATTCAGTGTCAGCACATGACATAGAATCGCCAAAATAACTGTCTGGACCATTTATATATATACATATACACGTACACACGTACACATACATATTCATGGCCATACATATGTATATGAAGGTTTTTTGCATTCTGCTCCCATGCTGTAGTACCACCAGAGAAGCGTACCCACCATACCCACGTCAGCCCTCTTTTACCACGTTGTGCCGTGAGAAAGGGCCAGGTCCTGCCGATACTGTTCTCCTGCTGCACTGCTCTCCAAGCCCTGCTCTCCTCTCTCCTGCCACGGAGGACTTTGGACTGGCTGGGATGAACAGGATACAGCCTGCAGGTGACCCTGTCACGGGTGATGGTGCTGACCCAATCATGAACGTAGTGACTGCAGATACAGAGCAGCCTCTTCCAAACTGAGACTTCCCTGTGGAAGGAAGGACACAGAGCAAACCGTGATTTTTACACCCTTTCTTTTATCGTAATTGATGTTTCCATCTTATTCTTCTGTTCCTCTAAGTTATGACATTGTGTCCAAAACGACATTATGATATTCCCTCAAAATGTCATGGCATGAGTGAGTAATTTCTGGTGAGCGAATCCCCAAAGGGACAATTTGAACTCTCTCTGCTCCTGCTATTGAATCCCATTCAATTAAACGTGGAAATCCACAGTCAGTTAAATGTGGAAGAGGAAAGCTTCATGGGATCTTCCCTGAAAGGCAGCTGTTAGCAGTAGGAAAACATTGAAGTCAGCACTCTTTAGTGGTGTTTCTTTTGTGAGACATACATTAAAAGAGCTGAAATCTCTTGAGATGCTTCTGATAAGCACTGATATTAAATGCCACAGTCCTATCATGCTTCTTTACAGGTGAGCATTATTAATAGAGTGCTGTGTCTTTCCATTGTGCTTCAGCTGTCTTAATTCTTTGGTTTCTCAGTTACGTTGCTGACTGCTGTGTCCAATGTACCTATTTTCTGAAATCAGAGTAGCTATCTCTTGATGCAGAAGTAGGTTTCCCCTTCTTCACTTCAAAAGAAAACAACTCTCCCACTTACACGTTAGTTGGCTTTGGTTACATTAGTATCTATTCTCTAGTACAGAATTAATTCGGTGGTGGTATTGTTGTCAATATCATCATCATCACCATGATCATCATCCCAGGACCTGGTGGTGGCCAGCTGTACTGAAGCTCTTTACCTTAGAACGTTTCTGGAAGGCGTCTGTGTTTGCTCTTCTGTGGCAGAAGTCTGTGCATCTAGGCCCTGCTTCATCTCTATCAAAGCTGGCGTAATCCCAGCCAGCCTCCACACAGAGCTTTCATATGATTGTTTGGAATACTCCTCATTTTCAGATCCTCAGCGCTCTAAATAATAGGGAAATTTCTGGTGGTTTCTTCTGCATCGCTTCCTCTACATCTCTGCTCTGACCACTGCAGTTCTCTGCGCTGTGCTCCAACCTCTTCAACGTAAGGTTTGCAAAGAGCAGGTAAAGGCTTGGTTGAGCACTTTACTCGAGATTAAAATGCTATCGATGGAAATTACTGGTTCATTGTTCAGCATTTCCACATGCAATCAATCATAGCTCTTGTTTTCAAACAGAACTGCGAAGTACCACTGCCATTGTCTCCTTTATAGCGGGCTGTGGAAAATACGCAGTGAATTCCACTTCTGCTGAAAAATGGAGAGTATTAAAAGAACAGTATGCTTGGTGGTCTAGCAGTGCTAGCAAGTCGCCAGCTTGTGTTTAGTCATGAACACTTCACTTACGTGTATTCTGTTCCCGTAAAGCATTCCCTGAAGTCTCTGTATCAAGTAGATAAGTGCTGGTATTGTAATTTGATAAAATAAAAAACTTTATCATCTGAGAGAAACCTCCTTCGATCTTAGATTTCAGTTTTCCAAGGATAGAACAAAGCGAGGGCTAGCATTTCAGTTATTGCAGCTAAACCATTCTTACTTCCCACGGTAGCAAATTGAGCAGCGGTGCTTTACATTGATGGAGCATGCACTTTCTTGCGCCTGAGAGAACGTGTGTTGGGGAAGGTTGTGTTTACATTCAATTAAGGCAGAACTGTTTCATGCTTACAGGTGGATATTTTCATCTGGGTGGAGTTTACCGAGTTATTAAAATGTATGTGAAATTTTACTATGTGGTGAGAATTCAGTTCTGTTCAATGAAAGAAAAGGGTGCATGAAATTTAAGTATAGACGATTTGGTTTATCTTTAAGGAACATTAAAATGGACATCAAAAATATAGTAATGTAGCGGGTTTGAAAAAAAAAAAACAAGCAAGGAGAAGCACGCAAATTTGTGTGACAACCAATTTCATAGCAAAAACTTTGCAAGAAAAAAATTATGTATGTCCAATACTGATAAGGCGTTGCGAGTGTACGTTCTCAGATGTGGTTCTCTTAGCGTTCCGCCCATCCACGACAGCACTCCAAGAATAGTAAGCACAGTCCCCAGCCTTCTCTCCATGAAAGGCGAATATATATAGGGCATGAAACAAAACTTGGGTATACAGAACTGCCACTGCAAAGTTAAGGACCTGACATTGAAAGGAATTTGTAAAATTCCCTTCCCTGGCTCATCTCTCCACCGACAAGGTCCGTCCTGCCGCGTGCCATTTCAGTTTCAAATCGGGTATGCGCTCACTGGCTCTTCTTTTGCAACGCTGCTAGACCCCAATGCATGAGCTGGTCAGCAGGAAGTAAAAATGTATCTATCGAAAGCAGCCACTGATACCTACTCATCTTAAATTCATTTGTTGGGCACAGTGTATTTAAATTTTAGCAGAGGTGCTTTTTAGGACGGAGCTTTGAGTTCCCTGCCTGAGATGCAGCTGTTGGCAAGGGGCAGCAGAAATACAAGTCAGGCACAGAGTCGGTGGCAGGAAAGAGAGAAGAGCCGGGCCTCAGACTTGTTTCTGATGGCAGCGCATCCTGAACAGCTGCAGTGTGTTTCAGCCTGCCGTTATTCAGGGCTCCTTCCAACAGCACCAGTCTGAGAGAAGTCATGGCAAAATATTAGCTCTCTGCGTATTGCTGGTTTTTTCCCCTGAAATAACAATCCAGCCTCGTTCTTGCACAAGTCATTTCTCAAATCTTTTAAAGAACAGCCCTTAATAACATGCATTTGCATGTAGGTAGACGGGGATTTTGAGAAGGGTTTTCCTGGGCGTTTATTTTAGATGTAGGCATAGTTATGACATTCTCGTGTGACATTCCTGGAGGCTTGATATTTGTGATCTTCTCATAGTAATAACGTTCACTGTGGTAGGTAAAACATAGCTATGATAATTATGCCTTACTCATGTTTGATGACAGGATGTTGTTTCTTTTTGTTTCCAAATAAAATCATGAGGAAAGAAAAGAAGAGTGGTACCCTGCTGCCAGAGAGGGAAGGAGCGCCTGGCGTGACCCAGGCTGGCTGTGGCAGAGGCCAGCCCATGGCTGCGCTGCTTTGCTGAGAATGGACTTTTGTGCTGAACGTGCTGTCGAGAGCCTGCTGCAAAAAACCTGGGAGTCCTCATTTCTGTGGCAGCAGGTCCTAGATCTATAAAGAACGCAATATGCAGACAGATGTGGGGATCAGTGACAGCATCATTCTGTTTACGATCTTCACATGCATAGAAGAAGGCAAGGCAGAAAACTAATTACTTTTCATTTAATGGCTTCTTGATGTTGGGGGCTTATAGGATCATAGAAGCAAAAAGTGTTAAAATCCCATGGACTGAAACCATCACTTCTTTATGGCCTGCCCTTTCACACCAACCCCATTCAGAGATGTTATATACAAGTGTATATATTCAGAGCCACCCCTCCCTTCCCCTCACACAAATGGCATTTCATTTTATTGAGATGTAGATAAATGTGCAGGGGGAGAGTATTCTGGTTTTTTCAGGTCCTTCCTTAATACTATTAAATAATAGTGTAATTAAAGGCTCCAGCAATTTGCCATCTCTTTTCACACAGAATTACTTCAGATGTCTGGCATACACACTCACCCTGTTGTTCAAAGCCATTACAGTCCATACAGTCAATAATCTGCAAATTAAAAATTCAATAAGTAGACGCATTAAAAATTGCATGGTTCCAATTCAGTCCATACTCCCGATTCAGCCTGCTTAGTGCTGGAAGGCGGTTTCTGAGAAGCAGGAGATGGTGCCACCATTGCAGGATGCCTCAGCCCATCCTCAGCGCACACCTAACCACACCGTAGCTGCAGAACAAGGGCTTGCTTGCAAGCTTTAGTGAATCTATAGCTATTATATGAATAGAGAACATAATAAATGGATGTATGTGGTGATTTCTCTCCTAAAACCAAGCTATCTAAGTAGCCTGGAATGCTGGTACGGTTGGTGCTGGTCCATGCATAAACCGAAGGGGAAGCACACGTCTTCCTGAGTTACCAGCAGCCCAGCCTGGGTGTTCCTGAAGCGGGCTTCCCTCCTAAGGCTCCTCCAGCCCAGCCTCCCTCAGTCTTGGAAGCGGTGTGGATGAAAGCCATCCATTCTGAGAATCACTCGATGGGGATTATTGATGGAGACTGAAGTTAAATCTCCATAGACTCTCATTTGTTTGTTTGTTTGAATTCAGCCTGTTGTTATGGGTAGGAGGAGAGAGGTAGGAAGGTTGCAAACCATCATGCTTAGTGTTCTTGCTTCCAGTTGTTTTGCTGGTGTTTCAAGACCTGGTTTCTAGTGGGGGATTTTTGTGTGAAAGCCCAAACCATCAGTCTTGCAAATGTTGCTTTTCAGTAAGTAGTCCCCATTAGTGAGAGGCCACTAATTCCAAATTTTTGTTTTCAAAACTTCTCTGAGCTGACCCCTGGTGGGAAGAGCTTGTTACCTTTGTGGCGGTGGGGTGGTTAATGCTGAGTGCAGTGATGGTAGTTTTCCCTTCAAACAAAATACGTGACTAGAAACTAGCTAATACGCCTTAGCTACACTCTGGGGGCTCTGCGTTGTGTGCAGTCTTTGGGAGCAGTTCCATAGGCACAAGTTGCTTGCCCCCCTTTTTAAAGGACATTTAAATCTGGCAAAACGATTGCTCCCCCAAAATAAAAGACGCTGTTTGTGAAGGGTCTTCTGTCTTTACTGAGGTTCCTGTTCTGCCCACCAGATACACTGTTTTCCAGAGCTTTATCCATCCCCACCTTTTCCCCTGATGTGAAAGGAGCTTCTTCACTGCAGCAATTTTGTCTCCTTTGAATCCCTGTCAGTCTATGCCTTTTACGCAAGAGATGCCATCAGACTGCACAGCATGCTTGGGAAGATGTAAAGCCCCAGATGGCTGTGCCCAGCGCAGGCTTGACTTGACAGCAAAGGTAAAAAAAAAAAACAACAAACACCAAAGCTACCAGATGACATTAGTTTTAATCATGAATGATCAATGCAAAAATATTTTAGACCTTTACTCACACATGATATTAAGGGCAGTTTTATCTCTAATTCTGATTGATCAGTGCAGCATTATACAAATGCTTTATATGTCTCTTTCTTTCATCTCTAGTGAAAAATTTATAGGGTGATTTTTTTGTTTGATTTTTTTTCTCTCTCCATTGTGGCAAAAGGCAGAAAGACCCTGAAACAGGAATTTCCTTCTGGTGCCGGGATGTAGGGGGCAAGGCAGTCACAAGCCTGGTGACAGAGGGGACTGTGCGCCCTGTGCTTGGAGGGGCAGGGACCCATACCTGCGTGCTGTGCTTCTGTCCCAGCTGTACAGGATGATGAGCAGGTTTGGAGGATGCCTGGAAAATAAATTGCATCAGTCTACGATGCATAATGCGCACTAATGTGGGAGTAAAATTTTTATTCCGGGTTGGGGAAGGGATAGAGATGATGAATTTTAGCTCCGGTAGGTTTGAAGCTGAGCAAACCTGATCTGTTGGAGGCTAAGAGGTGTCGGATCTGATAAGGATGCGCAACACTACGGCATGCTGGTGGTCCTGGGTTCCTCTCCCAAGTGCATTTAGCCAAGCAGAACTTAGCCTGTTTATCCTGATAATTAGAATCTAGTTTTCTATTTAATATTTACTAATAACACCATGCACTTACAGGGCCTTCCATCCAAGCACTTGACAAACCTTAATGGAATAAGCCTCATAGCACTCTGGGGAGGGAAGTGAATACGATTTTGTTTATCATGCTGAAATAGTAAGATGATGTAATTGTACCTCCCTGAGTTTATTTATTTCTTTTCTGCCATTATCTGTCTGATAAAAACCACTAACTAGCAAAAAAATCTATTGTTTTAGAAATCCTTCTGGTAGTTTAACTATAATATAAGATTAGTAACCAATTTAGACAGGAGCATAATTAGCGTAAATGTTTCCAGTAACTCCCTCTGATGAATGCCACTGCATTTGGATATTCACTTATAGGACATGAAGCTGAATAATAAAGAGGTTTTCTCTACACAGAGTGTGTGAGCAGTGTCTGTGAATGGAAAACGGCTTAACTGGGACTTTCGGAGCTTTCCCGAGTCCAGCCGTTGGTGAGCAGAGGCAGAGCCACACCAAGCGTAGGCTGAGTGGGGCACCAAGAGGGCACGAGGCGATGCCATAGGACCCGGTGAGCGGTGCTGCAGGAGGTGGGAGCAGCCCGGAGAGATGAAGTGCTGCGTGGAAGGTGTGGAGA
Source organism: Balearica regulorum gibbericeps (assembly GCF_011004875.1). Classification (NCBI taxonomy): domain Eukaryota; kingdom Metazoa; phylum Chordata; class Aves; order Gruiformes; family Gruidae; genus Balearica; species Balearica regulorum. The sequence goes on from NC_046187.1 coordinate 62,704,212, forward strand.
GCACCAAAACGTCACGCTGTGGTTCTGATCCGGAGGATAAGGAGAGAGTCACGAGAAGGTTGTACGTGCAGTGGCAATGGAGAGATCTCTATCAGGGACTCCTCATGTAGTCAGCTTTAGGAATAAGCCACAGAATTGCAAAAAAAAAAAAAAAAAAAAAAAGGCTGGAAGCGAATTGTATGGGTGATGCGCACTTTTGATGTGAATTGAGGCAGACAGAGAAAAACTGCAAGCTCTTCTCCAGTATTGATACATGCTGGGCTTTAGTTAGAGGTTGGAAGTACTTATCATACCCACAAAGTCTGTCATCTGCCTGTGGCACTGACCATGCAATTGCTGGAATTAACACTGTGCTTTATGCAATTAAAAAAAGTACTTGTTAATTTTATATCAGGCTAGGACAGGACTTTATTAGTCCTAATTTGAAGGTGACGCACTAATGGCGGTATTTGTCAGATGGGTTTTTTGCAGTATGAAAGCTGTAGGAACTGGAGCAAAACAATCCAGGATGATGATTTGGGCTTGTTTTCATGTTTCAGCCCGTAGTGCCTTCTGATACAGCACAACAGCTGAAATGTATAAGGGAAACACATTTTACTTCTTCTGGCTCAGAACAGCAGCAGCAATTTGGCGAACGGGCCCACCATTCAAATCCTGGTGAATTTTAAATGACCAGGTGTCCACTCACTTGCCTGCCTTGTTCATTGTCAAAAAATAGGAGCTTCTCGCTCGCTGCGGAGTTCATTCCGAGTGACCGCATGGTGTGCGATACCTCCCCTTCAATCAATGTGGTGGCATTTATATTTCCTCTCTGATGAGACAGTGAAGGAAGACTTCTTCATATTGCAAAGGATCCTTTTTTTTCCTTCCAGTCGCTCTGCCCAACAGATACTGCCAATATTGGGCCATGTGATGCAGCAGTTTTGGGTTTTGGACAAATCACTGCAACAGACCGGTTAGGTATCTTCTCGCTAGAGCTCCTGAGATTTCTGCACAACCCCTGTGCATTGAGATAAAAATACCTTTAGGTTTGCATTTCAACAGAAATATCAGCTATCTTTTAAAACATATTTTTAAACATTCACGTATGAATGAAAGTGTTGCGGTAAAACATTACATCAGATGATAGAAAAATGTATTTTCTCCCTCCTTCTCTTTCTCCCTTTCTTGTAAATGACTTTATCTGCTTCAGAGGGGAAAGCCCAGCCAGCATGCTGGACTATCTATTAATTATAGGGATTATGTTTAGACTGCTGCATTCAAGATTTAACTCTGAACTAGAAACACATATATATTTTCGTATGATAGAAATAATCAGTACTCTTAAAAATGTCATCATTACAGAATTTAAACTATATCACTTTGATCTTTTGCTTCATTCTTAATAGTGTATCTGAAATATTTGTTGAGACCCCTTTAACTTTAGTCAGCATTGATTCAGACCCTAAACAAGGCAATTTTAAGTATTTCTGCTTTTTTTGCACCACTTTTTATATAACAATAATAGTAACAATTATTATAATAACAGTAGTAATAACAACTGTTAATCTAGGATATACTTTAAAATACCTCCTTGGACATTAAAAAATGTTAAGTATAATTTACTTTGATATTTTTATGCCATCATAAGTAATTTTTATTCATTGTAAACACATTTCTAGTTGTATAAATCAGTTTTGTTTAGTATTCACTGCAGATAAGAAAATGTATTTCCAAAGGTTTTCAGGTGTTAAAAATTAGCAATTCGTAATAGAAACATAAATGTTATCTAGTGTTTTCGATACAATTAGAAAGTATCAGCAAAAAATCCTAGCCTTGGATTTGTTTCCCATTTGAGATAACATGTTACAAGCACTCTGTAATAAATTTAGCAGTTGGAAATTGATTTATGCTGAACCTTTGTAGTATTAACATTCTTGGTTTATAATTATGAGCAAAAGGAGCATAACCTTTTCCTAATATATGGAAAAGAGAGAGGTGATGTTTCAGGAGAAATCATATGTCACTGTTTTTACTTTTCTCTCTCCCTCTCGTTAGCCATGCTCTTGGTTCTGAGCTAACACTGATGCACAGTGACACATAGTGAAAGTACCAAGACTGCAGCAAAACTATATGCTTCTGTCTCGTTGTTGGGAATACAATGTGTGGTCTCTTGGCACACTCCTTAAATATTGAAGTAGCATACAGATCCTTGCAGGCTTCTGGGATCTTTATTAGTACAAAAATAACAAACCCCTTCGTACCCCTCCGCTTTAGAATGTTGACACAGACAAATAAGGCCTCATTTTAAACTACCTTGATAGCACTGGTGTCATGTCTGTCTTAGTTTTTCAGGACCGTTTTCAACATGACAATTCTCATTATGAAAAAAGAAGTATATGAAGATAAAGGGGGTTTACGTTGCTTTATACCTGTGAAAGCTACAAAGTACATGCTATTGTTCTGCATTGGTTCTGATGCTGAAGAAACATCAGATCAAAACTGTTTTTTTCTCTGTATCAGTGGTATCTTTTTACACCTTAAATTCCCATTAATATAGTTAGAGGGGCTGACACTTAAATCCCCGAACAACCTCCGTGCAGCTGTGCTGTCTATTTAAAGGGCAGCTCCTCTCCCCGGCTCCATCCAGCCTGCCTGGGCTGCCGAGGTCTGCACAAGTGGAGCTGTGTAACGGAGCTGCTGTGTGGGATTGGGAAACAAAAGCTGGTCAGGAAATAGTTCAGAGTTGTTATTCTGTGTTAAGCGGGGGAAGTTTTTTTTTTTTAATACTCCCAAGTCCTGAAAATCAGAGTGTGGGTAACGTTTTGATCTTAACAGCAGATAGGCTGTTTTTGCCTTTACTTTGCAAAGTACCGCCTCCTCATCCCAAAATTATTGAAAAGCATCAGGTACCAAACAATGAAGTGAGGAGCTTTTGGAGAATAATGTGGGGGCTTTTCTGGATAAAATGTGAGTTGAAAAGAGAGATTTCTGATCAATAAGTCTATTTCTAAAAAAAGGATGACTTTCTATCAATACATTTTTAATAGACTTTAAAAAAAACCCACCCTGGTTCTCATAAGAGACACCCATCTCAGCATCGGAAAGCAGCTGCAATTTCCAATGGATGTTAAAAGGTACCTTTTCTGTATCTCACCTGGGTGCTGTGTAAGGTCCTGGAAACACATACAGGTGCCTCACCCTCCTCTGCCACATCCCCTCGGCAGTTTGGGAGCCCCTGCAGAGATAGACTTTGCACTGTGCATAAGGACTCAAATGCAGAAGAGCATTTAATTCAAGTGTGTGAATAATCCTATTGAAGTAATTTAAAGTAATCATATGCTTAAAGTTAAGTGCGTGCTTAGAAGCTTTGCTAGGCTGGGGCATGGCCTGCCCCCCTCCCCCAGACACCACACAAAATCAGAGCTGTGGCCAAGAGATCTGCTGCATCAAGCAGGGTTGCCTCCCATGTCTTCTGAACTTGAATTTCATCAGCTAATTTATACTGTAGCTACTGGTATTTCCTGTGACATGAAATACCCCAAAATATTGAAGATAAGCTTCTCAAGAGGTTAAAAAATATAAAATGTAAAAGACATAGTAAGTGAAAATTGCAAATATGACACAATTGCTAAAAAAGTAATTAAAGAAATTATTAATGCTAAAACCAAATATGTTTTGTGTTATACAAGCATATGCCAGGGACCTGCCTATTAACAAAACTGCAATACACAGAAATAGTGAAAATCCCTGTATATTACTAAACTGCTAGAGTGGAAAAATTAAACATGCTTTTTTTTTTTCCTGTCCACATGCAGTATAGTCAGTTTGTTCTAAAGACCATCCTTTTTTGTTCTAGTGTCCTGTATTCCTTGGGTTTGGTTTTGATTTTGATTTTTGAGAAAGTAAATGTCCTGGATACAGTTTGGCAGAGGCTGTTATCACATAGATAACATACATCACATTTAGAAGCTGATAAAATGGATTTGGATTTCCCTTGCTTTGCCGCAGTGTTGATGATGCTTCAGAAAACACAATAGAACGGGACTTGCTATCTTTTTATAATTTTTGATGTTTAAGACTGCTATCAAAACCTGGTTTTGAATGAATGTATAGATGTTAGGACCATGCATGATACTAACTCCTCCTCTCTCTTCCCTGTGCTGCAAGAGAAATAGGCTGTGTTATGCCACAGTCTATGAAGTATACTTTATATTTCTGAAATGCTATTATTTGAGTGGTTAATTCAGTTTTAACTGTCCATTCAATTTCAAAATGTGAGTGAGTTCTGTTTACCCAATTTCTTACTGGGTGGATGTTGTGGTATATGCCGAGTATATTTATGGTTTGAAAGAATGATGATTCAGCAAACTTACTGCATAATAATCCTTACTTCATTGTTATACTGTAAGTGGTTAAAGCCAAGTGTACATGAATATATAATGTGTTCCTCCAGTTTTGTAGCATAGCAATACATTATACTGGTGAGCTACTGAGACATTTATTCCAAAGGAAACGCAGAGAGTGATTTAGAAATGCCAATAACAATAATGCAATTACAGTTGCAAAACATCTTAGTTGACCAAACAAATCTTTTCTAAATGCACCTAGAATATTTCTTTAGCACATTTTATTAAGTATATATTCAGCATATTTAGTTTAGGACCCAATTAAGCACCAAAAGCATAGAGGTATAAAATACAGTGCTTGCCTTCCAGGCACTCTGGCTTAAATTCAGCAACAGTTGCATTTGGAGCAAGAATACTGCCGCAAAGATGGGAAAGACAATACAAGCACAAGAGGCCATATTGTAAACTGGCACTGGTATCGACAGTAATTATAGCAATCATTCAGATGTTCTAGCAGTAGATACAGCTGAACTTTAGACAGGTTGCAGCTCTTAATTTATTAATGCAATATTTTTTCTTTACAAATTTCTCAAGTCAATCTCTTCCTTGTACGTACACAATTAGTTGTGTTAGATTCTCTTCCACTTTGTAGGGGTGGATCCTAGCACAGTATTTACAACCATCTTTGAGACTCTGCTTTGTATATCAAGGTGTCAAGACGTCTTAGAGGCAAAGAGCAGAACACATGCAGCAAAAGTGACAGTGACATGAAGTTACATCGCTCCGAACAGTAAATCATGATTCTGAGGAAGCGGAAGACATTGACAATGAGGTCTAAACAGAAGGACATTTTGACCTACAGCGTAACACCAGATTAATGACTAGCCGATACTAACTGGCCCTATTTCCAGTGGCCGATAAAAAGCTGCTGTTGATGTTTGTCCAGCTCCTACCCTGTGCACTCTGGGTGCCAGGCAGGATGAGGCGAGGAGCAGTGCTCAGCGTGCCTGCCAGGCGGCAGTGCCTCTCACCTGGGTGGACGAGCGGCACCATCCAGCTTCCCTTCCAGCGGGGGTCCCATGTTCGCGTGCCTTGCCAGCTACCAGGCAATGCTCATATGTTCCTACCGGTACTTTCCCAGGCGTTTGCACATATGCCAGGAAATCACTTGTCTCCTCCTATAAAGAAAAGTAGCACTGCGTGTGCCTGGCTGCGTGTTTCTGTCTGGCTGCCCTCGCTCACGGTCCAGTAGAGCGACTCCTCGAGCATGGGGGTTTTCACAGCTTCATCTTCCCCTTGCATAGCTGTGGCTAGTAAAGCTATTGGTTTTCTCGTGCTGTCCTGGGTCTGGTGTAAAGCTTTATGGAAGGATTACAGAAGCAAGGTGCCTTTGTGGCAGGCAGCGCCCACGGAAATCAGTCCTTTCTGGTACTGACGTGAAGGCTATCGCTTGAGCTCACGTGCAAACACTGGGCGTGGTGTAGGTATCAGCAGTGGCTCAGCCATACAAAACAGATCCTGCGATGATATCTTGTACGAGTACCATAATTTGTCTGTGTTTTCACGATGGGCATATGGTACATCTTTCTCAGATTTTTTTTTGTTGCTGACTGATGGTTCCTGTTACAGCAGCACGTCCTTAAACTCCGGTGTATGCTTGAGGTTTAGGTTAGGCAAACAATGGAAAAATGCTAAAAGGAAAAACCTCTGAATGTTTCGTAAAGGATTTCTTGCCCTTGAAAAATTGATAGGCTGTCATTTAACCTTGTGGCACCTCTTCAAGCTGTCAATCAGATGCTGAACATTTGAGACTTGTGAAGTATGATACAGAGTAACAAAATGGTATCTGCTCATTCAGAATTCTCAGTATTGGTTTAATCTTTTGAAGTGTGTTGATAACAGATGGAATAAAAGATCACATGGCACAGCTCACATATAGGCTCAGGTTAACCCCAGTGTCCTGGTCAGTGTCCCTTTTCTTGTTTAATGCCACTGCTAATTAACTGGCACGAGTGTTTGCAGCCGTATGTGGGATGTTGCTGAAAGCCTGCTGACTGTTGACATACCTCGATGCAATCTCTACCTGTACAGCACTGCTTGGCTTAGTTTAGTTTAAACTTGTGCTGGGGACCCTTAGTGATGGGGAGGGGATGGGATTGCTGCAAATGCTTTTACACTTACCCATTTCCTGGGGGTTGCTGCGTCTGCTTGCAAGCGGGGAGGTTCAGTTGCTTCATCAGAAAGTTAGTGAGCGTCTCTGCTTTTGTCTCTATGTCTGCTTCTCCAGCAGCAGCGCAACTGGTCAGATCGAGCTGAAAAAGCTGCAGCAGCCAACATGGAGAAGCTGGTTTTCTCTTCAAGTTTGCCTCTACATTTTGCACTTCATGCAGGTGTTTATTGTGTCTGGAAAGAGGAACTGCGGCACAGGGCCCTGTTATAGAGAGGAGGACGGCACTTCATGGGAGCACAGCTGTGGGTTAAGTTCAGTAGTTTGCATAGTAAACTTTTTCCTCTAAAGTTACCTTTAGGTTCAGGGTAAAATGATATTTTTCCTTGCTAAACAAAGAAATAATTACACCTTTTACTATGCAATAGAGTGTTCTAGCTTCCTCTGTTTGTCTAAATGCTTACATTTTTATATATTTATGTCTTTATTTTGGGTCAGTGTCATGGTTTATCCCGGCTGGCAGCTAAAACAACCACACAGATGCTTGTTCACTCCCCTCCCCGCAGTGGAATGGGGGAGAGAACTGAAAATGGGAAAAAAAGTAAAACTTGTGGATTGAGATAAAAACAGTTCAATAGGACAGAAAATGAAAATGAAAATGAAAATAATAATAATAATGATAAATGTACAAAACAAGTGATGCACAGCACAATTGCTCACCACCCAAAACTGATGCTCAGCTAGTTCCTGAGCTGCCCTGCCTCCCAGCCGACCCCCAGCTGTATACGGAGCATGACATCACATGGTATGGAATATCCCTTTGGCCAGTTTGGGTCAGTTGTCCTGGCTGTGTCCCCTCCCAGCTTCTTGGGCACCCCCCACCTTCTCATTGGCAGGGCAGTATGAGAAGCTGAAAAGTCCTTGACTGCTTGGCAACAACTAAAATATTAGTGTGTTATCAACATTATTCTTATCCTAAATCCAAAACACAGCACTATACCCACTGCTAGGAAGAAAATTAATTCTATACCTGCCGAAACCAGGGCAGTCAGTAAGTGCCAAGTCCATTTACTATTCTGTGTATCCAAGAATATCAGCAGCATCCTGTAGATACGTCCCATATCTCTTCTGCTTATGCTATTTCCATGGCATATTTGGTGATGTGACCCTATCAAAAATGCTGTGTACAATTCAGGTTGTCTGTATGCACAAATGATAAATTCAGTTAGAATGGGTACTGAGAAGATCAGAGGAATGGAGATCCTGTCTTGTGAGAGGAGACTTAAAGAGCTTGGCTTGGGTAGCCTAGCAAAACAAAGGCAGAGAGAGGATTTGATTACTTACCGTAAATATTTCAGAGGGATAAACACCAGCAAGGGAAAGGACTGCTCAAGCTACAAGCGACAATGCTGCCACAAGAATAAATGGGTATAAAGTAGCCACAGGTAAAGGTGGGCTGAAAATTAGAGGAAGTTCAGACCACGAACAGGGTGAGGTTCTGGAAGAGCCTGCTGCTGCTGAGGGGGAGATCCCTTACAGGGGGTGGTGATTGCTTGGTCAGAGGGACTGCAACACATCATAGCCTGTGACACCAGGGGCCTGGATTTGATGACTGAGAAGATCATTTCCATTCCTGAGTCCCTGTAGCCCTATTTAGTGCAAGGTTTGTCTTGTACAGATATGCTGGCAGGGCTCCTTTCCCCTTCTTCCATCTGAGAGGGGTAGATACCAGGCTGTGACTTGCTTTTCTCTCTGAGCATCATGCTGCTGAGATCAGAATCAGGACTTAGAAGAAGATACAAGAATAAGTAATCCTGTGATCTTTTAGATGATGTTTTATTTTTATCTCTATTTCCTTCCTCACTTGTGTATGATGCAGGAAGATTTTGCTCCTTTGTACACCAATGTTATTTTTCTGTCAGCTTTTTGGCATGCAAAATTAGGAAGGATATTGTCCTAGCTTTAAACTAGAGACCCAGGGACTGGGAAATACTCCTGCTCTCTATGTGTAGCAGTACAAGGCTATTCTTCAACCTGAAGGGGCTATAGAAGGCAACACATTATGTTGGCAATTGTTGCAGTGAACGCTGCATCGTCTGGCAAGAGGCTCAGCTTGATGTGGACAAAAAGTGAATTTCTCCTTTGTGCCTACATCCTTAGCTCCCTTGTGATGAAAATAGAACCTGCTTTAATCTTCCCGGGGCTGACGGAAAGATATCTTGCAGACTGCAAGTCAGCAGTTGCCCACACAATTGTTTGGCAAAATCTATTTTTAAAAGTCCATAAATTCCCCAACTAGACAAACAAGGATCTAACAAAAAAATATCGTCACTAATGTACTATCCTTTTAAAGAAAGACAATACTCTCCCCTCTCCTTCTTCTCTCTTGGGGAAAACCTGCATATTTTAAAATATGAATGCAAAGTGCCTCTGAAAAGTCGTGGCAGGCCAGATGCTGCCCTGCCACTCTTGCTTCTGTTGCGCTTTGCAGACCCTGTGGATGGCCAGGGGGTTGAGATGCTCCCTCCCGCCGGGAAGGGTGCAGGAGCAGGGCGGCGGGGGACTGCCAGCACTGAGGTCCCTGCAGCGACACCTTGGCAGATCGCATGCGAGCGACCTTCTTGGGCACGCGTCAGCAGGGCTGGAAATACAAACTAGGAAATCAGGTTAAGCCTCTTCTCGGTTGTCGTTCCCCTGCGCATACCCTTCCTTCCTGCTCACTGGAGTGCACTAGCTGGGCAGCTTTTGCTGACTATGGAGTCTGCATCGTAATTTTTTTCCACTTATTAAAGTTACAGACTCAGAATGAGTTAAAATTGCCTGTCCCTACCACTGTTCAGAAAACCTGGAAGATGTGAGAACACATTGTGTACATGAGTCACCTACACTAAGTACCCTTTGAAAATATAGCCCTGGGCTTTGATGTGCAGGCTTGTATTATTTTTCCTATATTTTAAATCATTCATAAGTGGTTTTCAGGCTGACCTGCTGGTCTTTTATGCAGAAAATTGTACAGATTACCTGAAGTGAATCTGTAGTGCAGAAGTTTATTTAACTCCCTGGCTTTACACGTAAGAATTTCATATATGAAAGGGTTACTCGTGCATGAATGAGCTTGCACTCCAAACATAAATTGTTTATGTAAATACCCAAATCTTACTGTAAATCTTCAGTGAGGAAGCCTCCTTTTTGAATTAATACCTCCGCCCACAAAAAAAAAAAATCCCTAAAACCAACAACCCAAAATGAGAAGTAATTATGATAGAATTATGGTTTTCAACATGTATTATTATATGTGCCTACATTTAGATTCCCAAAGGGACCAATTTACTAATATTAAGTATTCTTGCAATAAATGGGATGTGGTAAAGAGAGAGCTGCATATCTTCTTCTTTAAAAAAAAAAAAAATCAAAACAAAACCCAACTTGAGAGTTGAATTTCAGATGAATAATAGTAGCACCGGAGTTCCAAATGAGTGGGACTTTTTCCTAAACCTCTTATTAATTAGGAATTATCATAAGGCAAAATATCTGCATTAATTTGCCAAAGGAAGAATAAAGAGTGGTGTATTGCAGTACTCACAAACTTATTCTGGTGGTGCTGCAATGCACAAAACTTCTAATAAATTGGGAAAAATTATGAATTTGACAACAGGCAATTAATGCTAATCTTTCCCTTTGCAGGGGTACATTTTATGCTGGTGTTGTAAGAGCAGAATTATTAGCTCTTCTACTTTGCTTTCAGACATACTGCATTCAGCATTCTGCAGTATGTTGTAGTAGTCTGTAAAATGCCTTCTCAAAACAACGTTTGTGGCTTACAGATGGCAAGAAGCTGAATTTGGGGATGATCCTGTAGGCAGCAGACAGGGTAAGACTGCTTGGCTACTTCTGCCGTCCCCTTTGTAAACTCCTTGACTTCAGCAATGAGAAGATGCTTTCAGAATTGGTTGCATTGTATTCTTGAGCAGCTCATTGTTGTGAGCCTGAAATTTGGATGGATGTGATTAATTTACTGAGGAAAAGAGCTAAACACTTACTGAAGCAAATGGCAGTTTTTATAAAGCTAATTATTCAATTTTTTTTCTTCATATATAATTAAAATCATGTTAAACTATTGCAGGGTAAAAAAAAAAAAAAAAGCCCTGTAATTTCTTGTGGCTATAATGGTGTCTGGTTAGCAAACTCTTGTTCTTCTGAATACCCAGTGCCTGTAATAGAGCATGGGACACATTCAGCATCTGTGAAAGTCTCTTGGTGCAGAGCTGACACATATCATAAAAATAAATAGCTTAATGTGTCTATATGCATTGTGAGTGAGTATTTCATTTTTTAAGTCCCTGTTCTTATTTTTAATTTCTGAGCTTTTCATATTGGAATAGTCCCAGGCACATGGGACACTATAATAATATTTAGGCATTGAATATTTGTAACTTTGGTTTAATTTCTATTGCCAGTTCATTTCAGTTGCAGAAGAAAAGATATGCATACATAAGTATCAGATTTTCCTTCCTTCCTTCCTTCCTTCCTTCCTTCCTTCCTTCCTTCCTTCCTTCCTTCCTTCCTTCCTTCCTTCCCTTCCTTTCCTTTCCTTCTCCCTCTTTCTCTCTTTCTCGCCTGTCTCTCCACCTCCCATTCTCTCTCTCTCTCTCTCTTTTCCTTGGGTTTGAAGTGTTTGAGGTACAAAGTATTTAGTAAACAAATACTTACAACCAAGTGACCTTTTTTCCTTTGTGTATATGTAGATACAAGGCATAAAGATACATAACTCTGTGTGAGTTAACACATCGGTGCTGAGTGACAAAACCCAGTGCTCCCTGACCTGTGAGACACAGGATTACCAGAAGAGAAGAGCCACATTGTTGGGAGCAGAGGTTAAGGAGCTGGTGTAGCGTTATTATCATGCTCTATCTAGAAATTCATTTCAAAACTAATTATAGTGCTTGCTTCTACTATTCCTTTTCTTACTTGTGAATCTAGCTGCATCTCTTGTGTGTGTTTATGGATATGTATAAATTTATATATGCATTTTTCCTTCTCCTGTCCCACCAAAAGCCAAGTCCCTCTGCACTAGGTGGAGGTGTCAATATGCCAAAGGCCAATACTTGTGTATTATTTTAATCTCTCACTTCAGTAGCAGAAACAATAGCTATTCATATTTGTTTGTGTACTTTTATAGGCCATAGTAAAGCCATTGCTTGTGTTGTCTTGTAATGATTAAAGTATTGCTCTGCTCCCATCACCAGTGGGCAGTGGGTCATCCAGTGGACACAGCAAATCGTGCTCCTGGTCTAGCCCAAAGAACTGAGCTGGGCCTGGGGGATCTTAGTGTGGACAGTGAGAAGAGGAAATTGCCTGTAGCTGGCTGGAGAGAGGAAAAAAGTCTAGATGAGATTTCAGAGGATGTTGCTTGGTTTCTGGAGTGCTTGCAGGTTTCTCAGTATGTACAAGTTCTTGTGTGCCTACACGTGCACACCAATTCCCCATGGCATGTGTAGGTAATTTCCGCTGTGTTCAACACACTGGGGTATATCCACAGGTCTCAGCCTGTTGGATTTTGATGTGCAGAGTCCAGTGGCAAACTCCATAGAGGATCGTGCCGGTTTCTACTGGGCACTGGGAGGCCAGAAGCGGTCCTTAGAAAGGAACCTTCTGTAAGCCCAAGTAGTCCCTTAAACCACGAGCCTCTTGGAGGAATATTCTGGGCATAAGCTTTTCAGTGAGGGAATAGGAAAATTTTAAAGGTGTAAGAGGCAGACACAGCCCATTAGGTCTCCCTAGATGAGTAGCTCTTCTCGCAGCACGCTGAAGTAACTGAGGGGAGGAGAGTGGAGGATCTCTGTAGCAAATCAGAGAGTTTCTCTGCCAGCAGCTAAATCCCATATGGGAGCATCAGCTGCACTTCCAGACAGGAGTGGAGTCCTGTGGCTGCTGGAGAGATAGTGTTAGTTCCAGCCTTAAGATTGCTGAAACTCCCCGCAGGGCTTTCCAACCAAGAATAAATCTGTTATTCCCTGACACAAACTGCTGAAGCTGGGTCTTCCCCATCTGCACAGTGCCCCTTTTTCCCCTGAACAGAAATAAGGCATCTCTTGCCTTCCAGAGCTCCTATGGTTCAAGCAGGAACTGTATTTTCCACTGGGTTAGGTTCTGTGCGCTTGCATATTCTTTTGCTGTATTTGGCTGTGCAGAACTGCTCAGGAGATGGGGGATATTCCTTCCACCTGGACTTTCATTCATATAGCAGGGATCCAGGACTGCTTGTTGAGTTTTCACCCGCAATGTACTTCGCATTTGTTAGCACTCTATCATTTGTGCTGCATCTTAAAATCACTGCAGTGCTCGCTGTGAAGGTGCCCCATAGACGTTGATACTGCAATTTTTAAGGAGCAAAGATCATTACATTTTTAAATGTTCATATTAGGATTCTGATTTAAAGCCAGAAGAAAAACCTAAAAAGAATCTAAGTCAAAGCAGGAATAGTTCCATGCTAGAATAGCTGCAAATGGTAAAATCATACACTTAGTTACGTTTGATTGAGAGAGTTTATTGCTCATGTGAGCAAAATGTCTAGCCCCAGGCCTGTGCGGGTAGTTAGCTGTGCAAGCATACCTCCTGCAGCCATGCCAGAATACCCAAACCCCTTGATACCACAGCGTTCGCTGTCCTGAATAGGAATTGGGAGGTCATACCAGATTGCGTTGCAGTGCAGTGAAGTGGACGAGAAAGAGGCCACCCACCTCATTTGCACTTGTGCCTTACAGTAATTGGTGCTTGAATGTCAGTGGGTGGTGATAAAAGGCTAATTTACTAACCCCCAGTGCTGTGCGCACCCCCTTTCTGCACATGTGGTGGAGATCATAAAGTCTGCAAGATCGTCCACTGTACTGAGGCCTCCATGGTTTTTTTACATCTTTTTTTTTTTTTTTTTATTTAATCTTGTATGCTCCAGTTGAGCTACATTAATGGATTAGAATACAGCGTGATCTTAGGAGAATTCCACTACAATAGATAGATAGTTGGATGGACGGACAGACAGATGCAAGTTTAAAGCACAAGAGGATTTGCATATTTAGTTCTGCTTTACAGCCTCCTTTAGAGAGTGGGATTAATGATCTGCTAAATTATCACAGTTGAGAGTCTTCAGCATTAGTCTGAATGCGTATCCTGCTAGAGCTAGTTTTACAACTTTTCCAAAGACATTTACAAATCTTACTAGGGGCGAGGCAGGGAGGGGTGGGGGTGGGGATCGGGATATCTGGTTCTTGATAAAGCAGCTGGGCAGTAAAGGAAAAAGGAGAAAAATCAGAAAATCATCCCTTTTCTGGCAGGTCTAAGAGCCTTTCCATCACCCACTGCATGCATTTACAGTGAGAGAAGAGTGTTCTCCAAGGACTGTTTGCTTTTTGAGTACCCGAGATGCTATGTTAAGCATTTACTGCAAGTTGGCTTAGAGAAATGTCTTCCAAAAACATTTATTTGCAAAGGAAAAAAAAAAGCTCGTGAAAGCAAGTGAACTTAAGATGCCTTTTGGTCCCTGATTTTAAAGATTTTAAAGCTGCTTGAGCAAGGTGTGCTGCAGAAGATCTGGGGCAAATGCCACTGCTGACTGAGCCAGCACCAGCCTCATAAACTTCCCTTTGATCTAGCCATTAAAGGAAAGAACATTACTTGGCATATTTCTTGGTTACACATATTGCATTCTTTGGTGCCATTAAATAATAATGAATAATAAATGGCATAGTTTGGAACAAAATTCTGCACAGCTCAGTAAGAGAAGAGGGCTAACATACCTTCCGCCTCTCATGGAGGGAGATGTGAGTGCATCCCAGAGTCTAGGGTTAGAGGTCTTAAAAAAGCAGGGAGCTGTTTCCAGCCATTTCACTGTTGTGTAACACTGGTTTTGACATGTGTCAGTAGAAGAGAAAACATGCTCAGGCTGCAGTTAGGTAGGAAAAAAGGGTGCTGGCTCCCGAGAAGACACCAAATAGTCCCCCCATAGTATCTGGATTATATCCTAGAGGTGATTCTTCACAAGACCAATGCAGAAACTGGGGCCACCTAATTTTAGGGAACAAATTTATGCTCCTAGACTTACCTCACTTAATTTAAGGACTTAAGAACATGGTTGTTTTCGGCTCCCTGTGCAGTGAAAAGAACGAGACAGGTATGTCCATAAAGTGAATCAGGTTTTAACTGACCGAGGAGGTGCCTGTTTACGTCCACTGACTGTAGGCAACCCAGCCTCTGCACACAAGTCTTAATGTGAGTGCCCCTTCCCTCTCTTCTTTCAGTGAAATACGCAAGAGAGCAGGTATTAACCTAATACCCAAGAGACTTGCAAGTGCCAGGGAAGGAATGCCTTTCTATTGTGCAGTTTTTCTCTCTTTGCTGAGTGAGTGAAAGACAGATCATCATTCTTGGCAAGCCGAGTCCTGATCCAGCCGCCCCTTTCCGTTGTCTTCAGGACAAGGTCTGGGTGAGCAGCCCCTGCAGCCGGCCCGAGCTGACTGCTGGCAGACAGGTACCAAACACTTGCCCTTTTCTCCCTTTCGTTTTGAATGCCCTGGCTTCACCAAGCTTCTTTGACACCATCCTTTTTGGCTTAATGGGGGGCTAATATGGGGATACGGCAGTTTAATGTTACAGATATTAAGGTTCGCTGGACACTTAGCAGTAAGATTCAAAATCCAAATCTCCTCCTTAGGGGGCAAAAATTTCTGTTCTAGGAGGTACAGATGGAGTGTGCTGCAGTTTATAATGACAGAGATAATTCAGGAAAATAAAGCAAAATAAATTTTGTCACTATTTTTCCATTTTCTTTTAACTTCTCTCTAATGCTATGTTTCCCTTTCACAGTTTTTGCTTTTCTCACTCTTTTTCCTTTTTGTCCCTCGAATTCCCTTCCCTCACACAGCAGTCCCATTCTACATTTACTTTTCCTCCCCTTGCTCTCTCCCCAAGCTGATACTCTGCACTAGCCTTGCACAACTCTTCCCATTTCTTGGCGGTCCAGCTATCCTCCTTGCCTTCTCTGGAGAGCTGCTCCGCACCACGCAGCCAGTCTGGCAGCTGCCAGAGCTTTGCCGTATTCCTGAGGTGCACCCTAGTAGAGCCCGAGAGCGGAGCCATAGGACATAAGCAGTCTTGTACCGCTGGAGCTCTGGCAGGATGACATGATACTTGTCAAGAAGGATGTCTTCACATCTCTTGTAGCTCTGCAACAAACTTCCCTTCACCTCTTGTTTAAACAGAGTATTTGTACCGTTTCCCCATTTTGCTTAGCACCAGCTCGTAGCCTGCTGCTGGATTGAGTTTGGCGTTATTAATTACTTGCATTTATTTAGCAACCTGGAACATCACGGCACCATTGTGCAGGGAACTTTACACCCACAAACTAAAAAAGTAGCTCCCTCACCAGAAAAAAAAAAAAGCGTATAAACCAGCAGCCAGCTGTATGGGGAAATCACATTAACTCCCCCTGACCCGGCCTGGCCTCTAAGCGGTGGGTACGAGTTATAGTTCATAGAGTACAGAGGAGGTTGTTCCATGTCCCTGGGCTGGCCACAGGCACCTTGTGAGTGGGTTCAGAACAGCCTAGGGATCTGTAGCTGGAGCTCTCGGGTTTTCTTAGATTTTCATTGTTTTTGGTGTCTCTCAAGGCCTGCATCAGCCAGTTCTGTCCCTTTTGTTTTAGCTCCATTTCTCACACCAATTTCTGTGTTTGTAATATTTCCTTTCCTTCTTTTGACCACTGCAGTTGGCCCCTTTTTGCCCTTCCTGCCACAGATCCTCCCAGCCTTGCCGCCTTTCCTCGTGGCACCCTCTCCCCTGCTCCCTGGGGTGTCACCCCTCTGTCCCGCCAGCTGGCCAGGGCCATCGTCCTGTCTTGCCTGTGGCCCGGAGTAGCTCACGCCTCCCTCCAGCGCTGGAGGCAGGGGAGAGGCAGGAAGCACTGGTCAAAAAAGGAAAAGTCACCCTGCGTGCCCTCTGCCAGAAGTGCTTCCCTCCCCTGGTGCCTGCTCATAAAAATGGAGGGAGGGTGTCCACGGGGTGCCCCCAGCAGTCAGACCTCCCCTCTGCAGAGGATGGGCCGTGGGGTGCTTGGGGGGGCAGGAGGTTTTCCACCGCAGGTGCAGGGAAGCAGCCCGTAATGCAAGCGCACCTTGGGCTGGTGTAAAGCTATCTAAGCCAAAGTTCAGGTGAAGGGCAGCCATGTAGCCAGAAAGTCATGTGGTTCTCATGTTGGTTAGTATGTCACTTTGAACAGCTCTTATCTGATACTATTATGACTAACCCGGTGCTGACAGCATGGAACAGATTACAGGAGCCATGTGATGATTATTTAAGGCATCGCTGAGTATAACACGCGGCTAATATTA
The DNA here is from genome assembly GCF_011004875.1 of Balearica regulorum gibbericeps. Classification (NCBI taxonomy): domain Eukaryota; kingdom Metazoa; phylum Chordata; class Aves; order Gruiformes; family Gruidae; genus Balearica; species Balearica regulorum. The sequence continues at coordinate 62,721,089 of NC_046187.1, forward strand.
ACCCATTCTTTCCAGGGCAGCTCTGTCTCTCTGTGAGCGACATCCACAGCAGGCGCCTGCCCTACCCTGCCTGGGAGCATTTGTCACCGAGTTTACCTTGGGTGCCATATTTCAGTCAAAACTGGTTTTTAATCATTCTTCTGTTTTAATGTGGCCTTACAGTTCAGAGCAATTTTACAGACTATGATTGCTTTTTTTAGTTTGATTTTTTTCTCCCTTTTTTTTTTTAAAAAAAAAAGGATCAGTTGTGACAGGTGCCCGTATTTTGTATTTCTTGTGGCAGCACGTGCCAATAAAATTCAGAAGCCTTTTTGTTTTGTTATGGTTGATCTTTAAAGTTATTGAGAACAGCGCTGAAGTCATAGCTGGCAAAATAGACCTCACTGTTCTACATAAATGTCAGCAGCGCCAAGGCGATACTTTCCGAGAGGTAACGATTCGCGTGTCGATAGGAAAGGCAGGGCAAGCACACATATTGTACCCTTTAAACAGGCTGACATCTGCATGGGGCATTTCGAAAACAATGCCAAAAATGCGGCGTTATATAAAGCGTGACAGTGGCCCTGACTGTTAAACCACTTTGACAGATGTGTTAAATGCCGTGTGTGAGGATACTGGGCAAAAAAACTTGGGCTCCCAGTGAAGCACAGCATGCTGGCCCCAGGGCTGCGGCCTCAGGCAGGCTGAGGGGGCCAGGGCCGTGGCATCTCTCCCTCACGAGATAACGTCAAAGGTGCGAAGAATTTAAATTCCATGCCTGGAAATTCTGGTCATGGGAGTAGTGTTACTCATGTGGTAACCCAGAGGGTAACATTACACCAGCGATCACTGGAGCGAAAGGCAAAACACTGGTGGGATGGGGTCCATGGCTTGTCTCTCCTCAGTGGCTGCCTGCTGCCCACCCTGTGCCTGCCCCCCTGCCCCCCACCCCCACCCCTGGCAGTGTCCATGGACAGGGAGCAGGGCGACAGAAAGTTTAGGTATTGGGATTGGCTTCCCTTTGCATGACAGGAGATGCGGGAGTGTGAAGTCAGCATTATCGGGGGTGTGAAAGCCCTTCCCTGGACCATGAAGCCAGAGGAGGATGGGCTGCTGGCTTGGTCGAAAGATGATGCATGAAGGAGAATTCGTGCCACTCTCCTGGCCCTATATTCGCAGCAATATTCTTCTTCCTCTCATGTCTGCAAAACTTCAGCCTCAAAAAAAAAAAAAAAGATGAGGGAGATGATTGAGAAAGGAAGGCTGAAGCAGGAACACACAGCTGGTACCAACCCTTCCCTCCATTTTAAACTCTGGACCAAACCCACCTGCGGTCACGAGGATTAAGGACTACAAAACATGGTTTAGATTAATTACAAGTGAGACTTGAAAGGCCCAGAAGCTTTTGGAAAGGGCCTCAAAAATCCCTCAGATGAGGCCCTGGGCACTCTTTGTTTAAATTAAAAAAAAAAAAAAGAGAAACAAAAGAGAAAAAAAAACCCCTTCGTTCTACTGACAGCACATGCACAAGTAAGGATCTTGGCAAAGAGCATCCTTGTGGGATTTGCATCGCTTCTGGTGGGGGGACCTGCAGGAGCTCAAAGATGTCAGTACTCATGTGGGGCTTTGCTTCCTCCTCCAAGGGGCAGGGCCACCAGGGTAGGAAACGAGAGAACAACTGGTTGAACTGTGTAATAGTAATAGTAGTAGTAACAGCAATAGTACTGATTCCCTGTGAGCTTTGGTCGGTACTTGAGCCCAGCTCTCAGTGCGCTCAGGCATTCTGGTCAGTTCACCCAGCTCCATCTGTAAAACATGACTGATAAATTGCCAATGCACAGATTTGTGATGAGCTCAGATCATTAATATTTTGCATTGCTTGGAGATCCTTGATTAGAAAGTGCACAGAAGGCTAAACCATTACTTTCATTAAGGCGAAACCATTACTTTTCTTGAGCTGAATTACTCACGTTCGGAAAAACCTATTTTCTGCAGAGACTCTATGAAATGTTTGTCCTAATGCTCATTTATCGTGAGTGGCACTGATGGAACGGGTGCTGGTGTGAAGCAGATGTATCTGTGTAATAGTTTACTTTGATGGCTCCTTTAAGAGGCTTCATAATCTTTATATTTTACCATTGGGTTTGGAATTTTATGCTCTTTAACAGGTGTATTACCTTGATCAGATGTTTTCATTTTAAACTATTGACTTACGAGCACATGGCCTGCAGGGATTGATGTGCAGCAAATTGATTCTTTTTAAAAGATTTATTCTTATATTCTGTTTTTATTTAGTGTAGGAGTTCACTAGAAAACATAAATGATTGATAATGACAGTTCACAAGTAAAAATGAAAGTGTGCCGCAGTTAAAACCTTTGTTTCTCTTAGTTTAAAAGCACATCTGTAAGAAATTGGTAAGGACAGGAATACACATTGAAAAATGCAGTCTAAAATCAGACAGAGTTTAGTTTTCTGAGTTAACATTTAACAAAACCAGCTTTTTAAACATTTCTTCTCCACTCACAGCCACTATTGTTTTTGTGCTCTTTTATCGTTCAAAGAGTTCAAGCTATTTGAAAAGGATGTGTACAAAAGATTACCTTAAAATGACTCATTGTAAAAGCTCCTTACCTGATGAATTTGTCCTATCGGAACCAACATCCATTTTAACAGAATCCACCAAAAAAGCTCAATCTGTTCAGCCTGTGACATGGAATGCAGCAGCAGAGTCCTGCCATGAAAATAGCTTGTGTAATCAGTGGAATATAAATGGCAACAGCATCTTGTACTCCCTTTTATGATGGTGGAAAGAGAAGGAATTCAGTGGGCAGCCATATGACCAGGTCCTGCATGACTGAGAAGCTCACATTTTTGCATTGCACGGTGGGACAGGACCTCATGTGTCCAGGAGGAGGTAAATTGTTCCCGTGCCTTGTGACCAGAATCTGTGTCTGGAGGAAGAAGCAGAATGAAGGACCATTATTTTAGCAAAAGCATTAGAAATCTGCGCAACTGCTGGAAGCGTTAATTAACAAAATATTTTCTCATAATGGCTAGCATCCTTCTCAAAATAAGAGTGGGGAAGCTGCTTGAAATAAAAAACTGCATATATGTCTAGGCAGCTTATAGTTTTAAAGCACTACCTATGCCAACAGAAGAGGCAAGGACATGGCAATTACTGAAGGTTTAATACAAGGATAAATTTAAAGCAACATTATTCTATGTGTGAGCCTCCTAGATGACTGCATGATTTGTGTTGGTGCCAATGTGGGTGGCGTACGTTAGACTCTGGTTGGAGTCCAGTCTGTGTTCCTGCATGAAGCGAGTGTGATGGGGTCAGGTCAGTCCTCTCTGAATGATAATCCACATCATAAAGCTACTGTAAATGATTCATCATGGTTTAGTATTATTTTCAGCCAGCGCCCAGGAGAGGCCAGGACTGAGCTAGCATTAGGAATGAATTGTCCATGCTTCCCACTCTTATATAACTGCAGGTTCAGGTCACAGAGAAGTACGGCAAGAAAATGAACACAGCCTCCTTCCGCAGTGTGATTTACTTGTCTTCCTTAAGCAAAGGTTGTGAACCAGGGTGGAGGGATTGGACATGGGCTACAAATGTATTTGGTTTTCAGAAAGTGTCTCAGAGCTTCCTAGAGAAACTGAGATGCCATTCTGCAAGTTGCCAGAACTTTTAAGAAAGGTGCTGAATATCCTCTACTTCCACAGTGACCAGGGACATTTCCCTCATTTTTGTAAGTAGTTGGCATGTTGAGTTTGCACCTTTAATTTCTAAATGAATAGAATGTGCAGAATAGAATTAAAACCGACAATTCAGTTAGGGATAAGCTATTGCTGCAGTTGGTGGCCATTGTGATTTTTTTCCAGGCTTACTGCTTGGTTCTTCTTTGAACCCTTACTAAGGCACCTTGGCAACATTAATTTCATGAAATTGTTGTTTGAGGTCTGACCAAAGTGCCATTTTCTTCTGTTGTCATCCTCACAAGGATCTGAATGAGTTACTGATGTAGACACCTAGGTAGTTTTTTAAGTGACTGTAAAAGGCTACAGAAAGGCAGACTGGGATGCAGGACTTCAGAAAGGGACAGACAAGAAGGACAGAGAGAAAATTCACAAAAGGAAGAAACTGTATATCCTAATTGTCTAAACTTCATTTAGTAGCAGCTACGTTAGGCTGGACTTATGGTTGTATGATTGCTCCATTTCATTGAGTAAAAACCATGAATATTGTGGAGTTTTACTTAAATAACAGGGAAAAAAATAAAGCAGAGCTCTGTGTGCTTCAGACTTGGCTAGTGAGTCCAGCCAAGAACAGATGGAAACTCTGCCAAGTCCTTTTTCATTGAAGAGTTTTCTTGAAGCTTTAAGAGGGAACGATCAGAGCACTGCGGACAAAATTGCTGATTCCTGCTCAGGGGACTACTCTCTTCCCTGTACTTTGGACCATCCTGCAAACGTGGGCTGGGTGTCTGGCAAACCTAGGCTGAGTTCAGTGGCTGTGTTTGTGCTGCCCAGGCACAAGGACCATTTGACTTGGGACTGAGATTAAGCAAAATCTGCTGGATTTTGTTCATGTATTTTTAGGAGTTTTGAAACCTTGATGCACTGTGTTGCTGTAAATGGATGGTTTCAGCCTGTCCCTGGGTGGTAGGAGATCCCATGTGGAAGGCTCGGTGGTGTTCATGTTACCATCTTGGTGATGGAGCTTATGCTGTCAGCTATAATGTCGTACTAGTGCAGGCCCCACACTTGGGCTCTTCTTGCCTGGTAGAAATGTCAGTATCTTTTTTTTCCTAGTTCTTCAGCATTTGCATTGTCCTTCCAAGTACAAATGTTCTCCCTTACTTACAGACTTTTCTCTCCTTTAGGACTGTACAATCCCATTATTTCAGAGGGGACTGTGTCCTAAAAGAGTAGAAAAAATGTTTGTTTCTGGTTTGGGTCTCTTTTTGCTCTTATATATAAAGAAATGCCATGAAAAACCCATGGAGATGGAGTTCATTATGTTAATCCCATCTCTAAAAACGCTGCCGTGCTGCGGGCCTTTGTTGTCAATAAAATGTCAAGCAATGGCATGTACAGCATGTTGTGCAGACTTCAAAATGCCGCAGCTGTAGGACTGTGCTGTGTTTTCTACACAAGAGCTGAGAAATACGGGAGGGATTAATATCGGGTGCAAGCCCGAGTGTTAATACCGAAAACCAAAGCAAAAAAACCCACCCTGACAAAGAGTTTTCTTTAGCATACTTGTAAAAATTGGTTGTCATTCTTCATACTTTGAAAGACATCTGTTCACATTTCATAGTTTACCCTTAGTTTACCCAGGAAAGCTGGTATACTAGTTTGCTTTCTCAAAGGGGCAATATCTTTTCAAGCATTAACGCCAGTATACAGCCTAGTAGTTTCAAAGAAGGGCAAAATATAAAAAATTGGGACCTTTTGGTGCTGTAACATAGTTATAGCCATTAATTTATCATGCTTGTGATAATATGGGGCCAGGTAAAATACTAGAAAGCAAATTGCCCTTTTAATACCAAGAAAAAGGATTTTTCTTCAGCACTGACCTATTTTATGAAATTGTGGATTTTGTGTTGTAAAGGGCCTGATGCTTGTTCAGCACAACTGTAACCAGTTGGGAAGGCTCCTCTCCTGGTGTGGGCATGCCTGGCTCCAGGAGGGTGAGCCGAATACATGAATAATATGACCCTCACCAGCAGAAAACAGTGAGGAAAATACTGCTTTCCTGGAGATGTGTTTTTATAGGTGTAGTGCAGTGCATAAAAGACAGCGCCATTTTTCACGTTTTTCATTCCTCTAAGCTCTAAACCAGGAAACTTTGCCAGAGTCTGGGCATGGGGTAAGGAGGGTAATGACTATGAGCAGGTAAACTACTCCCACCCTAACTCTCACATAAGTATCACACCTTGTTTCTCAGACGTAGTCTTCTGAAAAATTTCATCTTTTATTGGAGGATTATCACTATCTCTTCTTTTCACACAGCACTGACACACTGCTAGCCACTGGTGTGCATTAATACCAGGTCTACATAATGGACACAGTTTTTACTGATTTTTCAAGAAAAGCTAAATACATTGGAATAAGGACTGGCCATACTATGCTAGTAAAACTTTTAAGACCAGTGATTTAGTTTAGGACATAAGAGGGATGAGGGTTGTCATGTGGAAGTAGGAGGGATGAGGGATGATGGTTGTCATTTCAGGTCATGTAGGAAGCTCAAGCCTAATCCATGACCATAGCATTTTCATCTCCATGCTGCTTTCACACTGATTTCAGTGACCGGATGGCAGAAGGAAGAGACATATTACTATTATTATTTGATATGTGTGAGCCCCTGTGGCCTTCCCACTGTACATGCCTGGATCGAGCTTTGCCTTCTGCATGGGAGGCCAGGCACTCTACTGTGCAACTCCATCCACCTCTCCCCAGAGCAGCTTTGTTAGGTTTCATATAATTACGGTTGATGTCTCTCAAAAAATATTGCATGTTATGTTTTATGTTCCTTTTGACACCTTGTGATAGGGTTTCTTTCAGCAAATCACCATGTGCAAAATGTGGAAAGATTGCAGCTGTAAAATTAATTTCATTTGTATTTAGCCAGGTGTGGGTATTAAGAGACAACCAAAATCTAGCATCATAAATCCTCTTTCAGGGGCGGGGGGGAGGGGAATTTAGTATCCACAGTTTGGGTCTCTCTTGTCTTCCAGTCTCCTTTTTGTCGTCTCATTGAACATGCTGGTGCTGTCAGGTTCCTTACCGCCATCCTCATTTTGTCTGCTGCTGGTTTGTGTGCTGATTCCGTAACTACAATAGCATACCCACCATCCCTTCCTTTCCCTTCCCTTCTCTTCCCTTCATTCTCCCCTTCCATCTTCTCTTTCTCCAATATGGGGGCAGACAACCTGAACAATACTTTCATCAGCACATAACAAGGTTACACTTGCAACCAGCTCTGCATCTAGTGGTTCAGTGACAAACTCTTTTATCAAACCTCATTTTTTTCAGTGTGGGGGCATCTCTTTTTATGTGTAATATCAACAGAGATACTCTCATTGTGTATGGTTTTGGGGTGTTACAGGTAACTCCAAAACAACCTGTACCACCAGAAAAGTAATGTTCTACTCAGAGGAGGATCTGGGTTTAGCATGGGGTGCCAGGGCTGTTGTCAGGGCTGCGGTGGGTGGTGTGGTCTACTGGGCTAAGTTCGGCAGCAGCACAGGACTTTATAAGAGTAGGTATGAGGATGAAGAGGTGCTACTTTTGCACAGGCCCTTGTGACTCTACTGACATTTCTACTTGGAAGAATCCCCTTTTTAAGGGTGAGAAATAGTTTAGTTTGTCTGCTTGGCCCTCTGTGATATGTTCCTACCTCACACTAATGCCAGTCATATCAGATCATTCTAATTATAAATGTGACAGCTCTGAGAATTTGGATTTTAAAATCCTGGTTTTTTTCACGTGATGTGTTGCAACTCCAAATCAGAAAACGTTACTGGTAGACTTAGCCAGGTTAGAAGGCAGTGCTTTAGCCACAAAAGCACCTAGTCCGCACTTGGATTTGAGCCAAGGAGTACATCTGCTATATATCTCAGAGAGAAAAACGAAAGTATCCTATACCGTGAGATTGGGATCAGCAGGATCCCCTGTTTCCAACCATGCACACTTGCTCTAAGTCATGAAATTAATTAATGGAGAAAATTTCTTGTAAAATAGAGCAGCAGTTCTGATTTACATGACTTCTGTGCATTTGCAAGTATTTTTTCCCCCTATGGCTAGAGCTGTATTAACAGGTTCTGTTCCAATAAACGAAGTTACACGCATGTAGTAGGCTGAGATCTCAGACATCCAGTCTCTGCCACAACTTTGGCATTCCCTCCCGTTTATTTATTTGCACCGATCAAATGCCCTCCTCTCTGTTCCGACTCTCTTCCCCCCCCAGCTTAGCTACGAAGCAACCTCTTTGGTCGCTGCAGTGAATCAGCACTTCCTCCAGGCTCGTCCCTCCCGTGCGCTGCCTCCAAGCACGATGCCAGTGCAGCGCACAGACCCCTCTTGGTCTCGTTCGCCGTGCGAGGAGCAGGGCTCGGCCCTTAAGGCAGACGTTTTCTTGCAGTTTTGCAAAACAGCAAATAGTAGATCAAAAAGTCACACCGGTTTTTACTTTTTAGGAGCAGAAGATTTTTGCAGACGGTGATCCAGGGGATATTTGCAGCCTCATTTAAAGCACTGTGTGGGCATTCAGATAGTTAGTAATAAGTGTAATAAATTTACTAAGAAATGAAAGAAATTGAAAGCAGACACATTGTGCTTGGAATAGATGGATCTTGTAAGATTCACAAATCTTTGAAAAATTTGAGAAACTCTCAGAAACAACTGCAAAAAATAAACAAAAATCCCATAAACACATGAGCTCTCTTCCCTCTCTAAGCTTATTTTCAAATCCTTTTGTAGGTCATGTTACCTACAAAAGAAGGGAAGAGAAGAGAGTCCTTTTATTTATTTCATTACAAGGAAGATTTTCAAACCCAGAAAGGTCTCTCACTCCAGGTATAACCCCCTGGAAAATACTCAGTTTCCCTCTGGGCCTTTGGAAATCTTCCCTAAATTATTCATATCTTTGGTGTGGCAATATTGAGCAAGAGGGTGTTTGTAGACCCTCTACTTGGAATTAATAATGCTTGAAACCACAGCTAATCTCACTGAGCAAGGTGTTACTGAAATAAAGGCTCAGACCACGGCCCACAGGAAAGGATAAATCCTGCTTCGCTGGAATCTGTCAGAAGGCTGTTGTTGATGGGGTTGGAGAAGGGCAGGATCAGGCTCTGTGTTTTGCTTTGAATGCATTTTTCTTAAATGGTGAGGGAAAGGAAAATAATTCGCTTCCAAAAGAAGTTGTCTCATAACCAGTACAGTAGCAATATACATCAGAATTTGGATGTCCTGAGCTTTATTATTGTTGTTTTATCATTGGTATTTTTTCCTCCTCTTACCTTCAAATCTGAACTCAAATCTCTGCTCAAATCCTTCATGTGTATTTTCACATGTGGTTCTGTAGGCATTATTTTCCTTAACTTCCGTTGATGTAAATAGTTAAATAACTGAGGGAACTGCAACCATCTAGTATTACTCCTCTGCATCAGATAATTGGTGCTTCGCAGGCCTAATATGCAATACGTTGATTAGTGCTTTTGTTACATTAAGGAGTTTATTTTTACCATATGCCAAGTCTACTGTAGATTAGTCTCTTGTATGCAGTTCATTAGATGTCTTGGATGAGGTTTGCAAAGTGATGTCAACCTTGCCTCTACTTGGGAACTCAGTCCTGCAGAAAATCATGATATATCCATGCAATGCCTGTCATCTCCAGTGAGACACTGGGGACCTCCAGAGTTCAAAGCATGAGCTCCTGGTGATGGCTCTGAAGTGCCAAAGCTCCCTGGGTAGTCTCGAACAGAGTCGCCTCCTTCTGTAAGTCGTGCATAGAGACTGCCCTACAACATACGTTGATCAGCGGAGCGCTGCATGTCTCAGATAGCATTCGTGTGCATCCATTTCATACCTCGTATGCTGAAGTGTTCTCACCTCTGCTGTGCAGTGGTTTGTATGAAAGAATGCGTGCAAGTGTTGGCCCACGGAGGGATGTGTGAATATAAATGGAGTCTGTATTTTCAAAAGTGATCTGTTGTCTTGGGGATTAATGGGAAACTTGATCATCCGGTTATTGCCTGCAAATACGTACCCTGTGAATACGCAGAGTACTCCACATCCAGTGGTATAGGTTTGTGTTTTTTAAGGTGATGGTTGTGGAGCGGATTATCTTTTTAACTGTTTATTTTATTAAGTCAATTAGAAATGCTTGAGACTAGAAGGTGTTTTTTCCAGGTCTTATGATCCCATTAGTTAAACAACAGAGGGATAAGTGAAGAAAGGAAACAGGCTACAGAATAAGCTGTGCAAATAAAATACAATAACTTTTGGTCTGGTAGCATCTTGCTGAGCAGCCTGATTATTGACTACCCAGTCACTTCTGCTGATATGACCAACATAAATTCATCTTTGCTGCTTTTTTACCAATGCTAATGCTAAAGAACCAGAAGAGCTCTAGGAAAGGAGAGTGGGATTCAATTCTGGTTCATGAATCACATATTGAATTGTCAGGAAAGGAACAAATTCTGCCCCAATTGCCACTATAACTATGATAGGTTGTACTCGTGTGTCTCAGGCCAGAATATGCTCTGAAATGAAATAGATGAGGTCAAAATCTGTTTTCATTGATCATAGAGAAGGCAGTGAAGCTGTAGAGGCAAATGTGACAGCAAAATATTGTGAGCAAGGCCATTCCTCTTGCCAGTGATGCATCACAGCAAAAAGAAGGCTGTTTGATTTTCAACCTCCATGATGTGTTGGTCGAGTTGATAAAAAAAATAATCTTTCTGTAAGCAAGCAAATTGAACGAAAAGTAAGACATGGTGATTGACACGGAGTTGCAAGATGCCATTTATATAGAGTCTTTCTGCATGGAAAAAATAAAACATTCAAGGAGCATTTTGTTTCTATTGGAGAAGGTATTAATTTAATTTTTTTTAACTTAGATTTTTAGATTATTGCAAAAGGGAAACCGGGAATGTGATTCCAGGAATAATCTTCTTTTATTCCATCATATATTCTGCAGCCCATTCTATAAAGATGACAATAATAAAAAGGCAAGGGATGCAATAAGAGAAACAACTTTCAGTTAGGGCGGATGGCTTTATAGAATAGATACTGAAGCAGCAAAGAACTGAAAGTGGTTTCTGAGAAGTGTTGACCTCCTTTCGTGCCACTTACTGTGAATTAAAGCTGTGAGTGAGAACTAGTTTGGGCATGTGGTACAGCACTTACAGCAACTGCTGCCAAGGAACAAGATTTGTGTTTCTAAGGAAATGCAACAAAAGAAAATGGTTTAAGAGGCAGTGGCTGTCACTGTGTAAAAAAAAGTATCTACGTACAGATAGGAAAGAAAGGCTGAATTGGGTTATTCTATATGCAGGTTAGCGTACGTGTGAATTCTTGTAATGTGAGATTCAAAATCAACCAACTGCAGATTGTGCAGGGTTTAGCATATCTCACACTGTTAGAGTTTACAAAGTCAAGCTAGCTAAAAGCAGTTGTGACCTGCTCTGTGTCTGTGATTGACTGTTGTTTGTCATTCTTCTGGGCATTATTAGTAAGAGTGACCTGCTGTAGGAAAGGGATACGTTTAGAGCAAGGAAACTGGGTTTTTGCGGCTTCTTGGAACTCCTTTCTTAGCAAACCGAAAGGCAAAAATCTTCAGCACTTCTAAACCAAGGCTGCCAAACAGTATCACTTACCACTACCTTTAGGGTTATAAATATCTTAGGACGTGACATCCACTCACTGATTTGTAGCAAAGATGTTATGAGAATTGTTCATGCACTGAAGTTTCATTAAGGGATGAAAACCATAGCAAAACACCGAGGAAAAAATATTGCTATATTTACATAGTGTCTTAACTCCTTTTTTTTTCCCCTCCTGGGTTGGAAAGGGAACCACCTGTCTCCTTTGCTGATGTCAGACTGCTCCCTGGAGACACAGTGCTATTGCAAAGCACATGATACTGTACATATTTACACCAAGCCCGTATCTGATTGAGATTGGGCTACAAGACCCGTGAGTTCACAAGTTTCTTCATCATACTCTCATGCATTAAACATGTGTTTGAACTCTGGCTTGAAAGCCGTGTGATCTTATGATAGACGTATTTATGTAATAGTTAAATGAATGATCATGCGCTCTCCAGCTCCTTTTCCATGCAAATGCAGAGGAAATTGAATATTATAATATTTCAGTGAGATGTCCTCAATAACAAATTACTGTTTAAAATAACCAATATTTGTATGTATATCAATTGCCTAGCAGTTATTTTTGTCTGCTATTTGCATGATATGGAAAAGACTTTTTCTAGCAAACGTTTTAAGCTACTTGGTGCTGCTTTCCTTTTGGAATGATCACAAGGGTGCACATTTAGGGACGTATTTTCCATCTGTTTTTTGAAGCTGGCAAAGCACATAATTTGGAAGAGAAAAGAAGAAGTCTGAAAGTACCCAGATTTGAACTGGTATGTGTTTGCACCATTCTAGGAATTCTTATTCTGCAGCAGTTGGTAAAAGTGAAGGACTATATTGTGCCCTTGGATGCAGCATACGGGCAGTACTCAAAGCCAGTGGGAGCCTTGTGTGAATGCCCAGGGACACACTAGGGCCCTCAAGAGCTTTACTGCTCTGTTACCAAGGCAGAACCCGAAATGATCAGGAGGGCTCTGTGAACCCCAGCTGTTTGATGCAGCCCAGGAGTGTTCAGGTTTGTTTGAGATGGGTCAGGGTCCTTTTGCAAAGTCCAGAGTTGGTGCATCTCTTCATACAGCCTTGAGTGAAGCACCTGCCAGAGGGACCTGCTGAGTCTTCTGTGTCCTGCAGTGGTGGGCTTGGGGCTGCCAGTAAAACCGGGCTGCGGGCTTGCTCAAACATACCTGTGACTTTTGCCAGAACACGGGATCTTTGTAAGCCAAAGTCAAGCTTTGCTACAGCCATACGTGAAACGGTTGGGATCTGAGCTTCCACGCAGAGCAGCGCTGGCATAACGGTGCTTCTTTTTGGAGTGGGGATCTTCACCTGGTGAGCTGTGCGTTTCCCCACACTCCGTCTGCTCATCCAGAAGTATCGCCTTAATTCCTGACACCAGCTCACCATTGTGATGAAACTGCTTGCTGCACATGGTGAATAAGGATGACGGAATCTGGCCCTACTGCTCTGGCAGTAGATGGATCAAGCTGCGCATGGTTCAGTGCAATAACTCCTCATAGGTGGGCATTTTGAAAGTAGCAAAATGCTTGGGGATGCTAGTGCTCCTGGGAATCAATGAGACTGCAAGCAGCTGGAAAAAACGGCTCCAATAAATGTGAACTGCCCCTGAACCTTGCTGCAAAACCTCTCTAACTATGAGGAGTAGAACAGATTTTGAAACTTGCTTAGTAGTGTCTCTGAGGTCTCAGGTTGCCCAAATTTAACCCTGAGAAAAGAACTGCATTTCTCTTTGTCATGGTCTGGAGTAGGATGGCCACACCGTGGCTCTTGAGCTGCTTATGTCTCCTGAGCGGGTCAAGTGTAATTCCTGGGCAATACCTTTTCACAAACAACTGGAATTTTTTTTTGCTAGAGGGTGCTAGGTCCCAGTGGGAGAAACTATACCAGTGAGTGTCGCTGAAGACTGCTGGGTCATGATAGGATCTAACTTAATGCCAATGGTGCCCAGCTCACGGTGGTACAGAGGGAGCCATCAGTATCTCATGCTTCAAGATCTCCTTCCACTTGATTCTTTAGGCTATGCGATACATTCAGTGTAGTTTTTGGCTGTTTTTTTTAAAGTGGAGATCGAAGGGTAAGGAACTGGCTATCACTGTCACTATCACTATCACTATCACTATCACTATCACTATCACTAGAAGCAGAAAGGTTACAGCCAGAAAGGAATTCTTGGGTCATCTGTGTCATCCTCATGTGTTAGCACCATTTTTTTTTGTATACTAAACCACACAGGGTTGTAATATATGATTGATATTAATTAGGTTTCTGCAAAGTACTGCACTCCTCAACTTGAACTGAACCAGAAATAAATATATTGCCATATATTAACATTTTATTAGTTGAGAAGAAGAATAGGATGAAGGCACCTATGTGAAATCCAAAGTATGAGCTTCAGATTGAATTAATGCCAGCAGTGCCCTGAGATTAATTTGGTTACTATGGGTACAGAATAAGAAATAGTATACCATAATGTAACTATGTTTACTGATTCATTTCTGGCATTAAAAACTAAAACCACATTATATATGCAACAACAGTCTTTTCTTCCTTGGAAGAAGAAGGTGGGTACATTTTAGTAATTAAAGTGAATGTTGCCCTCTGAAAAGTGCCAGTACTCTACTGGAAGAGGAGCTGCTATTCTTTTACAGGATCTGCCCCATCGCAAGCAGCAGAGCTGCAATATACCAAAAGAGACCTAAAAACCAGAGAAAATACTACCATCCCAGGAAGCTTCTAGTCCTCTACAGCTTCTTGTTAAATATCTCTCGTAATGTGACAACATCTGTTTCGTATACCATACAGCTGTATTGGTCAAATGTCAGTTTTCTAACCTCATGCCTCTTCGTGTCTCATCAGTATGTAGGAGAGGGAACAAGTTTTGCATCTTAAGATGTTGAAAGCTGGGTAATAATAAAATAATGCAATAGAAATACCATATATTCAGAAAGCAATTATTTTAAAGGGTTTCAGTTTTGACATGGCTAGATTAAGTATGAAGCTTTTTGGTTTTTATACTTGCTGTCAAGAATGTTGTTAAATACTGATACCACCTCCTAAGAGAACAACTTTTAAATACCAAAATGAAAAGGATAAGCATTAAATATTTTGGTAGATATATTATGCCATAATGTCTACTGCCTTGTTCTTAATACAAAGCACAGTAGGGTTTAATTAAAAAGTGATTGTACGATCTATCACAAACCTGCATTAGGGATATGGATGCCAAGAAAATTAAGTTGAATAGGTGGTGATAATGAAATCGATATTTTATTGAATAGTTTTTATTCCTATGCCTTTGTTTGCTATTCTTGCCTCCCTGTCAGCAGGTAAGACATTTTCAATCCAAAATTCTTTGAAAGAATTCATTTACTCTCTTTCTGCTTTGTTTCATTGTTCGATCAGTGTAAGTTATTATTTTGTTCATTTTTTGACAGAGTAAAATGCCTTGATAAACTCTGGCTCTGTTGGAGTAGAGCATGACAGTAAACAAAGAAAAGCAAGTCCTTTCAAGCTCGTTCCTGCTAGGAGTAGCTAGCTAGCAACTAGTACAAGGGTGATTTTCTATTTCGTGTAAGCAAAAGTCACAGTCACTCAAAGCCTCCAGGGCAGCCCCACAACCTGCTTTAGTACAGATTTGTCCTGTTCCAGCTCCTGGTGTGGCTTCAGGATCTGCTAAGCAGAGTGTTTAGTAGTAAAGAACATGAGAATATATTCACTGAAGCATAATACCCAGTGAAGAACATATACAATAAAAGTAAGTGTTTGTACAGCCTGGGCCAAAATCACACTTGTTGTAACTTCATCAGCTTAAATGCTATTGATTTTTCAGGTAGCACTGACCTAAGTTGCTGGGATTGTGCTTGGGATGAATTTGGCCTGTACTGTTAAGGCCAAGCAGAATCGCAATTTAGAAAGTAAGATGCAAAGAAATAGTTACCGTGTATTCTGCTGTCTTGTAATTCTACACCAGTCGCTCAGAGTTCAGTGCACTGTTGGAAAGTCTCATCGTTAAATGGGGAGAAGTGTGTCTGCAAGCGCTGGAGCAAACAATAAGACAAAAGAGCTTATTGTTCCCCTTCATATTTTTAAGAGTGGTATGCTGCAGACCAGACGGCTTGCTTTTTCTGAGCAGAGCTGCTGGGTCAGCCAGCATAGCTTCATTTTCACATCCCTGCTTACTAGGTTCAATGTTGCCGGTGTCCTTTTTTTGTGGCAAACTCAAACAGCCAAAAAGGAAGGCTGGTTTTGATGATCTTACTGCATGTCCTGAATGAACACATATCACATACTGCAACGGGCTGCACATTGCCACTTGCAGTTAGTCTCGTGCCTGGGCATGATAGGCAACGTGGGATAATGCACTACAGGAGAAGAGAGGCACAGCACAAGCCTCTGAAAGCCATGAGAGGCACTGAAAGCTTGCATTTCTGGTATGCAGCAGTATAGATATTTGAAAGGTTAGGTTCTGTCTATTTTTAGGTAGCCTTCACATTGGGACTGATCTAGAAATGAAGGTGATATAAAAATTGCACGTCTCTCCTGATTTGTCAGACATTTTTGACAAAATGCATAAAAAAGGCTGTTTTCTGAATCAGAGATATTTTTTTCTGAAGTAAAGCTGTGCCTCTTATTTAGAAGAGGAGTCTTTATATTCTTGATTAAAATGCCAGTGCCGTCTATTTCACTCCAAGATCAGCATTTTCAGATTTTAGCAAAGTTAAAGAAATATGACTTTCCCACTTATTGTTTGGGAAGATTTATTCACTTGTGTAAATGAATTTTAAAAAATTGGCAAGGCCTTTTATCTCATATAAAATAAGTCTGAAGATAAATGATCTTTTCCTCTAACATCACCTATCATTAAAGTGGCTAAATGAAAATCAAAATGTGTTGCTATTTAGTCCCTGCTTGCCTTTTTACGGGAGATGAAATTGAGCATGTTTACTGGGCAGGAATTGTCAGCGATGCTTCGATTTATAGCATTGTCCAGGACACAAATTAACAACTGCCGTGTGTTTCCTCCACTCTCACTGGAAGATGGTAGCCCTGTCTCCCCAAAGCGTATGTCTCCAGCTTGCTGTGCACGCTCCTACCCTGCCTTAAAGAAAACCTGCAAACAATGTAAAATTGTATTGCATTTAACTGAAGTGCAAACATTTTTCCGTGTCTTTGTAAACAGGAGTGCATGTGAGAATTAAACAGCTGGAGGTCTACCTCCAGAAACCCCCCAGGGATGTGTCATACTCATTTCTCCAGTCTATGCAATCTTAGTTTAATAAATTGGTAATAATACTATGATGAAGTGCTCTTTGGTGTTGGTTTGCTGTTTTTTCAGAAGGTTTTTTTGTATAGCAACTTGCAACATAAATTAAAATAATACTCTGTTCAGACAATTTGCTATTTTACTTGGTTCTTTGTTCCTCAGAGAGGAAGGGGAGCCTGCAATGGGCAAAAGGGGAGGGTGCACCCGGTGAAGTCTCTATTTCGGTGGGAATCCTACACGGTCCTTTCAGTGCTTTTTGGTTAAATGCATTGCCTTGGCTGCTGTTCTGCGTGTGGAGTTCAACAGAGCAGAGACAACAAATAATGTGGAATTGTGTCAGATTGTCAGGGAATTTTACGATGGTAGCGATCCATTAGGGACAAACATGAAAGTAGCAAACTTGTCTTATCTGTTGATTGGCATGAAGTTATAAAAGTACAGTCATAGCTCTTTTTGGGAGGAGGTATGACTCTTCGCTGGTACCCACTTATAAAATAATTATGAGGACTAACCAGTGCCCCAGGGCAAAGGATGTTCAGCAAATACTAAATTTCTCAGGAACAAAGATATCCAAAATGGTGATAGCTGATGCATCTCAGCGCTTTATCCCTATTCCATTCACTGGGGGAAAGCTGGAGAAGCCCGAGTAGTATGAAATAAAAAAGTGGAAATGTGTGGAGGAGTTTTCTGCTTTGAACTGTCTTGGTCCCATCTTCTGTGATAAGGTCTGATTCAAGCCTGCCTAAATCAATTTTAAAATTCCCATTCCCTTGCAAAGGATTTAGAGCAGTCACCCCTTCCAGCCACTTTAACCCCCCTTTTACTTGCACTGCGTTTTCTTGTACAGGTATGCAGGCAAGTGATTTGGATAGAATAAATTAAAATATTCACTCAGCCAAACCTTTCTGTGGCTAGCAGTTCTCCCGTTCTCCCTCTGTACTAGTTTCTTTGGCCCTGAGTCAAAGGTGGAAGTACTGACAAATTTCTCGTCAAAAGCTTCGCTGGAGGAGGGTCAGCCTCCAAAGGTTACAGCTGCATTTGGTACAGCTAATAACCCCAGGGCTAAATGCTTATCTTCCTTTATTTCAGTTATCTGAATTGGGGATGAAGGGAGAATGACATCTCTTGCCATTTGTGCAACTTTTTAGATTAATATTGCAGCTCCAAGAAAAATGAATAATTGGACTTTTGAGCAGAGAGTGGAACCACGAAACCCATAGGGATTCCTCTAGCACTAGTCAC
The DNA here is from genome assembly GCF_011004875.1 of Balearica regulorum gibbericeps. Taxonomy (NCBI): domain Eukaryota; kingdom Metazoa; phylum Chordata; class Aves; order Gruiformes; family Gruidae; genus Balearica; species Balearica regulorum. Next base: position 62,738,973 of record NC_046187.1, read on the forward strand.
TAGTTTGCATATTGCAAGTTAACTGCAATTCATGAAGGGCTCTGGCTAAAAATAACTTCAGGCTCAATTTTGGCTGGCAGGAACTACTAGTTAGGAGGTCAGGGGCACTTTTTCGATCCTTCAGGAACCTTGTCTGTTGTGAGACTGCGTTGGCTCTTGCGGTGAGGTGGACCCCATCTCCTCTTGGCCTGTCCTGGCTGACTCAGGAAAACGGGGTGCAGGGGCTCTGGGCAGCTGGGGAAGGGGACATTTGCTGCGGTCCAGAACCATCAGAGGCCAAGCAGTGTGTGCTGGCTGCTGCACACATGAAGCTCCGCTGCCCACTGACAGCAGTCTCTGCAGGAGCTCATCCTCCTCCGCAGCCAGGCATAACCCTGTAAAGGGTGACTTGGTGCATAAGCAGATTTAAAAAAAAACCAAACAACACACCCAGTTCTTTTGTGAGATATCTTCATTTTATTTGGTTTGCCTAGAATTGTAGCAGAGCAAATCTGTGGCCTATGTTACTAAAATCCAATCAGGATGAGTACAGTTCAGAATTATTTCCACATTATACTTTGTTTTAATATGAAAATGCCAAGAGCTAGGCCCAAGAAAAAAGGCTGACTCAGTTCCACTGAGTTCTGTCTGAAGAAAGTCTTATTTGAAGATGAGAGATGTGTTGGTAAGGCTGTCTGTCATCTCTAGTTTATTAAAAAAAATTGCTAGGAGGCAGTAAAGCTGTCCACTGCCTTCCCCTCTGTTCCTTCACTCAAAGGTGCTTCATTCACATCGACTTTACCACAGCGGTTTTGTGTAAAACAAGATTTGATTTTAAAGTATTTAAAGGTTACTGTTCTCTCCAGTGCTGCGCTGCAGACTTGTGTGTGCTCCACTGCAATCGCCTTCCCAGCCATTTTAGAGAACCGATTAGCCTATGTTAATGGAAATACGGGATTTATTTTTTTTCTACTAGCTACTACAAGCCTCGGCAATGGAGCTGGCAGGGAGCACGTCTCCTGTGCTGCTGTGGCAGCCCGGGCACCACAGCTTCCCTCTGAGCTGGGAGGTCCCGGCTCGGTGGCTAAATCGCCAGGTGGGAAGGAAGCCCCAGACAGTGTGACAGCCGAGTGGCAGCCTCAGCAGGGAATGGTGGCTTTGGAACAGCCTCGGCTCCACCAAATTGCTCACGGTTGCATCAGGGAATCTTTTCTGTACCCTAAGATATCAAATGCGTGGTGGTTGTTCCTGGGATCATCATCTTCAGATACCTCTCAGAAAAAGTCGGTAAAAACTAGATTTGGTATTAATGATGAACAGGTCAGGAACAAGAGCTCCAGGGTAATACTCTAGATGCCCCAGGGCAGATGGTGTAAGGTGGATGGTCATAAGGGCAACCAGAAGGATCTGGGTGGGGTTTGCAGATTGTTACAAATACAAGGTATTACCTCACTGAAGCTTCCCCAGGTTTCTACCCTTTGCAGCTGGAGCTGGAGATACAATTGTCTATCCCCAGAAGGGCTGTCTGAGCATCCCAGCGAGACTGGGAGGGGAAGAGGAATGGCACAGCTTCTGAGTGTGGGGAAGATCCCCCAGCCACTGAACAGGAGCCCGAGAAAACCAGTTCCTTGGGTCTGATAATACCAAACATGGGCAGGTTTTGGTCTCGTCCAGTGACTTAAATGCGTGGAAGGAAAAGGGGAAAAAAAGAACTTATGATTTCTTTTGTTCCAAAGAAATACCAGCAGTTGAGGTGAGTAAAGGAGAGATGATGATGATCTGCAATGGTCTGCAATTTTGATGTGGTCCTGCCAATGTGCAAGAAAGCTGCAAAACAGGAATATGTCTCCTTGGCTTGTCTGTGTGTCTGTGCTCAAACAGCACCAAAGCCTCCCAGGAAACTCCTGTGTTCAATAGCTCTGTTTCCCAAACATATAGGGGCAATAAATTTAGATGTAGATGCTCTTTTACAGATTAGTCTCTCTGCGAAACAGTAACACCCAAGTGAAAGACATTGTTCATGCTGCTTTAACAGACCTGACAAGCTGGATTTTCCTGCAAATCATAGCAAATGTGGGTCCTGGAGAACATATGCTCAAATGTTGGGGGAAACGAGTGACAATGTATTTTTTATGTAATCAGCTGGAGTGGCTTTGCTTTTCTTGTTTTAATAATGAGCAAGTGAAATATGCTTGTGAAGAGGGAGAGGTTCAGGGAGGTATGAGGAAATTTAGGGACATTCCTTGTAGTGGGTGCCTGTTCCTGCTTCACTTGGGCACTCCTGGAAAGATTTTACTATGAGTATCGAGTTAGAAGGAGTTGCGTGTCTGCAAGCCTGGTTAACACTGATAATCAGCTAATCTGCATTATATTCAGAGTCAGGTCCATTTGCATGTGAACAAGCAAGTGAATTCCCCTGGCATTCAGTGCTGGTTTGTTCCAGCCCTCAGTCTGTGGAGGCAGATGTGGCAAAATTCAGCCTGGTGTCAGTCATGTCAGTAACGCGTTGCTGTTCAGTAGAAAGTTATTTTGGACTCTCTAATATACCGCTCCTCAGACAGCCTGTGGCCCAGAGCTGGGCCAGGAATTAATTTGGCCCAGATCTCTTGAGTTTTTTCAGAGAGATGGTACTGAGCGCTATTGTGGTTTTCATCTGAAAAAAAAAAAAATAAAAAAACCTCAGTTCATAACTGCCCTAACAAAATTGGAGAGGGCACACTGCTTTATTCCATTGTAGAATTACTGCACCGATGAACCCAGAAGTTCAAGGAGTTTAACTCACTGGGTTATGCTATTGAGCATGTATTCTGGGTAGGATGAACTGGATAAATAAGGAAAAGAAGCTGAGAAGGAAAAAAAATCAGCAAACAATAGAAGTGGAACAGAGAGAACGGAGTGGAAACAAATACAGGACTGTGCAAAAAATAAGAGTAAAGATGCACAGAAGGAAGATTTCTCATAAAAAATTAATAGGGTACATATACTTTATATAGAACACCATTCACGCTAACACACCTTTGGAGTGCAGTTATACACAGCAATTGGCTGATCTTCTGCTGTAAGACCATTCACTCTTGGAGGTTGGGCGGAAGGGGTTGAACTGGTGTGAGAACTGGTTTGCAAGCCCCAGCTTGCTGAAACTCCAGCACTATTTTTATATACAAGTTTGGTTGTCCTTACTGCACTGAAAAAGCAGCAAACTTGTGGAAAATCAGCACGTACCATAGTCTTGGGGCAAGGAAAGAAATTCTTTCTTCCTCAGTGTCATGATGAGGGGACCAAGTTTTGGATTTCAAAATCACAGGGGCTCTAAAATCAGTAGCTTCTTTGAGAAATCTAAATTACAGGAAATAAAGACATGAACATAGTTAGAAAATGTGGGTAAAAGAAGAGGAAAGAAGAGATAAAATGAATGCTGAATCCAGGGAAGAAGTCAAGGACAGAAAGCTTGAAGGCTTTGGTCTTTAAATTCTGTTCCCTGTTGTTGCAGGCAGCCATACCTTCCAGTCCTGTTAAAAAACGTATCAGGATTTGGGAGTTTGTGTCCAAAAGCTGTTGGAAGGCTTGCCAGACTTTCTTGAATTATGGCCCTTGAAGAGGAAAAAGGCAAAATTTGGGAATCGCTGAGACTAGCTACAAAGTAACCTGAAAGCAGGAAGTGCAGTGGGTCGAGGAGGAGGTCTGATGACTACGTTTCAACAGGCAGACTGGCTCAAATGAACGGCAGACTTTGGCAGCTGAAAGAGGGTTTTTCTTTGTATGTCCTTTGTTATGGAACCAAATCAGGTGTGCGTGCTCAGATATTGCCCCAGGAAAGATGTTTGTGCAATGCTTTTGTGTTGTCAAAACACAAGGGGAGAGCATTGCTAAAGCTACTAGGGAATGTTCAGAAGACAAGGTTTCCTTTGAGGAGAGCAATTTAGGTGCTGGCTGGGTTTCGCAGGATTTTCATTACATATGCTGAGCTGCGCCACTTCCAAACTACACCACCACTGCAGCTGCCTTCCTTGCCTTGCTCCTCTTATGGGCACCATGCTCAAAAAAACACATTAAAACATGTGGGGGAAAAAGATCCTAGTGAGTAAATTTATACTGTGGCTGGGATTACACCTTGATTTTTCTTTAAAAAAAAATAAAAAATTCTTCCCAAGCGATGGAACCCTTGTTGAAACCTCGCAGTCTTTGTAGTTGGACTTGTGTTTGGCATCCCTTCCAGGTAATGCTGGCATTGCCAGCAAAGTTCAAGCTGTAATGTGGACAGGGGCCATAGAAAAGCTCTGGGGGACTCTGTTATTATACCTACTGCTTGCACAGTCTACAGTTGCACTAAGAAAGTTCTCCAATCTCTAAAGCTTGTATGGCGAGAGCATCGCTAAGGTCACAGTTTATATTTATCAGTTAACTTGCTAATTTGAAGGGAAAGCAGTGAAGTGGAAATGTAGAAAATAGAAACAACATGAGCAGGTCAAAATATCCAAAACAGCAATATGAAATGTTCCAGTGTAAATACATTTCTATAAAAGGTGTGAATGAAACTTCAAAAAAACCAGATGATGGATTCGGCACAGTCAATGAACACAATTATAAGTAGGTATTGAAGGAGAATATTCCACCAACCATGGATCCACAGATAATAATTAATAAGAACCGACTCCACTCCAGGCAGGCAGGTGCCCAGCATTATTTCACAGTTGACTGTTCGAGGGGTAGAGGTACTCACCTTTGCCCCAGATCTTAATAATTTACTGCAGTTTTATCATTAAATCAGCGTATAATTGGGAAGGAAATGAGGGGTTTTTTGTCACGAGAGCAAAGCAATACCGTTAATTTAATCATTTGTAGGAAAGGCTTTCTGTAGTCATTTGGTGTTTTGCTGTGTTTTTTTTTTAATTAAGTAAAAACAATGCCATTTTTGTCATCTGTGCTTGGTGAAAATATGACAGTGTGATGTGATTTGCAACTTAACCATAAGCTGGGAAAACTGTACATTTTATCAGGACTGGCAATAATGAATTACAAGGGAACACAAATAAGCTAAGAATATATCTGAGACCTCCTACCATTTCTGAAGTGGTCTGCGGGAAAAAGGCTATTCAAGAACTGTACTTCTTTTTATTTATTTTTTTCTCTGCAAAATCACCATAGCCTTGTATAATAATTGAATTCATTTAGCCTTTAGAATACTCAAGTTGCAAATAACAATGAAAATGAATATTTCATGACAAGGAGGATGATCAATTATAGTTTTGTGACTTTGACTGGTAGCCCAGCGTGACGGAGCCAGCGCTTACATTTCACGAGAATTTTTGCACCCAGCTAATGAAAAAACCTGCAACTTAAGACAATAAGCAGGCAAGTGGGGATAGTTAAAGAAGACCATTTATTTGTGGGTTGTTTTGTTTTGTTTTTTTTTCCCTGTTGTGGCAATGTTTTGCAGTTCAGTTTGGTACCTGGAGTTTGTTGTGTATGCATTGCAAAGGGGCATCATAAACCAGTTGCACCTGCAGCAGCCCCTATTGTCCTGGGAAAGGCTTCGACCAGGAGACACTTTTGTTAACAGCATGTCTGGGTTTTCATATGACAAGAGGATTGTGTTTTTCTTATTTTCAATGAGAAAACACTGGATCCAGGTCAGAGAGGTTGGTGCATGCTATTTATACAGAAATGCACCCTGAGGCAGTGGTGCTTTATAGGAAAAAGCACCCTGGTTTCTAGGGGGAGTACACTGAGACAGAGAAGTGATTAAAGAGCAGCTGAAAAAATACTGTAATCTAGCTGGAACAGGATCAGGCTCCCTCCTTGTAGCAGGTGAGATAACTGTATGAATGTTTTTTTTATAGATGCTTACTCCATTCCTCGAAATGCTGGGGGGGGGGGGGGGGGGGAGTGTGTGTGCTCTGATGCATTTGGTGTGGAAAAACTAACCTGAGTTGCAATTACCACCAAGAAACCGTTAACCTTACCAAAATACTTGATGAGATGCAAAATCTCGGAGTGAAAAAGATTGTTCAAAGGTATTGTAACTTTTGCCGAACTCTGGGATAGCCTTTCCAAAGGAAACTGCGCTGGGGAGCCCGGGAGGGCGCTGCAAAGGTTAGGCTCAGGCCATTCAGAGGACGCAGGCTGTAGCTCGGCTTGGAGTTACTTCACTTTTTCTTTATAATAAGCGCAGCTCTGCGTGTTGTTTGCTTTGGGGGGGAGAAACAGAAAGCAAGCCAAGAAATTAAAATGATGGGGAGGGATAGGAGCTATGCCACGGCAGGGGCAGAGTTTTGGGGGTGTGGCATGGAAATCTGCTTTGAATCACAGCATGGTGCCGCGGCCGCCGAGGTCTGAGCGGGTTTCGCAAAGATTTACTTCACTTCAGGCTGGGTCTGCCCCTGGGTGACGTCACGGGCTGGAGCAGCGGCACCAGAAGGCTGGATGAGTGACAGCCCAGCCTACTTTTTAATAGCTTTGTCATGTGACGGGGAACAGTAGTAAGACAGGTGCCTTCGGTTCACTCTCAGAGAGGGTCTCGTTGCCTGCATGAGTGTCTGCTGCCTGCCTGCCTGACTCTGGACCGTAGTTTGCCAGCTTTCCTGCCGTCGCTCCGCAGCTGGATGGCGTGGGACATGTGCAACCAGGACTCTGTATGGAGTGATCTCGAGGTGAGGGGTGCGCGGCGTGGGCGGCGTGTGGGGTGCAGGCGAGCAGCGGGGACGGTGGGCTTGTCAGGGAACCGGCAGGACGGCCGAGGCAGTATACTTTGCAAACAAGTCCGAATCTTATCTTAACTCCAGTAAGTTTGCTATTTTAAGGTTACTCTGTGATGCCTTGAGCAAATCAAAGCTGAGCTCCTGTCATCAGTATCTCCTGCAGTTGGAAACTATTTTCATGTGCCTCTGGCTCGCTTTCCTGTCATATGCAATATTTATGCTCTAAGATATTGATATGAATCGGTGTCTGAAGTCTTTCCAGTGGCGTTTAGTGGCCTGGTTGGAAAAATGCCATGTTTATTTAGAAGAAGATTAACATTTCTTTTTTTTAAAAAAAAAAAAAAAGTTAAAATTAACCACTGGCTTCATATTTTAATTGCTTGTTTCACTGTGCTCTGTCAAAGATTTTTTCCTTGTTTATCAGCTGCAGAATTCAAACATGCACACAAGAATGAATGCCCTGTTGTTTGGCTTTAGATGCTTTTAAAAGAGATTTCTGGAAGGAGACGTTTCCCTGCTTCTTGTGGTGTTGGAATAATGACGCTGTAGCTAATGTCCCGTAGAGCAGGGTTTGCAGTCAATCCAAGTAGTCCAACAAATGGTTAAATCCCACTGTACAGCAGAGACAACAGGATGAACCATGAGAATAGAGTTTATGCAGGACTGTGTGAACTGCTGCTGCCGCCGCTGCCGCCGCCGCTGCTGCTTGTGTAAAAATAGACGGCAATACATCAAATCCACAGCTTCTGCTGGCTACAATTCATAAAGGGGGAAAAAAAAAAAAAAAGCAAGCGGCTCCCTGGTAATCTCTGGAGTATAAAGTGAGGTTTGAGGATTTCTGCATGTTTCCATTCGGCAAAATGGAGTGTTACCTGAAAGTTCGGGCAACTTGCGAAGCCAAGCAAACTTTCTTTGGACCCCATGGAGAGGAATCCCAGATACAGACCTGCTCAAAGGAACTAACCCTCGGGCTGCGAGCTTGGAATAAGTGCTTAAAATGCTCCCCTCAGGCAACAGGGGAGGGAAAAACAGGTTACAGGCGATGCTTTTTAAATAAGATGTTCATGCCGTAGAAAGCTACCCATCTGAAGTAAAAACATTACCGTGTTCTCCAGTATATTTTTCCTATCTGGCAGAGCGTGCATGCGGATTCTCGAGTCTTTTTGTCATGTTTTAAATATTTGCAGCTTGCCATTGTATCTGCTGATTTCTGTTTGCATATTGTAATTGCTCTTATCTTGTTTTGATTTCTTGGTAAAGTGGAATAGATATGGATAATTCATATGTCCTGTAGCTATTATGAGTCAAGGCTGTAAGTGGATGACTTTCTGGCTCCAAAGTCCTAATTGTTTCTGAGTAGCTGGAGTATCCTGTGGGTTGTTGTCTGGCTTGTAGCATGGGTCTCAGCTGCCGTAGCTTCATTTTTCCATCATGTATTATTCCTAATGCTGCTAGGAGCTGATTGAGGAACCAGCTTACATGGAAATACTGAAGATTTATTTTAATCACTAGAGTTCCTGCAGTAATTTCAAGCTAGTAACAGAATAGATAATTTATGTCAATGACTTTTTCATAGTGCAGAGGGAAAAAAAAAAAGGGAAAAAAAAAAAAAGGGTTTGATCTTAATATTAATTGTGTGGTGGCTGGATTAACTGTGGGTAGGATTTTACCAACGTGCTCCTGCATTGCACTTCCTGTAGCAATACAGGCGTCTGCGTGCTGCTTTGGCTCGGGGGATCACCTTTACCGATCTAAAATATTGCGGGCGGCAGGTACTGGAGGAAGCTTTCATTTTTTTGAATCATTAATGTTTGTCATCAGTGTAAAATGTATTATATTCTCGCTCACATAATGACAGGACGGCGTGTTGCTTAATAAAGGCCTGCATCACTGTAGCTGATCAGTGTCCCCAGTGCTTCACAGCTTAATGAAGGTGATGTACAGTAAGGTTGCAAAGATTGATAGAGAGAATCCACATGACACACATTCTGTCAAGTCTCTCTTTCTTTCCTGAGTTCATCCCCTTGGCTGTTTGAAAAACTTGTTAAAAATAAAAAGCAGATTATATTTTCATTAATATAATTAATATGGCACAAGTCCAGTCTTTTTTTCTTTTTTTTTTTTTTAATTTACCTTCAAAGGCACAAAAACGTCCAAAAGGTTAATGGAGAATTATACTTAATTATAATGATTCATTATCATCGTTGCAGTTAAGCTAATTTATTGTTTGCACCTGAACTAAGAGAAAAAAAGTCTGTTGGAGTGAAATAACGCACAGTAATTAGTCTTTTGTGTTTAGTGACTGCTTTATCCTCCTAAACGTTACTATAAAATTAAGGCTATAGTTGTGGAATAACTATCATATCAAGTAATGGTGGGAAGACAGTAAAATGTATGCTAGCAATGCAGCTGCACCTGTTACAGATGTATAGGCAAACAGTAAATATCAGCGTGTCAGATGAGGACAGTTTTAGGACTTGGAGTGTTAAATCTGGCATCATCCAAAGGCCAAATATAAATTAATAACAGGAACACTTGCTACTAATGTGTCTCAGATTAGAAGCATAATGTCATATTCAGAAACATTGATTTTATTATCATGTCAACATTGGCAAGAGCATATATACTTCATTTCAGCAATTACATTTTTTTAGGTGACATTGCAATCACTATAGGCAAATGAAAGCTGCGATGAGTAGGATTTTTTTTAATACAATTGTTTATATTGCTTCAGAAGCCCACTGTAGGAACTTAAAAATGCAGATTACCAAAAGTAAACATGTTTAAGTAGATGGTTCACAGAATGGAGCTATTTTTACAAACGAAAGCAGTAACAGATCAGCAGGATACTTTAGAAGTCTACGGCATCAGTTATAAGCTACTGACCTCCACAACACAAACCTGAAGATGATGCTGAGAATCTACCTTTTCAGTCAAAAACTAGATCATCCTTTAATGAGATCAGAGATTTCGGCCAAGCATCAAAAAAGGTCATTTCTGCATTATAAGATTGCTGCTGGAAGGTTGTGTCTTGCACTAAAGAAGAGGGAATTCTCTAATTTTTTTTCTTTTTTTTTTTCCTATTACCAAAATAATGATAAAAAAATTGTGTGCAGTGAAAATTACTTAAGTGGGGTTTTGACTTCTTAAAGTTCTACAGCCCCTTAAATAATAGGAAGAAAAGCAACTGCTATTTCAGAGCCTCATTTTGCAGCCTTTCAGCTCCCTTGCCCCTTGGCCTATTCCGTGATTATCTCGTAGTGTCCTGGTAGATGTAGAAGTTGTCTGGTAAATTATAGCTCACACCAGCTGCACTGAGTCTTTGTGCCAACAGACGAAATCTTTGCTCATGGCTGTGCTGCTGCATCCAGCCCGTGCACTGCAGACGCGCCGAGATTCTCAGGGACAAAAACCTCAATGAAATGCACCTTCAGCAGCTCTGGCTTGCATTATTGTAAAAGGCGGTCCTAGCGAGAGTGACATAACCGGTACCAAGCAATTCACATCCATGGACACCATGGTAGTGCCCTACAGACATCTCTCTTCAGAAAGTGGCACTTTCTGGGTTGACTTCAGTCCAGATAGAAGTGGGGAAATCATTCAAACCACCCAGTCAACTGACGGGAGTCGAGGAGGACCTGCTGTTGGCCATCCGTAACACAATGCTAGAAATTGTGTTAATTGGGGTGGAAGCCCTTAGACTCAGCTGACTTTAAATGGCTTTTAACCATTTAGCACCTGGTGCCTTTGCAGTTTTGCCTGTGTTTTGCAGTATACCCGTATCAACGTACAGGTTCAGAGATGAGTTACAAAGGTACATGGCACAGTGCAGCAGGAATGGCTTCATCAAGCAGCATTGATGTATGGGACTCTGCTATTTGCCAACCTGTTACTACATGTTTTCCATAATTAGGAAGTGGGTTTGGTGGACACTCTTAACATTTCAATTGCCATGCTAAAGTGGATGTGTGTTATTAATTTTTTCTTGCTTAGTAGGTCAGTCAGTACCCTATCTAGCTTCATACTAGCATATAAAAGGACACATTGCAGGTTTATTTGTATTTACCACTACACCCTTGATAAGTCATGGAGACAAAACCATTTTGCACTGCTGAAAAGGATCCATGCAGACTAGACTTTGTTTACTACCTCAACCAAAATGTTTCACAGACCCTCTACATTAGGATTACTGAATCAGAGGCTGCCAGAGGAGGAAAACCCATTGGTTTCTTCACTACAGCCACTGTCTGGAGACACTTAGGAAGCTGACTGGGACAACATACCTGTTCACACCAAGCAGGTGAAAGGCAGCATGAACTATTATTTATGCTTGTCATCTAAAGGTGAATGTAGGGATATTTCAGGACACACTTTGGTTGCTAGGACCCTGATGTGTAACTGGTTGGCTGTGGTCTGTGCATCTAGGAAAGAGCACAGCAGCCTCACTGACTTGTACTTTTTTATGCCCATATGGTAGCCACCATCATGACTGACCTCAAGGATTACAGTGAGGATCTGTAGAAGTAAAAGTGTGACTATCTCCAGCTTGAGCTAGCCTCCAGGGCTGAAGGCTGTAACAGGCTGTGCCTCTTTAACCTGAATGCATCAGGAAATGCGTGACAGACCTTGCCCAGAGGTATTCATCTGTAACTTCTACCTGCACTGGTTTGCTCTGAAGCAGGAGAATAAGGCCATGCTTTGGCCTCTGCTGTTGGATTTAATAAAGCTTTGAACACTGTTGTTATCGAAGAGTATAAGGAGAAGGAACGCCGTTGCCCCTGGACAGAGATGTGATAGAGAAGGCAGCTTGCTTATGCAAGCATATGCTGTTTCCCCCTCCCCTTTGCATGCATGTATAGAGCTAACAATGATCTAATACTTACTGGGGGTTTTTTTCCAGAAAAAAAAGTCAATTCAAGTGACCCTGTGCCATAGCTTAATCGAGGCTTAATTCTTATCACATGATATTAAAGTTAATAGATTCCTGGTAATTAATGAAACTATTTCTGTGTTGCTGTTTCCTGCAGTGTGCTGCTCTGGTTGGCGAAGACCAGCCTCTTTGCCCAGATCTCCCAGAACTTGACCTCTCTGAACTAGATGTGAATGACCTGGACGCAGACAGCTTTCTGGGGGGACTCAAGTGGTACAGTGACCAGTCAGAGATCATCTCCAATCAGTACAGCAATGAACCCGCCAATATATTTGAGGTAAGGCAAGACAATGCAAGTGCACATTGCAAAGTCCTTGCTTGTTTTTTCTCTGATTTTTTTTAGCTTGGTGGACAACAGTTTTACTATTTTTCCCCCCTTAAGAGACAACAAAGGTGGTAATGTGTGTTATGGGTTCTGACTGGCGACCTTCATCCTCATGATTAAAATGAAGCCTGCGATCTGGAGAGAGGGGGAAAATGCCTTGAAAAAAATTAAATGGAACTTTTGATTTTTGAAAGGAAATGGCTAAAGAGTCCGAGAGCACACTGCCCTGTGGCGTCACAGCGAGGAGTTGCACAATTGTCAGCTACAAAGAAAAACAAAAGTTGAAATGTGTTTGTTGTCTTCCACTTGCATTCCCTGATAAGAAGCAGACTGCAGCACAGCAGCTAGCTGATGAGTAGCTGGATCATTTCTAGTAAAGGTTTTTACTACTCGGAGCATTACTGTGCAAAGCACTGCATGCAAATTGAGAGGTCCTCGTAGCTGATGTATAGGGCAGAAAAAAAGGTGGATGTGGCAGAGAAGGCAGTGAGAGCTGTCAGTAGCTCAGGAACCAGCACATCGTTTGGGATGTTTCATAGATCTCCTGGTGGAGAGCAGTCTTAAAGTAAAAACTGAAGGGTGGTAGGAGAGATTTAAACGTTTTCTTTACAATTCTCGCCTTGAGGATCAGGGTGTATGAGAGGAGGGTTACGGTCTCTTTATCTCTGTCTCCAGTCTTCTTTCTTCTGTGTGTAAAGCCTTCATGATTTCTCCACCTGTGGTTATGGGACAGCCATGCCCCTCCTGAACCCTAACCTCCTTTCCTTCCTTGCTAATAGGAGATGCCATAGATCATCCACTGACTGGGAAATTGGACAATAAATTGATTAGCTGGCAGGAAGACCTTATGCAACAGCAAGCTGCGGGTGCTGCCTCTCATATGGCAGGTACTGCAGCTCCAGGAAGTATGGCTGGTCTGCTGGCCAGGGGAAGCCCCGAGTTATCATGGTGGAGTTTAAAGGCTGGAAAAGATTAACTGAAACCGTAGAGTAAAATGCTTACCTAAGATGTCCCTGAATGAAATTCTTCTTTTTTGTATACAGCTCTAAACCCATAGTGATCTCCCTGATGCAGATGAAGTTACTCTGGATTTGTACCAGTGTAACTGATAGCAGAAACCGGTCCTCTCTATTAGATTTCTATAATTTACACACAGGTAACTTGGAATTAATTTTATTCAAATCAAAATGAAATTATCCCTGCAAAACCCTGTGCTTAGGCCCTCTGTTTTCATTAGTTGTATAATGTTCTGTGCCTTGTTTCACAAAGTTTCCAAACCCTGTCTTGTTCTTGAATTGCAGTTGTATCGCCTCAGGCAAAGTACAGCATGTTGGTGTGCAGGTGTAGATGGTGGGGGACACATTTGCAGCTGGTGTGAGAGGGCATGGTTTTGATTTTCATATAACCGAAATGTGTTTTTCCTCATTCATCGAAAGCCAAATGCAGAGGCATTTTTCTTTTGGAAGAATCAGTTGAAGATACGGGCTTTCAAAATGTAAGTTCCTGATAAGTAATATAATTAAGTATGTACCGACTTGAAGCACACAAATCGTTCCAGTAAAACCAGCGGAACTTGACCACAGGCTCATTGCTTGACCTGTGCATAAATGCCTGGCTGCACCGGTGGCCACAGCTGCCGAGTACAAAATTGTCTCGTATCGGTAGTGATGATTCCCCTATACGCTTTGTATAGGAAGTGTCACTTTCTATATAAGACAATTCCCATTCTGAAAATCAAAGCATGTTGCAAACAGCAAGGCAAACGGAAAAGCTTGTACCTAACCCTGTTGGCAGATGGTGACACGAGGTACTGGTCATTGCATGTAGCCTCTCATGGGCCCATTCGAGTGCATCTGAAGATGAGCAGCCCGAGTGTGCAGAAATAGGTCGTGTGCAACTAGGGGAATACATCCAGTCAGCGACTAATAGGTCAGAAATAATAGTTTGGAATTAAATATGCTGCTTCTTTCCTAATGGGCAAATTCTGTTGTTGTCTTTGCAAATACCTGGATTTCCTTGCACTCACCAGTTTCAGTTGCAGGCTGCATTGCTGTCTCTGACAGAAACATTTGGCCCATACTTACCTGTAGGGACAAATAATGCTCTAATAGCAATTTGCAATACTGCAGTGCAAAATTAGACTATTTTCAGGTTGTGGTGTGTTCTTGCTTGCTTTGGCCTAGGAATACGGGAATGAAACAGTTACGTTCTTCTCCCATACATTAACCCTGTCCCGTTCTCCATCGTGCAGCTGATGCCTTGCACTATTTGTTGCCTGTGCCGCTCTGTAATGTGACGACTGGGGGTGCTCAAGAACAGAAGAAGATGTCTTCTTCCTCCGAGACTATCATCTCACATACTCTGCGAGGAACTATTTGTTTTAGCTGAGCGAATGGAAGTATTGTTGAGTTTCCCATTTGGTAATCTCTAGATTTTTCCCGTATTGATCTGCATTCACTTAGTTTTTTAAAGAAAAGAAATTTTTAAATTTTTTTTTTTTAAATTCTTTTCTCCTATCATTGTGGGAGTAGTATGTTTTATCTAACTTAAGCTTCCAGATGAGGCCTTGTTATACAAAAATAGAAATATAGCCTGTTTAGTGTGGAAGGGAAAGAATCAGAATGGCAAACAAATGTTGGGAAGTACAAGAGCAGTGTTAATTGCACAAGCTGCGTTAATTGCCAAACCTACCCCCACACTCTCCTTTGAGGTATTAATGCAGTACATGTGGCATTGTCTAGGTGAGGGCTGGTGTTCCAAAGCCTTTACAAAGTTCCTGGCTGTCTCAAGCTGGTGCGCTTTTTTTAAGGCTTATATTCAGAAAGTGAATTTTCAGGCTTTCTGCAAATCGTGTTCCTGGAAGCTCACTTGAGCCGAGCACCCACAAGCTTGGACACTCCCAGTAGCACTGGGAGTCTCACAGACTAGAAATTATTAATAGTTATGATAGCAACCAGGAGCCAAGTGAGATAAAGGTCCAATTAGTCTAGATAGTATGTAACTGTTGAGTATAAATCCCTGCTCTCAGCTGCTTAGGTGTGATGAGATACTGGCCTTCACCCCAGTATTAAAACACACCAGTATCTTGTAGGCGCACCTAATTCATCACTGCGTTATTCTACTCACATGCCAATGTAACTGATACTAGTCCCAAATCAAGCCTGTACCGTCTGCCCCAGCGCAGAGGCTCTTCTTATCAATGTGTGTACATATGCACATTATGAATTGGTTGATTCTTTCTATTCACAGCTTGATCACTTCTGTTTTTCACTTAGTTTTCTTTGCCAGTTGTTCTGACTACTGGAAAGATAAAATGAAGGAGTTCTTGCCCTGAGGGCACTGTCTATTGACACAAGTTCATGCAAGTAAATAGTTAACAAGTCACCCAAGAGCAGTTATTTAGATGGTTTCACTGCATCATTCAACTTTCATGATTTGCTTTGGTGAAGAACTAGACTTTAAAAAATTGTGTTGTAAAAAAATGATTTGGCTACTTTTTAGAAAATCAGAATTTTTAGGTTTTCGTTCTCAAAGCCAATGCTATGCAAAAATGTGAACAACCTTAAGGTGGCACGAGTGAGAAGGCTTTTTGTTGGCAAAAGCTGTTGTCACCTGAGGCTTCTTCAAATATCTGTACTCTATCATGTAAGGTTAGTCATATTTAAATTATTTATGCACCATGCCTAGTATTATGGAGAGAGAAGATATCTATGGTGGATATATCCCTTTGTTGGCATTGCTCACAAATAACTGACGTTAAGAGAAAATGCAGCCATAGATAGGTCATAACCTGTTAAAGTATAATGAGCTTGTGTAAAATCGTAGAGATTTGCAAGTGTGGTATTCTCATCCTTGGCAAAACACTTTTTTAGCCTTTAAAAAGTTCAGAAAACCCACATTGCTTGCCCTTCCATGAATTTAATTTATTTACATAATTCTGTATTCCAGAGAGATGCTCACCATATTTGATGACTTTATTTTTTAATTGTTTTTGCATAGGTGTAGCCCAGGTTACTTTTCAAGACCATGCTACGTGCCATGTATTTGGAAAGCCCAACTAGGCTACTCTGTTTTATTGTAGGCTGCCAAAAAAATCTGTATTACAAGCAATGAGAATGCGGGGAGAGAAAGAGATGCGCAATGAAATGCATACTGTCTCGCCCCTGGCAGCAGGGACATGCATGGAGATTAATGATTTCTTACTTATTTGGAAGGGTTTGCATCAGGAAGATGATGAGGGTAGAGGGGAGTCTTAAACACCACCAGGGTAATTTGCATTGGTTCAGATTATAAACTCCCTCATGTTCTGTGGTGCTGCCAGTCTCTTTCACTATTCCATGTTATTCATTCAAGGTTTGCAGCCAGATTGATTAATGAATTACCAGATCTTGCGTAAAATGACTTGGCCTGACTTTTAAACAACCACCAATGTTTTCTTTGCCAGTCTTGTGACTGGTGTTAATGGGTTTCCAGAGAGCTGAGCCTATATAGACTTTCTGTACTGGCCTCCCCTGGCATTTTTTCCACTTTTTAATTTTCTCCAAAACTAGTAGCCCAGGGCAGGCAGTTCAAGGAGATATAATCTCAGGGAAAAAAAAAGACATAGTAGTCAAATCCTTGATGGCTGATGCCCTTCAGTGCCAAATCAGCATGATTTATCATA
Organism: Balearica regulorum gibbericeps; assembly: GCF_011004875.1. Classification (NCBI taxonomy): domain Eukaryota; kingdom Metazoa; phylum Chordata; class Aves; order Gruiformes; family Gruidae; genus Balearica; species Balearica regulorum. The sequence goes on from NC_046187.1 coordinate 62,755,568, forward strand.
GCCATCTATTCAGCACAACAGAGGCTGGAGGTGAGCTGCATGGTGTACCTCACACAATATGCATAACTAGAGCTCTGAACTTTGAAGGAAAGCCTCAGAGCTATTTGCAAAGTGCTGGTGCTTAGTGAATACTAAATTACATTTAGGAAATAGTCTACTGCTACCAGTTATACTTCATTTTTATTCTTGACACAGACACCTAAATCAGAGAACAGTAACATTTCAGAGATTATGGTAGCAGTTTGGGTATGTTCCAACACTATAATAGGATCAGAATTTTAAGGCCTTTTTTATTATTACCAATAGTCACTTAGTTTCTACTGCAGCGTACTTGGTAGGGAATTACAGCTTTTACTAAAAAGATTAAAATGCTATTATGCAAATGATTGCAGTATGTTATTATGTTTACAAATTAACATCCATGGCTCAACACACAAATTAACTAACTATTCCATCTATATTATTAAGGATTTAATAAAGTAACTGTTGATAAAAATGAGGAGCTTGGAACAGTTAATAGGAACTGATTGTGATTTAACATAGAACTTAAACATTGTGTTTAATGTTCTAGATGGTATAATGGCAGAATAAAGCTTATCAAAGTGCTTAAAAGAACTGAGATTGTGTGAACGGCACAGCAGCATGGCTGAGGCCTCAGAGAGCACAAACTAAATAGCTCTGGGCAGTGACGTAGGGCGGGCAGCATATCGGTGAATCTGAAGGTAGCACAGGACCATCTTGTATCAACATGTAGTTTCCTGCTCTAATAAGTAGTTTTTTTGAAATTCAGATTCATACATATTGAATATTTTACATGATAAGCACACATGGGGTACTTGGGAACTTGTGTCCCTTTCGAATGCATCCTGTAATGAAATGCTTCTATGGCAAATGGGATTTCACTGCAGAGAGTATTGCTGTATGGCAAAAAAAGGGGAAGGCTGAGTTCAGGCTGAGATGACTTTACAAACAGCGCTGCAAATTGCTATTCCTAGCAGTTCATAAGAGATCGTAAAAGCAAACAGATAAGAGCTACTGAGGTCCTAGAGAAATGAATGTACAGTATGTGGTTACAGGATAGATTTAGTAGGGAAACAGACAACATTGTAGGTTTAATACAACAATAAACATAAAAGGCAAAAGATGCAGATTTGGGATAGGAGACTTTATAAGAACAATAAAAGGTAACAATGTATCATAAAAACCGCTTGTGAGACTAGGAGAAAGACCCTCAGTTCCAGGGGAAGAGAATAGCAGAGGCTGGGCGAGGGTGCCAGAATTTTTATATTCTTAGTGGAGCAGTGTCACGTTTCTTGTGTGTTTGAATGCGGTACCTTTTCCAATGTCTCCGGCCTGACTCAGGTTTCTGCATCTACTAAACAGGAGCCCAGTACAATAACCTTACATCTATGGGGATGATGTACGTAAACTATAATCTATGACTAGCTATGCTGACATTTAAAAAGGCTCAAACAGTAAGTGGAATTTATTTTACTCGAACCAGCTGCTATGTAATTGGGAAGAGTTTATGCAAATGTTCTGTATCTAGTGTGAGCAAGGTGTGCTGCTGCTCCCTTTTCTTTTCCTCTTGGACAAACTACAAACTATCTACACGCGTCTCTGTTTTAATGCAAGAACCTTGCATGCTGGTTGAAACCTTCAGGCAGGCAGGAAGTCCCAAATGAGCAAAAACCAATTGCTTTGAGAGCTTATTGTTTGATGTATGAGGCCACCAAGACCATTCCCCAGGCACGCGATCAAGAAAATGCAACTGATCCCCTTCACAGTCCCATTAAGGAGATATTTCACCTGGAGCAGCCGTGGCTTGAGATACTCACCGTGTCTCTGCTCAGCTGAGCACCTGTCCTTTTTGCAAGAGGGAAGCCTAACACTCACCAGAACAGTAGTAAGCTAATTAGGTCATTAGATGAATGTCTTGGCCCGTGTTAAAACCAGCCCTTGAGGACACCGTGTTACACTGTGTTCCCACTGGCTACGTATCTAAATACAAACTGGTGTCAGCTGCCATACAGACAAAAATGTAATAGCCTCCTTTCACAGAGGTCATTTTAAATCCACTTTGGTCACAGTCACACTCCACATCTGTTTTAGTGAGATGCAGCTTCTTAAGGTGGCATTTGGACTTCATAAGCACGCAAACAACCAAGCTATAAATTGCTACTGCTGGAGTTATTTTGAATAAGTGTATACTGTTTCATATTTATAATGGTGAGGCTTCATAATATTCGCAGTGAATATATAACACAGATCAGTTCAACAAGCATGAAATTGTATGTTGTCAACTTGTCACATAAATAGAGCCATATTCTAGCTTACGATAATGTTGAACTAAATATTTTCTCCCTAGAACTGCAGAGGGGGTCGCAAAAAAGTGGGACAGTGACTCTATGTTTTGTTAGAAAAACACTCCCAGAGTCATTGCTAGTGGGAAGTAAATATCTCTGATAAGATTTTTCTGGTTTTTTCTTCCCCGTTTGCTTAACAACAGCAACAGAAAGTTTGCCTTTCTTAGACAAATGCTAATTGGCTAAACTGTTAAATTTATTTCCCTTAATGGTTTTATTTCTAGTGTAACCTCTTTTTTTTTTTTTTTTATTGTTGCTATTTTTGCACTGTGCATCATTGCTAATTGCTACTAAATGCTCCATCTTAACCCTGGCATGCTCTTTCCCTGCTGCCCCATCCCACTTAACATTAACTCAGGCCCATGCCATTACAGAAGGATAAAATCATAGTGAGGCTTAATTTAGGAATTTTTTTTCTTGCTGCTGCTAACCTATTGTGGATGTGTAGGTCAGGAGGAGGAGATTGCACAGAGCAAATTTGTTGCAGGGAGAAAGTTTTGGTATTGAATCATGTCGAAGTATTTTTTTCGCCATGAGCAGAAAAAAAATACAAGAGTGTGTGTGTGTATATGTGTCTGTGAAAACTTAGCCACGTGTAGCTCTTGTTATATACTACAGTGGTTAATACTCAGATGCACTAGAAATTTGCAACCTTTCTGGAGGAGTGTCCCCTGCCAGCTTTTGGGGCTTTTTTTCCTCAAGTATCTGGTTTTTATTTCAATAGCTTTGTGCAGGCGCATGCAGGATCCTAACGCCTATGTTTGCAGGTGACAAACTGCAGCATCGGCGCCCACAGGCCACACACTCAGCCATGCAGGCTGGTTTCAGGTCTCGGTGGAAACCAGCCCCTTTGCAATGTGTAGTTGGTGGCTTTGGCCGAGTTTCCCGTTCTGACACAATAGAGCAACAGCCTTGCTTCATAATGATTGAGAAATTAATTAGCACTTTGTGGCGATGATCAGTCTGAAAGTCTATGATTGGAGTTTGCTTTTTACCACATGCAGTAATCACTGGGGTTTGTTTATCAAAGCACAAAACCAAACTCTATTGAGATTTTGGTGTTCTCATGAAGCCTGAGCTGTGTGATGCACTGGAATAATACTTCCATTTCCTCACACACGTGTGCTTTTGTGCTTTACTGTGAGTTACACAATGGGGTGCTGGTCCATAATGGGTACTTCTAATCACTAAGACGATAATCAGAAGAACAGAGTATTTTCTGTGAGGAGCCACAGTGGCAGCCTTGGGCAAATGTTATTGACTTGTTGATTTATGACAGCTTTGAGTTGCCTGAACTACTCACAGCCATCTAGCTTGTCACATGAAGTTCAAGAGGATCAGCCCTTCCGAGCATGTTACAGGGTTAGAGGTGTCAAACGGGCAGGGAGAACTTCCTGCACCTCTACACTTATGTCTGCTGTCACATCTGCTCCTCCAAGGCTCAGCAATATTAAATCTTGATAGGGATTTGGAAGGGTAGTCCATCAAGTGGTCTGATGGACTGCAAATCTCTCCTATAGGAGATATGCTTGCCTGAAAATAAAGAAATTGGGCGGAAAACTTGTTTCTCACCCAAGAGATTACTTGCAAGGAAGTGGTGATAAAGGTTATCTGGAGGATCAGTTTGGTCAGAGGAACGTTCTGCTTCCCTGTGAGCTGCTAGAAGAAACAACAGGAGTTTTCTCCTGGAATGGTAGTTTCTCCTGAAGGGAGCTCAAAATTGTTTCTGAAAGTACTTCCAAGCCTTTGTAAAAAAAAAAACAAACCCAAAACCAAACAGTTGTTGTTCTCCCAAGTTGCTGTTTAAGCAGTGACAAAATGATTCAGGAATTATATTGGAGAGCACAGGTAATAAACATTGTGGAAGTGAGATCCCTTCTCACTGGGATTTTGACTTTGGTGACAACATTGTGGGTTTGCACGTTTCCACAGAGCAGTCAGTGATCCTCAGTGAAAAGCAAGCATGTTGAGAGTTTTAAAAGTCTTCTAGTATTCAGGATTTTATTTTTTTCAATACACATCATTTGACTAGCTGCATCTAGTTATAATGTGCTCCACTGTGCCATGCCCTGTGGGTTGAGACTGAGTGAAGGGGACCTTGGGTCTGTTGTTTCCACTTCAGGAGGGCTTGTTGGGGAGGTGTGGGCAGCCAAGTAGTGCACGTGACAGTGTGGCTGGTAAAGGACGAAGGATGAACTTGGAGCAGGGGAGGGCTTGCAGAATCACAGAATGGTTGAAGTGGGAAGGGACCTCGGGAGGTCATTTGGTCCAACCTCCCTGCTCAGGCAGGGCCACCTAGAGCAAGAAGTTGAGGAATTATTTCTGTGTTCCTCTGCTGCTGCTTCTCCTCCCCCTTAAAATGATACTTTATTAGGAGTGGTAATGAGTTCCTGATCCCATTTGGAAAATCTTACACTATAGTCTTAAGCAACTATGGAATCTCTAGGAGGCACGTCTGTATATAGCAAGAAGCCCAAAACAACTCTTAGTTTTCAGAGGAAGGTGGGTGGCATTCAAGAGTGTTCTCAGTCTGGCCTCAGTTTTCATGTCAAATTTTCATATAAGGAAACCTACCTCTTGAGCTAGTCTTAGCTTCCACAGGTCCTTAGCTTGTCCATTTTCACAGGTTTGTTGTCAGACTAATGAAATCTTAAAGTTGTCAGGTAAAAAAGGATGCATAGGCATTTTTTTTTAATAAACAAAAACCTAAGTGCATGCTTGTTGACATCTGTTTGGATGTGCCCTGTAAGGAATTTGACCCTACAGGCATGCACAAAAGGAGCAATAGGCTTTTATTTCTACCTATCTGTGAGAAGCTTATGCATTTTTGAAATTCTTTTTCTGGTTTCGTGTTTGCCCCCCACCAGGACTGGTGTGGATTTTCTTGGCTGTATTGACTGTCCTTAAAAGCCCAACAAGCACTTTTCACACTAGCATGAAGATATCAGGCAAAACATTACCAATTGTCACCTCAATTGCATCTGGAGAAAAGCCAGAAAAACTTGTGGGGTTTTTTTCTAAGGCATAAGAAGATAGTGCACGGTCCTTAACACTACAAGAGACATTCATCCATTTCCAGTGAAAGGGCGTCAAACTGCTTCTGCTTGTATGTGATGGGAGTGTTGCCATCTCTTGTCATTTTCTTTGCTGTTGATCCGACTCTCATATAGAAAGGGTCAGGTCAAATGCCTCTCTGGAGACAAGTCTCCCATTTGCAGCAGGAAATCTCTCGGGTGGAGAGGATAACATTACAAAACAGAGGCTAACATTACAAAACAGCGCTGCTGCCTCTGGCACAGTCGAAAGCATCACAGACCAATAACTCCTATTGTGTCACTCTTGCAGCACCTTATTATCTATGTTTTTCTGTAAATCCAATCCGAGACTGTCATTACCAGTTTCAGGTAGGTGAACACCATCTGGGTGAAATAACCATGTGCCAGTGATGGGCTGGAGGGGGCTCTTGTTAGTTAATCATCCCTACCTTCCCTTTGATGAGTTAATTTGTCTGGTGAGCCATGGAGGAGCCCCCAAGAGCTCCCAGGAGCCCCTTGTTAAAATTCTGCCAACAAATGGGAAGATAGGGATGATTTCACTCTTTTTGCTGGAGCCTGTGCTACCTATGATATTGCTAAATCATCCATAAGGCATAAATTCCTGTGCAATCTTTCTGTTACAGTTCTAGTGGCACTACTTTGTGCATTCGTGACTGGATACCTAACCCTCCTGAAAATCTCATCCCATGAATTAAGGTTAATTGCAGTACTTCCATGTGACCTTTCAGTAGCTGGCATACCAGGTTCCTTGGCTGTGATGCCAGACCATACTCTTTTTATTTTTTATTTTTTTCCAGTTACTAAACACAGTCTTTATTTACTTGTCTCATGGTAATGCCTAAAAACCCTGTAGTGGGGGAATAGTCTCTTTGCGTGTACTAGTGACCAGCCCCTCCCTGTTTTATGGTGTGCACTTTGAAGTCTGTGGAAGGAGCAAAGGTAGTGAATGAAGAGCTGGTCCTTGGGGCTTGTGAGTGAAGATAAACTCAAGTTACTCTTCTTTAGAGGCCTGGCAGCACTGCTAACCAGACTCGTCTTCCTCCCAGGCAGCTGGAGGCGGTTACAACCTGCTGAACTTGCCGAGCCCAAGGAATAAAGTTCTAACCTACAACACAGCAAGCAGATGCTAGTTTGAAGTTGCACTTGTGTCAACGTGATTTGGGACTACCAAACCTGGGGAGAAGCTGCCTTTAGTAATACATCCCAACATGGAGACTTATCTCCAGACCTAAGAAGAATTACTAAATTTAAAAAGTTAAAAAAACCCCCAAAACCCCCAAAAGACTAGGAAGCTAGGCGATACTGTCATTTGGACGATGCTCTGCTCCCTTTTTAACTAGTCAGACAGTGCTTGTTAGCTCTCATACAGTGCTCTTACAGGCAGATGAGGACTAGTTCTTGCGAGGCCATGAGTATGCTTCTGCATAGTGCTGATGGGTGCTTTGGGTTGATTTATTAGTTTTCACTCAATATTGATGTTTCTCCTAGGCTCTGTTCTGAGAGAGGGTAAACCTCTCCTGCAGGAACACAGGGAAAGTGGTGGAGAGACACTGGAGTAAATCTGGAAGTGTCAATTGGGATCCTACCAGGCTATGAGCTCTGGGTAGAGGCGACCATAGTGTACCAAACAGGTTCATGTGGAGTTAGTCAGCATCTCTGTATTGTGTTTTCAGAACTGGGTTGGGAAGGATTATTTGGCTGTGTCCTGTACAGACCCAAATGATGTCCAAGAATCTGTGCTGTGCTGTGACTGCCCAGGGAGTTTCCCCAGAGTACCGGGGAGGAGGAATTATGTCAGGGTCTCCACACTGAGTCAGCTCAAGTCCAGTACGGTCAGAGCTAATAGGCCACAGAGTGGTAATTCTCCATTGGACCATCAACATCTCCTTACACACTGCTCCCGGCACTTGCAGCTCTGTGAATACAGTCCAGGTGCACTTGAACTGCCTCTCTGTGAACCCTGTCTGGACCCAAGAGGGCTTGTTCAGGGCAGCCCCGTGCTGCATGGAGGTGGTTGTTCTCTTTCTGGATCTCTCACAAGATTAGAGAAACTTCAATTTTTAGACCCAAAGCTAAACAAGGAAAAAGACTTATCCCTAAACTTCAACCTATAATAGTTTCCATTTCCTAATCTGTGTTTTTGAAAATTTTATATATATATATATATACACACTTAAAGATCTGCCTTGGCCCACCAGGCATGCTAGAAACTTTTTAGAAAATTACTTTTGTGGGTACTGGGCTTTCTGTCAGTCCAGCTTGAAACATCCAAGAATGCTGCCTTCTCAAGCCTGGTACTCCAGGTTGTGTGTAGCAGGAACCTGAAACTGGACCTTTCCACTTGATCTCCTGTTATTCCCTCCTACACCATCATTCCAGCTTGCCCTCCATCACTGTAATGTTAGCTGTTTGCCACAGCTTCTTTCAGCTTGCTTTTTCCCTGACCAGAATTCATAGGGATGAACAAAAATCCACTCATGTCTCTTGTCCTTCCCTACACCTGCTTCTGGGAGTGCAATGACAGATACCAGTTTTATTGTGTGCCAGTGTTACCTCTCTGTTTACAGCAGATTTAAGAGTTTACATTAGGCCACAGTGTTATCTTCCATTTTTCCTAATTCTATCTGCTGGCAATCCCAGCTATGTGGTTGGGGTGGCTGCCCCTGTCCTAAAGGAATTTGTGTCAATTTCTGTGAGGACAAATCCTCCCTGCGCTAAACCGCTTTGCAGTATTTGCTCAAACTGAAATTTTGACAAAGACGTTCTGTCCACATCCACCAAACGAGATTGCCTTTTTTTCAGATGCACTTGGAGGTAGATACGTTGGAAGCTGCCTGTACCTGGCTGATAACTGAGACTGAGCATCTATGTAGCACGATCCATGCCCTTTTCTAATTTGTCTTTGAATGACAAATGTGTGTTCACTGAGTCAGCAAAATAAGAGATACTACAGTAGAACTCATTGCCCTTCTCTCCCTTTTCACAGAGCGTCTAGGTTTTCCCAATTCCTCCCCCAAATCAGTCTTTAAAAGATCTCTTATAAAGACATCCCTCAAATGTATTGTCCAGAACTGCATTATATTCTCTAGTCATTTCCAATCAAGACTCATCATGTGCTGTTATTTCTTTAGAATCCCTCCCTAACAATACTGGTATATTCCCAATTTAAAAAATAATTCAAATCTTTGTGAAAAATCAAAGTTGCCGGGATTTGGAGATGGTCCACGTTAGTCCTCATCACTGTTGCCCCTAGAGAGTCAACTCTTAAGAGTTAACCGTGGCTGACCTCAAAAAAGAAAAGCAGATTTCATTGCAACCTTCTACATTTCACACAGGAATCATGCATGCCTAACCAAGGTTTTCTTGAGAGGCTTTAAGATGACAAATTGGTCAAATTTTGCATGGCTTCAGTTTTCATTACAAATGCTCTGTTCCATTCTAAAATCATATCTTTTTTTAACTTTGAAACTGATAACTGGTGAGCCAGCCCTTTCTTATGGGAGAGGCCTTAGCAAAGTAACTGTGTGTGTGAGGAAGATGGCAGGACAACAACGTGGCATAGTAACATGCTTGACTTCAATAGCAAAGGAATCAAAAGGCTCATAGACGTAGAATGAAAAGCTACAAAATATTGCTGACTGCTATTGAAATACTTGAATTCATCTGAATTGTTTCTCTGCTAAGAAGATGCGTCTGCTGGTGCCAAACTTGTATACTCCAAAATTCCTGGAGATGTCTACCTCGTATTTCTTGAGTACTTGTGCTTTTGGATGTGTGCAGGTGTCCTCTCTGGTCCTGAATGCTACTCAGCTAATGAAGGATCAAGGCCATTTCACCTGATGTTCTCCCTCTCTGGAATCCAATAATTGTTTTGCATCAGGGTGTAATTGTACCTATAGGTATTAGACAAACCCGCTAATTCAGATTCTGTAACTCTTGAATATCTTCCCAAATTGCATTCTATGATTTGGTTAGATTGTATCTTATCACTAACCTTCTTGCTTCAGTAAATACGCAATATCTAGCCTGTCTTCTCCCACCCTATACACAAGGAAAATCATCAGGACTTAATCTGTTGCCAGCATTAATGGCACAATTCCTCATCCTAATTCCAGTTCACTCTGCCTGATATCCCAAAATGCCTTTGAGAATGTATTTTATCCCTGATCCTGTGCCAATGATGCTTTCTTCCTCCGTCACTGTTGTCTGACTTCCTACAGACTTCATAACGACCTTTGCAGGCTGGGGTGGATGACACGGTCCTACCGTTGAAAGTCCACAAACGAGTCCACATCTCAGGCTGTCACTTCAGCTCAGAAGGTCCCTAACAGCAGATTCCTTATCTTGAGCTCTTACTATAGCCAGAAAGTGTAGTCTCTTCACTAGCAAAGAAAAGAATGGAAAAAGTATACATTAAAAAGGGGGGCAGCAATGCAACAGCTTTTTTTCTTTTTCTTTCTGGAAGGTGCTCGAACATTGCAGAGACCCCCGTACACTGTCCTCCTGTGGGCTCTGCTTCTTGGGACTTACGTGCAATAAAGCTGCCATCACGGCAGGCTGATGGGGATGAACGGGGGTTGCTTTTGTGAATATTTTTGTTTCTAAGTACCATCCAAATTCTAAAGTAAAATATTTTCTTACTTGGCTTATAGTAATTTGGGAATCTTTGAGATGAAGCTTTGCTGAACCCTCAGTTCACTGTCTACTGCTTATCTTTCCTTGGGGCAAACCTGTCCATGTGACTGTCTGTACAGATAATAACTTACCCAGCCGGCTTTGGATGCTTTCTGGTTTTTATCTTCCCAAAATAAGTTACACAAAGAGAGGGCCCCACTCAAACAATGTTTTTGTAGACCCTTTGTTTTTCCACAACGTTTGCTGAGTTGCTGTTGTATTATAGCCTCTTCTTCCTGAGTTTTGGGGGAGGGAGGGTGGTGGGGGTGTTGGCCCAGCTTTTTCGTGTTAAGCTAGATGGTCTCCATGCTCACTTTTGAACTCAGTCATGATTGTGTTCCTCCCCACTGGTCCAAACTTGTCTCTTTTGCTGTAGCACGCTCATGTTGTCCCTGGCATCTGCTATGTCATGCAGATATCCTGTGGCTTTCTGGTATGGAGCTACATCTGACACACCAGCCGTGTTCTGTCTCTGTGTTAACTTTCTCTGGAATCTGGAATGTCAGTAATAAGTGAGCAAATATGATTTTCTGTACAAAAAAATGGCAAAATCACCAAGTTCCATGAGTGCACAAAATAAACCTTCCCTTAGTTATGTTGCTGTGACCCCAACACTCTTGACAACCATTTTTCAGTCCTCTTCTGTCAACTGGAAGTTCAGCTGCAATTGCTTTGGGACAGGGACTGTGTGCACTGTTGGCATTGGTGAAATGTTGTGCCCTGCTTGGAAGGGGAACCTGGGGTTACTGGTTGGAGCCCTGCCCTCCACTGTGCCCGTGGGCGCTCTTTGGACTGGAGAGGTTGATTAATCTCCGCATATCAAATCCCCTGCTATAAAGCAAGGATTATAATCCTCCTTTCTTGGTCTTGTCTGTTTGATCTGTGAGTACTTTCTGCAGATACTGTCCCTTACGAAGTGACTGGAGATCGTTCAGTGCAATAGGTTGTTGTCTTTGTAGTGCTAGAGTAACACTTAACCAGGAGAAATTTAAATTGCAGGTGGATAGTAATGTTAATCATCATAATGAAGATGGAGCATTCTTTTTGCTGCGTGACTGTAGAAGGAAAGGCTGAGAAATAGATGGCTAAAATCACTGAGTGCATATTTTCAAAGACAGGGCTTGCTCAGCAGCCAGGTGACAACAGACATGTTGTTTACTTGACAGAGAGGCTATGAACTTAACTCCTGACTCAAAAAGAAAACTTGCTTCCCAAATGAAGACATATGGAGGGGTTTAACGGCAGTTGCAAGACATGTGGCTAGGTTATGCCACTGTGCGTGAGCTTATAAAGGCACTGGGTATATATCTGGTAAAGGAATCTGTGAATTCCATCACTATTCAAGAGGGAAAACATTTCTCACCCTGAAAAGAGAGTCAAAGAAAAATTGTGTCTGAGAGGACAGGCTCTGCCAGCTCCATGGCAGTCAGATGTGTTGCCTGCCCAAGAAGGGAAGGAACTTCTGTTCAGCTGCATGGCTGAGTTTCAGCTTGACCTTGCCCAGCATTTGTCTCTAGAAGCTGGCCTTACTCAAGGTGGGGGGTTTAAATTATGTTAACTGTGACTGGTGTAGTACCTGGGACATTGTGTGGAAGGCAATGGGCAGGAATCAGTGTGCGGAGACACTTGCTGCTTGTATCCAGTAAAGTTCCCGATCTGCGCTTGTACAGCGAGTACCCACAATGGTGTTATCTGCAGAAGTGCAGAGAGTTGAGGCTGTAACAGCAGCAGGGACGTTACACTGCACGACTGATTTCTGTGACAATGTCTTTCAGGCATGTCTTTAAGACCACTTAAAGATAAATGATTGTAGCCTTAAAAAAAAAAAAAAAAGACACTAACTCATTTTATATGTTTTAAAGATGAGGTGGCTTCATTAAAGACTGTAGGGTCTTGCAGTTTTACCCCAAAGAAAACACTGATAACTCCACAGTTCAGCTGGCAGCGAACTGCATCGGACCGTGGAGCCCTGCCCATATGTGCGAGTCCTCTTAGGGTACCAAAAATCATTTAGTTTTCTTCTAAAGTCCCAGGCAGTGAGCTAAAAATGTCTCACTCAGATATGCATTTTGGAATTTCAGAATTAAATGTAATAAAGCAGATTTTTATTTTTATTCTCTTTTGATGAGAGACGCATTGAGAGAGTGAGGACGCTGCGTTAGAGTATCTTTTGATTTGCTATTTGCTATGTGTTAAACATTTATATTTCAAAGAAGCGTTTGTACCTATACCGAGTGTTTGGCAAATCCAACAGCTCATTAGATGTTAACAATAGCAACGCTGCTAAATACAAAGGATTCATAGGCAAAGTACCCCTCAGGCTATATCTCTGAGAGAAAAAGTGGCAAATAGAATCAGAAACTAATTAAATAGTCAGCTAAAGCGAGCATAACTTTAAAAAGCTCTAAAACTACCAAAAATGGAAACATATTACAGTTATCTGCATTCACAGTGCAGAACAAGTTTGGTAATATTTAAGATAATTCTCTAGTGCCTGCTATTTTTAGTCCAAGGGTAAGCTTCTGTAAGAGCCTTTCAGCATTGCATCCCTTTAACCTGGCCTAACAAGCTAAGCCAGTAAGCTGTCTGATTTCCGTCTTACAGGAGGCAGAGAGATAGCTAAAACAAACCATTTGTGGTGAAAATGCTCAGCCTTGTCTTAAGAGCTTTCTTCATATAGATATTTTTTCAAACATCCCAATATTAAGCGTTGCTTGTCAGAGACCAAAATGTCAGGCTTTGCTGTTTGGAAATTGTAGAAGCGCAGGAATGAAAGGAGGATTTTATAGACCCAGCCTAATGGAAATAAACATTTCTGCATTGCCACCAGTGAAACCCAGTCGGGGCAGTTTAGGCTATTGCTGTCGATGCGTCTGAGGAAAAGGAACATATTTAGTTTTTCTCGGGGAAGGAAGGGCAGACATAAAGGGCCTGATTTGCTTCTCACTTACACTTAATCTGTCCTGGTTTAACTCCATTGACTTCGCCAGGTGACGTTTGGTTTGTGCTGCTCTAATCCTAGGGAGAGTCAAGCTGGGGTCAGCGTTACACTCCCTGTGCCACAGGCACTCGGGTTTGGGGCACCCTTTGCTGTCGAAACGGGGGGGCAAGGCCGCATGCAGCTGTAAAACACTGTGGTGCTCATTGCATGCTGCTGGTTTGGTGCTTCAGATGGATAAAACTTTGCAATATTATTCACTTACAGATAGCTCTTTTTTACTGGAAATACTATATGGTTTCCCCACACTGTATAGCATGAAGTGCTGCCATGTTTACTTTCTTCTGTCTCCTCTCTTCCTCTTCTTCTCTCTCCTTTCCTCCCCACCCCCCTGCCTTTCTCTCTGGTCCTGTGTGTGTAATCCTTACCTATGTTTACAAAACAGGATTTTATTGCTACTTAAACACGAGTGGTCCCACCCGCTCCTCTCAGCCAGCTGAGCAAGACTTGGGTTCAGTATCCTGTCCTCTGCCTGAAATACGTAGAAACAGAGGTGGTGCTGCCTGGGTTATTGGTAGTAGCTCCAGCCTTCTGCCCCCAGAAGTATCACTTAAACAGGTTTTCCCTTCCCGAGACACTGGATCAGGAGTGCAGCTCTTGCATCCTGGGCTGTTTCCAGTACACAGCTCCCTTCACCTCTTTCTTCCTCCTCATTTTGGGTGCTGACAGGGTAGGGCAAAATGCCTCGATACAAAGGGAGGCCATCTGAGCCAGGAAAACATAGGCTGTGTTGAAGCCAGTGATCTGCAGGGTCCCACTTTTGGTTTAGTAGTCAAATGGCTGCAATTTACTTATTTTTCCTGGGGTTAGACACATCCCATAGGGTTTTGGCTGTGCATCTGGCATCTACATAGGCTCAAATTATAATTTGTGTTAACTTCAGTGGGGATAACTTTTAAACTGAAGATGCACTTGACATGAACAAATACATCGGTGCATTTCCAGTAGGAAATGTGAGCACAGCATCTACCACATTGTAGGGAAGATGAACGCAAGCCACTTTTAAACTTATCTTCTTAGTCGTAGCAATGTAGTGCTCAGCTGCAAAACTCACTTGTTAAGGAGGAAGAGTTAGCTCTTCCTGGCATCTGGCTGGACTGCCGTTACTACTGGGACAGGTTGGTATAAGTACAGTATGCAGGAACTGCTGCTCTCATCTTCAGCATCAACATACCCAAGGAGCAGAGGACCAGGTCCCCAGCTAGTGTAAATCTGCATAGCTCCATTAAAACCTGTGGAGAGACCCTAATTTACAGCGGCTGAACATCTGGGCCCAAGTTCTTTTTCTTTTGGTTACTAGCAGGATTAAATAGAAGTACCCAAAATTATTTATTATAGGTGCTGTGGCAGCATCTCAAAGTTCAATTGTAAATCAGAACACCGTTGTGAAAGGGGTTGTGTGAACACGTAACAAAAAGACAGTCCCTGCCTAAAAGAACTTATGGCCTAATTAATAATGATATTTAGTTCATTGATAAGTACAGCTGGACTTGACTGCCTTTTATGGGTCATTTTTAAAGAGGGCCAAAAAAAAATGCCCAGGTTGATTTTCACCATTTCTGGTGAAAAAGGGACTGGAAACATCAGTGCCTCGTAAAGAAAAATGCAGTCTTACATCGTACAGATGGAGGGCTGGTGATCAGGAACATGCACTTTTGAAAGACTAGCAGAGAATGAGCAATATATTCAGTTTTGACTAAGAAATAAATAGAAGAGAGGCAACTGCGGTGGGAACTGTAGCGTGCACCACAGTATGCATGCGCTACGTAACTCTTCTAGGCGGGTTGAGGGTACATGAACAAGGTTGCCCTAGTGTAAACTAGCAAATTTTTTTTACATTTTAGTGTCAACCCCATTTTATCCACATAATCTGTGAAGACTAGTGAGTTCCAGGAAACTTAGAAACAAGCCAACAGTGGACGTGCTCTAGAGGATGCTTTGCGACAGATAGCTCTTCTGTGATCTTTATTTTTTTTAATGTTTTCTGTTTTAAAATCACCATCTCTAGTTTATGATTCTATTCACATACACAAAATTGCATTGAAAGAACATTAAAGTCTTAGCACCTAGTGACAAATCAAGGAAATACATAGTTAAGGATATTATGAGACTCTAAACGAATCCAAATGCTTAAGCGGCAGAAAATTCAGACACATCTTTTCATCCTGAAGAGCGTCCTCACTGGTTGTAGGGGTTTACCAGGATGCACTGTTCAATTGCTGCTTTTTGAGGCAAGTGCTTATTTGCCTGCTGGGACAAGCTTACATTTTATTTTCATGGGACTGTAAAAGCAAACTGAAAAGCCCAGCAAAATGCACCTGTGATCTGTGCTGTGTTAAACCCTATACCTGTTAGCACCTTCCTTGCTGTAGCATCCCCACATTCTCACTTGGTGCTTCATTATAAAGGAGATTTTATTGCTTTCAGCCTAGGATGCTTGCAGTACAGGTACCTAGGGTTCTCTCAGCTGAGCATCTCCTCAGATGTGGGAACACCACTGAAGTTTTTTGAAACTTTTTTAGCCTAATAAGAGTAGAGCGCACATATATAAACATACCTATTTTTTCCTCTTTGTGGTGATTTCCTCTTTTTTTTTTTTTTTTTTAGGGCTGATGTCTACTATCTTTATTTGCTTTATTTAGCTAAATTACCTCTCTAAATGGTATGTGTGTCACTCAACACATCTGCTGGCACATACTAGGAGGATGTTGGAGCCATTGCTGTGACGCTTAAAGATAGGAGTATAGCTACATAGGTAAAACATGTAGAGTAAACGCATCTTTAGCCTTGTAAACAAGTTTTCGTGTTGTGTTGGAATAAACTCTCTTAGCCAGCTCAGACCGGATGGCAGCCACGCAGTTAGGTCACAATAAAAATTGATCGGAAGCCCAGATGTGTTAATGATGTACTGATCCATTCAAGCTGCAGGTCTAAGGAAAACCAATGTTTTTCTTCTGGTGAGAAATGACTTGTGTTTGTCATACCTGTTCAACAAGCCTGGTGGTAGGTTTGATGAAGCTGAACAAGCTGAAAAATTAAAGCATCATAAAAGGCATTTAATGAAGTTGATACTTTACAAATGCTAATTTCCTGGTCAAATTAAATTCCAATTTTCTACCAGTAAAAGCACCAGATAGAAGCGTCTTATTTTGCAGTGTAAAAAGGAATTTTTGAGTGTGTGTTCCATTCACACAAAACAGTCTCTGCATAATTGAACAAAATTAAAAAATGTATGTAAACTCTTCTCTGCTATATTGTATATAATTTTACTCTGAAATTTATATTTGTGTAGAGTCATAAATCTCTAGAAAGAAGTAGGGATTATGATAGACATCCTGACACATCCAATATAATTAAAACTAAAGCAAATGCAACATTGAAATAGAGAATGAACAAAAGCAACAAAATTATGCTTCATAGTTTGCAAAGGAAGGGTCTGTACTACCCTCAAGTGCATTTTTTAGAGATGTCTGTCATTATCAAGAGGAAAAATAAGTTTTTACATCAATTATATGTGTGAAATAATCACTGCAAAATATATGTGGCTCTTTTTTCCCCAGAACATGCCATGCTGCCTAACAAAGGTATGTGAATGTTGAAAAATTTTATGTCGGTGCATAGAGAGATTAGTGTGGGCATGTACCATAAATCAAGTAAATAAATAAATCTGAGCAAGCAGTGTTTGAATATTTGAACTGAAATACTGCTGACACCGTCACTGAAAGCTCTGCAACAGGGAGAGTCCCAAACGTCTTCCCTACCTTACACTGTAGCCTGTAGCCATCCTCCCCCCTCTTCCCCCTTTCCGCAATACCCACTCCCCATTAGAACTTGTCTGGATTGGGACCCTCGGTCAGGAACTGTGACACTCTATCCACCTGTATATTTTAGGTGCGTAAGAATAATTAAAAATCTCTGTCTGGGTTGCTGCTCAGGACCTTATCATGTGCATGAACGATTGCCTGTAAAAGGGAAAGGGAGAATGGGTAGGAGGTGCCGTGTGCTGCTTCGGGGGGAAGCTGTAGGGTGGTGGGCTCAGAGGACAGCCTGTGGAACCTCTTGCACCCTGGGCAGTGAGCTACTCGTGCGTGTCAGGCTGCTCGTCCTGCGTCCCCCCTCCCCAGCAGCAGCTCATCTGCTCCTCTGCTCGCCTGTGCTTCCCCGGCAGTGCTGGCAGCAAGCAAACTTCACCTCCCCCTTCGCTTCCCTGGCCACCTCGCACAGCGAAGGAGAACTCCCAGCCTTTCTTTTTCTGTGGCCCTTCATCAGGCTGTTCCTTCCCTTTGCACTTTTGCCCTTTCCCTGAGATGTAGGATAGCATTTTGTGCTTCAGTCATGCAGAGCTCTGCCCAAGCCTAGCCTGCTGCGGGCTGGACAAGACATGCCAGGTCTTCTGCTGTGGTCCCCCTCCTGTGAAGACCAGGTGCTTTTCCCTGGCGCTGGGCAAGACACCACGATAGCGGGTCCACGGCGTGCCTCAGTGTTACGGACATGCGGTTCCTGGTAATGCTTTCACAGTGTCACGTTCTGTACAAGTTAAAAAGCCCCTCTGGTGAGCTAACCTGGCCCAAAACATAGGTAATGCATTTATTTAGTAATCAGCAAATTAGCCTCTATAGTCAGTAAATGTTGAGGCCCAAACTGCTGATAAGATGATTTGCTTTTAGGTGTTTTCTCAATATTGTGCTCAGCATCAAGTATAAATTGAATAGAGTGACCTTTTGATACTGAGTCAAATTGACTGCATTTCCAAAGATTCTGTGGTTTCAATTACCATAAATTTTTGATACTGGGTCTCCCACTGGTGCGCCAATTCTAACGCAGCAGTACCTTATCCTTGGTCCCCTTAACACAGTCAACGGCACCATGGCTTTTTCTCGGATGATTTTTCTTTTGTCTTTTCCCCAGAATCAAAGATTACTATCATAAAGGGGAAGAATGCAGTTTACACAAATGAAATTGGAATGGCTTGCAAAACGTGAATGAATTTTGGTCAGAAGAAGTAAAAACGGGTTACAGGTTGCTAGCTAGATCCTCAGTTTGTGAGATGAATACGTCAATTAGTAGCTCTTCAGTTTATTAGAAACTTAATTGCCAGGCTGTAATGGAAACTTCTGAACTGCAACAACTCGTTAGAAGCAATAAAAAAAGTGACTTTGTGGTAGAAGAATATTTAATAGGGTCTTTTAAACTGACATGTTTAGCTTATAGCGGAAAGTTTAGATTTTTACCTGAAAAGATAGTCCATCTCACAGGAGCTATGGTGGCAGTACTGCAGGTGATCAAGGGCACGATCTTAAAGCAAACCCTATTTGCAAATGGACTGTGCCGTGGTTCCGATGCTTTAATCCCAGATAGTTTACAGAAGTTTCACGATGGTGAGTGAGCGTGTCTCTCTTTCAGAGAAAAAGTAACTTGAGTTCAGTTACCAAGATTAAATATGAGAACTTTTTGAGACTAGAAATATACACCATGTTGAGTATATGAATAAATATTGTTACTTTTATGTTGTTATACCCTGGAGAAGGGAGGGGGGAAATGGATGCTGCAGGTGCTCCCATCTCCTTCAGCCTGCAGACCTTGTGCAGGTCCTTCCTGCCATAATGTCCCTGGGAGCGATGCTGGGAGTTTGTTCCTCTCCAGGGATGCAGCTCTGGAAGCTAAGTATTGCAGTACCTGCACTGTGTATAGTTACACTATTTAACGTTGGTTTGGGGGAGAGTGGGATGGCAGAGCATATTGTTTCACGTCTGTACAATATCTCCAGAAATCCAGCTGGAGTGAAGCTTTTACATAAATACAGGGATGTGTTCGGTCCTACAGATGAGATGTACGTACAGTCCATATGTTGTGCAATGGGACTGCCAAAATTAGAATGCAAGCTCTGGATTCAAGTGGTCTTTGCCTACAGGTGCATGTGAGGAGTATGAGCATAGCTGTCTCCTTCAAGAAGAAAAGATCTCTTGTTTCCTTCCCATACCCTAAAGGCATTTGCACAGGGGTGGTGATAATTAATCCCCGCATTTCTACTACATATAAAGAAACCTGGCTGTAATTTTCTCCTAGTGGGACTCCATTTTGTTTTTAAAGATAATTGATAGCTCTGGACTTAAGCATTTCAATTATGGGAGTGTCTCTTGGGGACCAGACTAACAGACCTTGGAAAAACGTTCTAATGCAAATGCATCATGTGGATTTTTACTGTAAGACAGCACAAGACGCCTAAGGATTTGCAAAGCAGTTTAACAGTAAAATAAAGGCTGAAATACTTCTTAAAATATATAACGGCATGGGACTGGTTGTGAGCAGATAGGGTGGAACAAGTGGTTCTCCACTTAGACCACTGATTCCTCTTTGGCCCTGGGAGAAAATACTGCCAGGTACGGCCACCTCTGAGTTGAGGAGAAGGAGGCACTTGCATTGGACAGCAGGTTGAGAAGGCAGCAAAATCACCATGATAGCACTATCTGTGCTGCCGCTGGGGGATGTTGGCTCCTTGTACTCCAGAAGAAGTAAAACTTGGGCTGTAATTCTTCCCTTTTACCATCCCTGACCTCAGATCTCATTTTTCACTGGCAGGAGCAGGAAGACCAGCCTGCATCCTAATCCCTTCCCTCCTCCTACCTTCCCTGTGCTTCAGCCCAGCCTGCGGCTCCTTGTCCTCGGTTGGCAAAGCTTGGTTTGTGGGGCCAGGGCTGAGATACCACCTGCCCCTACTCCTGCATGTTTGCTCACGGGAGGTGCTCGAGGCCGGGGTGGTGGTGGTGAGCTTTCCAGTACCTCTGCATCCCTGTGTGCAAAAAGGGGCAAATCTGTACCCCTCGTTTCTCGTAGTGGTGTGAATCTTAAGGACGTTCTTATTTCAAAATGTGTCATTAAGGAATTAAATCCTGTTGGAAGTCCCAGATGTGCTCACAAGTCATTTTTGTGCTTTTGAAAGTAGTGCCATAATGTATTAGTATTTTTAGATCACTTGGATATTTTCAGCTGGAGGAAGATCTTTTATTTTCTTTGTTAATTGTGCTATGAATAGATCTTAGGCTACTGAGGAGAAACGAGTCGATATGTTGAAATGGTGATCCCTCATGAGTTCAGGTGTACACCTGGCTGCTCTGAATTGCCTACTGAGCTGGGCTGCTGGAGCGGTGACAGCTTCTGCCAGCTGCGGATCTGTCCCAAAGTTTCCTGGGCTTTTTACGAAGATGTGGCAAGCTGCCACTGCTCCCAGCTCCTCGGGGCTGTGCAGTTTAGACCCTGATCTTTCAGTATGAATCATGATGGGCCCCTGCACTGTTCAAATTATCAGTAAAGAAGCTTTAGAGCATCATCATTCATTAGCTGATTTCACTCCTTGAGATACAGTAAGCAAAAGCTGTGCATGTAATAACTGCAAATGAAAGGTGGAGGGGAATCATCCAGAGGGAAGATGTTGGAGATACTATTAACATTTGGAAAAGATTTTCTAAATGATGGGCTTGAGCCTTTTCTGGAGTGAATCAGCAGGAGAGCTACAGGAGAGTTCTGAGTCAGGATATCTGCACTCTGGCTTCAAGGCTTTCAAGAAGGGATTGGTGATGGTAATAATGGTGGTTTTAAAATTTTGCATGATTTTTTAAAGGAAGAAAATTCTAAGGAAAAATCACAACATTGCTCAATATATGCACCCTAAAGAGGTGCATGTGAAAGACGAGGTGATTGAGTCTCCATTACAGCTCAGTCCTTGGGCTCTGTAATGGGATTGCTGACAAGTAACAGGTATTACAGACATAAAATGCTAGCCACGAGATGAACCCGGCTCCATCCATAGGCAGAATAAGCAAAAGAGAAAGAATTATCAGGGGTAGAAGATTTAAATACCGTTGTGTGGGTAAATTATCAGCTCATTTCATGTAGCTTTTCACTGGCCAAAGAGAGAGTATCTCTCGAGACGTTTTACTGAAGGCAGAAACCCAATTAGAATAAGATTGTTACACAACTAATAAAGTGTTTTCAGACAAAGAATTATTTTTAGTGCTGCAGAAGTAGTAAAGTATTAGAGCAAAACATGTAAAAGCAGAGAAGAGCACAGTTAGAAACTTTTCATGGTCTTTAGGCACCTCAGTCACTCATTTCTGAGGCTTGATTGGTGTTCTGGCAGCTTACAGCACTAGCCAGCTTTCCCATTGCATTTGCCCGTGCACAGTGACACCAATGCCGAATCTTACTTCTTTTCAGAGCTAATGCCATTCTGGATACACTAGAAACTTCTGCTGTCAGACACGTGGAAGTGCCTGCATTCAGTGACATACTCGGGTTCCTTGCCTCCTTCAGCTGGTGAAAATTTACAGGGGTCAAAAAACCTCTGGCCTCGATGTCTTTATGTTAAACTAACAACCAAGGATGTTGAAGTTCACACGGTGTGACTGGGAAGTGATGCATAACTGCTTCTGCATTAAGAAGATCCATTGGTTAGCAAGATGCAGCCATTATGAATTGTTTTTATAAGTGTTTAATAATTGCATGTATTTGCCATGTGGCTTTACTTTCAAGATTATCCTCCACCCCTTCTTCTTAGACACTGTAGTTCATTTAGGTGGTGTAAATACTTAGGATCTCCTCCTTTAGACAGTAGCAAACCCTTTCAGTGTGACCCTGCTTGGAAGTTAGGGACATGGCGGAGCGAATTCCGGAGAACACACAGCGCTTCCTCTCACCTCAGCGGATATCAAAGGTGCCCAGCTCCTCCTGATTCACTGAGCCTGTGTGATGCGCGGGTTGGATGCCAGTCTGAAATGTGAACTTCTGCGGTGACAGTGCTGAAACTGTGAAAGAGCCTGCATTTGGCCATGGCATTGCTTCTCCCCAGTGCTGTCAACACCAAGACTCAGGTTGCGATAGCAAAGCAGAAAGCTGCTGCTTCAGTGATTATTGTTCAGACGTTGATGTACCCAACCATCTCTCCCTTTGCATCTCCCCTCAGCACCATTTCTGCTGTATCTAATAATTGTTTTTCTTTATAAACAGCAATGTAGGAGCAATAGCATAGTTAAATCTTTAAAAGGTTATCTCGCAATGTCATTTTCTTGACTAATGTGTTCCTGCTGCCATGTCGTTTGTGAATAGACATGTGTTAGCCAGCTAGTGTGCTTCATCTGTGGTGACTTTGATTTATTTGCTCTGTAAATTGGGACTGAAGCAATAATGGAAAGTGACATTAATTGTTTAACAGAGTCCTCTTTGTCACATCCTGTGCTTTCTCTGGGGTGTTTGAATGTTGAAACTTGTACAAAACTAATTGAAATTGCTGTGATGAGGACCAGTGTCCACTCAACTTTCTGTTCTTGAATGTCAGCGCACTTGAATGTCTGTTTAAAGCATGAGAGCTGAGCAGCTAACAGCAAATATCAGGGTTTCTTCTGGCATCCTATTATTAAAGAAGGCATTCCCCGTTAGAAATAGTAACACTTCCAGCTTTCTTATCAGCTTTATAAGCTGCAAGGCTCAGCAGTGCACCCCACCAGCTAGACTTGCTGGAGAAGTTCCTGGTGCAAGGCTGGGGGTCAGGCAGCCAGACCCCGCCGTGGCCATCCTGGGGCTGAGAGGTGGCTCTCACCACCATTGACTCCACCACCTGCAAGGGGCTTGAAATACCATTGGGAAAAAAATTCAGCACTTTGTTACATTGCAAAGTGCTTTTCTGCCCAATAATGCCTTTTCGTACTTTTCTAGAAGTGACACCATAATTTTCCTCTTTTCCTCTCAAAAATCGGCTGTGAAAAGCTGGGTTTGGAGCGTGGTTTTATTCACAAGGTAACTCACCTCTGCTTATTTTCATCCTCTGCACTGTGCTTATTTTCATCATGGCACTGTGCATGTGTTTGCCTGGTGTGGTGGAAGTCACCAGATACCAGAACTTAGACTCTTTTTCTCAGTGGCCAAGCCCCTTTTGGCCTTTTAAGTAAATGCTTCTCCTTAGCATTAGCTTTGCCTGAGTGTTTATTTGTTTCTTGGGGATGATGCTGTAAGCACCAGAACAGTTTGTGCTCTGCCGTAGCTTTCTAGCTCAAAGACAGAGTTTTTCTGTAAGAAGCCGTGAGGTGTGATTTGGCAGAGAAGCCTGGAAGGAGCAATTATCTGTGTGGTTTATGAGCATCTCTGTTCGGAGTGTGGTAGATAGAAGTATTACTGACAAAAGTCATGCTAAGGGGATACCCACATTTGCTTGATTTTTTTTTTTTTTTCTGAGATGTAACTGGCAATATTTTGTTGTTGAATTTTTAAACATTTTGATTGTTTTTCTTACTGATACATTCCTTGCTAGTTCACCTTTAAACTGTGAGATTTGAACTTAGCTGAAATCTCTTCACAGCGTGAACCTGGAGAATGATGAGCCACTCTGAAGCTGGTGGAAAAGCTCCCAATTTGATATCCCTAGAGTCGGTGAAAGGCTTTTCATTTACTTTAATAGCACTAGGATCAGCCTAGGAATCTTAGATAATTGATCTGTCAAGATCAATTTCCAATCTTTCTGAAAAATAAATATAATGATTTTTATACAATTCTATTCCTCAGAACTTTCAGTACTCCAAAAAATCTGTACCATAAAATACAGTAGGGACTATATTTCATTAAAAAACTGGAAGGCATTTAAATTTACTCAATTTGACAAAAAGAAGTCTTGTTCCTGAAATAAGATATCTAATATAAATTAACATTACAGCCACATCTGATTAGGAATTAATCTGCTTTTTATAATTGCAGTCTGAATTAGATAAATGCATACAATAGTCGCACTGAGCACTCAAATGACATAACTCGAAAGGACAACTTCAAAGGCAACCTGTCTAATACATTTCTTTAAAAGAAACCCAAAGAGCCTGCATTTACAATATGAGTCCTGATGGCTAGTCTTGTGCCAAAATGGTCAGGAATTACAAGTTGTTCGTTTGGGTTTGGAGCAAGGATTTCCAGACGTATGGAAGGGAAACCCTTTGTGGCTTACACTGGGCCGCGGATGCGAGCAAGGTTTTCCAAATTTCACTGGTGATTCATTTTGGTCTTCTGATTAGCTGTCTTATTCTCTGATTCTTGTAATTTTGTCAGGTCAATTAGCTGGCGTTCAGTGTTGAAGAGAGAAAGAAAGAGACAGCCTGGGCTGACACCGTCAT
Organism: Balearica regulorum gibbericeps; assembly: GCF_011004875.1. Classification (NCBI taxonomy): domain Eukaryota; kingdom Metazoa; phylum Chordata; class Aves; order Gruiformes; family Gruidae; genus Balearica; species Balearica regulorum. The sequence goes on from NC_046187.1 coordinate 62,779,809, forward strand.
TAGGTGTCAGCAGCTTAGGCGCATCCTGTAATACAATCCCTGGGTAATTACTTACCGTTCTTCACGCCAGGTAAAAAAAAAGAATTGTGGAAGAAAAGTAAACTAGAGCAGTACATTCCGAGTGCAAAGAGATTTCTCTTGCAGGCAGAGATGGATCATTTTATTGCGCTTAATTACATCTTCTGAGATTCTGTTGCAGGTTACTGTTTCAAGGGCTGGTCTAACTATGTTTTGACTGCTTTTTCACATACAGAGGCATCGTTTTGTTCCTTTTCTCACCTGGTTCTGCTTTTTGTTTTGTTCCCTCCCACAGAAGATAGATGAAGAGAGCGAGGCAAACTTGCTAGCCGTTCTCACTGAAACGCTGGACAGCATCCCTGTGGATGAGGATGGATTGCCTTCATTTGATGCACTGACAGATGGAGATGTGACCAACGAAAATGCCACTAGCCCTTCCCCAATGCCCGACGGCACCCCTCCAACTCAGGAGGCAGAAGAGCCGTCTCTAGTAAGAACCCTTCCTACTGTTTAACAGGAATTGGATGTGCCTCTGGCTACCCGCTGCATGGGTATGATGTAGTCACAGTAAGGTCTGGACTTTTCATTTAGACTGAAAAGGAAAATCAAGTAAAGAACTGAAAATTATGTGGGGAAAAAACCCCACCAAATAGCTGTAAGATGACTAATAAGGGAATCTATTAAAAAGTATGTTGAAGAGATTGGTTTTGAGATTCTTGTGCTAATGGCTGACACTTTTGCTTATCACTCTGTTCAAATAAGTCAGGGTAATGTTTTTTAATTTATGTTTCATTTCTTGGGGCTCTTTTTGTATGTATGCTTAGACGTCACTTTTGGTGATCTGTAAAGAAAGGCCCATTGAGTCTGGCAGGATGTGGGGCTAATTTTGTGCCTTAAACGTTGATTTGACTACTAAGCACCAGCTTAGTGCTAATCAGGGCAAACCCAAACCTTGGGTGAGGATGTGAGTGAAACCTCATATGCATTTTGTGCAGTAAAACCAGTTTGAGACGTGATTCTGTTTCTGCTGAAAGCCCCTTATCGCTGGCTTCTGCAGAAGCAGAGCCAGATACCTGCATCTAGACTCTGTATCCATTAGTTTGTGAAGTTAACGTCTCTGTTTAGATCAGAGGCCTCTTCTGTCAAACAGATCACGGAGAATTTCATTTTGCCATGGATTCAGAAGTCCAAGACCCCTGCCATTTCTGCTTGCCCTGCAGTATACTGCAGTAAAGGGAGCAGAAATACGCTGCCAAGCCAGAAGAAAATGAAATCTGTTTGCTCTGGGGAATATTGAGCCCTTCTTTCTGTTTTATTGTACTTTGCTTGCTGTAATTGATATAGCTAATTTTAAGTAACTGTGCAAAAATGTAGATTAGTCATTTTAATCCATAAAGATGCATAACTTTACTTTTTTCCTTCCACCTCCCTTTCCCTGATGTGTTTGTAGCTTAAGAAGCTCTTGCTGGCTCCAGCCAACACTCAGCTAAATTACAATGAATGCAGTGGTCTCAGCACACAAAACCATGCAAACACTAATCACAGGATCAGAACAAGCCCTGTGGTTGTTAAGGTACAAACTTAATCTTTGTAATAAATATGTATGGTATTAATCTGCTTACTATCTTGCAACTGCTTTTAAAAAAAAAAAGTGAAAGATTATAGACTGCGTTCCAGAAAATCACCTGAGCTCCTTTATGCTCTGAATATTTCATTTATGCTTTTTCTCTTGGCAGAGTTCAGTTGTAGTCCCACCGTCTGTTACTCTTGCCTCCTTTATTGATACACAGAGTAGTAGGGGGTACGATAAAATTTGCTGATGGGCTGGTGTTGTTTATGAGTGACTCCAGGATGTGGGACTGCCATTTTACCAGCTGTCTAAGCTAAGAAAAATGATACTGGATTCTTGGCAAAAGATGTATATCAGCCATTAATTGGATAGAATGGGGGCTCTGACATAATTCTGTTAGCAGGCAGTATTAAACAATGTTTGTCTTGCCATTCACTGTAACTGAAAACGGAGCGTTTAGGGGTACTTAAGAGAGTTGTGAATACTGGGCTCAAGCAATCAGCAGCAAATTAAGGTTTAAACCAGCTTATTTTTTTGTTCACAGTAAAGGCGCTGTAGGGTCTTGTTAGTTACATGTTGCTGAGTAGGAACATTGAAATGTAGGAGAAATGAAATAAAAAGCTGCATAAATGTCATTTAGGAATTTTAAATGTAATTTTCTTTCCTTGTTCTGCAAACAATTATTCACAGCTCATAGATCTAGTACACTTAGACTGAACACTTCATTGAAAATCTCATCTCTTCAGAAAACCTATATCCATTCTGATAAGGTTCAGCTCACTAATTTTAGCTTTTTTTTTATTTTATTTTATTATGCCCTGGTTTTAAGACTGAGAATTCATGGAGCAATAAAGCGAAGAGCATTTGTCAACAGCAAAAGCCTCAAAGACGTCCGTGCTCTGAACTTCTCAAATATCTGACTACAAATGATGACCCTCCTCAGACCAAACCAGCAGAGAACAGGAACAGCAGCAAAGAGAAATGCACCTCCAAAAGGAAGCCCCATCTGCAGTCTCAGACAAATCATCTGCAAGGTAGGTGTGGGACTACAGAACACAGCTTTGGTACCAGCAGTAGCGAAGGGAAGCTGAAATACTGCGGTTGTGAATACCCTCGATACCTCTTCTGTTCTTTGGATTAGTATTGTAAATCCAGCATCACTTCTGTGTAGGGAGAATTTTAAAACAGTATAATGAAGTTAGAATTAGTTAGCTAGATTTAGGTTTTAAATAGTTTTAATCCTGTCTCTGTCACCCTCACCTCAGCAAAGGAATCTCAGGGAAAAAAAGTTTTAACAAATGCCACATGGTAATATACCAGGCTAGCTGCAGATATTTATTCACAGAGTACTGTACCACTAAGAAATCATTATACCCCCTAAACAAGCTGGGCAGGCCAGTTCATTAGTGAGCTTCTTTCTTTTTTGCTAGTGTAAAACTGAAGGCATTGTTAACCTGCCACATAGTCCTTCAGAGACAATAAATAGTGCTCTCACTGCTACAGAGAAAGCAATAAATGTGTCATTCCTGTTAAAGCTGGAATGCCGGTTTGTAATTTTATTTTGTAAACAGTTGAAAGTTTAGCTGCCATGCCGATCTTTCTTTGTCTTTTTAGGTTCTTTATGGCCAAAACTAAAGACTTGTGTTGACTTTTAGTATCCCCTGATGCATAACAAACTGGACTATATTACAAGTAGATTCTATGACAGAGATGCAAGAACTTAAAGCCCCCTCTCTCGCTTTCTCTCCCCCTTGTCCTCTGCCTGTTTTCCCAAGATAAAGGAAAGCTGTAAAAGCTTGTGATGCCAAAGGGAGCTTTTTTTAAAGTTACTGTTACTTTAAAATACATCTATGTATACATATTGGCCTGGCATCTGGAAGGCCAGGTGCATATCTCAGTCACATCAGTGCAAATCCTGGGTGACTCCACTAAAGTCGATGGAAGTTATCTGGCTGCAACAGAGATCAGGATATGACCCTAAATGTGTTATTCTGGTATTTTTAAAGCAGCAAGTGTAAACTGTATATGTTTTTTCTGCTTTTCCTTTCCCCCCTCCCTGCTTTTTCAGCCCCCATCAAATCTAGTTTTTCACTCTTCACTAGGAAGTATAAGCAAACACTAATAAAAATAATCTTCCTTTCCTGCCACTAAATACCCTTCTCACAGCTGTACATTCTGACATCCTATTTCCCCATTATGGTCTCAAATTCTCTGAACAATGTTTCTTGTAAGAAAGAAATCCAGCTGCCCCTAGAGCTTCGTGGATGCCAACTGCCACTCCTTCTGGATGGCTTCAGCAGTCTGCTTCACAGCAAAATCCAGACTGAACTGTACATGTAAAACCTGGGTCTTACTGCAATGGTACTGAAACATAGACCTGCCAGAAGTTACAGGGGGCTTTATTAACACGATTGGGTGTTAAGGTGATGTGTAATAAGGTATATCATGTATAACATGCTATATGCACATGTATGTTATACACATACATAGATGTACGTGCACGCACATGAATACAGCTTATAAAATCTTCCTATTTAGGTCAGAGCTGCATTTTTTCCCCAGCTGAGGATTGTGTAGATTCAGTGCAAAGAAGCAAGGCACGTTGGGTTGTGGAAACAGCGTGGAAGGACAGGTTAGGAAAGTCCAAAGGGACATATAGCTAACTTACCAGTGTTTAACAGATGACTCTGACTTTGGTGGTATTGCAGGCAAAACTGCAGGCAGAGAGAAATTGCTCTCTTCTTTAGTTCCTGCAGTTTAATTTACAGGCTTCTGAAATGTTGTTTTTTCATCAAATTTGCCTCATACACCAATATATGACTTCAATATCAATGGATTAGCATATAATACAAATACAAGAATATAATGCTTTCAGCTTGGACAGTCAATTCATGTAAAATCAACCTTGCAAATTTAACTGGTATTCGCAGACCTGCAGTCATTTGTTCATACATTTAATCAAAAGTACAAGAAAATTGGCTCCTTCTTTTTTAAAAAATAATCAGGGTCTGATGTTTTCTTTCAAAGTTAGGGAAAGCTCACAAAGAATAAGTCAAACGGTATTTTCCTTTAGGGTTATTGTTGCAAACATATTGCAGACCCACGGGAATGTCCACAAACCCATTCATGCCAAAGATCATCTGTGGTTTTGCATTGAAATTTGCCCATGAGGAAACTTAGTTCTTTTGAACCTGAATGTTTTCAATTTACAGGGACAAGCAACTTCATGTGAACCCTTTTTAATAGGAAAAACACACCACAGTACACCTTGAAACTCTAATAAAGAGGCACCGTGGAAAATGATAGTGTCTTGGCTAAATATTTACACTATCAATAGCTGTATGTGAGGACAAATCCTTTGCAGGAATACTGTTTGGTCAAGCCCTTGCCCAGCAATAAGAAAACTGATGGGTGTTTTGGTATGTGAATTTCTCAGTGGGAAAGCTCAGTGATATCTGCCTAAAATGAATGCATACGAATGTGAGATAACGCCTTGGTTCTGTGCCCATCGCTGGCAGATTTCCACTCTGTCTCAGTGCTTCACAATTTTATATATATATATTCTGATGTGGGACTATTCTGTGGGACTAATGAGAGCTAGAATGAGACTTTTGAGAGGCTTAAATATGTCTTACACATTCACCTTCCTCAGCTTAAATTGGATAAGAGTATGTAGATTTTTATCCTCTAAAAAAAAAAGTGGAAGCCTTTGTATAAAACTTTATTCCAGAGCCTAACTGTAAAGTCTGGGGTTTTTAAGCCAGTTTTACCTCCAGGTAGCCACTGGCAAACATTAATATCCCTAGATGTATATAAAATACACACAAAGATATGTCAGGTTACATTCAGTCTTACCGCACCTGGTTTTATGCACAAATCAGCATCAGTGCTGGATCAGACAAATAACTCGTTGAGGTGCATCTCCTCACTCCAGCAGTGACTTCTGAGGAAGGTGAACCCGAGGTGAACACCTGAGCTTCCATTTCTAACTTTCATATGGGGAGGAGGAGAAACAATATGCAGCTCTTGAGAATTGAGTTAATTTTAAAAAAAATAATGTAATATTACTTCAGGAATACTCTAGAGCTTAGAAAAGTAATCAATTTGCATATAAAATCCTTTAATGTTGATGGGAGCTCCAAGCCTGGAATGAATACGAAATACACAGTAGTGACACTCTGGACAAAAGATCTGCAGTGCAGGAGTGTTCAAGGGGAACATTTGTCTTAAGTAATTAATTTGCAGAAGAGATCCCCTGCTGTTGTTCTTGGTACAATGCTCTCTGCGTTTAAATGTCAATCTAACTTCTGAAAAGTAAAATTTGCAAGTAATATTATTTTTAATTTTTAAACATTTTACTGGCAATTAAAGGAATCTTAGTTGTATTACAACATCCTAGTTCTTGGCTTGCTTTGGGAAAATACAAGTTTGCATGAATAAAAGCTACAAAGACTTTTTTTTGATAGCTAGAGCTTTGGTTTTTTGTGTATGTTGGGATTTTAGTGCTGAGAGCTTCAACTCCATTTTTAACCATCTGTAACTATGTCCATGGCTTGTCACAGTTTGCAGGATAATTTGCAGAAATTTGGACTATAACTGGTTGGACTCTGGCCTCACAGAAACAACCTATTCTCAATGCTACATATAAAATTGTATATTGTAGAAGTAAAATTAACTGAATATTCATAACGTTCTGTTACTTCGTAGTTATTCTGCTGCTCCTGTTTCCAAATAGAATGTGAACTGTAGTCTAAATTAACTCTAAGAGAAATAATATTTTCACAGTGTATCTACAGCGTAGAGTTCTTCATTGATTTTTAACATGTACCACTCTTCTTCTGAAAGGTTCTTGGCATTTGGGTTGTGTACTGTGTTTCAGAGATACAGTAATTGATGTAAATCATTGTTGAAATTCAGGTGCCCTTTTGGTACCAGTAAGAAGGAATCAGGTTGAGTCTCCTCATTTATCTATCTAGGATACACTGAAATGGCTGTTGAACTATCAGAGCTCAGCCCTAACTGACTAACATGGGATTCCAGCACCAAAATAAAAAGAAATCTTTTTAGTATAGGTTATGGAGTGTTTAGATATTCCGTAACCATTTTCTTTTTCCCTTTAGCCAAACCAACAAGTTTATCACTTCCATTGACGCCCGAGTCACCAAAGTAAGTACTAAAAAGTGCAAACATTTATAAAAGGGAGGGGGTTTCAATAGATTTTGGCTACAGCAACTCCATTTCAGCTTGTTTTTATAAATGTGCCCTGTCTTCCAGTGATCCCAAGGGTTCCCCATTTGAGAACAAGACTATTGAACAAACCTTAAGTGTGGAACTCTCTGGAACTGCAGGTGAGAAATGGGGAGTGCTGGCTCTTCCTTTAAGCATGGCTCATGTGTGTGTTTGTTCCTTTTAATATACCACATGTACAGCGCGATCTCACAGAGGTCTCCAGTAGATTAACTTCAGTGGAGTTTAGCATTGACTTTTTATCCAGTTACCTGAGAAGGAATGTGTTTGAAAATACGGCTCCAAACCTCCACAAGAGAGCATAATTTCTGGGAAAATATGAATGAAACCATTTAGCTGTTATACTTCCCCATTTCCCCATAGATTTGTGTACTGCTGAGCACCATCTTTCAAAGACAAACCCCACAGCACAGTGTAATAGATGTTACAGATGGAAAAGTTATGTCATCCAGTCTGTCTCCAGGCCGGTCTAGGGCTGTACGTGACTGCATGTTTCAGTGCTTTGTCAATTCTAGATTAATATGTCACAAATAACAGCTTTCTCCTCTACTACTGAAAAACTATTCCATAGCTTAGAGGTAATTTTTTCAATTGGTATTCATTTTATATTCTTGCTTTCTCTTTACTTCTTCCATTAGCACACTTCACACAACCTCCCTTTATCCTCCTCCTCCTTTCAGATCCCTGGTGTTTGTACCTTTTAAAGGTTTGTAGATTTTTTTTATCATGTGCTGGTTTAGTTCATGCATCACCCATTGCAGTCATTTAATTCATCTGCTCTTCTTTCTGCTAAAGTCAATTCCTTCAGACTCAGATCTGGTTTATTGCTTTCCTCTGAACTCTGTTTTGCCTACATTTTCCTGAGGTGTCCAGAACTGAGCACAAGAGCACACGTTGAGCTCCATCTAAGCTATTGCCAAGACTGTTTTCTTTCTCAGTTGTGTAATATTGAAAAATAAGATCTATAATTGGCATGTGTTTCTGTCAGGGTAACAGGGGATTGTAAATTATGTGATCTCTAGTGTTTTGGGGGGCATTGCAAAATATGTCTTCAGGTAGTGTAAATCAACTTGATGCCCCTAAATTCAGTGGCAGCTTTACACAAGAGCAGGCCCAAGCACTAGATTTGTGTATGTACTTTGGGCTTTCACCTCCCTGCAACCATCATTTCACTTTTTCAGAAACTTCATTAGTTCAGCATTAATACATACACGCTTACCTCTGCCATGTCCTGAAAACCTGCAGTTTTAATCATTACTTTCGTGACAAAAGGAAGCATCCTTCCAATGCACCTTCTTTTTGCAAAACCAACACAAACATGGCAAAATTCAGTGTATGCAGCAGGATAATCCCTCTCAGTGCCAGTAGACCTGAAGCATGAAGAAGCCTCTTTTATCATTACTGGAGAGCAAATCTGCATGAGAGTGCCCATTTGTAAGCACACTGGTAAGTCGGTGCTTAGTGCTGCCAACTGAAAGGGGCAGATGAGGTGACTGGAGCAGAGTGGTACAAGCAGCTGTTGAAGTCACTGAAGGGAGCAGTGTTTTCTCCCAGCCGGAAAGTCAGCAGCCTGCTCTTCCCTTCAGCTGACTAGACAGAAACTGGGAGTCAGTCTGACCCCTGTATAGTCCTCTGGTATTGCCTCCATAATGGCAACAGGAATGGTCTTGGTATTACCAAATTCATTCTGCTCCATCAGCTGTGCACAAAGGAGGAAAGAAAACAGCTCTGTAGTTGTCTTAGACACTATAACACGAGAACTAGCACATTAAAAAAATGCATCAGAAGTTGTGAAACAGCACAACTGGACAAATACGTGAATTGGAATATTGTACTATGAAAACATGATTTATTATTTTCCCTCTGGAAGTAAATAGAGTCTAGCTAGAAAGTAAACTGATGATAATCAGGAAGAATAAGAGTTGGTGGAGTGTGTGTGGCCAAGGAGTTGGTTACCAAGTGTTACCAAGCAGCATACTTGATGGTGGCTCTTGGACTTCCACTTGCTCTGGTCTTCACAATGCCTGGTTGAGGCGATTTCAGGAGATTGTATTTCATCACTTGGTAGCTGTATTAATCTCTGCCTTCAGATACACATAGGTTTTATTTTTATATTCATATATGTATATAAATCTATAAAAGGATGAGTGGTTGTGCATGTCTTTTCAACTCATTTGTATTGCAGTAGTGTCTTGTGTCATGAGTCTGCTTGTGCTGGAAGTAGACAAGTACATAACAGAAACAACCTCGAGTACTGAAGAACTTACAGTGTATGTGAGTAAATCATGGCAGAATTGGGACCCACTTCATTAAAAAAAATACACAACAACAAAAAACCACCCCAAAATAAGGAAAAAAATAGTGGCAGTAGTGATTAATAATACCTTGGAGTTCTGTAGTGAGACCCTGGCAACTCCAAATTATATCCAGATAACCGCATTGCTCATTGTCCTTATATAGGGCAGCTTGCACTGTACAAGCTCTATTTATTATAATTTAAATAGGAGTTGCCTTGATCTCACTGCTGAATTGAAAAGACCATTAGCAGTGCTGCTCACACTATCCAAGCACAAAGTATTTTAATATAAATAGCAGCTCCCTTGATCTCTCTGCTGAAAACAACATTGGTTCCCTCACTGATGAATTAACTATAAAGTAGAAAAATAAATAAATAAAAGCATTTCCCACATGATCCATCAATCTCCGTCACACGCACATTTTGGATTAATGTATCTAAAGTCAAACTGAAACCGTTCTCTTGCTGATGCTATATCTTGCTTTAGAATGGATTTGTTAGTAGTTGGGAATGTAACTTTGTCCTCCCTAAAACTGTCAAAACATTGATTTGTCAAATTAGAAGGAACAAATATTTTTAAAAGTGTTTTCAAGCCACACATAAGAATTCTTCGAATGCACTTTAAATGGCCTATGATAGAGGAGTAAGTCCATTGCTATCTAAAATCCCAACTCCTACAGCTGATTTCTGGTGCTATTTTAAGGAAAAAGGACCAGAACATCATGATATAGAGGGAATCCTAGGTGATGATAATGCAGTGGATGAAATTTCTGTGTAAGGCGGGTCTCATTCTGAGTGAGAGGCTTGCAAGAGGTCCTTCTCCCTTTGTTTCCACAGCTAGCTGCATTGCCAACACCTTGTCAAGAGGCCATGGGCTGGAACCTCTCTAATGTCTTCCAGGAACATGGGATGTTTCTGTGTCACTGGAAGACCTCTTTCCTCTTTGTTACCAGTCAGGATGAGGGAGCAGGTGCAGGCACAGGGACTGGGAGGAGGACTCACCCTCTAGAGATGGCTGTGTTTTTCTTGGTGATTGATGGCTCCTCAATGATTGTCTTGGACTTTCTGCTGAACTTCTAAATGCCAGGAGTTAGACGGCATTTAGATGGCTCCTAAATGTTTGAAATTCATCTCTGTCTGTTCTCTCAGTGTCTTTTTAAACCTTCACTCCTAAGTACTTAAAGCCATCATGTAAGCGCATTAAGTGAGTTTACGCAGTTAAGGCTCAATCAGTAACTGGAAGGCTGTTTCTACCCTCTTATCTACAACAGGTGACTTGGTGAAAAGTCTCTCATTTGCACACAGATCCCTGTAATTTACTTGAGCATAAAACTCCTCACCGGTCTTTCTTGGGTGCAAAATTTGATTTCTCCAAAAAGATGACAGAAAAGGCTTTATGAACACAATCAGCTTGAATAGTGATTTGGAATTCATGAGCGTCCTTGAGGGTACTTATACCCTGCTATTTGCCCACCTCTAGATCTGTGTTACCTCTTAGTTGTCAGAAAAAATACTTAAAATCTATCATATGAGAACTTGTTTGACCTCAGAATGATTTCTGATAAAATGAGATGTGAGATGCAGAGAGTTGTCCAGAGGGAATAAAATTTAGTAAATTATTTGATATTTTCAGGCATCTGTGTTTATTCTCTGCAGCACTGACAACAGGATTAGACTGAATACTCAACAAGCATGTAGGTTTTTTATTATATGATGGCTATTTAATTTTATTATATTTTCCTGGTTTCTGCAATCTTGTGCCACACAAAAGCTCTTCTGATTCTTGTACTGAATTGAGCTGTTATCTTGTGCTCAGTGTTTTAAGTGGCCTTAAATAATGTTTCCCTTGACAATCCATTTTCAAACTTAAAAGGTATAATAGAATTCATTTTCAATGCCTCTCAAAAGCCCAGTGCACATGTAGAAAGGTTCCAGAGCTGCGTTCCCCAAAAGACACTAATTCTCAGCCCCCTCAAAGCACAATAAACGTCATCAAACATTTAAATGCTAACAGTTACAGTAGCGTTTTAGAAAGATCAGTGTCTATGTAAAACAGCATTGCAAATCAGTCCTAAAAAGTCAAAATGTCACATTCTGTGCAAAGACATTCCCCTAATTTCTGCTTATCAACCTGAGTGCTGAGCTAAATGAGTTACTAAGGGCGTTTTTAGTAGAGTTTTGGAATGTATCAGAAGTAGTTTCACTCTGCCAGAGATTTCCTTGAAAGAAGTCGCTCGGCCAAGGTAGCAGATTCGGCACACATGCGAACACCTTTTGTTGCACAGACACCGGGAGGACGGTGCTGCTTCGGCAGCAGTGCTGGCAAATTGATGTAAGCTATTTTCAAGCACAAGATCACCGAGTGAGTTCGTAGTATATAGACAGAGCAAGGCAAAGTGCAAACGTACCATTTACTGAAGCCATTGAATTAAAGAAAAGTCCCTACAAAGAAAATGGTTTTATAGCATGTCATGAAAAAATACTTGCCTTTTACTTTAAAAAGAAAAAAGACTGTTTAAGGGGGATGATTGTAGAGTATGTACCACTTCTAACAGATTTGCTGTGCAGAAGTACATAAGTGTGAGTGATGTAGAGGTACTTGTTTATTATAGAGCACATTTCAATGCAGTAATCATAAATATTGCTAAGGTTGTGCTCTGTTGAAATATGACCTACATACTCTTGATTGTTTGTGTTACGTGATTTGTCTGACACCCATTACATTCTGGGTAATGGCAGCCATTTGTTGCTGTGCACAGCAGGCTCTTTTGACAAAAGAAAATAGGCAGCAATAAAAAAGCTATAGTCTGAATTACATTCTGCACAGCGCTGCACTGCTGAGAGTTTGTGCAAGTGTGTTAACAATGCTCTGAACTGCCTCTTGTCAGCCTTCAGCCCGTAATGGCCATCTGTCCTTCCATAAATCTGTCAAAACCTGCTAAGTTCAAGAGAGAGCACAGAATATACCTTGTACTGTCAACGCTAAAATGTACACATTGGTGGAGAAATTGGCGCGTATGAAATAATCCAATGGTTATAGAATATTGTAACGCTGTTGGTGCGGGATCATGGCTCTTGGTGAAGATTACCAGGGATTAGTGTGAAGATGAGCGAGTGTGCAGTCAGCTGGTTTTCTCAAAGTTCACAGTTTGGACACTGGTCATGGGACACGCTGAAGGTGGACTCCGTAGCGGTGACGTGAATTCAAAACTTCACTTCCCCCTCCACCCCCCAGTGGAGGATTGTTCAAAAGTTAAATGAACATTTTCCAACTTTTATCTGTTTCTACTTGCCTGTGCACTTCCTGCTTCTGCTGAAAACTAGGAAAAAAGCCAAAATGCCACGAGGAAGCCCTTTCTTAGGATGTCCCCAGCACAGCTCTGCCAGCAAGAGAAGTGCCAGTAAATTTAGCTCAGTCTGTACTTTTGCAAGGGTTTTTTTTGGTGGTTTGTTTCCCTCCCCTAAAGATTGTTGGACTCCTTGTATGGCTTCTGGAAATCGCTGTGCTCTGTGTTTAGCTAACTTCCTGCCAGGGCTAGCTTTAAAGAAGTGTAAATGGAAACAATATTTTATTTTGAATATTGGATTATTTCTGGGGTTTCTTTGCCTGAAATTCTTAAATGTGCGTGTTCATTGTGGAATGTTTGTTGGAAGTAACAAGGAGGGGCTGGAATTGATATTCTCCTGCTTCACTCTTTCTTTAAAACTGCATCCAAAAATTCAGCAACTAACACCAGAGCTTCTCAGGTGCTATATAATTTCACAAGTAGGAATGATGGATCAAAATTTTTTACTAGAAAACAGTTGTTGCTTACTCAAATCTTTGTTGAATCTGAGCCTGATTTTTTTAACCCAGAAATGATTACTGCAGAGTTTTGAAGAGGAATGTTCTCTTCGTTTTACCAAAAATTCATTTGGTAGTCAAAAATATTTGTTAGTGAGCAGGTGGACAAGGTGTGAAATGTGTACTGCTGACTCAAGTGAATTTTTGGGAAGGAACAAAGAAAAAATTGAGGACTCAGAGGAAATGTTTTAACAGTGATGACTTTGCACAAAACTTTTTCATTTTTAAAATCAAATTTGGGGTAACTGGAGTTTTAGGTATCAGCATATTTGCCTCCGTTTCCCCGACTTTGGTGGCTGTAGACAAAGTCTTCACGTAGCCATGCGAGGCTCATAACCATGAACCAAACATTCAGACAAAATCAAGCTTCACTCTCACATCAAGTATTCATGCCTTGGTACTCCTATCTTCTTTTTTTCTGGAACAAATTCATTGCAGTTAATGCAATGGGACTCCCAGTCTCCATTTATGGTCCTTAGGGAGCACTGTGCATTGATGGACGCTTTTCCTTCTTTACAGAAAAACAGTATAAAACATGTTCCATTTGCATTGATCTGCTGAGCTCTGTTGCATGGCTAAAAATACAAAACAAAACTCTATAGCCATGTTTGAAATACACATTTCCTGTAAGTGTGCCTGCGCTCTCTTTTCATTCTTGCTAAGGAAGTAATGGAAAGCTCATTGCTTGGGCTAGAAGAAATCTTGGACAGATTGACCTCTGGAGTGCAGAAGCAAATTTTAAAAACGTAACATACTAACTAGCTTCCTGAAGAGTAATTATTTCCTGAACAGTGGCCACAGGTTGCTGTTACTCTGCGCTGGCATCCTGTGCTATCCTTTTATAGTCTGAAGAAATTCTATGATTTCTACAGAAAATGTGGACAGTTATATTCTACCCTTACAAAAAACATTGGAAGATGCTGCTTTGGTTCCCAGGTTTTACTAGAATGGTCTGTAGGCCTTCTTGCAATTTTATCTCACCATAGCGATATAATCTATTACAGTTATGCAAAAAATCCTGGTTGTTAGTGGTATCTTTAGTCTTTGAATACTTACCTGTTTCATATCAACTCCCTTCTTCATGACTCTCACTAATATTTAGTTATAAAGGTAATGGTTCTTTACAGTTGCAGTTGTCCTATTGTTCACTTGGGTTTCAGTTACAGAACCACATTTCAGGAAAAATGTGTTAGTTATGCTTACAAGACTGTATTATACAAACATTAGCAATGGTTTACTAAGTTAATGAACTGTGAAGACAAAGAGTCATTGCAGTCGAGTTGTAGAGCTGCTGTACTTGCTTGCATTCAAGTTCTGCATCCTGCCCAGGTTCCTTTTGTAGCACTCATGTATTTTTCTCAGGTTTGCTTTTATTCAGGTTTTTGTCTGATAATTTCGTTAGGTTTCTGACAGTGCGAGACTTTTGATTTTTATATCAAAATCTTTTTGATTTTTAACAAAAACGTCTTTTGGTTTTTACCTCTTGATCTTTTCTATCAAAATCTACAGAGAGAGAGGCGGGTTTCGTGGAGGAAGGGGAGGGGCAGAAATGATGCTGAAGATTAATAGCATCTGTTGCTATTGTTGGTACCAGACCTTTGGTGTCTCACACTCCACATACTCTTATTTCCAGTATTAGTAGTGTTAAATTAAAATGACATAGAATGGGTCTTGCTTTGTATCTGTTTTAAAGAAGTACGTGAGCCACCTTTATAACCGTTGTCCAAGTGCTTAAAAATACTCTGTTCCTCCTTTTTTCCTCCTTAGGCCTAACTCCACCTACGACCCCTCCTCATAAAGCCAACCAGGATAATCCTTTTAGGACTTCACCTAAGACGAAGTCATCATGCAAGACTGTTGTACCACCTTCAAAAAAGCCCCGCTATAGTGAGTCTTCCAGTTCTCAAGGAAATAACCCAATCAAGAAGGGTCCAGAACAGTCTGAGCTGTATGCACAGCTTAGCAAGACTACAGTCCTGTCCAGTGGACATGAGGAGAGAAAGACAAAACGGCCCAGTTTGCTGCTGTTTGGTGACCATGACTACTGTCAATCTGTGAATTCAAAATCGGAAATACACATTAAAATATCCCAGGAACTTCAGGACTCCAGACAACTAGAATTTAAGGATTCTTCACCTGGGTGGCAGTGTCAGATTTGTTCTTCTTTAGAACAAGACCAGTATTTCAAGAAAGAGACTTTACAGACAAGTAAGCAGGGATCCCATGGTAATAATAGAAAACAGCTCCAAGACCAGGAAATTCGGGCTGAACTGAATAAGCATTTTGGTCACCCCAGCCAAGCTGTTTTTGATGAAGAAGCAGATAAGACCAGAGAACTAAGGGACAGTGATTACAGTAATGAACAATTCTCCAAACTACCTATGTTTATAAATTCAGGACTAGCAATGGATGGTCTCTTTGATGACAGTGAAGATGAAAGTGATAAACTATGCTACCCTTGGGATGGGACACAAGCCTATTCATTATTTGATGTATCGCCTTCTTGCTCTTCTTTTAACTCTCCATGCAGAGATTCAGTGTCTCCACCCAAATCCTTATTTTCTCAAAGATCCCAAAGGACACGCTCTAGATCAAGGTCCTTTCCTCAACGCAGGTCTTGTTCCCGTTCTCCATATTCCCGATCGAGATCAAGGTCGCCCTGTAGTAGATCCTCTTCAAGGTACAGTACAGCAAATTCATATATCGTCATCGTAGTTAATAAGGAGAACAGCAAAAACATAAAGCAACTTAAAGGAAAGAAAGAATGAAAGACAGAAGATAAAAAAAAAAGAAATAACAATCCAGTGCACCTCATTCTATTGCTCCTGAGCTGATTAAGTCTGAAGGTTATAGGGTTGCTACAGAAACACTTGTTGCCATTATCCTTTAAATTTGCCAAGTTTACACTTTCTGAGTGGAGCCAGTCAGGTCAGCAGCAGAGCAATTGGTGGGAGATGTACACAGCTAACCTTTCCCATTATCTGTGAGCTGCCTGGTGCCAATCTAACTGCAGTCCCTATCAGATGAAGTTGACAGTGGCTGACTCTCTGTTCTGTGTTAGCCTCAATAAGGAACATTACAGAAGGGCAGGGGGGAAAAATCACTTGAAGCCCCTTAGTTGACTAGGAGATCGCAAACTGTCACTGGAAAATCTCACTGGTAGCTTAGAAGAAATTGTAAGTTCAGGGAAGAGGTAGAAAATGGTGTCAATAGATTCAAACTGAATGACAGAGGTGTATGTGTTTCTTCCTGCAGATCTTGTTGCTATTGTGAGTCCAGCCACTGTAGACACCGAGCATACAGAAGTTCTCCCTTATGTGCAAGATCGCGGTCCAGATCACCGTACAGTCGCAGACCCAGGTAGGGCATTTTGCGTGCATTTAGTTTGCTTTGCAGCTGGTTCTCAAGAGATAATGAAGCTTTCCAGAAACTGTATTACTAATTTTACATTCACAAATGCAGGTGCTTGATTTAATGACTAAGTTATGTTTCCTAGATATGACAGCTATGAGGAATATCAGCATGAAAGGCTGAAGAGGGAAGAATACCGCAAAGAGTATGAAAAACGGGAATCTGAAAGGGCCAAACAAAGGGAGAGACAGAGGCAGAAAGCAATTGTAAGCACTGTGAAGATAACTTTGATTTTGAAATAGATTTCTGTTTCTTTTCATAGATTTCTAAAGCTAGAACTCAGACTTTATTTTCTTCCTTTTTTATAAAAGAAAAAACGAAATACAAAAATCTGCTTACCTGTATTTCTTAGTATTTAGAATTTGAGGCAAATATGTGTTTTCATAACTATTTGTGTTTTAATGTTACAATACTAATTTTTTCAGGTTCTGTGAATTGCAGCTCTCCAAGTTTTTCGCAGATATAATGAGCTTGCTAGAAAAAAGTTTCATCCCAGACAACAGACAATTAAAAGTGAACCAGTCTATTTCTTATACAGATCTATCAGTGAACCTGCATTTTATACTATGTATCACCTACCAGAATGCCAGTAATCAATGTCTATTTTCTATATCTCTCGTTTTTTACATAAGTGATATAAGGAGTCAGCTTAAATACCGATTGCTGGACTTCTGTAGTAGCTGTAGTTGTCTGCACAGAAGGTGCAGATAACAGAATTCAAAACTGGGATCCAAAGACAGGAGTTTAATTCTTTTTTCCTGTCTATGACACGGTTAATTTTTAAGTTATTTTTAGCAAAATAAATAGTCTGAAGACATGATGCAATTTTAAAATGTCACTTAACACTGGCCCTTTCATAATGAATATCTATTATTTAATTATTTTGTTCATCAATGTTCTGTGTGAAACAACTGAAATACCTGAGGCAAAGGAAATACCCGTGTGGGGATGAGCGACTCTCTTGGCTGTTGTAGCAGTAGGACAGAAAAATGGCTATTAAATGGACTTTTGCCCCTTTTTAGTTCCCCATTGGCAACTGTATGATGGTTTTGATAAATTATATTGGGAGCTACTGTAAATCTGGACTCTTTTGTAGTTGTTAAGCCCATTTGGAGGCTTGCCTTAACATTTTATGGTTGGTTTTTGGTGTCCCGCTCTTCCTGTTCTGTTGTACCTTTACTGCTGTTCTGACTCTTCTTCCATGAGCTGGTGCAGACTGGGACACTTCATCATTTCCGGATTTTCCCTTAGTGCTCTGTCCCAGGCTCACCAAAATGAATAGGTCTTTTTTCCAGTGCCTTCAGTGGACTTTGTAGTAAAAGGTGATTTGTCACACACTCGGCAGCATTTCTCCTAATACTTAAACCTACAGAACTGAGAGTGCGTAGAGGTTGACAGACACTGGTGTAGTCTGTGGCAATGAGAAGTTCTGGGAGAGAATAGATACCCTATTTTCTGATTTTTGTCTGTGCCACTGTTGTTCTTAGTGAGCTTCATCAAATTGTTTCACTTTTCTCTGCTTCAGGTGCCCTATCTACAAAGTGTGGGTGATAACACATATTTTGTAAAGCATGAGATTTAGAGCTATAACATGCTCTGCTGTGCTGATCTGCAACTCAGTGAAGGCAATGGAATGATTTTGCTTGGCTTCAGACAGGGCTATATTTAAGTCAGTTGTTGCAGTTAGTTTTAAAATATCTGGCTTCCATCTGCTTAGACATGAACACTACCTTCCAGCAATCGTAACTTACACTGGCTGTTCTCTCTCAGCTCTAACACAAATTAGAGATTCAAGTAGACTTCTGTCATGGGTATATCTTGCTACTTCTCAATTATGGTACCTTACTGGTATAAATAAACCTGAATCCTCCTGAGGGGGTGGAAAAATTGATTTAATTCAATACAAACAAATATTTGGCAACTAGCTAATCAAGGGAAAATGAAAAAAAGAAAGACAAATTTTAAAAGCTCCAGATATGCTGCATCATAACTTCCTATGTTAAGAAGTATAGACATTTCAAAACCAAAGTTGAACTTATTTTCTTTCTAAAGTGAGCATTTTCATTATAATTAACTTCATTAATGAAATTATTTATTAATAAACATAAATAAATTAGAACTAAAAAATAAATATCAATAAATAGAACATTGCAAAAACTTATAGTCCAGTCACTGTGTAAGCGCTGCAGATGTAAATGAAATCCTATTCACTCCTTTCTCCAAAGTCTACCAGCACTTTTACTTCAAAAATCTGTATTGAATCATGCCAGTTTATTCTCTGTGCAAATAAGTAGGGGTTAGGGGACAGCAGAGAAAGGGGTGCCCTGATCTCATGAAGTCAGTGATAAAATTTGTGTTATTTCTAGCATTCTCTGCTCCTTTTCTTACTCCTTTTGGCTTATGGGTCTCTTCTGTGTCACTCTATTCTTTCTTGACGGACTCAATTCATTTATTGTTTAGCCACAAGAATGTCCTCTCTCTTTCCTTGAACTCTTTCTACAGTCCCATAAATTTAGATTTCTTTGCTTTCTGCATTGGGGATTTTTTAAAATTTTCTTTCTAGCCCATTCTCATGCTGCAAGAATTGATTCATGGCCACATACCTCCAGATACTGTTACAAGAGTGGCCCAAAACTTGGCAGTACTGATGCCTCGGGTGTTACACAGGGCAGGTGGCTTTTCTTCATGAGAAGCTAAGGTCTCAGGAGTTAGTTGTAGAAAGGATGCACAGTGGGAAGGGAACAAAAATTATGACTGAGCTAAAATCCATCAAGTATTATTCTTTCAATATCTAGCATTAGCTTCCATGGGACAAGAAGAGTAGAAACCTAGGAAAAAGAAATGAGAAAAAAAATCACGTATTTTGATCTGTCAAAACCATATATGCAGCAATGCCCTCTGATTGTGCAAGCAGCTTGTATTTTGGCAGATGTGAAGGCATATTGGCAGAACGCTGAGGAGGCTTGTTTCAGAAGCCTGTGCTCATACCATGTGGCAGAGGCGTGTTTAAATGGCTGCCCCGACAGTCTTGCACACAACACCTTTGCTGCAGTAGCTTCAGATCAGCTAGGAGCCGGGGCTAGCATTTCCCTGTATGGATTCCTGAATTCCTATCTAGGCTTACAGCTATATACAGGTGGTTTAGTTTAATTTTTAATAGTTTAGTTTAATCTTGACTTGATTTATTTCACTGGGTCCCCATTTTGTTTTAGAATGGATCCTCTTGAATGTAAGGATGGTCTGCCACCAAGACTTACTTAATTTTATAATGCTAACCAGATCATAGTGGAGATACTTTCATCAGGAAACTTGAGGAGCAACTGCAGGACAGTCTACGCAGGGCTTTGTAGAAACTGGGATCCAACCCCTAAACAAGGCAGATCACATTGCTTTGCAAAGAAGACTGAGGACCCATTTTTTCTTCTGATACACCCCAGGAAATTTCTGAGTTATGCAGGCTTTTACTGCAGCATCTCATTAGACCATGCGGCAAATACTTTCCAAGGCATGGCATCAGAAATACAGTTAGCACATTTCAATTCTGGAGTGACCAGTTAGTGGTTCCCCATTGATGTGGTGCACCAGGACTGGGAGGTTAAACTGTTTGATGAGCAGCCTGGTGTTCTGGATCCCTGCTACTCTGCCGCTATGGCCACGATAGCAACTGTCACATCCTCCCTGCTGCTCGTTTACTGCGTGCGCTGTCTGCTGCCAGGAGGTATAACAAAATCAGCTTTTATACCCGAGTAGAAAATTTCTATTAACATTACTACTTTTCATTTCTGAGTGCTGACAGCCTCCATCAGATTAAGTATCAAGAGTCCCTGTCCCAGAGAGCTTACAGACATAAGAAGATAAATACGCTGTGAGACCACTGAAGTGGAAAGAAACACAGGGTTTCAAAAAAAATAAATTGCTCTACAACAGGAAGGCAGGAGAAAGGTGGTTTCATAAATGAGTGCTTGGTTTCTCTAAAGTCTAAAACCAGAGTCAACCTATAATGGAGTGCATTCCCACTAATGAAAGATCCCACATACGTTGTATATTGAGTTTGGATTTTTTTGCTGTTGCTCATCTTGATGGCCCTGATCCCAGGCACTTTACTTTTGCTGCTGAGTTGCTGAAAATGTATCAAACAGATTACCTAAATCTTGAGTTTTACTGGTCCATCATTGTTTTTCTAGCAGTCACCATGGAGGGTGGCTGCACTGTTCCAGTCCTCAAGTAGCCACACAGCAGCATTTGAAAATTTTGTGCAATGTTCATTCTTTCTTTCTTTTCCAGTTTTCATGAGTCTCCCTTTTGCCGTTCATAATTGTCCACAGGTCATACTTAGTCCACAATTCTTCTTTATTACAAAATCTAAAGCAATTTTTTCTTACTGTGTCAGAATCTTAAGCATTGCTGGCTTTTTCCATCCATAGCATTTCTATTTTTTAAACTCTGTCCGACTGTTCCCATTGTACTTGCAAAATGGTGTTTGGTCTCCCGCTCTAAGGATTAAAGTCTTCATGACTTTTGACTGGAAAAGGAGAGAAGTCACTTGGCATGGAAGGCAGCAAAGGCATGGGGCTTGCACCCAGCCAGCTGCCTGTGCTGGAGGAAGCAGCAGAGCCTTTGACAAGCCCATTGCAGACCCCAGCTTTAAAACACTCCCAGATTTCTTCTCTCTGCTTCACATAGAGCATTATCTGGCTCTTAGACAGCTAGGTGGGCACCACAGATGTGCAGACAAAAAGCTGTAGGGAAAATGGGGACAGCAGCACTGTGCAGTGTTACCTCTGGAGTGGCTGCCTTCATTTCCCACAGACGCTACTTAGCAGCACCATGGGCAGGTAAAGCAAACAAGTGTTGGGTGAAGAAGCCTAGTGCAAAAATGCACATGAAAACTAATACATGTAATGGTCTGGGCTTTAGTTCTGTGTGAATTAAAGGATTAAAAATGAGGAAGGGAAAACAATAAAGCCTTTGCAAGACAAAAAGAACTTTAGCATCAGTGAACATTTTACAAGATGAGTGGTCCCTGTATTGACCCTTAGATGTGTAAAGTATATCCTGGTGCTGTTTTCTCAAGTTTTGGCATGCTCATGTTTTAGTATTTTCATTTGAGACTTCAAATACTGCTTCTCAGTCTGAGATTTTCTGCCACATCTGCCTATTCAAATGTTTTTACTGCAAGGAAGAAAGAGCAAGATTAAGAAGAAGGAGCTTTAGATAAACTTGAAAGAAGACAGACATGTTGGGCCTGAGGCAGTTGGCTGGACTCTTCTTTCTTTATTTACCTGGCAAAGCAATGAATTACGCTTTAAGGTTATGATGCAAAATAAATCATCTGCACTTTTGGGAGGGAAATATGAACAGTATCTTCTGGAGTTTCCTGCGGGTTCCCTCTGCCCACATTAAACTGAAGAGAAAACCTTTTCTCTGCAGTTCTTTAGGATCCCAAGTCATATATCATCTCCTCTAACAAGTGCAGTAAAAAGCATACTTAATATGCACATATGGACTTAGCATGTAACTTATTATAAAATAAAGGTCTTTAACATTTAGAGGTATGTTGTAATCTTGTTAGGCTTGTATAGCTCTTATTATTAATGGGAATAAAAGGCAGGTGTCTCTGTGAATACAAATAAATTTCTTCATAGTTGCTTTAAATAAACCAGAGTTAGCCAAGATGAAGACAATGCTGTATGAATCCTGTGTTCTCCAGTATCTTATACTAGCATGACACTTTGCTTAAAAAAAATACTTGAAAGAACATCTCCTCATGTGTGCACACTGGAGGACATATGGTGCATTTCAGCTTTAAATTTGAATTTCCTTAATTTTGCAGGTTTAACTTATTCCCTTAATGATAGTTTAACAGGCTTTTTTTTAATTGTTCGGTTTTGGTTTATTACGGTTTTCTTAAAGGGATATTAGAGATATAAAGGTTATTAGAGGGGTAGAAGAAGGAGAAATTGCGCAGGCATGCACACAGACTTATGGAAGAGCATTGCAATAGTTATTTCCATTGCACTGTAATATAACAATCTCCATGTCAGTGAGTGAAACATTATGTTTTTTCAGTTGAGATGTATTATCTCAGCTAAAGTATATTAGACAGTCTGCTATGTTATGTTCTGCTCCATCTGGTCAGTCATTTAGGTTCAATAGCAAGTATCAATGGAATTGTTTCTTATCAAGTGTTTCAGTGCGCTTAAATCCTTGATTTGGTAAAACAGTCTGAAAAAGTAATTACTGTGCATATGCAGATTTTCCTGTTTTTGAAGTTTATGGCACCCAACCATACTGAAAGTAGGCAGAATCAGAATGGGGAAAATGGAAGAAATGCAGATTTCAGTTGCTTGCACTCTACAGTCCCTAGTTCACAGAAGCCCTACCCAAACTCCTCTGTCAGGAGGGTCAGGGCTCTGGACTGGGACACAGTAGAGACAGATAAAAAGCAGCAGCTGTCTGTAAAGTACCCCTCTTCCCTAAATTTATGGCTACCCATGAGCACACTTATACTTTTTTTAGCCATGCTAGCTTGTCCAGACTGCACTGCTATGACAGTGAAACAAGGGCAGCACACTTCAGAGGACATAACATTTTAAAATGAAAATGTCTGTCCCAGTAGGGTTTACAGGACTACCAAGGCAATCACCTTGGTTCCTTAGATAATCAAAAGAGGCAGTTCTTTCAAGCATCTAAATGAAGTACTTAGCTGATCCCATTGATTAAGGAGACTGTGTACATACTTGCGTAGAGCAACCGAAGACTCTGCTGGGCAGACAAGGGTGCTATAGAAGACCCAGGTGGTTGCAGTGGCCACTTTTTGTACCATACCTTAGTGGGTAGGGCTTTTGGGTAGGAGCGTTTGATTCCTGGATCTCTGTTTTCTGGAGCTTTGGACTCACTTTTATTTCTCAGCTTAGATTAAGTGGATCTGAGCTCCTGAGATTGGGGAGGCCAGAAAAGAGTCAGCAAAAACAGTTGACTGAGTGTGAGAGTGAGAAGGAGTTTCTGTTGGGAGGCAGATATATTAGTTTCAGCTTCCTGCTGCAGGAATTGTTTATTTTGCATTAAACAGTTCCTGGGAGTAGAGTGCTCTCCTGGGAACAGTGACCTCTCCTGGGAACAGTGACCCAAGATTTTGGGCCCCCATAGCTCTTTATCTCAAATGAGCGCTCAAACAAGGTAAAAAGAGGCATCAGGATCGTTTCTGTTTCTACATGTGTTTTGATCTGATCTCAGTCCTATTGTCTGTGGTCCAAGAATGACTACTGCCTTATACCTCTATGGGGACTCATGGAAAAGATACGTTTCATGCTATATCTGAATTGTAACACTATAAGCTACCTGTCTTTTCAGGCTAGAATGTTTCTGAGCAGGAATACAAATCTATATTTAGGTCCCTAGAGCCTTTTGCATCGCACATTGAGGTGCCATTAGCCTTTAGGCACCTCCAGGTTATGATAGTCATGAATTCTCAGCAGTCAGTATAGCTCCTTCAGCATTCGGCACCTAAATTCTGCGCAAGTCTCAGGTGCCAAAGCTGATGGTTTAAACTGACATTGCTCCACTGACTGACAGATTTACGCCAGCTGAGAATGTGGTGGTGGTGGGTCGATTTATGGGACAAATGTGCGGGTGTGTAAGGGATGAGCAGTAGGGCTGGTAGTGCCAGGGTTCTTCAGGCCAGAGGCAATCTGAGACAGGGAGGCCGAGCACCCAAGCCATGTGGAGCTGGTGCTTCTTTGCCCTGATTACCTTAAGGTCCATCTTTTGAAGATCTCTTTTTGCCTTTTGCTTTGCTTGCAGCTCATTAAATGGCTCTATCCTTAGTGAAGTGTTCATCCAAAAATTTGTAAAGTGACTCTCACATGGTTTCCTAGTTCTTCTGTCAGTCTGCTGAGCATTTCCACTCAGGAAGGAGGGATATGACCATGACTCAATTGTTTTAAAAGTATCTTCGATGCTTTGCTCCAAATGTTGAAGGAACATGCAAATGGCACCCTAGCCTGTAAAAATCAAGGAATTCAGTCAGGTTTTTTTCTGAAGAAACCAAAAGGTAATGGTGACCAGAGGTTATGTTTTATTGTCCTGCCTTCCCTCCCCCCCCCCCACCCCGACATATTTATTTTAATAAAAGTCATCTTCTGGACCCCTAACAGTTTTTCCTCTATTTTAAGGTATGGGTTATGGTAGAACAGCTGATTGCAGGATGAATCAACTATTGAGTCATCTGAGTTTATCATGTTATGTTTGTAATACATTTTGTTACGTCTATGGTACATTTATGCAATTATTGTGTTACTTTATACTACTGCACAACTCAGATGGGTTTTGCCCAGTATTATATAGATGGGCTCCTGGTTTGGAAGAGTTTACAGTCTTGGAGGGGAAGTGGTAGAAGGGAGGAAGGTGCAGTAGGATACAAAGGGAACTCTCTGTCAGTCTATAGCAGAACAGTGACAGCAAGCAGTGAAACCTTCCAGGAGCACACCACCTGACAAATGCAGTGTCATTTAAATATCTTAGATGCTTTCCAGGAGAGAGCTATGTGACTTATAAGCAAGATGCTGTAGGTTTTCCACAGGAGACTATTACTATAATTATGCATCCTCAGCACATCCATGTGTGTGTATTTGCATGCATATATGTATAGGTTCATCTCTATTACACGTTTATTAAAAATATGCCTTCCCTGTTTCTCTTTCTCAACAGGAAGAACGTCGTGTGATTTATCTGGGTAAAATCAGACCTGACACAACTCGAACAGAACTGAGGGACCGATTTGAAGTTTTTGGTGAAATTGAGGAGTGCACAGTAAATTTGCGGGATGATGGGTAAGAACTTTTGAGATTACTTCTTGTTTAGGAGCTGCCATATGTAAAAAATTATGGCAGTAAGATTACTGGTATGGGAGTTACCAGTGTAAGTGCTGTGACAGATGACATGCTGAGTTCAAAACCTTATTTATTTTCTTTCATCCTTATTTATTAATCTTGCTAATTGAGATTTCCTGTCCCAGAAATATGTATTTAGCTGCATGACAGGACAATCATGCTGATAAATGGATGCAGTACTTCTGGCATTTCCACTGCGGGATCTCCTGCAAGTTCTTGCTTTCAGGAAGGGGTTACACTAATGCGCATTAACTCTTTTCAGCTGTTGTTCACAACTGTATATTTCAATTGCAGAGACAGCTATGGTTTCATCACCTACCGCTATACTTGTGACGCCTTTGCTGCTCTTGAAAACGGATACACTTTACGCAGGTCAAACGAACCTGACTTTGAGCTGTACTTTTGTGGACGCAAGCAATTTTGCAAGTCTAACTATGCAGACCTAGGTAGGTATTTTGCTCTGTGAATTAAAGTACATAACTGAAACCTTGTAGCTCAGGAGAATTTGGGGTTTGCTGCTTCTTTGTTTGCTGCTTATATTATTTAAATGATTGGGGAAAGTTAAAGGAAGTGGTTTTCACTTGCTGCAAAAAGTTTAGAAGTCTACTAATCTGAGTCTAATCTGAGCTGGCTTCTTTCTGCTATTTCAGACTGTGAAAATTCTTTCAAAGCCCATTTCCATCATTATCAAAAATAAGTGCCATTTCCCTATTGAAATGATAGCACCACAGAAACCTCCTGCATGCTTTACTGTTCATTGCTATGCTATGATTGCTTGATTCTAATCCCTGATTTATTTATATGAGTGATAAACAGAGAGCAAAGTAGATGCCTCACCCAAAAAAAATTCATTATGATTCTTACTTTGCTGTGAGTTGTGCTGTAGGTGTGTAGAACTTGCCAGAAACACTCCTTAAACACAATTCATAGTTTCTCAGATTTCAAAGCTAGAAGGGCTTGTGACCAAATCTGACTCTTAGTATAACAAAGACCACAGATCTCAACTAGTGGTTCCCACATTGTGCATAAGCATCTATGTATGAAACTGTCTCCTTGCAGGGACATGATATGTAAGAGGCTCCAGGAGGCTGTCAAGAACTTAGCAGATCTCTTGGTGTTTGCTGTCCCACTGATGTGAGGCAGTATGCATACCAGTCTCCAGACCCCAGTACGCTGTCAAAACTCCAGTCCCAACTGTGCATAATGGCTGCGAGAACACAGCCTAGTCCTGTCCTAGTCCTGTCTGGGCAAAAATGTATGGTTCTGTCCTGTGCTCTGGGTCAAGGAGTGATGCTTCCCCTTGGAAGGATGTTTGGAGATGTTCAAACTCTTGCAGCAGAAATGCTGATGTTAAGTATATGCATAAAGAGACCACACAGACTACCAAAACATCCTCTCTAATATTATAATATATTATAAACTCACCTCTTATTTAATTACCTCTCAAACTGTAAAGTATTCTTTAAATATTAAATCTTTCCTGATACCTGCATAAATAGACTAAAGCTATGGGAGATACTCTTTTCTGAATAAAATAGCAAGGGATATTTTGCTGTTGAATCTATATTAATCAGATATTGTGGGGTTTTATGAATAAATGACCACAGTCATTAAAATCTCTCATAACCCTGTAACACAGTGCTAATGAATTCTTGTATGTGCTGCCCTTGGCTTTGTACAATGCAGGAAGTGAATACAGATATATTTTTTCTAACCAATTGATGTCTTTTCAGAATAAATGATAAAGATGATACGCATTGTTCACAATGAATATGCTATAATTCACTTCAGTGGCTAAACAGATAATGTAAAGCTAAGAAAAGGCAATTGACTGCTGAAGAGATATAGGGTTGATGTTGAAAATACAAAAGGTAGCAAGGCATTTGTCGAAATGTAGGCTGATAAAAACAGATTGAAGTCTTGACTTGATTTGACTTATCTTCAGCAGTGGAAGCCAGGGTCGTCTCTGTATCTCAGAAAATCTGGGGTTTAAAATAAGTTGTCTGAAGGGAACCCTCTTGAACATTATTCATCACTGGGAGTATTCCCTGGCAGGTCTCTCCATACTGAGTGGGATTCCCAAAGTATCTGTGAGCAGAGTATTTTCACTTTGTCCTGCTGACAGCTTGAGCTTCTCTACTTCAGACTGCATTCCCTGTGTTTTCCAGACTATCTGATAGAGCTACATAAGGAAATGGCAGGATGAACTTTAAAATTCATGAGCTAGTACAAGGACAGAGAGAATTAATCAGCCTTGGGTTGAGTACAGAAGAAAGAAAACACTTGAAAATAGTAGTCAGAAGTTTAACACCTCTCCTCTGTGAGAAGATATTGTCTTAACAGAACTTGTAATGAACATTTAATGCACAGTGTGTCTTGTAGTGGTAGATGGGGAGTTCTCATTAATTCAACACGAGAAATGGCAAGAAAAGGGCACTCTCATAAAGGAGCTGTGGCACAGGAACCAGGGAGAGTCAGTGTTAAGCAGAGATGACTCCAAAAGGAAAATCCGTGCTTGCAGCCATGTCAATAATTGCTGTACTGGAGCTGTATGGCCACAGACGTACAATCCCTCCTCTGTGCTAGGAACAGGCTGACGTCTGTGTCTGAACAACTAGCGAAGCTGGAGCAGGTATCGCAGGTCACAGGAGCTGGACCATTATTGCTGCTGTGACTTATCACGTACGCTGCAAAAAGCTGAGGAGCCCACCTGAGATTGCTTGTACGGCGCTGCAGAGGCCCTGCCATGAATTGCTCACACTCTAAACAAGCAAACTCCAAAAAAAATCAGAGTGGAAGCAAAAACAGAGATTCAGGGATGTGTAGTGACTTGTACAAGACCCTGAGGCAGGCAGGGCAGGCAGAAGCAGCCTGCAGGCTGCCCTGACTTTCAGCAGAGCCACCCCCTGTTACCTTCCTCAGAAGAAGTGAGTCTTGGATATTGCATGTTGCAAAACAACAGTTGCAAAATGATGGTGGAGTTTTGGGTAAAGCGTCTATCAAGATTATCCAGACTACTTTGAGACCTGTACATAGCAGCGTGTCGGTGCTCAGGTCCTTGGAGAAACTGTTTTGAGTTTACCCGCTCTATGTGTACGTGCAATTTATGGTATGCCCCCGTGAATGCTGTGTACTGCTTTTGTTAAGTCCTGCTTCTTACCAGAGAGCTCTCTATATCTCTCATACCTAAAGCTTCTCTGATGACCGTTTCTGGGCATTTATCCTCCCATTCCTATAAGCTGTGGTCACGAGTGGATTGCTTCTGCAGTCCTTTGTTCGTACCGTTGTACAAAGAAAATAATGTAAGTACTTACCAGCTGTTCTTGCCTTGAACTTACTTCTCTTTGGGTTTCAGATTCAAACTCAGATGATTTTGATCCTGCTTCCACTAAAAGCAAGTATGACTCCATGGATTTTGATAGTTTACTTAAAGAGGCACAGCGGAGCCTGCGTAGGTAACATGCATCACACCTGAGGAAAATGGAGGGATGGCGAATACCTCACGGACATCACGTCCTTCAATAATGGACAATTAAAAAGTCATACTTGGGAATTTCTCCTACTTTACACTCTCTGTTGAAAACCATGGTTTACATGAACACAACTGCTCGACGAGTGGAGAGGCAGGATGGCTGTCCAGTAAGCACACACGTGTCCATGGGTGTCAGCTTTGTTTTCGCGGGTGATCGGTGGCGGGGGAGCCGGGCGTTCCTCGCGAGTTCGATGCAAACCACGAGACATGGCAGCAGTTCCACAGAGATACATGTACAACGATGAACTGCAAAATCTGTACATATTGCATTTTAACAAAAAAAGAACAAAAACAAAAAAAATTGAGAACTACGGCTGCTGATGTCT
Source organism: Balearica regulorum gibbericeps (assembly GCF_011004875.1). Lineage (NCBI taxonomy): Eukaryota > Metazoa > Chordata > Aves > Gruiformes > Gruidae > Balearica > Balearica regulorum. The sequence continues at coordinate 62,808,944 of NC_046187.1, forward strand.
GGGAATCAGACACTGCATTATTATTTTTTTTAAATGAAGCTTCTTCTCACAGTACAGTGATAATATGACAATCCAGAAGAAACCACAGGTCCCAGAAGCCTACAATCTGTTTTAGCTTTGTTTTAAGATTTTTCTTTTCTCTGTTTTTTTTTTCTGTGGGTTTTTTTTTTTTTAGTCCTTGCAGAAGGGAAAATGAAAGGCTCAAGTTTCCCTAATATTTTGAAGTTTCATCTTTTAATTCTGACACCCATGTAAATGTCTACAATGTTGATCTTCCACAGCAAAAATTTCAAAGCCTTGTTAATGGTCAAATGTGCAGCTTGTTCAGCGATTTATTCTAATGAGCGGACGTGGTGTTACATTATTAATGAGAGTTGGATATAACTATCTGGGTGTGTGCACAGATAGTTTATTTGCTACATTCTCTAAAATAGTTGAGTATTTACAAATGTTAAATGGAGTATTTTTATTTATGTACATACTGTATGACGATGTTCTTTTTTGTTACAGCTATGCACTGTAAATGCAGCCTTCTTTTCAAAAACTGCTGAATTTTTCTTAATCAAGAATACTCAAATGTAATTATATGAGGTGAAACAATTATTGTACACTAACATATGTAGAAAGCTGAACTTACGCTTATATATATTTGATTGTAAAAAAAAAGAGAAAAGCGTGCGGGTGAGGGTGTGCGTGTATATATGTGTGCGCGTGTGTGTCTGAGTGCAAAAATGCTTTACACACATTCATCCCTTCTTTGGTGAGCTTATATAAGAATTTTGTCAAGACTTATCCTAGCCCAAAAGGTATTAACCACTTCTGCAGTATTTTTCCACATTTTTCTCATTGCTTGATTTTCTTTTGCAGTTTTATACACTGAATTTGTTAGGGGAATGAAATTTTCTCATCTAAATTTTTCTAGGAGATATCATAATTTTATGTAAAGTCTCTCAAATGGATAATCATTAAGAAATGTTTTTATTTTATGTATCAACAGTAGTTTTGGAACTAGAGGTCAAAAATCTTTTTAAAATGCTGTTTTGTTTTAATTTTTGTGATTTTAATTTGATAAAAATATGCTGAGGTACTAAGTACAGTATGATTTTTACAGTAATTCTGTGTCTAAACACTGTTCTTGAAGCCAGTAATCTTTTCATTGGCAGAGTTTAATGATGGTATTTATCTATATTTTTTACAGTTATGCATCCTGTATAAATACCGATCCTTCATTCCTTTGTTTACTAAAGAGACATATTTATCAGTTACAATTATCCTATTTATTATAAATTATGAGATGACTAAAATAATAAAAAGGCCAGTGGAAATTTTATACCTAGGATGCATGACGGTTGTCAGTTTGGAGTAAGTGCTTTGTTTGGAAATCCAGCTTTTGCAGAAGCAGTGGGTTGTTTGGGTTTTTTTTCTTTTTTTACTATGCACTAGCATGGCCTCAGATGTGCCCATGACATTGTTGCTGATGACATTGCTTCTGCTAAATTAAATAGAAACTTCAGGAAAGAAAAAAACCACAAGAGTAAACTACTGCTATTCTGAGCATCAGAATGTCATCTGAACTCGGAGTCTGTAGACTGAATCAGCAAAGTTTGGAATTTGCTTGCGAATGTATAGATTTGGTATTCTATTACTGTTTGGCATTCATAACTCCTCTTGAAGGTATGGCACACCTAACTATTTAATCTCCTTTCCCACTCCCAATCTTACAAAACCGATTCCACCCCCATGCCAGTGCAGTTAATTTTGATGGCTGCATTCATTTTATCACCAGCATATTGTGTTCTGAGAGATTCCACTGTCTGTCCTGTTGGATGCTTGCTTGATTTTTTGGCTTCTTATTTCTCAGTAGATAGATAGCAATAAATAAAAAAAAAAAAAAAGAAAAAGAACTTTTTCGGAGGTTCTGTGTTACGACTGTAACATTCTTTAATCTGCATAATTCTCGTTGTTGCTCTGTAGGTTAAAAATGCAGGTATTTTAACTTTGTGTGAATGCCAAACTAAAAGTTTACAATTTTCCTTTCTGGATTTTGAGTATCTTCTGTTGTAAAGAAAAATATTAAAAGCAATAAATTATTTTTAAGAAATCAATATTTAGTATATCATATTATGTGTTCAAGGACCAGATGCATTACCTATTTTGCCTTTGAATTTCTGTCATTAAATTTTAAATACATTCTCTTTTGCCCTAGATTGCTGACACGAATAAATTGGTGTGGGTTTTGGGCGGGGGGGGGATTATTTCTTTTTCACCAAGCAGGCATAATGACATGAGTCAATTTTTTTTTTCACTGGCCTGGCAAACATTCTCATCTTGAAGATGGCTTTCCTCTGTGGATTTACAAATTACGTATGAAATTAATGTAGAGCTAGGAATGCTGAATAAAGCTATTTGTATCTTTTGTAGACACTGTAGTAAGTAACCCATCAAAATATAACTTCGGTGTTTCCTTTTCTTTTTTTCTCCCCCAAGAACATTTCAAATTAGCACATGTACCACACTGTCACTGGAGGCAAATTGCAGCATAGCTCTGTGTGTCTCTTAGATGAAGATTGTACTGTTGCTTTCATGCTGTGGTAAGTACCACATCTGCAATACAGGTAACAGAACTGGTACTTAGAAACTATGGTCTTTCCTAGAGCTGTAGCAAAGTAATTCCTACATAACGTAAAATGATCCAAATCCAAACAGAGGGAGCCTAAGATTGAAGAAGAATACCTATGCTAAACTACTCTGAAAAGCAGTTGGACTGCCATCACCAAGAGCAGCACTGAGAGGAAAGTTTGTGCCTCTAGGGTGTAATACTTGGGTCAGTTGAAAAAAAAAACCCAACCACACCTTCTCATCCCTTTAGATGTAAGCTTACAGTAGGTAATGATTATGTGTCCTTTTTGATGGCTGTAATGAGAACTTCAATCACTGTAGTATAAGATCTGATCTATAAATGACCTAGAATAGCCATGTAATATAATGTGATGATTCTAAATTTGTACCTATGTGACAGACATTTTCAATAATGTGAACCACTGACCTGATGGAGCTACTGTAAGATTTGTACAGTAGATGAACATGTAAAGCTGTTGGTTGGACTATGCTGAACAGGGAAAGCGAGATATTAGTTAAGCCCAAGCTGGGCTATTTTCCACCTGCCAATTCTACATGTACTTTTGTGGTTTAATTCATTGTATGAAAATTCCTGTGATTTTTTTTTTTTTTTTTAATGTGCAGTACACATCAGCCTCACTGAGCAAATAAAGGGAAACGAATGTTTCAAATCCATTTCTGTTTCTCTTTTTTATCACAAGTGACAGGTTTTTCCCCTCCAATGATCATGTACTGGGTTTTCTAGTACTCTTCCTAATGGTCCTAGTTGATTTCAGATAGTAGTCCAAATTGCGCCTGCATTACTGCACTTTGGGCAGGGGACAGAACCACTAGTTTTAATAAATTTAATGGTAGAAACGTGCTATTTGCCTTTCTGTTGTAAGTACCCAAGGCTTTTGAAGGGCTGACGTAAACCTTGTGGGAAAACTTTTGAAAAATGCTCAGTGGAGTTTTAAGCATTGCTGGCTAGAGTTAGGAGCGGGTGGGGAATGTAAGGGCTTTTCTACATGGCCATGCTTGGATCCAAGTTGTGCAGGTGGTAGGGACTGACCAGTCCAAAATGGTTGGTATGTTCCATCCTGAGATGATCAATTCCTGTATGAGGAAGAAGCACCACTGTGATAGTTCTTCACCAGCCTCTCTGTCTCAGCAGATGATAGACTAGGAGGATCAGACAGGTAGGTGGGTGGACAAGCATGGGTTTTCCAAATCATTCCTGGACGGTAAAGGGTGCAGTATGATGGGCTTCCACACTGGCATTGTCACTGGTCAGGCAACAGCTGGAGGATGGTCTGGCTATTCACAGCCCTCTCCTTTCGATGCACGTAAAAAGAGAAAGGAATTGCTTTGGTTTGCTTTGCGCAGGGTTCATTCACAGGCAGCACACGTACTGCTATAGGCCTCTCCCGTTGTGTCAACAGCCTTCTCTGGGGGCTTATGATTGAGTCTTCTCGTCTTGGTGTGTGCCTCAGAAGGTACCTGAGGTGTGATGCAAGGAACAGCTCCAGGTAGTCTACGCACCTGGTGGGCAGGCTGGTTCTGGTCTTTAGCTATAGAGGACCACTGAAATCACTTTAAAAATTGCCTTTCTCAATACAACTAGCCTCCACCTCATCTCTGTTCCTAACATTCCTGTTTACTTTATACTCTGTAATGATATTTTTTTACTTGCAAAAATATTTAGCTTTTGCATTTTTACTATTTACTAATCCGCAGTGTTGTGCTTGGTGCTCACAATGGTGGTAGAGCAAAGTTCTTCACTGCGTGGGATTTGCGTTGTTGACTCACTGCTCCTGATCAAATTACTGCTCAAAAAGTAATGGGCCAAATCGATCCCTGATGTACTTTGTCAGTGTTGCTGCTGTTCCACAAGGCATGAATTTAGCCCAATATTTCTCCAGTTACTAGGCTTTTTAATTTGATGTGTTTATTCATTTCATATTTTTGCATAGCACTTTGATGCTAGCGAAAAAGCACTCTGTTAGATTTCCAGGAAAGTATTGCTTTTGCCTCCCGTCCCCTCATTTTATGTTATTAAGGCTTATTGCATAAAATCAGGATCTCATTTATTAAGAAATCATCCCTTCCATTGCCTGCTCTCCTGGGTTACCATTTTCTCTCATGGTGAATGCTCAGGCTGAGCACCTGAAATCAGATTCGGGCGCCTCAATGAGTGGCCTGATTTTCAGAAACGCTGAGCATCTCGCAGCTCCCATTGACTTCAATTAGACCTGCCGGCTCTCAGCACTTTTAAAATCAAGCCACATATTTAGCACCCCAGTTCAGCACAGCATTTACATTTGTGCTTAAGTCCATCCTGATTCAGCAAAGCACTTAAGCGCAAGTGTTTTTAGATCCATTGAAGTCAAGTGCTCGGCTGCTTTGAATAAAAATAGATTCCTGGATTGGGGCCTAAGAATCCAAATACAGACACCAACACCTAATTTTAGGCTCCATTTGGAAAACTTTGGCCTTGCCTACCACCTTTAACCTTTAATGCTTACAGAAAACACAAAAACACCCATCAGGTCATAATGGGAAGAGGAGGAGGTTTAGGGAAGAGAAGTGGAAGCGATGGACAGAATTCTTCCTTGCGGAAAATATTTTGAAAACTTTAAATCCAGCTCTAGCAAGATGCCTTGCTTCATCAGTATTATTTCATGTTACACTTCCAGAATCTCATTCAAGATTATTATCTATTGTCTTTCACCATTAATTAATAAACTGCTATATTAAACTTTAACCAATGCCAACTTCCCCTGCTTTTCCGTGAATCACACTCTCACTATTGATATTCCATGTTCACAAGCAAACTAAACTATAAATCAATTTTCTCTACTTTATCAAACAGCAGAAAGTAATAAAGAAGGTCACAAATAGTACAGTAGTTCCTTGGAGGTTTGTAACATCATAATTTAAAGCTCAGAAAGATTGAATCAAAAGTTGAATTAATCCCTAAGGGAAAAGATTCTATATAGATTCTATTGATAGACATAGGGCAGCCTGTCTTCACTGGAAGCTGGTATATTTGTTAATACTTCAGGACAAAGGAGACTAGTCTTCTCAGCAAAGAAGAAAATGAAATCCTCCACGAGAGGAGGTGAATATATCCTCTGTGCTTCGCATTGCTGTGTTCTCCTTATACTGCTCTGCTGAAAAAAAGAGAAAGCAAACTCCTCTTTTGGTACGTGATGTGCTCTGCTGAATGGCTGGTGTCTGTGCAATCCAATTATGGAAACTGCAGCTGGATGGAATACATATATAAATCGTAAATGTTGCACTTGATCAGTGTTTATTCCTTGACTGATACTTTTTTAGTCAAACAACCTCAACCCAAAATCTTAGCAGTCTATGAACCCAAAGCAAAATGCAAGGTTGGTTGTTTTCCAGCTACAAATTTTGAAGTTAGAAATATTTCTTCTGCAGCTGGAAACATACTCCTCAAAACATGTTTAGCTTTTGAGTTTCCTTTGAATTATTGCAGCTTCTTTTCAACATGCTTCTGAAATCATGGTTTTACAAAGGCATTTCTGATTTTCTTTTATGAAAAAATATAACCTTAATGACATGACTGGGCCTGATGAATTAAGCTTTTCTTCCAAATTCAAATGGAATTAACAGGGAAATAAAGACTTCCATATAAAGAAAAACAATTAAAAATAAAATTCACTGGTGGCCTTGGTTGGAAAAGTTATGCACATACAGACACAGCTGTGGTAAATGGTGAAATTTGACAGTAAATGTATCTTTTCGGAATGCATGCATGGTGAAGTACAAGCCGATAGCAGGGTTTGCATACTATTTACCAGTAGAGAGGAACTGAGCTGCTCTGTGACAGAGGCAGCTGAACAGAAAACAGGTACAATTCCAGCCTCTCCAAAATCAGCAACTAAACTCCAACCCTCGTCAGCCTTTTGCATTAACCTCGGCTTGTGTAAATAGTGGACAGTGATCAAATGTAAATAATCTCATGTGCCTTATTTGCGTCATGATAGATTGTCAGCCAGCCACATGTAAGTGTAAATGAAAGCCAAAGCTAAATATGAAGAAAACCATGTTCTAAAGAGCACAGTATGTAAATTGCTATTAGGACTCTTAATCAAATAAGGTATTTGCTACAATTTATTTTTGACAATGTGCATTCCATTCTCTATTAAATTAGTGCTTGATAAAGTAATAAAATTGTTACAGCCATAAAGTTACTGTGCTATACCTTCAAGGCAAGGCATTCGAGAGATCTTCTTGTTGTCCTCGGATTATTGACTTTGGCATTATGAAAAACGCACATTGGTGCCTTATACTAATTCTTTCCTACTGCATTCGCAACTCGGGCCTATGCTTATTCATGCAATGTGTTGGCAGTAAATTTATTAAAAAAAAAAAAAATTAGCCACACACTTGAAAATTACCGGAGTGCTTTCTTTTTTAACCATTTATTGGAACAATACCACAGCTAACTGAATTGCATGAATAATGTATTGTGGAGGCTAGGCATGCCCTCAGTTATACACTCCTGCCAGCAAGTAGTGGAGTGGTGAGTGCTGTTGCTGAATAATGATTAATTACTTGCCCTTCTGAAGGAGCCTGGTTTTGTAAACTGGTCACACAGCATGTTACGTGGATTGTGTCTGCTACACAAAAGGTTACTTGCAATCACATAATGAGACATAATGATGCACATCACAACAATTCTTTTGTACAAATCTGCACACAATGGAATTTAGATAGAAACCCATTTATTTACATATCCTGTTTGCCAGAGGGTACAAAACTTCACTGCATTGCTGCAGTGCTGCCATTGCTCCTTCTGCAATGCTGACATTTTGGGTGAAAACAGTGTGATGGTTTCTTCAGGAACCTCCAGCCGCGGCTTCACAGAATTGCCCCGTGACAGCCTGCTGGCAAACTCTGGGAGGGACTCAGCTCCCACTGCGTGACAGCAATGTGAGTGGGATGCTTTGCTGAAGCGTGTCCAAACTCTCGGTGGGAAGCTAGGATGCAATTCCTCACTGCAAGGTGAGGAGTTCACTTGCTGGATGAGGCGAGCATACCTGCATGTGCTCATACCTGTCTGACCTGGGAAGGCTGAGCAGGGAGTCCAAGTTTTGCAATATATTGTACTTCATTGTGTGGTCAAAGGAAGAAGAGCATTCAGAACTACCATTCTAAAACCTAGAGCCACAGGTTTTTCTGAACCTGTGAGGGAAAAAGATCTAGTTGTTCTTGGCTCCTGCTCTCTGGAAAACAAGAAATGCTTGGCCAGGGCTGTCCCAGGGTTGCTGGGTCCACTGCTGGCAGCACCCATGGCAGAACAGTGATGTCTAGTCCTGCCTGGTCTCAGCAGGAGGCATTTGGCTTTCCAGGCAGGATCTGTGCGCTACTTTGAAGTTGCTTATGTGCCGCTAAAGCCTTGTTGGTCAAGCTCTTCAACAAGCTGCAGAAGTTTGAGCTGCTAGAGTTGTCATGGGCCTTGGTAGGCAATGGGCCTTCTCTTGTTCTGGAGAGGACAGGAAGTGCATCTATATCCCACAACAACCCGGCAAATCTGGCTGCGGCAGCCCATGCCATCTTCTTTCCTTGTGCAGTGACCTGGATTGCCCAGCAGCCCCGCAAAAGCACTGTCCTGGTCTGGTCAGGTAGGATGATTTGGACACATGAGCCACATTTGAAGAGGTGAGGACATGTGTGGTTTGAGAACCACCCTTTGGATGCTCCTAAAGTAATGTTGTATGTCTCGGTGTTCAGGAACTCCTTGGCATCTTTTAGTCAAACTGCTCATTTTGTCCAGTGTTGTCTAAAGAAGGACAAAATGTTATGGTATTGTTTATACATCAGCATAACTGTGGTATAAAACTTCTTTTCCTATAAACGAGGTGGACTTTGCTTATGTGGTATGAGTTTCTACTCCTTATACGCAACAACGAATAAATTGCCTCCTGTGACCAGATCATCAGCAGTTTCTAACACGATTAGGTACTTACGTGGAGCTAGAGAAGGTTTTTTGGGGTAAGACCAGCAAACGGCACCACGTTACAACCAACCTGGCAGATATTTCTCATGACATTTCCCACAGCCCTCAGCTTTGCCCGCTAGCAATGTCATGGCCTCAGCCACCGCTTTGCCCTCCGATACATGACAGTTATGCAAATCACGACGGAGTGCTATGCGCCCTTTCAGAGAGCACAAGGCAACCATGAGACACATCGTGGGGTGCCAGGGGCCCGGCAGAGCCTGCTGGCACCCCAGTGGGAGGGGGGCCATAGCACCATGGGGAGACTCTGTTTGTTTAACAGCCATCGTACATCAAGCCAACAGCTGCCATAATTCTGCAGCTAACAAATATACTTTTTCTTCCACAAATAGTTCCTTGAGTGGTAGATCATGCATGGGCTGATTTACTGCAGCACTCTCCTGTGTGGATTCTCTGATTTGTAATAATCTCGCCGAGGCGGGTCTGCAGCCTTTCCTCCCGCAGCGGCAACAACAGAGGGTGTCTCTGCCTCTGCATCTCCCCCTGGTTTCATGAAATAAAACATGGTATGCTAGATCACAGTATGCTGAAGGCTTCTACCCCGCTACCAAATTTTGCTGAAATGGATCGACATGGTCAGAAGATAGCAGGGAACGGGAATCAGGAGGAAACAATGGAGGCAGGAGGAGCATGCGGGCAATGGGAGCGTGGTGGAAAGAACATAGGCCAGAGGCAAAAGCACCTGAGTCTTATCCTCTCCAAAAATGAGGGGAAAAAAACCCCAGTGGAATCCTCCCCTTTGATGGTTCAATAGCATTGGTATTATTTCCTAGCCACCCAGATGCTGTCCATCTAACTAATAAGGTGTCAGTAGTTTCAGATTCTGACATTTGCATATTTACAGCAGGGCAACTGTAGTGAGTTTTTTGAGGAAACCTTAATGAGAGTGGACAGGGAATGGACATGAGGCATGAAGCCTCATAACTCTGAAGCTGCACAGAGAGGCTTGTCAGACATATATCACAGTCCCACCAGCTCTTGCTTGTGTTGTTACTAAGCTGTTGACATTGTATGAAAGCTGATATATAATCAAAGAACCTACATATTCATTTAAAAATGGAAAAGGCATAACAATAATAAGACTGCTCTGTAGTGAGCCTCCTAGGATGCCTCTTCTTAGCAGAAGCAGCTTTGCAGATAGTTATTTATGCTTTTACTCCGAATCTCATGGCACTGGTCTTGCTCTGCAATGTTGGGTCTGATGAGATTGGATGAGGTTAAGCTGCCACGAATAGCTGCTGACTGGCAGTTTATTCCCTCACTTGCTCAACAACGCCAGACTCACTATATGTCTGGGAGGCAAACAATACAGTTAGGCTAGACAAATGGAATAGGAACCAACAACAAAGTGAATCCTGTGCTGTCATATACATTTTTTATTCACATTGCACATAAATCTCATCCAAGCTCATGGGAGAACTTTAGCATCCCCTTAAACTCCCATTTATTCTGCATCCTTCTCATTCTTTGCACTATTAAGAAACAGATTTATTTTCTGAAAACTACTCTTAATCATTGTGCAAATAGCAATGGAACATTTATACTCAAAGTAATAAATAGATGATTCGCATCTTAATATGAGAGTGGAGATTATTCTGACTTATTTGTGTTTATTGCATGTTACACACAGATGCCATTCTCACTCTCTAATGGAAATGTTAATTATTGGATTTCATTATTCTTATTTAGATTTAGGGTCTTTTTTCTGTGCCACAATGTGCATGAAACTATTCTACAAGACCTGAAATGAAGATGTTCATCACTCCAAAATGCTAAAGATAGAGTAAAAGAAAATGAGATTTAACTGGATAGGGCAATAATCTGAAGATCTGTGCAAAATCCAGAGTAACAGAGAGCATGGAAATCTGTCTGTTATTATGCAGGTTAGTGGTGAATCTCTAGAAGAACCAGTCATAGCTTTCGATAATAATGAGAACATAGTAAAGCAGGGGTATGGTCAGCTCCAGAGTTTATGTCCTTTGCTATACAGAACTAATACTGTTGATTCAAGTACCTCTGAATATGGGAAAGTGGATTGTCAAATCCTGTTAGAGTGGCTCTTCTTGGATGAATAGGAAACGTTTTCTCTTTCTCCTGGTTATGTCTGCCTTTATTACTTTATACTGCCAAGGGCAGTATCTGGCCCTTGGAACTATTTATTTCTTGTGTGCAGACAGAAATGTTATGCAATATTTTCATTGCTCTATTTTGCTCACACAGGTTCAGGTAATGCCAAGGAAACGTTTCCTTCGGTCAAACTGAAAGTCATACGGATCTTTGATTCCTTTACCAGGGCTGTAAGACTTGTTTAACATTTAACCATTTAAGGTGTGTTTAATCTTCAGTAACTTTCTGGCATACCTGTTCTTCAGCCAACATATGCATGCACCTGCATATATACCAGATAAGCATGTTTATATGTATGTATATATGCATATATATGTATCAATACCCTGATATATAAAATATGTATGGGCAGGTAGACTTCTCATCTGGGATTTGCCACTGAGAAACTCATCTGTTACAATAAAACATGAACTCCAATAATAGTTTTTTCTCCAAACAAGGCTATATCAACATCCTTATGTTGCGTAAGAGTTACTTCCTGCAGGCCAGCAAGAAGCTCCTATTCCACTTGCACCCTGGCTGCAAAGAGCCTTCCTGCCTGGGTCGCCACCATGAATGGAGCCAAAGGGAATGCCTTCTGCTCTGTGGTCATTGCAGCTCACTGGCATTCACGGTGTTGTTTGTAAACTGGTCAGGAGATGCAGTACTCGCTTAACTCGTGGTAATTTGAGCGTTTCTCGCCATTTGTCTCAAATTTGTTTTCTATATTTTTGCAGTCATAGTAACTGAATTCAGGGCTCCTAAAACAGGAATAATTGTTCCTTAAGCTGTTATTTAGAAACAGATTTGTGTGCTCTATAAGCTGTTGGTAATGGGCAGGCTCAGACTCTGAGTTTAACCCAATAAGCCCACAAACAGTTAAAAGTCGAAAATCAGCAGTACCTGTTTTCCACTCACACTGAACTAGCGTCTATTGCAATTGCTCTGCCTGTACTGTGTCCCCAAGGCTGTAGGGTCCAAAGCACTTCCACACCACCTTGGTTCCTTCCCGTGAGTGGACACTGGCCAGGGGATCCAAAGAATCCCAGGCTTGGCACCATGCAGGTACAATCAGGGACTACTTCAACTTAAAGGAAATTCTCATTTCCTTAAATCTGGGATGATGTATCAGCCAGTCCAAGATATGTGAACTGTTAATAGGTACTTTTAGCTAATAAACTCCTACGAAACCCTTCCTCCATTTATACAGGGCCATATCTGGCAGCTGAGCAGTGGTTTGATTTCTTTTCACCATTTCCATATGTTCATTCTATGGTTAAATTCATAGCTGGCTGCAGTATTTTAAATGTCATTTCCAGTCCCTGGTCATAAACCAGGAAACAGTCTCCTTCAACATATTCAGTTCACAGAGATGACACTGTAAGGATTTGTTCCAGCTCCTATATTTAAGAATGTGTTTATTTGTTTGTTTATTCATTTATTACAGCACACTTTGGTACTTTTCAACAGGATCTCTAAACCGAAATAGTTAACGTTAGGTGCAACAACACCACGCGGCTTCTCAGCAGAGCCTTCGCAAATCACCTCAAATTGCTACAGCTTTGCAGAAAATGATGGGATCACATTGGCTTCTGCAGGAGCACCCAGGACATCCACACCAACAGTTACTCCAAATTCTGAGTTTTGTACTGTGTCACATACAGGCTCAGCAATCAAAAATCCCACTCTATTTTTGAGTGTTACTATCGTGGCTCTTCAGGGGTAAGCAGCAAATGTCATTTCTTTTGGTTCTATTTGACTTTGCATCTACAAAATGTGGCACTATCTTATTTATTTAATAAGATCTATCTACTCCCATTTAAGAAATCTTTCCATGCAGATCTGTAAAGGGAAATAATTGCTCAGTTCTACTGAATGTCTATTATTAAGGGAAAAAGTATTTAAAGATTTGAAGATACCCCTGCTGCACCTTTCAATGGCTTTACAATCTCTTCCTTGTGTTTTTATCACTTCAGCATTGCACTAGCTTTCCTTTAGCTTTTGATGAGATCACCTCCTTGATGATATCACTGGAAAACCAGGCTCTGGGAAAGTGCTTTATCTGAGATCCCAAAGACAAGTTTGTTCCAAAGATGTGCATTCTTCACAGTCTTCATATTTAGACCTCTCTGGTGATACTACAAAGTCTTTGCAAATGCTCACATTGTTTCTCCAGGCTTTGGGTTACTTTGCTAGAGAGATGTTCCTTTGTGAATTAAGTGCTCTTTGAGGATAAAATGTTCATCAGAAGTCTTCAGAGTTACAATATCATCATTTTCATCATATTACTTTGAAAAGACATCATTTATATATATTTTTTTTTACCTATTTTCCTAGGGCATATGTAACAAAGGGCTTTTCCTGTCTCCTTGTTGAGCTTCACAGCAATCATGTAATGGGGCAGAGCAGAGCCTCCAGCCAGCCCATTCAGCTGGATATCTGAAATTAAAAACCTCTTGTGGATTAATATTTGGCATCCTTTTGCAGTCATACATTGTTTTACTTTCCCTCTCTTTGTACTTCTCCTTATTATCCAGTGCTCCCTTCTGAAAATATATAGATAAAATACAGATATACAAATGGAGGCAATTAACAACTTAATTAAAAGTAAAACTACTGGTGTCTAGTGGTATATACTTGCAGTGTATATATATGCATATGTATATATAAACACATGCATATGTGTGCATATCTGTGTGTATATCTCTACACTGAAAATATTCCTAGCTTGAATAGGGAGAACAAATTCTGGAAGGAGCTGTGTAATATCTTTCACAGGAACAACCCCAGCTGACCCTCGGGGATGGTCTGATAGATATGAATTGCTACTGGCATTTTGCTATTGGAGAAACAGGGCTACTTTGCCAAAAAACAAATCCATTTAGTCATAAATGCTACAGCTAAGTTGATTCAGGGTTTATCTAAAAAAGCCCAGCAGGTTTGGTGTAAAATAAAAGGCATAATGTTAATTTGGATGGCAATTGTTTTTCAATAATGCTAATTTGCACTAAACATCCTGATTTACATAAGCAAACAAAGGCCAAATATTAGGCCAAGGAGCCCAGTCGAAACTTGGGTTCAGTTATGGGGGAAAACAGGCTGCTGGAAACACAATTCACTAAACCCAGCCTTGTCAGCTTTTGCCAGCTTTCAGTCCCTAAACATTTTCCAGTGGAGGTGTGAACACTTCTGACATTACATTTAACCCAGTACAATATAAACTCACTTTCCTTAACTGTTCTTCATAGATCCACCGAAAGTAACCGGAGGGGTTCCTGGAGGACAGGCTGAAAAACCCTGCAGTGCTCCCTCTGCTCGTTTCTCCTTCACTTTCTCCTTGGTTCTGCTGTTACCCATATGACAACCATCTCCATCTTTGGGGTCATAGGAGCTTCTTATTTACCCTGGTATTGGCCTAAATCTGCCCACAGGCACTTTGTCGCTCTCATCTAATGCTCCTCTTTTGACCCATCTTTTAACACAGCCCCTGATGGAGCAGGTGGAGTTATTTCTCCTGAAGAACGGGCAGATTTCACAATCTGGTCCAACTTAGGTCACTGCTCCTGGATCAGAGTCCTGGATTCATTTTGTACCTTAAACCAGGAACTGAACTGATATCACAGATGGATAAAAATTTCCACTGTGACCTTGTGCATTTGGGTACATCTGTGTTGACAGTTACGCAAAGGTCTCCCAAAGAGAAGCCCCCACCATTGCTGATGGACCCGTAGGGCCTTGCTCCTCCCCAGCCCCGCAGCTCCAGTTACCACAAGCCCCGCTTCTCTCAGTCTCATGGTCAAAATCAACGTTTAAAGGCAGGCCATCAAATGAGTTCTTGAATCTGCCTCTTCCCAGTGAAAAAAACGGAAACTTTAATTTAAAAAAAACCCAGCTTTTTTCCTCCATTGTTTTTGAGTGCTTGGTGTGGTAAAACTGAAAGGAGGAGGCAAATTGAAAATCAGCTATTATCTCAATGAAACATTTTTCTTTAATGAATGAAAAGTGAAATAATCTTTAAAGCAATATTTAAAATTATGTTACTGCTATTTCAGTAAAGTTCATCAAAATGCAACCTACAGCTAATACCTATTCACAATGAAGTTGCTTAATTCAATTTTTTGAATTAAGCAACTGTAATTCCCATATATCAAATTTATTGGTCCTGGCAGTGAATTGAGGATATGTACAATATAATCCTGATTTTCCAAGCTTATTTTCTAGAAATCTGAGTTTACCCTGCCTCATTTATTATTATATATTACAACATTACATCATTGTCATCTATTAACATACTATCTGAAAGCCTAGGGTATACAGAACTTTTGATTATGGTAACACTATTGGTTGCTTTTTTATCAAAATATACTTTCTCGTTTGAAGGAATGACTGGCTATACACTTCCAGAGTGTATAGCCTGTATACTTGGCTGTATTTGACCTGGCTTAGCTTTTCAGGAATTAGTCTAGTTGGGTACCTAGACTTGCCCCCCCATCAGTGGACTTCTTGTGCCATGTCCTGACCCTTGTAGCCCATGCAGCTTGTACAGTGGTTAGGAGGGAATGGTTGCCACTTGAGGCGCTGATTTCTCTTCATTAACTATGTAGGACACATAGAGGCTGATTTAAACACCTAAAATTTGGATGGATGGAATCAGATGTAACGAGACCTGCTCTTGGGGTGTACCATGCCTCAGCCTTTAGCAGTAGGTGTGTTTGTCATTACCTGAAGTGAAGAACCCACGCTCATTTGTTTCATAAACCTATGTATGAGTCCTCTACGTGCTGAATAAATTGCACTCAATAGCTTGCCCATTCTTAAAGAAGCAAAGGAAGTTTCGTTTTGACAAGCAGAGACCCAGTGAAGGCATTACTCTTTCTCCTCAAATTTCCTTCCCAGTATCTCAGGAAGGAATGACATCACATCTTCCTTGTACCTTCAGCATCCAGCAACGTAGGCACAGAGTCAGTGCTCTGAGCAAACTGCAGCTGGATTACTGCAACCAAAAATCTTGTGGCTGCAAGAGTTAGAAATACATAAATGCAGTCCCAAGTCCTCTCTTCAGCCCAGAATCTAACATAGGCTTTAGTTTTTTCATTGCACTGGGCTATGATGCAGATTTGTGAGAGAAAGCTAAATAAAATTCAAAAATCTCACCAAAATCCCAGGCAGCCATATAGAGGTGTGAATATCCATGCAAATTTTTTCCTTATTCATCTGTGACAGAACAGAATTAATGTATGTGATGGTTTACTATCTCTGAAGAGACACGTCCTTTTGATTTTTAAACCTAAGCAAAAAAGCTTCAAAGTGCAAATCTTTTAAAAAAATAGATTTCTGGCTCTAGCAAAATAAAAGTCAGACTTTCAAAACAAAAGCAGATGTTTCCTTAAATTAATTAGACAAGCAGTCCCTACCATTGGCACGTGTTAACATCCTGTAAATCACACTCCCATATTATTTCACCTTACCTTTGTACTTATTGCTCAGATCAAGGTTTAAATGCATATATTATATAACGAACCATTAAGATTGTCTAACCTTGTTGTGCTCTACCGTTCTTGCTTATTGAACAGTAATAAAATTAGCCAAAGGGAACTGGAGGTTATACTAGTAACTATGCCAGAGAAAAGCAGTTGCTGTGCAGTCCATTTCTTGCTCAGGCTACGTGTCCTTTTCCCACTGGCAATCACACACTACGCTGTGACCCCAAAGGCTGTTTGCTATTTCTTTTTCACACATGCCTATGCAGGAGCATGGATTCTCCAGAGTGGGCTTTCGTTTGCCCCTGGCCTTTTAGGCATTCTTTCAAAACCTGTTCTTGCAATAGTAACCAATTAAACTAGTTACTAAGAAAGAAGCATGTTCCAGCACTTAAGTTAATTGAACTGTTACAAACTAAATATGATTCCAAATTGTTTCTGTATTCCAAATCACTTCATGCATGCAGATAAAATGAAAAAATTACTAAATCGTTTTGAAATGTGCAAATCAGGCATACAATACTGACATTTAGATCTGTGACCTGATCACAATGTAGTAAGTACCTTTGAAAACTTTGCGGATTTTAAAGCTGTCATATGAAACCCTTGAACCACTGCTTGATGTGATATTCAATAAGTAGAAGTCAGGCTGCAATCAAATCGTGGAACTGTCTGCATCAGGGTTTTACTACCAATTTACCCAGAAAATAATCTTTCCCTGATTCATTTCACGGGCCAAGTAAGAAAGGAGGAATGACTTAATGTATAAAACACCATGTTTTATTCTTTGGGACCTTGGTTTGAGTTCAATTTGTGGTCCTAACTAAAATGAGCAGCTCAATCCCCAATGAACAGTAGTCCATATCCTTGAACTACCACACACAATTAGGCACAATTGGCTGTCTCTGCTTAGGAGAAGTTGAAGACTGATTTAGCATGGAGACTAAATCACTTCTTTCAGCTGTAAAGTGGGGTGGCCCTTTCTGGGACTCTGTGACAAAAACCCTAAACCATATTTTTTCTTTATTTCAGCATTTCTTTAGTACAAGAAAAATAAGGGATAGGAAAAGCCTCATTCTCTTATAATAAAAGACAGATGGCAGCCCTAATTTGCAGCTATTCTCTTTTATTAAGAAGCTAGTAACTACCATAACTGGCAGAGTGATGGTGAAAATACTGGTACACGGAACAAATGGACGCTGCTAAAAAGAGACAGGGAAAAAAGATGAAGAAGAAAAGCAATGATGCTGGAAGCTGGCAAAAGCTTTCCTCTCTGAATCCTGGAGAAACGCTTGCTGGGTAATATATCTATCTAGTTACGTGTCATACATGACCACACTATCGAAGGGTTTAGCTGTCCTGGGATTTAAATGTGTCGCTACTGGGATAAGCTGCACTTGTACAAAACAGAGTAGCGTAAACTATTTTGCCAGTGGTATGAGTGGTGAAGCTCTGGCAGAGAGGCGATTTGAGAATATCAAGGCTTGCACTGTAGCACAGGAAGGAGAGGGCGATAGCTGGACGGGCTGTGGGAGCAGCAGAGAGAGCTCAGCAAGGGCTGAAGGGAGCTGCAGAACCACTAAGCAGGGGATTATAGGGAGGCTGAAGGGAAAAAAGAGCCTACATTGGTGTGGTGTGAAGTGAGAATTAAGTTAAGTCACTGGATCTATTCCACAATAGACCAGCAGAGGATATTGGCTAGTACTATGGAAAAGAGAGATTTAGCATCCATACCTAAAGCCTTCCTAAAATGTGAGGGTCAGAGCACATCTCTACTACATTATTAGGTATAAACAGTCTCTGTCAAGTCCTAGAAGACTGTTAGTGTGGTGCTCCATTTTGAGAAACAGGTCATGGTAGCCTGGCAGCAGGATGCACGGGCATGGCTGCGCTGCTTGCAGTACCTGAGCTGGTGCAATTGGGGTTACCTCCTGAGCTCCAGCTGGTCAGGGCATCCCCACAGAGCACTTCACTGGGACATACAGATGGGAAGCTTAGCAGGCATCTGGAGAAAGCTATCAGCTCTTGCACTGCAAAATTTTGTTCAACTCTGTGTACTAACAGATCTTGGAGGAAATTCACAAGCTTTTATTTTTAACAGTATTTTTTTCAGCTGTTCTCAGGGATTCCATTAATTTTCATTATGAACTATACTTGCCTCTTTCAACTCAGGAAGAAAAGACTGTGACTGGAGGTACACGGCAGCTCTCCCTTTTTAGCTGCTGGAAATAAGTTAATAAATGCAGTCACAATAGAGGGTACCGTTCTCATTCCTTATTGATACCGACTATACTCTAACAATTAATTTCAAAGTGCTGCTGATGTAAACTCTACCTGAAGCCTGTTTGATCTCAGATAAGCATCTTCATCCCATTCTTCATTTCAAGAAAAGAAAATCTTACTGCACAGCAACATATTCATCTGCTTTGGGTTCAGTTCAAGATAAGCCATGCTTTGCAGAAAACCTAATTAATATCAATCACAAGGAAAACAGAAATTGGAAGGAAATGTTCTTTCATTTCTTGATAAACAGATCACCCATGATACATACACAAATGGACATACCAATTTGCTTTGTTATGGAAGTATCAGGAAAGAAACGGCCACCGTAGGGAGGATTTTTTAAAGAGTAAAGGGGTAGTTGCACTCTCGCTCTGGTGTAGATAAAAGTAACTTCAGTCTGTTAAAGAGGAGTTGAATGGTTTAAGTCAGAGCAGAATTACATCCTGCAATGGTGGGTTTAGTGGCATTTAAAAGAGTGTTTACTCCCAACACTCAGAATAATAATTATTAATGATAGCTTATAAATTCATTTTTTAAAGTTTCTATAATGTATTCTATGCATGTCTTTTCTCCTTTCTCCTCCCTGCTGCCAAAAAAAAGCCATGGCTTATGACCTAAGAGACCTTATGGGCTTAGAATAGAACCTTTAGGGATAAATATTCATATTTGGAGAAACATCTTGCAAAGTCAGAGCAGCTAGCTTCTGTCACAAATCCACCTCACATGATTGCTTTCCAGCTGACCTTTGAAGAATTTTGCTGTTGACCAGCACACTTTCCCACCCATGGATTTTGGTTTTGGGGCTGGCTGTATAGCTACTTCCAAATGGTGTAAGACTTATTTTAGATCCGATTCACAAAATTTTCTTGCACAAAGCAGAGTTCTGCTCTTATTAGTGCTCTAGGTCATCTTGGGAAAGGGAGGGTTTGGAGGAAAGGTCACTAACCTTTAGAGAGGTCCCTGCCTTGGCCATCAATCCA
This sequence comes from Balearica regulorum gibbericeps, assembly GCF_011004875.1. NCBI lineage: Eukaryota > Metazoa > Chordata > Aves > Gruiformes > Gruidae > Balearica > Balearica regulorum. Next base: position 62,828,443 of record NC_046187.1, read on the forward strand.
CCTTTAAAGTCCTTGGTGTTAACATTTCAAGTGACAGTATGGTATATACCAAGCTTGGGAAGAAATATAAGCATCAGATGGTTTAGTTTTATTAAGGCATTGACTCAACAAAGAATTTATGTGTGTAAAATATCATTCCATTTGGCCCCAAGTGAATATAAAAAAAAGAAATATTCCATTTTATTATTTCCTTTGAGCTTCTCAGTATTTCCAGCTTTGTTCTAGCTCTCCCTCAGCTGTCTTCTTATGATGCAACTTCTTTAGCTGCAACATCACTAGGGTTTGCACACACAAAACCAACCAAAGAACTGAGCTGTTAATATACAAAATGTTTAAAGGAAAGGTCCACGCACTGGATTGGATCATTGGAATGACTGGTAAACAATAGCTGAGGAAGTCCCTATTTCTCTGCTTAATGTCATTGATATGATGTATGTGTGCACATCCTTTAATGTATTTGAGATGATGTCCCTTTCCTCTCTTAAGTGATGTGTTGTGTTTGCCTTTGGGGATGACTTCTTTTTGGCATCTTGTGGCATTTCTGATGCAATGAGTCACTTTAAGGACACAGAGAACTGCTGCCCACATTGAAAGGACCAGTCCTTTCATTGCGAGAGGAAACACTAAGAGGCAATAGAAGAGCTGGAAAAGCTGCCTTTAACAGCTTTGAAGGAGATAGGAACATGGAGAACGGAAAGTATTGGCTAAAGATGAAGCTCCAGACCTTCGAGTAATTCTTGATTCAGCAAGCAAGCCATTAGCGCACTGTTGTTTAGCCACTGGTCCATAAGCTGTTGGTGGTCCATGGAAGTAATTCTTCTCATTGCTTGTTGGCAGACATCATTAGTGGACTGCCAGCCATTCCTTAGGCATTTCTGAAAATCAATGCATCTGTAACAGGGGAAAAAAACCAACCAACCAACCAACCAAAATCAAATTAAGAGGCACTACACTAGTTTCTCCTCAGTTTTTTTTTTATTTCTTAGTGTTTACCTGCACTAAGATATGACCTATCCAGTCTACCTTTAACTGCAGAGTCTGTCTAGCAGTCTAGCTGCATCAATGCCATCTTACTGCCAAAATACATCCTTAGATTGTCTGTTTTCTTGAACCCCTGCACACATATTTTCTGCTGAATCGTCCCTAGCTGAAAGACAGCTAGGATATGTCTGTGTGGTACGTCTGTGGTAAGAAACCTTAGCTACAACATGGACCTTCTTCACAGAATGCATTTGGGTATTGTATTAAGCTGTAAATAATATGGGAAGTATGCAGATAGATGGATTTATGTTGCTATTTTTCAAGTAACAGTGGCTTTGAGGCATAGTGCATGTATCTGTCAAAATAATACAAACAGCTCTGCAGTTAACTATTTACAAAGGATTAAAGTTTAGCTCCTAATAAGATCTTCTCTCTGATGCTTTTGCATTTGCTACCTAATACCATGAGAAAAGTCTGTACAAATTATGAAGAGAATGTAGGAATTCATGCAGATCTGAAATATTCTGTTCAAAGGTGGATATCTGGAATAGAAAAAACAGTCCAGACAAAAGCATTTCTTGCACATTCTAAGCAGCAAAATAGAAGCAAACCTTTATTGAAATTCAGGAGTGATTTAGACACATTTCTTTTTTTGGTTGGGTTTCCATAAAATGAGAGAATTGTAAAGCTGTAATAGTACAGCTCACATTTCTCCCAGCACTTCAGATGGAGCACTCTCGCTCTGCCAAAGACCCCATGAACTATCTAAGGAGAAGAGTCTATTGAAAGGTTTTGACTATATAAAAACTAGAAGGAATTTGTATGAAGTTTACAGGTAAATATTGCCTATTTGCTTTTTTTTTTTTTATTTATCTCTCCACAATTTTGAATGTTTCTTCTCCCTGGTCTCCTTTTGGCAGCTTTTCCTCCTTTTCCCTCTTTGAATGAGGGAAAGCAGAGACTACACGGCTACACCTCTACAGCTGTGTTTCTAAGTTAGCTGCTGTTGATTTTCTAATTGGGAACCACGTTAGCATATGGGCTCACCATTGGTAAGCAATATTGTATTTCTGCACATGTCCTCTGAATAACTGGGATTTTGGAAGCAATAATGACTTCATTAATAAGAAAATGGAAACAGACAAATGGCATTTACAATTAGAAAGATTACAGGGGAGATTTTAAAATAAAGACTAAAAAAATGCTAAAAGCTGCAGAAGATCATAAGTTTCTGTATCATATCTCCTTTCAGCTAAAATCATGGAGATGCTGTATCCTCAAAGACAGAATATATTAGAAGATGTCAAAACTTAAACCAGCTAATAATAAAGGCAGGGTGATCAAATTAGTTCCTTTTTAAGCTGAATGCAGACAAGTGACAATTGGACTAAGGACTGGTACTATTTTACAAATTCTAGAAGTCCAAAAATATAGAACAGGAGTATGTGGATTTAAACAAGGATTTGGCATATCATAAACTAGGTGGAAGAATGATAATCAGTTAGAATCATAGAATCATTTAGATTGGAAAAGACCTTTAAGATCGTTAAGTCCAACCATTAACCTAGCACTGCCAAGCCCACTGCTAAACGACGTCCCTAAGCACCACATCTGCACAGCTTTTAAATACCTCCAGGGATGGTGACTCAACCACTTCCCTGGGCAGCCTGTTCCAGTGCTTGATAACCCTTTTGGTGAAGAAATTTTTCCTAATATCCGATCTAAACCTCCCCTGGCACAACTTGAGGCCGTTTCCTCTTGTCCTGTCACTTGTTACTTGGAAGAAGACACCAACACCCACCTGGCTACAACCTCCTTTCAGGTAGTTGTAGAGAGCGAGAAGGTCTCCCCTCAGCCTCCTTTTCTCCAGGTTAAACAACCCCAGTTCCCTCAGCTGCTTCTCATCAGACTTGTGCTGTAGACTGTGTCATACCAGAGGACAAAGCCTGAAGGAAAGATAAAGAATTTCTTGGGGGGAAAGTAGTGGTGCAACATGTGACAGTATTTGGAGAGTTAAATTTTATGAATAATTTAAGCATATCAACAGATAGAATGGAGTCTGTACAGATGGTAATTGTGCACCTACATGGAGAAATGACAGCACTGCCTGTTGACATCAGCCACCCATTCAGGTGACAAACAGCATGATCAAAGAGGCTATTATGATAGGACACTTCAATTGTAAATTAGGATGTAAATTAAGATGTCACAGACACAATATGATGCCAAGGTTAAGGTTTTTGATGTAATGAATGATTGTTTAATGGAGAGACAGCCAGGAGTCCCAGAGGACAAAAGCCGTTCTTTAGTACCAGAAGATGTGATTCAAAATTTTTCCATCAATAAGCCACAATAACAGTGCCTATAATGTACCTATATTCAAAAGACCTTGCTTGAACAACAAAATCCGACAGAAAGTGAAAATTAAAAGTGAACATTTAAAAAATGGAAACCTCACATTTTTTCTTATTTAAACTTTTACTATTTTAATTATGAATGCAGCAGTAGGAACTCTTCTTGTTGCCCTTTATGCCCCTTGTAAGCATCAACTCCAAGTGAGCTTTGACTTTCCTAACACCATCTTTACATGCACAGCCCTTTCAGATGTCCTTCCATAGACCGAGAAACAGGGAGAAATAAGAAACAAGGGGAGTGCACAAGTGAATCTGTGGCAAAATGGGAAAATTGCTAGGGCCTATGATTCACAGTATATGCATAAAAGGTCTAGAAATTATCTTGAATTTGCTGAGAATGCTAAGTTGCTCAGTTTAAGGAAGACCAAAACAACAGCAGACAGTTGCTAAGGGATTCAACAAAGCCAAGCTACTGAGCAACAAAATGGCATATATAATTGAAGCTTATAAATGCAATTTGACATGTGTTTGGGAAAAAGATCTAGGCATTGTATTCATAATGTTAGCTCAATGCTCTGTACTGGTCAAGGAAATAAGATGAATGGCAGGAAGCACTAAGAAGAAGATAGCAGCAGCAAACTTCATTGTATAATTGTTTGAACTATTGTGACCACAACTTCAATATTACATATAGTTCTCTCTCTTCAGTCTTGAAAAGTATATTATAGCATTAAAAAGGCTGGAAAGAGGAAGGATGATAAGAGAACCGGCTTCTGTATGAAAAATGACTAAAATGGACAAGAACACTTCAGCCTGGAAAAGACATAAATGACAGCTATGTGTGATGGACATGAAGAAAACATAAATGGAAAGAGGACACAGGTAGAAAATTATTATTCCTGAGTATTATAATACCAGAAGTATAAGACATCAAATCTAACTGTCTAAGATGTCTCAAACACAAAAAAGAGGAGGAATTTCAGAAGGCTGTGAACAGTTAAATTGTGGGCTTCATTGTCACCGGAGGTCAGTGTGGTAGATGCCAAATTTTATATGTGTTCAGAAAGCGACCTGACAAACTCATGGAAAGAAATCATCCAGAATTATTAACACAAGGATACTCATGACAAGTCCAAGCTGCAGATCACTGGAAGGTGGAAGACTTTACCAAGGGAAATAGCACTGTCTAGGTATTTCCATCTAGCTCACCCTGTCCTGATACTCCTCATTAGACTTTATACTAGACTTTAAATGCAGGACACACACCAAGGGTACAATCAGCTCTATATTTGTGTGTGATGCCCCTATTGCATAGAACAGGAGCTATACTCAGTCTTTTCAGTTGCCCCAGTTGGGCCACTGCAGCACAGAAGTAACCTCCACTGACTTTATAAGCTGAAAGAGGCTAAATCAGGCACTAGGTTAAAGAAAGATGTGTTTCAAATGGCCATTGCTCTGTCCATCTTGAAATCAGCCCAGGAGTGTCAAACATGGGGCTGGGGAGAAACAGAAATAAAAAATAGAGGGAAATTAGTTTTCAATTGCTCATTTAGAATTACTAGTTTCAATCAATGACAATTTTAAGGCATTAAACACGTTCCAGAGTAACTTGTCAAAAAAAATCAACCCTGCAGTTGCTGACATTCTCAGATGTTTTTTAATAAGATCAGGGTCAGTGATGGGAAATAAGCAGGAAGATGAATAGGATGTCAAAATTAAATTGAGTTCCAGAAGAGTTATCTTTTAGTTATCTTAAGTTCCCAGAAAAATAGAAACTCATGAAACTTTGTCTCAAACTAAATGGGAAATGCATGTTTTAGCTTGGAAGGTAGCGGGAAGGCTGATGACTGTCTTTAGAGGTATTAACAACCCATGCTATTTTAGCAGCTTGAAAAACACCTTCGTCCTTTGAATTCTGGAACAGAGAAGGTTCTACTTATTTTAAATCCTAATGATTTCTGCTGCACCAAGCTCTTTCATTTTTATACAGGAAACCCAGATTAATTGTTTCAACCATCTGACTATCCATTACAATCAGAGGATGTAGTTCTTGTTAAAGTTTCAGAATTGTTGAATAAAATACCATTTTAACAACCCATATGTCAGTGGTTTTTGTTTTGTTCTCTTTTGCTAAATGTTGTAGCACTTTGTCTTCTGGAGTGTAAATACACTATTGGCCAGGCTGTCATTAATCATCATTGTTGTCAATGAACAAAAATCCAGTGAGAGAAAACAATTGAATGCCTAGGACTGCAGAACAGTTCAGGTTTCTGAATGACCACGCTGGTTAATAATATTACTTTCATTTGGGAATTTGCCTATGCACCATTTATGAATTCTGCTCAGGTCTGTTGTCTTGCTATCTATTTACACCATTTAAGATAATCTGTCTGCCTACTCCTTTGGCTCAAGGAGGCAGAATATTGGTTCTGAATAAGAACATTATAAGTGTTATTAAAACCAGCTAGCTCTTCTCCAATCAAAATTGTGCAACGACTTCATCACAGGAAAACAAGTTCTCTCTAGTTGTCTGTGGGAGAAAATCTAGAGTTTTAAGGACCAGAATCAAAGTTTTAAGGACCTTGAAACAAACAAAAAGATTGTATGAAGACAGGGCTAAATAAAGAAAGGCTTGACAAGTAGGGAGTCACACAGGAATAGATTTTGCACTGAAGTTAAGGACTGCCAAGGAAACAGGACCACTGGAAAAAGCGAAATAAAGAAAAAAGAAAAAAGCATTTTGAGGACTCACTCTGAGCTGAGTAATGCAGCCCAGCAGGAGGGGCCTGGAACTCAAAAAGTGAGTAAGATCCTTGGGACTCAGAGGCAGATGGTGTAGATGGAGATGTTGCATGTTTTACATAAAAATGTATATCTCTTGGTCTGTGTGAAATAAACAATGATCATGTAGTGAGTCCTGTCTATTTGCTTTGAGTAGTTTGAAGATGTTAGACAGTGAAATTGCCCTCAAGAACGAAGGTATGGGAAAGGTTGCTTTTAAGCTTTTTAGGAGGTCTCTTTTGGGAGAGACTGTCTCCTATTTACAAGTAAAGCAAGAAACACATAATGTTATATTTCATAAGAGTACTGAATTAGTTAGACCCAGAAATGATGGCTGGAGGCAACCCAGGAACAAAGGAGAGCCTACAAGTCCAGAGACGCAGCTTGTAGGTACAACACAACAGCCTGGTGTAATCCAATGAAGTGACTGGATGAGCTTCATAAAAAATGTTTGAGCTCATTTCTTAATCAAGTTCACAATACAAATCATAGAATCCTAGAATGGTTTGGGTTGGAAGGGACCTTAAAGATCACCTAGTTCCAACCCCCCTGACATGGGCAGGGACACCCTCCACTAGACCAGGTTGCCTAAAGCCCCATCCAACCTGACCTTAAATGCTTCCAGGGAGGAGGCATCCACAACCTCTCTGGGCAACCTGTTCCAGTGCCTCACCACCCTCATTATTATGAAGAATTTCTTCCTAATACCCCATCTAAATCTACCCTCCTTCAACTTAAGGCCATTACCCCTTGTCCTATCACTCCATGCCATTGTAAACAGTCCCTCTCCAGCTTTCTTGTAGGCCTCCTTTAGGTACTGGAAGGATGCTATAAGGTCTCCCTGAAGCCTCCTCTTCTCCAGGCTGAACAACCCCAACTCTCTCAGCCTGTCTTCACAGGAAAGCTGCTCCAGCCCTCTGATCATCTTCATGGCCCTCCTCTGGACTTGCTCTAGCAGGTCCATGCCTTTCTTGCACTGGGAACCCCAGAGCTGGATGCAGTACTCCAGGTGGGGTCTCATGAGAGCAGACTAGAGGGGCAGAATCTCCTCCCTTGACCTACTGGTCACACTTCTTTTGATGCAGCCCATGATATGGTTGGCTTTTTGGGCTGTGAGCAGACATTGCCAGGTCATGTTGAGCTTTTCATCAACCAACATCCCCAAGTCCTTCTCCTCAGGGCTGCTCTCAATCCATTCCTCACCCAGCCTATAGTCGTGCTTGGGATTGCCCCAACCCATGTGCAGGACCGTGACCTTGACCTTGTTGAACTTCATGAGGTTCGCACAGGCTGACCTCTCAAGCCTGTCAAGATCCCTCTGGATGGCATCCCTTCCCTCCAGTGTGTTGACCACACCACATGGCTTGGTGTTGTTGGCAAACTTGCTGAGGGTGCACTCAATCCCATTGTCCATGTTGTTGCCAAAGATGTTAAACAGTGCTGGTCCCAGTACCAACCCCTGAAGAACGCTGCTTGTCACTGGTCTCCACTTGGACACCAAGCCATTGGCCACAACTCTTTGAGTGTGACCATCCAACCAATTCCTTATCCACCAAGTGGTCCATCCATCAAATCTATGTCTCTCCAACTTAGAGACAAGGACATCATGTGGGACAGTGTCAAATATTTTGTACAAGTCCAGGTAGGTCTTTGGTGTCTTCTCCCATATTCCAACTACTGGCTTAACAGCACTGTTGCTATAAGTACCTAGTAGATTGATTTTATGGTTACACTTATCTGTATCAAATTAGTGCTGTTTTCTCCCCAAAAAACTTGGGATTTTCATTTAGGTTCTGCTCTTAGCAGACAACCAGCATTTTATGTCTCTTTAATCTACAACACAGTCTCTTAACTAAATGTCATTTCACACCTTCTTGGTTCTCCAATAAGGTGTTCTTGCCTTACCAGTCTCTAAAAAGCACTGTTGTAGGGACTTAGAGCATCATTAGTTTCTATGTTTAAACATAGAAAATGATATATAAGAACTAAGTTTTATTAGTCTTAATGTTTTCATATGCTTGCAGGGAACTGAAAGTCCACAGGGGACAGAAATAAAAATGGAAATATAGTAACATTTTACTAATATAGGAGTGGCTGTGAGAGAATGAATGTTATGTTCCTGAGCTCAGGGAATGCTCAAACAGAAAAAAACTGACTCACCTGAGATCAGAAACCAGAGAGTACCTGCATGTGCTAGCTGGACATGTAGGAAAATGCTAGACTCCCTCACTATGCCTTCTTATACCTCTGAACTTGAATCCCAGGACATGAGACTGACTATTTCATAATGCAAAACATGAACTCTAATGTATCAGGCTATATGGTGTGTGTGGGGGTAGTTGTATATTGGGTGTGGGTCCTCGTGCATCATGTCACACAGTGAGCGATCGGTAGTGGGGTACGACTGTTGATGAGAAATGCAACAGTGCAAGGGTGCACATTCACCTATGATCATGCTGGTCAGTGACTGCTGCTCCACTGGGCTCTGGAGCAACCTGTTATTCCTCTTTTTTCACCTGGAATGGGCTGCTAGTCTTCTCCTCACCATGCAATGACATTGTGACATCAGTGCACATTTTTTTTTTTATATATATATACATACACACACACACACATATATATATACACACAATACACACATGAATTTTTGAATCAGAGCTGTAGGCATCAGGCTGTGGTACTTTGTATTTACTCTGGGCTTGATGGAATAAAGTATTAAAATGGCTGATAAGTTTTCTGTGTTAACGGTTTTTAAAGAAAAGTTAGATATTCTGGATCACTGTGCGGGAAGTTTATTTACTTCAGTAATTTAAAATCTAATGACTTTCATGGTTAATCCTGTTTCCTTTACTGCTGCTTTATCTCTTTTGATAATGATGTAAGCTTGAATGTAAGCGTGAAGGACACAAGTTTATACCTGGAAAATCACCGAGGTCCTCTATTTGATCATGCAGATCTGTCTCACAAAGACCTGAAACCTTGCGAGGGACTATGTGCTACATTTATTCCATTTCTTTCCTGATGCTCTCATTGAAAATGAAAATTGCCTGCCTTCTAGTCCTAGAAATACATAATTTCCTGTATATTTCTTCCTCCCTACTTATTTCAATCCCTGCTTCTAATCTAGCTCAGCATTATATGTATCAGCACTGGTGACAATTCAAGGAAGTGAATTTAGTGTCACTCGATTCACTGAAGGCCTGACTCCTTCGCTGTTGACATCGGAGGCTAAATTAAATTATTTCTTTAGTATATAGATTCTGCTATAAACAACTAAAGTTAGAATACAGAGAATGGGAATGGTCAAACTATCAGAAGAAATGGTTCAAGATACCTGAACACAAGTTTAAAAGAAAGACCCACAAGGAAAAGAAAACCCTGGAGAAAATTGAAGTTCTTCAATGTAGGCATATACTGATTTTCCAGGAGGTGTTCTCAGTGAAACACTGGTGGTATGAAGGGTTTCTCCATATTTTGCTATTCTTTTTGGGTCATGAATGTCAAGGGCACTCTGTATTTCGTTCTGGGAATGAGATGTCCTCAGAAGTAGCTGAGCCATATGACAGAGCCATGACTCATTTCTTGACTCAACTGAGTTCAGAAAGAATAATGGAGGAGGATAGATAAAGCTAGGGCACAAAATAGATCACCATTTCAGTCCATTTGTTCGCTCTCTAAATGAAGTGGGCAAAATTCTGAATCTCAGAGAAAAAGTAGATTATGGTAGCAACTTGCATAAACACTGCAAAATCAAAATTTCTCTGTAAAGCTGTAAATTAAAGGAAAAAAGAATTATTTTTCACCCACTTAATAGCTTGCATGTAAATGAATAGAATTCCATTTTTTTGTATTGTATTGCTTCTCTATTGAATTATGTCTTTGTCCAATTTAAAAGCCCCATCTTGTTCTGTCAATCTCCGAAGCAGCTATTCAGCAGCCAACCAACACAACACCATTTCTCTATGCTGAATGTTCTTTTTCATTTTTGCATTGTATCCTAGTCTCTTATTATAATGGTTCTGCTAGCAGAACTATAGACAAGCTTGTGTCAATATTTCTATGCCAAACCCTGTTTTATTAGTAGATGTTTGTAACAAGACCATTCTAATTTGTGTAATCAAGATGAAGCTAAATACAATTATTCTCCATCCTGACACTAATTTTCTCTAAAAATATGCTTTATTTTCTCAATCACTTTTAAAAGATTGGCAATCAAAAGCTAAAAAAATGCTGAGGTTGCAAAACTCCATGCTGCTGGCTCCTCCTCCCTAGGTAGAAGGGGACAAGAAAGAGCATAAGAGACCATGTGGACATTTAACTCAAGTATTTTGATACAAAACGCTGCAGGCCAGGTAACTCCTTGCCATGACTGAAGGAAATTTTCATCTTCAGAATGTTTATTTTGACCTTGGTCTACAAAGTAAGAGACTACCTGTAGCTGCAGATGTATTTTATCTTCCATTTAAATAAGTTTGTATGCAATTTGTGTTTTACATTGTACACCAGTTTGGGTTTTGTTCTTTTTTTTTTTCTTTTCCTCTTCATAAGTGCAGAAAACATAAATGACAGTTGTGTCTATGCCATGTCTATTTTCAGGAAAAATGTTTGCTACTGACCATGGCTATGAGTGTGAAGGGAAAAGGTAAGCTTGTAGAAAGTGTGGCCTCATTTGCATACTATTTTTAGTAAAGACCAATTCTTTCATCTTTGTAACGACTTCACTTCTTGCACAAGGTGAACTAAAAATAGGATTTGTTTCTCCCTGGGTAGTATACGGCAATGAACTGTACTGCAGCTGTCCAGCTTTCAGATCTGCCGAGTTTTGAAGTCCAGAGCTGTTGACATTTGCAGACCTCACAGGCTCTCTTAAAATAATCCTGAAAGTTCAACCAATGACCAAAAGATTGCTTGAATTCCACCTAATATCATGGTAGATTTTCATAGAACTAGTTATTTCTTTCAATCCTGAAATTAATAGTCTAAGGTAAATAATTAGCATGGTTTTAGCTTACAGTGATGCCTATGGACGTGAGCCTAACAGCTCGGTGCTACAGAAAAGCTCTCCCCCGTCCTCTCTTGTGTCTCCTTTTCCCTCTCCTGTACCCACCTGTATTCATCCTGCCCTCTTCCTTGCACTTGTTCAAATGAGTTTTGGCCTTTCCTGTGGGCTGATTTATCCAATAACTGAACAGGCAGCTACCTACATTTTTGCTGACTTAGTTTCCTCTTGAGCCCAGTGAGCTGAGTCAGTTCAGACAAGCTCTGATGGTAAATGGTGGTAACACACAGACAGGAGCATTGAGACAGAAGAAGGGTGTGTGTGTGTTTAGGGAGGAGGGAGATCTCCCCTTTCTGCTGATAGTGAATTATGAGATTGCCTCACCCTATATCAATGAGCTGCACCCTGTGTAATCTGCAATATAGCAAATGTGTAACTACTGCCACTTCCCCTACATACCAGCCCAGAATTGAGGCTCAGTGATCTTTCTGTAGCAAGTATTTGAAATATTTTCTTGCTCAACATCATTGTTCAAGTTCATAGCCTGCTTGTGAAAGCCGCTTGTTGGAACTGCCTCTCAGGGGAGCGCTGGGGCAGTCGGATTATCACCACACCGTGCAACCTGGATGATACAGCTGGTGCTGCTCCTGGACCCGCACAGCTTAGCATCACATGCTATGATCACTTGTAGGCAGCTTGTTATAAAAAACTCAAATGGCTGCTCAAATCCTTGAGGTGGAGGAGCACATCAGACTTGCCAGACTAAAGCTCCTTTTTTTTTTTTTTTCAGTGGGCAGAAGAGGAGGGGGCTTACGCATGAAATTTCACCCCTGGATAAATGCACACCAGGTGAAATTTGCATTTATTCATATTTTTTATCTGAATTTTGCACTAAAAATCCCCAAATGAATATGAATATTGGCCTCTGTTCACAGGCTTGCTCTTTATGCTTTCCCATGGTAGTAAATTTGACTCCTACTAATGGCAGGTGAAACTGCTCTTCATGGAATAAGAGACTGCTTAAAATCTTTAACTCTTTTCTTGATGGATTGGTGCAGCCATTTGTGAATGCATATGTTTAAAGATTCATTTACATTTTTAATTAATAAGTCCATGTGATTTTTTAGTATATGCCATTGCTTTACCACAAACAAATAAAGCCCTCACTTTGGTAGGCTGATGAGGATGAACCTTCCAGTCTTACACCATTCTTCTGATGATGCCAGTGACCCTCTTCTGCTCCTGTTGTTATATGACTTCATTTTCTTGCCTGTGGATGTCTAGAAATGTACGTAACTTTCTGGATGAAAATTTCCCAGAATTACAGTTCAAATAAAATCAGGAAACAACTTTAACGCATGAAAGCTTTCCTATTTCTTACTATATTTCTTTGGTTATGTCAAAGGAACCCATCTTTAAATGTAAGTTCTGAAATACATCTCAGCATTAGCTCATAAAGATATATGTTCAGCAATATGAATACAACCTTTCCTTCTCTTTTTTGTTCCTTTTATTTCCAGGGGACAAACTCAGTCAGAGTTTATGCATGAGTTCATGTAGTAAAGCATTACTCTGTAGTAGTTTGTGATTCCTTCTGATTTATTCCACCCAGAGCCCACTGTTCTGTCTTTGAGTTCATATTGCTCAGTGAGGGTATGATGTTCTGCCCCTTCCTGAGAGGACTGATAAAAAGTGCAGAGTGAGGTACACTTAGTGTGACTGAAGGATGTCCTGGATGTTCAATATGTGCTTGACAGTGCAAAATGTTACCAAAATATCAAATATAATCACAAGCATATTTAATGCTCTACCTTCTACAGGGAAGTGTTTGTTTATTTTGTGTTTATCAATATTTCCAGTTGTGTCACTTTTTTATTCTTAATGTTTCAGTAAATATGATTTTCTTTCAAGGAGTTATGGTCCCCTCTTTTAAGTTAACATTGCTGCTTGGCAATTCCAATCAATCAAGCACCATCTCTCTATTCTGTCATTGTACCTTCTACCAGTGGAAAAGTTTATGTACTTATTATTTTGGGTTGAAAAATTGAGAATATAAACTCTGCAGAAATAGCTAATTGATTGATGTGGTGGAATGCTCTGCAATAGAAGAGTTTTTCCCAGGAAAAAAATATATTAATCCTAAAATCACAAAATACATACATTTAAAAAGAAGAAGAAAAAGAAGAAGTAAAAGAATTAAGTTAATTATCACACAATTACAGTAACGGAAAGAAAAAAACCTAATCAGACATGAACAGCTTGTATAACCATTAACCAGGCTATGGTAAACCGTTACTTAACTCTGACTTAAGAGATCCATCATGGGATTCATGGCAGCTGGTTAACTAATGCTTAAACAATTCCACAGTAATTTAAAGCTGTGGTAAATGGCATCACTCAACCAAGCAGTCAATCTCAGTCTCAACAGTTATTTTTAACCGGTATGAAGTTATGCTAACTCCCTCCTCCCTTTCCCTGTCTAAACTGCAAATGCTAACAAGTCTTTACTAGCTGTGTGACACTGTATGAAGTCCTTTACTGAAGTCCAGGCAGATGACAGGCATTGTTTGTTGTTTTGTATTTTTCGGGGGGGGACAAAAAAAAAAAAATCTTCACTGAAGAGTAGTGTCAAATGAATCTGGCTCAACCTCCATTGGCTGAAGGTGTATTTAATCTCTTTACGAAGATATAAATCTTTATATTTATTTCCTCATCTTTAATTATTTTTTACTTTTAAAGTTGTTCAAAAAAATTTATATTATTAAGATCAATCTAGGAGCTGGTAGCTATCCAACTAATTTTTTTTCTGCATTCTCACTGACTAATAATCAGTCAGGCTAGGGGAGGGAGGTGAGTTGCATAAGGGAGGCAAAAAGTTGACTAAAGTGAGCACGACCCTTGTGAGTGTTGAAGAGGTAGTGGCAGAAAGGAGTGAGGCTACTGCTGGAGTTTTACAGTGGCTGAAAAAAGGCTCTGTATTTGTTTAGTGTTTTTATTTATAACCTGAGAATCAAAAGTGGGAGTGGATTGATAAATTATGCTAGTGACACAAAGCTTGGTGGCTTTGCCTTTGCAGAGAAGGATCAAAATATCATGCAGGAATAGCTGGATCACTGAGGACAGAAATAAAGAGAAACGGATGAAATTTAATAGTACAAAGTTCAAGGTCATGGAGTCACAGCCCAACAAGAATTTCTGCCAAGAACTGGTAGTCTATATTTTGGAAACAGCTGAAGAGAAGGAAAAGACTTGAGACTACTGTCTGGTTATAGGTGAGTAGGAAAACGAAATTCCTTCTGTGTTTTGTTTGGCAGTAAAGCCACTTTCTGTGCCTTTCTTCCCACATCTCACAAGGCATGTGTTCCTGTCCCTGCGCCACAGATTACTGCCTTCTCACCGGTGCCAATGCAACGGGATCCTCTGTAAAGTAGATGATGGGGAAAAAAGAGGTTGGAAACAATTGCAGTAATTGCAAAATGTCCAGTGCATATATGGAGGCCACATCATGGAGAGTGCTGCACGCAGCCCTGGTCAAACATGTGCAAACAAGATCAATGCAAAGTGGAAGAGGCACACGGGAAGACTATGAGCCATATTTTGGGGCGCAGAGCTCTTGCCTTACTAGAAGACACAAAAACTTCCTGGCTAGTTTTGCTTAGCAAAATGGAGTCCCAGAAAGACTCCATGGCCATAAACGTATGGAGGCAGAGGAGAAAGAGTAGATAAAAGGGAGAGAAAAACTATTTAAACTGTTGGAAAATGTTACTGTGATAACAAATAGATCCAAAGTAGAATTTATTTAACACATTTTTATTGCCCTGTGAATCAGAGTCGAGTTCCTAACCACCATGTCAGTAAACGGAGGAGCTCCGGTGCAGAACAGTCTGCCTGGTGGAACAAAAATCTATCATTGTTGGGCTGGAGATTGATTTGTTATGAAAAATTATTTGGTATGGAGCCCGTGATAGCAGGGGCATGAACTGTGTCTCAGGAGGCTTCCAGTCCTATATTCCTGGGCAGTAGAAAGCGTTTGATGTAGGCATTATGCAGAGGACTGATCTGTAACGAGTATCTGACAAGAGCTTTTGTGCTTTACAGAACTGGTTTTTGCTGTCAGATGCACATATTTTTCTGCAGACATTGTTTTATGAGACCCAGGGAACAAGAAGTGATTCTCTGAGAACCAGCTGAAGTGTTTAATATATGGCTGATTATAGGTGACATCAGTAAATAATGACACAAAAATTTTCTGTATTCTATTAATTTTATTATTTTTTTCCCCTAGAACATCAGGTATTTAGAAAATCCGGAATTTAAAAAACCCTCTCTTCTACACCTGGCAAGGCAGCACAAAAGAGCTTACAAGGAGAAAATGAGACCTCTTGCACCGATTCTGACACCCTGCTGCCTACCTCCCACCCCAGCTAGTGACCAGTGTCAGCGTTAATGAGGGCAGACGGCAGCGTGCCTCTGTTGTAGCTGCTCACTCTTCTTGTAGCATCGCTGATGACCTCCCCAGGCTGCATCTCTGAATAAGCAAGCTATTAGTGTGGAAGAGCCCACCTCATGTAGCAATTCCAGGGATTGCATCGTACCTTCCCTGGGACACTGGTGCTCCTGCTAACGAGGAAGATAGTGGTAGACTTGGCCACGCTGCAATGTGGAAAAGGGGAGGGCTGGGAAGAGAGAGAGATGGAGAGGAAGATGACAGTCAGGTGTTATTCCAGGAGGTATGGTGTGTTAAGGGTCAGCATGTATAATTGTCTTGTTACATCTCAAGATTAAAGCGTTTGAAAATCAGTTTAAGATCAGTTATTGAATATAAAGAGCTGCAAGGGAAAAGCATCATTCTTCATTACACAAGCTTGAGGTGAGATCCAAACCAGACCTGCCACATACATTCTCTCAGCTGCACATGCTTGTAGCCAGAAGAATGACAGCTTGATCCCTACCTACATGCCAGTCACTCTCTTTACCCCAGATAAACTTTTGCTTCTATGGTATCCTTTGCTTCAAAGCAATGCTGACAAGGATTTATTGAATTAACCTAAATGGCTTTAAGCCCCAATTCATGCTGGTGCAGCATGTCTCTATCAGGGGTTTGCACTGGTATAACTAATTGATTTAGTTACAGATGGGAAAATTTTCTTAACAAGAGAAGGCCTAAACTGCTGGCCAGGCTGCCTTTGTTGTTTGCAAGTAATCTCCCTCAGCCTGTTGTTAGCATAAATCTGTTCTATTTTGGATTCCCATAGAGCTAATTTGCACAGGACTCACACAATAGCTCAGTTTACATTTCTAGCTCCTTTTCAAAATGGGACTGCAGGATTTTACAGAAAGGACTTTTCATGAGTTGTCTGCATTTCTGTGAATATTTCATTGTCTCCATCTCAGTCCTCATGTATAGTGTGGAAGAGCAACTAATTTGATAAATGAGCTTTTTTTTTGTAATTGGGCGCGGAGGGCAGAGTGTGAGGTTCTGCTTCTGGAACGGCTGGACTGGACACACAGCACCCTTTAAATCACATTTCCGATACAAAGTGTGATATTAACAAATCTGACAGATTCTTTTGGCTATCCTGTAATACTCAGTATGAATTTTCTCTTTGTTGATCTCAGTCCTAAGCTTATCTGCTACCGTGTCCATGTGAGCTCAGCTGAAGACCCGTGCACATGTGTGAAATGAACGTGATGAAATCCAAGTTGATGGTCACAGAAAATGCACGTGTTCTCCCCTGACTGAAATTAAATTGAAAATTAAACCAATCTTTTTTTTGGAAATTAGATTTGAGGTCCAAATTCAGGTAAATCATGTTTGGAGCCTTTTTATATATGGGTGTAGAACCTGGGACAACTGGATCTTGGTCCCATTATTTTATACATGCATTTGTAACCATAATGAGTTACTGAAAGCTTTCCTATTTATTTTAAAAGACACTGGAGTTTGGATTCACTTTTTTTAGTCCATTTATGCACTTTGACATCTAGTACTCTTTTCAGGGGAACAGTGTTGAAATCTGGAGACAGCGATATGACCTCCAGTAACCACCAGCAATTGCTATCACTCCTCAAAATGAACAGTGTTTCAGGAACTTTTTACATAGGATAGTATGGAGCATTAACAGTTCATCTGGCTCTGTTTGTTACCTCTCCAAAAGCTGGGTTTTTTTCATTAAGAAATGGTCAGAAAGTGGGGCATTACAGAAGCTGATAAAGAGAGATTTGTAGGTGAGTACATCATAGTAGTATTTTATTTGCCTAAATCATTAGCCTATGTGTCTAAAATAGTTTTAAACTGTACACAGAATTGAAAAATAAAAGGTTTGCAGAAGAATATAAGCCTGGGTAGGAGATTTTTTTTTACTATGCTAAGTAGTTTTGTTGCTGTCTTTTTGATCAAACTAATTCAAAAGAAAACAGTTTTTCCATATCAGGAACAAATAATTCCATTCTCTAAAGTATATTGTTATGGCTACATAATTCTTTTCTTATTTATTGTAAAAAGATAGACATGAATTAGTAATGTAATTTTCAAGGAGAAGATGTTGCTGCAGCCCAGAAATGTGAACTTTTATGATACAATTTTGTATATTGCAAAGACTTTTGAAAATTAGCTGAAGAAATGGTTGATAGTTGAAGAAGGAATTGGGATGTATCTTGGCTCACTTACCAGATTGTGGCTAAAAGCCCACAGGTACCCATTTCAGACATAGATTTCACACTATTGTTCAATTCTTATACTGCTTTTCCAAAATAAATGTTAGAAATTGTTTCTAAGTAGTCTATGCAACAACTTCAAAATTTATTCATCTGCCAATGAAAATCTTTATATATATATGACTCACAATTAAATTCTCTCTGCAAAGCCAGTCAAAACCGGCAGAAACTACTCACTTATATGATCTGGATATAAATATAGTTTTTATTTTTCATTGCAGGAAATGTCTTACCATTTCTAACAATGCTGCTCATTTTTCAATGCTTCTGTGGTTTGTACCACAGTTTTTTCTCTGTATTAGGAGGGCCTCTGGCTACTTGACAAAGTGCAAGGCTTGGTCGTGCAACAGCCAGAAGTCAGGCACGGGCTGAAGGAACAGAATTCATGGTAATAGGCATCGATGTTCCTTGTACACTAAACGATGCAGTTAGGCTCCAAGGATGGGATTTGCAACAACCACCATGGTGTGGGGGAAAGATTTAAGCCAGGCAACAGAATAAGCTGTTTCTCCATCCATCTTTTATGATACCAGGCCTTTTGCAGTTCTTCCATGTCTCAGCTATTTTAGTTTGCTCTCACTTTCTTCATTTTTCCTGATTTTCACAGTCTTGTTTTCCCTAACTTCTCTGTTTTATACACTCATTGCTGAGTAACACCATGAGGAGACTTTGTTCCTATACATCTCCCAGTCCTTCCCTAAGCACCCCACATTGTATTATACAGCAGTGAGGTCTCATGTGAGTGAAAGGCCAACAGTTTCATGGACTTCATGAGAAATGCTGCTTTCTGGATGCCCACATTTCTCTCTCACCCGTCTTTTCTGCTTTTTCTGCAAGAGAAACTCCTGGCATTTCCTTATCTAAAGGAGCGCTAAGGTAATTATGCAGGCACCAGAGAGCACTTCAGGAGTGTTTGTGCTGGGGTGCTTGCTACCCCTTGATGACCTACAGCCCTTCTGTCTTTGAAATAAATTCTAGCCTCTGAGGACGCGCACAAAGAAGAAAATGGGGCTCAATGTGGAGGAGGCTGAGGAAGCACGAGCTAGAAGATAACTTCCCTTTCTCTGGTGGAACACCCAAAGATGAGTTTCACACTTTCCTTGGGCCAGGGAAGCAGAGAGGAGATTCACTGATTTGTCAAGTAATTGAGGACATCTTTGCCAGGATCTTAATTCAAGTTTTCCAAAGCCCACTGTACTGTCTGCTCCAATTCATCTTTTCAGTGCAGAATAGATCCTCACTCCTAACCTATAAGCTGTAGATCTCCTAACCTATACCTTTCTAGGAACGCATAGAATTATTAAATAAACGAGGAATAGCATCATCATCACAATAACAATAACATTTGTTGACTACAGGAGTCAGAGGCTATTGGTAGCTCCCATTCTGACACGCAGCCCTCACATCTAAATTGCACTGGCTCTAGCCACTGTATCAATACATACCATATATTTTAATACACATTATATCTTCTACAATAACATATTGATGTGAAATATATTATATATTGTGTATATTCTATAAAACATAATGTGACATATTCTTTTTCAATAAACAAGGTAAAATGACAGTAAAAGAAAAAGAAAGGATTTATACTTGTTTAAACGTCACATAATAGCTATGTCCTAGAGTAGTCAATACTGATTATATTGGAAAAGATTAATCCATAAATAAAATTAAAATAATCCAGATGCATAAAGCACAGAGGATAGAGAGTGGCTCGCTGGAGTCTAAACTCACTTGCCACTTTCTTACTTCTGATCTCAGTTAACATGAGTTAATTAGGTAGCTGCTTTTTCGTCATCTGTTTTCAGGTCAATGTCAAGGACTATTAATAATCTCTCAGAACATGTTTTATAGTAGAAATATCTGACCAATGTGGGAATGAAAAAGGACCCTTTTGGCACTTCGGGCATGCGTGGAGGGAGAGCACAAGAGTTTATAGAGTGATCTAAGCAGACCAGCTGGAGAGTAACTGGTTGGCTGAAGAAATGATGTGAGAAGAAGCCATCACAGGAGCAAGTACGGGTCCTGGATGCCTGTGGAATGAGATGAGGAAGTAATTTTCTTCATATACATACTCTCATCCTATGAAGACTTGTTTATGTATTAATTTAATGTCAATGAGTAGCCCTACTGACTTCATTAGGACTACTAATGTGTTTAAGATTAATCACATGCTTATGTTTTCCCCTGCTGAAGATAAATTTTCAGGAAAATTGTTCTTAGAAAATTTTTCACCCTATATTAATGTACTGCCTCAAATCTGAGACCTACAGTATTGCTTACCAGTATAAACACTGGTCACCCACAAAACACACCACAAATCACTCAGCATTGGACCTGCTTCGTGGGAACCAGTTCAAGACCTGAGGATAGAGAAGGACACACTGGAGCTAGGGAACGGCAGAGGGCAAAGGTGAAAATAGCAAGAAACTGAAAAAATGAAGGGAAGTTGCTTAGAAGAGCTCCTGGGGGCCAAGGAGCTTTGAAAGAATGGAGAAATATAGCAAGGCAGAGATATTTAACATCAGCCTTTTCACTAGGCAAAAATTAGCACTGGTTTAATATTGGAGCCATGCTACATTTGTTTCTACTGCATTAAAACACCAAACATCTAATGTGCAGTGTGGTAACACAGAATCCTTTGTTACAGAAAGAAAAATACTCTGTTGCTTGAATTAGTAAAGTTTTATTTCTTTATTTTCAATAATATAAATATCTATAGATGCTAGCAGTCTAATTTCTAAGTGCCTGACTTCTGAGTAGTATCTAGCCCCCTCCTTCCCCCCCAATACCTTGTTCTCGAACAGATCAAGCTGCAGCAGGCAGGAGGTGACACCTGGGAATGTGACCCCTTCCCTCCTCTGGTCCCCACTGCTTCACTCCAAGTGATGGGCAAGTGCCTTCTTCCACTGGGGATTGTAAACCTGGAATCCTCTTCTGACAGCAATCTTCTGTAACAATTTCTTCAAAGAATTGATCCCAGCTCTCTTCTCTTTTAACATTCAGGCAGGGAGAGGTGGTTTCCTCAATTCCTATTAGAGATCAGAGCACTTGCTGAGGAAGTGAGACACTCAGGCTCAATACCTTCCACAGTATGGAATGGTTCAAACACACGTCTCTCTAATTAGTGGGGAACGTGCAAGAAGCCTCTGGAAACTCTTTGAGAACTTCAGGGTTCAGCTGAAAGAGCTGTAGGGCACAGAGGCAGCATGGACTGCACCCCCCGCGGGCACTGTGCTCAGCAACCTGGCTGAATGCTCTAACCAGCAGACTGTTTTGCAAATAGGACTTTCTAAGGACAGGTGGGGTGTAGCCGGTGCTTTGGATTGCGGTGGAGTGTTTGGTGGGAGATAAGCATCCGTTGCCCCAGGACAGGCACTTACAAGCATATCTGGAAAAATAAATGCCTAGAGAACTTGCAGATGAAGTAGGGATATGCCTGATAATTCTGGGTCCTTCAATAGACCTTTGGTGGGTTTAGAGCCCCTAAATTAAAGATAAGATGTTGCTGGACTCGATCTTCCCAAACTAAAGCTCAGATGGTCAGAAAACCTGACAGGATGCATTTAAATGAAAAACTTAAAATGTTTTTAATTCATTACCTCCTCTTCTCCTTCCTTCCTTTTTATGTCTTCTTATGAATTTGAACTCTTTCTCAGAATTTGTCTCTGGAGGGCTCCTCTATCTCACTCCTTAGGTTCCTCGGATTTAGAGAGAAATATAAAGACTATTTTTACTTCTACACTGGGATTAATAGAATCCAGCCTGTCTAGCTGCATGGTAAATCAGCACAATTTCCCTCTATGCCAAATGCCAGTGGTTTGTCATAGACGTGCTTAAGCCCCATCATTAAATGTGGCTTGCAGTATATGCTGTGTACTAGTAGTGGTTAGCTAAGGGGAGAAAGATACAAATGATGACCAAAAGGCTAAGTAAGACCCACTTTCAAACATCCTGTGACCGTATCCCCAAACTGAGAGCAGATCTGCTTTGCTGATCATAAATGTTATATTATTTGGATGGACTCTTTAAACTCTGCCATTTTTGGCATTTAAAAATAAAAGGATAAACAAAAACACATCTGGTCTGCAAATGTGCATGCCATGTTTGAGCTTGATGCAATTTCGAATTAGTTGTTAAACATTGAAAATCAGGGTTCATAAGGGAAATGCCTACTCAGCTGATTGTAGTGCAACTGGTGCAGCTATAATAGACGCCAGACACTCCTGGAATAGCAGATAACTGTGTGTGGCTACACAGGCATAGATGGAAAGAAAAGCCAGATGGTGTACTTAACTGCACTTAAAATCTGATTGTGTGTGTCAATAATGAATGCCCAAATCGGATTCCGCCATAAAAACCAACTATATGTGCATACTAGTAGAACAAATGCAGCCCTATAGAAAAAAAATGTGTGAATTCTATCACTGTAATGATGATTATTATGATGATCAGTTATTTTGTATTTGCTGTATGTTTTTAAACTCTTAAACATTAAATATGTTACAAGACTGTAACAAAAATAAATAAATCATAGGGGTAAGCCTGAGAAATAGAAAACTATTATTTATATCTTTTTTTTTTTTTTTTTTTTTTTTTAAAGAATACAAATGGTGTCTACTGCTCAGTTTGCAGGCAAAAGTTTCTGGATGCTACAGTCTTAAAATACCTGCCTTCCTTGGACATTAGAATGAAATCCTGGTGGGGTCAGCCGAGTCCTTCATCATTTCAAGGTAGATTAAGTTGTTTATTACGGGTGAAAGTTAGGCCTGGTGGTAATCGATGGAAGCTTTACTGTCAACCACAGCATCATACCTATAAATAGACATTTCATGTAAGACTTTAAAATAAAGCATTTTTACTTTTCTGTATGGAAATTAAGGTTCCCACAGTTATTTAGTCTTAGAAAAAGAATTTGCTTGGCTCAATTAAATAAGAACAATTAAAGAATATAATTATCTGTAATTCCTCCATATGCTCGCTGTCTCCCTCCCTCTCTCTGTAATGGAGAGATTCTGAACCCCTTACATTGAGTGTGTTTACTCTTAGCAGCCCCACTGATTTCAGCAGAAAACCTTTGGAGTAGGGTGCTAATCAGTTTGAGTAAAGTTAGCAAAAGCTGGCCATAAATAAGCACCAAATTCTTTCAAACTCAATCATATTCATCGGATTTGTCTCAATATCTTATCTGTATATGTTCAGATGGCACAATATGGAACAATAGTAGCCCAGATACATTGGCTAAGGACAATTTAGTAAGCGTTTCCTTTTCCTCTCATGGTGTTTTCTCTCTGCATGGAGTAGAACGCAGACATATTTTCCTAATGCTTCCACTTCTGGAACTAGCAGAGTTTTCTCTAGCTGGAGTAATAGCAGCTTAGGTTGCAATGACACTCATAGAGTTTAGGCTCTCAAATCTCTAAAGTACTTTTGAAAATTGTATGCAATATTTATTACCCCTTCAAATTGCAATTCAGTGGAGTAGCAGAAGAGAATCGGACTGCCTTTCATTACAGTTTCCTGACCTTTTATCTAATGTAAAAACCTATTTTTAATTGCTGGTATCTTTGCCAAACCTTAAGAATTGCCTTGTATGGCCTTAAATGAGCCCCAGTGGGTGTGAGCATTATGACATTGTCTAATTACATGGTCACATTTGAATTTTGTTCTGAACTATTTGTGCTTCAGTCTGTGCACAGGACAGAAGGAGCTTAGCTCAAAAGCAAATATTCCATTTTAGTTCTCTTCCCATTGCTCAATATGTCCCCCATGCCTTATTTACTGCACAGTATCCAAACCCTGCTATGAAGATAATTACTATGTCCCTTCCAGGTTTTTCTACAGTGCCTGTTGCTATAGTACCTGAACATTTTATAAACTTTAATGAATTTATATGCACAAAACCCCTCTGAGGTGAGGAGTTGTATTATTCCATTTTGCAGATGATGAACTGAGACGCAGAGAGTTGAAAATAAAACCCCCCAGCCCTCCAATATGTCAATTTGAGGTGATGAGGTCTGAATTTTTGGTGTGCTACTTTATATATTCAAAATTGCACTGCACTACTCGTATACCAGAGCTATCAAACCAGTCACTCAGAGAATCAGGAGTGAACAAATAGTGCAAACAGAAGACTTAAATAAATCACTTGCCCAGTACATATGGCAGTGACATAAATCCAGCTTTCCAGACCATTGTTCCATTGTCTTAACTTGAGACGACCTTGCTCTTCCTGAAATCCTTGCCCAAGCAACCACTTTTTATAGCAAAGAGGCATAGGTCCTATAGGCAACGTGCCTTGCTGTACAGCATGGCAGATCTAAATCCTTCTCCCAGGAGAGCAGAAGGAAACACTGCCAGCTCCGCAGGTCAGCTGGTGACGGGGTTATTTAAGGAGAGCTCAGCAGGGGCAAGGCTGTGGTGGAAACGGTAAGTAAATGTTTTGCTCTGATGCTCACTGTAGGAAGACTGGCGGGAGCTCCAAACACTTTGAGAGGACTCAGCAAGAGATCATCTGAAACAGAAGAAACCGTGGAAGAAGTAATCAAATAAAGAGATAGAATAAACACTAAGAAATCACTGAGACTGTATGATATTCACCCAAGACTCTTAAGAGAATTAAAGGATGAAATAGTTGAATTATTGATGGTTGTGTCTAACGTTTCTCTTAATGTTTCACTCATTCCTGAGGAGGAGAGTGGTGAATGCAGCACAAAATTTTAAAGGGGTTTACAGGGAAGGTCTCCAAGCCTGTGAGCCTGATGTCTACACTTGGCAAATTAATAGAAGCCATGATAAAAGATAGAATTAGTGGACATCTGGATAAATCTGAATTACTGGAAAGATAAAACATAGTTTCTATAAAGGTTAGACCTGGCCTTCAGACAAAATTGAAGTTCTTTGAGGGGACAATGAACAAGTCATTAAGAATGACCCTGTTGCTGTAATCTGCCTAGATTTCCAGAAGACTTTTGACAAAGTCCCTCACCATAAGACTTTTAAGGAAATGAAGGTGCCATGGCATAAGAGAGAAGGTCCTAGCTTGGATAAATAATAGGCTCAGAAACATAAACAGAAGGTAGGACTAAATGTTTGGTTTTCAAAATTAAAGGAGGGCTCCAGGGCTCCTGTAGGACCTGTGCTATACAACGTGTCTATAAATGACCTGGAAAGCTCAACAAACAGCAAGGTGACAAAACTGGCTGAGCTGGGGGAGTCAGGCCCTAGGGTGGCTATAAAAATTGCAGAATGGCATTATGAGACTGGGAAGTAAAAGGGCAGATAAAGTTAAATATAGATAAAGTGTTGCAGATTGGAAATAATAATCTTAAATTTAGATATTAAATAATTTCCTCTGACCTGCCTACTACAACTCAAGAGTGAGACCTTGAGTCTTATCACAGAGAGCTCCAGAAAAAAATCATCAACTCAGTGCTCGGCAACTATCAGAAAAACAAATTGGATGTTAGGGGGAAATTAGGAAAGGAATGGAAAGCAAAACAGGAAAACAGCATTACAGCTCTGTAGCTGTGGTCCAACTGCACCCTGAATACTATATATTGTTCTTGTCCCCTTGTTCCAGAAGTGTATGGTAGGACAGAGAAAGATCTGAAGAAGGGAATCAGGAGTGATCAGAGTCACATGGCTCTGTCTGTATCAGGAAAGGTGAAATGGAATAGGTTTCTTCTGACTGGAAAAGAGAGGACCTGAGGGTGGGGGAAAGAGACGTCTTTGAAGTCATGAATGCTGTAGGAAAGGTGCAATTGGGAACTGACTGCTCACTGCCTCTTCCAGTGCAGGAATCAAGGGGCCATGTCGTGTTTTCACTCATAGGTAACAGACCTGTAAAGCTCCTCACTGAAGGATGTTGTGTGCCTAAGAAGCTTCAAGAGGAGACTGGAGAAGCACTTGGAAGAGGGACGTGTCGATGGTGTCAAAACAGAGAAACTACAGCAGGTGCAGGATTCCCCCCGGCTGAAGAGTGTCAGAGCTGAGAGACTGCTGGGGGAGAGGCTGGCCATGCTCGCCCTGCGTGACACCCTGCCCCGGGTGTCTCCACCTGCGGCACTGCTGGAGGCAGAGCACCAGCCTGGCAGGATGCGGCTCCGGAGCCGGCACGACTGCTCTGATGCCTCTTCCTGCTGTGAAGAAGGCAACAGTCTCAGGTATGTGGTCAGGTATCATAATGCATAATGCAAAGAAGCTGAATTAGGTCATATCCTCTCCTCTGATTATAGGATAGAAGAACGTCTGATTACAGCATCTTGGGATTGCTACAAAACAGACTTGCAAAATCAATGCCTTGTTATATTTTGAAAATGAACTGAAACTTAGAGAAGAAAGCCACATATTTAAAGATGATGAGGCTGATGAGAACATTCTCAGTTTCTCTGTTTGAAACAAATACAATGAAAGCTGGGGATCTGTTTAGGGATACTACCACATTTGAGAAAGGCTCACATCCACACTGCACGCAGGGTGGTGTGGGAACAGACAAGGAGTAATCCAAAGCTGAGTTTCAAGTCAAGAGAGAAAGTAGACATCAGTCAGTAGCTGTAAATAAATTGGACCTGGCACCTTACGTGCCTTAAATGTTGGAAGTTAAACCTGAAATGGTGTCCTGATTCTTAAAGGAAGGTAGTGAATTACTTGCTGAACTAATGGATGACATAATCAAAATTAGTAACATTGCTGAATCCTGAAGAGAGCCTGGAGTCTGGGAGTAAGGAGTTAGGAGATGGGGCAGGGGTGGATTGCCACTTTCCAACTAAACATCACACAAAACACAAGCCATGTAAGAGGCACAGTTGTAAAGAAGACAGTCTTTATTTTGGGACAGTCTTAGTTGAGTGTAGTAAGTGAAATCACAATTCTCAGGCAACTCTCCTTACATAAATTTTGCTGTTATCACCAGTGTATGCAACAAAAACCATGAACCAAATAACTAATAAAATAGAACAATCCTCCCTCCTAAAATTGAGATTAAACTAAACTAGATATATTTTCCTCTAAAACAATCTCTCATTATTATCTTCAGAGTATTTTTCTGATAGCGAAATGAGTGATAAGATGGTTCTAGATGAAAAGGAAAGCCTTTTAATTTACTAAGGAAAAACCCCAGAAGGCTATTGTAACTGGCAATATTAAAACTTACTCTTCTGTAATTGACTTGTGTCTAATCTAACTTATTTTCTCAGCATTAGTGTTGGTCATGACAGTGAAACAATATTACTCACTCCTAGAAATATCAAAGATCTGATTTTTTCAGAAAATAAACTGGATGGTTGGGAGGTGGGGATTCCACCACGGGCAACAGAGAAGAATTTTGCTTGTACAAAGAGTAAGTCAGTATGGATATTTTAAAGTCACTTTTGAGACTGACCTCAGGTTGCTCCACAGGAGGGCAATTGACCTCAATTTGGAGATTGACCTCAGGCTGCCCTCCTGTTCTATATAACAGTGTATGGCTGCACCAAAACAATTAATTTGCAATGTGGAGGTCTAACAAGAACTGATCTGCAGATAATTCATGTCTCCTTCTGGGCTTGTCCCTCCTTCTTGCACTAAA
This sequence comes from Balearica regulorum gibbericeps, assembly GCF_011004875.1. Taxonomy (NCBI): domain Eukaryota; kingdom Metazoa; phylum Chordata; class Aves; order Gruiformes; family Gruidae; genus Balearica; species Balearica regulorum. Next base: position 62,855,849 of record NC_046187.1, read on the forward strand.
AAAAGAGAGGAGGAAAAGAGCAGAATGGCCTGGTGTTGGGAGCAGGCAATTTTGGCACAGGTGCTGGCAGATGTCATAGGATGTCTGCCTGCAAACTTGTATGGATTTGAAGTACAGCAAGTTGAAGTAGAGCTGACCTGAGGGTTAGACCCTTGCTGGTCACTGGGAACTGGATGAGTTGCTGTGGATAACTGGCTTTTGTGGAATTTAAAGACATTCTAAGACCAAGAGTCATTAGGCATAGTCTAATGATACCTTGTAGCTTCTAGTGGAGTGACTTAAAAAGAGAAGGTCGGGTCCACATGTCACAAATATCCTACCCCACCATGGTTCATGAAGGCAGCTCCAGGACACGGCTGAGCTGGATTCCACCAGCTGGGCAGCCTGCCATTCTCACTGCAGGGCTGGAACGAACAAATACACCACCTCTGAACTGAAGGCGACCCCCTTCTTTGTACCCCCCCAAGCCCATGTAGGCTGCTTGCCACTGTCTCACTGGCTTTTAGTGAGGAAGGGGTGGAAAGTTGGCACGCAGAATGGGGCCCATGCACAGCCACATGGGCATAGCCAGGACTACATCAGAGAAATGGAAGGCTGAGGTCATGATCCATCAGATAATATATGAAGACTGATTTTTCTCACACCCATCATTGTGGTGTTCAGTCAGGTCTGTTGGAATTGATTTATTTTTCATTCATCAAAGGAGACTAAGATTTTTAAATTACTAAAATTGGAAATATATTTTAATTTCACAGTCAGGCATGAGAGTTAAAACTTTTGTAAAGCTGAAATTTTGGTAGCAGTGAATTTCCAGCTTCTTATTGGTAGTATCATTAGCTCATATTAATACTCAGTGAGGAATACTCATATTCTCCACTCAGTGAGGAGTATGTACACCAAGGACTGTGGTTCACGTTGCTTTACAATGTAGATAAACAAAGCATCAATTTTCATTGCAGTGGCTTTTGATTCAGGGCTGTATGAAAGTTCTCAAAGCACTTCTGGTTTTCACATCTCTGGCATTTCTGAAGCAAATATCCACTTGCAGCAGTTTTTACATACTTTTTATTATTTCTTCTTGCCACTGTTATTCTATGTCAAGATTATGATAAGTAGTCCCTTTGATGAATGTTGTAAAATCAAGTATAAAACTTATGCATTATATATTTATGCAAAGTGAAAGCTAATTTGGTCTAACACACTGCAAAGTGTTATCCTCAAAACTTTACTTTTATTTCTCTAGTTAATTTCCTCTGTTTTTAAGATAGAGTTACCCCCCCCCACACACTTTTTTTTAGAGAAGCTCTGTAGCTCTTCATTACAGGGATAATTTACCTATTTTTCTTAATTGATAGGATTATTTTTTTTTTTTTTTCTAACAAAAAATAATGTATCTCTGAGATCAAAAGTTCTTACATATTAATGAGGATTAGGCTGTTTCAGAGCTTGCATGGAAACCTTCAAATACCATTAAGGTGTTGCAGGAAGAATGTGGCTTTTTTTTAATCAATGAGCGGTTCTTATTCAACTTCTACACAAAGCTTTTGCAAGAAATAATGGTTCTTGTAGAGGACAGACCTTAAAACAAGGTCTTAATAGACTTGGTCAAAACTCACAGTTTCCATTGCATAGAAATATCAACAATTTGAACAGTATTTTAGTTCCAGTTTAGATGGAAAATTTGAGTTTGACAAAATTGCTTTTTCTGATGTGAGGCTGTCTTGAAAAAAAATTTTCATGTTATTCATCTCGGCCTGGCTGGACTATCCTGACATTCTTCATTTCTGTTTGTAACTGTTGTAATTACACTTTCATTCACCTGCAATGTGCTAATTGAGTGAGAGAAAGAAAATGAGGAAATGTGAGGTTGTTTCTTTGCACTAATGGTGGAGTTGTGAAATGGTTGCTCTAAATTTGCAGAGAAGAATTAAATATTTCATTCTAAGAAAGGGCCTGGATCTGAGGGTCGGAAGCAGAGATAATCACCTCCCATCATCCCAGAATTAGACACTGAAGTAGTCTGGCAGCAAGACTTTAACTATTTCTTCCTCCTTGACATAAACTATGGCTTAGACAGCTTGTTGGCACTGAGAAGCCCAGTGGAACATTTATTCCTTTACGTTTTATAGAGAACCTAGAGGTTACAGCTGAGAACTAAAGGTTACAACACCTGCTATAGAAAAAGCCCTACATAATTTGGGAGCTTGTTACAACTTCTGAAGTGACTTGGGCAACATAAGTCAGATCTTGAAAGGGATTTTCATGTTGAAAATGTCAAGGGCTTTTGATGCCAAGGCATTTTAAAAATTCTTCTGAGTACCTCTCTGTATCTTTAGTGATGGAAATACCTTTAAATCTAGCATGAAGACCCTTAAAGATATAATTAGGTTGCACAGCAGGTAGGTGGTCTGTGTCCAAGAGCTTAATTCACTTCTGAAAGTGGGCCCAAGTTTCCTAATTTACCCATTTTTGAAATGTGGTATTTTTCCTTTCCTTCCAACTGTTCCTTGTACTTATCATGCTCTGTGTATAAACTTAAAAATGAAAGAATTTATAGCACAGTTATAGCACAAGTCCAACTTGTTTGATTTCTAGCCTGCATGTAAAAGCTGAGTAACAGTTCTAACATTTTGAGGTTGGGATATGGGGATCTCATTTTATTTATCTACCTGTGCTTTTTGAAGACCAGCTATTCCATTTTATTGAAATACATAATCTTAGTATGCCAGACATCAGTGCTATGAAATGTCATCTGTGCCTATTTCTTTATATTATAAATCCTTGCACATTGCAAACCCAGTTAGATTAAAGAGTAGAAGCAGTTAAAAGACAATAAAGAAATTGTAAATTATGTGTCTATATGTGCAGGCCTGATTCTCATTCTTACCCTGATCTGCTTACACGGGTAGAACAGCATGGCTCTCAACCAGGTACAAGTACATTTTGCAAGAAGTTCTGCTTCACTCTAACTTGTAGGGGCCTGGCCCCATGCTGACTACCAGCCATGAGATCATGGTCTTAGGCTCTTTATATCAGTGCAACTATTTATATCAGTGTAACAATTATCATCTGTTGTTTACACAAATATAAAAGAGATTTAGATCTGTTAAGCCCCCATAAAGTATATAAAATACATAAACGGACCTGATACTTATATCAACAGTTTGTCTACATGTAGGCAGGTAAGAACTCTTGCATGCTTTGTTCACTTTGTCCTCCCTCCAAACTATCTGGGAGCAGTGCGAACTCAATTTGCGCAATATAAAGAATCACCTACTGACCTGTAGTTAGAAGCAGGTTGTATAAACTCGGGCTTGGTGATTTCCTCACAATAGCTACTGGGCAGACCAGCCGAAGCCACTAATAGTTCCAGGCAAAATACCATATGCACACACTAGGAGTAAATAAAAGTCATGACTTATCTGCAGAGAAGCCTCCTCTATTCATTTTTTATAGATCTGACTTTGATATGAATTGCTGAGGTTAATTGTATTACATGGGAACGAAGTTTGTGTGCATGGATAAAATGGGTCCTACATGTTCAAAGTAGCATACTTCGTTAACTCATTCATTAATTGAACACAAAACAAATGCCATTACGATGGGAGGAAGAGGAGTTGTTTATATTATAACTTCATCTGGCCCTGTACCTGTACCTTTTAAGGCATATTTGTCTCATATTGACATCCTCCCTTTCCATATGTTTTTAGACACTGCAATATGAATTATGCTTATTATGGAAATGACAGCCAAATCTATTTTGCTCCTACAAGTGATGTGCCAAGACAGCCTCTGTTCTGTCAGCAAGCATTGCCAAAGTACAAATGCATATGGCAGCAAACCTTTTTCAAGTTAAAACAGAAATGCTGCAAACTGACTTCACTAATTTATCAAAACTGCTTCCTGGCTCTCCCGGGATTTCTTCTGGCAGCTACAAGACATCCTTCTCCAATGCAACTGGAAACTTTTTGGACCTAAGTCAATATTTTCATTCACAATTCATGTTAACACTGGACCCAAACATTGCAAGGTGCTGAATCTGTTGACGAGGAGGCAACCAGCATTTTCCAACAAAGAAATCATGGTCCTGCTCTAGCGGTTTGCTGCCACTGCTTTGAGCTTTGTAAAATTACTTCTAGTTGTAAAAAAAATTAAGTACTACTAACTGAATATCTGCATTTTATCCTCATTCTTCCCTGTCATTGCACATAAATGCACCTGTGAGGTCAGGATAGAGAAAAATAAGTCCCAACTCCTTTTCCTTCCACAAAATTTAAAACTTTAATGCTGGAACCAGTGAGAATAGAGCCTTCCTCTCTGCTCTTCCCACAGAAACTCAGGTGCTTGGTAGTCCTCTGGTAGTTTCAGTAGGCTTGGGGCATGGTTCACCACGCAGGCGAGCTGTTTTGCTCCTTTTCTCTTCCACGTTCACGTCTATCCTTGTTTTGCTTCTGAGAACTGGAAGGCCCAGTGCCATTGTCCTTTAACCTGTAGAGAAATATCACTCAGCAGTTCCCTGTTTTATGAGACTGACTTGGAAAGAGAACTGCATGCTTTACATCTTCAGGAATTATTTACTACAACATTTGTTAAGTGAATTCACCAATAAAGCTCTTCAGTGCCTTTAGACATTTATGAATGTCACGTTTCTTACCTTCACTAGCTCTGCTCAGTGCACAAAAGACCCCTTTTTATAATCATTGTATTGGTTTCTTGTGCATAGCGAATCAATTAGTTAAACACACTTTCATTTTGTGTAGTGTAAGCATCCTGCTGGGTAAGGGCTGTTTTTGAAGGTGAATGGACCCTGAATTTCTTCAATGGAGTAGCAGTGACACCTCTGATAGATGATGACACTGTCATCTCATGTAAGGGATATCATAATGGAGATTTCAGTTACTCTCTCCCTATTCTAAAGTTTCTTGCACAAAAATGGAAAAGCCACTTCAGTCACTGAAAATATTAAAACTTTGTTTGGCATTTTTAAAATGAATGCCTTTTAGGTACTACTGATCATAATCCAAATCCTTAGCTAGTATAAATCATTATAGGCCTTATTGGCTTCAGAGATGATACTGACTTACAATAGTTAAGTATACAGACGGGGCGTGTAGGGAAAAAAGAAAGAGCAAATTTCCATGGGTTTTATTCATTTGGGTCACGAACTAGCAGCATTTTTTGTAACTGTCACCTGAAAAATAGCTTTCTGAGATCTAGGCACTAGCAAAATTAGTCATATTGGTTCCCAGTACAGGAAATCCTTCAGAGAGTGGCCAATCCCACCTATTTTTCATCTCCTTAGTAATTTGAGGTTACATACGTAATGACTTGAAGTGGTATGTGTGTAGTTTTGTGGCTTGTGACTTCTAATACTTAACAAGATCGTGCATTGGGGGTGAGAATAAAAAATCCTTTGTTGTTTCTCAGAAAATCCAACCTTGATTTTTTTTAATTTTTTTTTTCTCATATGTTAAACTTCAAGCATGTCCCCTCTGAAATCAGTGTCAAAACTCTCCTTGGCATCAAGCAAGAGCAGGGCTGAGTCAGCTGACGGCTCTGTTTTGAGCTGCTCCTGCAGGAATGCGAAGGATGAATACACATGGAGTTGTACCACTAGATTGGACAGTCCCTAAATTGGATAGGTCTGCCCCTGCGTCTGGCCATCACTTGGCAGACGTAACAGTGCTAAATTTAACTTTGTATTGATTGTAATTTGCTGTGGGATGCTGGGCAGGGAAGAAGATCTAGAAATGGAAGGTTATAATGTATTATTGCATTTACAGTATTGATATTATTGCAAATCGTTCTCTAATTTCTACAGGAATATTTTGGGCACAGCCACATGAAAATACTAAAAATAACAGCCTTGTTCCATCATTTGGAGAACCAGAAAAGTGTTAGATTTCATAATGTGTAACAGAGTTAATTCCTTTCATAAGTTGGAAATTGTTTAAGATCTGTCTGAACTGAACTTTATTCTAACTGCATTTTAGACTAACTAAAGTCTACAAATTTACAATAACAGATTTGGACTGTTGATAAGAAATGAAGAGTTACAAAGCGTCTGCTTGAATGAAATCTGGAAATGCCAAAATACTTAACTTTCATTAAACAAAGAAAAAGTTTCCAAAGACTACTAGAAAACAACCGTGTGTTTCCAGGCTTTCCAGCAACTCTACGGCTGTACATCTGCACAGAGCATTTAAGCACAACAGGAGGCCCGGAAGGGCACAGATACACCAATAGGGTATGAATGAGGCTCTAGAGGTACTTGCTAAGGTGTTTGCATCAGCTGGAATCACCCAGGCTGAAAAGACCTACAAAGGAAGTCTTTGCAAGGGAAGGAACAACTAGCTCAGCCTTTCCCTTTTATTTTGCTTAAAAGTGTAAAATTCCTTCTTTTGTTTGGGGACCACTGCCGGATGGTAAGGTTGGGGATAGCCATTTCAACTGCATTGCAGAACAGTTAATCCAGGCATGGATATGAAGCCTGTTGCACACATTTGAAAACGTATGGGGATGACAACTGAAATCCATATTGAGTGTAGAGTATTGGCACCCACAGCATCCCATCCCATAATTGTCCAATTTGTTAAAGTGGTTGCTAAGTACAACTTTCCCTATTTCACGTAATGCCTCACTCGTGCAGTTTCTCTGAAGGCTTAAGAAGACAAGAGGTGTACTTGCAGACTTTATCAGTCAAAACCGAGGCACAGAAAGCTTTGACCAGCTCATCCTTTTTGCTGTCGCTAGGGCCTCAGCCCCACCGCATGCTCGTGTTTTCCTCCGCTTTACTTTTTCTGATAATATGCTCTAGAAGCTTTTCTTCTTGCCTTTCAGATCGCTTAGTAGTTTCAACTTCAGATGAGCTTTGACCTTCTTAATTGCATCCCTGCAGGCTTGGGCAATGCCTTGATACTCCACCTGGCTCGCTCACTCCCGCTTCCACATGACATAGCTCCTAGGACTGGTATAGCTAATAAAATTTAATGCTGTGCACTGCAAAACTCCTTTTCCTCCTAACGCCATTTGCTATGATCAACTCCAGTCACCTCTGGCCACCCTGTAAATCAGTTTAGTTGCTGCCATCTTGTGATCACTGCCACCTTGTGACCAGCCTCTACAGAATGCCAAATTTTAACCTCTTATGGTAGCCTAGAAACCAGGAGGTGGAGCCAAATTGTTGTTTTCCTTATGGTAAACAGAAAATGGCTAATTAAAAAATAGTTGATTACTAGGACAACCGTACTGCACAAATGTTTGTTTTCTCTGTGTGGGTTGTAGACCTTTTATCTGAACAGCTCTTCACAGATGCTTGGGTCAAGTTCTTCAGTTGTAAGAAGGATAAGCTGGCACTCTCAAGAAAGGAAATATAAAGGTATACATCTAGCATGTTTACAACTAGGATTATACAGAATGAGACCGGCAGAACATGCAGCGTTCACCCTCCAGATGTTAAACATAGCAATGCATTATACATAAGGCCTTTTTTCCTTCATAATGGTGTTAAAGAATAAATAAGGAGTCTTAAGTGCTTACAAGGTACAATAATGGCAGCCCACTGTGTTATTTCAGAAGGGATAAATAGACTGAGATGCCAACATATGAAGGTGAGAGAGAAGAAACCTTCAGAGATATAAATTAACTGAGCTTTGTGAAACACGGTTTTGAAATAAAACATTTCCACCCTCCCCCATCTTTTTACAGGGTTTTTCCACTCAGATAATGTAGATGCTTAAGGTACAATTATAACATCTTTAGAAGATTGTTAGATTATATGAAAGAGGAAATAGTAATATACGTACAGAGAGATACTGAGAAAGAGGGTATGTGGTTTGAGTCAGAAATCCTCTGATCTCAAAAGAAGCAGATGATGCAGATAAAACACAGGCTTCACTGGCACAGCTAGCAGGGAACTTTTATGTGTACATAAAGCAATTATAAAAGGTGTTTGATTTTGCATTAAAGCAGCCAATTAGTTCCTTTTTTGACTAAAAATATATATATCTACTTTTTGTATTTTCAGCAGACAACAAACCAAAATGAACCTTGGTAGAAGTCATTGATTAGAAAAAACTTTTAATGTATTTTAGTGCAGTAATTCTGATGGGAAAAGTCCCCTCACATCGAGACCCCTTTCCCACTGTCTCACAAGCTACGTGAAGAGGCTTTCCAACAAAACTGGCAGAGGCGATGGCTTCAGAATGCCTTTGTTTCTGGGGTGAAGTTGGGCATTCAAAGGCAGAGCCGAGGCACTGTTTGCTGGGCAGCCCACACGAGTGACATGTTGGCTATAGCTGTGGTGAACCCTCACTGCGGGGTTATCCTACGCAGGGTTGTTTGTTGGTTTTGCAAGCGTATTTCTCTTGAAAGCAGGAAGGGGTCAAGAAATGCCAGCAACGAGTAACTGACCATGACACGAAACAGAGTGCGCTGGGGCTGCGATACACCGGAGAGCGCTGGAGTCTCTGTTTGTTTTTTGCTGTTGTAATTGCACTGTTGTATTACACAACGTATTTAGCTTTTGCTCTCGTGTGGGAGCAGCTTTCCGGAAGGTTTCTGCAGCATAATAGCTTCCCATGAGGAATGATTTCAAAGGGCAAGTCCAAGATATAGATGTAAGAGAGCTGCTGATTTTAACATGTTTTCATAGCAATTGTTTCAGAGTATAAATTGTTTTAGAGTATTAACATTCATTTAGTAAACGATATTTACATAGACGTAAACATGCAACCCGTCTAATATTCCTCCATTTCTTGTAGCCTCTCAAAAATCGTTACTGTTGTTTCCAGACATTATTTAAATATTTTCAACAAAAAATATTAATATTGATAAAACATGATGGTTGAGACAAGATTAAATTGACTTGGGGGGATGTGGAAAGCTTGCATATAAAAAGTCTTGGAGGCTATTTTATGAGACCTGAGGATCAAGGTTGCTCTTCTGGCACAGAACGAAAGGGATGTGCCCTGTCACAGATATGTTTGGCAGCATTTTAAGGATTTCAGAATGCTTCATTCATATTCACATGAGCACTGAAGTAGGTCAATCACCACTATGTGTCATGCTCATGGAATACACCAGGAACACTGATTTTTCAGCTATTTCAGCTATGGTGAATCTGTCCACATTCACTGAGTAAGGGAGATGCCCCAAAGCTCACTTCAATCTCCAGTACGAAGCAATGACAACTTTGTTGTAAGATTTTGAATGAATGGCACTAGCACTAAGATTTTAAGCCTCATGTGAACATCTTCAATTGGTTTTGATAAGACTTCCCTGAATCTCATGTAATGCATTTGAAGCCATTATATGTGGTCATTTTCTTGGGCAAGTTCCAGAAACCGAAGGACAATAGGACATATTCTTCTGACCGGCCTTGATTATTACCAAGGGAAGAACTAATTTATTCTGAGTGTAAGGTATGCCTTTCTTGCACTTTCACAGTGTATTCTTCTGAAGGTAGCAGATAAGGGGAGAGGACACAAGCAATGCTCTGGTTCGTAACATAGACCTTGGCTTTTCCACGCTGAACATAAGCCGCTAAATCGAATACATCTCTTGCAAGTATCCATTCAAGAATTTTTATGTATGCTGTTAGCATGAACAACCTTGATAGCTCGTTACTCAGCTGTTTTTAAGAATTTCAGTTAGAAACAGCTCTGTTGTTAAAAAAAAAAAAAATGTGGGGTGATAAATTCAGAAGGCTTTCACTGCAGGCCGTGCTGTAAAAAGATATTTCAAAAATAACTTTCTCCAAGAACTCTTAAGTAAAATATACCTTTATTGTTGGCAGACAGTGCTGCAGTTAGATGCTTACTAGCATTTTCATCTCTCTCTTTTCTGACTCTTTCCTTTTCTTTTTTGCCAAGGATGACTCTTTACTTCCAAAAAAAACGAAATTATATCTTGTAGAAGCAGAAAAGATCAACTTTTTTAGATAGACAACAAGGAAAAAAGTCTGCAAAGAACCAGTGTCTGTTGAAAAAGACATTGAAAAACTGAACTCTGTAAAAAGCAGGAAACTCCAAACTCATGATAAAGGTTTAAGGTGTGTTCGTTTGTATGGGGACAAGAAGGTCAGTTCTGAGCCATCCAGCTCCTGTAGTACTCTGAACTTATGGGCTTTTCTTCCTACTGAAAGAAAGCGGAAGAAAGCTATATAAAGGCCAATGTGGACTTTGGGAGGTTATTTTGTAGATGCTTGAGCTAAGGAGGGTTTTGCTCATGCAAATCATGCCTCTCTGTGATACAGAACAAATAACACCGTAATCAGAAGCATTTTCGTACCACCAGTCTACTAGTCAAAAGCAAGGGGAGCCTTTTCCGCTGCTGTGAAATCATGAATTTCAGTTGCTGAGATTACGATCTGTGGGACGCACTAAGTGGGGTGTACACCACAATGCTGACATTAGCTGGCTTCCCAGCTGAAGTGCCTTACGCAGCAGCTAATCACCTGCTTCTGAGAAGGAGGAGGTACGGGCAGAGTTTGTTTTTCCTATAAATTGATCTCTGATCCTTTCATCCCTCAGTATAGCTGTACTTGTTTAGTCTACTGAGGCCTCTTAGGGCTAACACGTAATGAAGTACAATCACATAATGGTGTTCATAGCCACAGCAGTGCTGTTAGCTGTGCTCTTTAATGGATTTGGATAAAACCTCTCTCAGCAAATAGCACACTGAAAACAAATATTCTCTTTGTTGTCTGAGGATATACTGTCCCCATTACTGTACTGCATTTGTTCTCAAAACAGACCCACACACGGTCGCATTTTGATCTTTGAACTTTGAGCTGACCTGTTGTCAGACGCCGATGCCGCCGTGTGAACCTTAGCACAGAAACAGATCATTGGATTTGAAATAGCAGGGGAATGTGTGCTGTCCTGGTGGGCAAGCCATGTGGTAGCTTTCTAATTTATTCATAATTTTACTAAAATCAGAGGATGTATGAAAAAGTAAATTAAGTAAATACCCAGCTGAATGCAGTCTGTTTGAGCTGCTCCACGCTGTGCAGCCATGCATGGGGGGGGGGAATACAGCCTTAGGAGAGCAAAGGCAGTGAGTCCAAAAGCTCAAGCGCTGACCAAAGCACCCAGCACGTTCTTGGGCAGTTTATAAAGATGGCAAAAATCATTAAGTCCATTCCACTGCTGCTCACCAAACACCACTGCAGAAATTAATTAACTGCACACAGTGTGCCAAATGGTGTTCCCCTTTCTGACACAGGGCTACACCTTGGTTGGGACTGTGCAAGAAGACAGTGCGGGTCTTCACCTCGTGTGATCCCACCTTTGAGCATTAGGATTTTGTCACCAAGGGCTATAACCAAAAAGGTTAAATGAAATCAATGACAAATAACCAAAAAGGTTAAATGAAATCAATGACAAATACGGAATTTGACATTTCCCTGCCATGTGTACAGGGGCAAGCCAGATTCACCCGTCTTTCCTGTCTGGAAGAGGGGAAAGGGCAGAACTTTGGTTTTGTCCTTCTGTTTGCTGGCTGAAGCTGTGTGGCCATAGCTGGGGTTTAGAAATTACTCTCTCCTAAAAGCCGGGAGTCCCACTGCTCCCCAGGCCACTGGTGGGACAGGCCAGGCCAGGCAGCGCCGTTAGCTCAGCGCTGTGCCCGAAGCCACCAGCCTCACCACCAGCCCCCCCATGGAAACTCTCACCCAGTGTGTTTGCTCCCCTGGTCAGCAAACAGATTTGGAAAGGGGTAACAGGAGGGTGCATTCATTCAACAGGTGTGCCTCTGGCGTACCGGGTCACAGGCTGAAATGGCATGAAGGTGTAAACAGGAGGTTTAATATTTCACCAAAATGTCAAAGCTTAAAACGCCTGCTGGAGCAACGGAAATGCCGATGTGAGGCTGAAGCAAAAGCACAAACCACTGTAAAATTCTTATAGTGTTAATACCAATGTGATCGTTAGAGTAGTTATTCACTGTAGATATGGTCAGTGGTATGCAGGCAGCAAGGTTTTAGTTCTGTGGCATTTTGCTGACTTTACAGTAAAATGGTCTTCCTTTCTCAGATTTTAATGTGCTATGTCAGGAGTAAATTATATAATGGATGCCTGGGACTTTCTTTCTTGTGGTTTGATTCTCTAACAAATTTCACCCTTCTTTTCCTCAGAGAGGGTAATTAATGGAGTGTACTATGATTTCCATATGAGATAATCTTCAGAGAACTTTTTTTACTTTGCATGTATAGCCTTGTGAATCACTTGGCTTTAAAAGAAACTGTATTGTGCGAAGCTTAAGCAGTACTGATGATCCATTTTTCTGCAGAGGACCTCTTTCATGTATTCAGGTTTCTGTTTGTTACTGAGGTAAGGATTTGTGGTTTTTAGCAATTACCTAGCTCCATAGAGCTGTGCACAGCCCTTTGTAGTAAAAAATGGTTTAACATTTATGTAGGTTCAATGAACTAAGAACCTCTCCCATAGGTAGGAGTTGTAGGATCAGATTAGTTAAGTCTTTAGTTAATTTACTGTTAAGTAGTGCATGCTTCAGTTTCAGAGTGCAGACCAGTAAAGGAAAGGCAGTTCTCTGTAAAGCAACCCCCTTGTTACACAGAAGAAAATCTGATGATGCTGATCTTAGCAAACTGAATTGACTTACACTAGTCCTGAAGCTTTGGTGTTGTTTTTTTTTTAACCTGAAAGTCAACATGGAGAATCTATCCAAGAAAGGGGGAAACACAAAAAAGAGGAATGAGGATCTCTGTGGCTTTATTGTCTTTGTTCATCTGCAGTAGTAAAAGTTTCCTAACTGAGTATGTGGTAAAATAATCATTTGTCAAAGAGGTAAACTTACTGTACACCAATGTTCTTCATTTAAAAGATCCCTAGTGTACTATGAACTATATAGTGTTCATAAAAAGTCATACTCAAGAGTCAAATATTCTTCCTTCTTCAATTACTGTAGTTTTCGACTGTCTCTAAGGATGGGCTATTAAACACTCAGTGTCAAGGCGCACTACACTGTACTTGTATGATGCATGATATATTCATTAGGTCACTTTTTTTAAAATTATTTCTGATTATATATATGTATGGTTATCATAGACTCCAAGAAAAAAGAAAAAAAGAAAAAAGAAAAAAAAGGTGGAGTCCCCTAAAAGCCAGGCAGTCACTAGGCAGAGTGATTCTGAGGATACTCTGCTTTAGTCCATGAAAGCCTGAGGTCATTTTTGCTTGGACATTGCATAAAGTGTGCCTGCCAGATTCAATATATATAATCCAGTGCCAAGTGACCGAAATTAGGGTTTTACTGTTTGATCTTTCAGGCAAGTAAGCAAATTGTCACTTTCGTTCCTCAGTAATTGCTGGGATAACAGATCTGGCTGTTATTTTTTTCAATCTACACTATTAACCAAGGTATAGAGGCAGGAGTCTGATCAAAGGTAATTAACGATTCTGAACAAGATTTCATTGGGGTATTGGATCACATTTCCTTTACACATGTCAAGGGGAGTATATCTGAAAAAAGGACAAGGCTGGTTAAATGGAAATGAAGCTTCCAGAGGAAGTTATGTTCTTTTAGAGTTAATATACTAAAAGGCTGAGATTACAGAACTATTGCTGAAGGAGCAGCATGCTCTTACACATTGCTAAGTGCCCCCAAGCTGACATCATCATTAGTTATTTATAGCACACTAATGTCTGAAGGTCCTAGTCAGAAGTAAGGCCTCCTGATATCATCCTCTGTCCAAACTGGAAGAGTGTCCTCGGTCCCAAAAAGCTCACAATGTCATTTATTCTCATTGGTGTTGAAGGCAATCAGAACATCTAATGGGGGACTTCAAGCTCATACAAAAAAAAGGTTTTTGCAGGAACAGCATCTCAGAGAAACCTTTGTGATGGGTAGATTAATAATTCCTTAATGAAATATTTTAATTAATTTGGCTGACACAGGCAAGTACTGTGAATTGAATGTAAGTCAAAATGATCATATACCACCCTTCTTCAAAATGGCATAACTTTAAACATAATAGGAGCAAAAATTCTTTGAAGTTTTTTTTTTTTAAATATTATATTTCATGATCTAACAGTATACACAGACACTTAGTTGAGAAGTAAGAAAGATGCAGGAACATATATATTTGCATGTTGCAGTTTCTGTCAAGTGACTGACGGTGGAGTGAGCAATTTGAGAATTCAGAGTAGTGGCTGTACTCAAAATTGGAGGTTGTGATAAAACATTTTTGAAGGTTGCCTATTTTACACAGCATTTAAGTCAATACAGCTGCTGTGCCTGCCTTACAATAAATCTATCATTTCTTACCAGAGAGTGAAGAAGTTCTGTTTTTCTATTTTTCAGAAAGCACTTTTTCAAATTTTACTAATCTGTATTCTGCAAACCCACCACTAATGGCAGGTTTGTTGGAGTGTAAACCACTCTCTACTTTGCCTTGGGCTGTCTGGTTTGTTCAAGTTACCCTGGAACAGAAATAGCTGTAGTTTTGGCAGTATCAGTCCTGCTTTACTATAGGGAGTACATCACTATTTATCAGTGAGCATTTCCAAATGCAAATGACCCTCCAAATTAGGGATGTCCTGCCTCTTAGAACCACTACTAAACGACCACCTGCATGTGTTCATATTCAAAGCTGGTCTACTCACCCCATATGCATCTCCTCCAGTGTTTTATTCGACAATCTGTTTCAGCTTCGCAAGGGAGCTAGCAAATCATGTATTGCTCATTTTGTCAAAGTCATCATTGATGACAATTCCGGCATCAAGAGGCTCATTTTGTTCTGCAGATGTTTTTTTCAAATAGAAGATAAATCGTGGTTTTCAATCTTTTTCTCTTTCTTTCTTTCTTCCTTTCTTCCTTTCTTTCTGAGAGTGAGGATACGTGCTGTACTGCTAGGAATAGGAGTGGGAACACATAAACAATAAATTAATATAAAAAATATTGAACCTCAAGAGGAAATCCACTGCAAGCCTACAGAGCCCATTAGTATGTTATATTTAGCACCAGCATAATGGACAGGAAAAAATACCAAGTTGTTTATATAAAGGGAATGGTCTCATTCATATTGGATAACATCCCAAATTCCAAACCATGATTTACAGTCTTTGGCCAACCCACAGCTATTTTGTGACACAGGATTTCCCAAGCTTGTAGGGTGGCATCTTCAGATGAAAAGAACAAGTGACCTCACAGTTAAGATGCTGTAAGAAGCTCTTTTTACATTCTTTAAAAGTGCAGCTTGTCCAAGGGCTATACTTTACACTGTGAAAGGAACACACTTTGCTGCCAGTCTCTTGAAGTTGCAGTTAGTGTTCTTAATTTCAGGGTATCACATTCACAATAAACTCAGTTTTTCAAGAGTCTTCAGTTTTCATTGACAAATGAGGTGACCACATTTTTCAAGAAAATACACCTCTCCATACTCTCACTCTTTTTAGTAGAAACTGTGAAATTCCCTGATTGGAAGACACATTGTCCTCCACAGAATGTCTTAACATTTTTGGTGGCCAGCTCCCTCAAATAATTTAGACGTATTTTTTCATCCTTTTGAAAAGAAATCATGGTATTCCTCCTCTATAATTGGAAGTGATACATCATGGGAGTCTCAAGGGTTGAGTGTATCAAGAAAGCTAGACTTAAAATGACTGGTTAAGTCTCACAGAGAAGGATAGATATGTAGCCCATGCACTGCAGCTCCCTTGAGGGACTTAACTGGAAAGGCATACAGACACACTGTTCAAGTGTGCAGGGATGGGGTTAGAAAAATGAAAGCCCACTCAGAGTTGAATCTGGCAAGGGATATGAAGGGCCGCAAGAAAGGTTTCTACAGGTCTATCAGCTGCAAAATGAACATGAGGGAATATGTGGGCTCACTGCTGAGAACGGCAGGGGACCTGGTGACAGGGGACAAGGAGAAGGCTTAGGTACTCAGTGCCTTCCTTCCCTCTGTCTTTGCTAGGAAGACTGGCCTTCAGCAATCCCAGGTACCTGAGACCAGAGAGAATGCCTGGGACAAGGAAGACGTACCCTTAGTGGAGGAGAATCAGTTTAGGGAACATTTAAACAAACTGTGCATACACATATCCATGGACCCTGATGGGTGGTCAAACAGTGGAAGAAGTTGCCCAGAGAAGTTGTGGAGATATTCAAAACTCAACTGGGCACAGCTCTGAGAAGCCTGCTTCACCTGACCCTGGTCTGAGCAGGGAGTTGGACTAAATGATCTCCAGATTCCCACCTCAACCGTTCTGTGATTCTGTGTGATTCTGTATCAGATTGTGAGTCAGAAATCACTGTGATTTAAGCAGCACTTAAATTCCTTCATTACTGCAGGGGTTGTATTAATTTTTAGCAATACAGCTTTTCAAACACAAGTGACACTACCACAGAAAAATATATTTAGCCAAAAGCACAGTTTACCAATAAAACCCACATGTCAGACAGTTGGGGTTTTTTTTAACCGGGTTCAATATTGAAAATGTAACCATTTCATTTAAGATCTTTATTTCCACTTTCTTGAAAATCTGTCTTTAAAAAACCCTAAGCAATATCATCTGGTAATTTAAGTACACATAGGATATTTTAAAAATCAAAGCATTCTGGTAAAAATTGTCATCATCTAAACTTGTAACAGTTACACCAAATAACAGACGCATGCAAATGTATTTGATTTGAAAAGGAGTTTCTTCCAATTGCTCTTAAATGGGGAAAATTTTAACTTGTTTTTCAAAGGTAGAAAACTCTTTTTGTGGGAAATGGCCACTGCACAACATTCTACACAACTCTGCTAACAGTTTTTGGACATCTCTGGTGCTTGCTGTTGAAGCTTCAGTGTTATATTTTAGATTAATACTAGAGAAAATGATCAATATGTAGTTAGTAGATTTTCCATCCAGAACAGCCTTACAGGACAGAGAACACGAGAATCTTGACCTCATAACAATTTAGACGTGACAGCCAGCATCAACCAGGCTACCTCTATGCCAGTTTAAGACCAGGGGCTAAAAAGATCTTGTAATGAAATGTTAGACAACTTGTAAGAAATTCATAAAACCAGATGCTCATGTATGTCCTTTTGGAAGGACAGTCCATTTGCCTCTGAAGAACTCTATAACTAATTTGTTGAAGACACCAGATAATGTCACACATAAAGGTAGCCCTGTCATATTTTCAGAATGCCCAGAGCTGGAATGCTATGAAGCTATTACGGAACAAGCAGAGGCTGTTTGGTATAGTGGCCAAACATGACAAATAATAGTTTTCAAACCTGTTAGAATAGCAGCTCAAGTAATCAAAAAAAAAAAAAAAAAAAAAAAAAAAAAAAAAAAAAAAGTAAATCTACAGTGTTCCAAAGGGCTTTGAAGAAAAGCAGAGATAGGCCTTTTCATCATGAACCATGAATCTTGTTAACATTGAAAACTCTTTAGACTCTTGGAAATCAGACAAGCTGCTGGAAATTGCTGCAGTGACCCCCCAAGTAACTGGCATCTCACCCAGTTTACCATCGTAACTGATTTGTTTTAGATAATGGAACTTGGATGACTTTTCAGCAGTTGGTAGAATATGCCAAGGAATACGAATTTTTCCACATCATAACATCATTGCATTGCTGCTAGACACATGGCAAAATCCGAGTGAGTCACTGTTGACATTGCTAAGATTTTAGTAACGAAAGTTGAAGAAACAAAGAAATTGTTCTTTAATGGAGAAATAGTTCCATGGAATCTTAATAACAACACCCAAGTATTTTGGCACATTCAGCAGGTGAAGTACTGAATCATGCAGTGGTTGAAAAAAAAAAATGGACAAAAAAATAAGACACCTTTGCCCAAGCCAACCTCATTACTGCAAACAAGCCAAATTTCCTCAAACACTTCCTCATTACAAAATGTGTACATGAAAACAAGTTACCTGTGCTGAACTGATGTATCTCATTCAGATAATACAGAGTGGATAGCCTGATATTTCACCAAACCCACTAGTGCATTTACTCACTATGAGCACAACACAACAAATATGGGCATACAGGATGATGAAATACCTGTTCCACTGAGATTTAATGAAGATGACTTGAAAAGAATAAAGTTCGACAAATGGCTGCGTTATACAGGAATAGTTAATTAAAACAACTTATCTCCAAAAGAACCCAAGTGCAAAACAGACTTCTCAGGCTGGAGTGTCAGTAAAGTCCTGTTTCTTCCACAGAAACCATGAAATATACTCACTTCATCTAAATATTCAAGGGAGAAATGTCACTTTATTTCCCAGTCATTTGCTTAGCAAGGCTTGATAAAATGAAAACACATTGCTAAAGCTTGGGTTACCACTGTAGCTTTTATATATGGATTTAAAAAAAACCCTTTATTTTTATATGAGTCCCTGTAAAGGTTTAGGCAGAAAGAGATACAAAAATTCAAATAAGCGTTTAATAAGCTTTCACCAGATTGATGTAAAGAGATGGAAACATGAAAGTGTGAAAATAACAAGAAAATAACAAGCTACAGACTTGTCAGCAAATACAACCTTCCAACAGATCTGAAATATGAACATTTTTAAAAAACTCATTTCAGTTAAGTTTTATGTTAATAATTTTATTTCTTTCTATTTGGAAAGCAGTTAAGTTTTATTAATCTCCTACGGCCTTTTGTAATTTTTTTTTTGTGTGGCCCTCTTTTATTCCCTTCCCTTACAATGTATTTTACATACTGATTTTCAGGCACAGTTTACTGTTTCCTGCAAAGAGCAGAACTCATGGAACTAGCAGCTAGAGTTATTGTTAGCACACAAATAGACTAAGACAGATCGTAAAGTCCCTGGTGATCCAGGAACTATATAATGCTGACTAGCTCCAGCAGCGCCAGCAGAAATTTCATAAGCCAGTGCTTAGATTTCAGCAAGCTCATTCCGTCCAGTTCTTTCCGCCTGAGAACTGGCTAAACCTGACCTTATCACAGCCATAAGCACCAAACTCCTCTCAACCTGGGAGGAATGTTTGGGTAGTTAGTGTGATGTCCTTTCTCTGCAAACACCCCCCAAATTCCTGGCTGGGGTGGTGATGGTCTGAGCACCTCCAAACATTTCAGATTGCTCCTGGAGCACTCAGCACTTGGGTGGCTCAGGCTTCAAATGCGCAAGAGGGGCGGACACGGCAGAGCTGCTGAGGAATAGCTTTGGAGGTTGTTTAATCTGCAGTGGAAAAGTGTTACTGAGTAAAAGGGGTTACATGAGGAGCTATTTCAGATGCTTCACATTCCTCTTTGACTTTACCCTGGCATAACTTACAAGTGGAGACAAGCCCTTAGACACGAGGCATAAAAAGTAACAGAGGGACTACTGCTATGAAGTGCTGAGTATTCCCATGAGTTAAACATGCTCAGCACCAGAAATACGGGGAACAAAGTCACCTTTTTACTTTTCTGAATAGCTGCAAATAGGAATTCAGTGTAAAAGTGATTTGGCTCTATCTTGGTGTTAATCTGCTTGGCCAAGATGAAGGCTCAACGTATGCTTTTCCCAGCTGGACCCACATTGTGCTGCAGTGTATCTGGCTTCTCTTCCATTCCTGTGGAGTGAGCCTGGAAATTCTGCAACAGCTTCCTTTACATTTAGGAAAGAGGTATTTGCTGAATTAAGTATGAGCATTAATAGTGACATCAGGACAGAGGCCCTTGTTTTATTTTTTTTACTATAAAATTTAATTTATTATGTGTTTTTCCTACATTTTTGGTCTTGGTCTTCACTATGCTAGAGATTCCTGTCCCAGTAGCAAGCTATTGCATTATAGATACTGAAGGTAGGAGGGAAGTGGTAGGTCTGGGATACTTCGTAATTTGGGAGAAGCTAGCTTTAAGGCTTAATTGCATTAGTGAGCTTTTTTATTCAAAGTGATCAGCAGTGAAATAGTTAACGGACTGAAGTGTGAGCTATCTGTAAGGCTTCAGAGTTAACATCGATTGGGATGAACAGAACAGTTCACACCTCTCAGAACTAATCTCTCAGCCTGAAAGTTTTGTTCACTGTTCTGGAAGGTCACTTAATTACCACGAGAAGTACAGACATAATCACATGATGAAGGTTAAGCTCCAGTATGTTATTCTGAGGCAAGGAACGGAAAATCAAAGCAGATTCAGCAGCTATGCAGGCATGAAATACGTGGTCTATGTTTGTAGCTTTTTTGACCAAGTCTCATTCTTCAAAATAGACAGTAGGAATCTTAACACCAAATATTCTCTGAGGTGCAAGGACAGGTTTTTTGTATTGAATACGTTCCATTCACAGTCTGGTTTTATATGAGATGAGTTACTGAGGATTGTAAATACTAGTAGGAAAGTAGCCTTTTCTAGAGAATGGCATCATGTTAAAAGATGAGTGAAGTTACACTGACATTAAGCATGGTTTAACAGCCTGAATAGACAAAAAGTCTTTGGCATAAACAAAACCCCTTTGATTTTGTGTCAGTTACGGTCAGCGGGAA
This sequence comes from Balearica regulorum gibbericeps, assembly GCF_011004875.1. NCBI lineage: Eukaryota > Metazoa > Chordata > Aves > Gruiformes > Gruidae > Balearica > Balearica regulorum. The sequence continues at coordinate 62,876,304 of NC_046187.1, forward strand.
ACGGAGTATAAGAGCACTGAAAAAGATATCCCGTGTCACTGCATCTACTCTCTGTTAGGTAACCAGACAACATGAATCCTTTTTCAAATGCTCTAAGGTGGACTGAAGATTGCTGACATAATACAGCAGTCCTTCAGCTGTATCGGCAATTAGGTTTTACATGCTCTGATGGTGGCACTTGTGTCTTCTACATCATTAGCAGCTGTGTATGATCACTAATATGTTAACTTGTCCAAGCAGTCCACAACTCCCTCATGTAGATAAACAAGGAAAGTGCACTGAAATGAAGAGGACAATATTTAAACAATACTCCTGGGAGTTCTGGAACTAAATAAACTTGTTTTCCCATCAGTTTTTATCTTGTCTTAATTATATATATATAAAAAAATCTTTATCTTTTATAAACTGTATCTCTCATGTAAATTTGTTAGTGTCTAAGGCATGTAAAGGATATGCATGCTCACATGGCAATTTTTCTTTCTCATGCGGGGGATGCTTGCATGGGGTTTTCTCTTTGTGTTGTTACATAATTTCATAAAATGTACAGATTTTATTATTTCATCAATTATCACCTAATTATATTAATTATTAATTAAATGCAGATTTAATTATTTTAGAGAATGAAGGGTAAAGGTACCCTTCAGTCAAATTTGGCTGAAATCAACTAATGAGGTTAGAAGTTATTAGCAGAGAGATACAAATGGATAGACACAAATACACACATGCACTGTGACCTCCTTGGGAGCGTGACTAAAATAAGTCTCTTTTCATCTCAATTTATAGAAGCTAGAGTTGTAAAAGAAATTTCTACTCTCTCCACTCTGGTACTTGTGTTTTGATACTACTGGATCTTTGCAGCCAAATAGCTCTGTATTACTCATCTCCCGATTAAGATAACTATATTTGGAGTAGCATTACAGACAAATCTACCTGTCAGCATCTGCTTGTGGTAAATGTGATGGTCCTGGGAGGAAAGACTTAAAGCAGTTGGTGCAAGGAATTGTGGGGGTGTCACCGGGAAGCCTGGCCTGAAGTGCTGTTTGTGTTTGCAGCATCTCCGTGGACATGACTTACCACAGCAAGGCGGGAAAGCTTTAAAACATGGAGGCCTCTCATGTTTTGGCTCAGCAGGCAGTACGTGGGACATGTTGGCAACGGTCAGGCCACTGAGCCTCACAGCAACAAACTGTCTGGTATACAGGCAAACATCAGCTAAGAGCAAACCAAAGAGGCAGCATGAAAGTAGCACTAGAAAAAGTCATCCCACAAAATCATTGCCTTCTGCAAGCATCCTTGCACAGGAATGAAAATATCAGAAATGAGAATTAAGCCTCTACCCAGGGGTCGGCATGTTGGACTAGCAGTGTCTCACTGGGAAAATACATTAAAAGTGATTCAGTGGTGAATTTTGGTAGGTAACATATTTCCTGTATGGAGTGACATTGTAGAGGAAGTTCGGTTTTTTCACTTGAATCCAAGAAACCTCAAGGAAGACAAACATTTATATAGCAGAGCTGGGAGCTCCGGTTCTGCAGCTGAGCGCTACTCACGTCTCTGAAGGAAAAACAGATCCTCCTGCTGCAGACTGAGTCCCTGGGAGACAGTGGTGGGAGAATAAGATTTGAATCCTAGAGGACTTTCTCCAAAGAGTGTGGACTGCTGAAATAGCCAGCATCGAAACTGTGAGAGCTGGTTGCACAGAACAAGCATATAGGTTTGAATAACCTCAGAAGAAAAAAGAGACAGGATATAGTGTGCAAGGATCTACAAACAGCATAAATTGTCTGTAAAGCAAAATACATGAATAAAAATGCTCAGCCTTATGAGCAGTCATTCAAGAGAATTGGAAAAGAAAAAAAAAAAGGTTATGTCCTAATCTTACTGTTACCGGAGAAAATGAAAATGGCAGTACACGGCAGTGACTGAGAACAATGATTTCCAATACAGAGAAAGCTGTCTGCAAAGTGACTTTGGCAAATCAAAGATATGTGCTGGTTCAAATATATAAATACACTGCAGAAGGCGGCTGCCAACTGAAAGCTGCCATATTGGTTGGGGTACTAAGTAAGCACCAGCCTATTGCTGTTTAATAGTCTAGCTGAATTGTGAAGCCAACTGCAGCCCAGCTCCAGCTCCACATGTAAGTGCTAATATTAGGCTTCAGAATTGTGACAAAGGACGGATATTTAGCAAAAGCTTCCTAAGACCACTGGACACATGCCGGCTGTCAATAAGAAAACCCCTGAAACAGGCAACGTTATTGCATGGAGCGTATAGCTGTTGACACAAAGGGTACCAGTGGCTGCTGAGCAACAAGGTAGAGCAAGTCACAAAGCTCATCACAGGACAGACTTAAAACATCCAGAGACAAACAGAGCATTCATCTTGGGGTCTATGAAGAGCTTAAACCTAACGACACATTTCAAGGACTGGACACCCTGAGGGCAAAGTCAAAGTAGAAATGCATCCCTATTTGCAGCTGGGAGAGCTACTGGAATGCAAAGTACCATTAGCTGTGATGAGGCGGCCGAAGGAAGAACTGACAAGGCTGCAAACAAGAAATATTATTATACTCATTGAAACTAGCACAGAGTGAATCAGCATCTGAAAAGTAGTTAGAAAGTCTTCAGGTAAACCAAAGATCTGCTCTGAGCCAAAACCACTGAGTAGAGCGCTTAGAAGAAGTCAGTATCCATTGCCACTTACTGGAGACGTGCTACTGTGATTTATTCATGGTTAAACTGCTTGTGACGTCAAGAACGGATTCTGGCATGTTGAGCTAGTGAGCCATCTAGCTTCTTCACAAGCTTTGCCATAGCTATTGGCAGGTCTTTTGGGCATACGGGCATCAAGCCAGTCCTGACATGGACTGAAAATGGGCTTTCAGGTGTAAAGAGTATAGCTCATGACATGATTGTCATAGAAGAATGGGCAACCTGGGTCCATGAAGTCAAACTGAAGCAACTTCTTAGCAAATGATAACAACAGAGTATTAAACTACAAACAGATGAACTAAGGTGAGAAGAGCTGAATTTGTCTTTTAACACATGTTTTCTGATGTTCTTTTTTAGAACTGTGAGAAAATGTCCAGGCTGGCAGACATGAAGAGAAAATTTTCAGTAAGTTTTCACATTCTGCACATACCTTTCAGACACCGCTGAACTCTTAAGACAGACCACAGTGATGCAGCATGGGACTTGTAGGACAACCTGAAGTGGGTACTTGAAAGAATAAATAAAATTATAAGCAAGCATCAGTTTTAAGATGCTAAGGTATTTATGCATCAGCTGGAGTTACAACATGATACTTCAGGAGGAGGCAAAGCGGCCTTTTGCAAAGCCCACTGTAAGAATGCCATGACTGACATAGGGAAGTGATACATCAGATTTAAAAGGAAGTGCTGGCTCTACTTTCTGTAGTGAAAGGTTTCTTTTGGGCAGAAGGTAGACTTCTGCTGATGCAGAACACCATACAGAGGCAATGCTGAAGGCAGCCAAATGACTGGAGCACATCCCTGAGACTCCAGAGGCATGAGGTGAAGAAGGGGTGATGCCCGGAAAAGCAACTATAGGAAGTAGGTAAATTGACCTAAGCACTCATTTAAACCAACTTAACAGAAAGATTTTCCAGTAATCTTAAAGTCAAGGTTGTTGTCTTAATCTTTTTATGATTATTGTTTTTTTTCCCCTAAAAGCAATCCAAGGAAGTTCTATGTTGTACAGGGTATTGGATAAAACAGTCTCTCTCATTTTCTAATCAATTTCTTATAAGCCCATGATCAATCTTAACAGCTACTTATCCTTATTGGTAAGAATTTTTTTCTTCTGTTTCTTCAATCATTATAAACAAGACTTTTTTTTAGAACAATTGAAAAAATTGCACTGTGCAAGATCTAAACTCAATTTATAGATTTATAAATATTACAATTTAATAAATATTTTTGGGCATTTCCCAGACTGAAAGGTTCTTAAGAAGGCTAGAGCTCCAGCCAGAGACCCAGAAGAGGTGGTTTCAGTTCGCTGCTCCATCACAGATTTCCTGTGTGAACTTCAGTTCCTTACACTGCGCATCATTCCCAATTTTTGAAGTGTGTGTGTGTGTAATTGCACTTACCTATTCCAGGGCCATCTGATGCACTCTAATGACTGAAGAATGATCTGAAATGTGATAAGATTGGGCACATATACACTATACTTACACATGCCTGCAGATATTTACCTTTTTTTTTTGTGATTATGTCTAGATGTTAATGATTAAATAACATCCAATTAACTACATAATACTATTTACATGAACAAAGTTTAATCACATTCTCATTAGCAGCTTATTATAATCATTACTCATTATTTATATACAAACCAGATGAATTAGCATTTTATGTGCATTAAGGATATGACCATGTATGTATCTACTACCTACCTGCCCTTTTACATTACAAACAACTAAGAATTTTATTAATTTGTAAGTCCTTATCTGCTAATTTCTGTATAATATCCAGAAATAACACATCCATTCACAATGTATTTTGGATGATTTTGGTAGTATTCCACTGGCTGAAACCAAAGTTACATCCTTTCTGCAATGCTTTTGTAAGATGTCCCTATTAAATATAGCTCTGTTTTGTACAACACAAGCATGTACTTCTCACATATCATTCGTTAGAAAAAATAATAGCACGGATATGCTAATTTCTTTACAATACTTATTTAAAAATTAAATAAATTGTTAATATTGCTGCACAAGAAAAATATGCTTCTTATTACACTTCAGGTTTTATTCCTGCTAGTGAAGCTAATGTGAGACTAGAATGAAATGGAAACAAGAGATTGCAACTATAATCTCAAGAAAGATGATTAATTATTTGAGAAGAGTTGGACAAAAAGAAGGGCAAATAAAAAAAAAAATAGTAATTCTGTATTCTAATCTAACAGCACCATACAAATCTGCAGGTGCTTTTACTGAAGTAAGCAAGCTGTGTCAAGACAAATGTGTCAAGATCAAGCAGGACACTTGTTCTGACTTTATCCTATGCATTTAATGCACCAACCCCAAATGACTGCAGCCCTCATTCATTACTTGCAACTTTGCCTCTCCTGTCAGAAGTTGTATCCTTGGAGAACAAAGAAGACAAGAGAACAGTACTTCTGCCAGCCAGACTTTCTTTTCAAAACCATGGCAGAAAAAACCCAGGCCACATGAAGGAAAGAGAAAGGGAAGGACCATCATTTTTGTATGGTGCTCTCCCAGAGTCCCAGGAGAGTCCCAGGTGCCAGGCTCTTTTCGTCTGTCTGAGAGCACAATTTGTTTTCCAGATGTACCCATTGCTTCTCCATTCTTCTCCAAGGTGACAGTGGAGGCAGGCAGACAAAGCATTTGACACCAGTTTCCTACCCATTTTTGACAGGAAAGTCTCAGGATGCAAACAACTCCCACACATTTTCTCTGAAGACGTTACCCTTCCATAGTGGATTGGACTGCAATTGAAAACTTTTCACCTGACAAATGTCAACATGCGATCACAGAAAGGAATTTGCTGGTGACCTAGGGAGACAGGTTGGCAAAAAGTTCAGCTTTTGCTCAATTAAAAAGGAAAGAAGTACCATTTTTCTTGAGGGAAGGTAGCTTTGCTCTGATCAGATAATATCAAATTGAGCTTTCTCCTTTCGGCATGGGGTGGGGAAGCATAATGCTTCCTTTCAGTTTCATGATATTTTGTGTTAAACCCATTGCAAATTAAGTTGATTGCCTAGAGACTACAGCTACTGCTTATAGCTCACAAGAGAGACACGGCAGTGTAATGATCTGTGACTGCACACCGTACATGTAGACTGCAGCCATCAGTCAACTACATCATCTTCAGCATCAAGAATCATTAAAGTCAGTGGGAGTCATGTTGTTAAAATGCTGTGTGCAATTTGGGAAGCACAGGGGTTAATACTATAGAATCAAGAAACTGGGTAAAAAAAAAAAGGTGAAAAAGAAGCTGCTAGAGCAGAAGTGGATGCAGCAAAAGTGTAGTGCTTGTGGCTATAGATTACTCTTAGATTTTCGCCACATAAACATTTTGAAAAGAAAACAAATGACAATCTATCATGTCTTAGGAAGTGACATTCTTTTCCTTTTTTGTTTTACTCATCAAAATTACTGTTTCCATTTATTAAGAAACTGTATTTTTTCAAAATTCTTGCATACTTATGAGCATGTGTCACTGCACCCTCTTTATTCTCAAATAACTAACTTTATTATACAAATAACTCACTTTATTACATGGTCTTTGGGATTTGAAAGCGTTAAAAAGAAAGTTAAACCTTAATTATGGGCCATAAGCTGCTAAAGGGAGAATACTAGAGTGTAGCAATGACATCTGGACTAGTACTAGTGCACGTAATGCATATCTGTCACTGACAGCTCACTGGGTTACATTTAATTCACAATCATCAGTCATGTCTTCTTTCCTAAGCAAAAAAAAGAAACCACACCAGCATCAGTAGTGGAAAGCATGCCTTCAGAGGACAGATTCTTCCATGTGCCATGATTCAAGTGGATGACCTTACAGATGTAAATGGAATGGACAAATAAATGTCAATAAATATAAAGTGACTGAGAGCTTCCTATGCGGTGTTAACATTTAATCTACCACACCTAATGAAGTTTTGTAATTCTTCTCTTGCCCATACACTCTCGGTTTCTCAGTTTGATTCTCTTTTCTCTTTGGTTTTGGGGGAATGCCTCTGTGCTCTCTCTATGTAAATCAGGGCACAGCTTGGATTTAGCAAAGCAAAATGTGTGCAGCATCCATCAGCCAAGAGGAAATAACTGTTCTCCTTCAAAATCTAGGAACCTGAAATTGTTACAAGATCAGTGCAGAGGCTGGTTGAGCCTTTGCTCCACGTGGTTGTATATTTGTCTGTGGAATATGGACTGCTGGAATAAACAGTGCTGAACAGAAATCAGCTTGAGTAAGAGCAGGAAATAACAGCTTCGTAAACTTTGGGCACAAACCCACTATCTTAAAGTCTTGCATTATAGCCATCTTTCTCCTTGAAATGTGTAAGCAGCAATCTGCATGTGCCTAGAAATATTTCTCTTAGAACACGAAACTGTTGCTTCCATGGCTCCACAACAAGAAGACATATGGGGACAGCTGATTTTCACTTAACAACTCAGTTGAGGCAAACAAAACAGCAGAAGCTATGGTAAATGCAGACCTCTTTGATCCCAAACTAAATGACAATTTTAGCACTAACACTTGTCCAGATGCTTTTGTTACAGATCAGAAAACCTGTTTGGCAAGCTCTCACTCATTTGGCTATAAGTATTTCAGTTGCCCTCCCACTAGATGTAGTCTCACCACATAAGTCATGTTTCAAGACAGAGTGAACAGATGAGCTTGTCTTACTCAATCACTAATATTGATTCACACATTCACACAGAAGAAAATGCAACTTTGAATTGTCTTGGCAGAACGTACACCTTACACATGCACAATTAAAGATTAAAGAATTAGCAGGTGCCCTGATCGAAGCCCTGCAGGGTGGGTTCTACGATTTGACCACACTTCATTATCTTTGTCCTCTTTGTACTAGGAAGTGACCTCTGACTAGGTGCACATTTTGCTATGGTTTATGGCAATTACGATTCTTGTTCATGGTAGATTGACTAGAATCTCTTTGGACTATCATCTAGTGTATAATCTTTCTTTATGTATTTCTACTATAGTACCATATGCATTAGCACTGGCCCACTGAGTATAATTTTATTTCAGCTTTCATGTATACATTCTAATTATTTTACTACTGTACTGCCATTGGAGCTTAATGTTGAAAATAGAATCTACTTTTCATTGGGTCCACCACAAAATTACAACTGGTGACACCTTAGGTTAGCTTTCACTAATAAATATGAAATAATAGGGCACTTTGCAGTATGCTGAATACTAAATTAACAAGTTAAAATCACATAAAATGATCAAATAAATATATACTGTTCTGAAATAACTATGTATTAGAAAAAACTCCAGTCATAATGGCATCATATGTTTAAAATTAACATTTTATGGTATGATGAGTTCTATGGTAAGCTATTATTACTACTTATTGTTTGCATCAGGGCAGCACCTAAAGGTTTGGGCCCAGCTGTGCTAGACAGTGAAAAACAGTTTTATCTGTATTTACATTCCTCCTCCCCTGCCTAAGCACCAGCCTTTCTCTTGGTCAATTTCCAAAATCCTTCTTCTAAACACCCTTAAAACTCTGCCACTTCCAAATGTTCCTCTACCCGCCTGTCCCAGGAAATACTCTTAAAATCTTTTTTTCAACCCATTCTTCATTTTAACTTCCTGTAACGTCAAAAGAGGTGGCCGAGTCCTGCACTCACTAGTTCACACTTCACCCTTCCTCTATCTTTCCTCCACTACATCAGTCCCAACAGCCAACATCCTTGGTGTTGGTGCGAACCTTTTCTACCACTGCTCTCACCAGGCTTGTAGGAAAATGACTGTTGAAGCTCCTAAGCAACTCTCTTCCCTTTGTCCCCATTGCAGTCTTGGCCGATCAACACTCTGCCAGATGCCTTGGCTTCTCAATCAACAGTTCCAGAGTTGGTTCCCTTGCACAATGTGTTATCATTTGTTGCTGCTATAAAACGGCAACTAATTCTCTCCTTCCTACTACATCATTCACAGAAATTGATAGGGGATTATATTTTTAGGGGACCTTTATAAAGCATACAGCTAGCATTACGTTTTGAGGTAACAGTTGTCTTCAAACTGGGCAGTAGAGTCTTCCCTATTCTTGCTAGTATATTCCTCCCTCACTCCTTGTTTCACACTGCACACATGTGGATGGCTTTTAATAAGAAAGCAGTGTAATAATGTCACCAATGCACAGTGACTCCTTCATTTCCATATTTGGAAAAAGGGCTGTTAATTCAGCAAAGAGATAAACAATGGAGACCAAATACAAGTAATGGCTGAAGAACATCACCCACAACATGTTGTTGCTTTTTAGAGTGGCAGAATGTTGTTGTATTCAGTATACTCCAAGACAAATTAGAGGGGTGCATTTTATACTGAGCTTTGTGCAGATCTCTTTTAGTATTCATAGGTGCGCTGGCATAATACAATTCATTTAGGAATATGACACATCTGTGTAATTTGTAGGTGTTGACTGTCTAACCTTCAGACAACTTGATAGAAAAAAATAATTCATCCATAACAGAGACCTTTATTTTTCAATACATAACATTCTATTTAATATATTAGAAGTACACGAAAAGAATAGAAAAACAGGAAAAGTAAAACAACAGGAAAAGAAAGAAATACCTTACCGTGCAGCATTTCAACAAATTATGTAGAGATGGATTATTACATATTTTCAAATCTTTTATAGTGAAAGTTCTATCAGTCTTTCTATGGGTCTATCTTACTTATCTTCATGATCAAGTAAGAGAAAAGCCATTGCAGTCCTATATAGATATGACATTTATTTTTCCAGCAATTCAGACAACTCGAACATGACAATACTAAAGAATATGTTATGAATATTTCATCTCATGATTAGGATCATCTTCAAATATAATGCTCTATATTCACATACCTTGGCTGTGGTGTGACATATACAGTTATATAATGTATTTACATCACAATCATTTTTATCAAAATAAAACAGAAGTTACAGATATTCAAGGAAGGACAATAAAAAAGAAATATAGCCTGCTCCTGTAATTGTATGTCTCTTCTATTTAAAATAAACTACTTAATTGCAAGAGAGTAAGTTTTGATTACTCTGAATAATAAGACCTTTTGCTTAAAAAGGCATGGTGCATTCTGGGGCATTTTGCCACCCATGAGCATCAGAGTACCAAGATGCTATTATCTGCTGCATATGAACTAGTTCACAACTATCCCAGGGCTAGTAATTTTGCATTTCAAGAAATGCAATTTATGGTCATATTACAGTTTTCATCTTTGCACTAAGAGTATCTCCCAGGCATCCTTTGCAGATCATGGTCCCACCTGGATCAGGAATCATGAGGCTGGGTCATGAGCCTGGGTTTTCCTAGTGAACCTATCTTTTCTCTTTTTTTCTTTTCTTTTCTTTTCTCTTTTCTCTTTTCTTTTCTTTTCTTTTCTTTTCTTTTCTTTTCTTTTCTTTTCTTTTCTTTTCTTTTCTTTTCTTTTCTTTTCTTTTCTTTTCTTTTCTTTTCTTTTCTTTTCTTTTCTTTTCTTTTCTTTTCTTTTCTTCTCTTTCTTTTTCTTTCTTTTCTTATATTTTCCTTTCTACCTTTTCTTTTCTTTTAATTTTCTATTCTTTTCTCTATTTTCTTTTCTTTTCCTCTCTTCTCTTCTCCTTTCTTCTCTTTTCCTCTCTTCTCTTCTCCTTTCTTCTTTCTTTCTTTCTTTCTTTCTTTCTTTCTTCTTTCTTTCTTTCGTTCTTTCTTTCTTCTTTCTTTCTTTTCTTTCTTTTATTTTTTCTTTCTTTCTTCTTTCTTTCTTTCGTTATTTGTTTCTTCTTTCTTTCTTTTCTTTATTTTCTTTCTTTTAAATTTCCTGAAGTGAATACAATATACAATTTACCTTCTCTTTGCTCCATGAAAGAAAATCTTTTGAAGGAGTTTTAGGTTAGAAAATACTGTCCTGTGAAAGCAGAACCTAGGCAGAGCTCCCATCTTTTTTCAGGACCCTGCTTGTGTCTGTGTCCCCCAACTGAGCCACAGCTGTAGCTTCTTCACCCAGAGCTTTGTTCCGTTCTCCAGTATCCAGCCCCACTGCCCCCTGCTTCTTTGGCCCATGTGGCATCCCTCATGGCCTCAAGCTTCCTTCCCTTCTGCTGTGTGCTGGCATTTCTCTCTACAGGAGGGCTGAGATGATCCTATTGGGCACAAAAGTGCTTTTAGTGATCAGTAATTTGGAGTCAATAAAACTCTTTAGTAGAAGGGGTTATTACTGAGCAAAACTGTGCCTAGCTCCATTTCTAGTCTACTTCCCAACCCCATGCTTCTCTTTGCAGGAGGGGACAGCAGAGCCTAAGCATTTGCCAGTCATGCAGTTAACAACAGCAATTGCTCCAGATAAAAAGAGCTACATCATCATTACCAGGAGGGAGGAGTGAGTCTAACAAAACACATTGCATGAACATCTCGGTAATTGGATCCCTACTGGAAATGCAGCCCGAGTAATAATTTCAGATGGCACCGATGGTGTTATAAAAGAAATTATACCAATATTATCTTATTCCAATGGATCCAGTTCTAACCGGAGGCAAATGGTTTAAAGGCACTGCTACATCCGTGCATACCCGAACTTCTCAAGAAAAGCTAATCCACTTTGAAATTTATGCCAAATTGGCAAAATACTCCATTCCTCCTGCACTCAAACTCTTTAGTTTAGGCACGCAGGGAATGTGAGAAAGCAACCTTTTTCTCAAATGCACAAAACCTCCTCTACCATCCAGTGCGCTGTATATCTCTTGGCTGGATGAGTGGGAAACATATTCTGGAGCGTGATAGCGTGCACAGTTGTGGTGTGCTACTTTTTTTTTTCAGTAATGAATTTTATGCCTGCCTGTTTCTGTTCCTTTGTCTATTTTTAATTCAAATATGTAAAAGCTTTTCTTAATACAGACTCCCAGGTGTCAGTTGCTGCCTGGAGTCCCTTTTCTTTCCTCTATTGTTCTCTTAATTGTTACTTCAAAACAATTAGCTGGGCATTCATATGCAAATTAATGCAAATGTACAGGGGATTGGGTGTGAGAGAATACCACCACTCGTTAATTTCCACTTCAAGGTCTGCTGGTAGGAACAACAAAATTGCTTAACCATGTATTTTTCCCGGGCCATAAAGGGTGAACTCCCGACGATTCCTGCTAGCTCGGCAATTGTTAAGATTCTGCTCTTTCTTGGTAAGATTTTTATTTATTTATTTATTTATTTATTTATTTATTTGGGTCTAGAGATTGTGCTAGCCTTATGACCCTAAACTGCCCTTGCTCATTTACACTCAAGGATGTGCCTAATAATTTGGATACAATCCTGATTAGGATATAAGAAAAATTATTAATATTACTGCTATTAATGTGATCCATTAAGGGATAAAGTCTCTCACTTGAAGGAATTCCTCATGTCTCTGACAAAATAAAACTTTTATAATTTATACAAGAATATGCTTTATTGCATTTAAGCCTTAGAAGAAAGATATGCTGACTGATAGGCTGGGACTGGGGATGAATCCTAGAGAGACTTTGCCAGTTGCTAAGATAAATCTCATCTCTTTTGGAGCAGTTGTATTTATTGTATAAATCTGCATTCCCTTTCAGGCTGTATAGTAAAACTCCTTATGAAAAATAGTTGGTTATTCAGCATTCAGAACTGCTTTACAAAGATAAATACCTTAGCTTTTCAGATCCAATTAATATACAGAAACCAATTAAAAGACCAAATCTTGTAATCATTAGGCAGGAAAAATTCAGAGCCACAGACTATCCCAAGCAGGAAAACCCACAGCACAGCAGGAATACTCCGTCACTGGCATGTGACTCTCCTACCAGGATCCCCATCAGGGGAAAAGTTGCCTCTAGGAGGCGTAACTTTAGAAAGAAATTTCTGAGGCTGTGGGAAGAAACTCCACAACTAGTTGTTTTTACATCACCTTAGTGTTCTTCCACTTTTAGCTCTGAAAATCATCTACACAGCAATAAGGGACTACAATATTTACCCCTCAGGGCAGGTAGCATCTTTGTTATGCAGTGTGATTCCCATGTTTCACCAGATACACCCCTCATGGAAAAGAAAGACATCTGCTTGGTGGTGAGAGCTGGCTTGAATTCCCTGCTCCATCACTTACCAAGGGGTGGTGGGCTGACTGTTTAGGCCTGGACACTCAGTCCTGTTTAGATGTCTAAATGGTACTGGAATCAGTGGAAGTCAGATGTTTGCATGCCTTTATCCAGACCTTAATTGTCCTGTGTCCTGGCTTCCTACCCCTGAGATGGGGTAATAGCACTGCACTCACAGCACTGTTTTGAGAATAAACATGTTTAAGACGGGGAGGAACTTGGGCACAGTAATGATAAGGACCATATAAATACCTCAGGCAAAGAGGCACTACTATTTATACTACTGTATAAATAAACAGTAACAAAACAGCTATGTCTGATCTGGGGAATTTGATCTGGGAACTCTGGCCCCATGAGTAACATAGGACCATATCCAAATTGCTGCTAGCAATGCACACCAGAGGAGGAGACCTTATACACCTGCAGAGACGGCAACGGGAAAGAGAGAGACACCTCTGTCACTCCTCAGTTTTCTCTGTACAGAGGAGTGGATACTGTCAGCAGTAATTTGGGTGGCCAACTCTAAGGCTTCACAACATGGTGTGTTTCAGGGGAAAGAAGGATGATGATTCTTCTTACCTTTATCCGTGCCCTTCACCTCTGTGTCCAGTGTTCTATTTAAATAAGCTCGCTCTCTCTCTTCCCCCACCCCCCCCCCCCCCCCACCCTCCACGGGCATATCCATTTATGATGATTTAGCCCTAAGCAAAGACTTAAGGGTTTTGTCCAAAACTAATACACAAATGCCAGAAAGGGTCTTTAACCATAATACTTCTATTTTTCCCTCCTTAAAACTTGGAAAAATTGAAATATCTGTCTTCATTACAACATAAGCACCTGTAGAAACTTGGAAGGTACTGGATATATCCCCTTATGGGAAGAATAAATGTCTCATCCCAGCACACTGTGCCCTCATTGCAACCTGTTCATACCTCACCAACCAATATATTTTATCTTCATATGTGGTTGAAATAGGGCAGATTTCTGGGACTTGAACAGGCAAATAAAACACATCCATCTTCCAATAAGCATGCAGGAAGTTATTATTAGCCAGTGGGCTAATAGTAAAACACTGAAATACAAGAAAAGGATGATTTGAACAGGTGAGTCTTTAAAGCATGTTTTACCCTGAAGTTTCCACTGAAGTTTGTTCTTAACAAGTTGTCTGAGACCTTTGCCTTTTGCTTTATGAGGCTGACAGTTGCAACTTGAAAGTCGAAGGAATATTTTTAGTGGAAACAAGAGATAGATGCTGGCAGGGTGTTTTAACAATAGCCTGTTTGTTTTGGTAACAAGACTCAAAGAATGCATTATTTATAATGCCCTGATATGCACATACGGCTCTGGTTGTATGCAGCCATATAATAACAGAAGTGGTTTCTCATAACCTGCCTGCACGGCACTCCCAGATGCCTGCTGCTGCTGGGGCCAGAATTTCACATGCAGTTTGAACCAGCAAAGCTGGTGGAAGTTGTTCCTCCTTACATTGCTCATTTCCACCCCATGCCCTCTCTCCCCTCTGCTGTCAGCACAGGTGCTTATGCTAGGTTTTGATCCAGATCAAGGAATCAATCCAGGTTAAAACTCACCCGGCAAAAAACCCCCAACAAGTTTAACTGCTTATCTTCTTATGCTCATGATGCTACAGCCTGAGTGACCCTCATACTGTGTGTTCCTTTAGGGGACTTTGTAGTTGTCCTTTCTTTGCGTAGTCCTTTACCCTAAAAAATCCCCGCCCCTACTTTAATACTACTACTACCATTCTTGGTCTTTACACACACCAAAATTATTTCATATATCTATTTTAATATATACAGACATGTCAGTAGTAGTATTTTTATGTGGTATACATTACCTGTTTACTACGTACATTATGTAAAATATAATAATGTATTATATGCTAACATATAGAAGTATATATACACAGATATATGTACTAAGATCAGAAGCACCCTTTGTGACTGTTGCATGTAGCACAAATGTCAGTCTGCACAAATGGAAATATAATGAAGTGGTCTTTTGGCCCTTTTGATTGTTTTGCTCTCTGATCTCACCACTTGAGCAATGGCTGATGGAATTTAGATGAAGAAAATGTTCACTGTTTTATCTCTTTCCTTCTGTACTCTTTCTGCACTTTGGGGATTGATCATATTCAGAGATCATATGGAGAGTGCCATATTCAGATGCCATAAATTCCAGTAAACTCCAAATATCTAGTGTTTTCCACTACCAGTGGAATCCTTAGGTCTTTAGAAATATCTAGGCAGTAGGAAATACTAACTCTAGGCTTCCTGAAAAGAGCCCAGAAACTGACTGAGCTTGTGATCTGCTTTAGAGATGGCTGATCCATCAAAACTTGCTGCAGTAGCCCAGGGCTTTTGTTACTAACCAGCAATGCAGCCCTGTCTGCCTGCACAGTGTTTCACAGCTGAGAAAGGAAGCCTGGACTGGTCTCTTCCCACTCCTGTACTTGGCTCTTCTGATGGGGTCTAGAACAATGTTTCTTTATGTTCTTTGCTCTTTTCAGCAAACTATCGCCAGGTGCTCACAGGCAGATGTCCCACTTCAGCCCTTTTCAATTGCCTGAGACACCAATATAGAGCATAAAGATGTTTTGCATAAATCTGGTCTCTTAGAGGCAGGTAGCTGTGATGAGGCTCCTGATGAGTAAAAAGGAATGGTAATAATTTAAAAGAGGAAGTATTCCTGTGTATCAAAGCCTTGGCTGTAACATAATATATATGTAATACAGTTATGCAGTATAGATAAATAGAACACAAATAGTGTAATCCCATTGCCAACATCAAAGCTTGCAGATTTCAGAAAAGGAAAGTATGATTAGAATGTGATTCAAGGTATAAAGCTTTTTGTATCTCTGCAAAATGCATATATGTGTGCACATATTTTTACTTAAATATACATTAATGAGTTCTTTTGCATAGTACAGTTTGTAAAGCTCAGATCTTTTGTATTCAGTGGGTTCTGGTACCCTTTCTTTTATGTCTGATTCTCCCCATTAAGAACATAATTCTTTTTTTAGCAGACAAAATCCCCTACTAGCCTTTCTCCTTGATAATCTTTTTACATTTTTCCTTATCTCTTCCTTTGCGTCTATTGTCTGATTGTACCTCTTACACAGGCCTTCACTCAAGGTTAGTGAAATTAAACGTTAGCTGGCTTAATAGGCAGCTAGTAACAGTAGTTTATCTACCAAGATAAGCTTCCAGATTTTGGATGTCTCAAATTTCTTCTTTTCCACTTTCATTATTTTAAGACATTGTTATTTGAGGAGTTAGCGACCCATCTCCTTTAATGTTGCTTACAAGCAGTTTACCTATATAAAACCCTGTGATCACTTCTTCTCTGGCAGGTTGCAGCTAAGATACTTTTAATATATCACTTTCTGGAGCAAAAGGCTATACTTGTTTCAGAATGATTCATATTCTTCAACTTCTAATAACTTATACATACTGGAGATCCCATGTGCTGCAAGATATTTACATTCTAAAATGGACCCCAAGGGATCAAAGCAGCAGGGCAAATTGGGGACAATACTGTAGGCTTCACTCTGCTATCAAGTTAGGGCAGAAAAAAGTAGGTTTGCCACGTGTCTTTAGGAAGATAGCAAAAGCAGGAGGCTGCCAGGACATTTGGAGGTGAAGCATTTTAAATGGAGGAATGTATGTGGAGCCTGGTCAGAGGCCTCATGGATTCGTATAATAATGCTATATAGAAGTCTGTGTTATTTCACTAGTCTGTGTGCTCTGTGAAAGGCGGGGATCAGATTGTGGCTGCTTCCCTTCCACATGGCAGTCTGAAAGGTCAGGCATGGGGGTTTTGCAGGATGCAGTCTTCTGGGCTAGTTGTTACACAGCAAAATTACATTCCAGGCAAATGTAGAAATTTGTAATTTTCCCACAAAGAACAGGGTCTCAAAGAGCCGGTGGCTGGACTTGTGCCTTGTGCTTTGTCTGAAACCCTCCTTTTGCAGGATTAGCTCAACCAGAGATTCACCAAGTTGAAAAGCCTGATTAGAAGCTGCTGCTATGATCCAGGGCTTCCAGATCCTGGCAGTCAAAGACAAGACATAGACGTGATGCCCAAGCGCCTGGGATAAACACAGCCTTCTTCAAAACAGCAATCTTCTGCTGCAATTAGCTTGAGTTTGTTTAAACCCTGTTTAAGTAGGCTCAGTCCAGAGCTAGTGCTTGGGACAAAGTCTCCTTGTCTGAAACAGTCTTTTCACTTCTGCACAGTCAATAAGATCTGCAGACATCATTAGGACATTAGACATCTCTGATGAGATGTGACTGGTCACATTGTGTGAGGCAGACAGTCATGACTGCCTTTTTCAGAAAGACTTTTCACAGCTCTGCGTGACCGACCCGCAGTGCCAGCAGCTCACTGCCAGCCTTCTGCAGCACAGCAATCGAATAAACAAATCTGCCTCCCATCCTCCAGCTCCTATGGCTCGTAGCCCAACAAAAGGGTGGCTGGGGACTACTAGAACTGTCATGTCATGGGACATTGGCCTCTGCTACTGACTAATGATCTTTTCTGTACAGAAGTCGGTGCTCTGCTTTGACACAGTCTGTAATTATTCTCTGTAAACCTGTCCTATCTGTTGCCGCTTAGTCACTGCAGATGAATGTATCAAAAGCTTAGCAATGCTTTTTTGGATACTTCCTCACTTGTGGGCATTTCCTAGGTTCTGGTAGCTAGTCCAGGTGTTGCTAAAAGCTTGTTTGAATGCAGTGGGATGGGGGCTTTTCGTACTATAGCCTGTGGGTTTTAGCAACTGAAGCCGCCACCATTTTTACCCCACTGACACAGCTGGAACAGTCTCAGGTGATGCCAGCTTCTCATCCAAATGGTTTCCCATGGTTTAGTTCATGCAAAACCGGAGTTCAGCAGCTGAACTATTCCCCCATTTCAGGTAACCTTTTCCAATATTATTTAACAGGCTGTTGTCAATCAATTCTAATTTAGTACTTTTTTCAGTACTTTTTCTCATCTAGGTCTAATTTTCACAATCCATCTCCTTTCTCCTCAGTTGCTCTATAATTTGCCTCATCAGTTATAATCCTCTTCAATATCTCACCAATTTTGGGGCCTTCTCCAATCATGGTTCCTTATTCTACTCTGTTCCTGTTAGAATCTGTTTTATGAACCTTTTCTTCCTACCAGCTAACACCTCAGGCTCTGAATCACTAACCTTTTTACCTGACATATTTTTCTGTTTGATGTGTATTGTTTCTTAAAGCCAAATTGTTTCTGCAGCCTGTAAACCGTCTTAGAAGGTAGCTACCCTTTATGCCGCCCCATGACACAATATACCCAACTGAAGCTTCAAAGAGCAGGGGAAAGAAGACTGGGCAAAGATAAAGCGGGGCCTTTGTTAAACAGTGTTTCTGCATCCATCTTATTCCAGGCAAAAACTCTGATAATCCACAATACTATAGCTTTCATGTGCTGGGGCACGGTGCCAGTGTTGCAACTGCTGCAGAAGGTAAGAACAAAGAGGGAAGATAAGGAGTTGTGCTGTAGGGGGGAAGGGAGGAGTGGGGGAAAAAAAATCTTTTGCATTCCTGGAATGATTGTGACACAATCATAATAATTCAGAAATAATTATATTTGTTATCAGTCAACATAATTTCCTGCAGTTCTACACACAACGTCATTTTCCTTTTCCAGCAGTCAGGCTGAACAAACGGTTCTGTTCTTGTTATTATTTTAGTACGAAGCAGGGTAATGTTGGTTGAACTAATAGTATAAACACAAGGCTATCACTTAGAAATGATTGAAGATTGGCATTTAGCCTATTGTTTCCCAACATGATGCAACCATATTTGTTCATTATCACTTTTTTCCTCATGTTTTGCTGTAAAATGCCATGGTGCTGCAGTATTGTAAGGACAAACACTGCATTATGGTTAAAAACTAACTCTTTCAGTTTAAGTTATTATCCAGGGCCTATTACTGTAGTATTGGAGTGTATAAGAGAGGCTATTTAGTAGATGAAAGAAAAATAATACAAAACCAGTATCACGCTGTTTATTCAAATGCTGTAGGCTAGAGCTCTGTGTACGACACATTTAAAATGACTGATGGAATTTAACTTACAGTTTAGGAGAGAGGCTGCAGACCCCCCTGCTGGGGTATGACTTTCTTCCACCAGACAGATCTCTGGCTCCCCAGAGGGACTGGAACGTCCTTGGAGAGGCAGGTCATGTTACCTTCAGTTTTCCTTAGAGACGCTGTCGGAGACGGAGGGCAGCTTTAGCCTGGGCCATTCAATCCCCAGGAGTTTTGCCATAGGAGATGGAGCCCGTGCCCTGCCTTCAGCAGGCACTCTTCAAATGAGACTTTTGAGGTGCTGCCAGTTCTCTCTGGCATTATTCTCTATTGCTAGGTGTCTTGCACTTATACTCGTAGAGGCTCACATGAACCAAGAGGAAACTTCACACCATTTATTCTCTTGCTAAAGTCTCTAGGCAATATACCAAGCTAAAAGGGAGTCCTGCTGGACAGGAGTACACAGCTCATTAATATAACTGGATTAGAATTTGGTCCTTTATGCTTAGTAGAGTTGCAGTACGATCTGCTTTTATTGTTGCTCAGATATTTCCCATTGTCATATAAAATGATTAATATAAAAACATGAGAGAAACAAAGACAGACTGTAACGGATCTCCAGTGAATTTACTGGAAACTGAGTGCAGGAGAATGAGGACTGAAAAATACACATAAATAAGAACAGGCTTATTTATAACGGCCAGAAAAAGAGGGAAACCACTTCTGGGTCTTTTGTTCCTTCCCTCCCTAATATAGGTCAGTTGAAGTATTTACTCCTATTCATCTCCAATTTGGTTTTCCATATGCAGTAGAGAGAATCATACAGCCTTTTTCTGAGACATTATTAAAGATAACAGTGTAGGAGGTTACAAGAGGCGTGATACAAGCATCTTTGTCGGCTATAAACTCATACAACATTTTTATCAGAGATGTGGGAGCAGAAAAGTAGCCTGCTGATTGAATTTGCAGGTTTTATTAAATTAGGAGACACAATGAATACCAGTGCAGACAATTATATGAAGGAATCTTGAGAGGCTAAAAAGTGGCAAAATAAGGTTCAACTTGGCAAAAGTCATATGGGATAAGTTTTATAAAAAGGCTACTTTAAGGTAAAATCCATTGTATGGTTTTAATAGGTTTTGGGGCTTAAATGTTTTTAAGGTATGATCTTTAAATTTATGGTATTTTGGACATCTGGCATCTATATGAAACCATTCAACTACACTGTTGACTCCTAAGCTTGCAGTCTTTGTTAAAAATTCTGCTGTGAAGACTTGGAGTAGTGTGTAAGAGAAGTTTCTGTGCCAGCCAGCTTCTTTCCCTTTAGTCTCATTTCAAAGTCACATTGATGAGGACAAAGGAAGTTTCTCAAGCAAGAACAACTGAAAACAAGCTAATGAGAGAGTTTTCTATTAGCCAAATTGGCGGCTGCTTTACAGGGATGTAGCTGCTTCCATGAAATAGATGCAATATTATCCACTGCTAGATATTATTTCTTTAATAATTGTCATTACACAAACATAGATACATAAATAGAAAGTGCAAGAAACATCTAAGGATGTCTAGCTATGCATAGTTATGGATACATTCTAAAAGTTTATGTTGTTTGACTGGAGGAACTGTAGCACTTCCTACAATTTATGTACTAATTACAGGATTTTAATATTTTATCAAGCAATGGACATTCCACTTAGAGGCTGATTTACGGATAGGCTCAGCGCCCCATAGCTCCAATTGAACACAGTAGGACCTAGAGATCTCCACAAATCAGAGACCTTCCTCCTCTGATTTGTGAATTGGCAAGCACCAAGCGAGCATCAATGTCAGCAAACTCAGGCAGAAGAAGAGGACACACTTTTATGCAGTGTGTATCCAACCACTGGTGGAATCACTGCCGTAGAAATGGCTGAAGTAAGCCTGTTGGGAGGATTAAAAAGGAATTAGGTGTCCATCTATATGAACAGGAACAACATTTTAAGTTTTGTAGCTTTACTACCAAAGAGTTACAAGGGTAATGAAGCCTCATGCTCCAGGGCTTAAATTGATCTGCGGGGGTCAGAATAGATTGTCATCTCTATTGTAATACAGTCGACAGCTGAACTAGGTCATCACTATTTTTGTGTTATTGTCCTTGCGTTTATAAGCAGCAGATCACTGAAGAACATGAAACAATGCTCTCCCGTAGTGTGACATGTGTTTCAGTGAATGCAGGTTTGTTCTCCTTTCTGTGATGCTCTTGAAATATGTCTTTACCAAGAGGACAGAGAGTGAGGTGGTCATACACAGAGGAAGAAGGGTTATGATGAACATGAATTTGCTCCTGGTTTGTTAGTTTGCTCAGTACTACTCTAAATTGTTACTGAGAAGATTTACATAACCTAATAAACACCAAACAATACACCTCTGTAGTCACCCCTATAGCTTTCTTTGCAATACTTTCCTTAGTGCTTACCTACCCCCCATGATTGTCCGTTATCTCTAGCTTGTACCATCATGCATGGCCCTGCACTCAGCTGGTCACCATAGCCATCCCTGGCACTCGTTGAGACTTTTCTCCTGCACATGGAGACAAGCACATGTATACTAACTTATTTTTTCATGCACTCTCAGGTTGGATCAGTAAGGTCCTTCCTCTTCCCAGCTTAACAACCCAATGCATTTGCTTTTTCTGTTGCACATTGAGGAAGATCTCAAGGATCATGCTGAGGTGGCAAGTGGAGGGCAGCAGTTCTTACCAAGCTGAATGGCTGTTCCTCAAAGCACTGAAGGGAACCTCAGGCTTCAGGAGGAGCCCTTCCACTCTCTCAACAAAACGGGGCTTTGATGTACCAGCCTTTTCAGCACTAGGAAAAGGCAAGATACAGCTTAAAAGAGATCCACAGTAAAAAGACCTTAGATGGGTTAGAAAAAGTGCTCATCAGGTTCCTTTCAACAATGCTGAAACTCTTCTTGATGGCTGCTGAGTTTGCTGTTCTGCCATGCTTATATTAGCCATGTGCAGCAGCAGCAGGATCACAGGGAGGCAGAATCATAGACGCAAGACAGACTCCACACGGTGAGATGGCCACAAGGCTCTCGGAAAGACCTCATCAGCTATCTTCTTAATTGGCCGTTTTTGTTTTAATTATAACCAATATATCTAATACACGGTGCGTTTACCTCTGAACTGTTTGCCTTGCTTCCAAAGCCAGCTGCGGATTTCAGATGGAGCAATGAACAACTAGCAGCCAGGATAAAAGTCTGGAGAGGTGGAATAATCGCTGAATGGAGATAGCAAGACCCTGCAGAGAGATGGGTAGATCTACAGTACTTTAAAGCAGTAATTTAGAATGTAATTCTCCTTTTAGCTCTGAATCCTTTGGAAGGATGTGATACAGTACACCTGTAGTTTTGAGATAGATGCAGGAAAATTTAAAACTTGCTAAGTAAGAGGTTACTGACAGTTTGCAGGAGGAGCAGTAATGGCTAAGCCTCTAGAAACCTGAAGGGATGCCACTGCTATTGGATTTTAGGAAAAAAGGAAGAATTGCTAAGGCAACAAAATACATGCTCTTAAATAAGAATCGAGGAGCTCAAGCCCTCACTAAAGGCTTGTCTTTGATATATGGACAGTGTATCCTACGAATTATTCCCTTTCAGGTCTTGATAATTTAAGATTATTTTTATAATGCACCTTGCTGTAGCATGCAAATGATGTAGTCTTACATGCAATTGTATTATACAACAAAGCAACGACCATCTGAACTAAAATTAATGTACAGTATTAAATCAGGTACTTAATCACTCATTTTAGTTTGATTTAGTGAAGCTATTGTGTTCTTGTTCTATATTACTGAAAAAATTTAGCAAGACACAACATGTCTCTGAATACCACAATATGTAGGCTCACTTTAGGAAGCAATATAGATCATTCTGATTCTTAAAAACCCAATAGCACCATTAGACTTGCATATTAAAATACCCCCTTCTCCTCTCAAACTTAAACACACCCATATACTGACCTATCAAGTGGCAAGTGGTGCATTAGTTTTCCATGTAAAAAGGCTATTAAGAGGACAAGAGAAATTAATTTCAGCTGGCTACAACTGGTTTCTAAAAATATTAAAATACTTTTTACTGGAAGACTTTTTAAAATCGGTCTGTGAAGGGGGCTGATTCATTTTGTGTATGCTACTGCTCTATCTTCATTTGGAGATAAATTATCACATTATACTCTTTGCTCTCCCACTTGCAAATTAAGTTGTCATTCAACAACTCATAAAGAGGCAAGCTGCAACAATCCATAAGAACAAATAATACAGCTATTCTTTGTTTAAAAAATGTGGGTTTATATATGTATGGTTTTGTGATTCTTTCCCCCCCCTGCTTTTTGTACCTGACTACATATTAGCAAGATGCTTTTAATTTCGTTCCCTACTAGCCTAACACAATTAAAATCCTATTGATAGTAAATACAATTATTTTTCCAGGAAAAAAAACAACAGCAAAATCTATTTTCTAAGAGTTTACTTTAAAAAAAAGTTACTTTTTTTTTGACAAGAAAGTTTTGACTTGAATTAGTTTTCTCTTAAGAATGTGAGTTCCAGAAGAAAAAAGAAATAAAAAAGAAAACAGCTTTCCCAAATTAGTATACAAAGAGAATATCCAAAACCTGTTGATGTATTGTGTTTTTGCATCACCAAACCTTGATATTTCAAGTCCAAACAAAATGAATATTTCCAAAATAATTATATTATAAAATAATACAAAATAACTATTTTAGTGATATTTTTTTTTCCTATAAAACTTTCAGCTGGGAATCTGCATGAATCGCCTGAATTAAACAAGATTTTGAAACCAAGGTATGTATAAGGGAATACAGCGCGCTTGTTATGTCAGTTCTAGATTGTGGCTGTGGTCTTGCTTCCTTACTGCTTGGTGAGTACAGTGCTGGTGAGGCTTGAGGTGCTAACTTTGCATGAAACAAGAACAAACCACAGGCAAAAGTGACCCAGTATTTCTATTCTCAGCAAGTGAGTGTATTTTAGGAATGGTTTAAACCATTTTATATTCACTGAATGTGAATGGTAGCATCTCACAATTTTTGTCCAGATGACTTCCAGTCTTATATTTACAGTGACAGGGAGAAAAGCACCTGGACTTTGGTAGTCTGCCATATCCTGCACATCAACTACTAGTGCTGTGCTATGTCTTCCCTAGCTCAGCAAATACAGAGTCTGAGCAACTGTCTCTGGAATAGGTGCTGGTTTCTTCCAGGAAGACACCAGAAGGGACCTTAATCTTTACCTTCTGATTAATATTTTATTTTTCTGTCTGTTATTCTGGCTTTTCTACAGACTACTGATTTACTATAGTACCTGTCTCACAAGTACACCCCTCTTCTCCCTCAACTCATGTTTCCCACAGTCACCAATTTTGTAGGTGCTTTTCCGACTTGGACTGGACACAAATGCGTGATGCTAGAAATGCTGACCCTGGCAAAACTGTGCTTTAAAAGAAATCATTTGGGAGAAAGATACCAACCTGTTACCCTGTATTACACAGGGCTAGACAGAGGCTCATACTGCATGCCCAGTCAAACACTTTGAAATCCTTTTTTTTCTCAACTGGAATAGCTAGTAGGAAAAGCTGCCTGATGAGAGCCAATGCTTTCTCCATGCAGGCTAACGGAGTGAGGAAGAGATTACAGAAAACCTGCAAAGGCTTGTTTTCATCTTGCTGAGGCACTGCTCTGGGCAGTGGTGGCGGCATCCCTGGTGGATGCCGGGTGGGCGCAGACTGTGGTCCTCCCATGCTGCAGGCACTCCTGGACTGCTCCCGAGGGCAGCGTACTGAACACCTCACTTCATAGACATGACTTATGGCAAAGCCATTGAGGAGCCTACAGCTTGTACTGTTTTCCTTGGAGTTACTTAGAGATTTAAAGTCCTTATCCATAGTTGCAAAATAGCATATGCAGCTGCATCGTTTGTAATTCGTGTTCCTAGAGGAATGCAGGATAAAAAAGCTGTAATCAGTGAATAGGTCTTGGTGTCTAGGAACAGCAGATGCCGGATAGAAGAACACATCTCTTTTTAGAGATCTAGGCTTGCTCTAGAAGAGTATTTAGATTTCTATTTATTGAACAGGTAGACTATGTGGGTATTTTACACATCAATAGTAATAACCTCATGCCAGTAGGAAAATGGTTCTTTTACAGGATGAAATCTGACCACAATTTCTCTGATCTTAGTAGCCTGACTACCCAGAGACCTCAGCTGGTCAGGAGCTTCATCCCTATCTAACAGAAGGGAAAACTGAGAGGAGGGGAACCAGGATATCTGTAATAGAGCTTATAAAGGAACTGACACCTCAGGCACCCATTTGAGTGTTGTGGTGCACATGTGTTTTCTCTGACTCCTGAAGAGGTCCGTGCAACTAAATTCTCTGGCTTAAACAATAAATAAATCAGAGTCTAGAATATTATTCATAAGGCTAATCATACTATGTAGCCTTTTCTCCTGCAAAACCCCAGCAAAGCTACCTTTTTTATTATTTCACAATACACAAAATAAACTGACAGAGAGTGTCTGCTAGTGGACTGCTCTGCAACAGCACTAAGTACTAAAAACAACAAGTCTGCAGTGTAATATGATAGAGAAATTGTTCCACAAGGTCTTGACTCTGACCTTACGTTACCTGTATCAAAACAGTGCAAAAAAGGAGACAGAAGAAACCAGCCAAGTCCCCTCTAAAATTATCACTGGCACCAGACCCATGGAGCATAGATCATAGTATGTTTCTATGAATAGAACTCGGAGGAGTTGTGGCAGATTTGCAGATCCTGTAATTTTGCAGCTGAAGCTGACGACTGGCAGCCGACCGTGACTGGTGGCTGAGGAGCTAGCAGGTGACTCTGAGCTGTTCGAGGGAGATCTACAAGCAAGTTGCTAGGTACTTCAGTCCATGGGAACTGCCTATCTTTCAAAAGCTTTTTGTTATATCAAAATAAATGTCAGGCAATACAAGCATGCAACACTCTCCAGTTTATCAAGTGAAACCCTAAAGAATCTATTGAGCCTCTGTTTGCCAGTTGCACAAATCGTCAGCCTGCTCTTGGATGTGCTTACCAGCCTTAGCGGGTATTACTTGTACTAGAAAGGGTCAAGACCTATGAGTTATTATTTCTACTGCAATGCCTAAGGGCACTAAATAGGAATTAGAATACAAGGCGTTGAACAAGGCACTTAAGCATGTAGCAAAGAAGTTCTGGCAATCTGCAGTTTGAAGTAGACAGCGGTGATTGTGTACCAGGGAAATAGGGAGAAGAGGCATGAAAGGAGTGTAAAAGTGGTCAGAGGATAAATACCAGCACTATTTGATGAAGTACTTATTAAAAGCCATGTCATATGGACATTAGACATATTGGTCGAAAGCTTATGTGCAAGGCAAAAAATGTGTGCTGATAATTAGTCTGTATTTTAGGTGTGGAGGTTGCGTTTCCCTGTGCAGTGACATTACAGATGTCTAGAAATTGTGTCTTACATCTAAGTTGTTTATAATGTGATTGCAAACAGCAAGTGTATTGTTTCAACATGGTTAATGTTTATGAGCTGCATTTCAGTTTATAGGTGCGCACAGATTGCCTGGAAAAGTACCAGGCCATTCTTTTTTTAAGTTAGTGATGAAGAAAGATGAAACTCTACATAATCCCTTCCAGTGTAAAATCACACAGGGGGAACAAAATGAGTCCAAGAAGTCTACAACTGTTTGGGTCTTAAGTTTCTGTAAATTACCTCATGCCCTCCTTATGTCTGTGAGATTATCATCTGAGATGCCAAGTAGGCCTATTTCAGGCCAAGAAATGAAGAAAATAAAGATTGGGAACCCATGAGAAATCACGACTGCAATGCTCTGGATTCTTAGCATAGACGAGCAAAAAGACTTTTTCCAAAGGCTTTCCTCTGGCCACCACCAGAACCATCAACAAAGTCCAGCTGGTTGCTGTACTGCTTTTGGCTCCATGACCCATGTGTGCACTCTGGGAAGAGGGGACTCATGCAGTGTAAACGGATTTAATACTGCTTCAAGCCACATTAACTGTACTCAACATTTACAGCATATGGTTCCCAGATTTCCCAGTGGAAAATATCGTTCAGACCTGCTGCTCTTTAGCTCTTTGTACATCCTCTACTATGCCTGCTATTTCCCTATGACCTCAAAACCACTTGAAGGTATCAGAGGAGAAGGACATGCAAAGGGGAGAGGTAACATCAAATATTGCTTTCTTGGCTTCATTTTTTGCCCACTTTATTAGAAAAGATGTAAAGCAGAAATATGGACAAGCTAAATGTAAAGATATCAAACAATAAATACCTCCTGTGTTTTATGTTAGAAGAAAGAATGCAATTAAAACTTATTTATAAACAAAATTATAATTTTTTTTTCTTATTTTTACTTGTAGTTTTTCTCCAATCTTTGCAAGCTGCCTCTCTACAAATTAATTACAGAAATACACAGGTAAGCAGCAGTGCATAGGTAGAACAGGGATGCACAGTTTACTAGCGTTATGTGTTTATAGAAGAAGAGAGCAGTCACTGAATGGACCCTTCACATATGCCTCCAGATCCCTCCAACTCCCCCAGCGGTGGGATGTGTGATGTTAGGTAGTCTGTGTATAACTTTCCCTGAACAGTGAGATCTGCATTACTTGAGCTGCCAACTAGATTATACATTTGTACGTGCTCAGCTGTAAGAGTTAAGACCCTGGCTTGCCAGGGATGGCACAGAAAGAAGGTGTGCTGGGGAAGGAGCAGGACAGCCCTGTTAAAAGCTGTGCATCTAATTTCTCATGCAGGGTTGTTTTCACTCATTTTCCTGTTCTTCAGCACTTAATGATTTTTCTGTCATCAATGGAGTTTTAATTGAGTGGGATTAGGGGTGGATTAAAGGATCTCATCAGAGCTCATACTCCCTGCATCCACTTCCTGTTGAGTCCTCTCAACAGAAGAGCTTTTGACATTAGAAAAGTGAAAAATACTTAAGACAGTGACACAATGAGGAAGAACTCAGTTGAAACGTAACCAAGGACTTACAAGCGTAAAGGCAAGCATGACATAAAATCGTGGAGATCAGAGAAGGACGTGGTTTATGTCACTTTGCCCTCTCCTGGATTTCACCAGGCTGTACACAAGAGGGGTTTAAACTTTAGCCGACACAAAGACATCACCTCAACCCCTTCCTCAACTGCTTATGGATTTTTTAATGAAAGACACTTTCCCGCACATAGCTGAATCAATATTAAAAATGTTGTAAAATTCACAACATGAAAAGCCAATGGATTTACATTTCATTCTGTATTTACATTGGATTTAGAATCAAAACTACAGTAGGAGCATAAACCTTTTCTTTCTCCTTTTATGCCAGGGAGAAGTAGGATATCGAAATTATGCATTTATTTGGGTTAGTTCTCTTTTTACTTTTTTTTCTTGAAAATACTTTATCTTATCTAACCAGGAGAAAAGGGAGAGGGAATAGAGTCTCTGAAAATGAATCTATTGAGTACTTGAGACATGGGAGAAAATCCTGACCCAGCAAAGAAAAGAAAATACTCTCGGTGATTTCAGTGGGCACAGTTTCATATATGGCTTCCCACGTAAAGCAAAAGCTTAGTTCTGCTCTTCATGTCCTGCTTTAATCACCAGGAGTTACACATACAAATCCACAGCAGGGTTGTACCTAGAACATTTAAGACTAATTATACAGCTTTGTGAACAATGACCAAATCTCATCACAAACAATTCTTTATCTTTTAGGCACTATGAAATCTTCTCCAGTAAAATTTCCTCTCAGATATGCACAGCAGGTCTCAACTCTGATATGCTACTGACATTAATGAGATACAGGTATACAGTACATATATACACATATGCAAGTCAAAATTTACCAGGAGGTTCTGTAAGGATAATATTAGCCATGTTTTCTCTTCCACATCTGTACTTGAGAGAAGCAGTGACATTTTAGTCTCTTGAAGAATGTTTCAGATATGGTTCTAGATATGGCTCAGTTAAGTCCTTCAAAGCTGCACCTATCTGGAGTCCCAAATGCTCCAGGCTAAAAGTATTTTTCGGATGGACATTCTTGTAAAATATGTTGTCTGTACGTCTTACATTAAGTGTGACTTGGTGGGACCATTTCCCCTCCTCCAGGTTGTCCCAGCTCCCCATTAGCTTGCCTAAAGGTGATTGAGCGTATCAGTACTTTGGTGGGGTGGGGGTTTTTTGGTTATTATTTATTTATTATTATTTATTTAATCAGAGTTACCACATGACTGGGACATATCCTCTTCCAGATGAAAACCTGTCTGCGAAGGATGAGAAGATATTCTTCATGTTTACAGAAGAATTTTTACTGATGATGCTATCACATCATTTGAGTCATTGATCACATGAATTTGTTTGCTACTGAACATACGTAGTAACATGAATCTGGCTGTTGAATGCCTGTAACTCCTTACCGATCAGCACATCTGCAGTGAACATCTGGGATTTGTTGACATCTAGTAGCCTGGCTAGCTCCACTGTGTATGCACAGTAGCATTCAACCTTACAGGGTTACCAGGTGTCTGCAAATTTGCAGAGAGGCTTCTGAGAGACCAACTGTCTGCACTTCACAGCTGTTTTATGCATATACAATAAAATAAATCCAACCAGTCTGCAAAATGTCAGAGTTACCTTATAATGGCACCAGACCTACTTCACTGCACGTATGAAGATACTTCTCTCTGGGAAATCCCAGACAAAGGTTGGTAGTCCTGTACTTAGGAGACTGGATTTCAGACAGGTGCTTAGGGTTTGTCAAATAATGCTGTAACAATTCAAACTTATTACTAATAGTTCACATGAAAAGACATGTCAGAGAAAAAAAATGGGATTCCAGTTGGGATGTTATGGACTCAGTCAAGTGCAACACAGCTGCAGGGAGGCTGGGAATCGTTGTTGAAGGACAGGAGCCAATGAAGATGCAATGAAGCACAGATAGAAATTAACAGGTAGAAAAGGAAAACTCAAATTTACAGCAGCTTTTTCAAATTTCCACAACTATAAAGAGTGCATGTTCACTCTAGAATATTGTTCCCAGCATTCAGAAAAAAATGTTAATGGAGAATACAGCTGCTAAAAATACAATCTCGTGTGTTACTCTATATTTGCTAAACATAGCATATCACAGGTACTTGACTATAATGCCTTTCTTAGGTTTTTTGGGTTTTTTTTTTTTTTAAAATAAATGATTTTAAGCACACACCTTTGAGGCCAGGGTGTTTAAAACCAAATAGCACTGTGTAAATGATGTTAAACTGTGAAAATGATGATTAAAATAACTCAAGAGTCAAATTCAGACACCTATTATATGCTGCTGAGCTTCAGGTATAATTGGGTCTGTCTCACATTGATGCTAAAATTAGGAATATTGTAAATGAAGTGGAAGAAAAATTATGGCACAGGATTGTGAGGCTCTGATAACAAGTGAATGTCGCAAACACCCGTCTTGACATGGACAGGGATGGGCTGATGATGACGAGGGAGTGCTGAACAAGAACGGAGCCTGCAGAGGCAGGGTAACGTCTTGTGAGACCACTCCTCTGTTCCTAAAACACGTAAACAATGACCATCTGTGCCCTGTGCACCATGTGCCTGTGACAGATCACCACTCACTTGGTCAGCCCTGAAGGGGGGTGGGGGGGCAGTGAGTCTACCAGGACCCCCACAACCCACCAACTCATTTCTAGAACGTTTCTGAACATTCCTGAGCACATACTGCGCCTGCTCAGTGATGACAGACCCCTGCCTATGGGGCAGGCACATCGGGTTATAAAAAGTGGAAACATAAGTTTTTGGCGTGCACCCACCACCTGAAGACTACAACTACGAGCTGAGAACATCGCTGGATCCAAGGGCGGTGATATCTTTTTTCTCTCTCTCTTTTCTTTCTCTCTATCTTTTCCTCTCTATCACACTGTAACTTAATTTTCGGCACATTAGGGTAATATTGTCACACGTTTTGCTAAACCCTTACCTTTCATAGTTCTGCTAAGTTTTGAGCATTGTTATGACCTTTGCCAAGCCTCTATCTTTTGTAGTTCCACTGAGTTTTAAGTAAATTTATGATTAGTTTGAACCTCTGAAGTAATTGTCATTACTTCTGATTACCGCGCAGAGAATTAAAAAGTTAACCTCACCCTCACCCCCTGAGTGGGACGGGACAAGGATCCCATGAGTTAAAGCCTTCAGAGCATCAGTCTAGTGGTCAGACATAATCTTACATGGCCAATAGATTCTCTTGAAGTGCTCCTTGCCATTACAAGGCAATTACTGAAAATAGGCAGGAGAAGAGGAGATGCTTTCAGCATCTTCCACAAAAGCAGACAAATGAGAAAACTGAAGCTCATGAGATGCTTTGGAGTTCTCTAAAGCAAAGGAGATCAACTTTAAGAGTGATTGAGAACTGTTAGTGTCTGTGCTACCAGTCATTTTTTTTTTCCTTTGAAAAAGAGAGCTGTAAGGCTGGCCGGTCCTTTAAGATGCTGGGAGGGAGCTGTTAGCGAGTTGAACCAGGAGCTGCTGGTGAGAAATAAGACAAGAAGAAACAGATGTGTACACACAGATCTCATCTTCTCCTTCACAGGGTTTTTTTCTTTAATATTTTCAATTTACTAGTTGTACTGAAGTTTCATAGTTACAAACTCAGTCTTGGGCTTCTCATTAACTACAACTGACAAATACTAAATTTACATTTATGTTTCAGGCAGTAAGAAGACATCACAGAAAAAGAACTCCTTAGTTAATTGCATCTGCTTTTGGTTACATTTATTTGCTTATTTGTAATCAATGCTCATATTTTCTGGAAACTAATTTTCTTAAATTAACAGTAGAATTGATTCCTGTCCTGGGGTAACTATTTCAAGAATACTGGACATTTCTAGGCCTTTTACTATCTCAGTTAAAATGCTTCTAGTTCATTTGATGGTGAGAGTTCAAGTTAAGCACGTAAAACTACCACAGTGAGCAGATGGAAATTGTCTTCCTCTATTTCCCTATCATACACAGAACTGCATGATTTAAAAGTTTGATTGGACATATATAGATGAATCTGACCATTGCAAGAGTAAAATAACAAGTCAGATGGAGAAGAGGAGCAGTTTTCATATCATCAGGTAGATGCAATATTTTCATAAAATTTCATAGTTTGCGCAACGTGTTGAAATGCTGTAAGAGACTGAGAAGCACAGTCAGAACTTTGAATAAATTAGATGATATGATTTAGATGTGTTGCAAAAAAATCAGAAATCTCTATATAAAGAGGCTTTTGTGAATCAAGGCTTTGAAATAAGCTGGATTTGTAATAACAAGGTTTTATAAAGCATCCAGTCTAGAGGAATGTACAGCTAAAATATTTCAAGGCTGAAGTTTTCCATAATAACAGAGAAAAGAAACATTTCCTCATTTGAATCATATTTAATTCTGTGCCCAAGGACATGAGATTGACCAAAACTCTCCATAGATACAGGGAATTTGACATGACAACCTAACTCTCAGATTTCAGATGAAGTTTACTTTTCTCAGAGAAATTACAGGATATATGCCATCTTTGTTAGGCACATTAACGAGTTTTTGGCACAGAATTGGAGGCAATGCTGTTTGTGCTTACCAAATAGAAAGTTTTCTGTGTTCAGATCCTGTGAGACAACCGGGTCTTGGCATGTAGTTCCCTGTTGTTTCTTCATAAGAAGAATATTAGAAAGGCAGGTCAACCTGCTTAGTGTAGTACCATCTTTTGTTTGGATAACAGGTACAACTTCAGCTGGGGCAATACAATGAGGAAGGAGCAACATATGGCACAACATCGTAGCCTGGATGCACGTCTGTACTAACTTTGAAAAGCTCCCAGGGAATTCATCGGAATCTATGTTAAACTAAAGTAGGAAGAGTTACTATAGTTACTAATACAATAGTTACTAAATATAATTCTCGCTGTGTAAAGTTCACACTCTGGGATCCTATAAGTTGAAAGTATAAAAGATCTTTAATTACATTTGCCATGGTAATAAATGATTGGCTTCCTTATATGTAGTTCTACTGTAGACAGAGTATATGCATAACACTTTGAATGTTTTCAACAATTCAGCATCAGCCAGGAGTATTACAGTTCTTGCTCCTTCTCCTTTTTTTATTTAAAGGTTGGCAGTAATTTTTCATGTCAAGGTCATGATTGATGTGGGTTAACTTTCACTAAAAATCTTTTGAAACATTTTGAGTAATGTTAAAAATTATGGCATGCAATACATCAAAATATTTTTCTAGGCTTCCTGCATAAGTAAATAAACACTAGGGAAATGTGGGAGGTATTCATGGTATTTTGTAAGCAAGTTTCAATCTGCATGTTGCAGATTTATAAGCTTCATAGCTTACTGTGCGATGCATGTTGCATTTTATTAAAATACACTGTGGGTGGGGAATAGATGGTGATCTACTACATTTGTGTCTTTGCCCATGTCAATTTGAAATGGAGATCAATTCACTATGAAATGTATCCAAGCATGGATTATGTAGCCTGTCCATCAAGTGTCAGTTTCCTGGGGAAATACTAATAGCAAATCCTCAATCTTAGGCCAAATGTCAAGGCTGCAACGTCCAGCGCTCTGAGTATGGAACATGGGATTACAAAAACATCTGCCATTGACAGGCAAATGTTAAAGCCACTGATCTTCAGCAGTCAAGATCTGAATAGCACAGAAAATCCCTCCAAGACATAATTCCTAAAGATAAGTAAAGTAAAACAAGATGAGAAACAGGTGAAGCAGCGATGTATTTTCCTAAGAGAAAAAGAAAGAGGGATGTCTACTGTCACTCAGTAATATAGGTTTAAAAAAAAAAGGTAGACAGGTCACTGGCATGTGTACGGTGCAGAGCTCTCCTTTTTTTTTTTTTTTTTTACACTCAGCATCTTCTCATTCACTCTCATTAGCAGACCATTATAAAAACCTGGGAAACTGAAGATACCTGCCTTTTCTCTCCACATTTAGATATCTCAGCAAGGTGCTCATGAGAGATGTCTAGAATCCCTGCGGTCAGTCCATCCAGAATAGCTCAGACCACTCACATGAGGTGTCTACCCGTCGGTTTTAACATATCAGGAGCACAGGTCCCTAAGCAAGGTGCTGAGTTTATAGACTTGTGAATGCAGCCTGTACTGCAAGGGCAAAGAAAATAGTCTCTTGCGTTGAGTGAAGTGATATTCTGAGAAGACCAGAACATGGACGAGGAAAAGGTTCAGAGATGCTGTAAAACTATCACAGATCAGTATCAGCAAATGTTAGAACATTGCACCAATACAATCTTTACTCTTTCATATTTTTCTTTCCACTTCAAACCCATGTTAGGTACTACCTAAGCATGAGGGATGAACTGTTCTCTGGAAGTGCTTATCTTTCTTCTAAGGTGATTGCATTAGACAACTAGTTTAGATTAGACAGTGTATCCTTTTATACCATTAAATTTAGGTGAGATGAATCCTACCTCTAATGCATTTAGATAAATATGAGTAGTTAAAAAAATTTTAAGATCCTTTCAAATGTTGAGTAGGTGGTAGCCATCTTGGGAGGATACGCTTCAGGATTTCTATGTGTTCAAAATTACCTAAGTGAACTATGTCTTGGAAAGCTGGATGCCGTTGGAAAGGTGATAGAAAATGGTTGAGAGTGTTTGAAATGCGGTACTCAATATCATATATATCATCCTCTGCTGAGGTTCGCACTAAAGGAGCTAGGCAATTAGCTGTCAGCAAGTGTTTACTCTTTGCAAAAATTGTAGGATAACATCTACCATAACTGTCAAAGTTCAAACTAGGCAATTTCAGCATAATTTTACTTTTCCAAATATTCCTAATGTATTTTCATTCATGAAATTACATGAAATTAATTAAACAGACAAGGGCTTATTTACCTTTTAACTGTAAAGTAACCAACAACTAGAAGAAACTTTACCGTATTTCCACGGCTCAAGGCACCAGTGGACACAGAAAAAGATATACCCTTTCAACCAAGACTTTAATTGCTCCCAACCTGAAAGAAGACCAATATACTGCTGGCAATTTATGAACCTTTTGTCCTACCAAGATACAGCTCTGCATAAATCTTGGAAAACTGTATTATTTAGCTTGTTGCAGCTCTGTAAAAGAGTATGAATAATACAATATGCGCTTCTGTTACTTTTCTAGCAATCACATTGTTTTCTCTATTCCTACATTTCTTAGCAATAAAGAAAGGTTTCAAGAGTTTTGTTCTTAGAACCTAGGCTAGAAATTATTTTTATGCTCTGCTCCATTTGCATGCTGTCTCACATCTGACAGTCCACTATGAGCAATTGAGAAACTTCTTCTGCATAAATTACAGTAAGCCTTATGGCAATTATTGCTATCTTTACTGATCCATGCAAAACCATTTCTTCTCTCATTCCAGAAAGTGCAAAGCCTCTTCTTTTTAGGGAGTTGTTGACCATATTACAGTTTTCAGCAATATAGCTGTGCAAGTAGAAGTTAACCAGGCCCCTGAGAGGCCTGGTTAATTAGAAGTTTTGCTACATGGCAGATGTGAATGAATTGTGAGTAAAACAGTACATGTATATTTTTACCCAGAAAGGCCAATTTTACTTCCTATTAATTAGGGAATAGATAATAAAAGTAAGGTTATTTGTTATACTGGAGCATAAGAAGGCCAAGTCCCAAAGTTGTTTTGGTAGTGGACATTTTGTTAAGTTTAGGCTACTAAAATAATAATAAATCATTTTAATGATGTTGATACAGAAGTGAAGCAAACCAATAAGATGGGGGGCACATGTTCAGGTATGGTTTAGGAAAATGAAGTTGTCAAATGAATGAATTGGGCCATATAGAGGCATGTTTAAAAGACAACCTTTTTGGTCTGCTTTTTGAAGATGGCATCTTTGGTTCCTGTTATTTGTCTTGTCCAGCCGAGTTGAGGGTTTTGTGATACCAGCCCGTTAAGAGGTATTGCTTATTTGTGTGTTCCTGTTGGTTTAGGAACGAAAAAGCTAGCTCAGGTCTTGTTTGACTTCTGCTGTGCACATCTACAAAAAGGGAGGAATAATGTTTTTCTAATAATGTCTTCAGAGGCACGAAATGAATAAAGGAGCAGGTAGACCTATCTTTATGAGACAGCTAGCAGGTTGTATCTTGATTTGTTGAAGGACCGTTCCCTCAGGATTGCTGTCATGGGCATAAGCCATGTACAGGACTGTAATTCAGTCAATTAAAAACATATAAATAACGTTTAAATGCTACTTAAGACTGTGCTCACTGCCTGCTCTGTACCTATATGGAGCAGGCCTGTAGACACTAAATACCCGTATAGCCAGTATTCAGCCTGTGATAAATCCATGGCACAAAATAATCTTTAGATACCAAATAGTTTACTGTGCAGGATGCTGGCTGCTATTCTGGAAACACCTCTTGAAACCATCTTCTTCCATTTCTGTACCAGCTGATAGCAAATCTGTACAGTTTTTGCAAATACATCTTCTAGTGTCTTCTGGTTTTAAAGGTGCTGCACAACTGCTGTGACCCGAGCTCGCTTGTAAAGCCTGCGCTCCCTCACAAATGCCTCAACTTCTCAGAACGGGTCATCATCACACTGCAGCTAAGGCTCTTCAAGGGTGGCCCACAGTCCGAAACCATCCGACATGTAAGCCTGTGACCTAATTAATGAAGGGACAAGAGATGACTGTAGACACTTTCTAGCCTGCTCCTCTGCAGACAGACCTCTGCTGAAATGGGGAAGGAATTGCAGGAATCGTGAGCTCAGAGTAGGGCTTCATATTTTGGTTGTTTAATTCTTCAGGACAGCTCAGAAAGAGAATTGTTGTCATTTTTATGTTTTGATTTATATTGTCAAAAAGCCCTAGCTTTTTTTCAGACTGAATTATTGCAGTGAAAGTAAGCAACATCTGCAAAGTTTTGATTAATTCATTCAGCCTTTGTTGTACCCCTACCACAACTGAATGAGTTAAGGGATCTCTCTTAAAATAAAGTGATAGATAATAACCAGGGGGCATCAATTACAGTGGTGAGGGATGCTTGCTTAATGAAAGAGCTGGAGGATCACTCTAATTTCTCTTGTTCGTCAGGTAGAAGTGATGAGACTTTATACTTGTCATTCACCAAGGACTGATAC
The DNA here is from genome assembly GCF_011004875.1 of Balearica regulorum gibbericeps. Classification (NCBI taxonomy): domain Eukaryota; kingdom Metazoa; phylum Chordata; class Aves; order Gruiformes; family Gruidae; genus Balearica; species Balearica regulorum. The sequence continues at coordinate 62,913,438 of NC_046187.1, forward strand.
AGTTAGCCTTGAAAATCTGACCGTTTCGTTCTGAATGCTTGCTTTCACACTTCTGGGTCACTTATGGAGGAAAAGAAACAATTGTAATGAAACTTCTGGCCATTGTTTTTGGTGCCTTTCAATTCCTATCTAACACCAGAAAAGAAGCGATACTCACATTTCGGTGAATAAGCAATATTATAATTTTATTCATGTGGCAGTAATGTGTGAATTGGTAGAGTACGTAGCCAGTGAATATACTAGGTATCTATGCACTCAGGCATTTAGTAATTAAGGTTCTGATTTGAAATGTACTTTTACTTCATGGAAGTGTTTATGTCCTGTTGAAGTCAATGGGTCATAAACACTTTTTAAAGTGTAAGCATATGCCTGCCTGATTTTGTACGTGGGAGTACAGCAGTTGAACGGAACCAAATTGGAAAAATCTTTTCTTTGACCTACATTTTTGAATATCCAACTTGAAATCCATGTGGCCTGATTTTCAAACTGAGTAACTTTGAGTCAGAGTAGAACCTTGTAGTTCTAAGGGGCACTTTGTTTTACAGCTTTGCCAGTGAGGCATAGAAGGCATTGACTGTACAATGTTTGTGATAAACTCTGGGATACACAGGTAAGAGGAACTTCATAAGAATAATGACTTTTTACTGATGACTGCTCTGAACTTAATTTAATGCATCTTCTATCTGCAAACAAGAAACAATTTAAAAAGGAGAATAGAATATATTCAGAGTAACAGATCTGTTAAATACAGAAAATTTTATGAGAACACATGGTTAAGATATGCAAAAGACTTGAGTGCTTGAGTGCATCTGATATTTTTAAAGGATTTTTAAACTATTATAAAATGGATTTCTTAAGGATTTTTTATGAGTATTTATAAAGGATAGGAAAAATGTTTAGGAAAATCCAGGAAGATATAACTAAGTGCAACAGAGTGAAGCTGTGCAGAGAAAATGTGACATGGACAAGCAGAAGTATGTTAATGATAAAATTCACTAAACTGTTAGAAAGTTTCCCAAGGAACATAGAAGTCCCATTATTGACTATGTAGAAGAATAATCTGTAAGTAATGTTTTCCTGGCAAAGGCTAATTTAGCTAATATAATGTTTTTCTGAAGTTTTTTGAATCAAGAAAATATGAGTGAAAATCTCTGATTTGTCTGAGTTATCTCTGCACAAAAGTGAAATGATGTTGAGAAGTGAACAAGGTAAGTACTGTATGTATTTTTTTGAACCTAATCTATACTGCTCAGTTTGGGGCACTCTCTCTGGATTTACCAACAATCCAAATCTTCAGTGCATTGCTCCAGCAAACTGATGGAGATGATTTGGCTTCTAACAGGACAAAGCCATTGGATCACAGTGCAGGATTAGATCTAACATTGAAAATACAGATCCTAAAATATTGGCATTAATTAGGAATTTATGAATTCTTTCATCAGTAAATAACTTGAATACCGAGAGGACAGCTATCAGCCTGATATGTGGGCAATCTTCTGTTCCTCTTGGAATTGGATAGCTCTGGGAATCAAAGATAGGACTAAACTAGGGCACATTCAATTTCTATTCAAGGCACTGCATATACTTCGAACCATACTTATTTTGTTTTATGTGTTTGCTTTGCTGGGGAATGTGCTACTAGTCAAGGCCTTCAATCTCTCCGGCATAAATTACAAATTTTATATAAATAATTGGCAACTAACTCTGCACATACCAAACAAAATTCTACCTATGCCTCCAAGAGTGCAATGAGCATGGCTGTAATGTAGTTCCCAGCACATGCAGCTCTGTGTGGGCTGTTTTCCCTTTTCTGATTTTGAGAAGAGAGCACTGAGGCAGCGAATAGTCAGAAATGCTGGTGCTAAAAGTCCTCACGGGTCCCCAAAGGACCTGGTAAGATACTTTATAGCATCAATTGTATTAGTGTATCATCATAGGAAACACTTAACTAATCTTGGGAAGTGTATTTAAAAAAGCCACAAGGTCCAAAGAACACATATTTTTCAAATATATCAATATCACAAATATATCAATATTATTCTGGTGACAGCATCAAAATTTACTGACAGCTAAATGGACCCAAAACACTTCCCCCCCCCCCCCCCCCCCCCCCCTTCTTGGGGAAATGCTTAGCAACCGTAAAGATATTTCCTGGCCAGAACCTAATTAATCTTCTAAAGTGAATTTAAAAAATGCACTTAAAAGCTAAAAATATAATGTAAGGTAAAACTTGTGCTCAAACGTAAAAAGAAAACCCCTATTTTTGATAATCTCTCAAGTTCTGAAAAGATCTAACCAAAGTCTTAGGACAGAAATAAAGAAAGTAGATGGATTATTTTACCAATAAGAATCAAGTGGTAAAATACAGAGCTCATCAGGAATATAATAATTATGTATAGAGTTATACACAGTGTACAACTAACAAATTATTAATAATAAACTTTAATCTATCTAGAATCTTCTACAGAACTTTATCCTAAGACTGTATGCAGCTGTAGTAATTTTGTTAAAACAAAAATATTTGTGTAGCATGAGTTACATCATTAATTAGGATGTGAGCTTCCATCTTCAGCTAGCAGCAGAAATGCCAGTGTGATCAGTAGCAGGTGCCTCTACGTCATGTATGTGATGCCATCATAGAATTTGGCAAGTGATACTTAGGAAACTGCATAATGGATTAATATACTTTAGCCTAGGTCTTCAGATACTGTAAACTGACCTTCCCTGCGCAGAGCATGGAGGGTGAGACCCGGCAGAGATTGACAACTGCCAGGGCTGTCAGCGGGGAGACGCCTCAAGTCAGCACATCCATCACACAGCTGACTGGAGCACGCGAGTGGGAGACCCTGGGACCGGCTCAGCGTGCCCCCGAGGGCAGCAGAGGGGTGCTCCAACTCCCTCTCAAAGGGTTTATAATGCATATTTGATCGGATTAGGGAAGGTCTCCTATCCCTCCTCTTTAGCCTTTAGAGACAACTTGTGCCCTGTCTACATGGCCATTGGGGTTCCCCTGGTGGATCTTGGAGAAAGACTGGTGTGTCTAAGGTGGAGTCTGCCCAAGTCCATTTTACTCTGTAGTCTCAGGATTATTGCATGAAAATGTACCTCCTTTTTGGGCGCCAGAAGCTGACACAAAACACATATCTTTTTATTCACAGTAACAGCTAGTGTGACCCGGACATCTTTCACTGTCAGCAAGAATGAACCTCACAGCCCACTTACTAAGACATTCCCTCAGTACAATCTCAGTGAAAATCTCTAATTACAATGTATTAATTTACTGAAATGCAATGTTGCAGACTGTTGTGGTTTAACCCCAGCCAGCAACTAAGCACCAGGCAGCCACTCACGCACTCCCCACACAACGGGATGAGGGAAAGAATCAGAAAATGAAAGTGAGAAAACTCCTGGGTTGAGATAAAGGCAGTTTAATAAGTAAAGCAAAAGCCGTGCAAGCAGAGCAAACCAAGGAATTCATTCCCCACTTCCCATGGGCAGGCAGGTGTTCAGCCATCTCCAGGAAAGCAGGGCTCCATCATGTGTAACGGTTACTTGGGAAGACAAACGCCATCACACCGAACGTCCCCCCCGCTGCCTTCTTGCCCCAGCTTTATATACTGAGCATGACACCATATGGTGCGGAATATCCGTTTGGTCAGTTGGGGTCAGCTGTCCCGGCTGTGTCCCCTCCCAACTCCTTGTGCACCCCCAACCTACTCGCTGGTGGGGTGGGGTGAGAAGCAGAAAAGGCCGTGGCTGTGTGTGAGCACTGCTCAGCAGTAACGAAAACATCTCTGTATTATCAACACTGCTTTCAGCACAAACCCAAAACATAGCCCCATACTAGCTGCTCTGAAGAAAATGAACTCTATCCCAGCCAAAACCAGTACACATACATTTAATTTTTTTATTTTATTTTGTTGCAGCACCTGGATGATTATATTTAGTGATATCTTACAGGTGGTACTTCCATTATTTGTTATTTAATGCCAAACCTAATGGAAGAGTTCCTTTTTTTCTCTCGTGTGCATACAAACTTTTCTACACTAGTCTGTGAGGTCTAAGCAAAGCCTGCTTGGATCTTTGCAGACAAGAGTGCCATTTTCTAATATGAAGTGTAAGATTTGATGCTAGTTCCCCATCTTTCCTTTCCATTATGTCTGTCCCTGTGCACAATGAAGATGATAAACCACAGCAATACATAAAAGCTGAAGTAATGTAAGAAGCGGAAATTTTTCTCTCATACGTTATTTTCTTTGTAGTGCAAGTAGTTCAGGATGGCCAACCCAAAGTACTCAAAAAATGTAAGACAACTCCCAAGCATTATGAAATAGATGAAAAATAAGGTACCTATGTGTGTAATCAGAAATACATGCACTCACATTTCAAATTATATAAAAATATATATTGACATACATATTTAATTTTTAATACATATTTGATTACTGTTAATAATTTTTTGTTTTATACTTGTAAGTATATATATATGTATACATGTATATAAGATCCCTGATATTTTTCTTTCAGTTTTTCAATCTTTAGGCCCCATTTGCTACCACTACACTACCTAAGACTTGTAGACCTAAAAATATACTGAAGTGAACAATCAAGAAACCGTTCACCATTTGTCAATGCTCTACTGTTCAATAACTACAGAATTATGGAGGAAAGAGTCTTCTATGTGGAAGCAGAGTTTAAAGTGTTTTATTCTCCTATGTACAAAAAAAAACCAAACCCAAAAATCACCCAGACAGAAAAAGTTAGAACCCAAAAAGTAAAACTCAAAAAATACCTACTTTGTTACTGTTACTTGTCCAGCTCTGTCTGGTACTATATTAGTATGAAAAAATACTCCTTTCCCAGGGAGAAAACCCATTAATATTTGTGAAATGCTTAGATATTGTGAAGAGAAGGATCCTGTTAGTACTTAGACAGATGTATCTGCAACATCTGGCAGTAGATTTCACAGCCCAGTCAGAGGTCTGGCCTTGATGACTCTGTTTAATTATCTCTTGGCTAAGGAATGTATGTCTTTTCCTCTTATCTCTCATAATCCTACTGAGATCCCGTCTGGGAAAAATATTGGGTAAGTGAAAACTTAGCCTAGGGATTTGATGAGATGAGGTAAATCTCAAGCTGCCATATTCATGAAGACTCGAAGTTTTAGCACATTTTTACAAGCTTTGGCAGAAGGACATCATTAATGTTTCAGAAGTTCTCCTGATCTCTCTTTATTGCTCTTTGGCCAGTGACCCTGTAGTTTTCCAGTGTAGCATTTTTTTATTACTGAAAGGAAGACAATACCTCTTGCTGGTAGGACACTCTTTTTCTTCTTTAGTGAGTTGCAAAATAAAGTGGAATATAACTGTGTCGGTAGCCTTAAACTTGGATGTCAAAGTAGTACAACAATCAATCCTAGCAGTCGTTCAGCTCTCCTGAGGATTAACTTCATCATATTTCTAAATGTTCTGCTTTACTAATAGAGCATTTGTTACTATTAACTGTAGGTAGAATATTATACCTTAGCTAAATGTATCAAGGAGTAACATTTAGGTTCTGACACACGAGAGTCCTGAAGAAAGTTAATTACCATGACTCATTTGTCCCTAATTTCTACTGGTTTGTTAATTCCCTCTACAATGTTATTTTTTACAATCTAGCAAATATCTCTCAAGAAACTCTCACTTAATCTAACTAGTGCATTTGATTCCACTGAGAAGCATCCAAACTATAGAAAGATATTCCACAAAATATCATTTTATTAGATAGAACGTATTTTTAAACCAAAAGGGAAGTAAATTTTGGCACTTAAGGCACATATTTGATCTAAGCAATGTTTGATATAAAGAGTTTTCTAGCATAGGCATGTTTTTCCTCAGTTATCGTCCCTCTGATTTCTTGCAGTTTCCTTTGAGCACCTGGTATTTATTTCTAGCCATACACAATTTTGAAGGTAAAATGTTTTGCTGAATTTTTGTTAAAAAATGTGAAAATTGAAATTGTCCATTACTTTTGGCAAATGTCAAATGGCACCTTACATTTTCATGGGAAATGATCTGATCCAACGTGACTGGGTTGACCTTTGTTCCAAGGATACTGGCTTGATGAATTTCATGTAATACAATATTGATAGTGCAAAAATAATAATCCTTGCTTAAATGTGTTGTTTGTGTGCAGCATTTAAGCACAGAAAATTGAAAAGTTAGAGAAATTCCTTTTGTAAAATACATTGTCTTTTAAAGTAGCCGCCCAAAATTACATAGCTGGAGAAAGCACAGTGTGCTTTTGACTAAATGCAAGATGGAATAATTGCTGATCAGAGCACCATTTTTTTCCCAAAACACATTGGATTTCTCTAAAGGAAAATGAAGTCAGGTCTGTTCCTCTGTGAAGTCTTGACCATTCCTTTGCTACTGGGGACTAAATGTCTTAAATACTAAGTTGCAAAAAATTAGTCTTACAGTTACTGAGATCTTGATCTGACTGAATCTGAATTCTGTAGATGTTTGAGCCCAGTCATGCTACTCTTGCCATTTAGATTTCTTTCCTTGTTTTCCACGAGTCATTAGCAGAAGATTTACCCACAAGTGAACCTTAGTGAGACTTCAATAAGGAGTGGAGGGCTACATTCTTTTCTGATATGACTCAAAACTCAGTCATTTTACATCCTTTTACACCTGCCAGCACTTTTTGAATGTGCAGTGTCATCAGAAGCTGGTGAATGTATAATTCAGGAGATAAAAACAGGATTCTATTTAGACAGAAAAGACCTCATTTTAACTTGATATGGGTTGCTGCCTATCATTTCATGCTGTACATATGGCACTTGAAGAACTGTCCATGTCAAAGGGCTTCCTCTTGTGCAGAGCAGCAGCAGTCAGAGAGCTAGAAAAAATCAAGCCTTTAAAGCCTAGTGCCTACAGAATGAAAAACTTCTTAATGATCTGCTAGATCAGTGACTAAAGAAATGATATAATGGCTCTTTTACTATATGGATTCAGTGAAGGCACAGGAGATCATATACCATAGTAAATCAAATCAAGAAATATTTAAATACTGTTTAGTTCATAGATCAGTGATCTGGTAAACTGTAATGGAGGTTTCTGAGCCATTATGATCTGATGGAAAAAATGCAAGTTAAGTTCTGTTCATCTATTAGAAAGCAAGAACCACAGCAAAGCTGCAATGGTCTGCTGTGTCAAAGCCTGTGTGGAGCATTTTTAATTAACAATTCATCTGTTCATTAGTCAGGATTAATGCAGAAGGATCTATTAAGATCTACTGTCTCAAAGAGTATGTCATGCCAGGAGTCTGTAAAGCCTGAAGATATATTACCCAGTCACAGTACCACATTATAGACTGACAGAAAAATTGCATCCTTAAAAAATAAAGCTGGCTCTGAGTAATGCTTGTGCAAGCAAATATCTTAAATCTTTTTTAAACTGCTATTTTTCCCAGTTCTGTAATTAATCAGAAGAGCATAATCTAAGATTTTATTCCCAAGTCTCCTAACACAATCCTGTTTATCAGTTTCTGTAACATCATTTAAGAAATCCCAGTTATGCCATCCTGAAATAATACTTTATCATATTTTGTCCTCATAACCCTGAAAAGAAGAGTTCTAAAGTCAAATTATTCAGGTAGATGAGTTTTTTGATACTAACACTGGGAATTTGATCTGTTCAACCTTAAGAAGAGAAGGCAACGGGGAGACCTTATTGGTGTCTTCAGCCACCTGTATGGGCGGTGTAGAGAAGATGGAGCCAGATTTTTCTTGTAGGTGCGCTATGGCACAAGAGGCAATAGACAGAAGCCTCAATAAGGTAAACTGCAATTAAATATAAAGCTTTCTTTTTCTAATGAGAGTCATCAACTGCTACAGCAATGTGCCCGGGGAGGTTGAGGACTCTCCATCCTTGATGTTGAAGGCTCAACCAGACATGGGCATGAGCAATCGTCCTGCTTTCAGCAGGGATAGAGTTAATTTTCTTCTTAGCAGAAGAAAGTAGTAGAAGACAGTGCTATGTTTTGGATCGAGGATGAGACTAATGTTGATAACACACCGATGTTTCTAGCTGTTGCCAAGCAGTCAAGGACTTTGCAGCTTCTCATACTGCCCTGCCAGTGAGAAGGTGGGGGGTGCCCAAGAAGCTGGGAGGAGACACAACCAGGACAGCTGACCTCAATTGACTAAAGTGATTTTCCATACAATATGATGTCATGCTCCATATATAGCTGGGGGGTGGGCCAGGAATCAGGGCAGTTCAGGTGCTGGGCATCAGCTTTGGGTGGTGAGAAACTATGCTGTTCATCACTTGGTGGAGGTGGTTGTTGTTGTTGTTGTTGTTATTGTTATTATTATTGGTAGTAGTAGCAGCAGCAGCGGTGGTGGTGGTAGTGGTAGTGTTGTTACTGTCTTCCTTTTCTGTCCTATTAAACTGTCTTTATCTCAACCTGTGAATTTTACTTTTTTCTTCCCCCCCCCCCCCCCCCAGTTCTCTCCCCCATCCTACTGGGAGGGGGTGTGTGAGAGCAAATGGCTGTGTGGTTCTTTTAGCTGCTGGCTGGATTAAACCATGACAGCAACTACATCTACCTGGACCTGCTATGAGCAGGTGTTGGGTCTATATGGCCTCCTGAGGCCCCTTCCAACCTCTGTTCTTCTATGATTCCATAATGAGTAATCCAGACAATCTCTGTCTTGAAGTTTTCAAATTTCATATTAATGTAAAAAATGTCTAAAGTCTTAAACAGACAAAGTAAAAATATTTGCAAGAGGACCTTTCTAACAAACTGAAAGCTCTTTGCTGAGCAACTGAGCTTTTATTTATTTATTTAACTACTGCATATGAATATATAAGTGCTTTTATGAGTGTATCTCCTCCCCATGCCAGTCCAGACGTCTTGAAACTATGCTGTTTTATTTTATGGTCTCAGATATTTCATAAAATGTAACACAAAACAATTTTCTTTAGAGGAGGCCTATGCATGTGTTCTATCTGATAATCTTCTTTCAAGAAAAAAGCTGTATGACATGGAAAAAATCAATTAGAGTGCTCTCTGCAATAATCTGTGACATACCTGAAACACAGGCTGCCTGAGAAGAAGCTGGGTATGTTATTCCATGTTTTCCTGTGTATGTATTCTAGGACAAACTTTGAGAAGATTTGCATGTTAAGATAAGTCAACAAGTTCTGGATGTATATTAGTGTGGCAAGAAGCCATGGCTGAGAAAGCCAGAGGCAGAAAATGTGTTAATGTATTACAAGAGGGGGGAGATAGAGAAGAACCATATTCAAATTGAATTTCACTGCCTATAGTGTGGTTTTGTTCAATTCATGGTCACCTGCATTTGGAGCACTTGATCTAAAATTTCAATAATCTTTTGATGACCTCAGCAGATTTTGGATCAAGTAATTCTTAATGGAGCAACAATCAGGAGACATTTAAGCTTATTTATGCACTTTTTGAAGAAAGAATTAAAAATTAGAACCAGGATATGAAGGTAGTAAGGAGAGAATGTTGTCTCATTTCAGTATGTCACCTGTCCAGATTTACCAACCGTTACTGATATAGCTGCAAACTTTGAATACACTACTCCATATTCTGCTGAATCATGCAGAAGAATACCTATTGCAGTAAAGATATGTCATTACGTACTTGCAAATGTTCTGGCTATATTTGGAAATGATATCTAGGTAAATAGCACTATAAAGCACATGATGAATTAAAGATTGATAAGTTATCTCGCACCTTTGAACATAATAAAACATGTTCTACTTTTCTCACACTTTTGAATGGCCTTACTTGCCATATTAGGAAGTAGAAAGTACTTCTGTTTTCTTTTTTCCCCAGAAGGACACATATCAGCTTTTTCTTTCAGATCTGACTTTATAATCCTTCTTAAATTGAATATTTTCTCACATTTAAATAAACCCCCCTAAATCTGATATCTGATCCTAGTTCAAAGTGAGGCAATCAGCTAAGAATAACTGAAAATAATTATTCAAAGAGCGAGAAAAAAATCAATAATATGACAAATCACATTGAAATTTCTTCTGAAAAGAGCAACTGATCAAACCTAGCAATCAATATTTTGTTTTTTCTTCCTCACCCTGCAGAGATTTTTATAAAGCTCATATCATGGTTATGACACACCTGTGATCTCAGCCTCACCTGCAGACCTCTGAGTACATATTCCTTCACATTTCTATAGGTCCAATGAAATAAAGAGGTTTTTAGGAGGACAGCTAATGAGTCCTGGTGCAAGAAGTGTGCCTAAAGCTTGCTATTTGTGTTGTCTAGTGAGATGTATGACAAAAAGGAGGCCTTCACACTTCTCCATTGTCCAGAGATGGTGCAACCTCAAATCTGGCAAGGTGTTCCCACTGAAATGAGCTGTGTTTTCTTCCTGCTGAGATCAGTAGCTACTGAGGTGGGTAGCACATAGCTGTACTCACTGTTTCAGAGGAAGCGCACATGTGTTTTCTAAGTGATTAAGCACAGTGGTCAAGACTTCACAGGTCAAAGATCTATTAGCTAAACAATTAGCATTTTTAATTTGTGTGAACTAAAGTATATTATAATTCTTGTACAGATGAGGAGAACTATGCTTCTAAAATGTTTGTGATCCCATTGTTGAGCTTTAACTCTTTCTTTCCTCAGATGTGCTGCCCAACCTTTGTTAAGTTCGCTCATTGCACAAAGCCCCCGTTTTCCACCTTTAAACAGGGATCCTAGTAGTTCATTCCTCCCCTTTGGTATCTGCTTTGTTTTGTTTTAAATCATACTCAGCCAGACAGGAACTGTCTTTTACCATGTGTTTATGTGGCACTGTGTGTGATGGTGTGGCTAGGACTTTCTGAAATGTTAGTAAGATATAACTTCAGGAGCCTGGGTCACAGTTTAATACCAAATAACAGTGTGGACCCAGACACCAAAACACTTCAATGACACTTACAGGCAATCAATGACTTAGGTGACCTCTCTGCTCCCTGCGAGAGCAACAGAATAGCCCTGGTTGGAACAGACCTTTACTTTGTGGGAAGGAGAGCCTAGATGTTCTTATCTAGAGCCCTGTCCAATTGCATCTTGAAACCTCCAGGAACTCTGGGGAGGTTCTTCCAGTGAATGTTCTTACTGTAAAAAATTTCTTTCTTATGCCGAGATGAAACCTCTCTTGGTGCAATTTGCACCCGTTGCCTCTTGTCTCCTCCATGTGGCTTGTGTGAAAAGAGCCTCTGTTCTCTTTGTAGCTTGGCCTTGAAGTGCTTGAATATTGTGATGAGATCCCCCTAAGCCTTCTCTTCTATAGTGAGTAAGGACCTAACTCCTTCAGGCTTTCCTCATAGGGCAGGTTCGTTAGCCCTTTGATCATCTTCATGGCCCTGATGTGGTCTGGGAGGAAAGCCATGGGAGCAGCATGGTGGCTGGGGCCACTCTGTGGGTGCTCTCAGGGCCAAGCTGGGGCATTCCCAGGCTCCCTGCCTGCTGACAGTTGTTGAATCAGGTAGGAAACACCCTGTTCTTGGTTGGCTTTGTTCAAATTGCCACCACACCTGACGGATGGCTGCTGCTGTTGCTTTTGCTCACCACCTACCCCTCTTGAAGGTGCTGTCACTGCTTTCACTGTGTCTGGTGGGTTGTTTACGCTCCTCTGTGCCTGTAACTAAGCTGTGACCTTATCCTAGGGTTAGCTGAAGCTTATATGCCAACACCATGATCAACTGGGCCTAATTTATGGTAACTGTTAGGCCCTGCTTCCGGATTACCTCCATAATCTCACAGCGTCCTGTATGTACAACTGGTTTCAGAACTTGACCTTCTTACCCATTGCCTACCAGAGCAGGGGTAGATTTGGCCACCTCAGAGAGCAATGCCAACACAAAGGCTTGAGGAAACAACCAAAGGGAAGCCAGGGAGCATCGTGGTCAGAGGCAAAGCCGACACCCTAACATCAGAGCCAACGATAGAAGGAGAGAAAATTTTGTTTTCTCTATTGCAAGACTAAAGTACTTACCCAGCTCTGAGCTCAGTGAAGAGGAAGAGATAGTCCAAAAGACAGGCAGAATGTTTCACATAAAACGGTCTCACTACTAAGGAAGTGAGAGGCGAGAGAAATGTTTTTGAAAGGAGAGGAAAAAGCTAGACGTTTATTCTATTCATCAAAGGGAAGGAAGAAGCAAATGAATCAGAAATCAAAGATTGAATATCATTGGTCTTGCTGACAAAGCAATCAGCAATCCTCTCACAGCGGGTACAGGGGTTTGTTGAACAAAGTAAAGAAATTTAAAAGTCTTGAACAAAATAGGGTCTTTCCATTTATAAAATTAGACATAATTTTAGAACAGCATTTTGATTTAGGAGCTATAAAGAATTTCTGCATTAAAAATATATAAATCCCAATTTTGTGATGTAAAATTAATAATGACTTTGTCCAAACCCTCTCCAGCCTCCTTTGTAATTCTCTTAAGAAAGCATTAAATGAGGGCATTTTCACTTTAGTTGAAAATCAATGACACTTCAATGAAGCATGCATTTCCAAAATATTATGCAACTGAGAGGCATGCAGTTCTGCAGCTAAGTCAAGAGGCCAGGGCTTCCTAAGTAATAATGCTTCTTTAGGAGCAGAAATCTTGAAAAAAATCACAATCAACAGTTTCAAAATTTATAGATGCCAGTGTTAGTCCACTGGAAGTCTCAGGGGCAAACCCCTGGGGTTCTTCACTTGAAACTGAAAAATGGAATGTTTGAAAATACAAAGCAAAGCAGAATTATATTTAAGGTTTCTTTTACTGCGATATTTTATGAAAACATGAGTTATTTTTCTCCAGCTTTTTTGTATGGATGGAAGAAAAGAGGGCAATGCAGAGAAGAAGCAAGAATCCAGAGCTTTATATCTCACCATGCCTCTGGGTGACCATAGAACCGTAGCCTGACACTTCCATCTCGTCCAAACATTCTGCTCCTGTTTCTGTTTAGTCTGTATAGATTGTAATCTCTCTGTATCTTCAGCGTCTGTACCACCCTTAGCGAGAGCTGAAATCGCGTTCAGCTAGGGTGTTAGAAATAATGAACGGGGGTGTACTGAACAAAAAAGAGATCCAAAAGGGGAAGAAAAGGTAATATAAATATCAGAGTTAGCAACTCCTGAATACCTCACTTCCCTCATAGGCAGGAAAGAAAACAGAATCTTCAAAAATAGAAACCAGAAATTTGTGTTCCATGACACCACAAAGTGGATATTCAAATCGGGTGCCACCAGTCCTTTCCTCTTCCAGCTCTTCCTTGCTGCCCACTAGCTCTGTCCTATGGAAGCATATGGATTAATGTAGTTCTTCTGCTACTACTCTTCAAATTTTGCCTGTAGTTATGAAAAAAATCAGAAGAAGGCAGATAAGACTGCTTCCATGAACTAGGAAATTATCTAGTGGGTAAAGCCAAGTTTCTGTTAAACATCTCATGTTATCTTAGGTGCCAGTTATATAATCTCTTATGAGGAAAACTTCTTGTATGTGTGTGAGTGGGCATGTGCATGTGTGTTTAATAAAAAGAATCTCACATTAAAAAAGCCAAAAAGAAATTTCTAATGAGAAAGGATGTGCCTGCTTTTGGAGAAATTAACTGCTCCAGTGAATTGCAAAGATAAAGCAGAAGAAATTATCCAATAATTTGTCTGTTGTAATTAGAGATGGGCCTGAGCTGCTAAATTCTTAGCCAGATCCAAATTATGGGGGCATCTGAAGCTGTGGTTATAGTCTTGGCTCATAGACTTTCAGTCAGGCTAATGTGAAGAGCAGATAAAAGCTAAGGGACCTGGTCCCCTGCCACAGCACACAAACAACTGCCATGGACTTTAAAGGCAGTTACTCAAATCCTATGGCAGAAGATTAGGAGCCAATTACTGCAAGTTAGTGCATCCTATTCAAGATATTTTCCCTTTGGTCATAACACTGAAAACTATCCTATGACACTGAGACAATGGTAATTAATTACTTGCCTCCTGTGGTGAGAGACCTGAGACCCACAGGTTTTCAAAACTAAGTTTTAACACAGACACCTGGAAAGCTCTCATTTTTCAGTAAAATGCAGCTTTCACTCCCAAACTTTATATTTTAAAACTTTTCTTTACCTATCACAAATGAGTGGTGATGTTCAGAGGAAGGGACGGAAGAGGTAGTGAAACCATGGGCAGTACTCAAAGCTTTTTGTGAATCCTCCTAACCAGTTGGTCATACGTTTAGCAGTCAAAGAACAGGACTATGGGAAATTATTGAAGACCAAAGTATGGCATGTAAGTGCATGGACACCTTGCATAATGGAGGCTGAACAATGTATTTCAGGTCTAGAAGAAGTCAGTCTGTGCCTGACTTTGGGGGCCATGTACTGACTCTGCAGACCAGGAGGCATATGGGAGCATACCATACCTCACTGCCTGGCTCGTGTACTCCATTTCAGAGGAAAGCTGAAACTTGCACTCAGATCTCTTATCAATGTGCTGTGATGATATAGCCAAAGTAAGCCGCAGTGCAGACGCAGTCGTTTATGACTGAGCCTGAATTTCTGCCTAACAGACCATAAAAATTTATCAGTAGGTTTTGCTCTGTCACACCTGTGACAAGAGTTGATCAGGTACAGCGGTGCAAGCAACCCTCTCCTGGTGTTTGTCATTATTACTAAGGCAATAACTGGAAGGCACAAGGAAACAGAAGATACCGCATGCAGATTACTTGTTAGGCAAGCAAAACATAGCAGCAGTGGAGATGATGGCTGACATGAGCATACGTATATCTGAGAAGCTGTCCAGGAAGCAGAAATCCTCACCAGTGTTCAGGCAGTGATTTGATGAAGGGTCTCAGGGGAATGGAAACACTTGGGTGAGAAGTTCCCCCTTGCTATAGCAGCAAACAGAAGCAATGTTGAGAAAGATGCTTTGCAAGGTGGAAAGTTATCAACAGGTGAGAAATACCCGTCCAGCAGTGCCAGCAAATTGATACTGACCTTGCAGGAAAGCTGCTACCACTATCAAAGCATCTGGCCTGAGCCAGTCCCACACAAACAACAGAAGGTATAATTGCATTGCTGATTCTGGTTACCACAAGTTCAAAAAGAGTGAATAAAGCACACTATAAACATGAACATATTCCTGCTAATTAAGTAAAAACTAAAACAAAAAACAAAACAATTATCAAGCAAATGAAGGAAGCTAAAATCAGCCCAAACCCTATAAAATCTGCAGAAAAAAGCAGCTAAAAACATGACTAAAGCAGACCTCAAAGCACAGCAGCCATCTGTGCCAGCTAGGATCTAGTAATAATGCAACTCCTAATAGCAACATGAATAATAAAAGTAAAACTCTCATGAGTTGCTACAGTTTTTTGCAGCAACAGTAATAGATTTTTCTCTGTGGTCTCTGCTCTTTATGTACGGATCATTATAACTGTGCTTAACATTTGCAAGGAGATTCCTCCTTTTTAGATGTAACTTGAGGGCATATTTGCATTCAGTGGGGTAATCCAGCTCTGGGAGCACAATGCTGTGCTCCAAGAATTTCCAGGAAGAATTCTTCCCCCTGCAGCCATGGACCCCAGACTCCCACTGTTGTACCTTCTCTGTTAGGGATTCAGATAACAGATGTTTCTAAAAAGATATTAAGCTAAGAGATGGTGTGGGTGCACATGGCTTCTTCACTCCGTCAAAGGAAGAACATCTCTCCTTCCCTTTCTTTGCATTCCTGAATGCTCCAGAGATCCTCTTGCTCTTCTTTGGTGAACTAAAAAGTTCATGAAAAAAGCAATTGCAATGGAAACAGCAGGACAGCTATTGCTTGACGGGGGAGTTTCAGTGGCTTCTGGCCTTATTGATAGTAGCTGGAGCAAGAGCAGCAAAATGGAAAGGCTGTCTCAGCTGGAGTCTTCTGAGAAGTTTGGGGTTTCAGAAGGATGATAAAAATTGGGTGAGGATTCAGAAAGAGTGCTCCAGAAAATGCTTCAGAGTGAAAAATACTGCCCACTCAGAGAGAATTACAGTACTCATTTTATTCATCTTAGCAAAGAAGAAGCCAGAGGACAGGTTGATTAGCAATGCCTGGGGAAGATGTATGATACAGGAAGACCTTTTAAATGTAGAGATAAAGGTACAGGGAAAAAACAAGCCTCAGGAGGTAGAAGCTGGCAGTAGTCAAGACATCTCTTTGGTGTCTCTACATTATCAGTCCCATAGAAGTTTGTGAAAGTTGAAAGAGGAGATCCTGTAGAAGGGCTTTGATAATGGTAAAGGCTGACCAAGTCCAGCGGAGCATAAATAGCACTTTAAAATGCCCCAACCATGATAATAATATGATTGGAGCTTTGTAAAACATGCATGACATTTATTCCAGGTCTTAATGAAGGAAGTGCTGCAAGACATTGACTTCTTAATCATAACAATCTTTTCTACAGTTTTCCTTTCCATCCTGTGAAAGCGATCTGTCATAGCACTGGTTTTCTCACCTCTCTGTGAGGAGGAGGGAAGGGATGACAGAAAATGCCTATTTCCAAGAAAGGAGAAATAGGGACATTCAGCAAGAACATATGGTGGAAAAAGGAAAATAAAATTTATAATAAAGATCACACTTATTCAGGAGAAAAGGATTTTGAAGGTCGGTTGGTTCTTTTTGAAACAATGTCCTGTACTCTCTTTCTTGCTGCAGACCGAAACTCCATTAAACCAATCTCACATTTGACATCTATAATATGTTTTAACATGCATGTCTTTTGAGAATGCAGATGTCTGGGCCTGCTTGGTGCAGAAGAGAGCTATTCTGCATGCAATTTTTACCTAGACCCGCCCCCTGTGGGAGAAGTACTCTTAATTTGAGGCAACAGCTTCCCAACAGAGATTGCCCAAGAATGAATTCCTTGTGCCCCCATTATGTCTGTTCCCAGCTGGAGCGTCTTTCAGCAGATACACTGTGCCTTCAGAATTCTCTGCTAGGTGAATTTTCTGCCACCATGTTAAGCATTGTGCAATGTCCCCTGTGTAACATTGACTGAAATGTAGAAACGATCAAGTCATCTGAAAGGATATGGGGAGGTTTTAATTTCCTGAAATAGACCTGCTGTTCAGGCAGTATTGCCTTCTCTATAATAGGAAGTTCAGGAATATCAATTTCTAAATTTGTCTATTCAAATCAGCCCATTACCATTAATGCCAACTCCATTGAAAAACCATGAGTCAGCCCCCCCCCGCCCCAAAACCATGAGAATTTAATGGTGTAGAAACATTGTCCCTTTTTCTTTGTCATCTGGTTTTTTAAGCCATTTGGAGACAGGTTTTCAAGTTCTTCTTCACAAAGGCAAGATTACAAATTTACTTTTTTCCCTCTTCATGAGAAGAAAGGCTTTCTTGTCATCGAATCAGTTCAGGAGCTGAGCCAATGTAAAACTGCAGGAACTGACAACACCACCTGATGTTTTTTTCAGGTGCTTCTGTCACTAAGAGATGCTGCACACCATCATGACCAAGTTAATTGGTTAGACCTGTCCAAGTGCCTTTGCACAGACACTTAAGTGCACAGTCATCAGCTCATATGAAAACAGAGCTGGAAGGAGCTTCCTATGGTCCACCTCTTTGGTTACGGGTGAGATCTGCTAAATCTGTGCCATTCTTGCTCAGCCTGTTCTTAAAGATCCCTGACAGTGGAAGCTCAATCATTTCCTCACTGCCTTATATTTAGAAAATCATTCCTAAATTCCAACTTGAGTCTTCGGTGTTGTAATTTAAGATCATCTCTTCTTAGCCTGTGAGATATCATGGGAAATTTATTGCTCCGTTCCACTGTGCAATAGCCTTGTCAGGTCTGTTGACATTTTTTCTTAAGTTTAATAACTCAGTCTTTCAATCTTTTCTGTTAGATTGTGTTTTCTAGGGCTCTGCTCATTCTGGTTGCTCTGCTCTGGAAGTCTCTCCTAGTGGTTCACTTCTTGCTGAAGCATAGCACGCAAATCTGGACACACAATTTTAACTAAGCCTAACTAGGAGTAAGTAGGCAGGAAGGACCATTCCACATCACTTACTGTTAAACTTCTGTTTATTCATCCTAACATGGTATTAACCTTTTTCATATCAGCTTGGTATCACTGCTCATGTTCAGCCTGTAGCCCCTTATGCCCTCTTGAATAGCTCCTGAACTGATCAGCTGCTCTGATTCTTGTACTATGCAGCTGCTCATTCCTACCTGTCATTAATACTTCACAGTTACTAAATAGCACCATATAGTTTTCAGAATATTTCTTCAATTTGTGGAAACCATCTTGATTTCTAATTCTGTCCCTAAATATGTGTGCAATCTCTCCCAGCTTCGTGTCAGCTGCAAATTTATTAAGCATATTATCTATTCCATTGTCTGAGTTTCTAGTGACTGAATAGAAGGAAATCCAGAATGGACTGTTGCAGAACCTCATCTGATAACTAATTTCTGGATAAAGTTCCCCAAACCAAGTTTTCACCCATGACATCATAGTGTCATATAGACTGTGTCTCCTTAGCAAAGCAACAACAAAAGCCTTTCTAAACCAAACCTGCCACTTCTATTTTTTCCATATGCACCAAACAAAGCACTTTTCAAGATTTATGAACTAATCCTGTTTTAAGAATGTAGGTCACTACCATATTCATTTTCAAAGTTTAATAAATATTTATGGCCATCTGTAATTACCTTCAGAAGATTCCTGTGTATTTCTACAGAAAATGCTTTTGCTGCATCCCAAATATATGTGCCTAGCTATTACTGCTGCCAGTCTCTTCTCTGGCACCTAATTCTAAGATAAACCCAGGAAATAACATCAACTATTTGAGCCTTTTCTCTCTTTCTGGCTCCTACCAGAATCTCTACAATGAGATTCATTGTTAAGCTCATGTAAATTCACCTCAACATTTCAAACCTGTTTAAAGGAGGTAAGCAAGTTTAACCCTGGACCACAGTACTGGACAACTGATTAGAGTATTTGCAGATGATCAGCATATTCAGAACAGCAAACCAACATCTGAACATGATTCTCAAACAATGCTGTCAAATAATTAAAAACAATGATTATATTTAAGAGGCTCTTGTTCCTTTAGAGCATACCCTTGCTGAATTATTCTTCCTGAAAGTTCTGTTGAGCTTCATTTGTACAATATTGCATAAAGAGTCTCACATTTCTTGAGGGGTTATGCATGCACAGAGCTGATCCACAATTTCACGTGTGGCCTCTATAACCTGCAGTAGGCTTTGTGTGGGAGTCGGCAGTGTCATGAGGCTCCATGCAAGTATAAAGTCTTGGCTGCCCATTTCAGCATAGATTCAGGGATTCTGTTTATAACCCCTGGAGTAATTTACTTGTGGATCTGATCTGGGGAATGATCTGTAGTCTATCACTTGGGTAGACTGTTCATTTTGTGGGAACCACACTGAGGCAGTCCAACAGAAAATTATGTTAAAGACGTTCTGTAGTGAGGGCTTGTAATTTGTACACAAGTCTGGGGAAGAGCACTGAATCAAGAAAACTTAATTTTGACAGTCCTGATATATAGTCTATTTTGGTTAACCAAAAGGAACACATACATTTTCTACATTAGAGAAATTTCCATTATTTTTCTCTCAGCCATGAAAATCGATTTTGATGTGATTACACTCGGAGGCTGCTTGATGTGCTTCTGACAGTACAAAATGGATAGAAACGGTGGGTGGTGTTGAATTGAGGATACTGTGGTTAGCTGAACTCTGTCACAAACTGAAAATGGTAAGATTAAAGCACACACCATTAATGTATTGAGCAGGAGAGTGAGCCTTAGGAAAAATGGTGATTACGATATTTTGATGTTGAAGTTTGCAAAAGATTCAAAGAGCTTTCATCATCTTCTGTTCACTGTAGTCACTGACATTTGTTGGACTGGAAGGAGGTCACCAAAACTCATTAGATGAAAGCAGCCCTTAATGGTAAGCAATAGGGCTATGCCTAAACATAGGTGGATTTATGTAAGAAGAGGAGCCACGGTGTTGGGAACTGTACAAAACAATGAAGGTTTCCTTCTGTTCACATTGATTACATTGGGCTCAGGAGTGGCTTCATGGACACTACTTCCCTTTTTGAAATCAGAATTTGTCCCCGTATTTCCATATTCCAGATAAAGTGTCATTTTTAATGAAATGCTTACTGCTAGCCTACTATTTAGGAAGATTCTCTTTTGCCTTGAGCATTTTCATTGCTTCAAAAAAATCCTGCAACCCAACCTCAGAACAAATAGAAAGAAATGAGTAATAGATGAATGTCATAAAGCTTGAGGTTTCAAATTATTTAGTCACTCAGATGCGTGGATCATCTTCTGAAAATGTTTAGACTTGGCAAGACTGGAACTTGCTAGCTGGCTATTGAGGTACGGTGGTGTGGTGGGTTGACCCTGGCTGAGGGCCAGGTGCCCACCAGAGCCGCTCTATCACTCCCCTCTTTCATTAGACAGGGGAGAAAAGGTACAATGAAAAAAAAAACTTACGGGTCGAGATAAGGACAGGGAGAGATCATTCTCTAATTATCATCATGAGCAAAACAGACCGAACTTAGAGAGGGAATTCATCTTATTTATTACTAAGCA
This sequence comes from Balearica regulorum gibbericeps, assembly GCF_011004875.1. NCBI lineage: Eukaryota > Metazoa > Chordata > Aves > Gruiformes > Gruidae > Balearica > Balearica regulorum. The sequence continues at coordinate 62,934,051 of NC_046187.1, forward strand.
AAACAGAGTAGAGGAATGAGAAATAAAACCAAATCTTAAAAAACACCTCCCCCCACCCCTCCCATCTTCCCGGGCTCAACTTCACTCCCGGCTTCAACCTCCACCCCCCCCCAGCGGCACAGGGGGACGGGGAGTGGGGGTTACGGTCAGTTCATCACACGGTGTTTCTGCCGCTTCTTCATCCTCAGGGGGAGGACTCCTCTCATCATTCCCCTGCTCCAGCATGGAGTCCCTCTCATGGGAGACAGTCCTTCACGGCCTTCTCCAACATGAGTCTCCTCCACGGGGTGCAGACCTTCAGGAGCAAACTGCTCCAGCGTGGGTCCCCCACGGGGTCACAAGTCCTGTCAGCAAACCTGCTCTGGCGTGGGCTCCTCTCTCCACGGATCCACAGGTCCTGCCAGGAGCTTGCTCCAGCGCGGGCTTCCCACGGGGTCACAGCCTCCTTCAGGTGTCTCCACCTGCTCCAGCGTGGGGTCCTCCACGGGCTGCAGGTGGAATCGCTACACCCCCTCATCCTCCCTCCATGGGCTGCAGGGGGACAGCCTGCTTCACCATGGTCTTCACCACGGGCTGCAGGGGGATCTTGCTCCGGCGCCTGGAGCACCTCCTCCCCCTCCTTCTTCACTGACCTTGGTGTCTGCAGATGTTCTTACATCTTCTCACTCCTCTCTCTGGCTGCAAAAGGCGCTCTCTAACTGTTTTTCTCTTTCTTAAATATGTTATCACAGAGGCGCTGATTGGCTTGGCCTTGGCCAGCAGCGGGTCCGTCTTGGAGCCGGCTGGCATTGGCTCTATCAGACACAGGGGAAGCTTCTAGCAGCTTCTCACAGAAGCCACCCCTGTAGCCCCCCCGCTACCAAAACCTTGCCACACAAAACCAACACAGGTGGTTGCAAGCAGTTCTGACCATGTTTTCTGCTAGCAGGACTAAGGGTCTGTTGTTATACACTTTAGTGGATACTTTGCTTATAGATAGATAAAAATAGAAGAAATAAACATAATATATTTTCAACAAGGTTGTTATCCCAGCTGCATAGGAAACTTTTACCATCTGAAAGGTGTTTTAGTAGTTTCTATGTTATGTCTTGGCAGCAGAGGATTTGGAAAAGGACATTCATGAAGCTTCCCTGACTTTTTGCTATGTCAGAAGTATCACGATGACTGTTTATCTTCTGTTACTCTTTCTGTCCAAGGTGACAACAGGTAACTATGGGTCTATTAGAAAGTGTATTTTTAAGTCTTTATCTCACATTTTACAAGCGTCAAAAATATTCTATTTTGGTGTGGATTTTAAATGTAAGAATAAGCTGGTTCTGAATTCATTCATTCTCAATAGCCTTCTAATGGAGTTAAATAAAGATGCAATCGATAGGGTTATATACATAATAAATCAGGTCCTATGGAAATGCTATAAAATGTACACAATTAAATAGCAATTTATATCCATCTTAGTTACTAGCTACTTTGAAGAATTGAAGAGAGAATTATGGTCTGGATTGAGCAAAGCTTCAAGCACGTGTTAAGCTTATAGTTCCCATTGACAGTAAAGTGTAGCACGCTAATGAATGTTTTTCTGACTGAAGTCTTTAATCTCTCTGAACCTCAGTTCAGCCATACAAATAATAGTTCTTTATGTCAGAATGCTGCTGTGCAGGTATACCTGTTAATTTTGCAAAAACATTTAGATATATCAGTTCTCTAAGCAATATATGCACATGCAAATATTTCTCTCTGCCAGTAGCAATCATCCTTCCTTTACACTTCTCTCTATACTTAAACAGTCGTGTTTGGCCTACTGTCTTTCATCACTTGCCTGCTCCAGTTCATAGTAGGTATTTCTCAAATATACATGAAATGTGAATTTGAAACTAGGGTCCCACTACGTGTAGCTTTCACTGTCTTCAAAGGCAAGCGATCAGTCCTTTTCATGGCTCAGGGTAGAGGAACTAGAGTGCACTCTTTCTGTAGAGTAATAATCACATATATCTGGTCACGATAATTGGTGAAACTGAGTGTGCTAATGTGTTTCTTTTAACATAAACCTATGGACATGGTTAGGACATGGTTTTCTTTCCCAAAGATGTCCCAGTCCTCATGCTCATTTAATAGTTTTTCTAAACAGTAGGAACTACATAATCTAAAACAACTGGTTGATTTAAGAGAATTAACGTCCCATCCAAAGGTGCTTAAGGGCCAAATGTTCCTATAATATTGAAATAATCGGTAGCTTGGAGATATTGAAAACTACATTGTGAGCTGAGGATCATCTAACTTCATTTCAGCTGTGTAAAGAAAGGTTTGAGTCTGGTGTCAAGTTGTCATCTGAGACATTCATATACATTGTCAGAGAGTGACACAACCCACCTACTCTGGTCTTGTCTTTTAAAAAGGGTGAAGTGTTTGTTGGAGGTATTTATTGCTCTTCAGTGACTGCAGAGGAAACCTAGGCAGCTAGTTAAGGCTAGATTAAATGACAAGATTGAACTGTCCTTTGAAGAGCTAAAATTAGGAGATGAATGCCACTTCTACACTCTTAAAAACAAACCCAGCTTTGAATGTCTTGGTCGTTTCCAAAATGGGATTTCATTACTTTTGAAATTGCTATTCTCTCTATGCTTTTACACTGTGAATGATGGAAAAGTATTAGACAGTAGTTATATCTTAATAAAAAGTGCTTAACAAGCAAGAAGTATTTATATAGTATCCTATTAATCTAAATTAAACTCAGTTAAATCCTTCTGGGATACTTACATGGTGTATTCTATCCTTAATATGTTCACGTTTCTCTCTTTACTGTTAGGCTGAAGTACGCGTATGTATCAAGAGAAAATGACTTCTATGGGGTTTCATTTTAAAACCGGACATGCAAATCCTATTATTAGGTCAAATTTTGAAGTCCTTACTAAGTATTTTCTCAGTCATCACTCCATCAAGATTTCCACAGACCACTTTTTACTTTCAATGGTTCATCTGTCGTTGCTATGAGTTTCACATCTAATTTTCCTGGTATGCAAATGTATCTCTTAATATAAAGTTTTATTTGCAATGCAATTTAGACTGCTTAAGGGTATTTTATTTTTATTTTGTTTTGTTTGCTCTCTATGGTTCTGTAGATATAAATATACTGCTTTACTCTGCAATTTTTCCCTCTGGCTTTGTAATAACTGTAATCCAGTGACTTCCTTTTTTTTTTTTTTTTTTTTTCCCTGGAAAACTTCCTTGATCTGTAAAGATGGGGTGAACTAATTTGTGAATTGTAGGTAAGTCTTCAGCTTTGGAATTGAACAAGAAGAACTTATATTGTAATATCTGTACATACCTTCTGCTGATAGGTCACTTGTACCCATACCAGGTTGCATGCATTGCAGACCTGAGAAGGTATGGGTGAGTTTAATGCAGCTATGGTTCTTTTTAATGATCCCTTTCTGGATATCTTTTGCTTTAGTAAGGTTCACAATAAGGAATGAGAGAAGAGAGAATGCTATTCCCTAATTCCTTATTCCCAGCTACAGCCTCCAGTTCACTGGAGCTTTGCCCTGGTTACTGCTTTGCGAAGGGAGCAGTAAAGGATGTGGAGGTTGTGAGGCCCCTTCTCAGACCTTTCCACTTTTTATATATGTGCTCTCCCTACCTGTCTCACAGCATTGGCTTTTGTTCTTTCATATTATAATGGAGTTGACATAGTCAATCAGTAATTAATGTGAGCCTTTCTCTCTCTCCTACACTGTCTCTCTAGTGACCCTAATAGCTGAGAAGTGGAAAGAGGTTTTGTGTGAAAAATGGGGAGTTCAGCTCAATCTCAGCTATGTTTACATTTCTGGCAGTATGTTCAAGAACAGTTTATCAGAGAAGTAGTCTCCTGACTGGTTTTCCTCTAAAGATGCTAGCCAAGTCTATCCTTTCTTTCACTTCCAAATGCTTTATTTTGTTGCTTGCCACCTTACTGTTCACTGTCTTTGCTCCTGGCATGACTGCAATGCAAATATATAATGAAGCAATTCAAGCTATCGACCTGAACACGCAAAGTCCCTGACAATCTTGCCTTATCCAACATCTCCATTTTTACTTTCCATGCATCTTTTCCTCCCTATCGTTCACTTAATATTTTCACTTTAATGCTCCCTTTGTCTCCTTTACCTCTCTGATTGCCTCTGTCATGTTTTATTCATTTGCTCTCTTGGTGTTTCTTCCAATCCTCTTTTAAAATACACTTCTCTGAACAGTCCTTCCTGTCTTTTCCCACATAGTTACTAATTCCCATAACAGTGATCTAGTATCCCTGACACAGCAGGACCTGATGTGGTGAAAAGCCAACATAGGAGCCACTAGCCTTCTCCTTGCCTCACTTAGCGAGCCCGTGACATGTCCTTCAATGTCACAGCATGAGGGAGAATGACTATTACTTCTTTGATTTAGATTAGCCCGTTGGCCGTTCTCATTCATGTTACGGACAGATGCAGGTAAGGAAAGATTAAAGTTTACACTGAGATTATAAAGGCCTGGCAGTTAGGTGCTCAGCCTCCATCCATCTTCCCTGCAGTCTCACTGGAGAACACACGTGACCCAAACAGAAACAGAATGGAGAAAATTCATGCTACGAAATAGAAAACCCAGTCTGTGTTAGCCACCATGGAGGAGGTACTTGGGATAAGATATGTTTTATTCAATGCTTTAAAACACCACATACATTTGTGGTTCTATTTGTGAATCCATTTTCATACTGGATTTTAATTCATTTTATTAGAACTATTATTCTGGGCCAAATTCCAGAGTCCTGACTTGAAGTCAATGAGAGGTTAATTTGAGTACAAACCAAATAAAAATTGAGAAGGTGTTTATCTTTTGGCACAGTGATATACCTTGCCTGGAATTCTGACCTTGTAATGTCTAAGATAGACAGTCCTGAAATAGCATCCAAGAGGAGATTTGGTCAGGGCACAACTGAAAGCAGATGGCATATATAACAGAAATCATTGAAAACTAAAAGCCCTGCTGAGAGCGGTATATGACATTCTGAAGGAAATCTGCCTTTGACACATTGTACTATCATTTTAAAAATTTAAGATCACTTTTATGAATTGAAAAAAACCACACTCCAGGTTCTGCTAGTCTCTGCTCTGCAATGCAAATGCAGAGCAAAACAGGAGCTACACTGCCAGCTCCCGCAAATAACACACCTCCTCATACGTTCACCTTGTTCCACTATGGTTGCAATAAGGGGCAAGAGCAGTTCCTGTCCAATTCCCAATCTGGGAGACTGCTGTTTGGAACAGAGCATCCACTGACAAAAGATGAAGAGGAAGGATGTGGTGTCCAAGAGATGCGTTTGTGGCTTCTTCCCCTGCTTGTAAGGGTTAGACCAACTGCTGACCCTGATATGTGATCCAGCCAACAGGACACTCTCTGCCTTTTTTCCTCCACAGGCAGAAGATTTTCCCTTCCCCAGCGGTGTAAACACTAAATACCACTCAGCCTTGACTAGTCCTAGAAACTACATACAGGAATGAGAAACCTGGCCCTGTCTTTGACAATCCTAAACAAAGTCACTCAACTGTTTATTTTTGCCTGTTCATATAGTAATGCAAAATGGTGTTTTAATCTTGATTTGATAATAAGGTCTACAACCTATGTAAATAAACATATTTAAGTGATGTACAGCATGCTATGATGTTTTTTGCAAGACAAATCATATTTATGAATGCAGTTCTGTAAACAAAAAATATTCAGAGGGTTTGTAAAATGTTAGTTACTCAAATGTAAATATTAAACTATGATATCCACATGAAGCTAATCAACCCAAGCATTCTGTCAAAGCCCACATGACAGGCTCGCTCATCCTTGACAGCCTAATTGACACTATTAATCTCATGAGAAGAGTAACTTTCACAATAATGTGCGGTACGTACAAATGCAAAGAATTTATATACACCAGCTACCTTTCACTGAGATGTTTCAGAAACAATGTTTAGCCTGTGTAACAATGTTTTTCATAATCTTATATTTTATGGGAAACCAGCAGTGATGTGTACTGTGTTTCCATCCTGCAAAGCAGTAGTCCCATGGAAAAAAAGAGGTTGGAAACTAATTAAAACCTCTATCATAATGCATATGCCCAAGAGGGTTGAGTTGAAATTGCAACCTTAACTATAACATTTCCTAACTTTGGAAGATCTGACTTTGCAACCTTAGTAACGCTCTTTTCCTGTTGGTTTAGAGAACATCCATACTCGGATGGATCCATTCATCATTTGTAGAGCAAATATGCAACAAATCTCTGCATTCCGTTTTGAAGTTCACTTTGAAATAGTAAAAGATGAAAGTATCACTCTAAAGTTTTTTAAGAGCTAACACTGCCTTGTCCGTGTTGTGGTGTATTTGTCCTTGCAGGACAGTGACAGAACATGGGATCTGTATAAGATGTAATAGAGCAGAACAGTCAAGTACAAGTTTGACCTTTCCTGAAGATGTCTTCTATTTTTATATAATTGATCACATAATTGTACAAATAGATGCTTTTAAAGTATTTTGCATTAGTTTGTAGACAAATTATTAACTTTTTTTTTTTCTTCCCAATTGGAATATGCATATTTCATATATGATCATGACTAATGAGAATTTTGGAAAATTTTGTAGAGGGAGAAGATATTGTTTACTTTGACGGAGAGAGTTCATAACATACTTTTCGATTTATGTGGAGTCCCCTAGGACTATTAAAAACAGACTGCATATTATAATATCTGTTAGTATTATGAACTATGTATAGAATACCTACATCTTAGGTATATTTCTGCAATACTGAAGTATTGCATGTGTAAAATATAAATTCCTTGAGCAGGAACTTTTATTGTATGCTTCTGTACAAAAAAACCACAATATGTGCAAATTCGGAATGTTACTCTAATACAAACATAAATGATAATGGTAACAGTGTGATTTAACCCCAGTATCCTTATCTTTATACATTACATTCTCCCCATCTAACTAGGGCAGCTGAAAAAAAAAAAAGGTATAGAAAGCTGGGATCTATCTAGAGTATTTTGTGGTATTTTTTCAGTTACGTTTCTTGACAAAGAAATAGATCAAAATGTTTTGTTTAAGAAACTACTCATGAAAGTTAAAATACTGGCTTAGGTAAAGACAATCACAGTAATCACTGAAAAAGACTCAGCTGGTGCATAGCTGTGTAGCAGCAATACCTGGCGTTGCAGTCCTGTGAGCAAAAGTGATTAAAAGCTCGCCTCTAGCCTCCTATTCCCACCTGCACTGGCACCAGCATTCATCTGATACCACAGTGAGGTGGGTCCAAGAGTGATGTTACCAGAAAACTAACCCAGCAAAAAAAGTTTATGCTGGTTGAGCTCCCTGAACCAGCTCAGCACAGGGTCAGACAGGCTGATGCAAAGGACCAGGAAACTCTGAACCGGGAATGAGGGGTGGCTGAAGAAGCACCACCTTAGTTTGGCTAATGTTGTTGTGGTATTGCACCTTGACTCGTTAACAAAAATGTAGATCAGTTTTCTGCTTTCAGCAGCAAAGGGTTTTCTGGGGCCCCGAGAGAAGCACCAAATCACAGTCCTTTTCCTCTATGGGCAAGAGCAAAATGCCAAGTTTAGGTATGATTGGGACATGGGGGGAGAGGTTATCTATTGTTCTAAATATCTTTTTCTAGCTGTAGTACATGTGCCAGCAAACAAATCATCCTCAGTTTTGAGGAGGATCACTGCATCAGCAACCACTAGGACTTTCTGCGTGCAGAAGCCCTGCCCACGGGGCTGTCTGCTAGCATGGGTGCTCAGCACAGACCCAGCTCCAGGGGCTCCGGGGGCTCTGGGGGCTCGCCAAACAGCTGACTGCGTCACAGGTGCCTCCTCGCCTCTCTCCCCGGCCAGAAAAAGAAGTGGAGACACAGCCCTGTTAATTATAAGGGATCTACGGGACTACTACAGAAGGACCCAAAAAGTTATAAACTTGGTCTTCCTAATTAAAAGATTTTACACCATTTATAGAGCTGCAAGCAAATACGGCTGGCGACGAAACCTTCTAAAAAGGAGTGTTGGAGGGCTGTTACATTTCACTCACTCTTTCTCACAGTTAAAACATTTCCATTTCTATTTTGACTTCCTCTCTCCTTCTCTTTCCATTTCTCCTGCCATCTCTCAAAAATACATTATAAATATCCAGTCTCTAATGGTGACTTAGAGCAGTCAAATAGATTGTACAAAGTTAGGAAAATATAACCTTCTATCACATTAATTTTAATTATTTGCCACAGAAATATTTGTTTTCACCAAAGAGCTTTGAGTTATGAAAAATAAATGAAGACATTTTTAATTGCAAACAGAAATATATCTGTATTGGGTTGGTTTCAACATTAACTATCACTACTATTTTTATTTAATAGTACATTTTCATCGTTAAGTATTATTTCCTGTACTTCTGAGGAGCTTTTAAGTTTAGTTGTTGTGTATATAGAGAGTTGAAAGATATATCTGTGTTGATTTCAGCTGGGTTCTTTCTTCCTTTTGCATGCTTACACAAGGTGCATAGCAATGGGTATTGTTTTTCCATTACCAAACAGCTGCATTTGTGTTCATTTGGTTGCAAAGCTGTTTACTTTTAAAATTACTTTATTAATTGAAAAACTTGTAAATATTGGTAATGTCTTCTACTGTAATTGCTACCACATTTTTATCCGCATTCCCCTTACATTTGTTGCATATCAAGCCTGTTCAACTATTTCAATGAGAGGGAATAGGATATGATAAAGAGGGAATAAGATGATAAACCAGTATTAGTTAGCCTCATCTAATCCTTGGATCTCAGATGCTTATAGAAATATTAATGAGCTGAGACCCTGATGATGTTTTCAGATAGGACTACTTTACTCACATGGGGACACTCAGATCTAGAGAAGCTGCACCATGACTCTGATTTAAACAGGCTTCATCTGACAAATCCAGTCTGGATCCTATCACTATGACAGACTAAAATAATACACAAGGCACTTGTTTCCTAACATGTTCTTTAATTCATTCATCTGTAGACTGCATTTTCCACCAACATCGAATTTGAAACTATTTATTTATTTATTTATTTATTTATTCTGTTTGGAAAATAAGATATGGTCCTGATGCATAAGGCATTTTTTTATTTAGTGGAAGAATCACATGTGAAATCCTGAATAAAGTCCAGAGCCCATTCTGCAGGCCCTCAGTTCTTACTGGGAGCTCTGCTTGGAGGGCTTGCAGGATCGGTTCAGAGAATATGTGAGGAAGATAAGAAGGGAAAAAAGAGGAGAGAAAGAGAGAGATTGAAAGGGATTTTGTGGAGACAGAAATATATTAAACCAGACTATGCTTTCTATTTTCAGTAGTCTAAGGAAACTTCAGCTCTGACTTCAGAAAAAGGATTCAAAAGAAAACATGCAGCCAGGATTAGTGTTTGCTAGCACGCTTCACTATTAAATTCAGTTAATGTGCTGTTTCGAAAGTCAGCTCGGGGAGAACTTTCTGGAATAAAAGAACATGCCTTGTTTCTTCCTCTCTCTCGCCCTTGTCTTTCACACAAATATACACCAGCACACTCACAGAGCCCAGCAGATTTCACAGTGGCTAGATGAAATGCAATGTTAACCACAAAACCTTTCAGTCAACCTAATGACTCTGTTTTCTCTTAAACATGACTAACCTGACTAGTAACCTGTTAAACCCCAAACTTCTCTGTAGAGCAGAAAAAGAAACAAAACAAACAGTCTTTATAAATAAATTAAAATTCTAACTAAAAAGCTAATTATAAGGGTATTTGTTTTGTTTGAGGTAAGGCACATCTATTATCATAAAGATAATTAACTCAGTCTGACAGATCTAATAAAAGGACAAGTTTAGCATTGGCTTAGCCAGAAGCCCAAGGCAAGCAATTTTTATAATTACTAGTTATTGTAACTGGGCTCAGAGAAAATGGTCTGTGATATTTAAACAGTAATGTTAATTTGCATTTAGACCCATTTTTTTTTCCTCTTTCCCAGGCAAGATCTATTTAGCTGGAATGAGTAAAAGAAACTTGAATAACTTAAAAAAAATAAGAATGGCTCTCTCCTTACAGAAAAAAACTTGCTCTCTTTATGCCTGGATAATTAATATCCTCACAAGGTAAGTGCTCTGGTAATCACAAAACAATTAAACAGCTTAACACAGTTTTAACACACAGAAAATGTTGAGTTTTCAGCCTGAAATGATGTCTGTAGACTGCATTTATTTGGGGCAACTGTATGCATTAATGCACAGACCTGCTATGTGTACCTCCAATGGCCGTGCCCTCAGCATGCCCTGCCGTTGAGCAGGTGAAGAAAGGGCTGGAGAGGGGGGAGGAAAGCACTCGGCTGCTGTAAGGAAGTGGTTCCCATTCACAAAGAGAAAGGGAACAAAATAACGTTCAGGAATATATGCATAAGAAGTAAATTGCTCCTGCTGGCATGGTGTAGTAGCCCTTTAACTAATGCTTACCTCGACATTTTGCAGCACATTCTCTGCAAGAAAAACAAATCAACATTTTAAAAGGAGAGTTATTTTTTAACTGCTTCTGTAATAAAGGTTTTAGAAATAAGTAATAACTAGGGTGAGAAAATACATTGGTGATATACTACGAAAAAGCACTTAAAGTTCTTGCCATTCAAGTATGAATTTCATTATGTACTACAGGCAGATAACGTTAACCCAGTGCATTTTGCCAGTGTAGGACCAGATCTGGGGAGCACTTCAAGGTGATATAGGCCTAAGATCCCCGATTTTCAAAGTGCTGTGGGGTTGATAAAGAGATGCTGTAAATTGCCCTAAATCCTCTGAAGACAGCTGGAGTCCTACAGCACTGCATGAGTTTCTCATGAAAAAGAGAGCAAAGCGAGCGTGAAGTCTTCGTTCACAAGATGGTGGAAAAGACAAATCTGAGACACTCATGAGTGAAAAGGACCAGACCGATGCACATTGGAGCACAGAAAGAAGCAGCCCTCGTTTGCTGCCTCACTTGCTGCTCTCCCTCAGTCCCAGCCTGACAGCAAGAGCTACAGCCCCGATGCACACTCAGGCTGCAGAATTAGGGTGCACTTCCCCACCCATCGGTTCACTGCCTTTTTCATGGGAAGACATTTTTAAGCCAGTTCTCCAGTTTTGTGCCCCAAGAATTTATGCTATTATTTATCCATTCTGTATTATATCAAGGATTTTATTTTGTCATCAGCTCTGCTAACTTTACTGGCTAGTTTTTGTGGGGTTTTTTTGTTTGTTTTGTTTTGTTTTGTGTTTTAAATCACCTCTGGTGGGATTGGCGATTGACTGTTCCTACTGCACGCTATTCATGTAATGGTATGAGTGGAGGGATTGCTTGCTAGCACTTTTGCTGCCTGGTTGTCTGAGGCTGAAGACACTGCCCTAGCTTTTTGTGCTTCACTCTTAATGGGTTTGATGTGTTTTTAAGCAGCCTGGCCAAGGTATTTTTTTTAATGGGAGGCTAAATTTAGGATCATAAATGCCTATTTGAACTCTGAAATTAGCATACACTCTATCTTATGTTTGGCTATTGGCTGCATATTAATAATTCAGTTTTTGTCTTAAATAAAATGTACTTTTTCACTAGATAAGAAAAATGAGATTTTTATCTATTTTGACTGAAGATTCTGATGATTTTTAAAAATTTATTTTTTCAGCCTTCTCATGCTTTGAGGATTTATAAATTTATTTATTCAGAAGGTCTCCTGCCCACTAAAATCCCAATGTGACTTTGTGTATCTGAGTAGTCCTACCAACATCATCAAGATTACTCACCATCTGAGTAGCTATATGCATGCTTTGCTGGAGGAGAGCTCAAGGATCTGATCCTTGAAGATAACAAGCACTGTCGGGGCTACTGACTAAACATCACCTGCAAGGATTTGATTCTTTTCAGAGTCATGGCCCAAGAAGACCAGCAAATATTCACCTCTCTAACGTGGAGGAAGGAAGGTTCAAGGCTGAGGATTGATTCTACTAACTGTAACCTAAGACGTAATCTCTGAGCTCCTGAATGCTTATAGACATCAAACATCCCATTGGTTCCAGAAAAATGTTACCACCTCTGTTAGACAGAAACAGGCAGATAAAGCTTTGCTTTTTGGTCTGCAGTTATGGCCCTTGAAGCCAAAAGACAGGGAGAACCTCACTTGGGATTTTGAAATTTGGGCTGGGAAAAAATCCTTCCTCTTCTTAATAGCCGTATGCATAAAAAAACAACAGTGTGATACTTTGCATACTTTTCCCATCTACCCTGGTTTTTGGAAATTTTTAAGCTGGTTTCTCTAGAGCCCTAGGATTTTATTCATAATGCTGTATTGCTAAACTTCTACCACCATTTCTGGGTGCTCCTAATAGTGGTATTCAGTTTTCTTGGTGGAGGAAATTGTTGGTGGTGATTCTACCGCTTCCATTTGCCATCTAGAGGGACCTTGAACCATCCAGAGAGACCTTGACAGGCTTGAGAGGTGGGCCTGTGCAAACCTCATGAAGTTCAACAAGGCCAAGTGCAAGGTCCTGAACATGGGTCGGGGCAATCACAAACACAAATACAGGCTTGGTGCAGAATGGGTGGAGAGCAGCCCTGAGGAGAAGGACTTGGGGGTGTTGGTTGATGAGAAGCTCAACATCACCTGGCAATGTGCACTTGCAGCCCAGAATACCAGCCATATCCTGGGCTGCATCAAAAGAAGTGTGACCAGCAGGTCAAGAGAGGGGATTCTGCCCTTCTACTCCACTCTTGTCAGACCCCACCTGGAGTACTGCATCCAGCTCTGGGGTCTCCAGTACAGGAAAGACATGGAGCTGCTGGAGCGAGTCCAGAGAAGGACCACAAAGATGATCAGGGGGCTGGAGCACCTCTCCTATGAGGACAGGCTGAGAGAGTTGGGGTTGTTCAGCCTGGAGAAGAGAAGGCTCCAGGGAGACCTTATAGCAGCCTTCCAGTACCTAAAGGGGCCTATAGGAAAGCTGAAGAGAGACTGTTTACAAGGGCATGGAGTGATAGGACTTGGTACTAGTCCTATCTACCTTGGTAATGGTAGATTTAGACTGGGTATTAGGAAGAAGTTCTTCCGTGTGAGGGTGGTGAGGCACTGGAACAGGTTGCCCAGAGAGCTTGTGGATGCCCCTTCCCTGGAAGTGTTCAAGGCCAGGTTGGATGGGGCTTTGGGCCACCTGGTCTAGTGGAGGGTGTCCCTGCCCATGGCAGGGGGGTTGGAACTAAATGATTTTTAAGGTCCCTTCAAACCCAAACCATACTATGATTGTATAAATTAAAAAAAAAAAAAAAAAAAAAAAATTGTTGGGGGCAATTCTCATATTTTAAGAATTTAAAGTGGGTCAGCTTTTGGCCTACATGGATTGATGGAGGCCTTTAAATAGGCTCCAGCTATAGCATGTTATTAATCACTGTAGCAGACAAAAAATGCATTGTTTCCTTGCTGAGAATAGCATGTTTTCCTTTGCTTATGAATTGATCCCTGAAAGGTTCCTCCTGGGAATATGTTTGTTCTTTCTTTCTTTCCTTCTTTCTTTCTTTCTAAGGCAAAATGGCTTTAAACTACAGATGTGCTAATCTGTAGGAGACTCCAGAACTCATTGATCTGTGGGCAGCGTAGGTATTAATCTACCTGGGTTGGAAGACTAAAAGAATGAATGATTAATTAAATAGCCTTGAGGTTATTTTTCAAAACAGCATTGTAAGCAGTGATGGGCAAACCTCAAAAGGTTTTTATGCTGGGTTCAGTTCAGATCAACTCCCTAAATTTCATAGACTGATCTGGTCATTGGAAGCATACATAACAGGGAAAAATACTTTAAGGCAATATTTTAAGTTAGACCATTCAGCCCAGTGGGAATAAATGAGAAAATGTTTGGAAAATACATTTTAATCTTGGGCCTGAGAGTCAATACCCATTCTAAATACATTTAAATGAATCTATAAGAGAAAGCAAGGGTGTTTAGACAGTTTTCAAAATATTATTCAAGTGAAAATGCAGAATTTATTATCACATTTTATTGTTTCCAAAATGACTTAGTGTTTTGTAAAATTAGTAACAATTTCAACACAATGCAGTTTTTCTATTCTTTTCACAGTTTTTTACTTCTTGTTACTCCCACTGAATGAAAAGACCTTCCTAAACTGACATGCAAGATGATACTGCCAAATCCCTCAGGATCATTTCTTCTGTTACACCAATGAAATAAAAGCATGGAGAGATGTCCGAGTATAGATTTTGTACACCAGCCCCCATGATACTGTATAAACATTCATGTATCTCCCCCTCCCCGCTCTTTGTTCTTTGCTTATTGTATATTCTGTCAATGCAGTAAACTGCTGGATAATGCAAACTTATTCTACCAGGCTTTTAGATGAGCAAGAAGAGCAGTGTAAAACCATACTACAATACAGAGCCTCATTTAATTTATGTTGCCTCTAACTGAGGCTTGGCACAGTGTTAACAGCACCTATGTCTGTGTATCCCATTGCTTGTGATCATCTCAAAGGGCAGGAAGGACCACGAAGATGCACAAAAAATTGCCTTTTTTTCAGCATATCATGGTGACATAAACTCAGATTTAAAGCTGTTTGGGGCTGCATATCTTCGTACTATCAAACCATAGAGTTCCTTCCTTGATAGTGCCTGTGGATGTGATGGCACCAGAAATAACGTGACATTACTTGAGTAAATGGGTGGATAAAACAATTGCAATGATTTCTATCAGGGTTTTAAAGAGGGCTTGTACGCATTTCTGTCATGCAGTTTCTGCTGCAGCTTGGCAATGTTCTAGCTCTAACATTAATAGATCCCTCTTAGATCTAACAGCCAGATGGTCAGCAGTTGTGAACTACTTACTGAACCGCTCTTGAAGTTATGCCAAGATATCTGTATACGCATAGTCCTTCTGCAAGCCAGTGCTATAAGGTCACAGGAAGAACAAGGTCAGAAGTGATTCCTCTCGTGTTTTCAGGGGTGTGTGTGTTGGCTTGACTGGCCGCACGCAGTTGCTGAGCTGCAAACAGAAGAGGCAGAGATAATAATTCATAACAAGTCAGTTATTAATTGAATTTTTGATCTTATGTTTGCAAATTGTCCATGAACAGACCCTGATTTTCCTGAATGCATTTGTTACTCAGAGTTATTTGCTGACACAGGAAACAGAAACCACAGAAATGCTGGCTGGGGCTTACCCTTCTTTCTTAAAGGCTGAGCAGAACAGCCATCAACTAGGCACTTACCATGAGGGACGGTGAAAGGAAAACGCAGCATAAAGTCAAAATATGGGAAGCTCAAAGACAGAGATAACCATCATAAAAGGGTTTGCAGCCTCTTGACCTCAGTGATATTACTAGCTACATGCCATAACTTGATCTTTGGCATTAAACACTCTGCTGAGTAGGTGTTTGCGTTGTTACCCTCTTCCTGGCTGTTTTTTTCCAGCTGCCTTAACCCTTGGGCTGCAAACATGCTCCTCCTTCATCTCTTCCTCTCGACACATTCTTCCAACTCTTAAGGTAAGTTTTGGTTGCAAAACCCTCTGAAACAATGCTCCAAGTTCCTTTCCAGACATTTTATGAGTAACTTGAAGATAAAAATACACTCATAATTGTATTTGTTCAACCATTTTGATCAACTCTTTTCACCCACACTATAATTTTTGCCTGCCTCTGCTGCTTGTATCTGGAAATGTGCATATGTACAGTCGTGCCCTGAAGCACTTACAGTCTGAAGACAGAAGAGGAGGGAAGACAAAAGGAAACATAATTTTGTCCTTCCTTTTTGGCGTGCCTGTGGTTCCCTCTAGAACTTCAAGCCTTTGCCTTAAACATCCTGGATGGCTTCAGCAACCTTTTGGGGCCAGTTTGCTAAACAGCTGCAATGGTACCCCTGCTTCAGTGGACACATAGGACAGTGGTATTCTCTGGCTGTCTCTGCCCATTAGAGACTTGCCATTGCCATAGTTACAAATTCAAAACTCGATTTCAATTTTTATTTCTCACTCCTTTTTTTTTTTTCATATGAGAACAGTCAAAATTTTCACCCCTCTTTCCTTGTCTTTTAATGTCGAACTGGAAATTGTTTTGAGCAGCTCTATTTTCAGCACATACTCCTGGCCTAGCATAAAACTAATGAATAGCCCATTTGTGAGAAGAGTAGGCAGAAGGAATGTGATTGCAGGCAAATTTGACCAGGAATTGAAACAAACGTTCACAGAGGGTTTTTTGCAGTGTTCAGTCACACTGGCTAGCCCTTAATTGACGGGACTAAGTGTCTCTAGTTAAATGCAATATCTTAGTAACTGAGCTGCACAATACACATTGCAATTCTATACTTACCATATTGCTTCCACATGCACACAGAGGGGCTGTCTGAAAAGCAGCTTCACCTGTGCAGTGTAGGGTGGCCTAACAGGTGTCAGGAGCTTCTGAAATCTCCTGCCCCTTTTCTTCTCCCCATCTTCAGCAAAAATCCTGAAAAAGAAAGGATACTGTTGTGGGAGTTTCTTGTTTGTTTGCCTTTTTAAAAAGGATTTAGGGGTTATAACGGATGACAAGAATAAATCAAGTCAATGTTGTTATATTATGTAAAAGAAAGCGTATCATACCAAGATAACATCACAAAACGGTCAAATTTTGCCCTCAAAAGAGATCTTTTCAGTAGGGCTGGTTCTTTGTTTGGGGCTGGGGTTTGCACAGCAAAAGCGTGATCCCACTTCCTTCCTTCAATCACAGCGAGCCTGCCTTGAAGCAATTGCTTCCTCCTGGTCACTTCCACCTGGTTGGTGGGAGTGAGCAGAAAAGGCCAGGAAGACCAAACATGTACTTATACCCCCTCTAGCAAGTCTTCAGGACTGTTCCAGTTCTCAGTGTGGGGGCTGTGATTCTATCAGAGCTATGTTGCTATTCGATGCTTGATACTAATTAAGACAAAGGTTTTTTTCCTGTTCTTTTGCCTGGCAATGAGTCTGTTTTTGTGAGCAATTTTCACAATGAGAAATGTGAAAAAAGCCAGTGAAGCAATGGAAAGGAGTTCCTGCACTTAGGGCCGTGTGTGGTAGTAGCTATAGGCAGTATACTGTAGCTATCTGCCTTCACTTCTTTTATGCTTTTGAAAGAGAACTAGACTCATCCTCATGCCAGCTACTGATGTTCTCTGAAGGCAGAGCCAGTGGAGTGAGACATGCTGCTCCCGTGCCTCAAGTTATCTTATCAGCTTCCACTCCTGATCCCTGGGATGCAAGGGAATTTCTAGCATAAACCTTAAGCGCTCCCACAAGCCACCAAGTCAGCTTAAATGCAGAAATTATTAAGCTTCTTAATTGATACACTTTATTTCTTAAGCCTGAATCTCTCTCTAGAAAGTGGGGGAGAAAAGTAAAACATTTATTAGAATAGTCACTTATCTGACTGAGTTCAGCTTCACTGTAAATAACTTTTCTCCTTTCTTATGAATGTTTGCCCACCCTCTGGTCTCTTCATCTTTGGAAAAACTTTCCTGGAATTTGAAAATTTAGGAAAGATAAAAGAATGTGTGCAAATGAATATAGTCTGGCTCTGTGGTAAAATACATATCCTTCATGAGCACAGGCAGGGTGATCCCACAGTTGATTTACCTTGCAGGACTCCTGTGCCCTAACCTTGGCTCAGCAAGCATGACATTAGGATATTCTATATCACCTCAGCTTGCTGGGCAAAACACAGCCCATGAAATACTTGGAGTAGTGTCAGGGAATATGGTATTCATGGTCTGAAACTGGTATAGATGGCATCAAAGTATTATTAATGAAAACATTAAAAAAAAATACATTAAATTTGTCTCATTAAAAATATCTCTATCACCTTCTGGGATCCTTTCCTTGAGTTTATGCTCACATATGTAGTACTGCACATGAAATTTCCAGCAGCTCTGTGCACGTTTTGCTGCTTTGGCTTAGTACATTATTTTGTTTGCCTTGCTCTTTCACCTTATCTTTTACCAATTCCTTTCTTTCTTATTTGTTGCACTTATTGTTCTTCATTTAATCCTTACCTGCTTAGATAGTCATCTGACCTAGTTTTATGATATGGATTAAAGTAAATCCTATAATTCTAAGTATTCTTGCTTTTCTGTATTCTGCTTTGTCATCTGTGTTTTGCTGGGATTTTGGTTACTGGGGCTGGCTTTGGTTAAGGGAGCTTCTGTGTCTCTGTGGCTTACCCCCTAAGTGACTGGGATCATGCCGTAAGCAGCTTTGTTCTCCGAGTTCTCGGGTACCCATTATCTCCTTTCCTCAAAAGCACACTTAATTCTTCAACCTCTGAAGATAACTTTGTCTTTAATTATTCAGTCAGAAACTCCCACTGAGGTGAATGGGGGAGAGGAGGGGGAAAGGTCCCTTTATATTTTAAATCAGAAATGCCTGTTTGGTAGATAGTTTTCTGTTTTTGCAGTGTTAACTCACTCTGGGTAAATACGTGCTTTGGATGGGAAAGAAGCAGTGTCTTAACATTCTTGGGTTAAAAAGCCATCAGAGATTTGTTCTGGTGCTGTAAATCCCTCTGCCAGTTTAGCAAGACTGGCAATGTGTAAGAACATTAATAAATAAAAGCAAACATGAACATCAAGGAAGATAATTGATTCTTCCTTCTCTTTTCCACTCTGCGCTGATTCCTCTAAATTAGAGCTGAAAGAAGGCAACCAAGAGTTGTGTTAATGTCCCAGCCCTAGAAAAGGTGTTAGATTGTAGGGTGCCTTGGATCAGCCTTTTATCTGTGCTTTTCTTTGTTTAGGAAACTCACAGCTTGCTTTTGCTTAACAGTTGATAATCAAGTACTATGTATGATGCTGACTGCTCAGTGCTGTGGCTGATTTTCATGCCCTGTCTTGCCCTAAGACTTGCTCACTGATCCATACATTCCTATGTAGGAATGCACCTGGATTTCATCTCTCATTTTCACACTTGCATAGGTTTTCCTTTTGGATGATAATGGCTGTTATAATTGCTATGTGACATACAGTCTGAGAGGTCTATCCCGATGTGAAAGTTCATACACATCACATTTTCAGGTATGAATTTCTATTTCTGCTATGTGAGGGCACAGTAGTGGGGTTTAACTATTGTTACTACAAGATTCAAACAAAACCTTGTAGAAGGCAGTGAGTAGAGTTCTTCATTTAAAAGAAGTCTAAAACCACATCTTTATGGAAACGGCTTGCTGAAACTACACGTACCTCTGCCCAAAGAACAACTGTGACCCACACAGCTAAAGAGATTTTTTTCACATCTTCAATTAACAATTAAAAAGATTGGGGAATGCGGTAACTGTGTTTGTCTTTATAAGCAAAGGAAACAACAAAACCAGAGACTATTTACATATAACTGGTAAACCCAACGGCAGCTTGAAACAGGCAATGGCTAAAAGGAAAGAGCTGCTCAATAAAGTCCTGTCTGAAAGTAGAGCCATAATCAAATAAACGACCCATGGTTGCTTAAAATCTGCTGTGTTCAGAGAGAGGACGTTACACATCCTCTGCACCTAGGATCATCTTAAAAAAGACCCGACAACATCTTGCCCCTTCATCTACTTCTTCTCTAGTGGAAATTATATGCTGCTAAATGTGAAAATTTGATATCTGCCTGGGTCGTTAACAGGATAGATAGATACTTCAGGTATGCATCACTGTCAGTATTGACAAAATGATCATGAGACTTCAAGATTTGGTGCCTTTTTTTACAGTCACAGACCTTGGAAACATGAAAATCTTAGCTCCTACAAAATTCAATATATTTCTAACCTCAGCAGTTCTAGAGGTAATCCTAGAAAAAAATGATATAAGGGTAGTTTAAAAATCGAATATTCAGAAAATATAGAAAGAAAGTATCCATCCTTTTTTTATTCCTCCCTCAAGAGTTTCAAACGTTGGATTTAGCAATCCTTCCTGCTTTGGGAACCACTTTGTAACTTCAGTTATTACTTGTTGCTTCTTTAATTCAGAATTCAATACCCATCTATTGATAGTTTAATTGCTGTGCATTTTTAATTTGCAGTGTAAGATATGGGAATGTGGCTTTGTGAATCCTATTAAAGCTAGCGGAGCTTGTATGTTTCCCGCTGAAAATGTGCCCCAAAATATTCTTTGTGTATATAGCTGTTCCTTGTGGACTCCCCAAAATTGCCTGACCTGTGATCGCCATGAACACCACACCGCAGCTGCATGCTGGTGTAGCACTGACTACTCCCCTTGCCATCCAGAAACTGCCTTACTGTGGTGATGGTGCTTTTCATTGTCAGTCTCCTGGTGCTTGTGAATGGAGTATCTATACAGACGCACTGTCACAGTCTATACAGTTCTACCACAGTGTAATACAGGACAGGTGGCAGGTACAAAAACCTATGAATGTAAGATTTCTTCTCTGTACATATCCACACACAGAAAAAGGGGGAGACTGGGCGACACCTTTCCCCTAGACAAACCCCCTACTGTCTATCCAAACAGCTTTTCTTTCTTTTTTTTTTTTTTTAATTAAAAAAACCCAAAACAAAACACATGAGATTAAAATAAACAACACGTGTCTAAAATAATCAGCTCTAGTGTAAACAGTACAGATGGACAGCATATATGTCTTTGAAGAATAAACGTACAGCTGACATTCCAGATCTCCAGAGTTTTTTAATCTGACCCCTAGAGCTGAATTGCTGCATGGCTGTAAGCAAACCACCGTGGGATGGATCCAGCGTGCTCTCTGGCTGGCCGTGCCGGGGAGTTATCATCTGGGTGCAAGTGCAGGTAGCTGAACACAGAGTCAGGCTTTATCATCTTTTATCACAAGGTGAGGGTACCGTGCTGCTTGTGGATCGGAGTCCCAAGGGCCTCCAGTCTTTATAGAACTAATAAAGGACTGGTGTATCAGCCTTATTGCTTGCATGCTTTTTATTTCTATATATATATTTTTGATGCTTTGAATTAAAATTAATCCCATGAATAATGTACATATGGTACTTTAAAATAGCTGAGTGTCCTAGCCTGCATCTATGTTGTCCTAATATCTAAGGCTGTCAGGATTATTTTATTATTCAAAAAAATTCATTTCAGAGGATACCAGGAAATCTTTATGTTGTGGTTAAAGTAGAAAGCCTTTCCATGGGAAAACCTTGTTTCCCTCACAGAGAGCTTGAATTTCCAGTGTTTTGAAGTTGCAATATTCCTGCCTGAATGCTTACTCTTTCAAAAACAGTTTTACTTGAATTAATATGCATGCTAGGCACAATATTACTGTAATCAGCTTTTTTAATTTCAGGAAGGGTATTTTAATTTATATTTAAAGAAATTTATTGATACCTAAACAGTTCTACTCATTCTAGAAGAGTCCCCAACCTAAAATACATGTCTAAATACTCATACAATTTTTGCTTAAGCAAATATTTTTTTCACAGTCAGGCAACACTTAATCTAACCAACATTTACTCAGATCAATATATTTTAATTGAAACTAATGGCAGATAGCTTAAACCAACAGATTTTTCACTGAACTAAGTACATTAAATCAATACATTGCTAAAATTTGCTATGTCTTGTATAAAAGGTATTTTTATTCTTAGCTAAATTCATTTTATTGAAACATATGCATATTAACAGTAATCAAAATACTGATATTTAGACACTGCTGATGGCATCAGTACATTTAGAAAACTCCAGGCAAACTTATGCAAAGCAGCCATATAACACACAGAGCTAATTCACTGAAAATGAAGAAAAAGGGGGGTGTGGGTTGGTTCCTTCTCTCTGCTACAAACTATTAATCTGATCTTGCATAAAGTACTTAGAGGACTAATTTAGGACTCCTCCCAGCTGACACCAGGAAGGTAAGCGAGGCACCTCTCTGCTCAGTCGTGCTCTCTGTGCGACCACCTGGTGGAGGTGACTCTCTGTACGTCGATTATTCTGGGATCTTACAACTAAGGTGGCTCTTTCAACAAAGCGTCTCAAGTTTGGTGAAACCTGTCATCAGTGGCTGTTACTGCAGAGTCTGTCAATGTAAGGGAGAATTAAGCACCTTGATATCTGTGAAAATCAACACACCTCTTATCTATCTAGAGCTCAGGTTCTTGTATGCAGAACAAGGACCACAGCACTTCTCCAAAGCTTGTCTTCTTTGACTGTAGGCTTTTGGGCCGTGGACTGTCTCTGGCTATCTACTGAGACAACACATCACAACAGGGATTTAGGCACAGCTATTATAATGGCAAGCTGATTGTAAATGTAGAATTGGAAGAACTGGTGGCTTAAGCAAGAAACCAATGGCCTTTGCCCATCTGGTACTTTCATATTTTCAAGAGGAGATACACAAGGGCAGAGACACCACTGTGCATAGGAGCTACACCACAAAGGCAGCTGGGAGGGGTGGAGGCTGGCACATGGTCATCTGTTTTGGTATTTGGTATACCATTGTAATTTGGTACAATTACAGCATAATTAGCCCACTAATTGCATGCCCAAGTTTAGTTGATGAATTTGTATGTGTAATTATGGCTTATTGAAATGCACTGTGTTTGCAATGCTTGCCTCTGTTTCCATGTGACAGAGATATTTTCTTTTTCCACTCCCCTTGTGTTGATTGCACATGCAAAAATGTAAAAGATGACCATAACCCATATAGGCAAGTATGTCAGAACATTGCAAAAATAGCAGCCAAACTGTAGCCATCGGTCCTGCAGCCAGATCTAAGGGAGTTCCTGGCCCTGGGTGCAGCTCTGATGGCTTCAGTGAAGTCTATGCAGTGCCAAAGGCCACCCTCATTTACAGAATCACTTTATGGGATGCAGACTTCCTGCTAATGTATCACCTATTGGAAAGGGCCTTTCAAAAAAGGCCATCTTCTGCAAAGCCTCCGTCTTCTGCAAAGGCATTTTCCAGTTCCAGATGAAGAAACTTCTGCAATTGGCCTGATAACTTTGCAAAACTGTTCCCTGATTTTTTTCACATGAAGAGAATGAGGAGAAGCCACAAAACCAATGTCATTTCTTAAGCAGGAGCAATGTCTTTCTTACAAACTACAGAGAAAATGCTTCTTCCTTTCCTTCCACTTAGGTTCCCAGTATCCAGCTGAAAAGCGTGAGTGAAGCACTAAGGAAATGGTTTATCCTTTAAGAAGAATCTCAGATGATGCTTTAAACAATGTAAAGATTTCTTTTTATTTGATAAACCTTCTTTAAAAAAAAAGCTTTTTGAAGTTCTGAAATGTTTGCCAGGTCTTTCTGTCCCATGAGAAGGTAAGGGGACAGCCACATGATATATGGGCAGAATTTTATGAATCCTGCAAGAGTTTAGAGACATACCACTGTATTTATAAGATAGTCTGTACCAAGGGAGAATCGAACTGAAGCATGCAGCTTTTACATTCTGTAATAGTTTGCTTTAATTAAAATTAGACATGTTCCTAAACAGAACTCCAGATCAGAACATACTCTCTTCACACTTTGGGGAAAGCCAGATAATGCAGTGATTTTTTTAGGTTTTTTCTTTTTTTTTGGTCTGGTTTAGCTTCCTTTAAAAAAAAAGAAAATTGATTGGACAAAAGCTAAGAGCTGACAACTGGGGAGCTATAGACTCAAAGTTCCTTGAACACTAAGTAGATGGACCATACTATTTCATTTTCTATGTATCTATTCCCTATGATTTATGATTCCCACAGTCCAAGATCTGAAAATTCAGGGCAAAATGCTGAAATGAAGAGCAGAGGAAGTAAACAACTTTGACATTTCAGAGCAAAACCCTTTCAAGCTCGGTTATCCCTGTTGTTAAGGAAGCTACTGATGTAAGGGAAACTTTTGGAATGGAAGAACAAACAAAAACGTACCTTTTTGGAGGAGCATGAAGCTGTTGATTCTTTTGAGAAATGTATTTGATATCTCAGGTCTGTTCGTGGCTCTGTAGAGATCTCAAAGGTTGTTAACTGAAGAAAGAGAAGAAAAAAAACCAAACAACAAATGCACCCCAAAACCAACCAAAACCAAATCTCAAACCAAAACCAACCTTTCCCAGATTTCATAGGATATCACAGTTGCAGATTTTCATCTGAATGTGCTTGGCTCCTTCTCTGCATATCTGTGGCCAGCAGTGCTTCAAATCTGAGAAAACGTCTTCTCTTTCAAATACTGTCAAATAGATGAAAGTATCTGAACCAGGACGGAGGGCAATCTTTTGCCATCTAGCTTCTCCTGTTACACTGTTTAGATTTCTGCACACTTCGGAGTCCTCATTATTTAGCCAGACCTTAGACCGTATCCTTCAAATAAGTAGCAACATCCATTTAACAAACAGGTTCCTTCACAACTTAACAGTCAAGTGCCATTACCTATTTAACAAGTAAGTTACTTGAGATGTTGCACACAGCACAATCCCCTTGTATGTTCAATTAATTCCTCACAACTGGCCCAGACTTGCTGCCCTTCAAATACTTGCACAGAGATTTAGAAAAGGTAGTATATTTAGCAAGAAGATGAAAGGGAGGGAGAGATGAGTAGTCTCTTTCTAGCTACACTTTGTAAAATGCTCATTATACTGGAAAATTTTATGCATTACGTTGTATAGGATACACTGTCACTCTGAGCATGAAGGTATCTCATTCATGCACATGCAATTTGCAATTGTGTCAGTTGTAGTTAATTGCAGCGGTATCATGTGGATATTTGTACAAAGCCTTGAGAGATAAAATATAATTTCAGAGTTTATTAATTATATATTATTACTAATAGATTAGGAGTGCTCTAGTTGATCTGATTTTGTGGAGTTCTATGGTATCTTTTATTTTTAAGGCAATCTGTAAGATACAGACTCACAACCCCACATATAACGTATTCTATCTTGTTGGTTAGTCCTAAACAAGGGTTGAAAAGAGAAAAGTCTTGCTAGCACAGAGCATCAGCACTTTCTAATTACACTGTTTTGTGGTACAAGGTGGGCCGGTGAGATGACCTAGAGGAGGAAGTCAGCACTTTTTGAGTGAGTACCAGCATATTTTTACATTTGCTTTCTTCAGCCTTCTATTCTCTTTCAAATGGATCAAGTTCCCTTTCTTTGGCTCTTTAGCTTCGTCCATTAGTACATCCCCAAAGAGTATTTTGTCAAACAAAGCAAAACACTTTGAAGACGATTTTAAGTTCTTTTGAGAGTTATAGCCAATACTTTGTTTATGTATAGTGATTATTTACTGAGTTAGCACTCCCAAAAGGCAAATCTGGGTAGATACCAGAAAAATGCTTTAGATAATTGCTAGTTGGTTTGATGTCTTGGTATTTTGTGGTATTTTATGCTGTCTTAATGGCATCACCTGAGATTCTTTGGGCACAAACATGTTTTAAACTGTGGTCCATAATAAATTGTGAGGCAGTGATTTTCAAATTCCCATAGTAAGAAGCTCTGTTGAAAATGTTCTCCTGTCCAGGTTGTTGTTCTTAAAAACATAATAACCAACAGCTATACAAATCTTACAGCCATAAGAAAGATTGGGGAAAGAGATCATGATTACCGTAAGCCTAAATCCTACAATAAACAAGTGTTTCCATTTAATCTTTCCTATTTACTTTACTGTATGTTGAAAATTAAAAGATTGTTTACCGTGTGATGCTTAGAAATATTTTCTTAGTTTATGTTCTCAGATGTTGGCTAAGAATCACTTCTGTCTGTAAATATCACTACCCTTCAGAACCCTGAGAAGAACTCTTGGTTAATCTTATTTGGTGCCTCTATTTGAAGGACACCTTTTAAAGGCTATTTGTTGGTAAAGTTCTTTTTTTTTTTTTATCTTGGATTTATAAGATGTTGATGAGGATAAAACCACATTGAAAAGCTCAAAAATCCGATAACAACTAGTATTCATTATGAGCAGATAAATATCAAACAAAAAAATGTCAACAGCTACAACTTCAATAATTAAAAAAATGCATAATTTTCATGTGTCCATGACATGAAAATACTGTCAGCATCTGAAAGAGTCAAGAAAGCTTCAGGATATTTTGAGAGCTGATGGCCAAGGAAGGCTAACTACTCTTCTGAGATGTTTTTAAGAAGAACAATGCTGAAGTAGTACATTAGACTATTTAGACACCAAACTGATGTTATCAATGTTTTTTCATTACTCCATGGTTTACGCTCCTCTTTTGGAACCAAAACTGACGACTCAGCTTGGTATAATTGAGAGGCTGAGCTCTATTTCCATTTGACATTTTCCCTGCCGTTTCAATAGTAATATTCACACACAGTAGACTGAGATAATAATACAAAACTTGTATTACTCTCAAAAACATCCTTTGCTGTCTAAATCCATTGTACTGCTTGGGAGCTAGTTAGTTAATTATTAAAACAACATCTAAAAATAATCAACTTCCAGAAAAATTGGCAGGCCAAATTCTGTTCTCATTCATCCCCAGGCAGCACCACAGTCTATTCTAGTATATGAGAGTGGATTATAGAAAATAGTGTTGAATTATTACTTTTTGGTAGTGGATAATTCATGTGTGGGTTGTAGCAAACAACCTAACTGCTTTACAGGTAGCCATTACACTCCTTACCCTCTCTTTATCTTGTCCTTTACCTGCCAGCTTCAAGCCCAGTATTTGCTATAGGAAGACCTAGGTATCCTTGCAAGATCTCTTTCATCTCTCATTGCAGATAGGATCTGGCAAAGAAGGAGAACCACATTATTTTAACACAAAGACAACTGTCACATTATTTCTCCAGTGGCCAATCACCCTGCAGGGGATGACTTCATCTATATTGTACCTGCTTAACATACTTCATTAACTCTGTCAATTACCAGCCACCTCAGCACCTTTTCTGTTGGCATTATACAATTTATTTTTTCCATGGCCCAAACAGGACCATAGTAGGAGCCCCCTTCGTAATGCAAGTAAGATGATATTAATCTTAAAAATGTATATTAGGAGCAATTAAAATATATTTTCAAAATGGTTTATGGCCTGTTTTTCAACAGTGTTCAGCACCTACTACTATCATTGAACCTCGAATATCTGGGAGAGCTCCCTCTAAAAAGCAGATATATGTCTATTAGACGTGACTACATTTTTCTTCGCCAGAGATTTTCCAGAGAAGTTCTCACTGGCAAGTATAGCAGCTAACTTTTCTAGTTTAACATACTCTTTTAAGCTAAACTTTAAAGCTAAATAAACAGAAATTTAACTGTAATCACTTCATTGAGGCTTGCTAGGCTAGGAGTTAAGAAGCATATTTACCCTGGGCTCCTTCTACAGGCAGTGGAGAACGACTTGCACTTTCAAAGGGAAATTCAGCCTACCTGAGCCAACCTATATCCACTGACTGTGTGAGACTCTGCTCCTTACCACAGAGCCTCAATTAAGTGGCTTTTTATTAAATGCAGCATTTAGAATATCCTTGTGAGAAACAAGACTTTTGGTTTTATGGAGTGAGCTCAAGAGAGGAGAGTTTCAGGTGTCTGCAATGGCCAGCAGAAAGGTGGGGTTGGATGAGGAGCTGAAATTTGGGGGTGGAAGTAAGATGACATTAAGGTTTGATCTCTAAACCCAGGAACAGGTATGGCACGGGGGAAAGGGGACTTGAGAGTCCCAGGGCAGCAAAGGTGCAAGGAGGGTCCAGAGAGAGGAGGTCTAAAACTAGGAAGAGCATTTGGTTGAGATAGCACTTGTCAGTGTATGTAATTATCTACTTGAATATTAAGCTCTGCTTATGCTAATTGGCTTCAGCGACTGAGCCCAGATCACAGGAGAAAGGAGCTTGGCGGGGGGCAACGATGGGAACAAAGGGCCCCACTCACAACTGTGCACAATTCCCCTCTGTTGTTGTGGGGAAAGAACAGAGTTACAGGATTGCTCCCTGCTTCCCTCCCTGCTCCTCTTCTCTTGTCTTTTTTTTTTTTTTTTTCTTTCTGCCTGGAATATGACAGTCTTCTTCAAAAGACACTTTTGAAACTAAGAAAACCTGTATTTTCACAGAAAAAATCAAACAGTAAATGACCTAATGCCTGTTACAAAGACACCTGATTAAAGCAAATTCAACATACAGTTTAGAACAGACTAGCATCAGACGTTCTGAAAGGGAACAGATGAACCAAGAAAATTGAAAGTCAATGGAAATCATAAATACCTCCTGATTACGTGGAGTTTTCCCAGTCACTTTTCAAAAGGAGCAGGGAACAGCTGATCTCTCTGCCCCTGCTCTAATTAGGTTGAAAGGCAAATCCTTCAGAAAGGGGAGGCATGGTTTGAGCTTACCTGTTGCAGTTGTGGTGTCTGTTGTGAAGTTGCAGGTTTCTACATGCTTCAACTTTCCATATTAATGTTTCTTCCAACTGAATATTTCACTGTTTCTCTTTTTCTCTTCATGAGTGTTTTCTTTTCTTTCTACCTGCATCGGTATGTTTCTTCCAGCTGTAGCTGCTGCATACTTCTGCAGGCATTGATCAGGGCAGTCTCTCTGATCAGTTGGAGAGCAGATGACATTACCTGTGATCTCTTCCCATGCTATGGCATTGTAAAATATGAAGTTTCAGTACATCAATTCGCTTTAAAATATGGTAACTGTATATTAAGATACAGCAGATACTTATTGCTACATTTGTACCTTCACTATCCTTCAGGACACTCCTGGGGGCTTTACAGCATTCCAACGTGAGCATAGCCTAAATACATAAGGAAGAAGGGTCTCCAAGGTGAGAATCATCTCTGCAATAAATTAACATTTTTTTGAACACATCCTGTTCATTCCAGACTATTGTCTGGGCTAAGATTCCTTTTACTATTAGTAGGACAATAATTTAAAGTGAACTCTCTATTTGCAGTAAAAATAAAAGCTTGTGATTCTCTGATGTGTCCATAACTTGAATTTTTGAATTAATCTTGGGGAGGGTTTAGAGAGTTGCAATAGACTGAACTACTTCAACTTCTGTAAAAGCTGTTTGTTCATAGCCAGGTGTAGTATTACTTTTTTTTTTTACTTTTTTTTTTTCCTCCCCTTAAATAAAAATGAACACTGTGCAAACACCAGCTGATTCCTTTTTAATCTGTCAGCACATTCTTTACATCTGTGCATAAACATTATTATCACAAACTCAGAGTGTTACTGCAAAAATTATCAGAGTCCTCAAAATGTACTCACTGCAGCTTCCATTGGAATACAACTTTAATGCATTAATATGAAAGCAAGCAAGCTTTCAGAGGAAAAAAAAAATAGGCTTTTCATTTTCACAGAAGGTTAGCCAGGGTTTCCCTTACTATCGTGTATATGCACAGTGTAAATATTTTGTATTTAGTACAATATTGTCTCCTGACATATAGTTGGTCTTGATAATATTTCCTATTGTGTTCACCTAAAATAGTAACTGTTGATGAAAAGACATGGTCTGAGGGAGAAGCATACAGGACATGGCATATTTTCAGAGATTTTTAAAGATTACCTTTTGAAAATGGAACCTCTAGCTGACTATTTGTGTGTCTGTTTGTAGGAAAAAAATACTGTCATCTTTTTCATGTTTATAGGGATGACCTTTTATGCTATAGTACAATGCTTTGAAGCACGGTTCTTTTTAATTGCTTTATATGCCTATTGAGACCATTCTGCACGTCACTTCGTTATATACAGCACCGAGTCACATATGTTTGGTCAATGAATCTTTTGGTGCCTTGATATTTATGTTAAAGTCTGAGCAGGAGTTGTGGAAACATTGTGTTCTTTGTTTTGCTGTTGGTGTTTTTTTGTTGTTTGGGTTTTTTCCCTGTCACTCTAGCTATATACCTAATGAGGTGACAGAAAGAATTAAAAATGACAGATTGTTTTGGCTGCAGTGGGGCTGTCTGAGCTATATTTTCCTATAATACAGCTCAATAAACCCAGCTTGTGGAAAGCCCTCTGCACGTGATTCATTGCCGCAGCAAGGGTCCTGGTGGAGGTCTGAAGAAGAGCGGGCGGTGGGCTGGGCAGCAGGGAGCGGGGGCTGCTGTCAGCCGGCGGCGCCGGCAACTGCGTGCCAGCGCTGCTCCAGGGATGCACAGGGCTGGCCCGGCCACAAAGCGCTGCTCCCGAAAAATTTCTAATTACAAGTTGCACGCTTTGGCTAACGCGCACGTATTTCTGTCCAAACACCTTGTAAAGCTGTAGCTTCCAGTCCATAATGCTTGGGGAAGTGTGGCAGCACCTTCCGCGGATGGTTCCTCCGAGCCCGGAGGCAGCGGAGACGCGGTGGTGTAAAACAGCCGTCGTGGGGATTCGAGGTAGCCTCCGCATCTGCAGTAATAAACGTCTCGGCATCCACGTGCCGTTTTGCTGCCGTGTGTCTGGTGGAACAATAAAACGTATCGGAAGAGATTCCTCGGGACAGAATGGTTAACTACAGGTGTTAGACTGATAGCTGGTATAATTAAGAAAAAAGATCTGTCATTTCACACATTGTGCAGAATAAATTCCAGATATCCGTGCGTAATCTTTCAAAGTGCCTTTATCTCCAGAGCCAGCGAGGGTGACCACAGAATATCCTGAACCCAATTATGTACTTTCTGATTATCATATTTTTATTTCTCAAGACACAGGGCTAATAAGAAAGATCAAAAAATGTTTGAACCAGAGTAATTTCAAATGTCAAGAACTAGTTATTCTTACAACAAGCTCCCAGGTCTTGACAATGTAAGCTGTTCTCTGTTTGGTTTGATTCCTCTCGGGGAGTGGAAACGAGGGACTAGGGGATTTAAAGTGACTTTGTACTGTGGAATCAACACATGCTTTTGAGACCTGCATTTGACACTGGCTTTGAGGTGGTTTGTTCCTTCTCCTTTTTTTATTTTTGGAGTATGGGGGTTTTTTTGGTGGAATTGCACCTTATCGCCATCAGGGAGTTTCTATTCAGTTCTTTGGATCAGAAGAACTAAATCAGGTAAGAGTCTGTGGGAAGGAAGAATCCAAAAGACAAAATTCACATCAGAAATTTACTTTAGGAGGAAAAGAAATTTTGCCAAAAAGATGAACAATAAAAAAGAGAGAGCAAAGAGTTGGATTCGTCTGCAGTAGGAAATAAAACAAATTTCTACTTTCCAAATGATTATTTGAAAAAGTATTAAGAGAGTACCTGGTTTTATTCTCTTTACAGTTCCTCATATTCAAGGAGCAATACATGTACGGATGTTAAGGAAAACCATGCGTTTCCCCACAGATGATGTTCTGCAAGTATAATTTCCTACAGGGGAGGA
Source organism: Balearica regulorum gibbericeps (assembly GCF_011004875.1). Classification (NCBI taxonomy): domain Eukaryota; kingdom Metazoa; phylum Chordata; class Aves; order Gruiformes; family Gruidae; genus Balearica; species Balearica regulorum. The sequence goes on from NC_046187.1 coordinate 62,965,311, forward strand.
AACAGCTTGAGCCTGAAGGACTCTAGTTTTTGACTACAAAAAGGTTGCTGTCATGGTCTGCTTTCCTGAGATGCTGAGCAGCCATATATACAGATGAAGTCGGGGGAGCCATATGCTCTAATGGTATGTTTTTAGAGAGGGAGGTGGTTCTTCATTCTCCAACTGATTCACCAAGGGAAGAGCCAGGAGGGTGCTGAGTGCTCCACCCTCCCAACCAGGGGCAAAATACTGCCCGTGTCAGCAAGAGGAAGGAGCTAATTAAAAGTAGAAACTCTGTAATGAGAAAGGTAGCCTTGCTCCCGTTAGGACCTGGGTGAAAAAGAGAAAGTGAGAATAATTTCATTTGGATCTTATCCCTAGACTGGCAATTGCACTTGCTAGTTTTTTGGGTCTTGGACAAACTCACCAATTCTGAAAAGTAAAAATGAAGATGGAAAAATACTGCAAGTAATCATGCAAAGTAGAATTCTGAGGGTAGCTTCAAGAGAACAAAACAAAACTGTTTTCACTGAGATCAATCATGTTAGTTTTCTGTCTTTTTTTTTTTTTTTTAGTCCTAATTATCAGTGCCAAGCAGGAATCACAGATTAGACACTATTGAAGCTATTTTTAAATGTAGCTTATTGAAACCTGCTCTTTTCAATGAAGCTGCTCAGAACAAACTTAGCTTTTAGATTCTCCAGTATATTGCTCATAGTATCCTGAAAGGAAAGGAGCAGACGCAGATAATTCCTCCCAGGACCAAGATCATTGCAAGGAGTTCGGATACTCCCATTCACATATTAAATTAGTCATGCATTTGAAGATGGGGTGGAGGGGATGTCTTTCTTGATTATGCAAAAAATTTGCTGCTCAGGTTTCTTTCCAAAAACTCTTTGGACTTGGGAGTCCTTTTCTCATTGTGAAGGCATGACAGGCTAAAGGCTCCTTCTGCTCTAAAGTCATTTGAAAATGGGTATGGTTTTAGGGAACTACATCCCTGGGCATTTAGATTAAAGTTTCATCAAGAACAGCAAATGCTGCATCAGAGTGAGGAGGGATTTTGGATCATGCCTCCTGGCAAGGTGGCATCCAGGTAAAAGTTTTCATGACAGCTGACCACAGTCTGTCTGTCAGGCAGTTTGTGTGGGAGGGAGAAGTAGCAGGATCAGAAAAGAGGGACAGATTCTTTGAAGGTTATTTGTTTTAATCTTAATTTAGCCTACTCTAGGTTTAATAAGAAGGGCCTAGGAAAGAAAAGATGTGAGAAGGGGAGCAGAGAAAGACAGGCAGAGAGAAAAATGTGCTGAGACGTAGTGGGGAAGAGTGGAAAATACGAGTATCGCAACTAGACCTGATCCAAAATAGAAAGCAAGCATAGCAAGTTTTGAAGTGGTAGAAAATAGGATACAAGGAGGGCAGAGAGAAAAATATCTGAATTACTAGAAATTTTATATGCTTCTATGCACACCTATGTGTGTGTATATGTTTAATCTCTTCACATCCATAAAATGCCCACATTTATCTCAAAAATGCAAATACACACTTTTAAAAAGCTACTGCAAACTAAATGCTAACCTTCATCTGTGCTTGTCCTCTAAGAGAATAAGTCTTTATTAGCAATTATGATGGACAAATAAGAGTGGATCTGTAGGGTGAACCAGTGTGTATTAAAGACCCATTGGCAGCATTATGCGCATTTCAGGCAGTTCTGCTCAGGAAAAGTCGTAGTCCAGCCCTGCGGGCTGAACGGCCATTCCCAGCTGGAGTGCGTCGTGTGTGCTTACGGGGTGTATCTCCCTCTTTAGCTTGTTATGAAGCAAGCTGGTTTGAGTGATCCAGGTCTGTTGAATGTTGTAAACCAGTAAGGCACAGTAAGTGGGAATGACAGGAAGACTCAAATGCTAATTTAGACTTTCTGCAAGAAGTTAAATAAACAGTCCGTATCTTTACCGTGGTACAGCTTGTATAGCTGTCAGTAAACCCCAAATTCGTTGCGTTTGTACAAAGCTATTTTATGTCACATCTTGAAACTCATTCAAGATCTACGTTATGCTTGTATAGCGAACTAAGGCTCCAAAAGGTTTGTGCATTATTAATGAGATAGTGGAAGTGCTCTAGAATCAGCTTTCATCTAAATAAATGTGACGATGTTTATCTGTACCCTTTGTATTCATGGTTGTCTTGAGTGCACAGTGCTTCCTGTTGGTATGGATGTTATTGATTTGCTGACTAATCTCTTTATCTGATCAGTATTGATTGTAACTCTCAGTCTATAACCTTTAGACATAGTGATATTGTGGCTAAATAAAACACAGATGCAAAATAATTAACAAGTTCCGATACTGGTATTTCCTTTCCGGCAAATAGTTTAAGCAAGTCTTATATTTGACAACTAGAAGCTGTATTTTTAGAGAAAAGTGTAAATAGAAGATGAATATACAATCTTTAGTTCCTTAATATAAATTACTCAAGAAGAAATAGTAAGTTACCTTGGGGAAATCAACAGCTTCTTCAATTGGATTGCTTCTGTCACTGCATGGACACAGTCTTGTTTGATGTCCTCCTACCATTTGTCTTGTATGGAGTCTTTTATCTAAATCCAAAGCAATGCAGTCATCACTGCTGCAATTCAATAATGGCTCCACAGGAGCTGTCATCCACAGTTTGCTATTCATCTTGTAAAGCCTTTGAGTTTTCAAAGTATCCACTAAACTTGGTATTTCAATGCTGTGGACAGATAACTTAAGGTTCTTTTGTATTTTCAAAACAGGTCTAAATTGAGGTTCAGCAGATATTGAAATGCCCAACTTATTGTACCTAGGTGCCAAAGACGACGATGGAAGTGTCAAAAGGTAATTAGATAATCAGACCCACCTCCCAGCTGAAAATGTGTGACTTTGTGGGCTTGAGTGACACTTTGACTCAATACTGGCATTGCCTGTGGGGAATGAGCCCCTTGAAACAAAGGGAAAAAAGACAAAGAGACGGAAAAAAAATTGGAATTAGCCACTAGCAGCCCCAGGAAGTGAAAAATTATTATGTGATAACAACATGAAGTATAAGGCACAGGGAGAACGTATTTCATTTCTACTCAAGTATAAGATGCCCTTTTTTCCATTTGATGTAGACTTAGAAAGCAGGGGTCATTTTGGACTTGAAGGTTAGTGGCAATCCTTAAGGAACTCACATTTATCATGAGTCAAGGGCCTGGATGTGGGCAGCTGTTTAACAAGCTGCTGAGATTTAGAACAAGCTGCTGAGATTTGGGTGGGGTTTTGGGGCGTTGTTTTTTCTTTTTTTCTTTTTTCTTTTTTTCCCCAGATGCCATTTTACCTGGCCCCATCTGAATGTGTATTTTAGCTGTTAGCCTTTTGTTTGGGTTTTTTGTTGTTGTTTTGTTTTAAGCAAAAATGTACCCATCTTTGGGCACTAATCTGGGATAAATTAGTACAGAACAAAAGATGAAGTGTATTCTTTGAGAGTGAGAGTTAACTTGGGTAAGAAAGCAGTATTCTTACATGAGCTCAGTTTTGGCCAGGAAGCTGAATTTTATATATAGCCTTTTCTTACGAGAAGTACCATGGTTTGCTTAGTATATTCTACACAGATTGGAGTTTTACCCGAAGAAAATAGTCTCTACGGGAATATTTCACATTGAAAGTATTGAAGAAAGAAAGCTTCCTCTGTCAGAACCAATGCCACTTCCATCAACATCAAATCCATCTTTATTGAAAAGCAAAGAAAAAATATTTCACTTTTTAAAATTTCCTAAAGCCAACCCTATGAATTTATGAGATTGCCTTAGATTCGGGGCTCTTCGGCACAACTACTCTATGTGCCTTCCCCTGTTGCCTTTTTGGGGACAAGTAACATAAATAGCTTCTTGTGTGGTTTTTCAGAGTATGTAGTAGCATTAAGCGGTTTGCATGAGTATGGGAACACGGTCGCACAGACCAGTTTGCCTTGTCCCTGCCCTCTGGTACAGGAGAGGTGTGGATGGGTGACTTGGAGGCAGCATCCTGAGCTCCTGACCAGTTCTGCCCTTGAGAGCCCTAGTGCTGCCACAGCAATCTGCACACTAGTGCCAGTGTCCTGTATTGATCTGCAGAGGTCCTGGGAGGCTCTGTAGATGCAGTTCAGAGCTGGGAGGATTTCTTAACACAATCGAAATACAGCTCTGCTCTGCCTCTGTATTTTGCGGTCTCCCTTCCCTGAGCTAAATCGTACCAATTTCCCTGCCCAGAGCTCACTGCGGCGGCAGAGCTATGACTCACCTGGTAGTTTCTGAGACAGCCAGGCATTCCCCTCTAAATCTCTTCATCCCCTTCAGCCTATTTTTAAATGCCTGGCCTCTGTTCTTAAGGGCTGGTATTGAACAAAATGTAAATATAGTGCAACCTCCGGTTTTAACCTTGGCCTTGATCCTCCTCTTATTCTAGTTAAATGTAATAAAAAAGAAAGGTAACATAAAGATGTATATTCTTTTTTTAAAAGATGTTTATAATTCTTTAAAATACATGAGTCAGCTAAGCATTTAAAAGTAAAATATAGATATAAAATTATTCAGACGGGGTGATATAATATAGAATTTAAATTGAGCATATTTTAGCAGCACTGGGAAACCTTACCCCAGAGCTAATAATGTAATAGATCTATCTCACCAACAACTTGGAACTTGCAACAGAGTTTTATCCACAAAGGAGAGTTCTCTGGCCTACTTTATTAAATACATTAGAGGACTTTGCCTGTAAGATTACATTTGAACAATGCAATTTATTAAAATCTCTGTTCTTATTTTTCCTGCTGAAATTTTAGCCATTTTCTATGAAAAAAACCAAACCCACGTGTAAACAAATCCAACAGGCTAAATAAACACAATTCAACAAATATTTCATCAAATAAGTATATAGGGAAAACATCCCATAGTTTATTTTTCACCATCACTTGTATACTCATATTGATGAGTCTGCCTCTTTTGCTACGGTGCATCAGGCAAGTTGTGCTCCTAATTAAGAGTATTTTTTCAAATCTGAAGCAGAGCTGGGAATATAATTGAAAAATTACCCATTAAAGACAGTCCTAATAAATAAAAAAAGAAGTAAATTGAAACACTGTTGTTATTTCTTATAAATGGAAATAATTTCAATTTTGTTTAACAAATCTTGATGTGCTGAGTGCAATTACAAATCACTGCAAAAGGGTACAGACAAAGGTTGAAGCTACATCATCTTATAATTTGCTTGAGATGGACATCCATATTTTGGTGACTGTTATTTAGTGATAGTTTACATTAAGATACCACTGTTGGAGGTGTAAGTATTTAAATCTTTTCACTAAATAGGATTTTACATGAAGTAAAAATAACAGAACTCAGTATAGTGATGTTAATTAATAGGTATATCTGAGGTTTCTGCTGAGATTCAGTTATATATTCTAGCATTTACCTTGGAGTTTTTGTGTAATTCTGTTTGATCTGAGAATTTAAGTTCATTCCATTTAGTGGGAGATGTTAGATATTCAACAATAATTGCTATTTTTAAATTAGGGCATTTATGTAAGTAGTAAGGTGCAGAGCTGGCAAGTAACTCTAAGCAGCCATTTTTGCGAAGGGGTGTAAAGAATATCAGAAACCTACTTTATTTCTGGACACTTGCCTTTCTCAGGTGCTGCTTACCTGCCAAGTTCAAAAAAAGCAAATTGACACACATGAAAAATGTAGAAGTCTAATCCTGGAGAGTGAAAGGAGGAAATTCATACTGCTTATTAGGCAACGCCAAAATCCAGATGCAGACAACTAAACTGTCACAACAAAAATATCTAATTAACCTGTAACTCATTCCCTGTATATGGAGAGGTGCTAATGCGATAAAGGACTCTACCATGAAAAAGAAATGAAACAGATGAAATTTCCATGAGCCTATTGTCATAGGCAATCCAATTTAGAAAGAGAGAGGAAAGTATTTGATATGACATTAATAACATTCATTTACCAGTAGCTGATGGGAAAAAAAAAACAAACAACCAAACCAAAGCAAAATAAACCATCTAGGAACTCAAGATATGAAGAAATGAGTAGAAGATAAGGGTGTGTGCATGTGTGTGGGTTCAGAGAGATGGGATTAATTATGAAGTGTGAAGACATACAGTCAAAAAGTGAGCGTAGCTTAGAACCCCACATAAATGGCTATCCCAAAGAAAGCCAGGGAAGAATAGTTAACTTGGAAATAATTAAAAAATGCTGGAATTCCTTGTACATATTAGATGGTAAACATAATTTGTAAGAATATAAAATTACAAGACTACATAGACAATTATCACGAAATGAGAAACTATAGGGGAGGTAGAGAATTAAAGACAAAACATAAGGACTTTTTACTCTGATTGGGAAACTCTTCCTAGTCTGGTCAGTGCTAGACAGAAAAAAAAAAAAAAAAAGGGTCAACAGGGACAGACTGGGGTGTACATAGGTGTTTTAGAGGTGTTTAACTAAAAGCTTGAAGAGGGCTGTTGATGTGGCCCCACCTGCGATCAAGGGCTGTTGGGATGTGCCTGCAGGAGGAACCTGCCCTCTGGGGTGGAAGGGACTGCCAAGGAAATGTTACGGGCAGCTGCTTCAGCTGAGGAAAGAATGAAACTACAGTCTGGAGGCTTTGGAAGCAAAAATGTGAATTTCCAGAGAGGTAACTCAGAATATTTCACAAGCATAACCTCAAAACAAAAGGAAGGTATTTATGAAATATAATATAATTTGGACAGCTTATATTAAGTTTGGAATTTATTTATTTATTCATTTATTTATTTATTTTTACAGAGGAAAAGCTTTAGCATTATTGGAACACTTAAAAGTTTCAATATGTTTCACTCAAGAATATAGTGAAAAATACTTTAAAATTTGTATGATTTACATTTTACCTTACTGAGAATGCAGTTTTAGCATGGGGGGGAGGAATGAAAGATCTAAAGCAGTCTGTATAAAAAAACCCAAACCAAACCAAACCACCAACAAAACCACTCAATCTGCAGCTAGGCTAAAGTATTGTGGGGATTGTGACCTATTAATACATTTGTACATTAAAAGGTTTGAAACGGGTCCTTTGTTTTATCACAAGCTGCTTTGCACCAGACTAATCCCTGTTCAGGGGCAGTACGGATCTATAGGACTGTTCCCATACTAATCACTTTTGGGACCTTGTTGGGGACTGTCACAGAAACAGCCCCCCCAGCTGAGAGGGTGCTGAGCTGAAGCAGGAGGCGATGAACTGTGGCGGCAGCTCTGAGGCCAGACACTGCGTCCCGTATGTCTGCTCCTTCGCGGTAAAGGGAAAACCCACACGCAAATAGGAGGGGAAGGATCAGTCCCAACGAGCTCCTCGACAACACTCTCTTTGCAGATCTTGGGTTAGATATAACTAAATGTGTTTCCTGCTTAAATGTGTTTGTCTTATTTGGTTGGTAGAGTTATACAATTTAAAATTGGAGCAAGACAGTGTTAAAAAATAGTATCCCAGTGTAATGAAATGGGACAGTTTAACAGCCTACATGGAAGCTTGTACACACACTCACGCATGTACAAAATCAATGTACATGCAACCATAATTATTTTGTAACTATGTTTTACTCTGAATTTCTTCTCTCTGTATTTTCAGTGTCACATTGTCCAAACCAGGAACGTCCTTGTCTCCTTCAGAAATGAAACTCGGGTTTCCTATTGTCATAGGTCCCAAAGCTAGGATGTGCTTTTTGCCTTTGGCACTGTCTCTGTGTACAGGGGCCTCCTGAAGTCAGCAGCACCATCAGCCGCTGGGGCGACCCGTTGGGTCACTCCTTTCTCTGTATCTTTCTCTGTAACACTGGCACTACAACACAACTGTCCCCCTTGCTCTCGGTCACATATGCAAAAGGTCAGATACAGTTAATATTTTTTGGGTCTTGGAGCAGGAGCATCCTGTCTCTCAACTGCACCTAGGAGGAGTATCTCTTAACTGGGATGCAGGTCGAAAGCAATCCCTTTACAAAGTACATTCCTCTGCTTACAGTGTTTTTGCTGCCTTACTTCTTGTTCCTGGACTATTTTCCCCTGCAACTGAGGGCTGCCTGCATGAAGAGTCTATCTGGAAAGCAGATTGCAGGACTTTGCTATTGCTTTCTGAAACTACGCAAAAGCCGAGCAAAATATTCACAAAATATTAGTGAATTGTATTGTTTGGATGTATGGTATTCATCTCATTGTCTGACACTGGCCATTATCAGAGGCTGGAAAACAGACATGAAATAAAGACAGCTTGACTGGGATGGTTAATCTCCTGATGTTACATCTCCAAATATTGCTAAGACATGGGAGTGCAAAAATGCCTCGTTTGTGAAAAAGCACTCAATTCATAAAAATTAAGAATGATCTAGAGGTTCTGTGATGCACAACGCCACAGAAGCAGAAAAGCCCGAAGAGTTACTGATTTGCTAATGAATGCCACAGTGCCATGATTTCAGATCATTTCCTCACACCCTAAAATGCCCATGACATCACTGGTGACACTAGCAGTTTCCTATTGCCCTTGTCCAAGGCTTCCATTGCGTGTACAGCTGCGCACATCCAGGCTGACGCTCCGGCTTTATCATTGCATACAATACACACACATTCCCTTTCAGCCCCAGTTGTAATATTTACACAACAGATTGGACTGGAACATTTGCAGGGAGCCTGTTATGAATACCTCTTCAGTTAATTTTTGTGGAAAAACTTTTGTTTGCTGATTAGCTAGATAATAGCCTTCAGTTCCAGTATTTTTTGCACGAGGTTATTCGGAGACTGAAAAGGTTGGGGGGGAATTCATATACCTGTATGAGATATCTCCGTGGTGGAATATTCCTTTTACTCTCTGAAGGTTCAAGGCAGAAGCCAGCTCCCGGGCAGGAGCTGCGTAAGTGTGCTAGCACAGTGCTGAGCTCGAGACGAAAGGTCCTGCTAAGGATGTTGTAAGGTAATGAATGCAGACCTTATTCTTCTGGATTTAAAACATAACTTTTTAAATAATACAAGCCAAAGTAGAAAGTGAAAATGATGGACCTGCCCTTCAGTCATGTTGTAAATTTTATATATGACTGAACTTGGAGCGCTCCTTGCAGTTCCTTCTATTTCTTGCCAGTGTTGTTTCTAGCCTCCTAAAGGTCTGCTCCTAGTCTGAGGTCTCACATTTAATTGTTTGTAATTATAATTAGAATGTAAGATCCTCTTCTTCCTGTGTGTTCATGAAGCCAGGAACACCTCTGATCACAGCAAACTCCTACAAAAAGATAATTATGTTTTTAAGGAAATGGATAAAGGAAAAAACCTGCTCCCAGGATGAAACTGCGCAGTCTTGAGTAAATGATAAATGGGGGGTTAATATCAGGGGAAATAATGTCATATTTTAACAAAACTAGTGAAGCACAAGCAGTTTTAGCCAGGAAGGCTACATGGAAAAAAAAAAAAATAAAAAAAAATCCTGCGTTTGAGACAAGGGTCCTGATTTGTTGCCAGGGTGAAATTCAGCTCTGTGCAGAGGGTCCTGCCCCAAGCCTCTACAAATCCCTTCTTTCAAAAGCATATGCAAGATCCAAGCAGTGTCCAGCCTTTATGTTTTCCTTATGCAGATCTCTGTGAGAAAACTCTGGAGGTTTGCAATTGGCTTCAGTGGCAGCAGCACAGTGACATTTTTTAAACATTTTTTTCCTGCAAACTCTCTCTGTAAAATGTAACAACTGGTTCAAATCCTCTTCCTTTTTCTGTCCTCGTACAGACTGTGCAGGGGAACCATACTGAGGATCATGTTTCTAGCACACAGAAAATTAAACAATACTTGAGGTGCTTTCTGGGAATTTATTTTAGTTATCAGGCAGCTTTAGGTTATTTGATCAACTACACCTGAATCTTGTCTTGATGTGAAAATTTAAACAAATGTTTTTGTCAGCAGAGAAGAATGCCTCCAGTAACAAAAGGCATGTTTGTTGCGTGCTTCTGACTCTTTTCCTCTATGCTCCAATTTTTTGTGTCAGATCCACACAGCCAGAAGATCTGGATATCCTTTCTTCAGATTTTCAGCTAGCTGCAGTGTGTAAAATAATGCCATGCCAAGATTATCTGTACTGAAGATATGGCGTGATGAAAGCTGGTTCTGTAAAAAGATTTCTTAGGAAATGGCGCTCTGCAAACTTTAACAGATCTCTAGAACAGCCTGTGTCAAACACAGCGTGCTGAGTTTTTGTACCCCCTCCCATAAAGTGGCTGATGTTAACTGCTTGAATGTTAATTTTAGTTTCTTTTCTTCTCTTTCATCAACTGAATGTCAAGATGATGTCTATATTTTATGCACATAAAGCAAATGGGGAAAGTTTCTCTGTGGATACCTTTTCTGCTTTTTAATAAATTCTTTCTTTTGCCTGAAGAGAATTAGAAGCTGGCTTTTGACCTCCATTAATTTTTTTAATTTAATAGTTCTCTGCATGTATTAATAAATATTATTAACCATACTTTGTACTGCAGCATTTCCATTTCCTCTTCCTCCGATGCGTTCTCATTTGCTGCAGCAGGTGCCCAGTTAAGAACAGATTAGGAAAAGCAGAAGGAATAAACAGAGGAAATCTGGGCCCATAGCCCACCTCTTCCCCAAATACAGAGATGGGGAGTCTTAGGACGTCTCTGTCTACCAGGCTGCTTTATAATTATCTGCTTCTCAAAACAAAGCTATAATTATAAACTAATGGTTATTTGATAGCTTTCTGAAGGCAAATAACACCACTTAAAATCCTGTAAGTTAAAAAAATATTAGAAGTGTTTTCTGACTGCGATATCCTGGGTAGATGTTGCACATGCAGAGTTTCAGCCAGCCTGCACTCACTTCATTCACCTTGAGCTCTGCAGGGCTGCTTCTAGAGCCAGGTAAATACCCTTTAGAGTAGCATCTTCTAAATCCCGCCTCGAATATCACAATTCTTTCAGCAGATCTTCCAATTTACCCCAATAATAAGTAATTCAGCTCCAAAGGAGGAAGATAACTCTAAGCTTATAGCATATCCTGAAGTCAAGCTGTAGTTGCCACCTCCGAATGGCAGCACAAGCCATCCGACTTAGAACCTTCCTATGGGCTTTGTAAAACAAGCGGTGTATGCAAGTCCAGTACCTGTCTATTCATCTGCCACTAAGGCAAATAATTTTCTGTATGTTTGTTAGAGATGGGAAAAAGTGAGACCTATCGGGTAATATTAAGAGGCTATCCACTCACCAGTCCTCTGGCTAAGCATTTATCATGTAGGAACAATTGACCCCTCTAGTGGAACCAACAATGTACTGCAATTGTGTGTTTACGGTTACTTATCATTAGCAATGCAAATTGAGCCACAGGTTTTTTTGCAAGACTCATAACATGGTGACTCGCTTGCACGGTGTCACAACATGAAGCAATCTTTTCTAAAATGCCCTATTGTAAATCTTCAAAATGAAGGCCTCCTTTTTTTGATGATGTCCAGAAAAGATAAAAGAAAAAATGTCAACCCTCCTACTTATAACTTCCTTTGTGCTTCTCAAGGCACAGTGTCTATTTTGCAACTGTCTCCTTTCAATGCATGTTCTTTTCTCTAGAGGCTGTATGAATATTGTACAATGCCAAGGACAGCTATTGGCACTTCACAAGGAACCTAGAATAATAAGTAAAAAGGATATGCCCCTAACCATGCAAAAAGATGAATGCTTCTTCTGGTATCATTTACATCAGTGATTTTCATCTTTTTTTTCTGCACACAGATCCCTAAATATGTTCAAGTGGAGGTTGCTGTATGACAAATTTGAACCCTTTGGCAACTAGCTTGCCTCCTTTAGTTAGCTTTTCTGAACCCCGTAGAAGCAGTCTGCGGGTTGAAAATCCCTTATTTATGTTTTACCACATAGATTGTTTGGATTCAGATAGTTAATGACTGGGAAATAATTAAAACCTATTTAATGGAATTTAACAATAATAAAGGATAATTTTGCATGAAAGTTTTTACAAAGGTTATTGTCTGAGGCAATGGGTTCAGAGTACTTTTCCATAGAAGAAATGGAAAATATAGAAATGAATAGAATGAAGGAAGTGCAAATCATGTGCACAGTGCACACACACCCTTGCCTATTCTTCAAAAAGCTCTTTCATTCAGTTCCTTCCTGGAACTCCTCTTTTGTTTGTCTGTCATCACTGGCTTTGCCCACATCCTTCAGCACTTGAACTGCTGCCTCCTGCTTTTCGTTCTGCCTTCTTGCAACATCTTCTTTGGCATTTGGTAAGGCTAGAGACACTAACAGCATTAGCTAAAAGGTAAAAAGAGAGGAGAGAACTTTGCTCATGCCAGAGGATCTTGCATCAACACAAGCACACACATCCTTCTCCAAAACACAAAGCCTTGCTTAACTGACCAGTAAAATGAGTCCATAGGTTTCCAAGGCAGTTTTGTTGACTGGCTGAAGAGCTCATCTCGATCAGGCATTTATGCTTCTTTGGTCCTATTGGTGCTCCTTAAGACTGTAACATTTTTTAAAGAATATGAGACATGTCAAACAAAGGGCAGTGAATCTACTCTTACGACAAAGCTAAGGAGTAACAAATTATTCCCTAAGAGTTGGTACTGAAGCCAGTTTTGTGCTCCAGAAAACACAAAATGAAGGCAGTCAATGCTCATTAAAGTGGCTGTCTCAGTCTTGTAACATGTAGTTTGTGAACAAAAGTTTGTGTTTCCCTCCACTGAACTCAGAGCAGGATATAATGAAGCTGAAGGCATCAGAGGCCCACAGAATTCTTAATTTTTATACAATTCTAGAAACACAAAATGATCAATTAATTCATTATTTACCCCCAAATGCCTACAATTCTCTTAGGATGCATGCTACTGGAGCAACACTTCGGAAGCAACAGCACGTCACTGCTGGCTCTATACACAGGTGCCTTCTCAAGGGCGAAAAGCTGGAAAAAGAGAATACTAAAACCAGAAACTTGTCAAATTACTCTTAGAAAATTTTTGGGTTGCAGGACAATGAATGTAAAATAAGAATAAAGAGAATTTCCAAGTGACCTGAATGCAGAACGGGATGTGGTTTGATGAACAGATGAGTAAACATCTTGACAAGGGAATGGCAAAAGTTCAGTGATCCAATAGGTCTGATTCAACCCAGACTTCAGTGATCCATTTTGCTGTGTCTATCCCAGAAGTCTGAGAACGTGGCGACACACACATGTCCTCTAATAAGAAGGATGTTATAAAAAATTCAAATCTGAATGCAGGTTTATATCTTCATCCACTTAACCATTTATATTTCCCTACCTTATTTTGTCCTGGGATTTTCTTTATGCCAGAGAATATACACATGAAAGGTCTGTGATTTTCCCATTGACACTAAGGTCATTATGATCTCCATAGAAATGTCTGTCACATACTATTTTTCTACAAATCACAACACGATAGACTGTAATGATGCCTTTTAAGATGTCATGGTATGAGATGTTAACAACTATTTTGGGAAAACTAAATGCAGTGTCATTGGTGGGATACTCCAGAAAAGCAACCCTATACTGTTAGATTGTGTCCTTATGTCTTTCCTTTTTCCTTTCCCCTTTCCCCTTTCCCCTTTCCCCTTTCCCCTTTCCTTTCCTTTCCTTTCCTTTCCTTTCCTTTCCTTTCCTTTCCTTTCCTTTCCTTTCCTTTCCTTTCCTTTCCTTTCCTTTCCTTTCCTTTCCTTTCCTTTCCTTTCCTTTCCTTTCCTTTCCTTTCCTTTCCTTTCCTTTCCTTTCCTTTCCTTTCCTTTCCTTTCCTTTCCTTTCCTTTCCTTTCCTTTCCTTCTCTCTTCTCTTCTCTTCTCTTCTCTTCTCTTCTCTTCTCTTCTCTTCTCTTCTCTTCTCTTCTCTTCTCTTCTCTTCTCTTCTCTTCTCTTCTCTTCTCTTCTCTTCTCTTCTCTTCTCTTCTCTTCTCTTCTCTTCTCTTCTCTTCTCTTCTCTTCTCCTCTTCTCTTCTCTTCTCTTCTCCTCTCTTCTCCTCTCTTCTCTTCTCTTCTCTTCTCTTCTCTTCTCTTCTCTTCTCTTCTCTTCTCTTCTCTTCTCTTCTCTTCTCTTCTCTTCTCTTCTCTTCTCTTCTCTTCTCTTCTCTTCTCTTCTCTTCTCTTCTCTTCTCTTCTCTTCCCTCCCCTTCCCCTTCCCCTTCCCCTTCCCTTTCCCTTTCCCCTTCCCTTTCCCTTTCCCTTTCCCTTTCCCCTTCCCTTCCCTTCCCTTCCCTTCCCTTCCCTTCCCTTCCCTTCCCTTCCCTTCCCTTCCCTTCCCTTCCCTTCCCTTCCCTTCCCTTCCCTTCCCTTCCCTTCCCTTCCCTTCCCCTTCCCCTTCCCCTTCCCCTTCCCCTTCCCCTTCCCCTTCCCCTTCCCCTTCCCCTTCCCCTTCCCCTTCCCCTTCCCCTTCCCCTTCCCCTTCCCCTTCCCTTTTCTCTCCTTCTTCATTAAGTCATAAACCTTAGGACTGTAGTTATTCCCATATAACTTTTGTTCCTGCAGTAACATCTGCCAATCCAGAGCATTAATACTGACAGGGAATTTCAGTGCAGGATGACTTCCCAGTACAGGTGCAGGTCTCTGATAGGGAACCCTTTAAACAAAGATCTGTAAGTCTGGGGCAAACCATATTATTTGGAAGAAAAATAGCAATAAATAGAAAAAGAGAGGGTTTAAAATATATTTGTGTGATATTGGTTACATTGTGGATTCCAGCCAGATGAGTCATTGTCTCCATTTTTGCTTCCGTAATTCCCACAACTGCATCACATATCTGAACACCATATTCAATTCTGGTTTTATACACATAAAAGGGATTGCCTCTCTATGGAATAATTTTTGTTTCAAGAAATCACAGTAAAGCTTAATATTAGGAGTTATTGAAACAGTCCTGAGTCTAGTCAAATCACAGAGCAAAAGAATTCAATGTCTTATCTATAAGATAGCTCTGAACTGTAACGACTGTATATATATTCTACAGCTGTCGAGAAAAGATCTGACATCAGTCCAAGATCAAATTAGAGATAACATCAAATCTGTATCAGGAAATAAAAGAAATACAAATCCTTTAAGGGCAGGTGTAAATTGGACAAGCTGAAATCCTGTAAGACTAAGAGAATGCAAGATGTATTCAAACGCAAGAGCCAAAATTTAGGGTTCTGTATACCAGAAAAGTATATATATCATAGTTGCTTGTGAGACAATATTAGGCAGAAAGATTTTACTTCAGTGTGTAGTCAAAGAATTGATGTATTTAAAAAAGAAAAACAAGAAGAAATTCAAGCATAACACCAAATAAAACTTACAATAGTAGGAATATAGAAATTATAGATAGGGCAAGGTACTACTGTAAATCATGTATGTGGCAATGAAACTAGGAAATCCGTCTGTTGTGGACAAATGTTTGACATCACATGTAGCTGTAAATTTTAGGCATATGTGTCTACAGTAGTGTTACTTGTATGTTTAGAAACAGCCAATTTATCTATAAGTTGGAACAGTAAGCTAGAGAAGCCAGTAAGATAGAAGCCTGAAACTCAGAATAAAAATAAATCAGTTTTGTTAGCCTCTAACAGATTGAAATCCTGGCAGGGTAGAAGAAATGCAAGGGTCCTGCTGTGAGACTGAGGCAGGCTCCATAGATATCTGATGAAGGTAAATGCTGGTGTACTAATGAACCATTTGTGCCTGAAGGACTGATGTTGGAAAAGTTAAAGTTGTTTATTATGTTTAGCAGAATTCTACAAAGACTGAAAGGATTCTGCTGGCACAAGAAGAGGATCTCAGCATCTTTACTCCATTCATGTATTCATAAATTCGTAATTGAAGCTAAAACAAATTACATACCTGAAAAAGATTTCATGAGCCTATTTCGCCACTGGATGGGAGAATCAGTGATACTGTTATTTTGGGCAGATGTTAGTCTAATCTGTTCATGAGACCTTACAGTGCTGGCAACTCCAACACCCCAATTTTATGAAACTTGGTTTCATAAAAGTTTCAAATTTATCTAGAACATTTTATTTATTAGAAAAAAATATTTTAGAACAATTTATTTTTCTTTTCTTTTCTTTTCTTTTCTTTTCTTTTCTTTTCTTTTCTTTTCTTTTCTTTTCTTTTCTTTTCTTTTCTTTTCTTTTCTTTTCTTTTCTTTTCTTTTCTTTTCTTTTCTTTTCTTTTCTTTTCTTTTCTTTTCTTTTCTTTTCTTTTCCTTTCTACTCTTCTCCATTCTTTTCTTCTTTCTCTTTGCTTTTCTTCTCTTTTCTTTTCTTCTCTTTTCTCTTTTCTTTTCTTTTCCTTTCTACTCTTCTCCATTCTTTTCTTCTTTCTCCTTTCCTTTCCTTTCCTTTCCTTTCCTTTCCTTTCCTTTCCTTTCCTTTCCTTTCCTTTCCTTTCCTTTCCTTTCCTTTCCTTTCCTTTCCTTTCCTTTCCTTTCCTTTCCTTTCCTTTCCTTTCCTTTCCTTTCCTTTCCTTTCCTTTCCTTTCCTTTCCTTTCCTTTCCTTTCCTTTCCTTTCCTTTCCTTTCCTTTCCTTTCCTTTCCTTTCCTTTCCTTTCCTTTCCTTTCCTTCTTTTCCTTCCTTTCCTTTCCTTTCCTTTCCTTTCCTTTCCTTTCCTTTCCTTTCCTTTCCTTTCCTTTCCTTTCCTTTCCTTTCCTTTCCTTTCCTTTCCTTTCCTTTCCTTTCCTTTCCTTTCCTTTCCTTTCCTTTCCTTTCCTTTCCTTTCCTTTCCTTTCCTTTCCTTTCCTTTCCTTCCCTTCCCTTCCCTTCCCTTCCCTTCCCTTCCCTTCCCTTCCCTTCCCTTCCCTTCCCTTCCCTTCCCTTCCCTTCCCTTCCCTTCCCTTCCCTTCCCTTCCCTTCCCTTCCCTTCCCTTCCCTTCCCTTCCCTTCCCTTCCCTTCCCTTCCCTTCCCTTCCCTTCCCTTCCCTTCCCTTCCCTTCCCTTCCCTTCCCTTCCCTTCCCTTCCCTTCCCTTCCCTTCCCTTCCCTTCCCTTCCCTTCCCTTCCCTTCCCTTCCCTTCCCTTCCCTTCCCTTCCCTTCCCTTCCCTTCCCTTCCCTTCCCTTCCCTTCCCTTCCCTTCCCTTCCCTTCCCTTCCCTTCCTTTGCCTTGCCTTGCCTTGCCTTGCCTTGCCTTGCCTTGCCTTGCCTTTTTTCTGTCCTGTCCTGTCCTGTCCTAGATTCTAAAAAGGTCATTAGCATGCTGGAAGTCCTTCCCCACTTGGTGCCATATAAATATAAATATAACAATTTTGCTAGACTTCCAGTCACTAGTGATAGAAATATTGACTGGTACTGTATGGAGGACAAACCCTTGTAGAAGTATAACAGAAATACAACAATTAAGCTATTGAGACTTCCTCAAAAATACTCATCTTATCTAGATTCTGTGAGTACCTTTATCACTGGAAATAACTAAAAGAGCCACCTAACAAAGCTGAAAAACTGTGTTAAATCTACTATCTTCTTTGGATCTCTGATATTTGGAGCTCTTCTATTATGCTCAATGGGAGACAAGTTTTTTCCCCTGGTTTGCATTTGAATACTCAGGTCCTTAAAGAATTCTCTCTTCTTACACTTCATGCCCCTTACTAAGTGCATTTTAGTTTGTTTCCATACTTTTCTCATTTTTGGCCCTAAACTTGTCTTGCACTTTATATTTATGCTTACTTTCTAACCTAAATTCACTTTGTGTAGATTAGGTTTAAAATCTCATGTTCAAATTTATATTTCAGTCCAATTGGTGTCGTAGTGTGCTTGCTAGCTTTCCTCTGTATTTATGTTGTAATACAATGTCTGAAGCATCTGCTACTTCTCCCTGAGCATCATTCCCTGAGACCAGCATCACTGGACACCTCATCATGTCTTTTTTGAAATCTACTGGTTTTGTTTGTGCTATCCCACCCCAAGCATTTTAAACTCTACCATTCCATAATAATGATCATCTCTTAATTCTGTTGGTCAGAGGCATTTTCAGAAAGCTCATCCATCCCATTATCTTCCTATTCTTCCATGTAAAAAATTGTCTCACCAGTCCATTCATGGACTTGCTGGACAGCTTGATTTCTGACATACTACTTTTGCAAGAGATACTTGGGTAGTTAAATCACCTACAACTTGCATGTTATAGTGTGATAAAACAGAACTCTTCTGTCTACTGGCTTGTATGAGAAGCTGCAATCTCTGTACCTTAGTAGCATATAAGTCATTCAAAAGGAAAATAAAGGATAATTATTTCTGACTGATGCTAGTAGAGAAAATCAGTAAGTGTTTGCCTTTTACAATAAATACAGTCTAATAATATCCATGTCCAATTTGCCTTGAATGTCTTAATTTTGTAACACTGGTTTAAAAATGATCATTGTGTCTTCTGCCTTCTTGGATAGTGATTAAGCTTGGAAGTAAAAGGAGCCTGAATTCTAACAATGTTTGCCATTTATTAAAAGCCAAGGATATTACTGAAGTCCTGACATTCGTGATCCTTCAGTCCTTAAATTGCTAAAAATCACTCTAATAAGATTCATGACTTACACCAGTATTATAATTATTGGTGCTAATTTTCCTCAGACCTGCTATTGACAAAGTATATGGACCAAATTAACCTCTGCAATCAGTTAAATCCTCTCACTCTGTTTCTCTAAAGATGGATGTGAACCGCTGTGCAATGTAACTCATAAAAGGGCACTTATTTAAGCTAGAGCTTACAATTTAGGCACTGGATGACAGTTTTAGACTTGGAAAAATTGGAGTACATCCATGGATTATGTTTAACTTTTTAAAGTGACAGTAATTGAGGATCATAATTGTAGCATTTAGTATACAGAGAAAAATAGAAGCATATGTGCACAGAAGCAGAACAGTTGTTCTTGAAGGTTTAGATCTGCTAAAGCAGTTGCCTTGAACAAAAGTTAACAGCTATAGCTAGTAAGGCATTTTACAACCTTTTTATCCTTCACTTAGTCCTGACTAGAGATGGGAGAAGATACTAACTGATGTCATATCTGGGTGGAATCAAAATCAGGTAGAATAGATAGCACAAAGTCTTCCCTTGTTTCGGTCAATATGCAGCATACCCATACAAACCAGAAATATGGGTTTTTCCAAAGCAAAAAGAATATAAGGAAGGTTTCCTATGAATTTCCTCAAAGGAAAACATCTTCTCAAAATCCTACACGCTTCCTTCTACATTATCCTTAAGGAAGCTAATCACCCTGAAGAAGTGCCTGCATAAAGACACTTAAAATCTATCTTTTGATCTTTTCCTAGGCAGGCATATGCTTTGTTGATACATTCACTAGTATCAAAATGTGTTACACTCATCCAACACTTCTGTTGACTTGGTTAACCCATTATACACTTCCAGTTATTTTGCAATAATTTTTCCCTCAGAGTTTCTGCTCCAGTAATAGTAATAAGTTTACAAGGTTTGACTTCTCTATAGGAAGGTTATGTGGAGGACTCTTTTGTTAGATCCCCCCAGGATAGTCCATTTTCTAAATTCATTAAGAAATACTTTTAAAAAACCACCACCACCACCACCAAACAGAACAAACACTATGCACAACCTCTTTTGCAGAGCTAGCAGCAATGAACTACTTAACTGTAACTTTGATAAGTGCTTCTCCTGCAACTGTGCTTCAATCTACCTTTAAACTGTTAATGCAAGAATACATACATTCACTTTTGGCGACAGTATGAGAAATGTAATATATAAACCTGCTTTTAGCAGAAAATTTGCCACAAGGTTCTTAAGCCTTCATTGGCTATTTTGTAAGTTCAAGCAGCTTGCAAACTGTGACAGAAAAATCCCTTCAAAAGCATTTTCCTAACTCCAACTCAATTGTTTAATGCCAAAAGCTGTTCTAATCAACTTCCTTTTTTACTCCTTTTTTCATACCTGAAGTCCAAAGAAACTGAGAACAACAGTAGAAGGAATTCATTATATACATATTAGTGTTCTGAAGTCAGGAAACAGGATTAATCATACCCAAAATACCCAGAAGAAAGTGTGTTTATAATCCCTGTACATTCTCATTAGCCACTTGAAACCAGTCTGTGGAAATCTCTAATTGGGGAAGAAATTCTATACAAAATCTTTGCCCCAGAATTGACTGAATCAGGGCTCTAGGGGAAAAACAACATGATTAGCTTTGGCAGTTAGGCTAAGCTGAAAGTCGGAATAAGAAAACAGATTCCCTTAAAGAATACTGCTGCTGTTGGCCTAACTCAGAGCACACCTTTAACTGTGGTATGGATGAACTCACAGAAATCAGTGAATCATTTGCGGTGTAATTTTAAGTCCAAGGGAAAAGGCTCAGAGGTTATTTTTTGCCTTTCTGTTCCTATGAAGGCTACGGTAACCACAGTCACCTATTAACCACTTTCTTCTTATTTTAGCATAAACTGCACATGAGGTAGACTTCTAAATTCTGAGATGACATCTAAATTCTGACTTTTTTTCTGGGTTTATTTTTAAGAAGTAATCTATCCCTATTTTTTTTCCCCTTTGATATGCTAGCCCTCGTGATTGCTCCTCTTGAAGCAATCTCTTCATCTGACTAGATGGTAACTAGGAAATTTAAGAGGTGAAGACTGCACTGAGTGTATTTAACTACCATCCATTCTTCAGCATCTCTCTGATAAGTTGTGAGGGTAGCTGAATATCATTGAGCGCTCCATTGGTGATAGCTGTGTTAGCCCAACAGAAAATGGAGAAGCTGCTGAAATTATCTAGCTGGCACCAACTTAAGTCAAGGGAGAGCAGCACCCTTATCCCCATCCTGCTCTTCTCTTCCGCTTCCGTGTTATTCATAAAACACATGAGGAGCTGTGGAGGAAGGACTGGAGAGGAGATCTAGGATGGTGAAGGACAAAGCTGGGGGACTCTACTGCAAGCTAGCAGTGGAAATGTTTCAAATAGATTAATAATGGCAAAGAAAGAAGTTTTTAAAGAATCCTGCTGGGAAGAGAAAGTTGTGTAGAGTGGGTAGAGTCAGAGTAAGGACAAAAATTGGAAAAGTGTCATCTCTGAACATGGTTGAGCAAAAGCAAAGCTGGTGCATAGGGACAACTTGGAAAGTTTGTGAATAAAACAGATGCCTGAAAAAGGAAAAAAAAAAGTGAAAGGCACGCCAAAGGAACAGAGAATACTTCCATTAGCCCTCTTATGATGTGGAAATGTGAATTGCTATACTTTCTGGCCAGGCATATATATGCAAATATATGTAAATTTTATGCAGATTTTATCTTCAGCTTTTTTGATGCCCGATGTAGTCAGGTCTATAATATAGTTATCCAGAAGGAATCAGTGAATTCTTGCTGGCGAGGCAGAAGCATTTGAGTATGGATGGAGATCAAGTAGTTTTTCTTCCAGTTCTACTTTAATGACTCTCTGAATTAGGCCATGTGCTAACTGGAAGTCATCTATAAAGAGGATCAGAGGAGCCATGTATCTATGCATTGAAATAAAGGCATAATGTCTTTTGCTGGGAATTCCAAACTATAAGACAGTTGCTATAAATCACACATCAATTTTTGTGATTCATATAAGGAGTCACCAGGGATGTACTTTGGGAAAAATCCATCCAGAGTTAAATATCTATGGCTTGTGAAAGTTAGATAAGAGATATTTTACATTCCTTTAAAACATTTTTTTATAAGCAGATAGTATATGCAGGGCAATGTAAACCATTATTCTATACTCTATGCTGGATGGTACCAGAGACAGGGAATTCTAAATTAAAAATTTCTATTTAAATATTTTAACCTCAGGTTTCACATTGGGTATGGCTTTTTGACAAGTCCTGAAAAGACAACTGAATGCCAGCATCTGTCCTTCAACAGACAAAGAGGCTCAAAGACAGGAGAGGGAAGAAGATAACAGTGACTACCGTTTGGTGGAACATTCCCAAGCATTTTTTGCAAATAGTTGCTCAAATGAATGAGCTGTAATTAACTATTCACATCCTTTTTGTGTTTGCTTTCCACAAATATTCCAGCATATCAGTTTATTGGCAGGAATGATCAATGCAGCAATGACTTTGCATTTGTAATAATTATTATTATTTTTACTAGCAGGCAGATTCTGAGAGATATCCTCAACCAATTAGGAAAAAAACATGTGACTGATATGTCCAATAGAAGGAGTCCCTTTTGAAAATCTAATATCAGAGACTTTGATTAAACTGCCTTCCAATAACCTGTATATGAAAAATATTTATAGAAATTATTCAACAACAAAAAAATCAAATAATTGCATGTAAAAGTGACGGATGGAAAATGAAGCAAAAGGCCACTCATCACAAATGAATTATCATTCATCCAGCTCTGTTGCTGATATATGACATTCTCCAGTATTTCAGCTTTATAATCAAGTTTTTTAGAAACCTGAAATGCCCAGTAAATGGGTGACTCAAGGTAATTTAATGACTGTATTTCATCACTACATCCAGAAAGTGAAGTGCAACCAACAGTCAAGTTCAGCCCTGATGGTATCAGGGAAGCCTGAATTAAGCTGTAACATGCTATTTCACCTTGGCTGAATCTTCATCATCTTATCTTTATCCAACAGGTCCACCACCAACTGACAGAAGAAGTTAAGATGCTGGACTGAGAAGCAGTGGCTCCATGTGTGAAACAAGCTTTGCATTACTGAATTTATAGGGACAGAAAACAGAGTAATGTCTCAGAGAGGAAGAAATGCAGTGCCCCATTTTGGGGTGTCCATTTTCCTAGCTAACATTTGCACATTGCAGAGTTTCCTTTTGGAGACACAGTGCGTCCCAGGAGCAGCTCCCTGTGCTAGTCCCGTTTCAGACTCTATTCAACACCACACATGAAAGAAGTTTCAGCTAAACTCTGTAAGTACTGGATTTTTTCAAAGATTTAGTTCACCCCCTCTTGTTATAAAGCCCTCTCAGGCAGTTTTGTCACGTCTACCTTCTCTTTATTATGGAAAAGCAGTATTCTCCCTATTGTTAAGGTTGCAACCAGCTTTTAAAGTCCTATTTTTGCCCTCCTTTAACTTTGGCTTGGAAATTGGTTTGGCCTAAAAATTTCCATACTTTGAAGGAAAAGAAGGATAATTAATTTTCTTCAAACAGTGTATAATCAAACTATTTTTGATTTAGAGGTCATTTTAAAATTACCCCGATATAGGAAATTTACCCATTTAATGTTTTGCTACCTCTAACTCAAAAGCTACTTATTAGAACCTCTTCAAACTTTTCCTGTACTTAGATCTATTTGATAATTCTTGGCCATCTTAACTAAAAAAGAAAAAAAACAAACCCCAAACATGTAATTTTGCAAGAGTATTAATTTTTTTTTTTTCCTGCAGATTGTCTTTGGCCATATTTTTGTCCCTTTGTTTCAGTAGATGCCTTTTTTGTTGGATTCAGTAGAAAAAGTGGTGGTTCATAGGTTCATTCTGAAAGAATAAGTATGGTTCTCGAGAAGAAATAATAAGATATTTTCATCACACGTGCAATAAAAAAAAAAATCTCTGAATTGTTTTATGGTTATTTGATAAATCAGAATCAGGCAGATCCTGTAAAAATCCAGTCAGGATTTTATTTATTATAAGGTGCATCTCCATTAGTAGATCAGCTCAGGTCAGTAATGTGCTCCTGAAGTGAATCTTTTGGTGGTCCCCATTCACTAGACCTAGATGTGTCTCATTCAGCACACGAGCCCTGACTGGAACTAGTCCTAAGGAAAGACCACTGAGAAACACAGTGTGGATGATGGATGCTCATAGGTCTGCTCCAGTTGCATCGCTCTACTTGTTCCCCTTGACGTAGCCACAAGATCTCTTTGTGAACATAATGAAGGAAAGTATTTTGTTACAGGAAAGGTAAAAGCAGCTGCCACAAGAGCAGTAACCAGTGCAGAAGAAGGGGAACACAGGGAAGCTCCTCATAGTGATCCCAAGCCAGCAGTCAGAAAAAGCAGACAATTTACAAGGGAAGCTAAAAGGCATGAAAGAACAATTTCTGACTGATAGGGTTGAGAAGGAATGTTTTAACTAAATCAGAAACAAATGAAATCCTACAAATGGCATAAATCCAGAACTTGACCAGGATTGCAAAATTGTCAATCACTATGCAGGAAAAACAGAAGTATTCATCATTAGCATGATGTATTCATCTCTTGCAGTGATTAATTAAATACTTTCTATTCTATTAGTAACTGGGGAGGATGTGAAACAAAAACCATTAAGCATTTTAGAATCTACTATGCCCAATAACTTGCACCCAGTAGTATTAAAGAATTGGCTTAGGAGCTCTCTGAATATTAATGTTGATTTTGAGCAAATCTTGATTTGTTGGGAAAAAAGTTCCAGAGACCTAGTAAAGAGTGTTATAATTTTAAAAAGAGTGAAATGAGATGATATGAGGAGCTACAGGCTACTTAGTCTCGTATCAGCTTCTCTCAAAACCATGCAAGGGCTTGTATGGGACACAATCAGTAAAAAAAAATTTAAGATTTTAGCATAAATAATGCCAGTTAATACGGTTTTATGGAAAATAGGTCTTATCAAGAAAATTTGTTATCATTTTTTATAAGATCATCTAAGTCTGGGTGATAAAGATTAAAGTGTTGACATAATATACTTAGATTTCTGTGATGAATGTTACCACTTTTGCGTTACATTAAAATTTTAAAAAATGACTCTGTAGAGACTGAGTACAGACCAGTGTAAAAAATGAACGAAATAGGTTAAAAATCTGCTAATGAATAAAGCACAATTAGGAATTACAAGTGGGATCCAATATAAAATGAAGACATTTGTAACTGAGTCATAGGAACTGTCAAAACCGTCTAAAATCAGTCTTATTTAATACTTTGTCTTCTACAGCACTTAGGATGATTCAGATGGAGGTGCTCAGAGAAATCTAACGGTAGGGATGTGGGATAATTCATGACACACTAGCCTCACTAACTCAGTTTGGCTCAAATAAAAGCTGTTACCCCTGAAAATTCTGGGTGCACGTATGCCTGTCTAGCAGTCTCTGTGTGAATCCTCTTCAATTCTTGTCCCCAGTGATTTCCTCAGTTTTAAAATCTAACTGCAAATTATACAAAAAAGTACTTCTTTTTCCATTTTACTCTTTCTAATTGCATTGCCTCTCTCTTTTTATGTGTGCGCGCGTGTGTTATAAGACATACTTTCAGTTACAGTTTGTAAATTTGACATCCCTTTTTTCATGGTCAACAGCCCCAGTGTCTTTGATCTTTTTTCATAAGAGAACTTTTTAATGCTGTTGATCATTCCCATTGTCCTTCACTGAACCCTCTTTAAATCAGCATTATTGTTTATAAGATGGAGTCACTGGTACTGCACACAGTATTTCAGATCAGACTATAGCATTGGCAGTTTAATCCTTTCTCTATTAGTTCCCATTCTTTATGCATCTTAATATGTTTGCTTATCTGGTACAGCTGCACATTAAGCAGAAGTCTTTACTGAAGTAATTTACAAGGATAACTAGGTCCCTTTCTAAAGTTTGTACGCTAATTTAGAGCTCTGTCAGGTGTTGAGTAATTCATATTTTTTCCACCCGGTGTACCTTACTTTGCTTTTGTTGAGAATTCATTTGTCAGAGTGAGTAGGTCACACAGTTTTGTTTGTTTCAGAAGTTGCACACAATCATCCCTGAACTTAGGCTGAACTATTTTTTATCCCTTGCAAATTTTGCTGCCTCACAGCAATTCCCATTTCCTAGATGATTAATAAATAAGTAGACGAGCAGAAACCTTGGGGCCCACCGCTGTTATCCTTTGACATGATGAAATTGACCATTTAATCCTGCCCTTCACCTCCTTTCCCTCCATCACTACTTAGCTTCCTTCGTAGCTTCTTGCAAAGAATTTTGTCAGTGGCCCAGAGAGGTTAGAATAAATTACGCCAGCTGCTCTTCTTTATTAACATATTCAAGAAGTTCTAGAAGATTAACACAACAATATTTCCCTCTGCAGGAGCAATGCTGATTGGCCCCTATTTGGCCATGGTCTCCCAAGTGTTTTGCTACTTTCTTTTAAATTAGTATTTCAACTAATTCATTACATTCACCCACAAAGCTTCCTGGTGTATTATTCCCCCAAACATTCAGAACCTCTTTAAATATATAGGTATTTAAAGACACACATATTTAAAGAAAATTCCCATATTTGTTCTAGTATTCTTCTGTATATTTATCAATTGCCTGCAGCTAGTACGATATCTTTAATGGTGAAATTTCCAGGTGATGGTTTGATGGTGAAACTAAAACTGATGAAGTTGGACGTAAGCACCTAAGAATTTGGGGTAGATGAGCAGGGTAAAAGCAACTCATAATATGAAGTGTTATTGCTACTGAATGTATCATTCCTTACTCATCCTGTTACTGTGAATACTTTGGTACCTGGGCCCAAACTTCAGAGACAACAAAAAGGCTGAGACAGAGACTGATATATTAGATAAAATTCGGAAAAAAGCACTCCAAGATCTGAAATATAAAATATTTAGCAGGGTATTAATGAAGCTTGGTCTATTTCCTATATTCAGATGAATAGGTGACTTAATTGTGTTCAACAAATATTTAAAAGGACAAGAGGTTTTTTTGTCTTTGGAAATGGAGCAGAAAATATGCAAAGAGGCACTGATTATGACTGGCACAAAAGAGATTCAAAGTAGAGTTACTGCAGGCTTTTTTAACCACAAGGCCTCGTGGGCTGTGGAATAATTTGTCAGTTGGTGGAATCATAGAATTCTGGAATAATTTGGGTTGGAAGGTACCTCAAAGATCATCTAGTTCCAACCCCCCTGCCATGGGCAGGGACACCCTCCACTAGACCAGGTTGCCCAAAGCCCCATCTAACCTGGCCTTGAATGCTGCCGGGGAGGGGGCATTCACGGCTTCTCTGAGCAACCTCTTACCGTGTCTCACCACCCTCACAGGAAAGAATGGTTTCCTTATATCTAATCTAAATCTACCCTCTTTTAGTTTAAACCCATTACCCCTTGTCCTATCACTACACTCCCTGATAAGGAGTCCCTCCCTCATAGGCCTCTTTTAGGTACTGGAAGGCTTCTATTTGACCTGTATATATTCCCTTCCCATATCCTCATCACCTCTGAAGGAGGAATATATTACAATGAGCAGGAAAGAGCTGCTGAAGCACAGCACAAAATGCCCCACCACTAATATATCATTTCACTATTAAGGTATGCCTCCCCAGTCAAGAATACCTGTGTTAGATACAATGATCTCCAAAGACCTTCAGGTTTAGTCAAGTGTAGTAGAGACTACACAATGCACTTAACTCTCCACACCTCCAAATGTTTTGAGGATCTAAACCTTAAGAACTCGCCAAAAATTACAATAGAAGTTTTTTTAAATGTTGAAACCTGGGTCCTGATTTCTGAGGCAGCACTTGGGAATCTGTTGGTTAGCCACAAGAGCTGCACAGGTATCAGGAAAAACAGGGTAGCAAATTCTGAAAATTTGCTGACTTTAAAAAAAAACTATCTCAACTCAGCCCCCAGATTCTCATTTCCACAAATATTCTAATAATGGAGTTGACTGGCATTAAACAGAGAAATTGTGAATTTTTACCCTCACTGTTGTACTGAAGAAGAGAAACATGGCATATGATTAAGGTTACCAGTGATGCAAGACTACTTGGGTAATTGACACAAACTGTTAAGCT
The DNA here is from genome assembly GCF_011004875.1 of Balearica regulorum gibbericeps. Taxonomy (NCBI): domain Eukaryota; kingdom Metazoa; phylum Chordata; class Aves; order Gruiformes; family Gruidae; genus Balearica; species Balearica regulorum. Next base: position 62,993,014 of record NC_046187.1, read on the forward strand.
GAGAGCTACAGATTAATAAGCGTTCTCAGTTTATAAATGGATTTTGGTTTTAGATTTACTGAGTAAATCTGAATTATTTATCGAGATCTCAGCTGTGTGATTCAAAATAGTCTGCAGTACTAATTATGACTAATTTTATTCTTTGTTTACACCTGCCATTTGTTTCTAAAACCATAAGGAAAAGAAAAATCTGTTTCAATAAATAATGATATCCTCAGGCCAGCCCACTTATGTTTGTTTTTTCACTTATGCATGTACTTTTTCTGGCACTTTTTATTGATTTAGGATATGCTTAAAATACAGATTTGTTAGTTTCCACCCTGCCCATAGCTGGGTAAAATGCTCCAACACTTTGTGACCATAATTGAAGCACATGTTTTGGTAATATATGCTTAGAGTAACTAACTGGTGAAGTAAGATTAGACTGGAAGTTCGTTTTCCCCTCCACTGCCATTTAAAGACAGGAGCTGTAATGGTAGCTTGGAGCACGCAGGGCAAGTGCTTAGCTCCATCACAGGCACTCTGTTTCAACTGAAGAAAAATTGCTTTTTGAGAATATTTCTTTCAGAGAATGAACTTAAAGCCCATCTTGGCATGGCACTAAGTGTCACAAGTGGAAGGTCCAAGACAATCTTCCTCATAGTATGTCAGCCTGGGAAGATGACAGGCAGTACTCTAGTGTTAACCTGTTTTCTTTGTCCTGGTCTGTCTCCACTGCAGATATAGACAGAATAAGAAGAGAAAAAGAGGAAGGGTAAAGACTAAGCCCATTGTAAGCAATTGCTGTCTCTAAGAAATGGAAGTAAGCCTGTTATTTTCAGTCTTTCATGTGAGCACAGTGTGCTCAGATGATGTTTTGGCTCAGGACTCAAGTTCTAGCTAGCTTTAGGATTGCAAAGCATCATGCGAAACTCCAGGACTCTGATCTTGAGCTTTGACCCAGTATTTCTGATGAAATAGAGTACCAGCATAAAACCAATTTTCAGTCAGCTAGTGACTTTAGGTCATATTTTGGAGACTGATAGTAGGTTAAGTTGCGCACTGCTTCAGACAAGTTAGACCAATATCCTTATGTGGATTTAGATCTCCATTGAGAACGATAGAAATTAAGTGTCTTAATACCTGCAGTGCAGCTACACTCTGTAATTACTTGACTTTCCAGTGCACTCCCAGGTCCTGGTCCACTGATCATCAACACTGCATGTGTGTGTTATTTTGCCCTTGGATTACTCCTTGGGACTAAATCAATTTGTTCTCTCCAAGATCTAATTTGGGTGAAATGTGAGGGAGCTTTCCTCAAGTGTCAGTTCACTGCAGGCAGTGTAGACAAGACTACCAGGTTTGGCTCATCCTTTTTTAGAAAATCTTTCAAATATATGTGTGTAAAATAGCCGAGACAATAAATCTAAGGCAATCGTAAGCTTCTATTTCATGCCTGAGAACAGAATCCTTGGCACACCAAAAACATCACTCTAGTGAGCTGTGATAATTCTCAGGTTTATGCCCTTCTAAGTGTAAAAAAACCACAAAAGAGGTGCATGGTTTAAGCCCACTACTTGGAACCAAAAGGATACACAGGGTCATTGGCTAGTCAGTGCGGATGTATCCAGTCTGTACTAGAGGGAGCAAAACCCACGTAATGTGAACTGTACGATCAGTCTATGGCCAAGGGACCATTGGCCAAGACAGATGACTTTAACAGGGTAGGTGTAGTCTTTTGAGAAGGTGCACCTTTGCCTTGGGTTATTATCTTTGAAACAACATCATGACACTTTCCAAACTCACAGGAATGTGGGAATGGAAACACTGTGAAGGACCATGTGAAAGCAAATAAGTTCATCAGACAAAGGTGGAGAGAAAGATGAAAGATTTGTCCCTTTAGGGACAATCATCTCCAATTTACTCACCGAACTTTTGGAGCCTGGCTGTATTGTTATAGTACAGAAAGCCCATGGATCAGGTCCTGCCTTTCCTAGCACAGTGTGACATTTGCACTGGCGCAGATGTTCCTGTAGTCCTGGGAAGCTGCTCAGCAGCACCTGCCGATACCCAAAAGAGATAACTGCCTGAAGGGAAACTGCACACGGTTAGTGATCAGATGTGGCAGCAAGGTGGGAGGGTGCCACGGGGCAGCAGGAGCAGTGCTATCCTCAGCCTCGGGGGTGGTGAGCATGGAGTGAGATCCAAAGGGATCTGAGCCGGGGTGTCAGAGAGCTTCTGCAAACGCCAGTGGTAAGGGAGTCACTCTTGTGAAAATGCTGGCTGCCTAAATCACAGCTCATGGAGTAAAGGGTGCTCTTATAGATGAGTTGCCCAGTGGAAACTAAATTAAACTACTCTGGAGATCTTAGGAGTGGAAGATTTCATTTCCTAGAAAAACTGATTTAAAACTGCTCATCCTACCTATCTGTCCATCTATCATAGGTAATTCCAGGTGCCTGTCACTGTCACTACCAGTCTTGTATTGGAAATCTCTTTATATCAACTCATGTCACATGATATTATCAAAGGGTTCATCTAAACCATATCCTAGGAGCAAAAGAACCTCCTTCAGCTTTGCAATTACCTCTGATTTTAGCCAGATTAAAATTATAGGGAAGAGTTGAATTTTAATTCTCTTGAAATTCCGGCATAAAGGCCTAATTATGATGTTTTTGTTTTGAATGCATTTCATAAACAGGTGATATGAATAAATTCCTGAACAAAGCGTTCTGTAGAGGAGTAGGCAATGGTAGTTTTGGTACTCTAAACGTACTGATGGAGTGAGGTTTCGCAGATGCATGATTTGTATTTTACTGTTGTCTTGTTGGACACTTTTTGAATACATATAATGCTCTTTTCAAGTATATTCCCACAAGCAATAAGACAAAGACAATTCATAAGGGATATACAAACCAAAACTTTCTTTTTGATCAGAATTCAGTAATTTTAAGATTTTTTAACTAAGGATTACTATTAAGTGTTTTGTTAGCTGCTACTGTCTTAATGTTGAAGCCAGCTGAATACACACTTCAGTGATGAAGTACTTCACTTTATCTTCTTGTGTTTTTCCTTAAATATTTGCATTTAGATAGTACTCCTGTAATATGAGAAATCTTATGGAAAACTAACTAGAATTTCATAAATTGCAAGGAAAAGGAAGATAGAAAGGTTATGTGTCAGAGACAAGCAAAGAAGGGAGGAAGAAAAGAGGAAGAAAGACTTATGAAACAAAATTAGGAAGCAAAGGGGACACTAATAAGAGGGCACAGATACGGCAAAGGGAAAGTTTGAAGAAAAATGAGATAAAAAATGCAAATATTTTAATACCGTGACATTGCAATGCTTCTAATTTTTTTTCTGTTCTTAAAAAAAAAAAAAGGTGAGAGACAGAGAGAATGAAAGAGCTTATATTTTCTTTAATTCAGTCTTTAAAGAAAATGGAATCTCAAACATTGGCCCACTGTAGCCAGCCTCCTGGCAATACCTTGTTCATGATGCAAGAATGTTGTGACTCAATCAGAGAATCATCCCACAGCCTCCACCTGCCTGGGATTAGATCCAGACAAAGGCCTGCAATATGTTTGCTCACCTTTTGGCACTAGGAAACTCAGAAAACTGAAATACAACTTCTCTGAATAAATGTTTTCATTTCACATCACCTTCTGCAAAAGCATATTTTGCATGACATTGGCAAATCTGCCAGCGTCCCAGTCGCCTTCCAGTTCTTTCTAGAAAGAGTCTACTTTGAAGTGCAGCAGTAAAAGCCCTGAAGATCAGTTCGGGTTTTGTCTGCACCAAAGAGCTGATCTCTTTGTAACTGCATCAGTGGCAGGGAAGCAGTTTAGAAATAAATGGGTCAGGCTTTAGTCAGCTGCTCACTGAGAAAAACCAGCCAGGGCATTTAAAATGTCACCTCCTGTTATTACATATCTACAGGAGAATACAATCCCCATAACAGAGACGGAACAAATGGCTGCACGAGCCTTTCTTATGTGCTTCAGTGCAAAGTCAACCACTTTGGTTTAAATGTCCTTTTCTGGCAAAGAGCATCAGTAATACGCATAAAACGCCTTCCCTTCGGTGTGCTGTCAGTGTAGCGGACTTTCTGCCAGAGCACCAAGAGCCGGCAGCTGAGGAAAGAGGCCGGTGAAGAGAGCAGCTAAAGCTGCCTCGTCTTGTTCTACAGTGGGCACCGGCCGCTCTCAGAGCGTGTTCTTACCAGCCACGTTGAAGCATACTACAGGACCTCTCCAGAATTACCTGGCATCAAAACTAGGGATGTTGTTAATAGTTTTGGTACCTCCTGGTACCTAGTCTACATCTTTAACCCCAGCTCCCAGTACAGTGGCCTCTGAGGACTGGACGGCTGTTGCCGTCCAGCTCCAGCTGTGCCACTTCAAACGATTCCCTTCTCCAGTGTGTCCACAGCTGTTCACTACCGACCTTCTCTTAGAGATTATTCCTCCTCCTCCCTCCCCCCCAACTCAGCCTCGTGCCTCCTGAGTCCCTTACTCATATAATCATTCCCTAACATGTTTCTGTGAAGATGAGCCAGGTTGGCTCACACTATTTAAATCACAGGGCTCGCTTATCTGACTCGCTGTAACTGAAACGGGTTAGGGAGAATGCCATAAGCAGTGGATCCGAGGGGAATATTTCCTGGCAAAAGAGTTATGATGGACAAGGTGGGATCGCTAAAAGCCTTCCTCTAGCAGATATTTTACAGAGTACGTCTCTGCCTACACCTTTTAGAGATATCATCAGGTGCAGACTGAAGAGCCAGAAACCTAGTCAAATCTGAGAATGAGCTATTCTGCATTCCCTGTACCTGAATTTACTGAGGTTGAGCTATTTAGCACTGCTGAGGAACAGGCTACTCTGAAGACCACTTAGATGCCTATAAATGACCTGGAACACTTACATGGAATTGAGCTATTGTACAGTAATTTGAAAGCTTGAGGGAAGGAAGAAGGAGATTTTATATTTATTTTTAAAATGGAGACATTTGGTCTAAAATTTTTTTTTGGACAGCTAAAGACCTTTGGAGTGCTGCTGCACTCAGTGATTAGAAACTCAGGTTTTTGTATTTGTTTAAAAGACTAGAGTGTTTCTGGGTAGGAGAAGGAACTAAAGAAGCCCCAAGGTATAGTCATCCCTCCCCTTTTTTCCTGTAATTCTGAAATAGCAAACTGATTATCATATATTCACTTTTCCTAAAGGCAGAGAGCAAGATGCAGCACTGGAAGTAAAAAATAGCACTAGAGCCTAAGGTAAGCCCCAGAAGCTCTGACTGTCCATGGTGCTGTATATTTTGATGGGGAGAATGCACACTGGTTAGAACTGGCAGATTGGAGAATGAGTATGTATTTACTGGAGCCTGCCTGACCTAAAACATAAATTAGCATCAAAACCCCCTCGTTAGAAATTCCACCCCACCCACACCCCTTATTACCATTAATTTGGCCGCTATCTAGAGCATTTCAGTGCATTAGAGTATCAGAATTTAGTCTTGAAATGTGGCTATGCTTTAGAGGGATACTCTCATCCCAATTTTCAGAGCAGATATATAGGCCTATATGACACAATATAGAAGACACGTATCTACACAATCATGATACTCTAAACTCTATCCCAACCCCTTACGACTGAGGACATCTTATTTTCCTCACACCTACCATCCAGGAGAATAATAGTAAAAGGCAGTCCGAAGAGTTTCTGTCTTCATAAATTTAGTAGACTATATTCCAATTCATTGATGCGTGGTCTTAGTTTGACCATGATCTCTCACCAAAACAGAAACAGCATTTAAAAATTGCTGTGTCACTCTCAAGCACCAAAATGGAACTGTTTGAGAGAGACAAAGTATATCAAAATTACCTTCTACCTCCACAGAAGTAATTTTTCACCCTGGTTTACAATCACTTAGCTAGTCACCTGCCAATAGCCTTAGGAGAATTTAAGATGAATGCTCTTTTCTTAGAAAATCCATAGACTCACCAGTTTTTGAAGCAATATTTTTGTCACAAAGCCTTTCCACTTGGTGTAATCTGTACAAGATCCAGCTTTCCCATACAATGTTCACGGATGTCATTTGCGTAGGCAATAAGGTCCAGCAACCAGATTACTATGTTGCTTTTGCAAATATCTCTTTGTTTCTCCTTCAGCATGGGGAAGACAATGAAATATGGCTGCCACTGTTTTGTTTCCTCTTTAACCAAGGAAGCTCCATTTTCATGGCTCAAAGGGATTCCCTTACAGACTTGAAAAGAGAAGATTTAAGCCAACACTAGTGCCCCTGCTAGTCAAGGATCAAAAAACGTATATTGTGAGGCAGTTTCAGACTTTAACTTGCAAACATAGTTCAGTTAAATGAAAGAAGGTGGAGATACAGTACAAAGAGAAGAACAAGAAGCAATCATAGTAATCAAGCCTACTTGAGATAATGTCTCAAGTAACACTGTGAGACTGGTAATACAGTGTGAGAGTTATTGTAAAACATTTCCCAGTATTCTGGAATGAGTGATATAATACAAAATCACAGTTGTAAAAAGCATTAACTTGTGAGCCCAAATATATTCTCCTGATACTTGTTTTATAACAGCAGGGTATAACCTATCATCTTTTCGGATTTTGTAATTGTTTTGTATGTGGTTTGAAAGGTAGTGGACACAGAGAGTATGATGAAACAGTTGTTAGATCAGTTCCAAGATGATGTAGAGCCAGGTTATGAACCCTACACATGCGCTTGGTGAGCCATCACTCAGTCCCATCAAAGGGAATACTCACACAAATGCTAACCGTTCACCAATAAGCAGTAAGCATCAGAGTGCTGCTCTGTTTGGTTCGCTGGTGTAAAAGGCATTAGTTTTTTTTTCCTCCTTTCCCCCTCTCTTTATTATAACAAATACATCAGAGTGCCTCAGGTGAAAGTATTTAGGATAACAGAATGTGGATCAGTTTGGTTTTACAGGTCCCCTTTGGCTCTGCAAATTTCCTCCAAAGCTGATCTGTGGCTGTCAAGGTTGGAGTGCCACAGTAGACAACTTTGTAATGATCCGAGGCGTATTGCCAAATAGTTTCTTTTTGATTTCCATCCAACACAAAAAAATAGTATTAAATTTACCAACTCTTGTATCATGCTGCTGACATATCTGGAGGGTGATTAATTGTGCCCCTGGGGGCTATGTAATGTTCTATTCTGGACAAAAAGAGCTTTTAAAATCTATCTAAGAACTATAATTATGAGTGAGGACAGAGACCCATAACTAAACGGGTTCTCTGTGTTTCTTATTTAAGTACCTGCCAACAACTGAAAGATGGAAAGCTGAAGAGCATTTTGTATCAGCAAGCAGAATGCAGCAACATTTCAGGATAAATCCTATCTGCTGTGAACAGTTTTGTCTAGTAAGAACCAATGAATCTATTAATCTGTTCTGCAAGACAATGGATAGCAATGACCTGTCAGCTTTATGAGATACATCAACGTCCTTCCATAACTTTCTAAAGAAGGCCTATATGCCCTCTGCAGGCTCTGTATGATGCAGTAGCACCATTAGCAGTCATCGCTGCTTTTACAGAGCTTCCTTTCCCTGGGTTTCTAACACTGTTGTTTCATTAAGAGACATCGTACGGGGTTAAAATTTTGCAGACAGATTATTTTTCTCTCAGTGAATGATTTTGAATTTGTATCCTTTTTTTTTTTTAAGCTATAATTGAAATAAAACCAGAAAAGCCATTCTGAATGTGAATTTATATAGTTATAAAAAATGAACAATGTAGAGATATTTGTATTCCTAGCTTTAAAGGGAAAAGTATATAAAAGAGAAGACAACAGTGGCAGAGCTATTGATAGCTTGACACTGATACATTCCTTGTGTTGCATCTATATCGATTTAAAGAATGAGAAAAGAGAGGTATAAATTTATGGGGACATTTTGGATCAAATTTTGCATTCATTTATTAAACGAAATTTATAGAGTACTAAACCATTGACCCTATAATTTGGTTTTACAGATTTATGGCTGAATCCCAAGCCTACTGAAGTCAATAAGAGTCTTTTCAACAGTAGACTTCAAATCAGGACCTTGCTGACTGACTCTTCTCTCACATTAGGCAATGTTATAGAAACCAGTGACATTACATCAGTATAAAGCTATGAAGAAAGCAAATATAATCCCAGTCTTCAGGAAAAAAAGTGCATTTAGCTATTTAAAATGTATGTAGCTGTGTGTATGTATGTTCCAGACTTCACTTTGGTACTAGCATAAAGGGTTCAGAAAGCAGAAAATGAAGGGAGGGTTAAAAGATTGTAGGAGGAGTAATAAAGAAGCTGGCTAACTGCCCATGAGATTTAACATGGGAAAAATGAAAGCTAATATACCTCAGGAAAAAATGATCTGCAGCTCAAATATTTAACTAGAAGGGAAAACTTGGAAGTTTTTAGGGTTGAAAAAGTCTTAGTGATTAGAGGAACCAAAGAAGCTCATCTTAAACAGCAAGTTCTCCCACTTTAACTATAAGATATATATTTAAATTTGTACAATCTTCCTTGAGTGCTCATGATCATACAGATATAAAGCTGCTATATAATAGTATAGATATTCCACACAGTAATAGAGTTAAACAATCTCTATCTAAAGTACTTCTATACTTATATCTTCACATTAAGGTGCACACTATTTTTAAATAACAAGATCATCACCCAAATTGTAGCAATTTAACTTTCAAGTATAGACCTGACCTGTAGATACAAGCCTACAGTATATGTTAGCGAAAAGGCAAATGCAACTGTAATCTTTGCAAGTTAGATTCTGATGCAATAGCCCCAAAATACAATATTTGTTTGTAATCACTGCATTATAAAACTGATGCTGTTAAGTTGCTGGTAGTTCAGAGATAAGTAACAAGATACCAGTAATGTGGATGGGCTGATCTATGAAGAAAGAACTAAGTAGGCATGGTAATGGTATTTTAATCCCTAGCTAATGGGGTTTGCAAGTTGGTGCATTGGTGTAGTTTGAAAGAGGTAGACCGAATGGAAACTGAAACAAAGAAATGTCTTCTTTTTGCCACTTCTGCAGGAAGAAGGTAAAAATGCATGTAGTACTGTAACCGCGAGGTTCACTAAGTATCTTTTGCATACTCAGATACAGCAGTAAAGTGTGGAGAAGACAAGATGTGTTGACATTCTGCCAATATCTGAAGAATGTTGGTAGAAGAAAAAGGTAGAAGATTTAAGTAGCAAACTCTATAGTTATGATCGTTTACAGGATAGTTCAGGCAAATGTTTCGTCTCAGTACCAGGCAATATTCCTGACAATGAGTCTCCACAAGAAATGATAAAAAGACCCATGATTTGCCTTTAAAACTAAGCCTAAACTAGAACTTGAAAGCAATTGTGTCTTGTAAGGATGAGGAAAACATGACAAACCCCACTTTTCTCATCTCATATCTCAGTCAAGAGTCTGGAAGTGCTGAGTAACTGGGGTTTCCTATCCTCATGCCAGATTTGTTGGATCTTGTGGTGGGTTGACCCTGGCTGGGGGCCAGGTGCCCACCAGAGCCGCTCTATCACTCCCCTCTTTCATTAGACAGGGGAGAAAAAGTACAATGAAAAAAAAAACTTACGGGTCGAGATAAGGACAGGGAGAGATCATTCTCTAATTATCATCACAAGCAAAACAGACCGAACTTAGAGAGGGAATTCATCTTATTTATTACTAAGCAAAACAGAGCAGAGGAATGAGAAATAAAACCAAAATCTTAAAACACCTCCCCCCACCCCTCCCATCTTCCCGGGCTCAACTTCACTCCCGGCTTCAACCTCCGCCCCCCTCCAGCGGCACAGGGGGACGGGGAGTGGGGGTTACGGTCAGTTCATCACGCGGTGTTTCTGCCGCTTCTTCATCCTCAGGGGGAGGACTCATTGTTCCCCCTGCTCCAACATGGGGTCCCTCTCACGGGAGACAGTCCTTCACGGCCTTCTCCAACGTGAGTCTCCTCCATGGGGTGCAGACCTTCAGGAGCAGACTGCTCCAGCGTGGGTCCCCCACGGGGTCACAAGTCCTGCCAGCAAACCTGCTCTGGCGTGGGCTCCTCTCTCCACGGGTCCACAGGTCCTGGCAGGAGCTTGCTCCAGCGCGGGCTTCCCACGGGGCCACAGCCTCCTTCAGGTGTCTCCACCTGCTCCGGCGTGGGGTCCTCCACGGGCTGCAGGTGGAATCGCTACACCCCCTCATCCTCCCTCCATGGGCTGCAGGGGGACAGCCTGCTTCACCATGGTCCTCACCACGGGCTGCAGGGGAATCTCTGCTCCGGCGCCTGGAGCACCTCCTCCCCCTCCTTCTTCACTGACCTTGGTGTCTGCAGATGTTCTTACATCTTCTCACTCCTCTCTCTGGCTGCAAAAGCGCTCTCTAACTGTTTTTCTCTTTCTTAAATATGTTATCACAGAGGCGCTGATTGGCTTGGCCTTGGCCAGCGGTGGGTCTGTCTTGGAGCCGGCTGGCATTGGCTCTGTCAGACACAGGGGAAGCTTCTAGCAGCTTCTCACAGAAGCCACCCCTGTAGCCCCCCCGCTACCAAAACCTTGCCACACAAAACCAACACAGATCTATACTGACAAAGAGATTTTACAAGTGGCAATGGACACTAGCCATAGGAAAGAAATTTTGATATTGGCTCAGAGGAAGTATTTGCCTGTACAAAGATACCAAGTTATGTCAAGTCCAGGTGTAAATTTCCAGGATTTCCAGTCTCCTGAGGGACTGAAGTAAGGTGTCAAGTCGTGTTGCAATAGGAGCCTGGTGTGGAGGCTGCTAGCTCCCACAGTGCTTCATTCCAGCTGTCTTTCCCTCTAGACTCTGCAGAGACTCGGGGCAACTAGGATCAACTAGATATCCCAGATAGGCATCGAAGATGAATAGAAGTTCAGGCCAAAGTGTGTCTTCTGCTCTGGAGTGGTATTCTTCCCTCTCCTTATATAGCTCTTTGTTGTGATCCTTTGTTACATCTTTTGTTAAGCTAAATGTGCAACCAAAATCATAACTTTGTGTCCTGTTGACCTCTGGCTGTGACTGTGTTTGTACAGCACTCAGGGTAATAGTAGCTCACCTGACTGGGTCCCATGGGCTCTGTCTTCATACAAATAATTATTGGTACCATTAGGATAAAGGATCTTTTAGGCATCTGAGAAAATTATTTCCAAAGAAAGAAAAAAAAGAAAGAAAGAAAAATATAAAACAAGTACCATGATATTAAACTCATTTGACAAGGGGATGTAAAATAAAGGTAATTAAAATAGTGTAAAGGGTAGGGAAAGTAATGAGAAAACAAACAGTAAAATACAAAAATCACTTTCAAAGAGGGAGAGGGATGAGAGGAGTAGGAATATGCTTTTAAAATTTAGTGGTCACAGAAGAAGGAACACCACAATGTGTCACATTAATAAGCATTGTAAGTAGGGATGCTGATTAACTCAGGAATGACTTATTATAATATAAATGACAGGACATAATGGAACTGAAGTGACAAGGTATACAATGTGTATTAGAGAAAGTAAAATGAAAGCTAAATTCCTGTGGGACAAGTAAACCTCTAAAAAAGTTTGTAATAGGTTTCTTAAAAACTGGGTTTGGAAGATTGTAGCTTAGAGGGGACAAGGAAATGGAACAGAATCTGGGCAGAAAGCAAAGTGGTTGGTATGCGGTAACTGAGCCTAGAAAAAAATACAGGGAAAAAAAAAGCTATTAAACCAAAAGAAAACAATAACATGGAAGAATGTATATATTAACTGAAAGAAGAGAGAAAAAAACCCCAACCATTTTTTTCTGTATGAAGCACTTACCATACCTTAGTCAAATGGCAGTGCTCAGCTAACAATTGAGCCTCCATAAGTCTAAATCACACCAGCAGGATTTTAAAGGACTCACACTCCTAAGATTAAAAAAATGCAAACACCTTCCTATCACTGACAAAAAAATAGGTAATTTTATGCAAATGTACTGAAATACATGTAATTTGATGGATGTTTAAAAAAGGGTTACTACAAATACTTTTTATGGCATTAGGAAAGTTTTTGTATGCTGCAATAATCACGACCATAAAATGCTTCCTAGTAAGAAATGACTGACTCTGGTAAGGAAATAAAAGGGAGTTTGTGATAGTGTGGATATACATCACTTGCCTGTTGCTGTAAAATTGCTGGTTTTGATTAAATTACAAAATAACCAGAAGTTTTGCTTTCTTTAACATTTGAATTTCTGCAAATATAAAATGACTAGGATTACAACTACAATGATAACTTCAGAAAAGATATCAAGAAGGCTCATCAAAACCAGTGCATTTGCATGCTTACTGCAAAACAAGTCAGGGCAGAAGAATATATACTGCATTACAAGATATGTTATGCCTCATGAAATGAGCACAAATGAAGTGGGACAGGGAGAAGAAAATGATGGAATGGTGGAACTGAGGAGATGTGTTCAGACAGAAGAGTGACTGCAAATGAAGCTGCAAACCCAGGGCTCAGCAGTGTGAAATGAATGTGTAGGTTAAATTATTTTGTTGGCAGGACCCTGAAAACTAAAAGCAGACATTTTGAATCTGGCATATTCAAGACTTTCGGTATTATAAAAACTGAATATCATTGAGGTGGTCTATAAAGAAATGCATAGAAGGCAATAAAGAAGAAAATATGCCATGAATATCAGCTAGAAAGATTAATAACATAATGGAACCAATGAGAAAGTCATTTTATGCTAGATATCATAATATTATTTTCTTTAGCCTTATGCTTTTGGACTATGTATGCCAGGTATTTTAAATGCTTGTTTTACATACCATGTTATGTGAGCAGATTACAGAATGCCTGGATAGGCGTTTGTGACACATGGCTCACCATTTTTAGTCAGTGAAAATTAAAAGATATTTGTACTGATTCAATTCTGTAAGTAATTTTAGTAAAATTAGAGACTTTGGTAGAACACTCTGATAAATTTTTGAGACCACTAAAATGCTTCCATGGCTGGCCTGCATTCAGGTGAAATTTTTGAGAGCAAGCACACAATTTATACAGTTAATGTAAGCCACTCAGAGTGTGGTAGTCAAACATTATATCGAAAAGGCGATCATTTTGTATATTAAAAAAGTGTGTTATCTCTGCAGCAGGAGCTGGCCCAGCTAAGTTGTTGTTTCAAGAAACATGATTAGAGAAAAGTGCAAAAAATTAAGACCAACAGAGATGATTCAGAAATCAGAGACAGAGTATGTCAGAGAGGAGATTGCAGCTCAAAAGAGAGAACATGAAAATCCTGAACTATGATTAATGAGGGCAAATATAAATGCAACAAAAATAAATTTAAAACCAATTTTTGAAAGCAGTCAGTACCTGGAAATTCAGAGAAGTCTTTCAGCTGACAATAGAGTCCTCCATAAAGCCTGTAAGAAGTTCATTCAATGCCAAGGATGTTGAAGGTAAAAAGGACCAAAAAATATAAAATTCAAGATAGCAAGAGTAGGATTAAAGAGAGTAATGTGAGGGAAATTGTACAAGCTAGATGAAAAATGGTAGAAAAAAAATTATCCAAAGTCACAAGAATTTTAAAATGTTGCACACTCAAAGTGCTGAAAAGGTGTAGGCATACAGCTTGTGCTTGAGGAAAATAGAATTAGCATCAAAAATACTTAACAAAGTATTTATGTGTTATGCTTGGGGGAAGAATTAATTTCAAAAAACCAAAGCAGTTCTCAAAGAATTTCAGTCGTCATCACAAGCAAATGTGTGTGGTCTAAAAGGAAGGAAAAAATTACCATGTCTTCTTGTTCTGTGTGAGTGTCCCGTGGCAGGAGGAACTATTGATTAGTCCACATAACTGATGTCTGCTCTGTGATACTGGAAGTTGGAAGCTGAATGCTAGAAGGTTAATGAAGGATTAATAAAGGTAAGTTGACACACAGACTACTCATGAATGTTATCTCAGAGTGGAGTTATTCTGTAGCTGATACACAATGATTCATATATACTATAGACAAAGTGGGGCATTACACTAACTAAATATTCCTCTGCTTATATAAGGAAAGAGAACTTTAAAAGTTTAATTAATTAGAAACAGTATTTGCCTGACAACCAGAAGTACCTTTCACAGTGAGTTTAAGGATAAGTCAGGATATAGACTGAAAGTTGAGAGTAAAATTTGAAGTGGTTTTCCAAGGACTCAGATAGCAAACTTCAATTAACATTAACAAGACCTATGTCATTAAACCAAAATGCAGTTTTAAGAGGTGAATTTTAAATCCTGACACAGGCTTCTGCAATTGGACAAACTAGGAGTGTAAAGAATAATCAGTTTAAGTGAGTAACTAAGGTGTTAAGTTTGGAGGGAATAAGCTTTCGTGAGGGTCCAGCTCTCATTTTGTTAGGGTCATATACAACTGGGGAATTTCACCACTCACCCCACCCCACACAGACACCACCAAGTGAATTACCTTTACTAAACTTAGAACATGTCCACAATAAATATTTTCCAAACACAGTATATAATTGTTGGACAAGTACCTATCCTCTCTCCATGTCCCCCAGGTCAACACTTTACTGAGAATCCACATCCTTACAGGTGAACTGATCTCACTGAAACCAATGGATAATTTGCTATTTATTTGAATAGAAGACAGACATTTATGTAGTCTGTGACATCTGAATAGACAAGATTCATCATCCCTCATTTATGCCTTTTCCTTTTGCCCCAGAGATTTCCACTCTCAAAAGTCCCTCATGCATCACTATTTCTCTTTTCTGCACATTCAACATTCTTTCCTTCTTCAGATTTTTCTCTACCTATTTGTGTCACCCCCTGGCCTTCAATCCTATTCTCTCATCCTTCTTCTTGAAAGGCAGACAGTCTTTTCTTCCTGTTCAAATATCTGTTTGGTCCTAGAAAGTCATCATCAACTCAAGCTTCACTCGGATCATACTCCCATCCTGATATTCAGCACTTCCTGGCTCTCATCTCATCTCTTCTCATGCTTCTGTGTGCCATGTAGCCCATTTTCCTGTGAAATTACCTCTTATCTCTTCCTTTACCCTCCCACCCCACCGCCATCCATCCACTTCTGTAGCTTTGTTTTCCAGGACTCTGAAGTTTGTCCTTTCTCCTCATTGGGAAGTCCCCTCTTTCTCTTTCTCTTTCTCTTTCTCTTTCTCTTTCTCTTTCTCTTTCTCTTTCTCTTTCTCTTTCTCTTTCTCTTTCTCTTTCTCTTTCTCTTTCTCTTTCTCTTTCTCTTTCTCTTTCTCTTTCTCTTTCTCTTTCTCTTTCTCTTTCTCTTTCTCTTTCTCTTTCTCTTTCTCTTTCTCTTTCTTTCTCTTTCTCTTTCTCTTTCTCTTTCTCTTTCTCTTTCTCTTTCTCTTTCTTTCTCTTTCTCTTTCTCTTTCTCCTTCTCCTTCTCCTTCTCTTTCTCCTTCTCTTCCTCTTCTTCTTTCTCTTTCTTTCTCCTTCTCTTTCTCCTTCTCTTCTTCTTTCTCTTTCTCTTTCTCTTTCTCTTTCTCTTTCTCTTTCTCTTCCTCTTCCTCTTCCTCTTCCTCTTCTTCTTCCTCTTTCCCTTTCTCTTTCTGCTTCCTGGTCCCACTGCTTCTCTCCCAGTGGGACTTCCCTGCCTCTAACCTCTTGCTCAGAGTTGTCTTCCACATTACATCTGCCTCATCGTGATGACCTCTGACAGGACATATCAGGCACACGTCTGCTTGCTTCAGTTTCTCCACTACCAGGAGGTGCTTCATCTGTCTAGTTTGTCACTGCCTCTCATACTCACTGGGATTCCCAGGAGCTGCTATGTATCATGGAGAACCAGGAGCAGTTTCTGTGTGCCAGCATCCTTCTGCTCACCAACAGCTTCGCACCCTACCTCCTAGGCCAGGCTGCTCCCATCCTATGCTGTGCTGGGAAAACTATTCACCCTGGGTCAGAGTTAAGGTTTTCACAGTGAAATATCAAATTGTAGAGGGGAAAATAATGACTCATATACATAGGTAGTATAAAATATACGTTTTACCAAGCGATTACTTTCTCTGATACTAGGTATGTTTTGACACAACAGAAAATGTTATAGATAATACCTCATTTTATTTGGATTTTTTGAAGTTCTTCATATCTTTGATTACAAGAAAGCCTCTTTTTTTCCTAGTTTGAAGTAGCACAGAACAAAATATTTGTTTCTGCCATGCTCAGTTTTAAAAGTGACCCCAACTCATTAATTAATCAGTCAAATTAAAAGGTTGATTTATCCTAGTAACTTCACCATAATGTAAAAGCTCTTCTTGAAAGACAGTCCACTGAACTCAACCACAATGGGAGGTTTCCATCCCTCTTGAGCTTATAAGGCTGGTAAAACATCTTGAGTACCATAAAGAAATTAAATGTACGGACACTTAATGATGATGTTGAATGGAATTATTAATGATACTGTTACAGTAATGATTTCTATGTATGTCTCTTCCCAACAGGAGTACTTAAGAAACCACACTCACATCTTTCCTCTCAAAACAGTTCAGTGGGTTGATTCTTTCAGTAACTAGCTCCCTGTTTCACCAGCTGCCTGATGGCATTCTTGTTGTGGCAGATACTTGACACTTGCCAGACATATTTCTGTCTTATGTTTTGCACAGCCTTTGCAAATCTCAGCATTTGTTATGAACTCTTTTTATTGAATGAATTGTTCATATCTTTGTTCTGCTTCTCCTGTAGTTTTCCCCAGTCATATCTTTTATTCTTCTTAATGTGACACTACAGAAGACTTTGCTTGCCATTGAAAGATGTGTAATACCTCAACAGCCACTGCAGCCAGGATTTCACCGTGTTCTGAGTTTGCTTCTGGTTCCTTCCTTCACTGAAAATGTGGGGAATTTTATTGGGAGTCTTATCATAACTAGTTTTCAACATTTCCTTGGTGACTCAGTCTTTGCCTGCTGCTTTCCCAGGCTTTAACTAGAAGACAAAATGTCTAGTTCTGAGCATCTAATTTCTTTGTCAATGTCAATCTTTTCTTGAAGTGACAGTCCATTTAACATCTCTAAAAAGTACTCTGCCCATCAATGCCTTCACTCTTTTTCCATTTTAAAAACTTTGAATGTTAGTTCTTAAAAAAATGCATAGTAAGATAAATGTTTTCAAGTTGGAATGAATGTTTCTTGGTTCCATATTTAAATTCTAAACAGAGAAGTTATATGTATTTTTTTTATTTATTTTTCATGCTCTGAAGTTACATGTGCGTTTTCATTTGTCACACTTAAATCCTCCACAAGTTGTGAAATCATTTGTGAAAAATACGTATTGTCCACAAGAAGCAATGAAGTTTTATTTCTGGAAGAATTAGAGTCCTACTCCCAGCTCTGCCACACTTGCGCAGGTTCTGGCAGGTCATTTTGTTGTCCTCAGTTAATCCTGAGGAAAAATGAACCTCTACCCATCTCCTCAGTCAATAATAAGGACAAACCAGTTTCCTAAGCAAAGTTTAAGAGCAACTGTAACATAGCTTTAGAATGACAGCTACTTGTACCATATAATGGTAATCACTGTAATTTACTGTGTCGGATACTAGACATGTATGTATAAATGTGATACAGATCATGGCACCTATCTGTATGGCACTAAAATTGGACTGCAGTATGAGAAAATTAACTTTGCTTGCCTATGTGCATGAAGAGAGGACAATTTTCAGTGCTGTCAGCACTATCAGTATGAAAATTATTATGGGTAATAACATTACTGTAAAATAGATGCTTAAAAATAAAGATGATGTAATATTCATATACACTATAGAATAATACATGCTTTAAATGAAATAGACTAATTTTATTGATGGTGTCAAAGAAATAGATGTCTGTCTTGATGAAAAATCTGAATAGGGCCCAGGCAATGGTCAGTACTGTATCCTGAAATTTAATATGTCATGCAAAAATCTGTGCTACTTTTTTTTAGGAATTTGAATGTATCAGCTAGATGCTTTGACATAGTATATGCATAAATCACAACCATTAAGTTGATTTTAATAAAATACAACCAGTGATTGACATCAGCATTATAAAATCTAGAAACATAGTTGTAAACCTGAGACTGTGTTTCTAAGTTACACTATCAAGTCTCTTTCTTTCCTGCATGTGTCTACAAAGGACTGCTCCAAAGCTGATTTAGATTTTTTTTCTTGGCCTTGAACAGATCCTTAATGGTGCTTAAACTCCCTTTTATATTTACTGGATCTAAGCAACCTGGTAGGTATGATCTGAAGGACAATTAACCATCTTAGCACACATACAATTGGCTGACCTAAAATAGTTGGATGGTAAAGGCTCCTGACACTTGAATAATGCTAATTCAGGTTAGACTGGACTTGCAGCAGAATGCATAAGATCTGGTCTATACTAATTTCTTTACCTATATAATGGCAATATACTCTGTTGCTCCCATACAAGGTTAAAATACAATTTGATCTTTACTGGAGACAAAACTTGTGGAAAGGAAAAATCACCATAGGTACACAGGTTGTTCAAATGGAAAACCCAGACATCTCACTGGTATAGTACAATTAAAGCACATTTGTCTTTACAAAAACAATATATCTATCATCTACTGTGTTCTAGTAGAAAAATGAATGTCAGCTAACAATCTAAAAGCAATAAACAATAAACTTAAATTATAGTAAAAGTCAATTAGTATGCCAATTAGTCTATATTGCAAGCAACTTACATGAAAAATCTTTTTTTATTTTTTTTCACTATCATACATGGTATCAAGGAATGAACTCTGTCATTTAGGATTCACTAATAATTATAAAGGGGAGTTTGACAGATTATGATGTGACTCCATAAAGTAGTAATGCAAAATAGCTACTCACCAAATGGTAAAAGCTTTTATAGTTCAGCAGCTTTTAAAAGGGTACACATGGTAATAGAAACTCACTTTGCAAAAAGACAAATAAATCTGTGGATGCATATGCTTTGTGTCAGTTTCATGTGTTTCCTAAACAAGATTTTTACTGAAAATGTTCTCAGTGCAAAAAGATAATAACGTCGAGAAAAACACATTCATCAAGTACAACACACAAAACCCAAGATCTCACTTCATTCTTCTTGGAAAGACACAAAAAAGTTAATAATCTCTTCATAGCCATGGAGTTCAGTATCCAAGAATGCACCCTACTTCTAAAAGAGCAGGACATCCAAAAGTTCAACCTACATGTTTGTTTCCATTTGCTTCTTCCAGTCTAGGTGTTTGTTTCCATTTGTTTCTTCCAGCCCTTGGATGTGATTTTGTAAGGCTTGCACATGCGTAAATTGAAACCTACTGCATATTTTTGGCTGATTTTTTCATTTGGCTTTTGTCCTGTAAAAAACGTAAGCAGTCTTTGTGGAAGGCTTGTGAAAAGCATCTACTTATTTATCTCCATGTAGTGGTAGTATGAATTTATATTACCTACAAACTACTTTGTCTTAGATGTGTAGGAACTTCTATGGTCCCCAAAAAGCAGTTTTACCAAACAAGCCTTGAAAGAAGTCCACTTCTGGCTGAAAAGTTTAGGGCTATGCTACATTTCTGTGTCTGGAAATTGATTTTACCTAAAGCAAACATCACATCTGACTCTCACAGGCAATTAGTCTAGCCTCCTTGAGTCCAGTACAAGGTCTGATCTTTCTTCCTACTCTGAGATTTGGCACATCTACCTTCTTTAGTTCAATCCCCCCATGAATTTATACCATTTTTCTGTAATCATATTAATGATTTATATTTTTTTTATTTTATTTGTAGTAAATAACTCCTTGCTTTTCATCATGGAGTCTGATAAGGGCAAATACAAGTACAGTAGGGAAAAAGAAAGCAGAAATATGTATGATAGACAAAACTAAGGACATTTATCTGTGATAAAGAATTCTAGCCAGCTAAAGAATGTCAGAAAAAAAGTCACGAGATCTAGAAAATGTCCAGACTTGGAAGAATTGATTAATCTCCAATACTTTGGGAAAAATACAGCCTTTCTCCATATATTTAAATTGTTTTCTTGGTGGTGTGATTTAACCCAGCCAGCAACTAAAACAACCACACAGATACTCGCTCACTCCCCTCCCCCCTGCCCCTGATGCAGGGGAGAGAATCGAAAGGAAAAAACCTTGTGGGTTGAGGTAAAGACAGTTTAGTAGGACAGAAAAGGAAGATGATAATAATAATGATCAACAACAACAACAACAACAACAATAATATACAAAACAAGTGATGCACAGCACAATTTCTCACCACTTGAAGCTGATGCTCAGCTAGTTCCTGAGCTGCCCCGCCTCCCGGCCAACCCCCAGCTTCATATGCTGAGCATGACATCATATGGTATGGAATATCCCTCTGGCCAGTTTGGGTCAGCTGTCCTGGCTGTGTCCCCTCCCAGCTTCTTGGGCACCCCCCACCTTCATATGCTGAGCATGACATCATATGGTATGGAATATCCCTTTGGCCAGTTTGGGTCAGCTGTCCTGGCTGTGTCCACTCCCAGCTTCTTGGGCACCCCCCACCTTCTCGTTGGCAGGGCAGTATGAGAAGCTGAGAAGTCCCTGACTGCTTGGCAACAACTAAAAACATCAGTGTGTTATCGACGTTAGTCTCATCCTAAATCCAAACCACAGCACTGTACCTGCTACTAGGAAGAAAATTAAATCTATCCCTGCTGAAACTAGGACACTTGGAATTAATTACCACCTGGTTCCATGGTGCATTCATGATCATGGATTACTCTGGGGATGCAGTGAATATGTAAGTTTTTAATGCTTCGTTTGAAGTACCTGAGTCTTTGAACCACATTTATGAGAACTGGCTTTCAAAACATGTAGTGGCTGAGAGATCCCAAATACAGCCCATGGCCCAGGATTTGCTGCTGTCACAATCCCCGTGGCTGAGAGACAGCCTCAGGATCATAGTACTGACTTTGGAGTCAAGTAGAACCTAGTGGTACTGTAGGTACAACTATAGTCATAATTTGAGATGAAGTAGACAGAAATATGGTCTGATAAACTAAGTGTTACTATATTGTCAGTGTTTAGTTGCATGAAGATAATATTTGCTGCCAAATGTTGCTGAATTATTTTCCTGGCGCACATTTTGCAATGCATTTCTAATGCGATCACTTATTATTTAGTTTTTTCTCTATTTGATGAAAGCATAAATTAAGATAAAGTGCATCAAGGTTACTGATGCTTTCTGATAATAAACTAAAACTGTTGATTAAGCAGATGATGAGTTTAAGTCAACATCCTTTGTATTAAAATTCTTGATGTGGATTTATGGACTAACCTCACAAAAGTTTCACAAGTACAAAAGAAATGTTAAATAATGATAAACAATATTTTACTTTAGCATAATTTAATATATACAGTTTTAATACATAAAGTAATTTAAGTAAGAAAGGACATAATTAAGCCCTATCAATATACTGAACTGTTTATTTTTCAGATTAAAACATCAGAAGTATTCTTGTTCTTTCATCTTGATTAGGCAATATATTTGTTTTGGATTTCCATGGATATTTAATGAATGTTATCTGCTTGAATTAGCGTGTATATATATATATATATATATTTTTTTTTTTAAGAACTAGGTTTTGTCATTTCTGTGTCACTTACAGGTACAAACTCAGCAATATCTGTACTAGGCATAAATTGTCCTGTTGTCCCCTTCTTGGGACACGAAATGGGAGCACTTCTTATAATGAAGCTGTTACTTTATACTTCTTTTGGTGATTCCTATCTTCCTTCATCAAGAATTTTTCTACCATCTCTTTTCCAGCCTGCTCTTTAGGCCAGATGAGATATTTGTGCATGCTCCTTACCTAAAGAAATGCCCTTGGTGTCAGTTTTGGAAGGATTCATACGTTTTTCCTGGGACTCCTTCAGGTGAATCCTCTTCATTTTGGATCATCTTCATTTCAGAGCAGAAAATGTTTATGGACAGCCATGGGTACAGGCTGCCATCCTGTGTCACCACTGCCTCTTCTGGTCACAGGGCCTGAAGAGTACTTTCTAGATTATGCTTGATGTGGCCTGTTACAACTCCCCCCGATCCCTCTGTTCTAACAGAATGATTTCAGGTGCTTACATGGCACAATGTGGATAAAAAATGTTGGCCTTGGCTTTCACCACAGAGCCTTTTCAGGATGGGCTTATCAAATACTTCTCCACAAGGGAGGATCCCTGCTGGTTCAGGATCCTTTTAATTTCAGTTTCTTTCTGAGAAGCACATTCAATTCTACATTTTTAAAAGGTACTTTCAAATTATGGATTTCATTCAACTCCAAATTAGCAAACATCAACCATGAATATTGGTTCTTTTCTTTCCATGGACCTTCCTCCTACTTTCTGTTCAGCCCTTAGTGTAGGTAGATTAGCTCATTACAGCCAAGAGAAAGAGAAAAGGAAAAAGATATGATTTAAATGTATCCAATAACTGCTCAATATTCTCAGTGGTCCCCAAAATGACATTAAAAAGAATAGCATGCTTTCCATCATAACAAAATCTAAGGTTATTCAGTATTGTTTGAAATACAAATAATGTAGCATTATTTTACTATTAAACTGAAAAGCTTGCAGCTGACAGCAGTTCATTTTTTGGAGTTATTGTGTTAAGACCCTGTAAATCTACTTGTAATGCTGAATAAGAATGATCCAAGGATTAAAAATCAGTGAGGAGCTTTACAGAACACAGCAAATAAAATACAATAGTAACCTTACACTTCAGATACAGGATGAGTATAATCTGTACAGCAGACAAGATGGGCAAGATCTACATGGGCTAAGAGAAATTAATCAAACTGTACTGCAAAGCTTGGCCTGAAATCTGGAAATGCTTTGCAAAGTCAATAAAGGAGGTCTTATCCCCAGCAGGAGTAAATCCATCAGATAAAGTCATTGCAGCTACGTCCACTTACATCAGTTGAAGATCTGCCCCGATGTTTGTAAAATTAATGGACTACACTATATTGCTTTCATTTTTCTGCTGGTTGGCTGGAAAGGTAATTAGTACACAGCTGCATCCCCAAAAGTATTGTCTAATAGAACTAGGTTTTGCCTTGCAGTGATGTGTAAAAACATACAGAGAGAAGCTAAGAGCCAGAGGGCTTGATTCTCCACAGCCTCACACATTGTATTTATGTACGCCATGGCCAAATAAGTATAAACTACTACTTTCCCAGTTTGGTACACATTGTTGAGAAAAACAACCCAGAAAAGTAAAATGAAAACAAACACAGAAGGTGAGAGAGGAAAACCTTGTTCTCCTTCTTAAAAGAACGGGCATTTCTTACAATTTTTAACTAACACAACAAAACTGCTTACTTGATAACTCAGAAAAGTGAAGGATTCAAAGAGGAAAATACAGCAAATACTACACTAAACAAATAAATAGAATTCAGGGATAGAAAAAAATCATGGACATGCTACATAACGCTGAAGGTTTTGGTTTTGGTATTGGTTTTGGGTTTGGGTTTGGGTTTGGTTTGGTTTGGTTTAGTTTAGTTTAGTTTAGCATGGTTCATTTTAGTTTTTCCAGTGCACTGAGATGCACTAAACCAAGGAATTAATAAAGGAGGTCTATTTAATGTGAAAAAAGAGGAAAACACGGTTAACTCCAGCTTACTTGAGAGGTGAGCAATTCCTATCAAAGCAGGAAACAGTAAGTCCTTATCTCATAATTAAAGTGTTGGAGTAGGAAACACCAGGGGAATAGTCTAAATACTGTTAACGAAAGCAAATGAAAAATAGTATGAGTATTCATAAATCAGTACAGAAAGTAACCCCACACTTTGAGTCTAATTTTGACTCACTGACCAGCTGGATTGGGTATGTTTATAATGCTGAAAATCAAGCCTTTCGAAATGAAAAAATGTGGAACATAGATTGGTGTCTTCTTAGTGAAATTGATATTATGTAGAACCACTGTTCTACCTTAATATGAAATTACGAATGGGATTTTCAAGGAGACTAAGGGAATTAAAGTTTCCAACTCCTGTTGAATTTTATTAGGATTTAGGAGTCTAATTCCCTCATGCTTCTTTGACAATCTCAGACTAAATATTTACCTTCCTTCTGCATCTTATGCCCTTTCTGCATTATTTACAACATTCAGAGATACCATTGCTCTCTGGAGCATACTGAGATTGTGTAGTATGTTCTCAACCATTTTATCTGCTTGTGCCCAGCATAGTTAGCCAAAATTTGAAGGTGTATGAACTGTTTGTAGTAGAAGAAATGAAATCCGGTTGAAGATTCAGGACTTTTAAAAATTGATCTTGTTATTTACAAGTAATGTATGTTCCCTCGGATTTCCCTGTAGACAGCAAGAATGAAGCAAAGTCAGTTCCTTCCTCAGGATTCTCCAGATGACTTTTCAGCAGGACCCTGTCAGAAGAAGGGTCATCTCAAGCCTCGTGGATCCTAACACTCGTCTTTAGAGCTTTCTTCTGACATCTACAGCTGCAGCCAGGTGCTGCCACTCATTGGCTACAAAATGCAAGATAAAACACCACCTTTTTGTGTCTATCTAGTCTACTGAAAATTTCATCTGTCCTCATTGATCAGCTTCTAGTTTTGCATAAGATTTATGCTCTGGATGTTGGCTCTTTCACAAATGATATTAACTGCTTTTTGAATTTATCCTGAATAAATAGTGTATTCTTCACTCCTTAGTTTCGGTTACAATCCATCCAACTAAAAGCACAAGGCAACACATCTTCACCGATGATCTGTTTTCCAGATAATGTCGTCTATTGAGTAATTTCACATAAACTTTCCAGAGAATGGAGTTTCATCTAGATTAAATGATTTATTATTCCCCCAAATGTATCTTCCTGTTACCTGATCAACCATTTCATATCTTGTCCTGTTTCCTAGATTTTTTACTCCACTTTTCAGGATTTTCTGGCTCCAGCAATTTCTTGGGAATCACACTCGGCAAAACCATGGATAGCAAAATGCTATGTGCTCATATCCTCTGCACACTATGGATGTAAGAGGAAGGCTTCACCTAAGTGATTCTAGGCAAAAGGAATTAATACACTCTACAACCTGCATTAGGAAAACAAAATGATATATCCCTCTAAACTGAACACATTTGGACCTGGGTATTGGAATGCATTATGTCAGTAATTATATCAGATTTTCTACAAGATTCTAGGTGCCTACTTTCAAAACAGTTTAAGGAGATGGGGCCCTCAAATACCACAGGGACCGGGTTACTTATCTCCAGTACACTTTTTAGAAAACAAAACCTCCTTTCCTATGTGTTACTATTCAAGCGTACATAGAATCATTTAGGTTTGAAAAGACCTTTAAGATCATCAAGTCCAACCGTTGACCTAGCACTACCAAGTCCACCACTAAACCATGTCCCAAAGCACCATAGCTACACCTCTTTTAAATACCTTCAGGGAGTTGTGGCGAATGGAGTTAAATCCGGATGGTGGCCAGTCACAACTGGTGTTCCCTGGGATTCAGTAGTGGGGCCAATTCTCTTTAATATCTTTAGCAATGATCTGGATGAGGGGATCAAGTGCACCCTCAGTAAGTTTGCAGATGACACCAAGTTGTGCAGGAGCATTGATCTGCTTAAGGGCAAGAAAGCTCTACAGAGGGATCTGGACAGGCTGGGTCAATGGGCTGAGGCCAGTTGTATGAGGTTCAACAAGGCTCAGTGCCAGGTCCTGCACTTGGGTCACAACAGCCCCATGCAGCTGGAAAGATGCCTGGCAGAAAATGACCTGGGGGTGTTGGTTAATAAAAGTCTAAATATGAGCTGGCAGTGTGCCCAGTTGGCCAAGAAGCCCAACAGCATCCTGGCTTGTACCAGAAATGTGTGGCCAGCAGGGCTAGGGATTGTCCCCTGTACTTGGCACTACTGAGGCCACACCTCAAGTGCTGTGTTCAGTTTTGGGCCGCTCACTACGAGAAAGACATTGGGGTGCTGGAGTGTGTCCAGAGAAGGGCAACGAAGCTGGTGAAGGGTCTGGAGCACAAGTCTTGTGAGGAGCAGCTGAAGAAACTGTGACTGTTTACCCTGGAGAAAAGGAGGCTGAGGGGAGACCTTCTTGCTCTCTGCAACTACCTGAAAGGAGGTTGTAGCCAGGTGGGTGTTGGTCTCTTCTCCCAAGTAACAAGCGACAGGACAAGAGGAAATGGCCTCAAGTTGTGCCAGGGGAGGTTTAGATTAGGAAAAATTTCTTCACTGAAAGCGTTGTCAAGCGTTGGAACAGGCTGCCCAGGGAAGTGGTGGAGTCACCATCCCTGGAGGTATTCAAAAGACAGGTAGATGTGGTGCTTAGGGACATGGTTTAGCTGTGGATTGGCAGTGTTAGGTTAATGGTTGGACTTGATGATCTTAAAGGTCTTTTCCAACCTAAATGATTCTATGATTCTAACTGTCTATAGCATACCCAGATAATTTCTAAACTCCTTGATCTCAATTTGTAAGCAAACAAACAGGAAGTGTATTGGCATTTTAAATTCTGCATAATAGCACATCTCTGCTTGTTGGGATCTCATATTAGCTATCAACAGGTATGGGAATAAAAGTACAAAATGCAAAGTTGAGTTAAATCAGCTTTTTAGAATACCACACGAAAACTCCACATCCTTTTATTTCTTTCCTTCTTAATAATCCCTTTTACTATATGGCATGGAATTGATATTGACAGCTGATATCGATTAGATATCAGAACCTTAATAGGTTTCTATCCTGTTAGTTCCTTTTGGATAGAGGTCAGCTTTTCTGTGACACTGTCTTCTTCCAAGGAGCAGCTGGGAACTGATATCAAATGATCTAACCTGCTGTCATTTTTCTGGTAAAGACCTGGAGCTCTGGTCATTTTACAAGCAAAATCCACATTTGTTGCAATGGGCCCTAGACGAAATCTGATTTGAATCTCTTTCCTTAAAGAGACATCATACACTAACTGTTATAGTTCACAAAATTTAATGTTGCGTGTTTTGTGTCTGATACACTAGAGGCAACTTTTCAAGTTCCTGCAGCTGCGCAGCCTAAATCTTGGCACAATCTACTAATATATCTTAGACAGAAATATGACCCCATAAAAGTAGAGTATTATGAGCACTAAAGCTCTGCTATGTCTCAGTCAAAATATCAGGGTTTTTTACTGTAGTATTCTACTCAGTATTCAAGGAGTAGAGTGTGATTAAAGAACCACTCTTGCTCTCGGTGTGCCAATTCAATAATTATTGTCTTTGTTTCTTTTAATATATGCATAAAGTCTCATCCCACACAAAACATGATATCATAAAGCTAAGATAATAGTAGAGTAAGACATCTTTCACAACGGTAGTAACAAACTCTGGGTGGTTTTTCAACATTTATGAACATCAACACTGTATTCACAAACTTATTTCAACATCATAGAAATGTATCCCTGCTACACTAAAGAAGAAAAAAAAAATCCTTGGAATGACTATGGTTAAAGCAGGATAAAGAGAAGGCAAATGTTCCTTTTAATTACTTTTATATATGGACACCTCAAGGGATAGAAGAACACAAAATGTCTTCTGTAATTTTTGAAGACAAAGGAGCTCTTCTAAATTGCTTTAGCACTGCCTGGGCTCTTTACAGAGCACCCAGAGCTGCTTTGTTACTCTGTCTCTTCCACTATCTCATCCTTAACTTCTTTTTTTGTCATTTGTAGTACTTATGTGTTCCCTGTCCCGGGGCTTTCTAGTATGTACACATGACAGCTTATACAGGGCCCACATCAAGGTTTCTCCCAGTCAGTGGGAGAGTTTTCTCTCTCTGTAACACAAACCCCATGTGCAGGCACCTGCGCAGAGCAACACACTTACATCAGTGCTGCCTTGGGCTATGTAACAGCCAGGGCAGCATTTTGAAACAATGCACTATGGTAGCAATGGAGATTGATGTCAAAAGGACTTTAAATGGCAAGTAACTAAAAAGTTTATCATCTGTTTCATTAAATTTTTAAAAGGCTATTTTAAAAGAATAAAAATCCAGAATGTTTTATGTGAAGAATTCTTTATGTAACACTACTTCATGAACACTGAAATTTAAAATCTAATGTTATGTGTATTTTCTTGGTTGATTACTGGCAGCTTTTTGGCTAAAATGATTGATTGCAGTGCATAAGAAAATGTGGTCTCTGATTCCTGTACACTGAGGTTCTGATCCAGGAAGTCCAACAGGGTCTAAATGGATGGTCCCTCCAGCTGCTTACCTTTTCTTCCTTTTTTCTCAGTGTGTATTTTATGAGGGTGGGAGATCCCTGCAATGATCTGACGCTTCTGGAGTCTTTTATTAATCGCTGTTCTCAGTACAGACTCTTTTCTCCTCCAGATGTTCATGAAGTCTGATGCACACTAGGAATATCTTGTTACAATTAAACCATACTAATCAGTACACATATCAGTTACTTGGTATGGGAGCTAAGGTTTCATGAAACACAGTGTAAAAAGTTTTTATAACATATATATTTATCACACATACTGCATTCTCTTTCATTACTCATTTTCTTTTATTAAAAAAGCAATTGACTGTGTCTGGCAAGACTATTTGTATTGATTTACAACTAATAATGAAATACAAATTACAGTAGTTTCTGAGTTAATTGCACCTTTCGCCCCATTTTTGACTGCAGTAAGGATTTTCCAATCAGTCCTAGATACCTAGCCATCAACCTTCCGGGACTAGCACTCTTACCCTAGACATCTCTAGTCTCCTTTCTGTAGAATAGTGACAAAAATTGCTAACTACTTGGGATCTTTCTCTTCAGTTTGACAACTCAGCAAGTCTGGTGTCAGGTAAGCACCTACACTCTTTCTTCCATGAAATGACAGCATAAAATAATGATCTCCAAACTAGTCTGCTTTACAACAGAAATCTTACAGAGAAAACAGATATTAAGAGAATAAACACCCCTAAACATGTCCTCTTTGTCTGGGAGCTGACAAAAAACAAGATGCAGAACTTGACAAGGTTAAGGCCAGATCCATAAAAGGATTTATGTGTCTGGATCCTCTTCAGTAGACTCCACTGCACGGGGGAGAGAGTCAGCTCTTGACACAAAAACCTTGCTTAGAGCCACAGAGAATCACATCCCCCCACTGGGATTCAAAGCCCGATGGTCTTTCCTGAATGAAAATGCAAGTAAGAATTGATGTTGATAGAGAAATATTCTCCTGATTCCCTCTCCACATTCTAATAAATCAAGAAGATTAGAAAAAAGGGGGAAATAAAGACGGAAACAGGATCTACATGTTTAAATCTCTCTTGTATTGACCAGTTCAGTAATTTTTCATTATTTCTTTCTTTATTTTTGTACCACTGAAGTGGCAAAATTGTTGCTGAGATGTCTAAGAAGTCCTTAATCCCCCCATTCCTTCATCCCTGATGGATACTGTACAATATGACACAATGCCGTTTAAGGCTATTGCATTTGCACCCTTTTAGTAGCTAGCCAATAGACCTGTTAATACTTGTAAAGTTGTATGTCTCTCAAAACTAGGAAAATCAGGAGTCTATGCCTGCCCTTTGCTGCAACTCTGCTTGAAGACCTGACCTCATCCTAAGCTTCACTGCAGGAGATATATGGTCATACCAGGGCTTCATTTATCTCTGAGAAGACTACTTGTTTCCAAGAAGAGAGGTATTGCCAGTCATCATGCAGAGGCTGTACAAAAGCACTAGTATGCCTGTGAATCCTAAGCAAAAAGAAAAAGAGGGTAAGATATGCAAGAGGGTAGCACAGCTCAAAACCCTTCAGTTCTGATACCTTTCTTTCCTCTTTCCTGCTTTCCCTCTGCATTCCCCACTTGGAGACTGCAGAAGGCAATGCCTTGCTGGGGCACTGACAGTAATACTTCCCTCCTGAAATAGTATCTGCAACAGAAGTCTGTCCTGTATGACTGCTTAGAAAAGGTACAGCTGAAAACATCTTACTCTAGTGTATACCAATAATAGGAATATTCTTATGAGGACTAGAGAAGCTGCACGAGCTCAGTTTGAAAGAGGTTTCACACTCACAGGATTTGGAGTGCTGGAGGTTATAATAGAGATGGACACTAGCTAATAAACCTTCTGAGAACTCTTGGCTGGAAACTATGACACCTTTCATCTCCTGGGCTAGGAAGCAAACAATCAAGGGGTTTGCATGAAAGGTTTTGCTTTGTGTCAGAAAAAGTGCTCAGATTCATGTAAAATCTGAAGGGAAGCTGTCAACGATGCCTGGAGTTAGGATATGGTGTGTGGAAAATACAGTCAGGATGGTAACAGCAAGGAGTCTGACAGAGCTTCTCGTGCCTTCCTCACATTCATTGCATAGCTCTGATGGAAGTTGTTGACTGCCAGATCGGGTAGTATCTAACTGAAAAACTGGTTACTTTTGCTAGGTTTATCACTAACCATTTGATTTTAAAAAGTTAAAAGTAGTCAGCCACTAACATCAGCTTACGTTTACTATTCTTACGTTTATTATTAAAATCTTTCATCAAAGCGCAGTGCCATAGGGCCTATTTCAGCTTGTTATCTGTGTTTATACATAAAATTTTGTTTATACCTTTGTAACTACCAGGAAGAATAAAGTAGCCCAGTGCTGGTAACAAAAAATAAGAACCCTCCAAAAAATACTCTTTTAAGTATACTTTTTTTGCCTTAAATACTCATTTTTCCTAAGCAGTCCTAACTCAGATTTGGTTAACTTCAGGATTTTTAATTTTGAGCACTTACAAAACCACTCATTAAATATACATCAGATATATCAGCATTTATCATCTACATCAGTGATATTACGATTAAATCTTAACCTTGTAGAAGGCTTATTAAACATAGGTAATATTGTTATGCAACCCTTTTCATAATTCTATTTTTCTTTCCATCCAGTTGATAATGCCATTAGCTTTTTTAAATAACAGGGTCATTCCTATGCATGTCCACAATTCAGTGATGTACTAAGAAAACTTCTTACACCTGCATTTTCAGTTTTTAGCTTTCTAAAAATTAGACTAAGGCCAGATAGCAAAGCGATTTCATGACATATATAAACACTAAAATAAGATTGCATGATGGTATTGAATTTTTTGCTCTTAGAGAATAAGTCATTTGAAGAATTTGGTAGTGGATAGAGAAGAAAATTCCAGAGGGACTTTCCAGCTAAGGATAGGAATCTCTTGTGTTCCAATAGCTTTTAGAAAGACCTTGAGATTTCAAAGACACAATCTATTTCCACATATCTTGTAGAACTGACAGATAGAAAGGAAGGAGATGGACGACCATTGCACCATGACTGACAGGTTTTTCCTTTAGAAGTACATCTTCCCTTTCAGTATCCTTCCCACCTCTGGCTGAAGTGCACTGGATGTGCAGTGAGCATGCAAATCCCAAAACCCATTCCAATGTTTCACTGTCACATGTAAGGGAGAGAATTTGTGACATTGTGCTGATTCAAAAGATGTGGCGTGAGAAGTAAATATAGAAGTGGACTGACAAACAAGTGCAAAAGGCATAACTGCAGGCTCTATTCTCTCTGTCCTGTTTGATTCTCTTTGAGACTTTTAGTATTAGTGGTATAGGCAGCAAGCTCCCAAATTGCTCTAAATTAAGCTATTCCTAGAACAAAATCTGTGACATTTCCTCTCTCTTTTGTTTATGAACAAGCCTAAGGATGGAGATTCTCTGTTCTGATAATTGATTCAAGGATTGAATAAACATTTAAGGGTACACTAGGGAGAATTTCAAAAATAGATTGAGGGCAGGATGCTCTCCAGTCCCAAATGAATATTGTCATCACTGACCTACAGAAACAGGTTGTCTCCTGTGTTTAATCTTTCCTTATGCTTAGTTCCTGAACTATTCACTAGACTGACGTGAACAAGAGGCACGGAAAGTGCCAGTTTTGACAGTAGCCTGAAGATTGTTGCTTTCTCCTAAGAACTCATAGAAATTGCCTCAATATTCCTCCAGCTGAGTAGGATACCAAGTGCTAGACTAAGCGAAACTAAGGATGCCACACGTAATATTTTACTAATCTATACTGCATCTAGAAGGGGGGAGATTAGTGATACCCAGAATAAGCTTTGACGGTTTCCATAGGTAAATTAGGTTAGCTTTGGACACAGGGACTCCTTCATAGAGGAGCAGCAGTAGAAAAGAACTGAGATAGGGTGATTTTCCCTTATAATCTTATCAGGGCTTGGTGCTGGAGTACAGCTAGGATACACGCACAACCAAACAGGCTGTCAAAACTTCAGAAAACAGGGTACAAATGTGAGCAGGCAAGGAACTCCACAGACAGTGAGGAACCTACAACTGGAACTGGTTGAAGGGTGCCTTGTATGTTAGAGAGGAAAGACTCTGGCTGGATCATTCAGCTTAGTTTTCAATGAGTTTTTGAAAGAAGTGAATAGACTGGCTTCTTTAGATCTCAGACCTGCTGTTCAATATCATTAAATATGCTTAGTAATCAGTTGGTTTATATGATTGCATCTTGCCCTCAGTTACATGACAACAACTTCCCCTTTAATTAAATGCGATTGCACCTGTGTAGGTAATGATACAATTGGGTCTATAATATATAATAAATACTCAATATCTTTGCCAAAAAATCATTTAGTTGCATAATTTACTGAATGTTAAATAATTATTAGGAACATATTTACTGAAATTCAGTTGTTCAACATCTATCTTCATGCAAATTATTGTTACACTTTGATAAATATTCATAGTAATCAGTGTGTATTTAATTAACATACAATAACTTTCTCATTAAGTCTGAGTTAAATCCTTTTAAGGGGGGGAGCATTTCATTTAAAGTGTAACTGGAAATCTCTCTTTGGAAGATTACATAATTAATCTTATTTTTGGTTCCTGACCAAAAAAAAGGGCAGTTGATGGCTGTGAGGGATTGTCAATTCAAGGATATGATCCTGTGCTTTGATAAAAATCCAGCCAAAGCATTTGAGCACAAAACAAGAAAGAATCAACAAATGTTTTATTTAACTTGCCTGTGATTTAAATTATTTCAAAAAAATTTATTTGGAAGTCATAAAAGCTTTGAAATTAAATGACAGAACAGTGCAATTTACAGTAAGAAAAGGAGTTACAAAAAATTTTAAATTACATCAAGAGGCAAATCAGGCTGAAGATAAAATTGATGGCATCTTTAGAAAACATGTAATTCAGTCACTCTCCACTTTTCATTCAATTTTCACCTTCTTTTTCTGTTTAATGCTTTGCTTGATCAGACCTATTAGTAAAATGAGCTATTTTCTTTCAGTTTATGTACAAAGTAGGTCTTCAATGATTTAAAACCATTTAGCTTTCACCTTTTAATCAAATTAGGTAGGATTCCAACTTTCTGTTTTCCTTATTCTTATTTTGTTTCAGGTAGAACTCTATAAATTCTTTCATGAAGTAAACTGAAGGTTTTAGTATATGTGTGAAAGATTATAATTTTCATTAATACCCATAATTTGAGATGTACGAGATTTTTTTCCCCTCCAAAAATCAAAAAGAATTAAAAAATAGTCAAATTCCCCATTCAGACAAAACAAAGACTTTTAAAATGTCTTTCAAAATGACAAAGACCAAGGTGCCCTGGAATAACCTACCGGATCATACATATCTCAGTTTCAGGTAATTCTCCAGTCCTCCTGATCTGGAGGAGAAAGTTTAATTTGCCCCAGTCCCAGTGTTGTATACTCAAACCTAGAGATAGTCCTTCCTTCACAATGAAAACTGGATCAGTCATATCAAGTGGAACAGTGCCAGCTGGAAGAGGCTGAAAATGCCAATATCAGAAGAGTTACTAGCTTCGTGGTTAGGGTACTTTCCTGGATATAGTAATGCAGCGGTTCCAATCCATCCTGCAATTAATACAAATTAAGGGTTAATTATGTCTCCACTAAGTAATGGCCTATTCTAGGACACATTATCTCACACCAGAAATTGTGTCTGAGGAAATATTTTGCAAAGAATGTTTCACTGAAACAAATACATTCAGGCAACAGTTGCATTTTTACTGAAATAGGCTTTTCTGATACAAAATATTAATCGGAAGATTCACAAAAATGTGGTAAAAGCACCTTTAAAAATGCTTCTGCCCGTTCTGCTTGTCCTCCTTGGGTCACAGCGACTATGCAGGTTGGAGAGCTATATCTAGGGGAAGCACATCTGCTGAGAGGAGCTGAAGCTCTATGGATGAGGAGGAAGCCTTGCGAGTCTCCTATTCCAAATATCTTATGGTTTGCAGCTGAGAAGTCCTCGTCTGAGGAGTAAGAGGTAAATTTGAAACCCATCATATAGCAGAGGCAATTGGGCTTTCAAATTTCCTTGGTAAATTTTGAAGCCACTCAATCAATTTACAGAAAATAGTTAGCACCAAGAGCTTCTTTAATGAAGAAAAAAAGGGATAGTGAATTCAGGTCAACCTGAACACTCTTGAAAAAAGATTTATTCTTTTAAATTAGATAAATTTAGAATTAGGGGCACAATCCAGTTGTGCAAATATAGGTGTACAGTGACATTTAAGATGGTTTCTAACTGCCAGTCCAGAAAGGTGCAGGTCTTCCATGAGTCGTGGGTCATGTCTGCCAGCTCCACGAAGATATCACAAGTAACCCAGGATGTGTTAAATGGTACTAGACACCTCTGTTTAGGCAACTGAATTACTTCCAAACACTGTATACTTGGAATACAGCATCTAAGAATAAGCAGCTATTCTGCATTGTATTTGTCTATAGAGGAATTGTGACAGATCTTATATCAAATGAACATATGCTCTGTAAGGTACAAAAACTCTGAAGGACCCTGGTGAAGGGGAAAAGGAGAGAAACAAATTTTTTTTGTTTTGTTTGTGGTTTTTTTTCTTTTTTTTCCTTTTTCCTGTTACTAAGATAGTAAAATTTGCCCAGCCTTTGCACTGGTGAAAACTGTCTCACACCTAACGAGTTTCTTCCTAGAAAATTTGTTGACAGGTCACATCCTACTTTAATGCAGATTAATTTTTCTATGCATATAACTCTTCTGCTCCCAATACATAAACCTTACCGAGGGTTCTTGCTTGGCTTTTTATTTTTTTCACTACTCACCACTCTTTCTTTCAAAGAGACTATCTTTGGGGATGTAGCTCTCAAATATGCCTTGTTTAATTTCAGTCCCCAGCTTATCTATAATCTACAACTATGCAGTATCCCCCCTTTTTAATGGTGGGGATATAAATTGGCAATAAGAACTCATGCATATGAGGCCGTAGATTTATTTACACTAAAAGAAGGCATCCCAAAACATTTTAAATTTTCTGCATGAAGAATTTTTGTGACCCTCACCTGAGTAGTGTAACACATCACATCTTGTGTTTAGCTTTGGCAAAACTGAGAGTCACGTTCAAGCAATTATCTGTAGTTCATCTGATTTTCCTTTCTTTATTACCTACTTCTTTATTCCTGTGGCATGTGAGTCTTGCACTGATTTTGAAATCAAAGTGAACAACTACAGGTGAATAGGACAAGGCTTTTAAAAAGCAGCTCATTACATTATTTATAATAAATTTCCCTTCCAGACCTCATCCCATGGATTATACAGAGCAAATAGGCTGTGTGGTTTACACTGTATTTTACAGATGAGATAACCGAAGAAAACTTAATAAGAACATAAAATAAGACTAATTTAAATGATATAACGTATAAAAGGTATGTTTAGAATGCCTGTGATACTTAGAAAATGAACTTCATAACTCATTGGAGACTCTCCTGCTTTTGCGTTACTTTCCCACCTTATCTTTTAGAAACTGATGATGGTTTTCTTTTCTATATTCACCATATTTATCTTCTTTTGTGTGGGAGAGTGCGTATATATGTAAAAGGACACACATTTGTATGTGTGTTTTTATATTTACATATGAAAATAGCAAACACCTACTACCACTTCTTCCTCCTTCTTGAATCAGTGTGTTATCGCTTCACCAGACTAACAAATTAAAACCAATTTCCAATTTCTTTCACAAATACCTAGTGGCTAAACATTATTAATGCATTTGTCGGACTGGCATAAATTCAAAAATTGCTCAGTTAGGGAAGAAGAATATAAAGCATCGATTGTATACAATCAGTTTTTGTAATCTATATTTTCCTCGTGGAGGTGAAAGTTTATCTCGTTGTACAACAGCGGTTATAATTTCACCACAACTATTCATCAAAACTGATATTTTGGAGCTGCAAATCATCGCTTTCTGAGGCTACAAAGTAAGCAAGCTGTTGGCCTTTCCTTTAATACCCTCCTTTAAAAAAAATAGCTGCCAGCAAGTTATAGGTTTATCTCATATATGTGAGAGTACTCCAATAAATCACTTCTGCTTGCAGCAATCATAGATTATGAGGCTTTTATAATCATGAAATAAGCCCAATAGTCCACCACTGCTCTCAGAAGATTGAAAATCACTGTGTGTTATTCTCTTTGTGTGGATGTATGAGCCTCTTGTTTCTCAGGGGCTAGTGTAACATTTAGCCATGCTGCTGGTATGTACCTTGTATACCAGAAATGTTTCCTTCAAGTTGGGAAACATTAGGGTGTTTTGTCAATTTCTGACATCTTTTCCTATGAAAGAATGAAGTGCACTTCAGGTGTTTTAACTCCCTAAAATCATTCTTTTTGTTCTCCTTTCTTTTTCCCCAGGTACAAGATAATCTTCTACAAAACAGTGTGTTGAAATGCTTTGACACTGCGAGAAGTACATGAAAGCCATTGGAACGAAGTCTATGAAGGAGGTTTATCTTAATTCTCTCTTGGAACAATTATGGCAATTAGATACAGTGATACTTTTGTATGCTTAGAACCACAATATTTGTAGAGCAATGATTAGAAGGAGTTTCTTACTGGAAATAGATCTAAAACTATGGTTTTGATGACATCCTTAGCAAAACATTTGTGCTATAAGCAAGCTAATGATGACAGATATCAAGGTCAGTGTAATTACTTTCTATATTTGGATTAGTATTACCCTGGGTGTTATATACAGACTATCTACAAGCATCTATCTATTGCTACCTTTCCTTATGAATAGACTTTTATATTACGAATTTTAATGTATGTGCCAAAATAAGAAATTATAAAAAAAAAAAAAAAAGTTTTGCTGTATTTTTAAATGCAGAAAGTGCAGTATAAAAAAATAAAGAAAAAGAAAATAAATAAATAAAAAGAAAATAAAGAAAAAAGAAAAAAGCAGAGCAAAGTTGTCTTTAAAGCTGCAAATATGCAAACTCAGAAATGCAGACTGGAAAAAATGTATTTTATTCAAGAGAGAGCTGGATGGCAGAAACTAGCTAGCATTCAAAAAGGAATTGGAGTGTCAGGTTCTTATTTACATTTCTGATACTCCTGAAATTGATAGATAGCTATTTACTTTAATCTTTTCATATCAGCCACAAACTGCTTGTATATGTTGTATCATAATCATTTTGATAGGAATTGAATTTTTTTCTAGTGGCATTCACTTTCTAATTTTCAAGTCCAAGTTGTTGGATGGTAGCTGTGCTTGAGGGTGATATAAGAACCTTACGTAAACAGTGCTTCAGAACTATACATACATCTTGGCTGGACTAAATCAACAGAGGTAGTAGTGTGCTGATTCAAAGGCACACATAAATGAAAAATATTTCAAAGCCAAACTAACACCATCCTCTGAGCTGTGAGTTAAATTTAATGTGATAACAAAAGACAAGGTCAGTAAAGTAAGCTTTACTCCTTCAGATTCTTTGTTTTAATGCTATTAAGTATCTGGACACAGTAAACTCAGTGCCCCCACCCCCAACAGATTTCCTTCTGAATTATTTGTCTTTGAAATTGCTCATTTTTTTCCTCCAGCTGTGTTGCAATGTTCAGCTGAGGCTATAAATAAACAGCTCTTTCAAATGTCATTGGCTAACATCATCCTGTGCATTGATCATGGAATAATGCTTCCAAGTTTCTATTGCATTGTGAACTGGATGTTCCCAGACTAAAATGTATGTAGCTTGTGGTAATTTGGTATGAACACTCTTGAGTCCATCAAGTTTTACAGCTTTTGCATCATCAGTCACAAATTTAAATCTTCTGCCATTTTCATACAGTAAAGTCATGATAAAATGATTCTTAAGCTACAAAGTGAAGGAAAAAAATACTCTTTTTCTCAGTGGTGACAGCTTGTCTCTCCCTATTTTTCATCCAAACAAGTAGAATGCTGTAAATCCTCTCCAGAAGACACAGACTGGAAGAATTAATCAAAGGTTTGTTTATGAGCTGTTTGGAGCAGATTAAATGTTGTGTTGACAACACAATTTACAAATTATCTATCAACATCAACGAAAGCATAGCACCTCATCCTGATGTCAAGGAGAGCAGGTCTGAGACCCGACAAAAGAGCTAAACCAGTGAGGTAGCCTCCAAATCAGAGCCTCTGAGGTTAGTCCTTGAAATCTAGTGCTTGCAACCAAGCCTGTGTACTATCACCCGGAAGTTTCACCATGGATGAGGAATGGTCACTGCGGAACTACTGAGCATGAGTGTTCAAGTGGATCAGTTCAAGCAATGGGACAGTTTCTCACTATCTAGAGCACAACATGTGCCCTGAAACCCTCCAGCTCCCTTTTTGTTAGTAGTTTGTGCTAGTGAATAGTTTTTATAGATAACTTTTTTATTACAGCATTTAGATTCCAGATTTTGCAAGCATGGATATAGAAAAAAACCCAACAACCTACGCCAGAAACTTGAGCCAGCAACGTGCCCTTGCGGCAAAGGCGGCCAACAGCCTCCTGGGCTAGTCAGACCGTTGCCAGCAGACCAAGGAAGATGATCCTTCCCCTCTGCTCAGCATTGGCGAGACACATCTGGAAGGCTGGGTCCACTTCTGGGATCCCCACTACAACAAAGCCAGGGACCTACTGGAGCTAGTCCTGCGAAGGATAACAGAGATGACTAAGGGACTGAAACATCTGACATATGGGGAGAAGCTGCAAGAGCTGGAATGGCTCAGCCTTCAGAAGAGATGGCTCAGGGGCATCTTGTCAATATTGATAAATACCTGACATGGGGGAAGTATACAAGACGGAGACTGATTCTTAGTGGTGTGCAGTGCAGTCAAGGGGAAATGGGCATAAACTGAAATACAGGAAATCCTATTTAAACTTAATTTTTTTATTTTTCCTATGATGGTGGTCAGACCAGGAACAGGTTGCCCAGACTCTTCATCCTTGGAGACATTTAAAAAAACACCAAACAACTTTCTTTGTAAGAAATGAAACTATAGGCTTTCACAAGTTTTAAACACACATCCATCTTAGCATATTTACTTACATATTGTATATGTACACTTATACACATATGTTTATACAGAAATCCTTAAGATATCTATATATTTTGAGGGAGATGGAATTCTCCTTTTTCTGGCAATACACATGATTTATACATAGAATTTTCCTCCATCAGATAAGATTAAGACAGGACTTAATTTCTTCCAAAATCAAGACCTGTACTTGAAGTGGTTGGTGGTGGCTCACTACCTGCTGAGTGCAGATAGAAGCTGGATTTCCGCTGAGTAAAAGTGAAATTCAATGGGAAGAAGCAATAACATTCATAAGGGTATTGGACTATGAAAGAAGAAGCAGAACTATGACTGTGTGATTCTCAGTCAGACATCATTAACTGCTGAATATGGGGATCCAGGAAATGCCTTTCTGGAATAAATCCAAGGAAGGCCCTGGGGAGACCTTGTTCCTCATTGTGGCCTTTCAGTACTTAAAGGCGGCTTATAAGAAAGATGGGAACAAACCTTTTAGTAGGGCCTGTAGTGACACAGCAAGGGGTAATGGTTTTAAACTAAAAGAGGGTAGATTCAGACTAGATATAAGGAAGAAATTTTTTATGATCAGGGTGGTGAGACACTGGAACAGGTTGCCCAGAGAAGTGGTAGATGCCCCATCCCTGGAAACATTCAAGGTCAGGCTGGACGGGGCTCTGAGCAACCTGATCTAGTTGAAGATGTCCCTGCCCATCGCAGGGGGGTTGGACTAGATGACCTCTTCCAACCCAATCTATTCTATGATTCTATGATTCTATGACTGTACCTTCCAGTAGCTCTAACAGCTGCAAATGGTTTCATAGAGTGGGTTCCTGGAACCTCACTTTCCACTTCTATTTTTTTCCAGGAACACCTTTTTAACTACTGAATTCAAGAATCTGTTGCTTTTTAACATGTTGGTTTACTTCAACATCTGGTCAGAAACTGGTTTTTCAATGTCTGATAGTTTCTCATCAATTTTCTTCTGATACTGTTATTTTTGTTGTGATTAAATGAGTGATTTAAAAATTACTTTAAGTATTTAAAGTAGCAGGACTTTAAAGACTGGGATGACTGGATTGAAGCAGTAACATGTGCTTATGGTAATTTGGAGAGTAAGATACATCCATGTGTCTGTAGAAGAGCTGTGCACTAACCACATCTGGTTAGCAAATATGCGCGTTCGCCTCAGGTGGAAGTTTGGATTACAGGCATTGTGAACTGTGCTTTATGGAGCAGAGCGAGAACAGGAATAGAGTCAGCATTAGAGTCAACAGATTTTTGTGTGTCCAGGGTTATCAAAACCATCACATTTCTAAAACCACCTTAAAGGTGATGGACTGGATTTTCATCATCTGAGAGTTTGGTTGACAATAAGCATTGAGTATTTATTAAAAAGGAAAAGAATGCCATGAGGATTGGTTTACTTCATCTTCTAGACGTTCCTATACAAACAATGTGAGACTCATTAAAAATACTAGCACTTGAGAATTTTGCAGTACTCTGCAAATTGGTTCATTCAAGAAGTGCTGTATTTCCCATTGTTTGAATCAATTCATTTGCAGGAGGCACGGTATTTCTCATTGTTTAAAGCAATTCATTTGCAT
Organism: Balearica regulorum gibbericeps; assembly: GCF_011004875.1. Lineage (NCBI taxonomy): Eukaryota > Metazoa > Chordata > Aves > Gruiformes > Gruidae > Balearica > Balearica regulorum. Next base: position 63,033,939 of record NC_046187.1, read on the forward strand.
GTGCTGAATACTCCCATGCTACAAGATGCTTAAATTGTGAAAAATAAGCCCTTTCTTCATGTTACTGGCAATGTACTGCAAGCAACAGCATACAAAATAAGCCATGATGCAAATGATTTCATTAGGTTATTAGATTCTTAGAGATTAATATTAACAACTGACAGCACCCCATGTAACAATAGGAGCTTTTCTTTGTAACAGCTAGTTTTAAAATGGAGTGGTGTTGTCCTTCTTATCATTTAGAACCAGATGAGAGTAATAAGAAAAGCACGTCCTCTATACAACAGCTGGGAACCCCAGCTTCATAGATAAGAGAGGTTGTGTTAGTTCCGACAAAAACTGAAATGTCCTGAAAAATTTTCTAGGAATAATGGGATTTATATAGAAATGCAAAGGACAATTTAACAGATTTGTACAGCCATTAATCTTATGTTTTAAGCTCATCTTGGAAAATGTGGACCTAATTCAGGCTTGCTGTAAGTTATGCTTTCTTTTAGATTTCTGAATAATCATATATAGATATTCTTTGACATTAGGAAAAAATTAAATTCAGTGATCAAACCACCAAAAATAACTGAGTTGAGCTGAATTTTTCAGAGTAGTTTATTGGCATTTTAGGATGTGGAATTGAATGTGTGAAACTTAAAGGCAAACCTTTTTAGTAGGGGTGAGTGGAAAAGGGCATTTAGTGTACGTTTTAAGACCTCTTTTCAGCTTATTTTTGGAAGAGGTACAACATAGTCATCCTTTACATATTTTGTAAAGTTTAGAGAATAATTGCTAGGCACTGCAACCTAAAGTCCTTGAAAATGTAACTCCTACACTGGATATGAATATATCCTCAGCTGCCTCCATCACTCTCCCTCCCTGGCTGAGGGACCCTGAAAAATGCCATAAAACATCTCAGCCCCCAGGCCACTTTGGTCCAGCTTCAGCAATGTGTTTTGTCTCTCTCAGAAGCTTGTGAAGAGACACTCGATTATTGAGACAACAAGCCTCGGTAAGTTTAGGTACTAAATACTTCACAAATTGTTTCTGAAATTGAGCTAATAAGGCCCAAGAAAATTAGTCAAATTTTCTACTTACATAGATTTTCTTAATCCTCCTCAGTAATGTTTTGAGGAATTGTTAGTATAAAAATAAATGCATGTAAATGCAGCTGACAATGTGGTTCCTAGAGATGGTTACTGAAAAGATTTTATTTGTGTGTGTGTTTGTTTATTAAAAATCAGTTGCTCTGCACACTACTGCCTACAAGGTGTCCCTGAATCACTTGCAGTGCAGTGGTGGAGCAGCACTTTGTAACCAGTGGTCACTCTTAATTCACTTTTAAAATTATTTTACATATTAACTTGAAAATCTTTAATAGCTCCCACTTGTAGTCTTGTAGTAATTGAAATTTGCCAGGGGAACAAAAAAAGGTATGTGAAAGGGCAAGGCACTTTCCTAAAGAAATATTTATCGTCTTATTTTACACCTAAAAAAAAAATAAAAATTGGAAGCTGAAATGAGGCTGTGCTCTGCTCCTGTCAGCAGTGTGGTGTGAGGGTTGCTTGGTGTAGCTATGAGAAAGGAGAAGATGATGTGCACTAAAAAGTAGGAAACTGAAAATTGCATCAGGAAAATAGAGCTTTCTCACCCAAACAGTTCCCCATTATAGGCATCTGTAAAGGAAGGTTAGTATGTCACTTTGCATTTTGGAAAAAAATGAGGCTTAGAGAAAAGCAGCTGGAGCAAGCCCTGAATTATGATTGCAGTTGGAAATAAAACCAACCGTTTTTCTATTATTGTATAAATCAGCAAGCTTCTAGAATTCATGTGTTAATAGACAGATGCTGTGAATGTGTTGTAAAACACAAAACTAAAGGTTAAGTATCTTTAGATAGCTAAGAAACATGTGAATTGCCTACATTTTTACAAATCCTTATGTGACTGCTTATTAAGGTTACCACAAAACCTCTATATTGAGAAAAGTGTTACTTGGGTTGCAAAGTCCAGTAGCTTTGAAAGATAGTAACTCATATTTATATTTCTCAGCATTTTTATTATAAAAGATTTTTGCTAAGAAAAGGAAGCTTTCCTAAGAAAGCTATATCACCTGCGTTGTTTGTAGCAGGTATTAGAAATGCAGCAATAAAAAAGTTCTTGAGCTATGGAATTGCCTTTTCTTTGTCTCTTAAAATTCTGTTCATGTTTAGCTGAAGTATCAATTTCAATTTTTTCATCACTTGTTTTTTAAGGGAAAATTTAGCATTTTGCAAAAGTGCTATTTACAGTGAACATTTTAAAGGTCTAGACCCAGACTGTTACCAACACAACAGTAGGGAAAGTAGCAGGTGTGGTACTTAAAATACTTAAGAATGAGCAAAACGCACAGGAAATTTGGCTAGGTTGGTTGGTTGGGGGTTTTTTTCTGATCACTCACTCTATCTGACACCATTGTGCTAGAAGTCACTTTCCATAGGTAGCTGATTGACTTAATACCAATATACTAGCTCCCATGCCTCAAATTTGTGTTGTAATGGTTAAGGTGCTATGGGGAAGACATTGTGCTTGTAACTAATGGGCATTTAAAAAAAAATCTTTTACCTGTTAAATGAAAAACTTGTATTAAAAGGCTGTTGTTTGTTTATAGAAGCCAGACCTAGAAGGGTTAGGAATGCCACATTTATGGTTGCCAAACGTCCTTGATGCAGGCCTTATACATGTGCTATGATATGCAAAATTATATGCAGAGAATGCCTCTTTCAGCCCTGGGAATGCACAGAGGTGGAGCAGAATTAAGCTCATACGCATGATTACATGTCTGGCATTGTCTGGCTGCTTCAGTTTGCACCACGGATAACTTCTTTTTAAATATAGGCTTTTTGTGGTAATTATAATAATTAGAATTAGGTGGTTGAATTTTTATGCATTTATCAAATATTTGAAGATATTTATCATCTGTCTTGCATTTCATAGTGTAGTGATGAATTGTAGAGGATCACTGAATTATAAAATCTTTCCTATTTATGTTCCCTGCTTCCCCAGCTGTCTTCATTTATTATAAAAAAAAAAAAAAAAAAAAAAGGTCCTAGAGAAATAGTTCCTTATTCCTGGGATGTGTTTCAAAAGAGCTCCACTCGGGGACAAAGGCCTTCCCATGAAGAGCAGCTTGCAGGATAGATGCTTTTGATTGTGCATTTTATAGAGAGGATATTTCCTCCCTAGCACTTTGATAACAGCCTGGCACACTTCAAACACTATGGCAATATAAATGAGGAAAATAAATCAAAGGTATTTTGGGAAACTAAATTCTTTGAGTATAAATTTTGCCTTTGGATATTATAAACACATGAAACTAAAATGGATGCCAGAAGAACTGTGGTGTGAGTATCCACAGGAAGTATTCAACCTTTAAATTATTCATTGCACACAGCAATTAGTTAAGCAGCAAACGTTTTTTAACCATTACTCACACTGTAAAATAACCTTTAATGAACTCCAAGGAAACACAGAATGGCCAGCCTGATACGTACTTTTTAAAGCATGTTCTCCATAAATACTCATAAAGTGCATTATGACTCCTTACTGAAGAGAAGAGCAAGTGCTTTGTACACCAAGAAGTTCATTCAGTCAATGTGTAAAGTATAATAACACAAATTGGAACTATGCAGATATATCGAGAGGAAAATAAAGACTGTTTATTCATTATTTCAAAATTCAGATGAGATCCTCTCTCTTTTAATAGTATCCATCAGTAAGGCTTTTCCCTTCTGCCACCAAACCTGTGGTGCTTCATGCACAACAGTTCCAAAAGAAAGAAAATCTCCGGTCTTCATGTCAGGATACACACTATCCATTTGGAGACAGGGTATCTTTGTTTCCTGGAGCATATTGAACGTTCCTCAGAATACGGGTGCGTTAGTGTGCTGTGCGTAGCATACTAAAACCCAAACCCAAAGCTTAAGCTGAAAAGTGCAGTCTTATGCGCTTATGGTCCACTAGTGGCTCAAAGCAGAGCAGCCGCTTAAAGATGTGGGTAGGATGGTCGACCTGTCCGAAGCGCTTCCCCCGAGCTGGCTCGCCCTGCAGCAGGGCTATCTGCCCTACCACGCCGGCTAAAGCAGTTGGCCATCCAGGGAACCGCTTTGACTTCAGAAGCTGAGCTTCTCTGCATCATTTTTACATCATCAGTCAAGTCACTCTGTTTAAGATTAAATCACCATTTCTAATAAAAAAGTAATTTTACTCAAGATATTAACAAGGAGCAGCCTGTAAGTTATACATTTATATGAAGTGAAGCAAATCACCTACAGTGCCTGAGAAAAAATGATTTCCTAATTATTTTTACACAAGAGAAGAATGTGTGGGGATGGTTAGGAAGAGAGGCTGTTTTGCAAAGGAATCCAAAATAAATTCATTGCATAATTTAGAATTGTATTGATATTTCCTCCACCTATCTTCTTTGACATCTTGATTTCTTTGACAGAGGACGCAAGAGTTGTAAATATGCCAGTACAAATCAAATTTGCTGTTTAGTTATATAAAGCACTAACCAGTAGAGACTAAAGGGCCCGTTTTCCATTCTTTCAGCCCTGGTTCTTTCTGTTCTTGTCTGCTTTTCCTGTTTCTTCATCCTCTGGTTAAAGCCTCAGCTCTTTGTAATCACTAATAAAGATACAGCCCCCATCCCGAAGAGCTTACATGCTAATTTAAGATAAACTCCAACAAGAGAATAACAGACAGCACGAGGGAAGCAAAGGCTAGGGCAAGACCCTGTGTAAACACACATCTGTATTACTATCTTCGTGCACAGTTTGACGGATACCTCCCTCTCCCCTTTTAAAGAACAAAGGTACACAGTACCAAAATTGGGATCTCTTTATTCAATGAGCAGAATGCAAAAGTGAATCAGCCAGTAGCACAAGAAAAAGAATAGAGCAATTCACTCTCTTCTTATTCTTGGGTTTGGAAATAAAGTTACAGACTAATTTTATTTATTCTGCTGTTCAAATTCAGGCTGAATGGGTGTTCAAGCACTCACAACTCATACATGCCAGAGTAATTTTCTCTACAGACTGTGCTTTCTTACTAACAGACTGAGTAGGTGCTCTTTCTGCTGCATTTGTTCAACTAATTACAGATGTGTTTTCTCTGGGAGATATCCTAAGCACTATTTTTTGTAGATAGCTTGTAAATCACAAACCTATAACCCACAGTGTTCAAGTCTCCCACTTAAAAAGGCTCAGATCTCTCATGTTTTCCTGTAAAAATAGTTTAACAAGTACCTCAGTTTTCAGTTATTGAACTGTTAAACCCCATTTCTTTCTTCCATGTGTTGTATTATCTCAGGTCCTTGAACAAGATGCTGGAATTTACATGCACATAATATGGTTTTGCTTAGGAAAGGTCAATCATTCTGAGATATTAAATGATTTTACTGACTATGTAGGAGATCTTATTGATTACACTTTGGGATAATATTCATATTTTTTGCTTTGTATCTATTTATTCACTGCATTACAGATGCTTTAAAACCAGTTCTCAGAGTTAATACCAAAACGGTGAGCAATCTCATTGCTCACCTTCTGTGTATAGGTTTTCTTTCACTTTTACAAATAATGATTTATGCAAAGTCACCAGGACAGCTATTGCTTCCATTGTAGAGTTTATTATCTCCAAGATGAGCAGACAAGTCATTAAGCTCTCATAGAAGGATTAGTGTACAGAAAGATCACTGCATTGTGATTTTCTGGTTACATGGTTCAATACAATGATGGTTTAAGGAAGTAAAAGCCAATTTTAGCACTGTCATTACAGAACACCGTATGTTGTCAATAGGCAGTTATAAATACTATCTCCAAAAGAGTTACTTCTCCATAAAGGGGTCTTTCTATTATGTACCAATGGGATCAGTATTACATGGAAATTATTTGTGAAGAATGGTTTTAGGATTTATCTTTCATATTACCTAAAAATATTTTTCTCAATTATTTCTTTTAATCTAAAAGTCCTGTAATGAGGGAAACCTTCTCCTGAAGGTTCTTTTCACGTCCGTGTACATTTTCACTTAACAGATGAATTTTCAAAAATAACCAGCCTAATTAATATCTTCTTAAGGATGGAATGCTGGGTACTTTGCTCCAGCATTAATTCAAAATATATCTTGCACCTTGTACTGAAGATGCCCTCTCTCTGGCATATTATGTGGTAAATTATTTGTGTCCATTGCAAACCAGAAGTATAATGTTTAGATTTTCCCCATTTTATAATGAGAGTAAAAAGGAGGAAAGAAGACACCTTCAACCGGGTTTTATGCCTGACAATATAAGAGCATTGAAAACACTGCTCTGTTCTGCAAGACACTCAGGGTAGGAAGCTCATTTGAGCATATATTTGTGCAATCAGAAAAATCTATATTACTCAGTGAAGTCCTTTTTTTTTTTTTTTTTTTTCCCCCAATGGGAAAGGTTTCACTAACTCCAACACTCTCCATCGCACCCTGGCAGCCAGGATGTATCTGAGACATCCCAAAGAGGGGCCTGGTAAAGAGCACGTGGCTGGGGAATTACAGCAAGGAATGGGATCTGCCTATCACCCTTCGTGAGTACATCACATATACTGAACTGTCAAGTTTTAAAAATTGTAAGTGTTCCCAAGAAAACGAGTGAAATACTACCTTTTGTTATAGTCCATATTAAAAAAGATCCGTGCTTCTGTTATAGGCCACATAGCTCATGTGACATGTAAGATATCTTTCTTATGGACCATCATGTCACGTGGTACTTTGATAACTCTGAAACATGGGACTCGCGCTGATCAAAGGGAAGGGATAGAATAAATACAGTGCACTTATCCCTGAGGCTGGGGATAAAATGGGAAGGGAGAATTAACACTTTTCGTTCAAAAAGATGAACTCTAGAAGTACAACGCAGCTTTCTGGAAAATAGATAAGGTGGCAGAGCTTCACCTGGGACTTTTGTGAAATCTGACAGAATATAAGGAATTCAGATTTAGGATGTGAAAATGGGTATATTCTTTGCGGTGAAGAGCTCACCTTCTCTGCAGACACAAGCAGTAGTTGCTGAGAAAGACAATGCTCTGAAAGAAAAGCCAAATTGTGCAGGACAGTAGAGAAGTGTTTAGAAAAGATCCTTGGACATGATGCGGAAAAGATTGAGTTCCATAGCCTTCAAGAGAGTTTTTCTGTGTAAAAATGGAGAACAGTTAATCCTTCTCCAGCAGCTGAGGGAAAGTTATGGTAGAATACACCCACAGGAGCTTCTAAAGATATAACCAGACAGAATGTATCAGCCAGGAGGGCTGAAAAAATGAAGCTACTAAGGAGTAGATGTGGACAGAAACTGGCAATAAACTAAAGGAGCATGTCTTTGGAATGCAGTGTATGACTTTTTTACCTGCAGTAGAAAGCTCTTGAACCAGGAGGTTGTGTCCAGTTTCCATTCCCCGTTATTTCTAAAAGACCCAAAGATCCTCTTTACGTATCATTTTTTCAGATTGGTTTTTGAGCCAGACAGGGCTGTATTTTGATGTTTTCACATAGATACCTGTAAAGATTTCAACGAGTAAAACTATAGCAATGTCAGCCAAAACTTTGGAGAAGACTGTATAAAACTGTGAGAATCTCTTGTTCTTACTGCAAGTCCTAGTCTGAAATTGTGGTCATCATATCTATCTTTAAGTGTGCACATTTCACAAAGATCAAGAACTTTTCATTGCCACCAGCTTGACATGATGATCATTTTAGCTAAAAGATTATTGTGTAATGAATATGAAAGCAATATCTCCCTCATTTTATAGATTTTATATTTTGTTAGAGGAAAAAGCACAAGGAAGACTAGCTGTGTATACTTAAGGAAAATGTTTGATGGAGCACTTTATCTATTTTCTTCTTGATTCCCATTCAATAGCAAGTGATGTAGCTTGTCTTCAAGTCTTAATTTAATCCTAATTCGTATATCCAATATGAAGTATAGCTAAAATTGCTCTAGAGAGCTGTCCATAGAGATACAGAAACCAAAATTTATTCAAAACTTTCACCACTAACTATAGAAATACAGCCTTACATATAAATTAGGTGTTACAGTTAGGTACTGAGATAAAAGAATTAGATTCCATCTGTTCTAGACGTGCACAAAGACGCTAGACATGATGCTGTTTTGTGAAAGGAGTCTCTGATGAGACGTTTTTGACCCATGGTAAATTTATTGACTTCCAGAAGAGTGTGCCACAGCTAATTTAGTCAGCAGGAAGTAATTTATCACTAGCCAGTTCACCAGTATCCAGTGGCCTAGAATGATGGAGTTCTAATTAAATATTAAAAATTAACAGAGAAAAGCTGTATTTAATAAAACTTCCCTCTGCAGTAAGCCAAGATGCATGAATTAATAGATTCTAAGCCCAGGAGGGGCTATTATGATAATCTAGTTTGACTTTGTAGGTAACATAGGCTAAAGAGCATCAAAATTCTTGCATTTTGTCAGCAATTGTTTTGACTACAGGAGTCCTTTAAAAATATATTCTGTAATGATTTAAAGACTTCTGGACTGGAGAATATATTACATCTTTTAGTAAGTTGTTGCAGTAGTTAATTATTCCCATGCCTAAGAAAGTGTGCCAGACTTATTTTTGTCAAAATTCAGCTTCCAACCATTTGACTGTTTTATGCCTTTGTCTGCTAGATTAAAGTGCTGTCTGCTATCAAATAGGTCTGCCTCATGTAGGTACTTGATTAAGTCACCTCTTAAACAACTGAAGAGATGAGCCATTTTGAAGTGAATTAGTAATAAACTGAAGTTTTATGCAAATTTTTGCTCTTGATGCTGTAACGTTGTTTCAAACTGGAAAAGTTAAACGTCATCAAATACAGCTGTACATGTAACACCATATTAATTCAAACGTGGCCTGAACTTTGTTACAACTTTTTCTATTTAATATGTTCTTTTCCCTCCTTCTTCTATATAAAGTCTGTAATATTTTTTTAAGAGTATACCAAATGTTATACAGCAAAGAATAAGGAGTTAACATCTTAAATTCATTTTTCTACACTCATTTTAAACTTTTTACTTTTTATATTTTCAATAAAATTATGCTCTTATGAGTCAGAACTTTAAGACCGTATTATTGCAAAGAATAAATTTTATAGGTATATAGGCTGCATTGGATCTTTCAAGTGTTCAGCATTGTGTTTACCATGAAGAGATACTGATTTTAAAAGTGGGGAAAATGATATTTTTGTAAAAGCTTGATTGTCAGTGGAAAGATATCAAATATGTGCTAGAAATTAACAGAAGGTTATTTAAGGCCCAGATTAATTCTTCTGGGCTCTTAAGACATACTGAGCTTGGTAAGTGTTCATCACTAAATATGCTGCAGCAGTGCTTATAGTGTATAATGAGTAACACTCAGCAGTGATAGCACAGCATCATCCTTATTCCTTCAGTGCAAGTTTCTCTCAATTCATTCATCATTTCTTCCAGCTTTTTAAAGTTATTCCACAAAATCAGCCACACTCTATATTCAACAAAAAGGTTATCGAAAATAGAAATGTCTTGAATGTTAAATCTGTTTAGTAAGTGTCACAGGTCTATGAATATGGAGTACATGAGTTTATCATATAAGTACAGAAATATCCAAAAGGGACCAAGATCTGTCAAGTCAAATGGAAAACCAAAATATCGGTCCCCAAGCTAGGAAACTCTTTCAGCAATACAGATTCTTGTTTGGGCTTTTCACTTCTGGCATTTCAGTAGCACATGTTCTCTAATATTAGCGCTTTAGTTTTGGGGAGGTACTAGGTTTTTCATACAGCTATTTAACACAAGTTCTGAAGTTTATTTTCCAGCAACATTAATAACTCATTTCACTGTTTGATTATAGACATCTTGGCTGTCTTGATATTGTCTAAATCTAACCCCAGCAGGAGACTAACGGAATTATGGATTGTGTCCCTTAGGTTTAAAAGCCATTTGCCAATATAAATATCTTTCTCAAAACAAGGGGAATTTTAAAGTAAATTAGGTAAATTTGTGGTCTTAGCCACAGATAATAAATACAATAAAAACAGCAGAAAAAAAAATCTTATTGAAAACATAAAGCAACAGTGCTGGTAAACAATAAGCAATATTAAATTAGTTATACACTAGAAGGGTAAAGAGTGAATTAAGATAAAGTGAAAGCATCTAACTGTTCAAAGACCAAGAAACATAAAAATCAAAGTTAATATAGTTTGTCTTGCAGCTGTAGAGTAGCCCAGTAGTCACTGAAAAAGATCATTAATTTTCATGCAATTAAATATAATTAATAAGACACCCCAGGAGTGCATGTTCCTGAGAGATAATGTCAGCCCTTGGGTGTGACCTACAGTGTGATGTTATCTCAGCATGGCTCAAATTCCATACTCCTCCTGAGCTAATAAAATTAAGTTTTCCTTCTAAAGACTACTTTGGTAACTTTGGTTATTGACTTTCATCCCCATGGTCCTCAACATTAGTAACAATCAGTACGAAGATATGAAAAAGAACACATACAACAAACTGATCACAAACTAAATAAGCAGTAGAGGGAGAAGACATAGCAGTAAAACCATGGATGCTAGCAGAGCCCCGAAGAAACATCTGAAAACAAAACAAAACAAAACATAACAAAAAGAGGCTTAGTAAGCCAGTTAGCAAAACTGTATGATACATCTATCAGAGTTAATAAAAGGTTGAAGCAAGTATCACCTGAAATCATTGCTGTCTTGACTATACAGGAGTGCCAAATTATACATTAACAAAATTCAGATCCTCACTGAAAACTCAAGGCTTGCAGATAGCATGCTGCTGAGGATGCCCTTCAGAGCCCTCTGCAATCAAGGATCACTTATGTTCTACCTTACAGATGCAAAGGAAATACAGAAATGGCTGAAGATTGTGAAGGATGAGCTGGATGCTGGTTTGAGTACTAAGAAAAGGGTGGAGGAAAGGGGAGAGTGATGCTAGGAACTGCTAATATGACAAAGGAAGGTCCTCTGGGCACCTGGGTGTATTTGCTGCAGTACTGCAGGGGATGTGGAAGTTGGCGAAGGAGGCAAGGTATCATGGAAACTATTGCTGGTTCACTGGCAAATGGCAAAATGGTGTTGGTCTCTCTGGAGCAACAAACCTGATGAAGCAACTGAAAGGTTGGTCAGTAACATTTATAGTCAACTGAATCCGAGGTGAGCTTACTAAAGCAGAACTTCAGAAGGAATAAACTGCAATAAGGTTGAAGGAATGAACGAGGTTGGGCCTCAGACCCAACAGTATGGAGCTTGTTAAGCCTTGCGTCATGTAGCGTTGAAGCTGTGAAACAATGTTATGTGGACCACCCCCCTAGCAGTCAAGTGTTTGGTGATGCAGGGATGAGGGATTACATTAATTCTGATGTCACAGTGAAAAATGCTTTAAAATTACATAAATTTGGAATCTTCCCCAACAGTAATAAAACCAACTCAAAACAACAGAATTTTTATGACAAATTGCTTTCTCTAAGTACGCATGTTCCAAAATTTTTCAACTGTTAGAATGTAAAAGAATCTTCTCTTCCTGCACGCTGAAATTCAGAAAGAGTTCAGATTCCAGCTTTATCTTTCAAGCATCTGTAGTACTTGTGATTCTTGTTCACTGTGATATATTTGATTGTAATGACATTCTCCTTCAGAGTTTATGTGGTTATGTTTCATGTTCTCATCATTAACATATCTTTGCCTTATTATGTATGGCCTATCCAAAGGATTTCCTCTCTGCCTGTGAAACACTCCATTCCAGCAGACTACAAAATAAACCTCTTATGGAGGATTTTGAACAGGTTTGAAGAAGCTACATAGTTAGCTGGGAAGCAGATCATGTTAATGTTGGAGAGACTGAGTGTAACTGTATTTATTATGATGTCAGATATATGAATGTGCTTACAGCCATAGGCATAGTAATATCTTATTACTGTAAATGTAATAAATAAAATGATTGTTTCTGGTTTAACAATTCAAAATTCATAACTGTAACAAGGGATTTAGATCAACTTTTAACTAACAGAATCTCTGATTTCCTCTCATTGCAAAGAAATCATTGCAAAGAATCAAATCCCCTGTATCTATAGATATCATACTCTGAAGATATTCTTTTGGTACTAAATGAGGTGACCAGATGTCCCAGTTTTTCTAGCAGAGATGCAGTGTCCCTATTTTCTTTCTTTTTATACAGGTCACTTTAGCCCAGGTTTCAAATCCCTATCAAACATCACAGAAATGGCAACTCAATAATCTTATCCTTCAAAACTCTGCAAGAAAAGAAATTTTTCTGGAAGAGGCAGGTTTGGGTTTCCAAATCTTTAAGATAGCTTTTCAGCTTCTTATGAACTAAATCTGTTGGGATACAAACAACAGCACCCCCCACCCCCCAAAAAACCCCCAAACCCACAACAAAAACCAAAAAACAAAGGAAGATTTAAAAAAGCAGATTAAATTAGATCTCTGCTATAACCTCCACTGCATATGTCCGCTCAGGATGTCTGCCAAGAGTATTTTAATATAATAGTCATTCATCCATAGACCCATAACTGGTATATGCAATTACATAATGCTTCTAATGACTCTGTTTGTACCTTATCTAATCCCTGTAGCTTGCGGTGGTGAAAAGAAGGTTTTCCCTATTGACACCTGGTGTTGAACAAAGAGAAGACTTGTCCAGAGCTGCTTTAAAACTCTAGATAAACAAAGGTGAGGGAGATTTCTAACAGCACCAAAATGAAATGGGGGATCATATAAATGGGGATGGAGAGAAAAGACCGAATAGACCAGGTCTTGTTTGCATTTCTAATATTTGAAAATTTTGCCTTTCCATTAAATGTTAGGCTTGTAGTTAAACAAATGTTGCCTGTTTTGCCATGATAAAGCAACTGCAGCTGACATGCTTACAAGAAAAGTGGCTGATTGGGAGCCAGTAAATATCATGAGCAGGTGAGAGGGAAAGTGGCCTATGCAGTAAAAGTTTGTTAGAAATTTACTTCCAAAACACATTGGGGTTGGGAGACTAAAATATGCACATGAGGTGATTAGTCACTCATTATTATTACTTTCCCAAATATAAGCTATATCATCTCCTTTGACATCCATCCTGATTTTTCAAATTTATTTGGAGTAAGGGCTGATTATAACCTTTTGGAGGGCAAGGGGGTGGGGATAATGTACTCAGTCCTTGTGAGGGGAAGTATTACTTGCATGGATGCACAGAGTTTTATTTCATTTCTATGGGGTTTTAAATGGAAGCTCAAGATAATGTTTGTGAAACATTAGATAATCTCTAGCCTTTTAAACTCTGTTCTTTTAAGACTAAAAATTATATATTCCAGCACTTCTCCTTAGATCACGGTGTATCCACAGCTCAAGTAACCCTTCTAGCAGCAGAAGCTGAATGTCCTCTTTCAATTATTAACACAGTTTTAGGAATTTTATGGCCTCATTTTGATTTTTCTAGAGCTAAATAAAATTTGAATGTAGAGCCATTAATTTGACATTAGCACATTTTTATACCATGACTATAGGAATCCTTTTTGCTGAGGCAAAGGGTCAAAGCAAAAATCAGTATCTGATTTGTTTGTTTGCTTGTCTCTTCAGCATAGTTCATTCATCTTCTACGAAACAAAATGACTATTTCATGAAGAAGTACTTTGCTGATAAAAAAGAGATCTTGGAAAGGGAAGATTGATGTATATGTTACATTTGAGAGATAAACACTCAAAGAGGATTCAAATACAAGGCTGTCTGCCTGAATCTTGACTGCCCACCAGCTGTCAGGGATGAAGAATACCAACTTCCATCACTGAAGTGATGCATCCTCTCCCCACTTCCCCAATGACCAGGTATCTCCTCATGGCTGAATGGCTACGTAATGCTCTGTGGCTTGGTGAACTGAGAAGCAAGGGCAAACTTTACTCCTTTGGTTTTAAGTAGACTGCCATTGCTTCTCCTCAGGTACATGTACAAAAATAATGAGAGAAATGTTTTGTTCATTCCAATGGGGCACTGTACATTCCAAATAAAATGACAGTTGGTGGTACATGCCTTTGCCTCTGTCTGACAGGAGGTTTGCTTGGTTTTTAAGGTTTTCAGAATTATAGGGTTTAGCCCAACCCAAGAAGCATGTTGTTTCTTAAAACCAAGAGATCTTCCAGAAAGTAACACTTTTGACTGAATCCCTCTCATATCAAGTAACACTCCTCTAGCATAAATGAGTTACTCCAAGCTTTGTCGAAGACCAAGCATGCATTTGTGCTTAAACTTATTTATAATACTAAATAGACCTCTTCTTTAAGCTCTTTCTAGGACGGCACTATATTTTCAGGAAGAAAAGAGTGCCAAGTTCTTGTTCTACCTCCTGAAAACTAATCAAAGTCTCTTTCTCAGTGACCACAGCCCCTGGCACTCACAATATGCTTCCACAGTTGGGCAATCAGCAAGATGAAACCACTGTCTGGTGAACGAACCGTGGCTGTCTCAGGATTTACCTGTCCTTCTCCATCTGTCTTTAGTCACCAGCTGTGCTTGAGCCCCTCAGGCAGGGACAGAAGAATTGGATACACATAAAGCATCTCTTCAGTGTGACCAATGCAAATAATTATGTTGGGCTTCTCTAGGAGACAGAGAAGGAAGACGTATGCACTATACGGCTATCCCCCATCAAGGCCCCCGAGGCATGGGAAGAGTGGAAATGATCCTTGGATCCAGAAGAAGGAAAAGGTAGAGAATCCATACTCTGGGTCCCTCTTTGGCTCCCTCAAAACTGCATCAGGAGCCAAAGGGGTCTGACAACTATGATTCCCTCCTTTGGGTTCCTGTCAAGCTCTATAGAACTGTATTTCACAGTCTTTGGCATGGACAGACTGACAAACACCAGGCCTGCTATTTATTACATCACCTACCAAATGGGTTTGAATGCACATGTCCTTCAGCATGTCTTCTTCTCAGCTTCAAGTGTGGAGCTGCTGCAAAGTTCGGTGCATTTAAGATGACTATAGATAGTGAAGAGGGGTAGAATTTGTCACAGATGATCACATTCATTTTGCAAAAATAAGTTTATTGTAGTTGGCATAACAGTAAGAAAGCTTGGCTAGCTGGCCAGTCAGCCCTAAGAAAAAGAGAGTAGCATCTGTTTAAGTCTCTGAAGTAACACAATCCATGCACAGCATTAGGTTATATTGCATCATTTAACACAGCATAAACCTCACTCACCTTTTCCTCCTTTCTATTGCTACTTTCTTCCAGTTCGTTCTCACTCTAACAGGCTGCAAAAATACTTAAGTGTCTCAGCTGCTTTAAAATTCCTCTTTTTCTCCCTCTAATTTCTTCAACTCATGTCACTTTTTTCCTATGCTGCCTTTCTGGGAACCATTGAACCCACATTCAAGAAGCGTTATGTCTCCCTTCTGCATCTCATCATAAGACATTTTGTGGGGTTTTTTTGACCAAAGTGCTATACAAAACTAAATTGTATTGTTATGCCTGAGACATTCTCATACAGAAAGAAGCACAAATCATATTTAATCAAATTTAATGAAAGATTGCCATCAGGTGTCTAAATGTCTCACTTGCCTGTTTAGTTGAGTTATGGCAAACAATGGTACCCAGAAACTTAACATATGTAATAATTCAACATTTCTTTATTTTGTGGACCTACTTTGTGCCAGCTCTATTGAACTAATTTACAATAATGGGACTGAAAGCACCCTAATTCAAATACAAAATAGAAAGAAATATTTCTTTATTTTTCTTCTTTCAGAATGATTGTTTCATTTAGAAATATTAATAAGCTGATAACTGAGTCTCTCCATTATAATATAATGCTCATTTTTATAGGGACCTATTCTTCATGCAGTGGGTTACACTCTAGTGTATCATGGGGAGAGGAGATGTATTAGCCTGTATTCAGAGTTTGTATAAAAAATGAAACTGCAGGGTAATAGAATTGCATCTTTTATACTAGTGCTGCTATTTGAAAACAGAAGAACAAGTTTTAAATGAGAAATTCTAAAGAGTATCTGCTAGAGAAGTCACATGTACATTTGCCCATGTGCCTGTCTGCCTGGCCATACAGTTGGGGTATGTCAGCTAAGCAGTTCCTAATACCATTGATTGAAAACAGAAAGGATGTTAGAAATTGTGCTTGTCTGTGTAGTTATATGGCATCTGTCACTAATTTCTGACACCCCAAATATTTTTTATTTCTTTTACAGAAAGAAAGTGTGCTGATAAACAGTTTTCAGTAGTATAGTATGTATGATGAACAGAGATAAAATGGTGAAAGAGGTGAACCAAAAAAAGACCAACCACAAGATTACTGGAGTTAATCCCATCCACATATTATGTTTTCAGAGCATAGGGAAGGTCTGCACCAAGAAATGCTGCATCCAGAGGTCTACACAGCGGAGTCAGAGCTTACACAGATATTGCAGAGGTGTACGGCAGGAATAGTAGCTGCATATGAGAAGCAGCCGCTCACTGCTCTTCCAGAGTTAATTAGCTCTTCTCTTCAAATGAGCTAATTAGCCTGAGCACAGCCCTGCATTGACACAACCATACCAGTCCTGGAGCTGACTCATTAGGTGGCTTGATATCCTCTTCATTCACTAATGTGGATACTCACACAGCTCTGAAGAAAAATGTATCCTGGTAGTTAGGTACTAGCTTCTGCACTAATTCGTATCCGAACATTTTGTAAAATGTGGAACAATTTCAAGAGGAAAAAAAAAATCAATGTCCCAAAGCTTAGTGGTTAGAGCACTCATCTAGAAAGAGAGAGGAAAGCGGGTCAAATTCTTGTTTTCAGAAACAGGTGTAGGTAACACTCCCTTCTAATTCTAAGTTCATTTTTTTCAGTTATCAAGAATGGTCTCAAGAGATAGCTTTTATAGAACTTAAAATAAAGAGAGTGGCTGTGGGGTTTGTTCTTTAAAATTCTTGATTCTTCCACTAAACCAAAATTCAATTACCACCAGTGTCCTAATAGCAAATACACATTATTGACTGCACTTGAGGCCAACTGCAATGAACTACTGCCTGAGGGTTAAAGCCATTCCTAGGATTAGGTAATATTGCCTGAAGCCAATTGAAAGGAGCGCTTTAATACCTTTGGGCAATAGCTTACTGCAATTTCCCTCAGACCCAGTCAGTGATTAATTAACCTTTTAGAATCTTCTGGGTTAATGGAAAGTTTGCACTGGAAAGCTCCACAGATTGAAACATGAACTGAGATCATCATCAGCAACAGCAGAATAGACATGATATTGGTAGATGAACCACTGTTTTCAATGGTTGTTAGACTGTTGCTTCAACCTGAGGGCAGTAATATGCCCTATTTATAGTCAAATGAGCTTATGTGAAGTTCTCTCAACTACTAAGGAAGGTTTTTGCATGTACAAAATAACCACTGTTTATCTTATAACTGATAATTATCTAAAACTGATTCAGCTCAAAGGCTATGTGTTTTCAATCAACATGTGCATAAGAGGGTTAGAAAGTTGCTACATGAGAAATACAGAGTGACAACAAGGAGCCCAAATGAAGAAATGATGATCCATATTTCTACTCACCTCAAACCTTGTGGATATTTGGATGTGGATGTCAGCTGTGTCTAAGATAAAGGAAGATGTTTGTGAGTTGCACTGGATTAACTGCATACCTACCAAATCCTGGGTTTGTCTGGGTAAATAAGGTTTGGGGGGAAGACCAAACTCCCCATGTATTGGAAAAGTAAAAACCATGTATTGGGAAAGTCATTGCACTACTTAATAAAAGCACCTTTAAAAGATTATCAGCTCAACAAGTGTCAAGAATAAGTAAAATAACACAATCCTACCAGATGCCTACTGACTGTCAGGACCATACTTATTGAAGATTTCAGCATGCCTGAGTTCTGAAGCTGCTACAAGTTAAGAGACTGTATTAAATGCAGGTCACTTCCAAATCCCTAAAGCCAGCACTGCAGCAAGACATTTAAATGATGACACAATGAGTTACAGTCTGCCAGCTTGGCACAGATTCAAAGTGGCAGCAGCTGAGGTGTGCTTTAAAAATAGGGATTTTTTTAATTGGATTCAAAATCAATTAAAATCCCATTAGAAACATAATTGTAGTGATACAAATCATAAAATAATATCTTTTACAATAAACTATAAAACTGAGGAAGCTTACATAATTAATACTACCTATTGCACAGATAGACCCATACCTTTCAATCACGTACAACCTACATGTCAAGAGAATGCCTTTGAAAAGTAGGGAGTGCAATTTCAATAGGAGGTCAACATGTATGGCATAGGATTCAAAATGTGTTTCTTTAGATAGCTTTGATTTCCCTCCCCTCCACAAAGGCCCAGATCATACATTGCTTCTGGAGATTAAATGCCAGCAAATCTAGATTGTAAAACAATGAGACATGCAACACGATGGTGGCAGTCAATTCAGTAAAGCTGCTAGTGGCCACCCGTCACATTTTGGTCCCTGGATGAGAAAATAATCAGCCAATTTTCTGTTGTTGCATAGTCAGTGCATGTCTTAGGCAATGAAATCGTGTCCCTTTATGTTGAGAATGAATATGCTTTAATTGCTTTTTGATGGAAAAATAACGGTACAGGTTAAAAAAAAAAAGCCAACGTCATTTATGCCAAACAGCAAGATTAAATTTTTAGTTTATTTTGTCATTAGTTCCAGTTTTCCTGAGCTGTTGGCCTTGCTTGGCCTCTTCTAGTAAAGCCACCCCCATAGTTTTAAGTGGTGGCCCCCAGTTCTTAGGCAGTGTGCTCTAGGAAAGGTTGGATCATTATCTGTTTATTCTTGTGAGCTTGTAGTGCTTTATGCTGGCGTTTGTACTATGGTGAGCAAATTAATGACCCGACCATTTTCCAAAGAGGTAAAATGAGAAAGACACCTTTAGAAACAATTCTTCAGATTTATAGTAAACTTGCGTTTTCAGTTTCCTTCTCACTAATCTTGTTTTATATGGCATTTTTTAAAGAATATTGCACTAGTAAAAGCTGCCAGTCACAATAAATTATCAAATTTACTTTGTTATTATTTTGCAACGATGCTTTAAATACATATTCCTCTAAAGATTAAGTGTATAATTTAATTGTCCTTGTATCAGATGAAAAAACCATGATTCCCCACAGCAGCCTATTGACTCCTTCAACCTTGCCTCTTGAAACCTTACTGAACGCAGAAGCTGATACTGCAGGTTTTATATTTATAATGATTAATTAATTCTGCACTAAGCAATGTTCCTGACTGCAAGAACAAAATCCACTTTAGAAAACATAAATGACAGCTTGCCTAAAATAATTAACACCAGTGCTGATAGAATTGGGATGTTCTCCCTCTGCTTTACACTAGCGTATTTGAGAGAATTTAATTACTAATATTTCTGACTAGCAGAAGAATCGCATTAAAGGAGCACTTGATGTGGCAGGATTGAAAATTCGTACAAAACATGTTACAGAAATACAATGTGGATGGGATAAACCCTGGTTAAAAATGAAGATATAATTAAGCCACAGTTAAGCATGCAAGAGTATTTCCATTTTTTCAAGGAAACCAGATTGTGTTAAAAATAACCTGCATGAAAGTATCATCTCATTCCTCTGCCAGTCAAATAGCCAGGTAGGGTTTGGCTAAGCAGCAAAGCAACCCTGAACTCTTCTACCTCGGTGCAGAACAAGTCCAATAAGATCTGTCCTGGCAACAGGAAGGTCTCACCAGTGAGCGAAGCGTGGGTGTTTTGTAGCCTGGAAAGGACCGACCTCCCTCCCTAGCTGCAGCAGGAACCCTCTGCTCGCTTTTCATTAGGGATGAAATTTGGCCCCTAGCGTACTGAATAACGTAAACCTACGTGTTAGTTTACATGAGGTCTTGAAACAGGACAACCCTTCCCTGGAAGGGGACAGTGAGCATTTTCTGTGGGCTAGATGGCTTTATCTGCCAATTCTAGCATCGTGTAACTGCTTACAGAATTTATTAACTTCAAATTGAAAGCTTAGGTGACTGGTTCCTGTGATATAAACAAATGTGGCAGGAGCACATAAGTCTGGTGTATTCTCCTTTGAATTGCTGGGAATATTACATAAAATTATGGTAAAAATGCAGACTCTCAGCCAGAGAAAACAACATGGAGTTATTGTCACACTGTCTCTCAAAAAGTGAGGACTTCTGTGAATAAAATAATATGATAGTATCGTCATGAGTTTTTCTCTGTTAATCCTTATCGCCTTGCAACCTCCCTATTTTACACGTGTACGGTTTAAAAATCTGAGTATTGGCAATGAAATTCCTGTGAGTCCATCTTTATCCTTTCATGCAAATCCATATGCATGTTAGCAGGACTGACATACATCTCCGCACTACCTGCAACAGATACTAGTTTTCCCTGGGTGGAGTTCAGGAACTTCACCATCACTTGGAGGTGCAAGTTTACGAATGTGTAAATATCTACAGCACAGCCACTTCTTTTTTCTTAGATGTTTTTCTTTCACATTACATGAAGGACCTGAGAGCTGAGTAAGTCAGGTATTGTAGTGTGTCCTTCCCATCACTGGCAGATTTTCAGCACAAATGTCATCGTTTCCTCTTTTATTGGTCAGGGCTATCACAGAAAATCTCAACATTATCAAGGGCCCAATTCTGGAAGGGAGAAAGTCCATAAAGATAAAATGAAGAGCCATCTGGCCTATTTTCCAACATGTTCCATCTCCTCTAGTGGCTTATAGGCATATGTTTTGCCCACACACAGCCTTGCTTAAAGGTGCAATTTTGCATCGCCTGTAAACCTGTCTGTCTCACTTGTGAGTGGGAAAAGAGAGAACCAGAAGGCTTGATTTACTGAAAGAAATGGAGGCAGATGTAAATTGTCTTCCTAAGGCAGTGCATTCTCTGCACCCTAGGTGGGATTCCTCCTAATAAGTAGCAGGGATTGGAAAGGGCATGAGAAAGCAATCTGTAACCTCTCTTTAGGTATTCCTGCTTAATACTAATTATTACTTAATAATGCATAGCATTTATATTTCCTTGTAAATGTTAAAAGTGCTGTAAAAGCATTAACTGGTTAATTCTCAGGACACCCTTGAGAGGTGGGCACATGAGTATTATCTTCATTCCATACTTCTTTCCATAATAAGGGAACAATTAAAATGAAATTGATCAGCTAACTTTATAGACACCCTAATTCCTACAAATAGGAAATAATAGGTCTAAATGAGTATACTTCTGGGTGTTTAAAAGCAGTATTCATCAGCTAGATTACAGCTGATTTTTCAATGTAATTAACTTTGTATCCAAAAATCAACTTTATTGGTTCACTTCTAGTATATTAAGCACAATAGGAGGGATGCCCCATTTTCTCTGGCAATAATCAGGTTCCCTTCAGCCTTGTAATTGATTCAAGCAGGAACCATATTATTGTCTAGTAAAACAGAGCATCCCTCCTATTATCCCTTAAGTAGCAGTCAGTCTGGGAAGAAAACAGTTACAGTGATATATGAAGTTAAGACAGATGCCAACTAAATAGATATCTGAGTAAGCTAGAAAGAAAGAATTAAATAGTTTGGAAAATCAATAAAGGTACTACTTCAGCTAACCATTGTGCAACTCATCAACTAATCTCTCATTGTTATCATTCATATTCTGAGTGCCTCAATACTATTACACACTGCACAGACACATAGCAAGCCCAAGAGCTGACGATCTAATTTGTCGGCTTTCATTTCTTTCCCACTGTTTTTGTATCCTCTCTCCTGCATTCCAGTTCCCTGTATTTTGATGTCTCCACATTATCACACTACTCCACCCTACTGCCAGAGGACCAGAGGACCGAGAAGGACTGATCCCACTGCCCCCTCTGTTACAGAGTGTCAGGCACAGAGCTCTGGGGCAGAACCAGCTCAGTCAGTATCATTTATATTTATTTGGGTTTTATTCAAATTTTAAGTGCAGGGTCATGATGAAAAAAATACTGTAGTTCTGTTGGAAGGAAAGCAGTACATTTGTCCCAGGTGAAGGGATCTCTGAAGGAAGGTGGGTGTTCCAACTAGCTCATGGAGCTTGGACACAGCAAGAGGAATGAGGGAAATAAGTCTCTCCTGGTAGAGAAGCAGGAATCTGAGAAGTGGTTCACTTTCAGTGTCTGAAATGGAGTCTGTGAGAACTGAATCCACAGCAGCGAATGACTCCTGCAAGGACTGCTGGGCCCACTCCAGGCTAGCATTGACAGTGGAAAGCAGGAATCTGACAAGTACGGTTTTAGCAACAATGTGGGGATGCCTGCTCCTTAATAATGGAATGAGCTTCTCTGACATAAGAAGAGGCAGTACATGTTTACATTTTTTTGATTCCTACCTGATCAGCTTTGGACAACAGATTCAGAAAAGAAGTAGGTGACCTGTCTGAGTGGCTCTGAGAGGAACCATACCACTGGTCAGTAAAGAAAACTGCTGCGTACGCTGGGGCTGAGCTTGGGCTTCAATTTGTCACATCTTCATACAATGGAAGTCATAAGCCTAAGCTATGTCTCACCATATGTATTGTCTAGTTAGGCCCCTGTGGCTCACAGGTTAAAGAAATTGCAGCTTTCTGGATAAAGTAGAGGTGCAGGTCTTTATTGGCGAACACCTCTGATTGGGACATGGCTACAGGATGCCCCATTCCAGCTGAGATGATAGTGCTGGCTTGCATGAGTATTTCTCTTATGCTGTGCTCTAGTGAACCTACCTGAACTTTCAGCCACCTCACGCGACTTTGAATGCGAACAGAGAGCATCCCACTGAGACCACTCAGAACTTGCATGACTGCTTCTCTCCTGGCCTGCTCCACTGGATAAGAGCTAGGGAAAGTAACCCCATAACATGAGCCAGTTTTAGCTGTGAAGCTGTGATTCTCCTGCTCACTCCACGTGCGAAGGCAGGCACACTGGGATCAGGCATCTGCAGTGTTAGTTGTCCCTTTTGACTGTGCATGAGAAAAGCCGGGGAAAGCCACACAGGGCAGGCACTGCTCTCGGCTGGGAAGCTGAGGGGTGTGAATGCCTCTGTCCTAATTTGGGTTCAGCAGGAGGCTCGCAGGGCCAAAGCCTGTGGCTCAGACCCAGTCACACACAAGGTGTAGATATACTTATTGCAACTTCTAGTGGAGAGGAGGGAGACAACTACTCCCTTCTCCGCGGATTTGGCAACGTTGCAGTTATACTTACTCTGATCTGTCCCTGAATGGCCTTTATGGCTTGCTTGCTTCTTTGCCCCTCAGAATCCCCTCATTGAAAGAAAAATCTATCATCTGTTCATTCTCAAAACAGACTTAAGAGCCACTATGGGTGGGAACCGGGTGCTAAGGGTGCCAGGGCAGTTATTTTATTTTGTGAGATCTTAAATAAGAGTATGACATGTAAAGGGGGAAGGAGGGAGGTTTCCTGTTATTTTCTTGCAACTAGATGTGTTGGACTTGACCTCTGTAGCTGCCATCAGTATTTGGCAGAGTTGTACATTTAGGAGGACATTTGAAGTATTTACAGACTTCCCTTTCACTCCTTCCAGGCCAGCAGTTTAGCAGCAAATAATCAAAGGGAAGAGTTAAAAGACAATTGAATAATACCAGTACAGTTCAGCACTGATCTGCAGTTTGCATAATTCAGTCACATCCAACTATCTTAATTTGCTTAACTCAATCCCTGTTGTCTTCTTTTGTCCTTTCAGATATGGCGTGATGGCTGCAGTTGTTCAGCCTTCCCACTCCCCTGACTTTTCTGTTAGAGCTAGAGTATCAGGTTCATTCCATTTGTCAAAAAGCTCTATTTAGGATAATTTGGCCCCAAAAGGTCAGATCAGCCAGATGCAGACAGCAGAAGGATTGCAAGCTTTTAGCCAGAAGACTATCCTTGAAGGATAGATATTATCATGGTTACCACAGCTAAAATTTCCTTGTTCCTTGACATTATTAAGTGGGGCGGAACTGTCATGGTTTAGCCCCAGCCAGCAACTAAGCATCACACGGCCGCTCGCTCACTCCTTGCTCCCCTGCATCCCACTGAGGGAGGAGAATCTAAAGAAAAAGGTAAAACTCATGGGTTGGGATGACAGTTTACTGGACAGCAAAGGAAGAGGAAAATAACAACAACAGTACTTAGAATATACAAAGCAGGTGATACACAATGCAATTTGCTTATCCCCGAGCCCAACGCCCAGTCCATTCCTGAGCAGTGGCCGCTTCTCCCCAGCCAGCCCTCTTTGTATACGTAGCATGACATCACGTGGTATGGAATACCTCTTTGGCTAGTTTGGGTCAGCTGACCTGGCTGTGTACACTCCCAGCTTCTTGTGAAAATTAACTCTATCCCAGCCAAAATCCACAACAGGAACATCAAGAACAATCTGCCAGTCTTGCACCACAATTTAAGAACAAAGAATGATATTTTATTTTACTTTCCATCTTCTGCATAAGATAGAAGGCCAATTGCTTTTCCATTTCATTTCAGAAGAAGGAAGCCCTTTCCACCCTTAGTCTGAGATGCTTCTTAAAACCTTCATTATGATTCTAAGCAACACTCTTTCATGCTAGTTATAAGTCATTATCTTACTGATTGTACCAAGTCCTTTCATGGATTCTGCTCTTGGAAGGTTTGTGGTAGTGGTGTTACTCCTAATAAAGATGGCTGTAAATAAAAAGAAAACAAATAATAATAACCTCTCATTGTTTCAATTTTATTATTAAAAAGTTGTGTTTTCTACATTTTTTTCTTCAGTTCTGCATTGCCTACATTTTTCCAAGTTAGTGAATAATGTTAATTCAAGAATAGAGAAATTGTTATATGCATATACCAGTGAACAGATCCTTGGTTAAAAAAGTGAAAGTCAAACCCTTCCATCAGACTACACAGTTCTCCTAGACGGGTCTGTGAAGTGTCTAGCCCTGTATAAAGTGATACAAGGAATATACAAACTGTGCTGTTTCTTCATGTTATCTGTACAAAAGATTCAGCCAAGAAATCAGACCAGAAATGCAGTAAATGTCAATGAGACATCTGCTTTCCAAAAGACTGATAGTTTTCTCCATCAAGGACATTTAGGCAGGCATTTAGTTAAAGGTAATTATCTGAATCTCCTTTCGGTGTAGAAAACCACGAAGCTTTCCTGTATGTAGTTTCCCACATGACTTTCCAGATCACGCTTTAATTTTCAGTACCTAAATGATTTAGGAGCTCTTTCTTCATTGTTCAAAAGTGAAGTTGCCTGTTACCATGCTTGTAACTTCCCATAATGCCATTTAGAAGACATGAGCCAGGATGGATGGGGCTTTGAGCAACGTGGTCTAGGGGAGGGTGTCCCTTCCCATGGCAGGGAGGTTGGAACTAGATGATCTTTGAGGTCCCTTTCAACCCAAACCATTCTGTGATTCTATGAGCTAATCTTTTCAAAGATTAAGATGCTCTGTCTGAAGGACCTGGGGATGCCAAATCAGATGACATCATCTACTGAATACCACTGATGGATTGACTGCGATTTCTTTTTTTCCCTATCACACCTGGGATCTTTATCTGGAATTTTTAAATTTTTTAGATGTATTTTTCAGCTTCAATGGATACTGAAGCAGATAGTACTTTGGCACTAAAGTCACAATAAATCAAAACACCTTTTCCCCACATAGTTCATGTGTGTTGTTTTTAATTGTGATTTATTTGAGGCCTACCCTCCTACCTATGTAGGGAGCAATCAACCTGCTTTATACATAAGGAGCTTGCTCAGGTCATTGGCCTAGCAACTGAAAGTGGTGGGCATCCAAGCAGCTCAAAGCAAAGCTACAAGGATCTTTCCTGGAAGCAAAGGAAGAGACCAGGAAACCAAGATGATCCTACTGCAAGTAAAAAGGCAAAAAAAAAAAGATGTTGTGAGATGGAAGAGAGGAGACTTTGGGTACAAAACGATGCGAAGCCACAGGCTTCTGATCAAGGAAAGTGCTTGCGATTTCTCTCAATTCCATTCTCAGAAAACAGATGTGTGTCTTTTTGCGGGTGAGTGGGGCTAATAAACCAGATTATAGAAAGAATAGATTTGAGTTTTAGCACTTATTTCTTAGCAGAGCAAAAATAAACCAGAAAACCACAAATTCACAAGACCCTGTAAATTGGTAGAAGGGAGCAAAAATATCAGGAACATTATTTTTATTGTGACCTATACTAGTGTCTGCCATCTTTTCACTGATGTAGCCAGGACCTAGCAAGCCTCAGACTCCATTTTACTAAAAGCCTCAATAGAGATGTAGTATAGTAAAAATAAATGGAATGCAGAATGAAATTCAGTAAAGCAAGGCTGCTGTTGTTTGCTTGCCATTGGTACATAATGATCTAAATATAAAAGGCTGAAGTTTTGATCGTGTTGAAAGAATACGTAGATTTGTATCAGACGATACCTCTCCTCTCCTTTCCTCTGAGTCTCAGAATTAATGGCGAAGGTGGTTAAATGCAGAGGAGCTCATTAATCTGTCTGTGTCTGGAGCGTTTTACATAGATACCATGCAAATCAATGTCTGCGAGGTAGTTAGCATTGTGCTTATGTAAGCAGCACTATACAGCCACAAAATCTACTGTTCTTTAGCTACACAAGGTTTAAACTAATATTTATTTAATTTTGTGTAATAGTGTCAGTAGGCAGTCTGAAACTGTGAGCCTTTTTCTGAAGGAGATGAGTGAATTGAAATCATAAAGCTGTACTGTTAGTTGAAGATTTTTTTTTTTCTGTGAAAATTTCTCACTCTGAATGGAGTTTAAATTCTGAAAAACACGGATGCTGAAAATAAATACTGCAATTTTCCTCTATGTCTCTGTGGCTACTGGAAACCCATGTGCAGGAGGCAAACTTTTACTGTTGCCCTTAATGCATTTAAATCTTTTCTAGCCTTCCAGTTTACAAGGCAGGAAACCGTCAGTGCATTTTTCATGGCATCAAATAAATGCTGTACGTCTTTAATTAGCAAGGTATATGAGTGTTGAGGCTAATACAGACATAAATAAAAAGCTATGAATGCTGTTAGACACTCAGTATAAAACAGAGCATAGATGTGAAGATTAGTAAACAAAGGAAATCAAAAAGTTTCTGTTGAACGATACGGATACACTGGGAACAGCTAGTCTTTCTCTGAGGCATTAAGCTCAAAGCATTACCAACATGTCAAAAAATGAAAGATTTTTATACAGAACTAAATATTGTTCAGTGATAAAAATAGCTTTCTTCATTCTTGGTTAAACAGAAGAGAAGTACCCTAAGGGTAGTAGAGGGCCTTATCAGCAGAGAACAATAAAAACTGATGGAGGGAAGTAATCTGTCTCATCTCAGAGGGACTACTATAGTTGTTACATTACACTTGTTGCAGTTTATCTATATGCAAGATTCTACAGTATCTTTCAGCTTAATTTAGCACCTTAGGAATGCATTGTATCTTTTGGGGAAGTGACTCAATTTGCAGATTCCTAGTGGGTGTAAATGAAGGCAGAAACTTTCGTTTCAGAACAGCCTGCATGCAGTAAACGTTTGAGTGATGTGATGCAGTTGTGAGGCTTTTACAAATATTTGACAGCAGCAGTTGTATAAATCTCCAATATGATTCTGATTAAAAAAACCCTTAAAAAACATAAAAAGGTTTAATTTCTTATTTGGGGAAGCGAAGGATTGCAAATATGTCTCTGTTTACTGGAAGCTGTTCACATGGCTTCTATGGCCACAGACCCCGGCGCAGGGAGCCCACTTTGCACCTCAGACAGGGTTCAGTCCCATACCTTTGAAGCCCACGGCGCAGGCTGCCCTGACCGTATGGAATCAGGGAGAGGCAGCAGCTCCTGAGAGGCTGAGAAAGCAAGGCGTTCCTGCTCCAACCAGAACTGGGCTGCTCTGCATCAGGGCCCTTGGCAAATTTCTAAACACAGCCATATGAGTTCATCTCACACGCGGCTGCCATCACTTCCACTCTCCGATCCAGAGTAAGTCCTTTTAAGGCATCATGTACTGCTTTGCGTTGCTTATCAAACCCCATAGTTCAGCTGAAACACGGAAGTCCGGCTCTTTATACCTCTCTCTAACAAACTTTTGAGATTAACTTCATGTTTGCTCTCAGCCCAAAACTTGATGTCCCTAAAAGTGGTGGTGGGAAGAACACATTTGTTGTGCTACAGGCAGACTTTAGGACACCTTTGCCATATATACTCCAAAATGAAAGGTATGTGACATTTATAAATGTAATCTCTCCCAGCAGACAAACCTCACTGAGGAACAGATCTAGACTAAATATGCTGTAATGATTATTAAGACAAGTAATCAGAATGAGTATGAGATGGAGAGTTAGTTTAAGTATGTGGAGGATGAATTTTCTGTCAAGTTAAGGTATTTAGAAAAAGAGGAAACTATCTGAAGAGACAATGCAAATGCTTTAATTGCATAGTGTACAGTGTTTTGCATGAGGTTTAGCCCCACAGTTGGATACCAGACTGATTGGCAAAATTTAAGTACAGAAACCAGATACTACTATAGCTTGTGAGAAATAATTCCCTAACTAAAGGAAGAGAAGCATTCAGGGAGTCACTTTAAGAGCCAAAGCCATCAGTTATAAACAGGCAGGCAAGCTATGGCACTTCCCCAGTAATAATAAAAGCACTTACCTCTGTTTCGACTACATGGACTACTCTTTGCTCCGGACCCATGCATACTTCTCAGGAGAAGATAAATTCACGTGTAATGTATCACTGCTTTTCAATTTCATTGTGATGAACCCACAGGGTGGATTACATAGTCCATCCTGTGTTTTACAGAAGAGCCAAATTACACTGTGCCCTCTATGTGGTCCAGGGGATATTGATTAGACCGCTTCAGAGTTCGAAGAAGAAGAAAAAAGAAAATGGACTGAGTTCTCTCATCTACATATTTTCTTTTCATTGTCCCATTTTCTGGCAATAATTAGTTTGCAGAAGTCAACAAGACTTATATATTTTGTCGCTTGAAATACCACACTTGCATTTTTATAAGAGACTTTGGGAGATCTGGGAGTGTATTCTTCACATAGAAACTTAACAAAAAGTCTTTGGGAACTCTTGTTCCTTATTCTTTTGTTAGCCTGAATAACAGAGAATGTCTTAATGCCCGTTTGCTTGCAACTTGTATGCACACAGTTATGTGAAGAAAGAAAGACCACAGAGACACTCCAATATTGCAGGGCAAGCTGGAGTGATAAATATTTAACGTCATTCCAGAGATTCACTTGCAAAAAGCTGCAAATGAAAATTATTACGAGTATAAAATTATTATAAAACTGTCACATTTCTAATATTTCATATCACTTCTGACCATAAGCTCCACAGCTATAAAAGCAATATCTTTTACTCTTCAATGTGCACAGATGATGGTTTGCACTCTTCAGGGCTTATCATGTCAAAATGCCTTTAATTGTGTCCCAGATAGCTGTTCAGAACGCATGCTTAAACCTCTTCAAGGTCAAAACCTTCCTTCTTGCTCATCCTCAGATCATCATTCTATGATTTCTGTTTCACTGACATAATATCTCTACTATTCCTGGGAATCACTACACTATTGCGTAGGCCACACTGGCATATGATTACATCAACAGTCCCTAAAGGTTCAAATGCTGTTTGCTTATATCTGTTTCTCCTTCACTAATCCTTAAAGGTCAGATAGATTGAACACTAATGTATGCTCTTACTTCGTATTTGAAAAAGGTAATAATATTGCTAAGTTACTCTTTCTTTTTTTTCCCCTGCAGTTGGGGACATGAATATCAAACATATGGTAAACAGAAGAAGCATCTTACAAACTTGTGTTTCTGATGACATATTGTAATGAAAATGAGAAAGAAATGATTGGTTGCCAATCACAACCCTAACTAGGCACCTTAAGAACCCCAGTCTGTGTGTAGTTTTTTGTTGAATTTATACGATTGCTAGCTATATAGCACACAGTAATAGACTCTACTCCCAAACCATTAATTTAAACTCAGACACAAAAACTCCAAGAAGAATCTTCTTCATGGATCACTGCCCTTGTTAACAAGTATCAAATAGGATAAACTGTATATTATAGCACTGTCCACTAGCTCCTCTATATTTAAATCTTTCAGTGTCTCTATTATTATAACACCCCTTTCTAAGGGAATGATAACATCTACCAGTTAAAAGAAAACTGATATAAATTGAAATTTTGCCTTTTAGTACATAGGCTCTTCATAAAATATTCTGGATAGTAAATAAGCTAGGAACATTAAAGAAGCAAACTTCCAGCAATCTAAAGCAATTCCAAACTTCCCCAATCTTTACGACCTCTCATGCAGAGTCCTTCTCAAATGCATACAAACACAAGAGGCCCATTGTGAATAAATTACTGCAAATATGCTTCAGTTCATTAAAGGGATTCATAATACAATGTACTTCTTTAAAAAGTACAACCTACCATACACAGTAAGATAAACAAATATATTAACACTGTTAAATATAAAATTAAGGACTATCTTCAAAACCAATCTGAACGTATGTCTATATTTTGTTCACATAACTATGAGTCAGAGAAGGAGCAAGCCTTTTGAAATGCATAAAAATTAGCATAACAATGAAAAAAAATGCAGTTGTCAGAAAAAAATGACCTTAACTTTCATTTAAGACAATAGCTAAGTTTAACAAACTTCCCAGTCCAAACTTTCCAGTATTGAGATCTTATTCAAATAAACATCCAGTCATGTCTTATTAAATCCATATTATACAGGCTTTATATCATCATTCAAAAAGAAAATTAATATTTTATTCTTCTGGCCCCTTATAGGACAGTTTTGCTTATAAGCAATTTAAACAGTCCAGTAAAACTTAGAAAATGGGATGAAATAATAATAGATACATATTTGCAAGTCTTTAGAAAATGGAATTTTAAAACTTCCTTTCTTGGTAATAGAGTTACATACTTAGTTCTCCACCCATTCTGCTAAAAATTGAGCGCTCTGTAAAATACACTGTCACTTTAAGTATTACCTTCAGCAGACAGATCTTGTCCAAAAAGAAAAATATAAACAGTTTGCAAGATGCAATGTCAAGAAGAAAGCGTAATGGGTCACACTGGATAGTATAATAAATAATTACTGAATTGGTATATACGGATGGACACCCACCCACCAACTCGATATACTTGCAAACTACCCTCTTCCTTGCCTTGACTGTATCTTGTGGTTTCATATACGTTTTACTTTAAACCTGCACGGTCAGGAGGGAATGAATCACTGGTCCCCATCTATTAATCAATTCTGGAGACAAATCTACAAAATGAATGAGTAAGATTTTTTAAAACTCTGATCATATGGGTTTTGTTCATTTGCATTTTTGTGGTGTCAAGTCGAAAGGGACAGATTTTCACATAGGAATTGTGCAGCTGATTACTCAAAAATAAGTAGTCTGTTTCTATGACAATTCCCCCTTCTCTTGCTGACCTGCAGTAATAGTAAATAATTAGATTTTAAATGTCCTTTGTGGTATATATTTCTATGTGATATGGTGCCCTTTAAAACCAAATATTATTTGTAGCACAAAAAGCACAATGATTCCTGACCCAGAACTATATCATTAGAGGAGCCTGAAGGAAGCTAGTCCATCAAAGTATAGCATATTAAACTGGTTTGTTTGTCTAGAAAATGCATTATCAGCCCTTAAAACTTTTGTTGTTACCTGTAATTAATATTAATTAAGGCTGAGGCTCTCAAATATGAAATGGTTGAGAAAATCTGCAGGTTTTGGTTTCCTATTTGTCAACTTTTATTTGAAAACAGCAGGTTAAATTCTGATCTGAGGAACGTTTAGCCTCAAACTATCACGCAGATTGTTTTGTATCTATGTAATTGCCAAAGACTGCTTTGGTCAAAACTCCTGAACACTTTTTATTGCTAATTTTGGCAATAAACCTGTTAATTAGTTAATTGTAAAGCATTAGTGAATCAAGTAAAAAGGATCCATCTGTTTATAAAGTAAGATTTCTTCTGGGCATAACATTTACAAACCACAGTGGTAGACACCATACCACCTATTTATTGAGAAAGTCTCTCACTCCTTTTAGAGCTAAAATGTGACTTTGAAGGAGATTTGTAATATATCATGCACAGTTAATACCATCACAGTTTTAATATCATCGAGGGGCTTGAGAGAGCAGCAAAGAGATGCACCCCCTCTCTTCTCCATGTCACTGATGTGAACCTGGCACAGACCGATAGCAGCCAGAGATGTGGCCGTGTGAAAGGCATTCAGTCCTCAGAGCAAATTCACGGTATCTCCAGTTGGAGAAGAGTTTCAAGAACACGGCACATCTACCGTTGCCATAAGGATTATTTCCATGGGCAAACTCAGAAGCCAAATGAAGTACTAGGTTTGAGGGAATTTTACCATTGACTTGAATGGGAGCAGGATCATAGACTTTTCCAGGTGAATGCATAAGCAGTCTAGGAAGCTTATACTGCTGCTACTTATCTTCTCCATGGCCAATTAAATAGGCTTCTTTTCTCAGAGCTGTCAATGTGGCAGCTTTCATGAGCACTAAATTCATCCTTTAAGGAGAAAACATGTTAAGAAAAAAAGCAATGTTTTTTCTGATTTAAAGATACTGTAAAGAAAGACCTCTTTTCAATACAGAAAACAAATCTCTTGTATATTTATGTGGATTACAGAGTAGTTTCCATACCAAAATATTACATTTCTTTTATCAGAGCAAAGTAAAGATGATACAATATCCTTGTCTCAGATTAAAAAATATATAAGAATGGAATATTGATAGCAACATACAGTATAAAGTAAAGGAGGATTGGATGATGTACTATGGGAGCTGATAAGAATTATATGGCTTCTAGCAGAAAAGTAAACTGACATAAAAGGTAGACATTGATGGGAACAGGAAATGCATCTATAAAGGGGATCACGGGAGTAAACAGGAAATAAGTTAGGATAACAACAGACAGGCATTTAAGGGATAACGGTAATTGAATTATGCATTGAAGCCAGGTAGACTGATGCTTCTAACTGCTAAAATAAAACTGAAGTATCTTGGCCTGCAGTGGTAGCCTCCTCCATTGCATCAGTCTTTTTCGAAGAGTTCAAAATCTGCATAAAATAGTTTGTTAACTGCTTGTCCTGGTTTCGTCTTGGATAGAGTTAATTTTCTTCCAAGGAGCAGGTATAGTGCTGTGTTTTGCATCTGGGATGAGACTGGTGATGATAACACGCTGATGTTTTGGTTGTTGCTAAGCAATGTTCACCACGTCAAGGACTTTTCAGCTTCTCATACTCCACAAGAAGCTGGGAGGGGACACAGCCAGGACAGCTGACCTCAACTGGCCAAAGGGATATTCCATACCATACGATGTCATGCTCAGTATATAAACTTGGGGGAAGCTGGCCAGGGGCACGATTGCTGCTTGGGGATGGGCTGGGCATCAGTCAATGGGTGATGAGCAATTGCATTGTGCATCACTCGTTTTGTATATTCTATTACTATTGTTGTTGTTCTTATTTTCTCTTCCTTTGATGTCCTATTAAACTGTCTTTATCTCAACCCATGCATTTTGCTTTTTTTTTTGATTCTTCTCCCCATCCCACTGTGTGGGGAGGCAAAGGAGTGAGAAAGCAGCTGCGTGGTGCTTAGTTGCCAGCTGGGGTTAAACCACAACACCATTGGGGCCCATTTATTCTATTTTGGATGCAAGGGAGCTACAAATGGGTCTCTCAAAAGATGGGAAATTAGACAAAGTTCAGAGTTGGAAATCATATGAGATCCACTCCAGAAGCTGTGAGAAAACTACCACACATGGAGAGAGAAAATGTTGTCTTTTCTTAGTGTGTGACTCATCTAAATCTCATCATCTAAAATCAGACATCTAATCAAAGCTATTCAGCTAGACTGCCTCTAAGGTTAAAGGAGATATCTGCGGACACTTCCAAAGCATTATTTAGCCTTTCCATCTTTCCTTTCTCTCATGGGATGGATACAGTCTGGAGGCTGCTGTTAATGTTGAGGTAGAAACCAAGCATCACATCAGTGGAGGAATCAGGGGACGCATTTAAAAAGTGACTGGTATGCTTTGAAATTAAGAGGAGGGTACTGCTACCACTGCAGCTCAGGCCCCTAACGCTGGCAGCTCACCCACGCTGGAGGCGGCTCTGGCCTGTCAAGTGGTTAGACAAGGTTCGCTCATGCAGCCTGGGAGCCATCTCATGTCTGTCTCTCCTGGAGGAGACCAACCATTAACACCGACTGAAGACCTAGCTGATAATTAAAGCGCCTACCTTTGGGAGGTCTGAATACTTGCCTCAATGCCTGCTTTCCAGATGTTTGACCACTGCAGTGGCATTTGGAGCCTGGAGCAAGATGCCTGAGTTGAAAGAGGGGGATGTGCAAAAGGGCATGTCATTTGGGGAGGGAGGATACTGGAAGCCCCAAGAAGGTAGTCAGAGAGCTCAGAGCTTACCTCCACCTGTGGTTCCTCACAGCAGATCCTGTTGCAGGAATTGGGTCTCTGAGGATGTACGAGGGTCGTATTTCCCTGTTGAGAAATGGGATTAGCAGTACGTTACTGCAGACCGTGAAGGAGGTAGAGGTGATGGGAACACCTAGCAGCACACTGAGCTATGCACAGTTCTGCAGCAGAAACTGCGGCCAGACCTTGAGGCCACTACCAAAATACAGCAAGACCAGGCTGTGGCCTCACAGCAACTGGCATGAAATAAACCCACAAAGAGGTAGACATCTTCCTGGCAGAAGTTTCTTTACAAACATATAATCAGCAAGGCTGCTAGTCAGGTATGACCAGTTTTTGTCTGAACTTGGGCTCTAGACCCACTGTCAGGTATCTGCTGAGGAGCAGTGACAAAATAGATTATTTGTTAGAAGGGGTAAGGAACACTCACAG
The DNA here is from genome assembly GCF_011004875.1 of Balearica regulorum gibbericeps. Taxonomy (NCBI): domain Eukaryota; kingdom Metazoa; phylum Chordata; class Aves; order Gruiformes; family Gruidae; genus Balearica; species Balearica regulorum. Next base: position 63,068,914 of record NC_046187.1, read on the forward strand.
CAGTAATCTTCAGTTGGAAAAATGCCCTTTTCATAGTGTCAAAATTTTAAATGGCAAAAATATTAATTTAATATTAAAACACTGATACGCTTTTGACGCACCTGTGGAAGGCTGAGGTCAAATGGTGGAGCTGCACTGGATGGCTTGGGGAGTAAGGGCATGGACACATCTATAGAATACATTGTGGCAGGATGAAACCAAGAGGCTCATTTTTAAAATCCCAATTCTGGGAATGCATAGTCAGGAATATGCTTCACTGACATTTGAAGTCATCTTTAGTTCCTCATGCTTCCTTGAACAACAGTTCTCAGTCCAGGCTTTGTTAGAAGGGGGTACAGGATGCTGCTTTATTGCAGCTGCCTGGAATGGAAACTATTGTTTAAAAACAAAAGAAACAACACCTCGCTCCAAAACACACACAAAGAATCCCACTACACGACAGATCTGTTTCAAAGTGTAAGACCAAACTATGCTGCCTCCATCAGAAAAACTGATTTCAGGTGATTTTAGAAGTCACCTTAGGCACCTTAATTTGGAAGAACAGTGAGTAATACTTCTCAAAATATCATTATTGTTTGTAGGCTTGGAATGCGAATGTTTTACTAGCTACTTTTCCTCCAGATTGTGTTACAATGCTTTATTATTGTATAGTTTCTTATAAATGTTGGTCACTGAGAATTTCAATTTTCAATATAAGCACCATTTAGAAAATTTATTTTAAAAAATATATCGGCTGTACTTTTTTAAACAAGTTAACGGTATTTTAGGACAGGTTGGGAAGTTACCATCCTCAACAGGACTAATTTTATAATTTAATACCAATCATAAAATTGGTAACAGGGTAAAAAGAATGGAATTAGAGGGGGAAATCCACCAATGAGAGCTTGACCCTATTCAGAACAGCGCTAATATAACAGACTGAACAAATCAGCTCTATAAATTTCCGTCAGTGTAGAATACCCATACAAGGTCTCATGCATCAGCTAAACTTAAATGAGGTCCTTGTACAGACCCTGTGAACAGGCGTGCATTTCACCGTAAACAGCTGAAAAACTACCTTTCATTCTGATTGCATCAGAAAATTAATTCACTCCATACTCCAGCAGAACTGAAACTGGTTCAGTTATCAACTCAGTATTTTGAATAACACAGTTTATACTACATTCACAAACAATCTGGTTTTGGGCTAGGTTGAGGACTTTTGCTGTTTCCTTGGTAAAATCCGGTTAATAAAAATATTGACATGTGCAGTGTATCAACTGATGTAAGTAGGAGTTATATAATGAAATAAGACCTTGACAATAACATTGTTGAGGCATATGAAGATATACTAGTACAGCAGAAAATGAAGAAAAATGTCAGGAAAATTACTGAAACCAAGAAAGCAGAGCTTTAAGGGGAGACTGAATGAATATGGAAAATCCAGCATGTTTGGGGCTTTTTTCAGCAGGAACTGAAACAAAATGGCTAATACAAAGATATTTAGACTACAGAGAATGTGTACCAGATCACCAAAAAGAAAAACAAATAAAAAAGCACGGGAGAGAGGCAGTAGAGCCTTGAGTTTGAAAAGTACTTTTGAAGAGTGTTGTGTACTATACCCTCAGCAAGCCTGCTCGTGGTGGGGCTTGGAGTCCCATTCCCTGGTTTAAGTAACTTCTCACAAAGGGCCTGTATACTCCAGTCTCCCGCAGGAGGGTTGATTTCACTCAATATGCATATCGCATCCTCCTAATTATCCATCTCTTTGTATTAATGATGAAATAATACAATCTTCTATTTTCTCTAATTAAGTTTATTATGGAGACATTTTTATGTGCCTATTTTTGAAAAATGAAATTTCATTAAAAGTCAGTGTATCAGATCTTATTAATTCTATTACATTACAACATGAAACATTTCATCAGGAAAAAAAAAGACCGAATCAAAACCAACCCTAGACTTTGATAATACAGATTAAAAAAAAAACCTCCAATACATTCACTTTTCAATCTCATTTTAAACACTGCAAAACTTTCCTTATGCAAAGTTTTTAAATCAATAGAGAATGACTTATCACATTCTCCTACAGAAACATATTTTGTCTACTTTGCTGGGGATTTTTTTTTCCCCTGAAAACACTATGAAATGCCAATGCATCTCACTAAGCCATTTTTTTTCTTCTTCTTGTAATTAGGAAAAACTAGATAAATAAATTGATATCAATTACCTTTGGGAAAACCAGGTTGGACTAAAAGACCTTTTAATAATTGGAATAGCAGTGCACTTTGCATGCTGTCAGGGCTCAGTGACAATTGCTACAAGACAATTGATACACGGTGATGTTTTCTTTGTCATTGCCGGACAGTAGGGACTTTAGTGCCAACGATTTTCTGCCATCATCTGAAAGTGATAGGGGCCTATGAATGGTTGTAACAAGATAAAGGATCCCTTGATATCCCGTAGAGGAACTGCAATGTTTTGCTGCTCTCCCGACATGTTCCACAGCTGTGACTCCAGGGCACACACAGCTGAACGGTTTTGCTGAGGTTTGGAGTCTTCTGCTTCTCATGAAGCTACTGCTCAGCATCACTGGTGCACTGCTTGCACTAAGGACAGGGCACGGGGAGTGGCAGACAGCAGCAGAAATACGGGACTGGTGCCGGGGACTGAGGGATTCGTATTTTACTGCTTCAGAAAAGAAAGTCATAACCCATTTGAACAGTTGTAGCAGAATATATAGACTGTGTCAGGAGACTGAAAATTTCACTTGTAAAACACACAGTAGAATGACTTGTAGCACATACCTAATTGACTCAAATTGCTTATTTTGGTTTTCTGTAAACCACAAATTTATGTCATATAATTTCATCTGTTTTCCTTGTGCAGCAGTTTGTCATTCTAGAAGCACAGTCCCTGAAATTATATATATAAAAACTTGTTTTCAGCCTTATTTCTTGTGCTGGAATGACTGAGATACAGTTTCAAAGGCTTAGGGAGAATAAAGGACTGTGTCTGATGAAGCTTGATCCTGCCTATCCATTAACTTCGTATTGTTAATCACTGCAGCTGGGAGCCGTAGACCACATTTTGACCTCCCAGGGCAACGTAGCTCAACCAAAGTCCACCCCCAAAGGTCCTTGTAGGCAACTCTGTGTTGTGGGCAGACAGATTGTCTGGCATTAAGAGAAGTTTGTTCAGGAGCCTCCATCCACCATGGCTCCTGCATTTGGCCATGTAGATAAGGAGAGAGCAGTGGACATTACTCTTTCCTCAATATAGCAGAGACATAGACATACTGGAGACAGTCCAGTGAAGGGCCACAAAGATGGTGAAGGGACTGGAGCATCTCCCCTGTGAGGAAAGACTGAGAGAGCTGGACTGTTCAGCCTGGAGAAGAGAAGGCTTGGCAGGGAGATGGGAGTGGTGGATCTTAACAATGTGTATAAATACCTGAAGAGAGAGTGCAAAGACAAGAGACAATGGGCACAAACTCAAACACAGGAAATTCCATTTAAACATAAAAAAACCCTTTTTCACTGTGAGGGTGATCGAGCACAGGTTGCTCTGGGAGGTTGTGGAGTCTCCATCATCGGTGATATTCAAAACCCGTCTGGACATGGTCGTAGGCAGCTGGCTCTAGGTGGCCCTGCTTGAGGGAGGATTGGATCAGAAGACCTCTGGAGGTCTATTCCAAATGCAACCATTCTGTGATTCTGTGAATTCTGTGCATGCAAAGAACTAGTGGATAAATGCACTTTGCTGATGCAAGTTCATCATTGTTTATGGGAATCTAGTGCTTCCTGGGAGCTAGACATTCCCTGCAAGTAAGGGCAGGAGTGCCTGACTTTATTGTGCAGTACTTTGATGCAGATAAGGCATTCACAGGACATGTTGTTTGGAAACAGGACAGTAAGTGATGGGGAATATTCCAGGACATGGCTTCCCCTGGGGCCGAAACAAGGGTATGCAGCCTGCCAGGCTGAAAAGGTCTAGAGCTATACCTGACATTTGTTAGTGTGACTGGGATCAGACCTGTAGGCCTACCCTTTCCCCAAGCTGACCTTTGGAAGAAATCAATCCTTTTTGGCACCTCCCCTCCCACCTTTCCAAAGTGCATAGCAATAAGGAAAAATATGGGCAACAGACTAGTCGCATGCCAAAAAGAAATGCAAACCTGGCTGATAGGTGTAGATTTTCAGCAGAATTGTCCAAAGAAATGAAAATTTTAAAGTAGCAATATTCAGGAGAAAGAAAACCCAACATAGACAACTATGAATTTTTTCCTTTGCCCTGCCAGGTCCAATGAGGATGCTGTGTCAATGATGGCAGTCACACCCATGATAAAACAGAAGGTATGTCTTGTGCACAGCCCTGCTTCCAAAAGATGCTGTCTGCTTCCTGTGAAAAATTCAGTTCAGCAAATAATTCAACAAGCGAAAATAAACAAAATCTATGTCCTAAACAATGCAGTTCCAGGCTAGTGGATAGGGCACTAGATTAGAAGAATAAATAATCCTATATGTACCTGAGTGTGCTGGTTCTTTGGACATTTCACTATTCATGTGTACACTGTCTTCACAGACAGCCTACAGGCTGTAAATATTTGGTTTTGTGGAAGGTAACATAAAAATCCTTTTAAGGCTCTTCTTTGCCACCAGGTTCTTCCATATAGCCAATGCTGGTGAAGCAGTATCTCCACAAGGATGAAGAACTACAAAGGGACAGCTGAGTTAGGTGCAATGTGCAGTAAGCGTGTGGTCACACAGCCTAAACTAAAGGCTCACTTAAAGGCAACTCTTCATCCCCTTCCTGAAGTTATCAGTTGATTTGCTGTAACTTTATTCCAGAGTGCCCTCCAGAGGGTAAACAGTGACTGTGAAACTGCTCTTAAAATACAGCCTTCAGGTGGGCAAGGACATACCTCTCACTCTGCTCCTGGGAACCCATGAGACATGGACCCCTTCAGCTCTGTCTCCTTCTCCAAGCGCTAAGTCCCTGACTCTCCAGCTGAAGGTCAGACTACATATTTTTGTTTTCTCCATTACGGCTTTCTCCTGACTGTTTAAACACACAATAAAGCCCAGAAAAACTCCCAGAGAAATTCAACACCCTTAACACAGTGCCACTGAGGTGATCTAGAGTATTCCAGTCTTCTCCATTGGGCTGGGAAAAAATTTAGAGGATCTGTGAAAGACCTGTGCCTTTCTAGAGTGCCAGTGTGAGGCCTGGTGGGATACTCTATAACATTTAAAATGCCAGTGAGCATCTGTCTTCATACATCTGAATTGCTCCCTTGTCTGCCCCTTTTAGTGGGAGGGATGGAATACAGACATATGCAACAAATTCTAGTTATGTTGCTTGATGCATCACTATTCACACATCCAAATAATGCTATGAACATGAGATATTACTCATTTAATTGTTCCATGTCTTGGGACTTCCCAGACAATTTTATGAAAGATGATTTAAGAATCCAAGTAGAATTTTTAGTTTGGCCCGTTGGACTCAAGCTACAATGAGTGGCTCACATACGAACCAAGTTTGATTTTATTTTTTTTACTAGGAAAGAACTCTATTAAAATAGCTTTCAGTATTATTTACAACAATAAAACCGGGATAGAATGCCTGCTGTCTTAAAGGCTGATAATGGTACAGAGATTACAAACTGCAGTTTCGATAGAGTTGTCTCTGTTTGTCTGCTTGAAAAGTAGCCTTTTTACACTATAGGGAAGCTAACCATTTCAGCTATTTCATAATATCAGTAATGAAAGAATTGCTCTTCCATTATAACCCCATTTTATGTTTAAAGCACAAAGCAGAGCCTCTGTTTCATTATTGCTTAATTCCAGAACAAATGTTATCCTCTTCCTTTCAGAGAATTATAAACTGTGTCTTTATTTACTTGCATGGCACAATTTTCACACATTTGACAGACCATTGCTCATGTTCTTCATTGTCATGGTATTAGTGAAATGTAGCATAAGCTCTAAATTTGCAACTGCTGTCCAATCAATAAGAAGATCACGCCATCCGAATAATGCTATGATATGTGACATTATCTATTCAACTGTTCTATTTCTTGGGACTTGTGAATACTGTCACACTGAAAATGAACACCATTTGCGCTGACAGATTTTTCCTCTGTTCAACACTTTTAATGAATATATTTCAAAATGAGGTACCAGATTAAATAAATTTCATGTCATATCAAAACAGAGATATTAACATTATTTGTAGCAGCAAAGTTCCAAGTAAATTACACTGAACTTACATATGCAATGCATTTAGAAAGAATAGGGTTTTCAAACAGCATAAATCTTGTTGGATGTCAACTTGCCACAGCAGTGATATGTAGACCTTATTCTCCATATTTTCATGACAAGAACAAAAGTGTGCTTTGGCATAGTTTTCTAATGCATCAAATTAGTATCCAACCCAAAATTTACTGCTAACACAAAAGTTTACTAGGGAAGATCTGTAAACTTCATTGCCCAAACAAGGCTATTATCATGCGTTCTTGCCACAAAATCTTCTATATAGATAGTTTTTCCTGGGGCCATGGTATTTTAATTTGTGTAATGGATCTAACAGTCTTTTCCCCTCCATGAGGTATCCTTTCTAATAGAATCATGCCATTTCTGGAAGAATGGCTCATGGATAGATTCTCATTGGACTTATCAAGTTTCATCCAACACAGTACAGAACACACTTCCAATGCAAGAGGAATTCATTCTTCACAACAAACCAGTACTGCCAGCCAGGTCCCACACAGCATGATAATGTAACAAACTTTTTGTGTGAAAAAGCTTAAAAATGGATTCACATTTTGCTGAGTGTGATATCTTGGTGCATGAAGGCTTTCAGTGCCTTCAGATAAGTGCATCTTTGTCTTTCAATAAAGACAGTCCTAACAGGGTTAAATGAAATTTATGGGCAATAAGGTAAAGATTGACATTATAGGAGAATGGTTTATCAAAACTTATATGATTGCAGAGTGCTTCAGTAACCTATTGTATTGTAAAAAATGAAATTGCAAGAAACGTCATTCTCAGAGCTGTACTCTCACTATTTCTATAGTGCAAGCAAATCAATTCACATTCCATTAAAGTAATAAGAACTGTATATCGTAAAAATACACTTACAAGAAAACTGAAAATATAATATAGAGTTCCCATCACAGACCCATTTATTTCTAGTGTAGTGGTAAAAAAAAATGTTTTCAGCTCTGTCTGACACTAGCTTAATATACAAAGGCATGTAAAACCTGCTGCATGACAAGACCTGAGGCTGGATTCCTAGAATGAGCTCCTAGCTCCTGACTCATGAGCAGTAATATTCAGCAGAGATCTTCCTCATGTCTGACTCTCTGTATGTTCAACAGAACTTGTGAGATGGTCATTCTTTAGAACAGCACTCTCCCACTTGGCAAGGCAAAATCTGGAAGTTAACAGCTTCCCAGCAGAGAAATGCCCATGCTGTTCTGTCCTAGTTTCGGCTGACATAGAGGTAATTTTCCTCCTAGTAGCAGGTACAGCGCTGTGCTTTGGATTTAGGATGAGACTAACGTCGATAACACACTGATGTTTTTAGTTGTTGCCAAGCAGTCAGGGACTTCTCAGCTTCTCATACTGCCCTGCCAACGAGAAGGTGGGGGGTGCCCAAGAAGCTGGGAGTGGACACAGCCAGGACAGCTGACCCAAACTGGCCAAAGGGATAATCCATACCATGTGATGTCATGCTCAGCATACAACTGAGGGTTGGGCTGACAGGCAATTCAGCTCGGGAATTAACTGAGTATTCGTTTCGGCTGGGGAGCATTTGTGCTGTGCATGACTTGTTTTGTACATTATTATCATTGTTGTCGTTGTTGTTGTTGTTGTTATTGTCTTCCTTTTCTGTCCTATTAAACTGTCTTTATCTCAACCCACAAGTTTTACCTTTTTTTTTTCTTTTCAGTTCTCTCCTCCATCCCACTGCGGGTGGGGGAGTGAGTGAATGTCTGTGTGGTTGTTTTAGCTGCCGGATGGGTCAAACCACAACATGTTCAAATGTTGATAGGAAAAAAACATCAGCAAAATTCTCCAACAGGAAAGGTCTGATTTTTGTTTCATTTGTAAAAGAAGTAAGAGTGCCATCTTTCTCCATCACCTTCCTTCTGTAGTTTCTCAGACAATGAGTTAAGCTTTCTCTTTCTTTGGGTCATTGTCGTTCTTTCTGAAACTGAAAAAACCCCATGTAGCCATATTGGGATCATTGCACCTAGTGGGACGGCCAAGAAAAAGATCACCTTTTACTAGCCAAAAGAAGTAGATGTCTACAAAAATTAAGGCTGCATACATATGAAAATTTCAGTGATCAGAAAGATAATCACATCCTTAACTGCTGCACCATCTTTCCTAACACAGCAATGCTTTTAGAAAGCCCTTTAGAAATTAATCTTTAAGTCTAGCCTGAGGAAGTATTTTCATGTCCTTAATTTTAATGAAGAGAAAGCAGAAAAATGTTTAGCATTATAACTAATGTGCTCTCTCTCATTTTGTCCACTCATAAAACAGTAAATTGGTACTTATGTTTTAAGTGAAGGCCATAGAGAAATAGATCTTGATTACACATAGAAGTAGGTAGACATTTTCCCACTATACAAATAGATAAAATAAGACACAGATGTTAACTGACTCTCCTCACTGACACAATAAATTAGGAGATAACTTATCAAACCCTCAAGAGGCACTCTTTGAGAAAAAAAAATATTTAAAACTAAGTAACGTGCATTTTGTAAAGTCTTCAGGAGCCTGGTGTCTTCAACTCTATTTTAAGACTTCAAGTACAATGTAGTAATTATCCAGCATTTGGCAATGTCCGTTTGCAAATTTGTGGAATTCCTCAACATGAGATTGTTCTAAGCTGATTTAAGTGACAGGTTAAGAAGAAACAGACTGTGTACACCTAGAGCAGTTTTATATGAAAGGAAAGCTTATATATTTCTTTCTTTTCAGCCAAAAAATCATCTCACAACACTTACAACACAAATAAGTCAAGGTAAAGTTGCCATAGTGTGAAGTATTCTGTTAAAAAAGAAAGCAATTCTTCAAGCAGACTTAGTACCATATTCCCAGAAAGAGAAAAAGAAATTAAAATATTTTAAGGCTACTTTTGCTTTTCAGAGATCAGCAGTATGTGTTTGCACCAGCCACACACATTTCATTGTCTTATGAGTTACTAAAAATGCCATGTACAAAGATTTCCTTGAACCTTAAGATTTTTATTCAAATATTAAAAATAAAGTACTGTTTTTATTATCTCTCTTTTTAATGTTTTTTTCTCTGAGGTTTATTGTACTTCAGGCTCTGTATTATAAGCCACGAAGGGCAATTATATCCTAAAGTATGGTGATCACTATTGAATATGATACTCCAGGTGAAGTACATAACTAGTAATTAGGCACTATTAATTCTATTTAGTTTGATTTATCATCTGTTTCTCCAGGAATTAAATATAGTGTTCTATTTGACATGTGTACTGCAGTTAGTAATTCAACAGCATGTTAGAAGAGATTGGTATGATAATTCCTTGTTGGTCAGTACATTGCAGATTTTTTTAAAAATATTAACTGTGAATAAACTATTTGCCCATTTATATATATGTATAAATATTAATAACTGAAACTTTTGACCTTGACAAACTCTGATCACTAGTACTTGAGCTATCTTGAATCACTTCATTTGCGATATTCTCATTAGATAGTCAAATTAGCTCTAAAATATACCTTCTAATTGCCTCTAAAAAAAATCCTGGTCCTCTGATGAGTTGACATACTGTTTTGACATGTGTGGCTGATTTTTTTTTTTTTTGTATGAAAGCTTTTTCAGCTGAAAAATCCTTATAAAAAAAGAAAATTTTCAGTTAAAATGTGGTTTTGCTTTGTTTTGCTTTTCTAACAGTGAAATATATAAATTTCATTTTTATTTATCTTATCTCATTTTTAAATTTCATTTTCATTTATATTAATCTCCCTCTCTTTTGTGTCCCTCACTTTTTACTGTTATCTAGTTAGAAGATGTAAAGCGGTAAGAAGCCAGGCAGCAGTTCCCTCATGTTACGATTGCTGTAGAATAGCTAGTATACGATTACTTACAATCTGCAGTAATTTTTTTCTATAAGTGTATGAGATGAAGAATGAGGTTGCTAAGGGGATGTGAATCAAAAGGCAAGAGAGGGAAAACATGGAAGTCAGGGCAATGTTGTCAGTTAGTACTGTGGTCTTTGCTACCAAGGTGATATCCGTATTCTTTGCTTCTGTAGTGGCAGAAGCCAGGTCCTCAGTCTGTTATATTTAAGATATATTAAAAAATGGGACTTAGAAAGATCTGAAGTACCAGCCTTCAGGTGTGCCACTTGGCTGCTACCTAAGCTAGAAACATGAATTTCCTAAGTGCGTGCCACAACTTTTGTTAGTTATTGAAGTTTCTCATGCATTGACAGCTGTACTTTGTTGTGCAGCCCAGTGTGCACCAGTTCTCTCTGATACCTGCCCTATGCTTAAGGCCAATGAGAATCTAGTTAGATGTTCTTCCAGCAAACTTACATTAGAGACTCAATGCAGCAAAGGGACCAAGGTCAGAGTACCAAGTTCCATTGCCTTTAAAAGCAGAAGCTGAAGTAGTATGCTTGCTATAACCATAGTTTGATGACTACAATCCTCCGCTCATGATAATATTATTGAAAAATAATTGGGCTGGAGGCAAAAAGAGTTTTCTTAGCCACATTAGTTCCACAATCTTATTCAACAAAGTATGGTTGTTGTGGTCAAGTGAGTGGTGCGGACAAGGCACTGAGGACAAAGCACTTGCTTAGACCTGACCAGCTGCTGACAAACCAGATGTGGAACTACAGGGTCCACTCCGCTTGTGCTGAAGGCTCCAGTTCACTTAAGCACACATCCAAGAGTCATTAAGGAAGCAGACCTCTGCATTCACTTGATGAAGAGCTAGCATTGTACATCAACTGAGATTGTGCCCCATTAACTACAGGGGACTTAAGCAAGCGTGTAAAGGATAAAGCTAAACATCATATAGTTTGAAAAAATACTTCTTCCAAAGTCCAGTCAAGACTCAGGAGCTACAGAACTAGATAAGGCTAAATGGTTAGGTTTAGTGCATCACTCATGGTTTGTTGCAAAACAGCACAGCTTCAGAGACCTGCTTAGATGAAAAAACTTTTGTCTTTTCCTCCATCTGCTGTCCTTAATGGTCTGGTTGTTCATATATCCCTGTGAGATGGGTGATGTATTCAAATCCTTTCGAGCTGAGGAAGGACATAAATACTGCTTTAATAGGGCCTATTAAATAACCGACAAAATATTGACACTGGTTGTTTCTTTTAAACAATAACTACAGATGTATTCTGGAAAGATTACCAGCCTGTGGCTACCTTGTTGGACACAAGCAGCTCTGCAAGGTGCTACACAGCACAGCTCGCCTCAGGATCCTTATCGGCTTGCTGGATACAGGAAGATCTCTGCTGTGCTTGCTGCCTTTGCTGTATCCCGTTCTGTGGTCTCCAAATCTGCCTCAGGTAGGGCCTTGAACTTGAGGATGGGGAGGCAGAATTCCTGTCTCGGAGCTACCCTTCGAGTCCTAGCAAACAGCTGCTATTTGTTGAATTGGGGTCCACAGCAGAAAACTCATGACAGCTTTAGGAGAAATTTCAGGTCTTGCCACTTTAATCACAAATTGAGAATTAACTAATCATTTTAAAGTTAAACAACTTCTAAAATTACTTTCTATAAACAGATGCACTATTAAAGCTGTTTTGTTTTTAGAGTGATTTTGGAGATGCTAATTTGTGTGAACAATTAGTAGAGAGCATGAGAAATACATGTGGCTCTATGCAAACATTTTTAATTTTTATTTAAACAGAACAGAAATGAAACATATCCTCTTTAGTACTCAGATGACCTTCCAGATTTTCATGTACAGTATCTATGGATTTTTAAGTATAATTAACAACTTCCATTTCGGTATTTAAGAGCTTCAAGTTCTGTTTCTTTGACAGTCAAAAGCTAATCAATCTTGTTCTCAAATGCTAATACAAGCAATTAAAAATAACATTAATTGAAATACTGCAGGGGCTGTTAGGGTTTTTTTTTTTTTCAACCTCATGGCAACACTAATTTACAGTACTAATTAGTGAATTGCCCTTTGTATTATAAATCTTTAGAAGGGAGAACTGGCCTTCAAAGCCCAACAGAGAGATGCAGATGGTCACTGTAGTTTCAGTAAGCTTTCATGCTAACTATCAGGATATTCACTTCACCACGTACACCAAACATGATGGATTATGTTGTTTATAATGAAGAATATTAATTTCTGCAAAGAAAAATGCATTGCCCGTCTTTCCTGTTGTAAAACATGTAAATTTCCTTTATAGGATGATATTCTGCCCAGTTGTCCTGTTTGGAAGAAAGAGTGTAACTGCCTCATATGAAACACAGGAAAGGTAGATGGACAGTATGTTATAAAACTGTACGCAGAAGCAACACCATTGCCAGCATGGGCTACATGGCCCATTGTAGGTCTTCTAATGCTGAAATCACCCACAGAACGAAACTTAAACAATGGCATAATATCGAACAGAAAAAGTTATAGTATTGATGACATTCTTGGAAGTGATGTGCCTTAAAAAGGGGTGTGGGAGGTGGGGAGCAAAGAACAAAACAAAAATGTCAGGGAAAAAGAGATTTTACAACGAGATGAGGAAACCACAGTTCTGTAGTCTCATGTTGATCCCGGCACCGCTGTAAAGAAATTGTTGCCAAGGAACATCAAGCTGTAGGTGGTAAAATCAACTCTGCCATCAGTTGTAGCAAAGGTCAGGAAGCTAACGTTATGAGCGAGGCTGGCCAAATATTGAAATACTGTTGCAGCTCGTAGCTCATTTGATTCCTAGATCCTGAGAAACTGAACTGCATAGAGGTGATACATGCCAGCTGCTGGAAAAGAAAGAGCAATTGTAAGATTAACCATCAGTGTAAGATCTGAATGTAAAGCACTTATTTTTCATCTAGTTCCTTCCCCATCTGTAAAATGCAGGATACTTACCGCTCTGAGTCTTAGAAAAGCACTTTAAAGATGAAGGATGAAAGATTCTTCAAAAAGTAAAAGCAAAATATTATTGCCTTTTCCTCTTTCCCTCCCTCCCAAATGCCAAAAGGAGAAAAAGAAAGTCTTGATTCAAGGAGAGCACCTTCATGTAACACTGGAACAGCTAAAGTACCCGTGTCCTTTATAAGTAAAGAAGGGAACAAAGCCAACAACCTTACTTGCTTATGTATTAAGTCTTCTGGCCTTTTGTGAACAGCTGCAGATTGCAAGCATTGTGTATAAGGGTAAAACAACTAGGTTTTAATCTATGCATCAGAGCTAAGTGATTTTTTTTCCCCCCCTAGGAAGTTACAGTCTTTTCACATTACTTTTTCTTACTGTAAATCCTTTTCATTAAAAACAAAGTTCAACCTTTTTCTCTCCATCGTCAGAAGGCAGCAGCTGCTTAGCTAGTGCAATGAACCTCTTACCATAAGAGTGTGCTAAAGCAAGGGATCACTGACAGAAAATTTGAATCTATGTTAGTATATTTTACAGGGGTGGAACATCAACTTTTTCTGGGTTGCTTCTGTCTGAAAACTTTTTGCCTAATTCAGCTTAGATTGTGCCTTTCTAAATTGGGGTTAACTTGGGTGGCCCTAAGCCGGGCTGGTGCTCCATGAAATTAAATGCTCCTGAATGCTCATCTGAGAGAGATTTCCCTTGTTTCTTCCCTCTTCTTCAAAGAAAGCGAAGAGCCAGGGCAGTGACTTGCTGCTGGTGCTATGAGACCCCATGTCAGTACCGCACTGGCATTTCATTGAATTGGTGGTTTGTTCCAGTTTTCTGCTGCTCTTTCTCACAGAATTTCTCTGGGGAAGGGGAAGCATGTTATCAAAGTTATCAGAGGCATCACCCAAAACATACGATAAGTTGCACAACATCAAAAGAAATGGCTGGAATTAAAATATGACACATAATTGCAAATGTGGAGTGTATATGGGTTCATGTTTTTATATTTCAGTTTCAAATGAGTCAATGTCCCAAATGCAACACTTACGATTGACAACCTGTCTTATTGTGAATGTAATCCAGAGGATTAGTCTTTCCCTGCTGTTCATAAGGAATCTGTGGCAGTAAGGTTGGCAGACCTCACCATAATATTGTTTTACTCATGGTAGTTATTTAACTCTCCCTCTCTACACTTACACATGCTCTGGTGTAGAGTGGGTTGGAGGACATTAAATTGAGTAAGGTATTAAACTTGTCTCTCTTTCCTTCACCTTTGTCTATTAAAAACAATCTATATAGAACCCTTCTACTTCTGTCCTGTAAGATAATGACTACAAGATGGCATTTCCTCCTCTTCCAAGCTACATGTTTTTCAAGGAAGGGTTGGTTTGGGAGCCTCATTTGGGCAATGGCTTAGTGTCGTGAAATTCAAGCTGCGTAAAGCACATGATTTCAGGGGTATTTTAAGGGAACCTTTGCAACTTCCTCTCAACATGACAGCTTTTATGGGATCTCCATCTGAAATGCACTGTGCATCTATTAAGGACAAGGTGGCACACCAATTCCTAGTTACATTCTGCAGCACACTAAACAAGCAGCATGCGTGATTTAGCCTCCGTACAACCTCTAAATATCAAATTGTTGTTTAAGTAATACACATATGCCATGAAGCAAATGAGTATAACCATGTTATTGCATGACTTCTCTTTGCTTACATATGTTTTGGTGCAGATTTTGTTAGATAACTAAGGGAGGGTTTAAAAAGCTTCCAGCAACTCTCTAGATCTTTGTTCTTTCATTAATACCATATCATATGTCAGAGGCTTGGCCATATCTGTATTTGTCTGTCTACATAAATATGAGGGTAAATGTGAGACAAGGCTAACAAAAATGATCAAGTAACAATTGCCCAGATAGCTGTTTGGAGAATTTTCTTGGAAAAAGTATCAAGAGAAATTGCATGAAACTTTACAATGCTCATATAACTTGGGTAATCAAAACCAGGCAAAAAGTAAGTGAACAAAACCTGGACTCCTTTGACTGGTTTAACTAAGAAGATAAAACAAACCTAATCTGCTTCTCTCTTCCATAGTCTGAGAAACATAATCATGCATGTCACTAATTATACATATGCATAATTTTTTAACAAAATGTAACACAGAAAATCAATCTCTCAAGAATAAAGGATGTCACTACTGTAAGGCAAAGGGAGAAACAGAAAAAATGAGTCCTTAAAAACTCCATTGGGTCCACGGCTGCTACAATTATGTGGATTCAGTAGTGGAAATATGGCTCTATTTTTGTGACAGGAAAATGTTGCCTGAAAAAATCCGTGAAAAGCCTGCTATAATATGTGAACTCCACAATGTTATGCTTTTGTTAGAAAATAAGCCGTTGAGGAACATACAGTACCCGCCTGTCTGCATCCAATAGACTAAATAGGGAAAGAAGTGCCATCATGTGACTTGTCTGTTTGATTTATGATGTGCCTAAATCTTGGGGGGAAAAACTTTTGCGTATCAAACCTCTGTTCAAAACAGAGTTGCATGGAAAGATAACTGAGACTGACAGGGATGTCTGTTGGTCCAAGGAAGCTGGAACAGATGTGATAAGTACTGCTTTTCTCTTGTTTCTACTGCTTTTGACTGAAAACTATTAAAAGGGAGGGGCAAAGGCAAACCTAACTCGAAGATGAGACACAAAAATAATATCCACAGTGAACTTTTGATGCACTGCTGCCTTGGTAATAGGATGGTCTCCAAATACAGTGAATTTCACGCTGATACTTTGATTAGAAAAACACATTAGGAGCTCATTATTTCTAAGCCCTAAGCACGATTTTCTAACACCGCTAGTTAAATTGTGCACCAGTTCTTGTCTGCATAGGTTAGTCAGGACTTCTTTTTTTCTTTTTCTTCAGGAAGAGGGTCACAACTACAAAATTCTGCAAAAGATGTTTTTATCTGAGCTTCAAAGTGTGACTACTTCCTATTCCTGAAAATGTACACAGTACCTCACTGTAAAGAGGCCTTTCCTGCTTTTGTCATGCTTGACAAAATTTCACTTATTTGGGATATCTTTTTATACCTATCTAACCAAAACTGAAGAAAACATTCCACTACTGGATAGTGACTATCCTTCTTTAACTGGCTGCTGTGATATCTGGATACTATGATGACAGGCACTTTATAAATAGGCATAGATGTCTCTGCCCCTATCATGCCATTTATCACTGTGTTTGGAAGATCTTCTAATTACTCTGCCAATGTAGGTGGTCGCAGTAGCTGAAGGAGTTGCTTTAGGTATACTGCCAAGTATCTCATTTGTCTTGTCATCCTTCACATTAAGTGCCTATTTCTCGTAGGGTCATTTCTCTGTGCTCATTCTTCCTTGATAGCTCTGTTACCTTTGACACCACAGGCCACTTACTACTCCACAAGAAACTCCCACCCTTAGGTTTATGTGACACCGACTTATTGTTTCTTCATCTGGTTGACAGCATTAGAGAGTTAGTGCTGATGGATCCTCTATTTCTCCCCCATCTCTGCTGGCACCTCTCAAGGCTCTGTCATCATTCCCTTTTCCCTCTTCCCAGTCACTGCCTGGGTGTCTTTGCCAGCTGTCCTGGACCCACTTATTTCCCAGCACTAATGACTCTTAAATCTGTTATTTCTGTCCAGCTTTGCTTCTCTGGTATCTTGTGCTGGACTCCCCATGGCTTCCTTAGACATTGCATGCCTAAGGATGAATGTGCAGCCTTACCCATGGCAGCCATTCTCCTTATCACCAGTTCATGCATGTGGCTCATGGTTGTTTTGACTACTCCTTCAGTTCTATCTCCTTGCAGTCATTTTCTTCTAAACTATTGTTACCTCCCATCACTGTTCTTCCATTTGGTCTGCCTAAATTTTACTCAAGTTCTTTCTCAATGGGCTAAATTGAACTTTCTCTGACCTATTGTCTCTATTGTCCTTTGGCATTGTCTCCTGTTCTATGTGTTACAAAACTTGTTTATCAAGACTATTCCTTACCTCCTTTCAAAATCAGCAAATTTAGCATATGTGTATGCTAAAGTCTTTTGAGACAAAATCTGAAAAGTGTAGAAGATTTATTTTGCTCAGAATATAGTATATTTTTAAGCCATCATAGTCAAAACATTTGACACAATGAGTACTTGAAACACTATCAATCAAAAATGTTTACTTTGTACTATGGTGGTAAAGTGTGTGATAGTACTGTTCATATCTTCATAAACATGATATCAATTTTTCAACTGCAATGTGTTTTAGAGTAATTTCTAATTCTTTTCATCTGGAACTTACAGTTCTAGTAACCAGTAACTTGGGAATGTTGTCTTCCAGCCTGAAGTTTCAGCAAAGCAGATATCTCTGTCTAGTTGTCCAAAACTGATGAGAGAGCAGAGACAAATTTTGAACCCAAGTGTCACTTATTGTAGGCAAATATTCTCAGAGGCCACATCTGACTACTCTTCCAGCTTCTGTGATGGTAGATATAGGAGAACACTTTATTTTGCAAATGGCAACAGTTATGACATAAGACAGGCAAAGAAAACTTTTTCTAATCCTCTCTTATGCAATTCTATAGCTGCATAGGAATGGAAACAGTTGATTAAATGACTTATCTGACAGACAACAAGGGTATCTAGACATGTAACAGGGAGTTTTGTAATTGGTGAATAAATGTTATGTCATTTTAAGCACATTGAGTCAGATTTGAATCATTGTCTTAGTAGTTCATTCAGCAACCAGCTGACTTGCTTTGTAGGTATGAAATACTGAAAATCTACTGGTGACTGCTCAGAGATTTTAAACAGCGGTACAGCTAAGTATTTTCCACTTTCCTCTATTTTTGCTTTCATATTACAAGCTGCACTGCAAAGTTAAACACCGAAGATCAGTCAAGAAGGGTAATGAGAAAAAGCGAAAATTTCCTGAGAACAGCATTTTCAAAGTGATGTGGTGAGAGTGACAACTTTATAGCACCTAATGTCTGCAGGACAAGCAGATTAGTAAGTATCAAAGCAAACATTATCAATGAACCACTTGGCATGTTAATAAGGGAAAGAACAGGGGGAAACCCTGGATGTAATGTAATAAACCTGTTATTACAACTCTGTGGCTTTTATCTGCTTCGAGTCTTAACTGGAAAGTGCTCCAGGCATGGCCACTGATGGCCAGGACCATGAATATGCAGAACAGATGAGTAGCAGCCCTTTATCCAGGCATGGATAAAGAGACTGACCCCGAGCTCTGACTGTGCAGGAATCTATAGTAGAGCCTACAAGTGTAAAAAAACCCCCAACAAACAACAACAACAACAAACCCCCGAAAACAAACCTGGAAATTTCTGTCAGTGAATACCAGCATGGAGGGCTAACCTATAGGGGAAGGGCTAGGGATGCTCAGGGCTGAACTGTGTCCCACTATGACAACCTGACTGTCATTTTTCTCTGTAAAGTACCTTCTGCTCTCCCTACCTTAACATGTCTTTAGAAATGCTCCCAGTTTTTAAAGATACTACTATTAACAAACATTGGACTGAGCCCAACCTGAGTTCATCTGCATTAAGGATTTAATCTGAGAGACAGTTACATTTCCCTTGCTTACTCTGCATTTAGTATACTAACAAAAATGGTAGGACATAGTGTTTGATACGAGAATACTTGTTCACTGCTAATCTCTTCTCGTCCCTTTGGGGTCCTTTTAAGGAGGGATTGGCTATCCCTTACCAATACAGCTAGAAATACTGGATTATTCCACCCAAATCTGTGAGAACTAAAAACCCATAGACAGTGTCCCATACTTAAAATGAAAATGTCAAATCTCAGTTTTCATACTGATTTTACAGAAGTCATTGCATATCAACATTTGCACTTACCTAATTTTACAGTGAGTACAATTACTAACTTGTAGGTGCCAAGGTACTTTTTTCCTATTGGATTGCCATGAATGCTCTTGTTCATCATCAACCAAGCTCATTCTTTCTGAATAAAAGGAAGACGTGTACTTTGGACTATGCAATCAATACTTATTCAAAAAATAAGATTCCTCATAGACCACAAAGGGAAAACTATGAAATACACTTCTCTCTGAAAACTTCTGCAACTGCCATATTACAGTATACAGAATCTGTCTCACTACCAAAAAGCATTCAATCATGCAAATGAAATGTACAGGTAAATGATATATATGGATTTAAATAGATGTTTAATAATCAAGAGAATAAAAAAGAACATTAATTTAATACCATGTGTATTACTGTGCCTCACACCTGGACAGAGTTAGCAAATCTGACAGAAACACAAAGGGGAAAAAATTGACCTGAACAATGGAATGAGATTAGACTGAGGCTTAGATTTCTACAGCATAAACGAAAAAAGAACAAGAGAAAGATCAAAAAAGGAAATCAAATTCCAGTAATATGAGTGACAATCTGGGTTGCTAACACAGAAGCATGACACAAAGACAGCCATACAGCATCACAATTGTCACACTTTACAAAAGTCTAAATATTTGAATTATGTTTCTCTGTATGGAAATATGCAGAAAGAATTGAGAAATACTGTCAAAAATACCTAAAGATTTCAAAATCTGCACATCCTCTGAGATTCAAAAGATATCCATTCCCTTTTGTGAATGACGAGGGGACTTAGGACTTCCTACTAAATGGAGTGTATATTCATGTAGAATTATATTTTGCTCACACTGAAGTTAATGGCAAACCTCCCACTGACTCTGGAATCCTGAATTTCACCTATGATGCGGCATGTTCAGACATCTTCAGACCACAGTTTATGCCTAGCAATACCACTCGCAAAAAATGATCAATACACATTCAGGTAAATTAGAAAATTTTGTCCCAGCTATACTGATACCATTCTAATGGAGACTTCAAGGTTGCATTGGTGTAACAGGACAGATTTACCGTATCATACTTACATACCTAAACAACATTGCACAAACCACACTCTAATCAAATAAAGGCTGGGCTTCAGTTCTGATTTCCAATTTCTCATTGGAAAAGAAACAATTTAAATTTGAGTGTGACTTTTCCTCATCACCAATCAAATGTGTACTTTTTTCCTCAAAGTAAGGAAGGGGCAGGAGGTGAAGCGATATTAACAGTCCAGCAACACACATTGGCTTCCCCAAAATAGACGGATGAAGACAAGAAGAAAAACATTTTTGGTACAGAAACAGGTTTGTGTTTAAAGCCTCTAAGGAATTATTAAAACTCTAATGAATGTTTTTAATTAACATTCACAGTGTCCTTTTAAGTGAAATCATTTAGGAGTTGCAGTGGAAACCTGTTAAACAAATTGCTAGTTGGGAAAAAAATCCAATTCTGCCTGTTAATAGCTCTTCTGGCTCCATGCAACCCGCTCGGCATATCTGGGAACTGACAGTGGGAGATTTAACCAGTATTTAGGTATTTTTAAAGAGGAGGTGTGGGCTAAATTTACACCCAGATGGTGCAAACTGGTGGCTGCAGTGCAGATATGCCTGGCTAGATTAGCAAATAGATGTCTCTCTGCACCCTGGACTAGTAAAGAGAATAGATACTTTCAATAGATCATTTTCTTTAATAGATCAATATTCCATTGTTTTACAGATTCAGGTACACTCAGTGGTTTGGCTGGTAAAAAAATCAATACACAGATACAGTGTCATTTTTGCAGCTGGGACCAGTGTAGGGGAGCAGGATGCTGTAGCAGACTCTCTCCTTCAGCTCATCTCCAGCCAGGCCTCCGCTCCTCTAAAATCTCCCACAATTTGTCAAATTCTGAAGGACTAGCAAAGTGTTCATTGCTCCACAAAGCGAACGGCTTCTCACCCCTGGAAAGAAAAAAAGGTCACCTCTGGAGCAGGGCTGTGGTTATTACTAGTAGGGAGCTAAACCCAGGTTTTGGTTTCACAGTGCCTAGCTTGCGGTTTTTTGCTGAAATCTTTTGCATAACTATAGCAACCGTGCAGCATATTCATACTTCCAGCTACCCGTGACAAAGAGGGATGTCTCCTGTGTTGGAACACGGTTTGCCTTTGTTGCACACAGAACTGATGCTAGCCTACAGTACGTTTTGTATGTAATTTATAAACATTGCTTATAAATTAATAAAACTAAGGTTCTGGAAAACCTTTTTGTTTAAGTAAAGACATTTTTCATATCATATTAATCTTCTCTCTTACAACTTTCAAACAGGTGCACACGCTTTGCTTATTTAAAAGCAATAGATTAAGACTGAGAGAATTAAAATGGACTTTCCATGACTAAAACTGACTATGGAGAGGATGTAGCAGAACACTGCCACCTCCAGTTACAGATCACGCACAGAATATACTGTCTATATTATTCAGACACTTACTCAGAATAAATGAAAAACAGGCACGAGCTCTGGCAACAGGCTCAGACTGACTGCAGCGAAGAGGCACATACACATTCGAGCCTTTGATCACAGCCGACTTTTAAAAAAATAATAACAAAAATTGATACCGCAGAAACAAATAAACCATTGCTCTCCACATACTAGTAACAGCATGCTGCCATGTTAGTGATGTTATTATGACTAGGGACTGTTCAATTAAGGAGTCTAATCTCTAACTTCAATACTTTCCCCAGTCTGTTTACATTTGGTACACAGAAAAGGGAATCTATCTTCCCATTTTCCGTACGTCCTTGCTGTCTAGTTGTCTAGGATGAACTACTTCTTGAATACTTAGACAATTCTGGGGGATAGCCTATGACATGGGAAAAGGCACAGAGGGAGGGAACATCCAGGCCAAATCATGAGGGCCTGTGACCTACAGAAAATAGAGGTGGTAGTTCAGACTGAAAGACTGCACTGATGCAGGGCTTTTTTTGGCCAATGTGAAGGAGAAGCATTATCCACATACATGTAAAACAAGGAGGGCAAAGCTGCAGCTGGTGAGATAAAAAGGACGACTATGGTTGCTGCTCCCACTATTTATATGGGTGGCGAAAAGAGGTAATACCAGTAAAACATGCGGAGAGTTGTGAGAATCCATCTCCTGAAATCCAGGTGGCTAAAATCTCATAAAATTCCTGTACCTAATATTTCATTTTGGCTAGAGCAGAGTTTCCAACTTTTATTTAGCCGAGGTTCATTGCTGCCACACTCTCCTCTTTACCGCTCCTGAGCCCTTTGTCTTCCTGCTTCAGCCACTAAGCCGTGCTACACGCAACTCCGCTTTCCACATCAGGCTGGTAGTTTTACCTCCATCCCTTCCCCAGACTTAGACCTGAGATTGCTCCTTGTCTTTTCCTTGTCTGAAATTTCGCTGGAGTTTGCTTGAAACACGTATTGCCTGTCAGATCGGCAATCACAACCGTGCAACACTTGTTATTAGTACGGTCTCATGTTCTGGGTGTGATTTGTTTGGAGAGACAGTGAGAAATTGAATGTAGTTGAAAGAAAAACAAAAGCGATCAAGAGATGGAAAAAATGAATTATGAGTTAAGACCAAGAGAAAAGGTAAATATGCATGGCCTGGAGGGCCTTGTCTATGACTGGAGGAGAGGAAACATGGTTACTGACAGCTGTATGAATAAACACAAAAGAAAGAGAGGAATAATCTCATGCAGGACTTGGAAACAGTAGCAATAATGGGAATAAAAGAAGGAAGCGTATTGGGGTTAGATGGCATATATTAGCCAGGGGAATTTCTTTCCAAGTCTGAGCCTTACAATAATATTAACATTCTACTTTTAAAACGATTTGTGGAATGTAATTAACCTTTTAAAAAATCTTTATCTTTAAAGATAAAGCCATTACTGTTTCACACCTATATATGATTACATCATTTAAAAACCTAACACTGCCTGCATAAATGATAATGATTCTTAGAGAGGAGAACAAGTGAGAACAACCAATGAGCATTAGTATGGAACATGTTTCCCTGTTTTTCTGGACAAATCCTGGGTGGTTTCTCATTGAAAATAAGCATACTGTAAAAACAATTATGGTGTGAGATGGGTAGAATTCTTTCAGCCAGAAGAAAAGCAATGTGAAAAGATTGGGGAAAGTACAAATATTCAAATCAAAAATCTACCCGAAGAAACAGCTTGACTTTTCTTTAAAAAATGAGGTATGCATTTTCAAATTGTCCTGACTTCAAAAATGATAATAATTTAAAATAATCAAAATATTGAAAGCATATACTCTGGACCAGTCTTTTCCTTTTTTTGTTTGTTTGTTTTGGTTTGTTTTGGTTTGTTTTGGTTTGTTTTGGGTTTTTTTTGGTCGGTTGGTTTGGGTTTTTGTTTTAGCTTTGTCTTTAGGCCAATAAAATAATTATTTATACAGATGTACTTCCACAAAAGCAGTGTCTAATATTCCAAGGGTACACCTCACACCAGCTTGCTTTTCATGATGTATGGACAGTCATTGTCATCAGCACTTTTAAATTTATAGAACTAAAACCTGAAAGATCATAAGATCATCTAGTTTGACCCTCAGTGAACCACAAGCTCTTAAATTTCACTACTTTCCCTGGAATGTATGTGAAACTTATGGTTGGCTAAAGCATATCTTCCAAACTACACTCAGCACTGATGTGAAGGCAAGAGGTGCAGAATCCAGTCCACCTGATAATTTGTGCCAATGTTTAATCGCTTTCACTGTTAAAAAATGTGGCTGATTTCTCATTTGAATTTGTCTGGAGTCCAGCCATTGGGTCTTTTTATGCTTTGCTCCACCAGATTAAAGAGCCCTTTAGTACCTAGTATATTTTCCCCATGAAGGTACCTGTACACTGTAATCAAGTCACCTCTCAATCTTCTTTTTGATAAGCTAGACAGATTGAGCTCTTTTAGAGTCCCACAGTAAGGCATTTTCTCCAGCCCTCAAATCATTTTTGCGGCTCCTTCCTGAACTGTCTCCCATTTTTCACCATCCTTTTAAAAAAGTGGACACTAGCACTGATGAAATATTCCAGTAGCTGTCTCACCAGTTCCTTATGCTCTTTGCTGTACTTATTCATCCTCTGAAGAAAGGCAGAGCTCCAGAAGGCACCATCTGGTGAGGAAGTCTGACTGGTAGGGGGCAGATTTAAATACTTAAAGAGTAGCAGAGGGGAGGGTGGAATGGGCAAAGGACATTTAAAGACTGACTTGCTAGACTATGATCATTTTTAGTTTCCCCAGGAGGTTAGTGAATTCTTCTCCCTTGGACTCCTATTGCCTGTGTTTAGAAAGGTGAATAGCGGCAGACTACATAATATGGAAAATGAAAATTTCATTGGGATTACACATGGATGAGGAGAATCAGCATCTGCCTGCTGGAAAACACAGGACTAACTGGGGTAAGGCAAGCAGGGAATAAAAAAAAAAGGAGAAATGCCATGGTAGTCAAATAAGAACAGAAAAAAATCCACAACAGTCAAAAGAATACAAAAAGCATTGGGATTTCATGACCCTGATTGAAGTCGTAACCTATATTAATAAAGCATGGGATTACTGAAGTCTCAGGATGCAGGTCCAGTATTCAAGTCAATGCCTGCCCTGCAGAGCCGACACCTGAGAGAGGAGACTAATGATTTTGCCCCACTCTGACTCCACAAATTGTATTTCTTAGTGAAAGATCCATTTTAGAAGCTTATAAAGATGTTGAGTAAAGGGAGGGATGTAGAACCTGGGAACTGTTTACTTATGCGCCCAGCTGATCATAACTGCTGGGGTAGCTCATGAGAAAAAGACTGCCAGACGAGCGTGAAGCTGGTTGCTGAGATCAGAGGCGACAGTCTGAGTTGTGGATATAAAAGGCATGCAAGTCCAAGAGAGCTTTCGAATGACTTTCAGAAGCTGCGGAAGCCAAAAGCACTCTCTTCCCCCCCTTCTGCAAGGACTAAAGCATTTGTCTCTGGCTCTGCATTCAGCCATGCTTATTCATTCCTTTATGATCTTCAGATTGGATTTCTACAATGCACGGTGACTGAGAAATAAACTTGAAAAGTGCATGGCAGCTTCAGTTGTTACAGCAGGAGGCTACTTACTACTGTGAAGGTATTAGCCCTGGCAGAAAATATACTGCATGAGCTCTTCACTGTTAAGTGCTGACCCTGTATTCACAGTAGCACAAGCATTGTTTTGCCTTTTTTTTTTTTAAATCATCCAATAATCAATAAGAATTCATTATAAAGGACACATGGTATTTAAAACCACATCATTTTGAACACTTTTTTGTAAACTTATGCTTAGTATAGTTTCTTACACTTCCAAGAAAGGAGATGGCAAAGTACTGTTGTTGGGTTTTGAACATCTGACTTTTTTTAGAAACATTCAAATACCTAAGGCGCATATGAACTACAGTTGATCCTTTCTGGAAAATCAAAGCTTTTCTTTTTTGCTTAAGCCCTTTACTAAAGCTCCCATAGCCCCTGCTAACATCCATATAAACTTTATCATTCCATACCAATGTTGCCTGAATTCCAGTAAATTAGAGAAAACAAAGAACAGCAGCAGCAAAAATTACACTTTAGCTGAGGAGACAGGCAGTTTCTAGGAATTCGGAACTCTGCTGTGCCTAACCTATTGGTGTCACCAAGGCAATACAAACAAAGGAAGACTAACATGGAAGTAACTTAAAGGCTTCTTAATAACTGAAACACAGATGAGATATGATGTGGGATGCAGGAGAAGAAACCTTTCCAGACATCCTTCCCTTGTTTTGCAAACAGCCATTGCAGGGCGTTTTCTTCTTTCCTTTAAATGGCAATTAACCCTTGAGCCCAACACTAGCAAATACTTGTCATGCAACTCCAATTCACTCCAGATTTTATCTCCCATGCAAGATGGTAAAAATACCCCTATATTCTGATGCTTCCAAGTCACTTCTACACTGTGTAAATGTGCCAGGATGCACACTTGGAGAGTAGAATGCAGAATGGCTATAAATATCACGAAGGTCTTTAATTTCAGGTGTTACTTTTCCAGAATAAAATAGTGACACCCACAGAAAGTTCCTCCTCTTGGGGAATAACAAGGAAAATACATTCAATTGTTACATTATTGCAAGAAAATTAAATGTAAAAGTAAATTCTTTTCAAGCATTCATGAACATGATAAAATTAATTCTCCTTCTGAGCACTGCATTTTCTTACATTTACTTCTTTCTGAAGGCAAATTGTTAGGGTAGTCTAGAAAACTTCATGTAGCTGGTCTTTTGTTATCCTCGCATGAAGAAGTAAAAGACATGGGGTTTTTTTCCAATTTATATATTCTAAATATAAGCATCAGATAGATGCAGCATTTGTATAGAGGAATAATGCCTTGCACTTGTTTTACTATTTGATGGTTTGATTTTTCATTTCCCAGAAATATAATCGTCCACCTTTTTCCTGGGCAAATTATTCCACCATATAATAGAATTATTAACTCCTCAGAAATCTTCTGTTCAAACATCAGACTTGCCTCACTAAGGATAAGCGTCTTTAATATATTTGAAATAGTAACATTTTGTATTTAATTTCCAGCTACTATACGAGTTCAGTAGATGACTTTCCCATTAGTGTTTCTGATAGATGTATACTGTGCATTCATGTAGATCTTCATATTCTCCGATATGAATGTTTATTTCAAAATGTGTTTGTTAGCAGCAGGAATGTGACATTGCACAGCAGAATCAAAACAGGAGAGCAGAAAAATCCAGGTACTATTCCTATTATTACCTCATCTGCTTTTCGACCTTAGCTAAATTACGCTGAACTTGTGCTA
This sequence comes from Balearica regulorum gibbericeps, assembly GCF_011004875.1. NCBI lineage: Eukaryota > Metazoa > Chordata > Aves > Gruiformes > Gruidae > Balearica > Balearica regulorum. The sequence continues at coordinate 63,095,739 of NC_046187.1, forward strand.
CCTCAATTTCCCTAGTTTAAAATTGAGATCGAGATATTTCACTCCCTGTGTAATGAAGCTAAGTATTTCTTTGTATAAAAATGGGAGATCCTTTAGCAAAATTGATTCAATGCAAATAAACCAATGCAATGCTATGGTTGAGAATCTGAACAGAGCTATCAAAAAATGCAAAGGCAAACTCCCACAGCAATTATAAAGTAGGTCATATTGAATGTATGTGTTAATGCATTGAAGGAACATACACTTGCTCAGTAAAAACTGCAGTGGCTTTAAACATTCAGACATATGTGAGTTCAAATTCAATGCACTGTTATAGCCTGAAAGTTGCATTTTCATTTAATAAGACTTTATAACAGATAATGCATTGTTAGCATTTTATCCAATCACTTCTGATACTTTGCTCTATTGATCAATATGGTTTCTTTCCTTTTATCTTGACATTGTAGCAGCATATACGTAGAACGGCAATGACACTGCTTCATTTGACATTGTAATATTCCCTGTACAGCTGCATTTACATCATTTTCAGCCCTTTAGAATGACAATAACTCCCATGAAATCAAATGATGAGCTATTATTATCACAGAAACATCATGAAAAATAACTAGTTTGAAAGCTGGATAGCAATCTATTAGCTATCCAAGCACTTCAAAATGCAGATTTTAATTTTTTTTTTTTAATATAGTAGACACTAACTAAGGTTCTCTTCTTATTCATTCTCCTATTTGCATGGCTAAAAACGTGTCTTGGAAAAGACCCATTTGTCAGTGACTCTCAAATGAACATAAGGACAATCATATCACAGGTCCATCTACTTAAGCGGTCAACAGTAGATATTTAGACAGAATGATGAGAAACAGGGCGTTCATACTTCCCATGGAAAACACTCAGGAATCATCATTTAGGAACTTCTTGAGATAAAAGTTGTACCAGTACTACTACATTTAATAGCTTTCTCACTAATTCTCTAATACCTATTGAATCAATTTTAATAATATTTTTGGTAATGAGCTCTGCCCTAAGAAGAAATATGTTTCCTGTTGTATATTAAAATGCAAAATCTCATTTTCTGGAATAGAAATCTATGACTAAGAAGTGATAGGTATCTAAATAGAGATGTTTATTCTAATAAACTGGACTTATCTCTCAACTCCAGGAAAGATGTATGCCTATATAGAAAAGCTTAGCCAAACTGTATTATATATTAACTTAGTTTCTTCTATGAGTGATCCTATATATAATCCTAGGAAAGGCATTTAGAATGCACATAACAGGCCTGAGTTATTTAAAACTGAATTATCTTGAAAAAGAGGAGATTTAAATTAAAACCTGTCTCAAAGACACAACACTAGCACAGTATTTTTTTATGACGTGCCTCTGTGGATTCAGAGGATACTTTTCTCCTGAAAAGTAACTCCAAATGAAGCATGTGGCTTAGAACTGATACCAAACCCAATGATGTTTTGTGCAATCCACATCTGACGAATTTAAATGCACAATTTTCATAAAAGTCTGTTTATTCATCATAAAGGCCAAAATCACTCCTTTTTATTTGTGAGTTTTTTTTCCAGTGGAGAAGCCATTATCTTTCATCTTGTACAACAAAAAAAGCAGAATAAAAAATCCTACAGTAGCTACTTCTGATATGGGGATTATGTTTTATACGTACAAATAATTTCCTAAGGGAAATCTCTAATGTGCAAGGTGAGTAATAGTTGCCTCTAACTTTCTGGCCGCATAGATATGATTTGGATATTAGACATTGATTAGCTGTTGAGATCCCCAATCTCTGCGTGCACAGCTGAGGCAACCAGCAACAAAGCTGGACTCCTGAATTTTGCTGCAACAATGCAGTCATACTTCCATCTAAGCAAAGCAAATCCTCCGCCTATAACAAAAGTAATACCCCAAAGGAGGTTCTATTAGGGGCTTAATCACGAGCTATCCAGCAGCAGTACAGCATCCACAGTGCCTAAATATTTAGGTTTTCCTCTCTGAGGTAACTAGCAGTCACAAAACCTCCCACACGGTATCTATCCCCTACAGAGCAGGAACTATTTCTGTGCTGCAGTTGCTCATGCTGTTGAAAAACTAACAGTTCACTGGGGGCTGGTTACTTTGGAATCAAAGCACATCCCAGGTACTGTGTGGGGATGTGACACACTGGTTACATCCAGCTTCCCTACAACTTGAACAAACTGCTGCAACGCTCAGTCTAGCTACCCTCCTCCTAACACTTCACGCAAAGCTCCTGCATCCTCTGCAGCCCTTTCCCCAGGGACCATCCCACCGGCCCAGAGACAGCCAGCAGCTATTGCATAATCTTGCTTTTAATTTAAATTTTTCGGTCAAAATCAAGACACTGGTGAGCAAGAAATCCACTCATATATCTTTGTTTCAGAGAGACAATCCTCTTCTGTTGGTGTACTGACCAGGCTCCTATTACCATGGTTCCAGTAGAAAATTTCCCAGCACGAGCACAGAACTGTGTTTTGTTATTTTCACTGAAGATACTTTGAAGGCAGATTACAGAGCATGTTGGAGAAAGAAAATGTTCCTTCTTAATTTTGCATTGCAAAATTGCTGGTTAAGAGTTAAAAAAAAAAAAAAAAAAGCTTACTTTTGCAGATTAAAACATTCAGATTAAAGGATTAATGTGAAAAAATGAGATATAGACTACCAGTAACAGGAAGATACTGCTACAAAGTGGTCATTTCTATTGTCTAGAGGTGGTTTCAGACATCTTTCCTAAGAAATTATGTGTGGCTGTTCTTTTCTTGTCATAATGTGAAATTATAAAACTGGCATTTAACTGGAACTTTATGCAACCATACTTATGTATTCTGGATCTTTTAAAACTATATAAAAATCTGATAAAGACATTGTTCTGTGCTAGCTATATCTTTATGACTTTAGGGATTTCTGGGGTTTTTTGTTTTGTTTGGGTTGTGGGTTTTTTTAAAGCTTTGAATCCCTCATAGCATTCACAACAAATTCAGCTTGATTTTAACGCTTCTGCAGTGACTACTGCAAAGCTTCTTAACTTTTACACTATAATGCAGTCAATGTATTTATAGTTCTTGAAAATGTCACATGGCAATGTTATGCCAGGGACAGCACATCTCAGAGACTCCTTAAGATGTCTGCATTGTTGTGTTCTATTTGTAGAGGCATTTTTGTCAGCGGCAATGAAGAAACAGAGCTGCTGCTGCAGCTCTTTCAATAACATTCAAGCTTATAGTTGACCCGAGGGGCTCACATTATGACATCCATATTTAATTTAACAATAAATCATATTTTCATGAACTACAGTATTGCATTATAACCTCACTGTTTTATGTGCATGGGAATGCAGCAAAAGCAGGCTTATACGTATCTACAACACAGAGTAAATGGTTAGTTCATGAGAGCAAGGTCAAAGTGTGCAGCGATGACAATATATAAAAGGTTTTATAACAAATCTTAGAAGTCTGAGGGAAAAAAGGACAAAAAAAGCTGTCCAGAAGGGACTGCATTTAACTTAAGGTGCATTTTTTTAAATCCTCTTAACTGCACCACCTTGCCTACTGTCAGTTTTAGTTCTGCTTTGCACTTCCCATTGCAGTCAGCATTCTCTGTATCTCATTTTCTCTTCTGCTTCATTCAAGCATATTTAAGGAGAAAATTAACACCATCTGAATCTTAAGCTTTACCCATGCCTTTCTCCTCGCAATAATTTCTCCTATTTGCCCTGCATTTTTTACTGTTGACCTGCTAGCTGACTCCAAATTAAATGTTCATATGTTTTCTATTTACTTCCAAATCTAGTCCTGCTTGTTCACATTTATTCTTGCTCATCTCCCTCTTATTTGCCTCTGCCTGTATCACATCACATCATCCTCAACTTCTTTACTTTCTATTCCTGCTAACTTCAACTCTCTTTCCAGTGCCTACTTCTTGCAGCCCTCTGCAACTTAAAATTCATTTAATTAATTTTTTCCTCCCCCTCAGCATTATTAATAATCTTCTACCATCCAGATTATGGAATAACTTCATTGCTCTTCTCAATCAGCTGTCTTGGGCAATAGTTTACCCACTATTTGCACTGCTCTCCTCCATAGACTTTATGAAACTCTATTACCTCTTTTAGAAGGTTCCACTTTTCAAAATTAAGTAGTTTCAATTACCTTTTTATTGGCAGCCTTCATCTTTGGTCTAGATGTCATCCTTAACATATATTACATAAATTAAGGAAGAGCAACTGTAGTAAAAAGCATTTCACAACTCTGATCCAAGTTTTCTTTTTACCTCTCATCCAGCTTTCTGTTTGTCATCTCGTCATGCATTGTATCTAAATTAGATTTTCAGTTCCTTGGGGTAAGAAGACATCATTTTCATTTATCTGTAAAGCACCATGCATGCTTATGGCTCTGTAGAGATGCTAAATATGTATATCCACATTTATTAAAATATTGATGCTTTTATCTATTCATATAGTGCAGAAGTAACATGGCAGCAGTTGTACCCTTTTAGAAACTATTTGCCATCTATAATAGCTATAATGTGATATATTTATAGTAGCTTCATGCTGTTCACTCTCCATTTCCTAGTTCATATTTACATTGCTCTTTCTGGTCTTATTAACTAACACTGCCCAGAAAATAAAAATCTCAATTTTATCTGACAGCATCAGAATATTTTTCTAAAAATAAACCATAGGGGTAACATACAGTGGTTTTACTACTTATCCATACTGCATGATCACAGTCTTGGTGGGTGAAAGTTGCTGTACCAGCCCAGTACTCCTGCCCTCCAAAATCTTGTAATTTAAATAGTCCTGATGATAGTAAAAATTTTAGGAATTTTGGACACCAGCATTCTTGCAACCTAGCTCGAGAGCCATTGAAGTATCAGATTTTCAGAGTACTAGAGCATAGCTCTTTCTAAAACACAAGGTCTTGAAAAGGGAAGCTCATTATTTGGAAAAATTTGGCAGATAAAATTAACATAATTAGTGCAAGCATGTATTCTAAAAGCTAGGAGGGTTTTTAATGCAAAAAGGTAAAATGAGGATACTATCAATCCAGTCATACTAAAATATTTCTATTAACAAGTACAGTAACAGGCTGTAGATATACCCTCCTTTGTAGTCAAGCATATTTATTTCTTGCTTAGACAAAAAAGTAAGTAGGCATGCTCAAATCCCACAGCAGAATCCACACAGGCTCCTGTCAGGACCCAGAGCTCATTGCATGAATGAGCCTGTACTAATCATTTCAAAAGTTAGCTCAAAAGATAAGGAATTATTGTAGAGTAGATACTGTTTGCAGAGCAATTAAACTGTTCTGCTTCACAAAACACTTAATAAATGGTTAAGCATTTAAGCACTGAATAAAGCAAACATCTTTGAATATCCTCCTTTGCAGGATATCTGAGCTGAAAACTTGAAAAGGGTTGCTCATTTGTGGGTCAATACATACGGAGTGGCCTTAACGAACTATTTACTCAGAGCAGCAAGAGAGAAGTTACATGGGGATAATGTTACTGGCATTTCTTCATAGAGTGTCTTACAGCTGATGGATTTAATATTTTTTTTTATATTATATTATTATTTTTTATTTATATTATCTTTGCATACAGCGACCTATTTCAACCAGTGTTTCACCACACTGGAGGGAAGGGATGCCATCCCGAGGGACCTTGACAGGCTTGAGAGGTGGGCCTGTGTGAACCTCGTGAAGTTCAACAAGGCCAAGTGCAAAGTCCTGCACGTGGGTCAGGGCAATCCCAAACACAACTACAGGCTGGGCAGAGAATGGATTGAGAGCAGCCCTGAGGAGAAGGACTTGAGGGTGTTGGTTGATGAGAAGCTCAACATGACCCAGCAATATACTGTGTTCAGCTCTGGGGGCCCCAGCATAAGCAGTACATGGACCCGTTGGAGCAAGTCCAGTGGAGGGCCACAAAGATGATCAGAGGGCTGGAGCTCTTCCTCTGTGAAGACAGGCTGAGAGAGTTGGGGTTGTTCAGCCTGGAGAAAGGAAGGCTCCAGGGAGATCTAACTGCAGCCTTCCAGTACCTGAAGGGGACTACAGGAAAGCTGGAGAGGGACTGTTTACAGTAGTAATAGGACAAGGGGAAGTGGCCTTAAGCTGAAGGAGGATAGATTTAGGTGAGATATTAGGAAGAAATTCTTCATGATGAGGGTGGTGAGGCACTGGAACAGGTTGCCCAGAGAGGTTGTGGATACCCCCTCCCTGGAAGTGTTTCAAGGCCAGGTTGGATGGGGCTTTGGGCAACCTGGTCTAGTGGAGGGTGTCCCTGCCTGCAGCAGGGGGGTTGGAACTAGATGATCTTTAAGGTCCCTTCCAATCCAAACCATTCTGTAATTCTATGATTCTATGCTTTTTACTGGATAAAATGATAAATGTCAATCCAACTTAATGCCAAACTGCATATATAACTAAACCTGTGTAAGGCTGTATTAATTACAGTCAGATCACATACATGTTTAAAAGCTTTGTTGGACTGAACAAATGGCAAAGGTTCAGTTTACCCAGCTTTTGATGTCTCCCATATAGGCAATTATCTCAGAGTCCCCTTCACTTCCTTACCATGCGTGAAAAGAACTGTGTCAGTCAATGCACTAAGGTGCATTTACTCCAGGATAAGCCATTTTACATTGTAAAACAACTTGATTTGGTAAATACCATTTCATCAAACAGTAAGAATCAAATGTTTATTCATTTCTTCATATCTTCAGAGAAAGTCAAAACCAGATATCCTGTCAATAACCTCATAGGTAAACAAAACTCCTTGACAAAACTGCTGTCCGCTGCTAACTATTACTCTCCAGACATGGCTTGGAGCCGTATATGCAACAGCCCAGTAAGTGCTCTCCAAAGGCAGCTAGAAGATGGTCTGCCTGCTTCAGATAGAAGCAGGCCCTACCACTTGGTTTCAGTGCCAGAAAATGGTACTTTGCATCCTCTACTTAGTTGAAGAAAAAAAGGTTATTTGGCATGGATGACAAATATAAATTGCAACTTTAAATGAAAAGGAAAAGGTAGCTTTTAAATGAACATTTCAATGAAAGTAATGATAAAATAAAGTATATCAACATAGCAAAAATTAAAAAGAAGCATGAAGATGGAAGAATGGCTATAAAAAAATTAATAAACTATGATATGACATTCATGATTGTGATCACTTTGGACAAATATAACAGGGGGACTAGTTACATAAATGAACTGGCATTTTAAAATACAGTCCATTTGAGATATAGCGAGAAGATCTGCTCCCTGTAAACTACCTCAGAGAATAGTACCAACAGAAGGAAGGTAGGGAAGGAATTTCCAGAAGATTGGAAATTGGACCAACTTTGTTTCTATCAAAACTAATGGTAAAGCACCTTCTAAAAAAAAAGAGCTTCACCAGTGCTGAACACTTTTGGCCATCCTGACATAAAGGCAGAGGCTGAGCTATAATGACTTAACGGCCCTGTACAGGAATGAATTATTACACAGACCTCATTGTGTATGGGAGGCTTTATTCTGTACGGATATTATCAGACATAATGGTCAGCTTCAGGTGCACTCAATTTTACATCCTTCACAATGAGAAGTATGAATGATGAGCACTTTTGAAGATCAATGTAGTTGCTTTGCTCAACAAAGAACTATGGCTCTACAGAACTGAGTTTAGAAATAATGTATGTATGGAACACCTTTTAATTTGTTTCCACCCCAAGACAGAGGAGCAGGATTAGAACTACTTGCTTTCGTTTCAGCTAAACAGGTTTTTTTCTAATCACATTGCTTTAGTCTGATTTACAGGAGTTTTAGCTTCAAGAATCATTGGTCATTGCTGAATGCAAATAAGCACCAAGGAAAATTATATTAAGTTTGCACAATTGATCTTTCATCATTTTAAATGGTACCTTTTAAAATTTCCTGTAAAATCAGCCTGAAATACTCCCGTCGTTGACTGTCATCAAGTAGACCAGGGTCGCTTTAGGAAAACCCATTCTCAGTGATGTAAATTATAGGGTTATTATATGTATCCTAGAACAAGAGAGCAGAAGTTTTATTCAGAACAGATGTAAGAAAGCCCATAAAATCAGTTGCATTACCCTCTATCTTTTCTAAGCTACAAACTAAAACTAGTTTTCATCAAATTGTACTGACCCTATTAACTTAATTTTCCATGAGCTGACCTTTTATGACTAACAATGGAAAAGCAAAACTGTGCAAATATCCATGAAGACAGTGAAATGACTTATTTTAATGAGAAGACTAAAATATCCCTCCTGCATTAGCATCTGCTTATTGTCACTGCTCCTTAACCCCTTGGTACTGGCAGTCACCACATGTCCCATTGCCAGGAGTAGATGCATGCCAGGAAAGCCTTACTGCTGGCATCAGAAAGATCATTTCTGGAGTTCAAAAGATGATATAACACTGGTGTGTCATTTCAAACTGTAAAATAGCTATCATCAAGTACAAAGGCAATAGGAAAACACTAAGGCTTCTACTCTTTATAGCCAGCATGAAAAATTAAATTAAGAATCCCAAGGTGACTTGTTTATTTATATCTTGTACATCTTATGCCATCCAGATGGGCTCCTCAAAAAAAAAAACAAATCACCAGTACTACTCATTGGATCCTCAGATACCCTCATTGGCCAGCTAATAGTGGTAAAATGGTCCTGTGAGCATTAGGTCATTCCTTTATATAACACAGAAGTCAGTGTAAACCCCATGCTACTACAGCCAGCCATAACCTCCCAGTTGCAACAGGCTAAGAAGGATGCATTATTTCCTCAGTTTCACAGTCCATTGAAACACTTAGCCTCTTGTCTGCATTTTCCTGGTCTTAAGTTTAACAGTTCAGGGCAAAGAAGTCAGCAGTACCCATGATCGTCATTTTTTCCTCTTCAGTAAATTCCAGAAGCCTTGATGATATGTAACCCTGCTTCGAATGCATTGCAGAAATCCAGGACTTCATGATAGCTGGATATTTGTCATCAGTAAATACTGTCCTGACAAACCCATCTAAGGTAAAGGACAGGTACCCTTTAATTGCTTTTTACAACAAATTGTAATTCTGCTACAGAATTCATAAAGGTTCTCCCAATCTGATTTCAGACCTATAAACAACAGTCCGCATTGTTTTCTCCAAATATCTTACTGCAACTGTGTCAGGCTTTAGCATGAGCTTTTATCACATTATAAGCTGTCTTGCAAGCTCTGGTACCAATGCTGGGGCTGTATCTTTTTCACAACCACCTATACAAACAACACAAGGCTTATTAATAGTGATCACTCAGTCTCCAAATGTTCTGAGGCAATACTTTGCATGAATATCAAAGGTCTCACTGATCTTTTCAGATCCCCAGCCACCTTCATCTTCTAAGGATTGAGGTAAGCCAAAATGATACAGGGAGCAGAATGCCATTTCCCAGGTTATTAATGATTTTGCTGTAATAATTGACTCCTAAAAATATTAAAAGAAACAAAAAAGGGTTAACTTAATAACTTTAATACATTTTAACACATGAAGAAACCTCACTGCACATTTTCTCTGATGAAAGATGCAAATATTTCCTCTCAACTGCATGCTGACTACTGTTACAAGACCCCAGACTTGGCAAAAATGCTCAGCACACAAAATCTTCCAACCAGGCACATAAAATGAAATGAGGATGCAAATTTTCAAAATAGATCAGTGGACAGCAGCTCCCCGGGAGAAACATAATTCTGATGGGTGCTGGTCACATGAAAATATAATCCTTTCATTTAAATGCCTGAATGGCAGCCTGGCTGCATGTACAAGACGAAAGCGTGTTGGAAAAATCCTGACACTTGAGAGCCCGACAGGTAGATTTGTTCCAATGAAAGCATTGCTCTCCTTGAGAACTTTTTAAAAGTTTAGTGCCACACTCAGCAAGGTACCTAAGCTGTTTCCCTTAGACTGTTCCATTCTCCATCACTGTCCAGCATCAAGACAAAGAAGATACTGACAATGCATTCAATATGCAAATTCAATATTTCGCAATGGTGTGAATTCAATGGTCCCCTCATTAGATCTATATAACGTTTAAGGCTTTACATTGGGCTCTAGTAGGTTTTAGATGGAGTTTAGGGCACTGGTTTCTTTAGCCACCAACTCCGAAAGGCTTGGCAATAGTTTATCCAAGAAACCAACTCTCTTTCTTTTACACTGCCACTGCTGCAGACTGCTCAGTCCCTCTAGCTGCAAGAAGGAATTAGCTCACCTCTCTAAAAGCTCATGACTTTCAACCTTTCTGTCCCCCCTTGATAAGACAGAGGTCAACTTTAATTTCCTGGATGTGTTGTTAAAGCTGGCCAGTACTGGGGATGTATTTCTAGAGGCTTAAAAGGAATTCAACTTCTGTTCAGATTTAGCAGTGGCTGACATGAATATGTTTCGTAAAGGACTATTTTTATGCTGCTGAGAGGTCACTGTAAGTTTAAATATTAGGATACCTTAAGCTCTCATATAGGCATTTTTAATTTTGTTTACATCCAAACACAACTACATTGCTTTAAAGCCTTCTGAAAACACTTGATATTGCAAAACACATCATAAGCTCTGGTTCAAAGAATATCAATTAGCTTGCTCTTTTACTTGAACTATCTGGTTTACTGCAGTAATTGGAAAAGGCCAACAGTGGTCTTGAATTATTATTTGTTAAGCTAAGAGGTTCCAGCCAGGAATAAATCTCCATCGTGCTGGTGGAATGTAGAAATCAGCCAGCCTTTGCTTCAGAGACTTGGGCTAAATATACCAAAGTGTTTAAGAACCTTAAAAACCTAAAATTCATAAAAAATTTGTGGGTCTCAGACTACCACATATCCTAATAAGACATAAGTGCTCATGAAATGTCTAGCGGTATTGAAATCCAGAACTGAGAAAGGTCTGAAGTTGAAAACACAGCAGAATGGAGGAGGAGGAAGACAAAGAAGTTGCAAAGGTTAACAACATGTATGCTTAGGAGGTTATGTATGGTTTAGATTATTATTCTTAACAGTTTCTGAACCAGAGATTTTGTTTAATCCAAAACAGGAAACTTGTTCATTAGTAAATATGTCTGTACTATATTGTACTATATACTCCCTGGTATTTTCAGGTTCAGCTTACTGTGTGTTGGTATTTAAAAATGCCAACACAGAACCTCATGCTACTTTCTTCTGAAGAGAACAGTATTAGACTTCAAATTATCCTAACTTCAAATGACTGATCATAAGGAGTTCCATCAAATGGCTTTTTTAAGACAACATTTACTGCAGCAATCAATTATGAACCCCAGATTTAGACAGTGACTTCTTCTAAACAAACAGGTGCATACACATCCTGTAGCACAGCAAGACTCAATAAGTTTGTTTACAAAGTAATTCACAATAAATCTCACAGGTAGTTTGCTTTTCCTTCCAAATGCAACACCAGAAAAACACATTAAATTCTGAGGAGATACGTGCCTGTACCTGAGAATGCACCCTTGTAAAAGAGGAAGGAATATACCAGAATTTTAAATTTTGAAAAGAAAATTCTTGCAATTTGCAAGAGCATTTAGGAGCAAATAGAATTCCTTACTGTTACTCTTGAACAGGGACCTATTTGACTTCAGTGGGACTGGAGATGCCTTAACTGTTTGCTGATGGGACTGCAAGGTTTACCACATAAGCTTAAACTGGGAAAAAAGAAATACTTTGCTCATACAGGATCCTGTTCTACCATATTGAGAGTAATGCTTGCCTAGAAGACACTAGCATTTCTCATTCTAGTTTTCAGATTATAAATTACTTTGTACAATTTATATCATTTAAGTGCAATCAGCTATCATTCATTTTTTACATCTCGATTAAACACCAATATTGGAAAAGATTTATGCTTTGTGTTAGGAAATTAAGAGAAATAGAACTGCATTCCTGAAAAATGGAAATGTCAAGTCAAATTTCCAGACTGTCTCATACCTTCCAGAGTAGCCTGATTTACTTTCTATGGCTGTATCTGTGGGTCAGCTAGAAGCAGAAATACAGAAGAAAATGTTCTTCTGAGAAAGTGTGTATATTAGAGCTTTGTGGAGACACGCCAAAATTTTGGGATTATAGACATTAAGGAGCATTTTGTCACTGGAAAGTGAAGGATTGTTCTTTTCTCCTTTCTTGTCATCTTCTCTCCCCATTCTGATTCCCGGCCTTCATGCCGAAGAGAGGCATAACTTCAAACTCTCCCAGACTCAATATCCCTACGTCTGCTACTTCTGTCTCCCTCCACACTGACACTTGGTGTTTAGCAGCTAACTTGTTCTGCTCAGGGCACCTTTTGGGGTAAAAATAAGGGTAGAAAAATACTTTAAAATCAAATTTTGTATAAGTTTTAACCTAAAACGTGACACGTCTTAGGAACAATACACCTACAATATTGCTGGTTTAAAAGTCCCTACCCCCACTGAGTTAGAAACAGAACGGTTTTAAAGGTTTTCAAATGTCCTACGTCTTAGGTGTGAAATTGGTAGTGAATCAGTTGGTGTGAATGATTTTATATGAAAGGACATTGCTCTAAGCTTTCTAATTCTTCACATGCTCTTTCTAAAAATGTTTATATAGAAGATGATGGCCTTTCCATGCTATGCAGTTACAATTGCTTCAACAGATCACTGCACAAGAGAAGTGAACTCCTGCCTAATGAAAGCTGGCCTACTTGGAGTTCCTCCAATGCCCTTTCGCTAAATGTAAAGTTCATAATATTAATCAGGCAACTGCTTATACTGGGGATCAAGCGAACATTTTCTGAAATTACAGCTGAGTTTTGTCAAAATGTTAGCTTTCCTTACCAAGTGCATTCAGAATGTCTGCTTGCTATCTCCCACTCTGACGTCTAAGTAGCAGAGCCCGTTCAGAAGGCAGCTCTGTGGGGCTGTACAGCGCCTGCAGCCCCAGCTGAAGGAGTATCAGTATAAGAGAGAAACCACAAGGACTCAGCCAAATTTAAATTCAACACACCGCAAAAAGCATTCCTAGGGAAGGACAAACTGTGCCAGTGAAAGTGGGCCGCATATTGTAAATTTTGGTGGCAAAGAAAAGGCTTCCATTCAAGCCTCTCCAGGATGCTGGCATGTTTTTTGCAGTCATGCTCTGCAGGGGAAAATGGCTGGTTGGTCTGTTTACAGTAGATTCACCAGCCCCCCCCCCTTTCCGAATTCTTGAAACAAAGGCTCCTCCACTCTCTGGTGAAAACTGTAATCTGCAGGATGCAGAGGACAGGCTGCTGCCTATTGAACAGCCAAACTCTACATGACCAAAATTCTGCAGAAAAATATTGCTTCTGCTGGTATCTTCCTAGTACAGATCAGGATAACCTGAAGAGTTTTCTATGACATTCTTTCCCTTTGTAGCCTTCCACCTTTGCAGTCTTCAAACCAGGGGAAGAAAAGAATTGCCAAGGCAAACACTGCCCCAGAAGTGTAAAGATATATATCTTCTTGGTAGAACTGAGATTCAGAAGAGTAGGAGGCAGAATTGAGATTCAGAGATTCATCCAAATCTGCTTTGCTTTTTTCTCCTTGGACCATTATCCTCCTAGCGTACAAGACACCTCGGCCAACTACTTTAATTCTCCCATCCTTTCTGGTTCAGCTTCACTCGTTTTTATCCTTCACAATTCTCTTTATTTCTTCTTTCTTCCATTCCCTACTTTCTGCAGGCAAACCTGCTGTTTCCTATCTTTTCCTACTAAGTCACCTTCATCTTCCCCCCAGTCCATACCAATGGAATTAAATCAGCAGTGCAACAAATGTTATATCTAGCAATCTGACCAGCTTGTTTATGTGCTGTTTCCCATTTCACTTTTACATCGTCTGCTGAGACTGTGAAAACTCTTCAGAGCAGGGACCATCTTGCGTTTGTCAGAGACCCAAGCACAATTCCCATCTGAGTCTGAAGAATCCCCTTTAATTTGCTAAAGAAAATATCTCGGAAAAGTACGTCCCTCCGAGTGCAAAATAGTCGATGTGAAGTTCAGTACATCAGAGTATACTGATAAACTATCTAAATGCATTTGCCAAATAAGATACTTGTCTATTGTAAGCCATCCAAAAATATCCTCATGGCTAGGATCCCTGTAAGTATAAACATTCTGATGAAGCAAAATGATTTAGAGTTACAATTAAAAAAACTGGAGTAAGCAAAAAGATACATAGGAAACATAATACTAATCCTATCCCAAAAGATTGTGCTATCCAAGGGGATCTAGAATATTAATTAGTAAGTTGTTGCAAACCTATAAAAAATCATCCCATAATTACTCTGAAAAAAAGTTGCAATTTCAAAGCTACACTGCAGAATAGCATACTGGATTAATTATGCCAGACTGCAGCAATAACCTTGAATTAAAGCTGCAACCTTCTATTTTTAAGAAACAATTGCCTTTCTGGTTGATGAAACCTGTCGTCCCATCAGGTAACAGACGTGACCAGGAAAGAGAAAAGCGATAATGAGTCAATCCAAGCTGTTTGATACATTTCAAATCTTCCTCCCACAGAGTGTAGCTGCCACAAGCTACATCACCAGTCTGGTTCTTGAAAACTCGATCTCCTCCCTGATGGGTGAATGTGTCCCAGACATTAGGGCCCTTTCCATCTGCATTCCAGCCTTCTGCTTGAAAAACAAAACTCGGTCGTTACACTTTTGACATCAAAAGACATATGTTGAATGTAAATTTTTATCACAAAGTAGGCACAAACCCCTCAGAATCCTATGAGCAAATCGAATAGTATTCCCTCCCGCTTCCTCATATCATTTAAAGTAACTAGGAACTTTTAAGCATTAGTATATATTTGCATTAGGTTTTGCATATATTCATATTTTTGCTTGCTGCTAATTATTTGAAAATCCTGTTTCAAAAAAAAAAACAACAAAGAGCATTCAGAGTTCTGACACTCTTCATACTTCCTTAGCCAGAAATCAGATGTTTGCAACTCTTGAGATATTACAGGTTTTCACAAAGGGCATTTTCTAATGCAACTTCCATCCATAAATGTAAAAGATCAGTCCATATCAAAGAAAGCCTTCAGGGTATGAGAACTACATCCAACAAATAGGCACTTATGCCTTTCTGGATGTCCTTTGAAAATCCTGACAGTCTGTTAAAAAGAAAGGAATGCCATTATGAGCCATGGCCTTAGGCATATACAAGCTGAATTAATAACACAGCTCTGCAAAATTTCTGCTTTTTTGCTTAGCCAAACGTTCACAGAAATGAATTTTGAATGCTCGGAATCCCTGCACCATTTTCTTCACTGTCATAATTCTGGGAAATTTCTCTGAAATTCCGAAACAGAGATGGACAGATTACCTTTAAAATATTCAAAATTTAGCTGTTGTTTGAGAATACACAGTATTAACGTCACAGAGTATTTAAACCAAATAAATGCACCTTTCTTCATGACAAGCTTCTTTGTCTTTCCAGAGCAATGCTGTAGCTGAGGCAAACATTTCATTTTTAATGCAGAGCGCTCTGTAAACTTACCCCCCACAAAGTGTGATTTTATCATAAAATTCCAAATAACCCCAAAATGGCCAACCTCATTTACCAGCAAGATTTTTCGGAGCCCCAGTGAATGCACTGTTCCAGGGTTACTCTTTAAAAACTAAAATGACTTTGCGTGTTAAAATCATGTATAAATTAAATATCAGTTAGGTTGTAAGATTAATAACTATATAATAGCTACATATCAATCCTCAATAAAAGTGTTTTAATAATCAATTAGTATCATAGAAATTAGAGATGGAGGAGAACTATTAGGAGGTCATTGAGTCCATCCCCTGCCAACGCAAGATTGCTCCCTTAAGTATATTCAGTACTTAATACACATCTGTCTTATTAAATCTAAGTTTAATGCAAGGTTAAGCATATTGAAGACACTTAATTTAAAGCATTACTAAAATTTGTAATATCACTTCTATAACCTAGCTTTCCAAAGATCATTGTCACATTTCATGTTCTTTACAGAATTTTATTGCAGCACACGAACACCTATACATCTACATTTGGTTGGTTGGTAAATTAAACTCTTATATGGGACAACCTTCAAAGTAGGTCAAATTTCAGTTTGAGTTTCTCTTAATCTCAGATTTTATCACAGACTTCATGCTCTGCCTGTACGCTCCTCGGAAAAATACAGTACTAGAAGTTTTCTATATCCTGCTTCTAATTTCAAATATGCCTGTCAGTCATTTTAGAAAAGTGCAGGAAATACCAAAGAACAGTGATTCTTTGGCAGTACCTAGAATTTAGAAGCCTTTAAGAGCAGGCTTCCTGCACCACCTCAATATGATATAACTCCTTTTTCACTACGGTGGGAGTGAAGGGAAGCCAAAAAGCTGCCATAACGGGCAGCTAACACACCTCCATTTAAGGATCAGCAGCTAGCGCAGATACTGAACGATTTCTTTTTTGTCTGCCTTCCCCCAGCAAAGGAGGCGGGAGGGAGGGGGAGAAGCATTTGATTTTCAGCAGAGTATGACAGTACTACTCCAGTGGTCATTAGCCACTACAAAGCCCTGACTGGGGCTGTGGCAAACAGACCCACTTTCAAGCATTCCTCATGCTGGTCAAAGAGCCCTTCTGTACAGCGCGGAGTATCATCTGGGCTAGCTAAATAAAGTCTAGGAAGCAATCTAGCCGAGGCAACAGAGAGCTCCACATACACTGACGTACCCTGCTGAGCCACAATTAGTCTGCACAGAGCTCTGCTCCGCTTCACTGAACTGAGCTTGCAGCTCTAAGCTTGCTCAGAAGCCTCCACGCTGCACAGCAGTCCACGGCGTAGACGTATCCTGGGTTTTAGCGAGCTTCAGGGCCAGGAAAGAACGGGGATGAGGAACTGATTTTACATTTCAAACACATTGGTAAGACAGCTACCAAATCATCACATAACGTGTCATCAAATGATTAATATAAATTATCATGAAACGTGACACATGTTCCCCATTCTCTGCAGTTATTACAATGGAATAAGATAGAATTTCTTCCATTTAAGTGAAGCTAGAGAAGCGGGAATATTACTGATCAGAGTATTTAAGTTTCCATGTACTTTTCCAAGTTAGCTTTTCTTCTAATTCAGCTGTGCTTTCACCTTTCAGAGTGAAATTTTTTTTTGGCCTGGTCTCTGCCCAAAAGGTGAAATTTTGTTTGAATTAATGTAGTTCAACTATCTATCTGGCATATGAAAGAAGTGAAGAAAACCACTTTTACCATTACAAGAATTTTTTGCAACTTTTCCCTCTCTCTCTCTCTCTGGGGCGGGGGGGGGGGGGGGAATCAAGCAGAGTTGAAATTTAGCATAGAAATGGCCCTCAGTAAGAAGAAGTGCTTTTGAGTGTTCTGGTGCAAATTGATTTTGATTTGACTGAGTCATGAACCTTTGAAATCTGCACTTTGAGCATGCAGAGTACAATTGGTATGATTTTTTAGCACTTTGAAATATACAGAGTGGAGAAGGTTGTGCTGTGCATAAATACATAGCTGACAGTAAAAAATAAAGTAGCCTGTCAGCCCTTGCCTCATCCACTGTGTATCTTGTGGTATGTGCAGCAACTGAGTTTGGACTCTACAAAAACTATTGCTTCAATCATGCTGCCTCTAAGTCGGAAGCTGCACGGCTTCCAAAGCTTTCAGGAGGAGGAATTCCCTGTTGAGTTTCTTACTTCTGTGGGAAAAGGGTCATTTGAGTAGTGTCTAGACCACATTATAGATTTTTTTTTTTTTTTAACGTTTCTCCCACTCAGAAGCCTTAGGAAAGCTCATTAAAAATACATTAAGAGAACATTAAAGTTGCCCATCTAGCCACTCAGAAGGCAGGAAATTATAATGTCATTCTATATGCACACACAATTCACATTTTAAAAATTAGTTAGCAGAGCTATGCGCATTGCAGGACTCGAGTTAGAATCTGGCCCAGAATATTGATTCCCCGGGAACAGCGAGCTGTTCAGTCTGTTAGGTGAAGCTAACTGAGCTCGTTAAAAGGTACCAAGCATGGGCAAGTACTCTCGCTTTCAGCAATAACCAAGAACTAAAGGCTACATCCTCAAAGACAATTTTAGATCTACAGCTCCCATTTAGGTACTGAAATCAATGGGAGCTAAGTGCCTGTATGCTGCAGGGTATAATATGAGAAAATCAGATCTATATGTATTTTAAAGGTCTCTAAACACACATTTATGAAGGGATAAAGGTAGGGGGGGTTATGGCTGTAGATGTCCCTGTCCCTTATGGGTTTGCATTCCCTACTCTGCCACAGATTTTCATATCACGCTGGGAAAATCACTTTGTCAGCACCTCCATTCAGTTGGGAACATGACACATGTCCCTGGGGGAGGGCCTCCATGAGTCCTCTCAGTTCACTGTTTTTCATACCCTTTGGAGATGAATTCTGAACTGAGGACCCTCTGTGAATACCAATGTCTGATGAGGTAGTTCTGCCATCCAGTTTTGGAGTAGTCGATAGTAATCTACTTAAATTAGCTCTAGAGAAAGGAAATACTCAAGCACTAGTTGGAAAATTACTTATTTCTGCTTCGCCCTCCCCGCCCCCCCCAATATCTAGTGCAAAGTTCCTCCTCCATTGCCATTACCTAGCCGTATTTCCGAGATTTGAAACATCTTTGTCTTTTACCGACTTCTTACTGCACAGGCCAGAAGTGTTTAAACAGAACTGCTACATGAATTTGCATCAGATGTAGCATCTATGCAACAAGAAAAGATCAAACGCTGTCCTTCCTGGATCCAGACTTTTCATTCGCTTAAAACTTCCTTAACACTTTGGCAGCTAAAAATTGACACCTTCAATTTGATATGCCGCTGTAAGTGCACCCCAAGCAAATCCAACTGGAAAAGCAATATCCTCCGGCACCGGCTGCAGAGGACAGGCGAATACACAGCATTATGCGATGCTATGGAGATGTGGGCTTCATTTGCAGACAACAGTTCCTGGCTCAATCACTCTTCCACTTGTTACAAGCAGATTCTATACTGAAGACAAAAATAAACCCTGTGCAACTTCATACATGGAAGGGCAAGCCATGCACTTTGCATATCCTGGGATTAAAGCAGAGAGGTTCAGTCAGTCAGCTAACAGTGAAAGTGGAAAAGGCAGCAGTGGAAAAGCCCAGGGTGGTCACGGTAAAAGGGCTCCACCTAGTACCAAGCAATAGTACACAGAACAGATCCCTGCTCCCCTTCACTTCCCTCTCACCTCCTGCTCAAAGGACTTTGTGGACCCTCTACTCAACATAAATTCTTTAGCCACCAGGCAAAAAGTCATTTCCTCCCCTTTCAGTAAGCTTCAAAAACCAGCAGCACCTCTTCTTTTCTGGCATCAAATTTATATTTTCTCTCTCCCAACACCAAAAAAACTGGCCTGCGGTAGGCGAGAAAGGATGTTTTAGCCGTTATATGTTTAGCAGTGGAAACCAATGAGTAGAAGAGGAAGATTAGTATGGGAGTACAGACAGAACAGCTACCTTTCTCCTTCTTTAAAATCCCATGGATGCTCATTTTTTTCTAGAGCAGCAATGACAACCTTATGGCATGCGTGCCAGAATCAGCATCTGCAAAAGAGCCCTCAGGTCTCTTCCTCTACCTTCTGTCAATGCTGCTACTGCTCTCCTGTCAGCAGGCTGAGAAGGGAACAGCAGCAGGAGGACGAGTCAGGGGATGACTGTAACAAGTGGGATGGGCTGAAAGCAGTTTACTGTCCCTTCCCAGAAAACTGCAACCCCTGGCACACTAGATGGCACTACTGCAATTTTTTTTTTTTTTTTTTTTTTTTGACTTAACAGAAGTTTTTTCCCCATTTATTATAATACTGTATTCACACAGCTTTTGCCCAAGGTCCGTATCTGCACTTGTTGGACTGCTAAGCAATAGTGTATGATGACTACTATTTTTTCTTCTTCTTTACTCTTCTTGTACCTTTCTGATTTTGAAATCTTTCTGGGTGAGGACCTACTCCTGCAAAGCATTATACACATAAGTGATATTTTCTTTGACAACAAAAATAAGACAAAACTTACCATGCACAGAAAAGTCACTGATACAGTTAATGCACATACTTTTTGCCAGAAATACACCCAATGAAAGAGTCAACATCTTAGAAAAAAAATAATCCTTGGTAGAGATGCAGAGAAGCTGATTTAATTCCAAAGTGCACACTGCAGAATCAGACAGTGCAGATGCAATGCAAAATAAATCAGGCTTTCACAGCAGGCATGCATTTCCTCAAGTGTCTTTCAAAGGAAAGGTAAAAGCCCCTTGAATACAAAGGAACAAAGGGGGACGTGAGGCACAACATACCAACTTGTTCCCAAAACACACGCTGACACATGGTCTAGGCAAACATACATATCCTTTACGTGTTTTATACAGATGACTAAAAAGTGATGGAATGAACTAGTTAATGTTCTCTGGTTGAAGCAGCCTCCTCAGGTTTTCATTTGCAAGAAGGTAAGCATTGGGCAGTTAACAGTAAAACTCATCAGGGACACCTTAAATCATGATTAATAGGTATTAATGAAGCAGAGTAATTATGCATATTTTTTACATCATTAAATGTTATTGGTAGGTACCTTTGAAAATGTAAGTGACATTAATCTTTTCCCAGAAAATCATACAATTCAATTTCACAAGATATATAATAAATATGTAACTCAATAATCGGGGGAGAGGGGCAGACAGGAGATTGTAGCAATAAAAACCCAATAAAAAGTTTTATAAAAATGCTTAACCATAAAAACAAGGCTAAAAAGTGTCACTGCTGATTCCCTAGCAGGAATCAACAGAGACAGAGATGGGTTTTAGGAGAGATTGAGTGGGAGGAAAATATTCCATAAGCAGTCTGGGGAAGAGTGAACAAAATTTGCCTCAGAGGTTAAGGCAGATTCACAGTAATGAGATAGCAGGCTATGTCAGATAAGTAGGCAGATACTGAAAGATGCAGAGCTTCAAAATTCAGAGAAGCTGAGTTTATAGCAGCTGATCTCAAACTCTTCTGGCAACTCAATTTCTAGATTTGTGACCCCACTTCTGGGTGTATTTCTGGCCTCGTGAACCCACTCCTTGTTGCAGTAGCGGGACCTGCAATTATATTCCCATTAGACCCACTGCATGTCATGGCCCTTGGGATGCACTCGCCTTCTTACTCTGATAATTTTCCCTACATCTAACAAACAACCTGACCCCAACCTGAATTTCAATATTTCACTGTCCCATTGTTTTGTTCAACACATATAAGTACAATACTGTAAGAGATCTCAGTTCTACCTAGAGGCACATTTTTTCCAGACTAGGTTTAGGGCTTTTACATTCACACTGACACAGACTACACATAACTAAATGAGCCAAGTATTCCTAGGAAAAAATCGAGCAGTTCTTGGATATCCAACTGTATTTGGATAAAGATATTTTTGGCAAGTCAATAAAGACCAAGAGTAATTGGCCCCGATGCTAAGGGTTGGCAACCTAACTTTATAAAATGCTAGGTATTATATTAAGGTGAAGGATGAACAGGCTTTGGTGTTGGGCCCTTAAGTCATGTGGGATTGATTATTATCAGAGGAATTGTATCTTGTCAAAATGAGTTTTTCCTGACTGAATCGATGTTTCCTAATGACATGTTATAAATATGTTTGATAGTATTTACTATGGAATTTAGAAATTAAACTTTGAAGGGACTGTGAAAATTAAAATCTCTTTCCTGAAATTTTACACTGTGCAGAAACAGAAGAAGGATATAGCTCCTTTGGAAGCAAGACTGTACGTCTCGGAAACAGCCAAAGATAGAAGTTCACATATTCTGTGAGTTGTCTTTGAAATTGCTACTCATAAATTTAGCTTCCCTCCCTGGCAACATAATGGAACAGCTATTGAGAAAACAAATTTACTAAAACACTTTGAAGTCTGCCAGACAAACTTGATTTTTTAATAGTAATACAAAATTAATGAATAGAGAGCAGAAGCTATACTGTCACATGCCTGAATTTTAGCAGTACACTGTTTTCTTCAGGATATTTTAGCACTGAGCTTCAGGTGTTCTCAATTAAGTTACGGAGACAGTTTCCACCTTACACTGTGGCTGCAATACAGGACTCCTAACTTTGATCCTCTAAATTGAGCCTTAATTAGAAGCCTCTGCTGGATTGTTGATTAGCCTTTCTTCTCCCATCTCCAATGTGTCAAAATTCTGTTCCCAAACTTAAATCAAATTGGAAATGAACTATCATGTTGACTGAAATGAAGGGTGATGACAAACAATGAAGGGTAATGATAAACAATAACTTTGAAGGGAGGCATTTAGTGCAGTACACAAAGATTAGTATTACTTCTGATCTCATTTAATAGCTTCAATAATGAGCTAGAAGAGGGAGTAAATGGTACATTAATGAAATCTGCAGATCTATTAAACTAGGAGGAGCTGAGCACACTGCTGAAAATGGAGAAATAATACAAGGGGTCATGGGAAGATTAGAAACACAGGCAGAATATTGCAATGAGATTCAGTTTAGAAAACAGAGGAATAATATTTAGGTAAAAAAATCAACAGATGGTAACAGGTAAAAATCTGGAGAGCTGTAGTACTGGAAGAGATTTAAAATTAAGAACATCAGGAAAACTAGGCAAGAATCTGCAACTGAGCAGCAGAGAAAAACAGTGAATTTTGGGCAAAACTATTAAAGAATAAGCAAAGAAGTAATGAGTCATCTTAGAGCAGCTCTACAACCTTCAGCTCTCTTCTGGATTTTGTCTGGGCACTGGGAAAACAGACTATCAGTCAGATGTTTAGAAATTTTGCAGCTATGGAATTTTTTCCAGGAAGAAAACTTAAAAGTAAGCTGTCCGTTTAACAAACAAAGCGTTGTCCTTCATGAAGTGAATGACATAACAGTGAGCCACTGGCTAAAGAACCATAAAAGAGCATGAGACTGAAGAAATAAAATATTCTCCCACTGCTTCTGGTAATTGCATCATGCAGCTTGAATTTTTTCGTATTGCTGAGGAAACTGCCGATATAATGCCAGCTGCTACGAGCTTTCCAATACCAGATATATGTGCACAATATCTTGGAGAGCTAAAGCCAGTTGTGAGCAAGTTAATTCCAGTTGAGGAGCTCACACAAATTGATCTTTCTGGGAATAACTCTACACAAGCTATAGAGGAGAGCCAAACTAGTGTTACATCACTCCCTGTACAAGAGACAGTTTCAGCAATTCTGTGCAGCACAGCATTAGGATGTATAGTACATATGTAAAGTGATATTCCATATTGGTCATCAGTCTTCAAAAGTCCTTGGTAGCTCTTGGCTGTTGAAGGCATCGTCCTTTATTGCTGAGTGCTCAGGAGTTTGTCACTGTCACTATGTTGTGACCCAACACTGAGTGTGCGGAGAGCAGGGCGTTGATCCACAGCTTTAAATTTGCACACTTCAGTAGAAAACCCGGCAAAAGCCCTTTCATGTAAAACCATGCTCTGTTCATTTATATCTCGGCGTGTTCTGCCGTTCCACGTTTCTGGATTGTTCACCTTCTAAGTGAACAAGCTAGAAAACAATGAGCCGTCACGCAAAAATGTCAGGATAAAAAAAGGAGGTTATATATATGAAAACCAACATAAAAAATACCATAAGCATAGACAGACTCCCTGGTCCCTTGTGAATGCAACTTTTTTGCTTGGACAGTGTCCCTTCACTGATGTTTCGGGGAGAGCTGCCTACGTTTTCCAGAAATTGAGTTTCAAGACATTTGTAGAGCTACCTTCTGGCAAACTTGCTTGATGTGGTTTTTCTGGGAAAATATCTGCTGTACCTTATCAGATTGGCTGCAACTGGCTAGAATGACACATCTGAATGATTTTAAACTAAACTCGTTAACATTTTTAAGATAGAAGGCAAAGAAGCCTTACACGTGTGTAAAAGCAGTATAGTTTCCCTATTTATGTCATGAATCTATAGGCTATTTCACTACACCGCTGAATTTGCAAAATCATGTACATATAATCTTCGCTGCACATACCAAGCTCTGCTCTAAAACCAGTATGCCCCATTTTTTTACAGTACGTACACTTCACTTAAGTGTCCGTATGAATACAAATCTAGAGATCAAATCTGACTCTTTTGAAAATCTGGGCCCAGTATCTGGTTGTTTTAATGCTTCTGAAACTTCTTCCTTGTTAACAGCTAAATCATATTTACCCTTAGAAACCTGTAATACCACTTGAATTTTATTCCTGGGAGATTACAAATGTTATGTCAGTATTATTCTCCCACTCTAACACTCACAACTTACATATTTCCCGGCACACCACTGATTTTTTTTTTTTTTTTTTTTTTTTTTTGCTTGCTTCTGACCCCACACGCCATCAACAAGAAGAAGCCAAAGCAGGGCAGAGCTTGCGGAGACTGTAGCCCCCACCCCATGCACACATCCACCCATAGCCCCTGCTCCCGTTGCACTCCGGGGAGCAGAGGTGTGCGTTCCTGTCACACCGCACAGCAGGTGAAACACATTCCTGAGAAGTTTGAACACCTACAGGGACGATGAAGCTTTGTCCTCACAGTGTGTCAACCCTCCACTGATATCACTAGCCAACACCAACCAAATTTGACAGAAAACTAACATTTGTGAGAATACATGGCTGAATCAATGGATAGGCTGATATTTTTGTTGCAACTAAAGGAAAGCCTGAAAATTAGGTGCAATTATGAGGCACCAGAGAATATACTCAGAGGAGACACATTACAGATGTCGATACTATGGGAAATGCTTCAAGGAAGATGCATAAAACCATAAAATAGTAAAAATCAAAACCCTCACATAAACCTGGTTTTAAAACCAAACGATCACAGAAACTTTTTTTTTTTTTTTCAATTCTATGCAGGTTTTCTCACCAAAACACTAATAACATAGAAAAATTCTTAAAACTTTTCACTGGTTTGTTTTGGATTTTTTTTTTCCCTTTCAAGGTTTATTTTTATTATTTAAACACATACATAGAATAAACTAGGAAAGAATTCTGCTCAGACCAATTTTATACTGGGGATATATTGACTAAACCAAATGATTTCAACATTTATGATATGTATTAAGTCCTGTAAAGACCACATTTTGTTTTCAGAATTAGCTAGAAATAGTGTGACTAGTTTTTATAGCAGTGAAACTGTATCTTTCATTTCCTTTTCTTATAGAAATGCTGTTTCTAATGTCACTGACTATGGCTAATGACATTGACTACAACTTTAGCAAATATGCTTGAAAAGCTTCTTCCACCAGTCAGGATTAAGAAATGCCATTATATTAGTGCATTTGCATAAAATTCACATCCCTATATCAGCAATATGGAACTATCTACTATTAAGCAGCAGCACACTGTGAGAGACAGTAGTTGATATTACTTTTCAAAAGATTTGTGCTATGCCATTATGCTGTAAATATTTTTTCCTTTTGCAAGAAATACTATCCATTGTACTCTTCATTTTATCCTGCAAAATATTAGTGAACACTACTGCTTGCACCTGGAAAGGGAGATAAGTAGCACAGCAGTACTTTAATTTGACAAAGTAATCCAAATACCTATTTGGAATTCAGTAAATACAGGTTATTTTTCAAACAACTTGTCTGTTAGATATATATATTTTTGGTCTTCTAAACAGTATTAGAGATGTGCAGTGATGTTTTAGGATGATGTTATTCTGGGAATATCACAAAACATGTACCTGACCCTGAAGCTGAACTAATAGAATCAAAAGAAAAAAATCAATACATCTGTTTAACATAGCTCTCTCTTGCTTGATTTAAACACATAAATAAAAAAAAGATTAAAGGATATGGTGGGTATAGTGGTGCAGCACTGACCTTTTTATCATCACAGAGGTTGTCTACTTAACAAAGAAGTCACACGGATGAATACAGCATCTCATCCAATTTAAGCTCTTTAGATCTTTCCTCATGTTTTAGTTTGGCACAGAAAACTGAACAGTTGCATAGCGTAGATGAAATCACACACATTTTTCCACTTCTGATGAAATACTTAAGAATTTTATAAGCAAACAACAAAAAGTGGAGTTTCTGGGTGAGCAAGTCTATTTTTGTAGCCAATTCCTTTGTGTGCCTCTCTTTTAACTGCCTCTCTCAAACTAGGCTGGTGAATACACCTAGTAAAGGTTGTCGTATTAAAGCTTTTGACTGTTGAGTGATCAATATCCAGTAGGAGGTAATAGCTAAAGATGTGAGGATATGACGGATGGGTGAACATACATACCGAGCTCTCAGAAATGTTTCTGGTTCCTCACGTTCCCATGGAGACTTGTAGAAAAAGTGGATGTTTACATAATCAAAAGACTACATCATGATCTATGACATAGATTGGGATGAGGGAAACAAAGGCAATCTTGTATCTTCTAGCATTTGAAAAGCAGATTTTGTAAATTACCATTATTTTAGCAGAACAGATATGGCAGTTTATTAAAAGTATTTTAAAACTGTCCACTGGTGGTGTTGCTACCCACATCACTTTCCTCTCAGTCTGAACCAAGGCAAGAAGTCGCAGCAATAGAAAGCTGTTACCTTTTATGTGGACTATTACTACAGCTTGTCATTGGGTTCAGTTATTTGTTTCCTTGCCAAAGATTGAGTAACTTTATGTCGAGTTCCAAGTTCTGCAATGGAGTGTGCTCTACTGATTATAAATTATTTTTATACTCTGCTTCTGGCCTGCATTCCTGATCTTAGCGTCTGGTGGGGTTTCTTTTAAACAACCTTTGGCAGCGGTAGGAAAATGGCAGCGAAAGTTTTGTTTGGCCTCTGAACTCTAGCGTGGAGCCTGCTCAGTCTCTGCAGGAATGGCCCAACGCAGTTAATGCAAAGAAGCTGAGAGGGGCTGAAGTGTTCTCAAAGCGGACTCAATCTTTGGCAGATTACACAACCAAACTCTAACAAGTTCTCCACTGAGCTTATGTAAAGTGTATTTCTTCCAAGGCTTATCCTAGGTCCAAATTTTAATTGATCTTAACAGCTATGGCAGGAGAGGTATGCTGACAAGAGCTTGCCATTGATGTCCCAATTTTGATTCTCTCCTTCAGTGTCTGGAGGTGCTTAAGCTATCTTGTTTTCTTCCCACAAAAATCTCATGTTTCAGATACCTCTGACCCATACCAGGACAAACTTGAGACTGAAAAGAAAAAAGCAGTCAGACTCATGGTCCAAAACAATGAGGAATAGATGCAATAGTTATTAGAGGCGTTAGCTGAAGTATTTGCAAGACTCCAGTTCTTAACTTTGCCTGACTCAGGTTAGAACGTGCATTTCTCACTAACCAGATGAGTGTCCTAAGCAGCACGTACTGGCTATCCTGCACTGAACTTAGAAATGCCTCTCCTTTTTTTGGCATTCTGGATATCTTATGGATAAAAAGTGTATCACGATGCTGCATTTTGACAAAATCTCTTGGTTCTAACGGATCTGTCAGTTCTCAACAGTAAAAAAGAATTTTAAAAAGTCATAATAATCTCTGCTTATTTAACCCCTTCTTTCCATATTCACTGTTTTCTTCCTTTTAAATGTATTAGTGTGGAATTCCTCAGAGGGCAGTGGGAAAATGCAAATTCTATCACACTTCCGACAAGTAGAATACAAAAAGATTCCCATTTTGGACTCTATACGGACATGACCTCTACGAACAAAATTAATATAACCTTTCCATTAAAGTCATTGGAAGTTGGATCAGGTCTTATCTTTCACCAAAATACACCTTTTAATCAACCTGAATAAAAGGAGAAGAAAATAAAACACATGAATGGTACCCAAATTTTTTCCTCCAACAAAATGTCTTTTTTCATATAACTGTAACTGATATTTTAAAAGCTATTTTCTCAGTCTTCTTTCAACATGGCTGAACTTCCATAATGGCAATGGCATGTTAAATGGGAATTGCAAAAGGGATTGGGATTTTTTTCTTTCACTCTCCCTCTCCCAATCAAGCTTAGCCAACTCCTCATTAGCATATGCTATATATAAGTTTTCTAAGGGTTTTCTAAAGACTGCAGGTTCTGTATTTCTCTTGCAATTACAGCACAGAGTCTTGGATTGATGCCTAGAACAGACCCGAGATGTGTATCTCTCAGCATGCTCTGTCATGTGCTATTGGTTATAAAGCTTGCAATTGTTATACAGCTGGATTAGTGCCTTAAGCATACCTTTCCCATTCAAGGAAAAGGTTTAAACAAAACAAAACCTTTGTTCTCCTAGGAGAATTCAATGCGAATGTCAGCATGACAAAGCAAGCTGGAAATATTTTCTTAAGAGAAGATCTTGTGATTAGTATAACTTTTGTTTCTGGCAATATCTGGTTATTTGCATGGAATACTTTACAGCCATTAATTTCTCTAGGCATTTGTTTATTCACTCTACTTACTTAAAAAAAAAAAAAAGCGATATTAATTTTCTGAACTTTTTAACGCTTTTTTCCCCCTTGAATGTAGTGAGTTTTCAAATGAGAAGAGTTCACAGATGGAACAATGGAAAAAGAACAAAATAAGCAGGAAATAATGCAGTCAAAAGACAAACAATCCTTAAAACATCGACTGATACCAATTGTTTCCTGGCATAACACAGTAAGTATTTCAGTGCAAAGATTCCAGTACTGTTATGCACACATCTTCTTTCTCTGTCCCTGAAAAGACAATATAAAGGAGAACAGAGTCCCTAGAGAAAGCGAAATGATTTCTCAAAAGCCATACAAAAGATCAATATCAGGATTAGGAAAACATTTAGATCTTTCATCAGGCAAATGTTCTTTTCAGGGGACAATGCCTATCTGTACCTTCTCACATCTACTGCAGAATTATCTGGCACTGAGCACATTTCTGAGGAGTTAAGAAAACGTGCAGATAGATGTTTTGCTTTACAATATACAATTATAAAAAAGGAAAGCTAGAAGTTTTTTGTTAGCTTTAATTGTCTTTTATATTTATGTACATACTGAGAGTAAGTTTAGAGTGCTGCTTTGTTCTGGAAAGCATTCCTGTAGAAACACTCAACAGAATATGAAACTTCGTACGTCCCTTCAAAAACTGACATTAACGTAGCTTTGTAACTCAAAATCACATATCTCAGCTCTGCCCTTCTGAACATTTTGTATGCAGTAACCTGTATGTACTGCTGAGTGGATGCTGAAACGTATCTTTCCATCTATAACTTTGCAATACCAGGTTTCCTGTACTAAATTTACTTTATATTTTAAAAGTTTAAAATTTGAATGATTGCCTATTAAAGTCAATGCTACAGAATCTCAGCTCCCATGGAGAAGGAAATCTTAAAGGCTTGTGTTCAGTATACAACCAATTCAAACAGGAACACTTTAATGACACTAGAGATTACCTTTTTATCATTCAAATTTCTCCTGTGAATCTGTAAGGGAAAGAGGTGATTTTATAAAAGACATAATTATAACTGCTTTTGAAGTGAGTTGTGATCACAATCTACTAAGTATTTGACTGTAGGATTAGAATTTTAACACGTGGCAAATCTATCTGCAAACAATAGCATTTTCATTGGACAGCATAAAAAAACTCCTACACTTTTCCATTGTGGTTTCTCTCTGTCATTGCCCACCTAGCACTTTAAAATTTATCCTCTTAACAATGATTAAAACTTGAATACAAACTCTTCTCAAACTATGTTTGTCTATATATAGTGTAGATATCCATCACTATGATAAATGAAGAAAAGTATTTTTGAAAGCTGGAAATAGCCAAAAAATTGTTTGGCTATTTGAGCCTAATTCAGGGAAATCTATGGAGTTAACGCCATTATCCCACTTACAGGATCTGATACCTGCATCATCCCATGAGTTCACTCATCCCACTCACCTCTTCAGGCATTACGTCTCTTTATGATTCTTTGACCATTGTGGAGTCCCTCCTAGGTGTTAGTTTCCCACGCGAAATCACTGCATCATTTAGCGAGATAAATGTTTGTGTGTATTTATTCTGAGATAGGAACCTCATCAAGAGGAGAGGAAACAATTCAAGTTTCCAAACATTGGCAATCATCTCATAATTTCATGTGTTTCTTAAAGTTCTGTTTCTTTCCACACATGGCCCATGCCATTGAAAAAGAAACATAGCTTGGATAATCTGTGTAACTCTACTAAATAGGAATAGACTGGTAATAAAGTACTGAAAAGAACATGTCTATACTAAGTGTTCTCCAAGATAAATTTTAAAGTCTTCAGATGCGAGTGTTGCTTAAAGCTCTGTAAGAAAAAATGCACAACCCTTCATGTAAGAAAAAACAAACTGGTACATGACTTTAGATCAGAAAGCTGGATGATTTTTTTCCACCTAAAACTTAATAAGTCAATGATCATATCTGAGAAATTTCAGCTATGAAGGTGAAAGTTTGACAAAGTCATAAATAACTGAAAAGGACAGAAAGAAAACATTAAGAAAACTATAAATGTCACTATGCTCTCCATCTGGAATACCATTGCCAGTACTTTTACAATGCAGTACGGACAGTAGAGTAAGGTGATCTATGGAACAACAATCTGTCATTAATAAAGAGGAAAAACATCATGAAGACTGGAGATGAGATCATGGATCATCCAGAAGACCACCTACTGAAGAAAAAGACAAAGAGGAAAAGAAAGCCTGTTTTAGCCAGCTTCAGTTTCTTACTGGATTGACCCTTGAACCATTAAGTCATCAGTTTCCAAATATCCAGTTTTACTGGACAATTACTCAGCAGAACATGACATGATCAATGATCTGAAAGTTTTCAGCTGGTTGTATTGATCAAATATACAAACAAAACACAACTGTCAGCTGCTCTGAGTTTACTGCTGATGAAGTGATGTTTAAAACAATTAATGAATTAATGCTTGAACACAGAAGGAAAAAGCCTAACTGATATAAAAGAGTAAAAATGTTTAGTGCCCAATTAATTAATAATTTGCCTTATAATTGATTATTTTAATTGTTTGACTAGCAAAACAGAGGTGCGAACTATAATTACCAGCTACCTATAATAGCTCATTTTTTGGATTTCTGTTCATTATTTCTAAAGTCAAGGAAACAGGATCACTGAGGACGCCAAACTCCCTTCAAATTATTGGTGCTAAAAAAAAATAAATATCAGAAAATGCCAATTATTACAAAATGTGAAGGTTGATTACTCTTTGTAAAAAAAGGCAGATGAGCAAATGCTATGAAACACTGAGGCAGGGCTGGGGCACACAAAGGAATTACGGTAAACTAATGAGCTTCCAGGTGTCGGCTGAGCTTGGGTAACTAACAATATTTGCACTCTTAGCCTCAAGCTAATCTGAAGCAAAACATGTTAGATAAAATCTTCAGGGAGAGCACCCTCTGTTAGCAGGATCAGCCCTAAACAAGAGCCAAGTCTGCAATGACGCACCACTTCACGAAGAACAACCTACCTCATTCCTCCTTGTCCTGATCTGAGAACAGGAACGATTTCATCTTTGAAAGGTGGCAATTTAATTTCCCTCTGACAGAATGACCCAAGAGTTAGTACTATCTTGCCTTTTTCAGAGGAAGTATCTATAAAACAGGGGCTGCTTTCAAAAAGAGACTTGGAGTCAAATTCCATATTGGTCTCAGTGGAAAATGTAATTTATGCCTTGCTCAGCCAGGTAAGATGGGAGGCAATCTAGCTGTTAGAAAATAAGGACCTGAGTTAAAGAAAATGGAAGGGGAGAGAATTAAGCATGAAAAGAACGCTATTTAAAGAAAGGGTGAAAACTGAGAGATTAATTTACTGTTAGTTCCATTTTATCTCTTGTAAGTACATTTTTTAATTCTTTAAATCAAAGTTCTTCTGCTCTATGCGTGTTGCCATTATTTCTCTGGAATTTAAAATGTCTGTTTTGTGCAGTAAGTACATGTTAGAAATCTTGGGCTATTAAAAGATGGTGCCAATGTTAACTATTATACAAAGGATTAAATCTTAACTAAGTAGTATTAAAAAGTGACTCTATAAACCTTTAGGTTACTGGTACTTCCAGATTTTTCAAAGAAAGGAAGACCAGTATGAAGGATTAATAGTTAAGGTTATGCAAAATACACTTAATCAGCATGGCTAATTTTAGCTTTAACTAAAGCTGCTGGCAACTATGTGCATTTTGCTTTGGGGCTTTACTTCTGAAGAGGGTGATGAATACGTTTTTGAGGTAAATTTATCTTAACAGAGAGTCTACCTAATGCTCTTTAATTGCTGAAAAAGTGTTTTTAATAGCATTTGCATTTAGGAGAGGAAGGAGGTCTTCAGCTGTGCATCTTTAAGACCCTAAAATAAGCATTTTATTTTCACATTTATATAATATACTGCTTGGCTATAAAACAGGTGAGTTTTATAAACAATACAGTCATCAACATGGGCATTGTTTATGAAGAAAGAATTGTTCTCCAGACAGTACATATCCTATTCAGAAAAGAGCCTAGGAAAATCAAAGCGTACTCTGAAGATATGACTACAATGACTTGCCAGACAATCTGGGGCACAAATGCTGAGGATGAGGGTCTTTCACTGACAAATGCTACCTAAGCAAGGCAGATGTACAGTGTCAGCTCAAGAACACCAGGCATTTACAGCCAGAAATATAAACTTGCTAATACTTACAGCTTTTTTACTCAGCCTCAAAATCACAAAGGATTAGATCATTCAACATGGAATGGATTAGATATGGTTATGCTCTTAGTTAAAACAAAACAATATTGTCGTGAATGGAGTGATACACTTCACTCATAAGAGAGAAGCAACAATATACATTGTTGATAACAAAATTCAACAGTAAATGTGACAGTGGTTTAACAAGATTTGATGGCAAGGTACATTTGATTATTTACTGAATAGAGGACAGAGTCAGACAAAACAGTCAGGGAGACCCTCCCATTGAGTCATGAGGTACAGAAAGGACCTCCTTGCTTTCTAAACCCCTTCTCTGAGAGGAGAATTGGTGTGGCTGGATCCAATTCTAGTCCCAGACTTGGTCAACTGTTTATGTCTAAAGGATTTTATATGCACAATCAATCCTTTATATCACTTAGATAAGATTTCAAAGTTTAGCATGCTATCAGTCACTTACTGAGAATCTGTTGCAGCAAGGAATCTCTCAACCTTGAGGAGTAATCTTGAGAGGTGTCCCTACTCAAGGTGAGAGCCTGACGTGCAGCCTGCTGCTGTGCAGGAGAGCTCAAAGGGCTCTTGGACTGCTCACTATTTATGGGAGTAAGATGAGTAACTCAGTTATATTTGCATACCAACCGCAGATGTTAGTTTCTTCCAAATTTGCTTTGAGTTGGACATTGACTAGCACTGTGGTTAGGTGGGCCTATTGCTCAAATTAGCCTTTGGCTATTATGTCGTTATCTGTCTCTGAATCCACTTGAGGTAAATGCAGCCATCACAACCAGTTGCACCCATTACCACCACCACCAGTGGTTATCACTTGAGCAGGGTTATGGGAAATAAAGGTCAGGTTGGGAGAGGAGCACACCATCACAGATATGAACACTAAGTTTCCTGTCCAGTAGGAGACAGATAAAATCTGTCTCTCTCTCAGATTGGTGGGGTAAGGGGCAGAGAAAGCAAGGGGATGAGCATTTGGTGAACTCAGCTTTATCAACACTGTGAAAATATTGCAGGAGGAATTACCTTTATATAACAAAAAATAAAGGCCACAGTCATCATGCTGTAGTGGATCACAAAAGGCTTTTTCTAGTGGGAAAAGTAAGGAAGCCTGGTAATATTAGACCATTGATTTGCAATGACATTATTGCAATCGGAGGCCCAAGTGAAATTCGGATGAGTGTACCTATGTTAGCGCACTGCTAGTATTCATACAAACAAGGTAATGCTATGTTAAAACATGTATCTAGATCCTAGCATACTATTATTAGGCAATTTATGTTTTCATAAGCCAAAGTCTTTTTAGGTACCTTAAGTACTACTTTTTCCTGTGCCATGAATAAATTAATTGTAATTCAGGCAGCTTTGCCTCCCTGTGCCTGCTGTCACGGCCTGAGAAGGTCATCCCAACTTCCCATTTCTCTTAGGATTTTCACTACTAGTACTTTTTCACTGGAACCTATTTATGAGCTAGGATCATAAGACGTGACATACTGGATTGGATTCAGTGCATCCACCTATGTCAGTATTCTGTGTGTGGCAGTGATCAGCACAAGATGCTTGAGAAGAAGGCACACGAACCTCCAGTGAGCAAATGAACTTTCTCTCAGTCTAAACTAATGGTTGGAGAAGGCTTGGGCCCTGTGGACCAAAGCTGAAAATTGCACGTAATTAAGTCTGTTCACTCCATGCAAAATCAGGCAAAGCCAGTAACTGAACAAGAAGCCACTTTAAGGAAACAGGAAATCTCAGCACCAAGTCAGGAGTGATGCTCTTCCTTCTGGCAGTAAATTTATGCTACAATGAAGGTTGTGATTAGCTCTGTGGGTTCACAGAGGTTAGAGTTTCAGCTAACTAGTTGTGTTGTACTAAGTGCTGTTAGCAGTGGTGTTGTGCTAGCAATTGTGCTTAACAATCTACTGAAGATTCACGTAAATATTTGGATGGCAGGCCTGCACTTCTGTTGATGCTGCCATGGCCGTACAGCTGTCCACAGCTGTGTTGTTGGTTGCCTCTGCTACAGCTAGTATTTGCAAGAGCTAGTTTTCTAGGGGTTTTTCTGAATGCAGCATAGATGTTTTGAGTCTTGCGCATCTTGGATATATGTCCCGCAAGAGGATCAAATCACGGCTGTGTTAGAAATGCTTTCTTCCAGATTGCAGATGTCAATTAGATTGACTACACTTGAGGAAACTGAGATAATACGCATTGTACTATTTCCCTTAGCTAAATGTCATCCAGTAATACAATTCTGCCTCTTCAAAATCTTCCTGTTCCGGCCACCTAGTCCTACTCAGATATTGTCTTTGATTCTTCATTTAGACCATTGTGTAGTAGACCACTGTCTGGCACTCTTTGGTACACCTCAGAAGAAGCTGTACCTCTTTGATGGAAAAATTGTTGGTAGAGATTTGTGGGAGGTATGTCTTTGAAAAAAAATTATGCTAGAAGTTCTCTTAAAAATCTTGCAAGTTTTAGCCTTTTTGTTTCTCACTGTAGACTAGCACTTGGAAAAAAGGAATTCATCTGAGCCTGAAATTTCATATTCTGCTGTAATTCAAATTTCTTCACCTTCAGGGTATCACACAGCCCCCATCGCCTTATGCAGTTGCGCTTTTTTTTGCTGGAGGCATTCAGAAAGGACATAAGTATAATTATCTTAAAATTTGTTGGTTTATATTCTTACTTATGTTTATATGGCCAAATGCATTTCTATGGGGTAGATCTGAAAAACACTTTAAAATTCTTTGAGAACTGTTTATCTGTGTCTGTTTGTACATACATGTTTATACTACAGTTTCTCAATTAAAAGGAAAAAAGTACCCTTCTATATCTTCTAGGAAACATTCCTAAAAATATATTTTGAGCTATAAGCTCTGATTAGATCTCCCTAAATCGGATGCTGTAGGGCTCTTTTTAGTGAAAGTATTGTTACGAATAAATCTGTTTAGGTATGCTATAACAAATGACTTCTCTTTTGACACTGCAGCACCAACTCTAGCCACGTGGGTCTCCAGTCACAGCAACCCCACAGTCACTCTTGTTTACTGTCTAGTCCATCCATTGTAAACAAAATTTCCCCTTTGTAGTTTGCCTGTATTCTTCATTTTGTTCTCAACAAGCAGTATTTGCAATCTAATACATATTCGTATTTGTAGGCTATAAATTGTTGCTTTCGTTTTTTTCTATGAAGTAAATATACCTAGAAATGCAGTTATAAGGGAAAAAAACCTAAATCTATTCATTTTTATTATATGTTTTGAACTCTTAAATTTATATTTAGATAATATTGTGATTGTACTAATAGGCACATTTGAGGTAACGTTCATTATGGAGAACAGAGTTACCCTATTCTTTGCATCTTTACATGTGATACTATCACTGAAAAAACTCAATGCAGTATTTTTCTATTATTTTAAATATAAGCTCCCAATTTTGTAACCCCAATCTATCTAATGGTATTTTATCCTTGCCCTTTTTAAAATTAATTATTCAAGACATGGTACTTTGCTGAAATTAGAAGGCACACTGCTTATGAGTGCAAAGCCATTCCTGGTGAAGTCAGAAGCAATTTTGCATTTATTTCAAATTTAATGCAATCTGGACTACATTAAGGGTGCAGAAATTACTGTGGCAAAAGTTTTACTGACTAGGATTTTATTTGTCGCCTATATCTTACTGGTTCTATTCATTATACTTTACAATAAACACTACTGCAGTCTGTATGGGTAGACAAAATCAACTGTTTAACAATTAATGGTATTTGCTTGTTCTTGCGTAAAATATTTTGTTAATTGCATCTGCTTATTATCTGCACTCCGCATTTCAATCTTTTTCTCCAACTGATATCTCCTTTCAACACTATATTTTTATTCTAATATCTAAAATACATTTGTTGCGTTTTATTGTCACATTTTATTATCTCACTCTCTCTTCGGGTGTGTGCTGCTCTTCTTACTTGGGAAGGTGGTCTCATAAGAATCTGCAAAACTACCCCAGTAATCCTCCTTTATGACTTGTAAAAAAAATGTTCCTTTTCTCTAATAGCCATGAAAAATCTTGACAATGATGAGGCAGCTGATGTTCTGCTGTCTATAAGGCTCACAAAAAACCTCTCACTGAGATCTTGTTCTCTCATGTCTCTATCAGCTCTTGTCTCTTGTCACATCAGCTTTCGGGATAAGAAGAAGTTTTTGTTCTGTAGGTGTCAAAACACCTAGGTGGCTGTAACTGCCACAAGCATGCCTACTTGCTGTGGTAAAAACAAATTAATAATTATAAGAATCCTTATTAGCCTTTATACAGAAAACAGAGCAAAAGTTCCGAGAGACATGTGATGCCACTAGACATCTTTTCTCACTCAGTCACAACAAAAAGGCATAAACATTTCATGAATTGTGTGATTTTTAGATGAATGGACAGAAATATCAGTCAACAGAAGCAACATCAATAAATAAATTTGAGATAATCCTGCAGTAATCAAAGCTCTATTTAGATATGCTTTGGGGTATTTAATACATCTAAATAAAGAAACTCAGCTGTGTAGCAGAAAAACAATGCTGATGTAAGCTATTCTGGTGCTGGCATAGGACCAAAATGGCTGTCATTTTTTGCTAGTCTGCTCAGTTTCTTTATTTAGGTGTTTCTTACACTAGATGCTGCTCTATGGGTTTTTTGGTCTTTTAAGAAAAAGCAAACAAAACCCCTTCACGTCTAAATTGAGCCATGTAAGATGTTTGATCATCTAAAGTGGTTTTAATCTCCTCCCAGCTTCCAGCTCAATTGTTCATAAAGTTTCTCAGTGTTTGATTTATTTACCTGTGTATTCATCTTATGCTGTTTCCATCTAATCCAACTTTATTAGCTTCTTTCTGAGAATGCCATGTGCAACCAGTATCATTGTCTTCCTAATATTAAGAAATTCTGTGTCACTTTTCCTTTATGCATTCATTATTCCATCAAAGAAACCAATTAGCTTGGTTTCACTTGATTTGTGCTTTTTACAAATGTGTTACTGATTTATCACTGCATTTTCTTCAAACTGTTTACACACTGATTGCTCTTGCTTTACTAATTGTTCTAGTTATTTGTCAGGTATTGAAGTTAAATTTAGTGGCCTATAATTCTTCTTCATCTTTCCTCAACCCTCACTTACTCTCTTCTTTTAAATTGTAATATAATTTTAGCCTCCCCTTGGTTTCCAGAGGCAAAGAAATGGAGATGGATATTAAACTAAGCAGTAAACAGTAACACCTGACTAATAAAATCTAGTTCGATTGACAAATTACTTTATTGGGCAAAGGAGAAAGTTCTGCTTAAATGGGACTAAAGAAGTGGCCTCCATCTTTGGTTCACAAGACTGTACCCTCTCTTGTTGCTTGTACTTATTGTTTTCCATTAAATGTGTATTTCCTCAGGGTGAGAGGGACAGTAAAGTAAAACATTGGCACCGTTGTTTGCTTAGTATTTTTGGATCATGAATCAGCTGAGATTAAAGATCGCTGCTCCAGCCAAACATAGGGCTAGGGCTACAGCATCAGTGTTATGGCAGTACAGGAAGAAATCGATGGCAAGAGCCAGAAATGATGTAATCTCTGGCTTTATGTGAGAAACAAAAATTGAGTTCTATCAAGACAAAGCATACTGTTTGAAAAGTGCAGAGAAACATAAAATATCTAGTTCTTAAGTAGCTGAGTTCTAATCCACTGTCGTGGTTTAATCCCAGCCAGGCAGCCGCTCGCTCAATGCCCACCCCCGGCAGGATGGGGGAGACAATCAGAAGGGTAAAAGTGAGAAAACTCATGGGTTGAGATAAGGACAGTTTAATAAGTAAGGCAAAAGCCAGGTGTGCAAGCAAAGCAAACCAAGGAATTCATTCCCCACTTCCCATGGGCAGGCAGGTGTTCAGCCATCTCCAGGAAAGCAGAGCTCCATCACGTAATGGTTACTTGGGAAGACAAACGCCATCACTCTGAGCGTGTCCCCCCCCCCACCTTCTTCCCCCAGCTTTATATACTGAGCATGACACCATAAGGTGTGGAATATCCCTTTGGTCATTTGGGGTCAGCTGTCCCGGCTGTGTCCCCTCCCAACTCCTTGTGCACCCCCAGCTTACTCGCTGGTGGGGTGGGGTGAGAAGCAGAAAAGGCCTTGGCTGTGTGTGAGCACTGCTCAGCAGTAATGAAAACATCCCTGTGTTATCAACACTGCTTTCAGCACAAACCCAAAATACAGCCCCATGCCAGCTACTATGGAGAAAATTAACTCTGTCCCAGCCAAATCCAGCACATTCATGAAGACATTTATTATTTAAATCTCATCAACATTTTGGACCTCAGTGGTCAGCCACAAAAAGCTAAACAATATAAAGGGTAGTAAATCTGTCTATATTATTTCTTTAGCTAACACAATTTAACTCTTTTTAAACATTCCCTGTTTTCTCATACTGGACAAGATTATGAGGCCTGCAATGTTTCATGCCAGTGACTGCCATCAGCTCCCTCAATATTCAGCTTTCATGGGAGAGAGAGCACAGGATGATCAAGACCCTAGAAAGAGCAGTGGAAGAGTCCTTACCAACACTATTTTATCTATGCAGCAAATACAGATTCAAATTCTAATAAGAGTTTATGCGACAAATGTGAAGCTAGCCAGAGAGGCTCGATGCTTGCACTTCAGGAATGTGTTTTTTAACAGCAGTCCTTTGACTGCTCACCTGCTCTGGTGTATCAGGCCAGCCTCCATCCTGTTCTGTGACTTTGCCTGCCAGCAACAGGTAGATAGTGGACACATCTGGCATGCAGTGCTACAGGGTGAGAGAGAAGTTACAACATGGCATTGCAAACTTATGAGAACACATCCCAGCTGCAAGATGCTGCAAAATAGCAACTACTGGACAAACTTAACAGGTCTGCACAGGAGCAGAGAAAATACAGTTGGAAACTATATATTTCATATTTGGAAGTCTTATGTCTTGTAAAAATAACACATTTGATTTTGTGTCTTTGCTGTGGCGATGGGGAATGTCATACAACATCTATAAAGGGCACTTTTTTTTTTTTTTTCCAATGCTCAATTATCTTGTGGCTGAGGCTCCAAGGAAAGTCTGCTAAGCATCTCTTACTCAGAGATGTTCAGTTTAATATGTCTTGTAAAGCTGAATGAATTTCAGAGAACAGAAGCAGCACTACAGTTGTGCCAGTATTCAAAGCATAATGACCTGTGTGAACTTTTAATCTGGAAAAGTATAGCGAAAGTCAGGACTGAATTGATCAATACAGAAAAATTATAAATTAACACCCATCATTTTTTTAAGTACACCTCTTAAACATTTTTGAGCTCATTCTTTCTTGACACAAAGTCTGTATGATTGAGGTAAGTTCATAGACATGATTTCTCTGAGTCCTGTAACACCATACCAAACTGCATTCTGGTTTAAAAGAAATCAGTGCTATATGTTAACAACAGGATATGTGTTCTTCAGGTTAAGTCTTCAATAAATAATACATTTAAAGATTCCTTATACTGAGATGTTTCTAGTGTGTTTCATGAGAGTCTCGGTTCTGGTACTATCCAACATTTTCATTTCAATTCTGGAAATAAATAATGCCGCATGACAGTGCTGAATAATATGTACGGGGTAATAATACTTATTCCTTTAGGATTGAAGCATGGCAACTTTGCCTGGAGCTTGGTTAAGAACTTGTACAGAACTAGGTCAGGCCCAGAGCAACTCAATCTAACCTAGAAGTTGGCCCTGCTCAGACCTGGAGCTGAACCAGATGACATAAAGAGGTCCCTTCCAATCTAAATTACACCACGATTCTAATTTGAAAATTGCAGGTTTCAGTGGGAATGGTTTTGGGAAAAAGAGACACACCGCTATTCTGCTGTGCTTGTGGTTTGGATGTTGGATGTTATTATAGCATCAATGCAATAGGTCTATCAGTAGAACATCAAAAAATTTATTTGAGAAACATAGAGTCATTCATGCAAAACTAACATGCAATACATGGAGCAGCCTGTGCTGTTTGTATTTAAAAATTTACATGTATCTTCATATTGCCACATGCACAGATATATCTAGCCATGGTATGTAGATAGGACAAAGAACTCAAGGTAGATCTACAAAACAACAGACTGTTCAGTGGGGTCCTGAACGCTGATTCTCAATGCGCAGTGGCAGAAAACCAAAACACAATCATTGGAAATAATGATAGGTAGGAATAAAGAAGTTATATGGCATTGAGGGGACTAGTATTGGAATACTGTACACAGTTTTGGCAACTGCATTTTTAAGGGCTGTTGAGAAACTGGAGAGAGTGAAGTAAAGATCCACAGAATGGGCTGGGAAGATTTCTGTATGACAGAGATTGCTTGGTTTTAAAAAGACAGAGAGTTGATATGATTAAGGTGGATGGATACAATCATGAGACTTAGATACAGGGTGCTGAATAACGCCTTTGTACTAGCTTTTAAAAATAGCATAACTGAAGGCAGAAGAGTTCAGCTTGGTGTGTTTATTTTTAAAAATGAAGGTGAACAGTCATTGGGAATAGATTACAAAAAGAAGCAATGAATTCTCTAGCTCTGGATATTCTCCGAAATATCCTTCTAGAGAGCTTGGCTCAGATACAATTTACTGAGGTCAATACGGGCTTTTGATGGCTTTTTATAGTATATGTTAGACTATATGATTCAACAGTTTCCTCTGGCATTAATTTCAAGGAATCTAGTGCCTTTCTCTAATGAAACATCTCAGTTCTCAGATTAAAACACTCTAATGACAGTTATTGCTCATGGCTGCGCAGTCTTCATCAAATAACAGAATCCAAAGTCTAAATCCAGCATTACTGCAGCTTCTCACATTTGTTATGCAGAGGACTGCAAAGGATACAGTCACATTTACATCAATTCTATGGTGATCCTGATTCATTTAAAGAAGAATATTTCAAAAATTTTCAATCATCTTACATGCCTTCCGGAGAGTTGGTAATTTTGTAAACTCAAAATATTCAAATACCACAAACAAATTTGGGCTCACGGATTTTAATGAACTGCTGAATGTCAGTTCCTTCAGTTAATAGGGATTACTTTTCCTAAACAAATATGTGATATTTTATTATCTCCAGATAATACTAATTACACTGGAAGAAAATGGAAAAGAATCTTTAATATCACTATTAGCAGAGAAGCTTGGCAGAACATGATTCACAGGTATTCAGAGCACCTAGTAACTATATTCTAAATTAAACAAATTTACTCTGTCTTTAACACTAATTTTAATGGAAAAATATGAAAC
The DNA here is from genome assembly GCF_011004875.1 of Balearica regulorum gibbericeps. Classification (NCBI taxonomy): domain Eukaryota; kingdom Metazoa; phylum Chordata; class Aves; order Gruiformes; family Gruidae; genus Balearica; species Balearica regulorum. The sequence goes on from NC_046187.1 coordinate 63,137,745, forward strand.
AAAGATCAGATCTGCTGGGAAAATAGGTAACCTTTTAAATTAATGTTCCTTGAGCCACAATTAATTTAGATTTAACGGGACAGTTAATGTATGTTATTTGAATACTGATTATTAAACATTCACCAACGATTAAAAGTTATGTAATAGATTCATAACTGTGAAATTGATATGGACCTAGTGCATAGCCATAATACTCTGCAAGTATGTTTTAGTATGTAGTTGCCATTTGTTTAATATATAATAACTGCTTAATGAAGTCTAAATTAAAGACATCTCAAATGAAAAAATGTCTGGGAAGTACAAACCACAACGTGTAATGTGTTTACCATGCTGTGTTTATCAAGACAAAATCATGTTGTTTTGAAAACAACAAAGTAAGTGAGTAGTCTGTGGGGCCTGCTTGAACAAAAAGTTTTCCCTGGAGAGTTTCACTGCTGAAACTCACATGAAAGTGCCTAGATGTCAGGATGATTAAGTATCCAAAAATCAGGATCCAGAAATTTTGCTGATGTTGACATCAAAATGCATTGTTTTCCCCATTTCCTTCTGCCTTGAGAAGCAAACCTATAATGATGTATTAATTGCTATTTATTATTATGCTTCCTATTGCTTCATTTTGTATGGCTTGTGGTTGCTTACCAGAACTAAAAAGTAATCTTATGGATAAAATGTACCGGGAGAAAAGACCAGTATGAGTCTTACTGCAGATTGTTTGGACTGTGATTTTATGGAGTAACTGAGGGTGCCACAAAGATCACTTCTCTCATGACAGGAGCACTAGCTGTGCAACCAGACAGGCATGCTATAACCTACTGCTGTGGCTCCACCTGCTGAAAGGTAAGGGTTCGAGTTTTGAAGGAGTACCATAGTAAGGCACGTTGCTTCTCTTTTCCACTTACTGGGGTTTTTTTGCATTTCTGCATGGTACTGGTTGTGCTGTGTGTCCTTATGCTACATAGGCTGTAGATGCATCTTGGTTACTTGACAGCAAGGACCCCAGCCTCTGTCTCAAGGGCAACATGTTACTTGTCATCGACGTGTCTGTAACTCCTGCTCCATCGGCTGGCTGCGGGCACACCTCTGAGCCCAGATGTGCCTCTTATCATCCTCCCCTTTTGTTTTTTTGACTATCGTCCAGGCCATGCTCAGTCCTGTAGGATACTGTCAGAGCTACAGTCCCATGTTAGTGTGGGACTCAGCTTCTGCTTGCCTCTGGCCAGTGTAGCCTTTTTAATTTTCTTTAACTTCTGCATTAGCCTCTTCTCTCCTGTTTTTCCTCCTGAATTTTCTGCCTGAGTTCGAGGTACTGTGCAGGGAAGAGAAAGAGAATCTCTTGCTTCAGGCGCCATTACGCAGCCAATAAAATTGGGACTTTTCTAGAGTTAATGTTCTGTAAAATCTAAGGTGATAAGATTTGGGAGTGAAGGAAACTCTTCAAAGTATTCATGTTAAGGAAGTTTAACTTCTGAACCATTTGAATTGCTTAAGCATCAGACAGCTTTTCTTTCATATGCATTGTTCACACAACAGTGCAAATCCCCATCTATCTAGCTAGACATAAACACTACCACCTTGGAATACCATCGCCTTCTTTTCAGCCATAAGTACTGATGTGCTAGTAATGAAGTAGTTCAGCTTTTGTTTTCCCTACTGATTTTTCCCCACAGCTCTCTGTATGTTTGCATCCCACTTACTTAATAACACCTAGTAGAGTATTTAACAAAGTATAACAAGGAGTAGAAGGAAAACTATTTTATTTCCATTTTTATTAGTAGATTATTGCTTGGAAGCCTCTAAGCTTATTAATGCTGAGTCATGCGCCTCACTGATGACAATCTTTTCAAAAGGGGCTGAAATGACAGTTATATATTTTAGCAAAATTTTTAATGCAAGGTTGTGTGAAAACTATCTATCTCTTCCACACAAATATATATTTCCATAGTTTTATTTTTATTTCATTGAAAATTCATATCAGATATATAGAAAGCCAAGAGGTTTCAAAATGATATGAAACAATTATTTGGAGGCCAAACACTGAAAAAGCGGTGATGGAATTGCATGTCAAAAAGAAACCTTGCACAACATATTTTATATAGTTTTAAACTGCGTACTTTGCTTTCTAAAATTTAGCAATGAGACTGTATTTCAAAGTCAGTGTTCCATCTACAATTATAGCCTAGAACAGCAGAAGAGGAGCGAGATCCCTGTATGAGTCTGCTGAATCCACACAGTATGGTTTTTTCCTCCTTTATTCAAGGCAAAGAAAATAATGAAAATCAAGCATGAAAATCTTCAGGGCCTGACTGTTCTTTCTGCAGAAGTGCATCTGCTGATATTTCAAGTTTTAATATACAAAATTTCAGTGTCTAATTCTGGCTTAATTTGGGATTTATTGATAACCAAACCCAGAGACTTCTAAACAAACAGCTTTGAGAGCATTCTCCTTTTAAGCATTTCCAAAAAGTTTTCCATAAGAAGTATACAAACTAAGCCAACTAATGTTTGGTACTCTGCCAAAGCACTCTTCAAATATGTCTACTTAAAGGAACAACCAGGTAAAGGGAAATAGTGTTTCTCCTCAGACTCCCAACTGAGTCTAAAAAATGTATTTTCCCCCTTTTACACTACTGCCACTGAAGATCTCTGACCCTTGAGTGCAGTAGACTGGGGACAGGGGCTTGCAGAGAACATTTCTGTATCTGAGAACAAATGGAGGATGTCCCACATGACAAACATCAGCCAAGCATCTGGGAACACCCGCAATGGTCACAAGCAACAGCAGAGCTTGGGGTAACTCAGTGAACTGCCTGACAGAGGCGGGGATATAATACTACAACCTGCAGCTGTGTAAGAAGCACTTGTTGTAGAAAGGTGACTCTCTGCCTGCCTGGATTTAGTGGTTACCAACAGCAAGCCAGCATGTGCCAGCAGTTATCATCACCTCCTTGTACTTGGAATAGCAAATAACCACAGTATTGCAGACACAGCTGAGGGCAACCAAATGCTTCCTCTTCCCTGACAATTGCTGTAGTAAACAAAACATAACCGATGATGTCCCAATCCATTAAGGGAAAAGATGAAATGTGGTAGGTAGAAGACCCCATGGCAGTGAGGGAAAAAAAAAAAAAAAGAGAAGATATGAAGGTAGTGGCAGCATGGGAGTCCCTTGAGAGGAGAATTAGGGAGCAATCATTTCAGTGAAGGTGATGATAGCCCAGAAAAATGTGCAGGGATGTGAAACCTGAACTGATAAAAGCAAAAGACAGGAGTAAGCAAAGAAAAGAATCAGAATGAAAGACAGACAAAAATCACTTAAAAGCTCCTATTTATCTCTCTGTCCTGAGGACATATGAAGGATTTGAAGTGCTGCACAAACACTGATAAGAACTTCTTTGCCACACCCTTTGTCCCTCTTTCCCACACCCTTCTTCTTAATATCTTGGATATGAGAAGTTAGCAATTAGTAGACTAGAAAGAAGAGAGGATAAATTATTTTTTTAAAATTGAATGTACTAGTGGCAAATTTTATGAAGGGAAGGGAAACAACAGAAAAGGAGAAAGTATACTTGTTTGCAATCTGGTAGCAAAAAGCATTCAAAAAAGTTCAGGTTACATGCCTAACCTTAGAGTAAGGCATTACCAGCACCAACCAGATTACTGACACTGATGGAGAATGAGAGGATTGAGGGAAAGAAAGTTCATTTTTTTTTCAATTCAGAAAAAGAAGTAAAAATTGCAGAAAGAGTTATTCTAAAACATGAATAGCTGCTACCCCAGCTGTAGCCAGTAAGTTTTGGAAACAGCTTGCTTCCTTTTTTGCAGCTATATCAGCTAGTATAATAAAAGATATTGCCTCCCTCTACAAACCTTGTCTTCCTTGAAGTTACACCGATGGCTGGCTTTGCTGCTGAGGATGGAGGTTCCACTCTCTTGCTAGTGCTCTGCGTTCCTCCAGCTCTAGCACTCTTCTAACCCTTCCCTGAGTTGATTCAACTCAATAATCTGGCAGAAAACTAAACTAAAAAAAAAAAAAGGTTATCTTAGTTGTTGAGTTGAAACAGTTTACCGAACAATCAGATAACTACCACAGGTGGAGCAAGAGCGAGGGCACGTAACCTAAAGGTAGAGGGGTTGTTGGAAAGCTAGGAGGAACAGGACTTTCTGTTTTTTGAAGCAGACATGCAATGTAACTTTATCCTTATATCCTTAGACCACTACAACTAAAATAAAAGTAGTGATCTAATAAACTTGACAGTTCAAAAAAAAAACAAAAAAACCAACACATGAAATTTGTTAAGTGACTCCTGTGGGATATATGTTTTGGATTAAGAGCTTTCCTGAGCCAATGTAAGAAAACATATTTTCAAATCTTTGGCACAGAATGGAAGTTGCAGTAATTTGCATGAAAAAGTAAAGATGAGGGTCAGGACATAAGCCTTCAAGAACAGCCTGTTGCCTGAAGCCTTCAAGCTTTTTGAAAACAGGTGAGGAACAATATGCCCCGGAATTAGATTCATTGCAGAAGCAGACAAACTAAGAGAACATAAATCAACAGAGAACAACACTTCAAGGTTTCAATAGTAGCAATTTAAACAGAGGCATCATTTAAAATTTTAAGAGCTTTGCAACTGGGATCCATAGTTAGAGATCTTAGTAGGGGTGGTCTCAGTGGAGTGGAAAGAACAGAGCAGATAGCTCAGAAACATCAAGGGCAAGTAACACACTTGAATATATAAATTAGGTGGAAAGGAATAGGACATGACATTAAGATGAAAAGCAGTGGCAAAAAATTTGTCTCTCCAGGATTATGGGAAAATCGAGAGTTAAGAATGTCTATGATCACAGGCACCAAAAGCTAGTTCACCACTTGCATCATCATCTTTAGATTAAGTGACCATGTGGATCATCTATCTGATACAACTGGAGACTAATGGGGTCAAAAAATATGCATTGCCAGAAATGCAAGACAAGGGACCAGAGCAAGTAGCTTCAGAAAAACATGGGAACATTCCCTGCAGTAGCACTGAAGTGCAATCTTGCTTAGCTATGCTGAAACTGTGGTGATGCCAAGCCAAAATTCTAGTGGTATCAATGGTTTAAACTGGCATGAACCGGCTCTGCTGCCAGAAGAGGCAGCTGTATGCCCTATCTCCATGTTGATCCATAACCCAGCACCAACTTTTTATGTAGCTGTGCAGTGAATCGGATCATGTTATTGATGTAGCTGAAGGCTATGGGAAGAAAGTAGCAAAAGGGAAGGACTGTTTAACCCAGCACTACTTCTGGGGGAAAAATATCTTGGGCCGTGGTTTGATATAGTCAACCCAGCTTTAAAACTCCTGATGCCAGATCAAAAATGATGGGGCTCCACGATACAAAGCACTGATGCAATACAAATTCACTCTGCAGTTTGAATTTGTTTAAAACAAAGCCCAGAATGGAAGAATTAACTTTAAACTGGTTAATTTTATGCTAATCAGATCTCTCTTCTCTTACAGTTGGCACAACAGCAACATAAGAGCACAAAGGCATTGTCAACTTTGTATTATTTGGTGTCCTGACCTAATTTAATTCAAGTGTAATAGTGGTCTCCCATCTCACACAGATCAGGTTGGTCCTGCTGAGTGACTCAGTGATGCAAACCCAATATTAAAGTTCAAGGCCCTGTGTTCTCTTGGTACTCTGGTCAACAATTTCAGTACATGGTACAGGTTCCACCTTCATTTGTAAGAGGCCGTATAATCAAGGAGACAAAAAACATGATGGTGGGTAAAGAGTATCTACGACGTGCCCAGGAAATTGTGATGCTATTACAGTAACCTTGTTCCACTTGCCCCAATCCACGATTCCCATTGTTTGCCCGTATCTTTCACTAGGTCACATTTAAAACTGGGTCCCAACCTAAGTGTTCAACATTATTCAAGGACACCTTAGGTTAGAGACTTTGGAAGACTCATTTTGGCAGCCGTTATTGACAATGCCTAAAATTGCATTTCTGTGTAATAACAGGTATTTTGCAGGGTGTTATTTGCCAGTGCTCTTCTGTAAGGACGGGGCACTGTGAGGTCTTGGTTAGGGACCAGAACCTCCTATAGCTTCTGCAAAGTCTCTCTTAAACATTTTAAAGTAGGTGTTGCCAGTTCTTGTAATTTGATTGTGAGTTAGGTAACAGTTATTTTATTATCCTCACACCTACCAGAGGCAAAGAATGTATTGAGAATTTCAGCTGTCATTGGCACAAAGGCATTTGTGCCTGGCTGCCCTGGCTGCAGAGAAACATGAGAACATGACCTAACTACACCCGGAAAAGCAGTCCCAAGTGTGCAATGAAAAGGCACATTGTAGGTAGCTGGTTTGGGTTTTTTTTACATTTGAGATTGATGAAGTAACTTTTTCCATCCTTTGGCTCTTTGCCTGTCAAGTGGGAATAACAAGGTTATCTCATTTTACAGGGATTATTTGAGGACAAATGTCTTACAAGCAGAAGATACTTGGTGTTCGAGTACTGAAAGCCATTTTGCACCTAGGCAGGAGATTATTGTTTCTCCATGAAGCATGAATGGCAACAGTCCCTCCTGCAAGACCAATGATTTGGTGCTGGAGGCAAGAGGCGAGGCAGGGAAGCAGAGCAGAAGGAAACCAAACTGCTCCACTCCGTTCCTGCGAGGGGGACAGAGCCCACAAAGTGTCAAATGGACCTTCCGCTCTACAGACCGCTGGGGCGCCCAAAGACACCGGCCGTCAGGGAACAGGCAACGGCCCGGGCAAAGAGCTCCCACTGGAGGCCGGGAGGGGGAAAGCCTCGACAGCTCACAGTGCCGCCGATGCGGGGAGCGGCGAGGCCGAGCGCAGGCCTAGCTGCCGACGGCCCCGGCAAGGTCGCGGCGGTGGAACAGGCCAGAGGCTCCCCACCAGGAGGGGGCTTTTCCCCCTCAGAAGCGCTCGCCCCCTCCGCCGGGGAGCAGCACTTCCCCGCCGCGGCCCCCTCACCCTACGGCGCGCAGGCGCGGTGGCGGCCGCCGCCACGGCAGCGCTTGCGCAGTGGGGCCGAAGCCCGGCGGGCGCGCTCGCTGCCGCGGGGCTCTAGCACCGGCGGAAGGCGGCGCTGCTGCCACTGCACGGAGCCCGCCCGGCCTCGACACAAAGACGAGGACGGCTGTGGCGGCCGTGGCTCCTGCCCGCCCGTAGCCCACCGCGCCCACGGCACCACATGGCGGCAGCGCTGCGGCCGCGCCTGGCGCCGGCCCCGCGGAGCTAGGCCAGGGCGAACCACGGCCCCCCCGCGCCCCGCTCGCTCCTCTCCCGCCCGGTCCGGCCGACCTCGTCCGTCGCCTGCGGGAGGAGCGGAGCGGGGCCCTGCGCAGCCCCGCCATGCTGCCCCAGGGCCGCCGCGCTCTCTGCCGCCCACCGCGCCGCCGCCGTCGTCGCCCGGCGGGGCTCCTGCCCGCGCTCCTACTCCTGACGGCGCTGGGGGGCGGCGGCGCCGCGCTGCCCCCGGGCTGTAAGTACGACGGTCGCCCCAAGACCGCCAGCAAAGCGGCGGCGGCGGCCGGCGGCCCGGTGGAGGTGAAGGTAGTTTGCAGCAACCTGGAGCTCGCTCAGGTCCTGCCTCCCGAGGCGCTGCCTAACCGGACGGTCACCCTGTGAGTACCGTCCCCAGGTGGGAGGTGGGTGGGCGGCGTTGGTGCGACGCGAACGGGGTCGGAGTGGGGGGAAGCAGGGAGAGCCGGCCGGAGGTAAAATGGGGTCAGCCGTGAGGGGAAGGAGGGAGCGCGGTTGACCCCCGCTGCTGCCGGGGAAAGCCCATGGGAACGTGGTTTTTTTTTTTTTTTTTTGCTGTGCTTTTCATGTTTTCGCTTAGCTTCCCGGGATGGTGATTTTAGGGGTGGGGGAAGCGTCCTGTTACCGGTGGGGCGGGAGGCGGCGCGGGGCGGAACCGCCCGCACAGCCCCCCGCGCCGCCTCCCACCCCGTGGAGCAGCATCCCCCCCACCACCCCCCACCCCCCCCCCCACCCCCTTGCTCCTTCTTCCCCTTTGGAGCTGCTTTCCACCAGATCGTTCAGCCCGGTCGGAATGCTTAAGTGTTCTTTATTAAAAGTAATTCCACAATTTTTATTTTTATTTTTTTAAACTTTCCTAAACTTTCTGTATCTCAGGAGAAACTCAGCTTCGGAGTACTGTGCTTTGAGGTAGTTTTTAGCAACCGAGTGCTAATAGAGAGTATGAGCTCAGTGTGCAGTAGGCTAGGTGGGCCTGAAGTTTTGCAGTAGCAAACAGCAACTTGTTCGCTGCAGCTGGTGATAAAACCAATTTTGTTTCTTCTTTGGAAAAAAAAAAAAGTCAATTTGCTTCCACGTAGCAGTAGGCGTGCTCTTTTTATGTGGAGGCAATCCTAGCTCATCCATTTGAATAACAAGTTTCAAACAGGATGTGCGACTTATCCCGAAGTAAGAAATACTGTGCTGTTTACTTAGACATGAACGTTCACATGTAAAGAAAGCATTTGCAAGTTGCTTTTCTTCCTGAGACATAAACTGGTTATTCCAGCAAAGAAGTTCATAGAATCATAGAATGTTTTGGGTTGGAAGGGACCTTTAAAGATCATCAAGCCCAATCCACTAGCCATGGGAAGGACATCAGCAGCACTGGATTTCATTGGTGGATGGCTCTAAAACTTGAACCCTGTCCCTTCTTTAGGAGTCCTTGCCTGTGCTCTTGTGGGAAGACTCAAGTGCAACCAAGTAGTATGCAAGAAAATCAATGAAAAGAAACTAATTATGGGGTCTAGCTTAAGATATTTATCTACTTATCTGGAAATCACAAGGTTGAAAGATCTACCAGTAATCAGCGTTTAATAAACACAGAATGTATATAGTTCTGTCATGAGAATGACAATCTGACTGCTGCTTTTGTGAACTTTGACAGCACTGGAGCACCAAGGAGGTGCTTCCTTCAGGAAGTCTTAGTGAGATGTGGACCCGGTCAGGGGCAGATGCATGGATCTGCACCTGTGAGAAAAGGGAAAGCCAAAAAAAGGGAGATGATTAAGGCTAAAGTAATTGTTTTCGCTTGGCAATCTGTAAGGGTTCAGACAATATTTCCAAATGACTTGTGGGAACTGACCGGAAATACTCATATGCGAAATTTCTGACATAGTACAGAAAGCAAAAAGTAGAAGGTGGTGACTGTTTGATTAACAAATTCAGTTTAGTTTTAGTTAATCAGCTGAAAAGCATTTGAGGCTAACAGTTAAAAATATAGTATTATCCATTAAAATTTTGATAAAAGATGTCAATATGGTTGATACACAGAAGTTAACCGTGGGGATCTTTTGGTTCAAAAAACTTGGAGTCACAGCTCTGCTGTGAAAGACAAGCAGATATCAAACACAGCAGCCTTGCTATGAATGGACCTTTTTTCATAATTGCAGTGCCAGAAGAATTTGGAAAAATGCTTTATCTTTCATCTTGATTTTTATACTCCTTCATTATCTAGAGTGTATCTAGAGCATATCTACATACACTAATTAGTTGCTTTCAGTTTTCACTGGCCTTTGAAGTTCATAAAAACTTCTGAAACATTTGTTGTTCCCTTTTAAACTTTTTAATAGACATAGCAAGAAACAATGTGATTTGTTATTGTTATTTGTAGTAAGTATTATAACTGTTGATACAGTTAATATGAACGCATACTTTGAAATTTTACTTAAATATAAGGCAAAGATTATGAAACTAATGTTCTTGCTTCTTCTAAGAGAGTGGACACAATAGCTGTCGTAGTTCAGGATCTTTCATGTCATTTGCCTTTTGAGGCATGACTTTCCATATCTCTGAGAGATACTCTTACTGAATCCTTGTTCACCTGGTTAGAAAGTTTTGGTGATTTATGGGGTGTGTTGCCAAGTGCCATTTCACTAACATGTTGATTAGTAGTAGCTGGGTTAATCATTAACTAATCTTTTGCCAAAAAATTACTTTTTTTTCCACGCTGGTATTTAGAATTGCCGCACTTGGTGGATAGTGGAAGGTTGTCTGATTAGAGTCAAACTGCCCTGAGTTATCTTGAATCTTGATTCTTGTGGGATTCTTCTATTAAGATAAGTACTAGTTCTATTATGGCTTTTTGTATTAGTGGATCACCGCAGAGATAAGTAGCTGAAAATAGATCAGTGTTGTGTAGATCAGCTGCATTTTAATTCAGTTAATTTTCTTTTATGTTGGCTCTTACTTCGCACAAACCAGCTTTAAATATGAGGATCCTTATAGTTTTATGTAACTTTTTGGTTTTTGAGTGAGCTAGGAATGACTCAAATGAAGTGATTATATTCATTTTGGAAATCCTGATTACATCCTTATCACTGATCAAACTCTTAAATGCACAGCAGCTGATCTACTGAAAGTTTTGCATTTACAATTTTTTTCCCCCCACCCAATGAAATACTTTTGAGGACAAAAGTCTCTAAAAACTGAGGAAATAAGAGAAATAGTGGAAATTAGAATGAATAGCATCTGAGGATGCCGGCCAGGTTCTTTCATTCTTGTGCACCACTGTAGTTAGCAGTTAACAATGATATTGATAAGTTGAGCAAGGTCACTTAATTTACAAAATGCTTTGGTGTTTATTTGCCACAATGTTTTATTGTCCTAGTAGTTTAGGTCAGTGTTAGAATCTTTAGTTACAATTCAGAAAAGATATTCTAGCTTGATTTCAATTGATAAGAGACAAAGTAAGTTTGCTTAATGATTGAGGAAGGAAAGCAAACACTGGAAGAAGAGTGTTAAAGTATAGAGAGATGTCTATGGGAGAATAATTAATGCTTAGGATTTCTTGCAGTACTGTAAATTGAGATTCCTTTAGAATCCAGGTAGAATTAGCTGATGCTTTACTGAGCAGTTAGGTCAAATTCCAAGGTGGATTCAAGTTTAGTTATTACTAAGGAAGGGACTTTTTCATAGTCATGTATAATAAAAACTGAAAGGCATGTAAAGGAACGGTGTATCTACATGAACACCATAGATGGCTTTGACCTTTGTAGTTTAACTGGCCAGATGAGATGCTTTTGGTGTGAAGATAACATAACTGCATAAATGTAACTCGGTGTTCTGTCTGACATGCGCTGTATTTCAGTACATACTGAAGCGGTTGCCATGGTTCACATTTAAGTAAGGAATGCACTATACTCTTGTAATAGAAGTCTGAGATAAGATATCCATTGCTGTTGTGTTTCTTTGATGCAAGCTCAAATGATGATGTCATAACTTGTTGAATATTAGCCATTATTTTGTTCTTTGGAAGAAAATGTGTGATCCCGCTGAATACAAGCATGTGAAGTTGTAATCCTTGTTGTTTGTTGAGAATTTTAGTTACCTGTTACACATGTTATTCTATAGGAATAGGAATCTAAATAAACAGAGGAAAAGCATATATATTCAGTAAGGAATTGTGTTTCTGAATCAGGAGCCGTACTGGTCTGCAAACATCTTGGCTTACTCACATATCCTGATAGGAACATATGAGTATCAGTGTTTGCACTTAGAAGTGTTAGAATTTACAAGCCAGAGCATTAGCCTGGATTTGTGTTCAGAACTGTTCAAAGATATGCTTAACTGAGTTGCTGTTGAGAAACATCTTAAAATGTCACAGTTTTTGTCCAGCTCCTAAATGTGATTATGTCTACATCCGTTAAGCAGCTGAAAGGCATACTTATTTGGCCTTCCTTATCTGTGCAGCCTTTCTATTTCTAACACAAATCCCTAAATTCCAAAAGTTTCAAAGCAAAAGGTCATTCATATTGTGTGATTACATTGTAATTACATGAGTTATGTGTAATTACATAATTTTTTCCTTCTTACAGAAAAATTACTCTTCAAGTTTTAAAAAGAAAGCAAATAGATACTATGTAGTGACTTATATTTATGATTTTTAATAGTCTTTTTTGAGATGTGATCTGATGCTTTGCTAAACTGTTTTCCTTTGTTTTACTTAGTTGGGTCTTTCTCTATTATGTGTTTGGGAAAAAGTGTCCTTTACCAAAACATTGACAAACAGGAGGTATAGGCATAATAAATGTCTTCTGTGCAAGTTTGCCTCTTCTTTTAAAGTACATTTCCATTATCAGCTTGAAGGTTCTCTTGACAGTTAATCCCTTTTTTTATTAAAATAGTCTATTTTAGACTGTTGTAGGTGCTGAATACTAATAACTTGGGCAGTGATAACATTTTTTGAAGACACAAAGGGCTAATAACTCCCGTCAAAACTTATCTTAAAATTTTTTTCAGTCAGTGGATACATGGACTATGCAAAATATATTTTACTCATGAAAACATGGCAATACAGACACAGTACTTCAGAACTGTTGTATCCATAATTTAGTATTTTGCAAGTACTTGTGCTTAGAGTCATAGAATCCTAGAATGGTTTGGGTTGGAAGGGACCTTAAAGCTCATCTACTTCCAACCCCTCTGCCATGGGCAGGGACACCCTCCACTAGACCAGGTTGCTCATAGACAGCTCCATCCAACCTGGCCTTGAACATTTCCGGGGAGGAGGCATCCACAACTTCTCTGGGCAACCTGTTCCAGTGCCTCACCACCCTCATTATTATGAAGAATTTCTTCCTAATATCTCATGTAAATCTACCCTCCTTCAGCTTAAGGCCATTACCCCCTGTCTTACCACTCCACACCCTTGTAAGCAGTCCTTCTCCAGCTTTCTTGTAGGCCCTCTTTAGATACTGGAAGGCTGCTATAACGTCTCCCCAGAGCCTTCTCTTCTCCAGGCTGCACAGCCCCAACTCTCTCAGCCTGTCTTCACAGGAGAGGTGCTCCAGCCCTCTGATCACCTTTGAGGCCCTCCTCTGGACTCACTCCAGCAGGTCCACGTTCTTCTTATGTTGGGGTCTCACAAGGGTGGAATAGAGGGGCAGAATCACCTCACTGGACCTGCTGGTCACGCTTCTTTTGATGCAGCCCAGGATACAGTTGGCTTTCTGAGCTGCAAGCGCACGTTGTCAGGTCACGTTGAGCTTGTCCACCAACACCCCCAAGTCCTTCTCCTCAGGGCTGCTCTCAATCCATTCTCTGCCAAGCCTGTAGTCGTGCTTTGGATTGCGCCAACCCATGTGCAGGACCTTGCACTTGGCCTTGTTGAACTTCATGAGGTTCGCACAGGCTGACCTCTCCAGCCTGTCAAGGTCCCTCTGGATGGCATCCCTTCCCTCTGGTGTGTCGACCACACCACACAGCTTGGTGTCGTCGGCAAACTTGCTGAGAGTGCACTCAGTCCCACTGTCCATGTTGCCGACAAAGATGTTAAACAGTACCGGTCCCAGTACCGATCCCCAAGGAACACCACTGATCTCCACCTGGACATTGAGCTGTTGACCACAACTCTTTGAGTGCAACCATCCAGCTGATTTCTTATCCAGCAAGTGGTCCATCCATCAAATCGCTCTCTCCAATTTAGAGAGACATGCAGGACAGTGTAAAATGCTTTGCACAAGTCCAGGCAGATGATGTCAGTTGCTCTTCCTTTATCCACCATTCTGTAACCCCATCGTAGAAGGCCACCAAATTTGTAAGTCATGATTTTATTTGTCAGACATGCGTTTTTACCAGTGGCGTCTGACTCCTACAAATCATTAGTGATGTTTCATTTTCTGTTAGGCTTGTATTCTAGTAGACCTACTCAGTATATATCTGTCAGATTTTGTGTATGTCTTTTACCTTGTTGAGAAGAGAGCAGTCCACATTCAAAAGCAGATTCATGTTTTGCTGTATGCCATGTTCCAATACTGATTTATTATTGCGGTGTTGTTATAGGATATTGAATACATATGGTATTCTTCTGTGAGTGTATGGTTTTGTGTATATTTGAGTATTGCATGAAAATTCTGATGTCACAATTTGAGCAGTGTTTTCTTCTAAATTGCAGTATTTTGTTCTAACTAAGTAACTAGTTAACTTCAGAAGACATCATATTATGTTGTTAATACATATCCACTGCAATACCCAGTCAAGTTTGAATAGCATTCTCTTGTTTCTTTTAGTGTTGCAGTAATGGCTTTAACGTACATGATGGGTTGTAATTGGTAATAGTCTTCATGCAATAATGATGGTATTGATGCATAGTGATTTTTTTTAAGATTATTCTTCTATATAAGCATTTTTTATTTGTTTTAGGTGCCTTTCACAATAACGTTATTGTACTTTTGATTAAATATGTGAAGCCATTAAAAATATAGCTTCTATACTATAGATATAAGTGTAGGCAGTTGTTGTAAGCCTGGAGCTTAGATTTGAATGAGAGCTATGTATTGATTACTGCTGAGTTAAAAATAAGGGAGGAGGACAGAGGTAAGCTCTGCAAAATTCTGGAGAGCGAACTAAAATTTTTGTATGTCCATATAAGCAATGCCCTTTATGTGTTCATTAGCTCTTCAGTGAGTATTAAATTTTCAATGCATTATGCTGTATCTACCCTCAGGAAAAGAGATTTTCATCTTCAGGACTAATACTCTTTTCTTTTGTTATTGCCTTTTATTGATCAATAGTACTCCTGGTTTTGTTTCAGTTTGGCAAAATATTAAATAAATAGAGCTAGAATTTGTGCTGCAGTGATAAATGAAGAATAAACAACTACATGTGACTCACTCCTTTTTGCTTGCAGTTTGTTCTCATTTCAAAGGTTATTTTTGTAATTAAAAACGACTATGGAGCTGCAAGATTAGATTTTTTCAGAATTTAATGTTTCCGTATGTACTTGGCATGGGCCAGATACGTTGCAGATTCATGAATTTGTCACACTGTCTTATTTAGTCTTTATCTTCACCATAATAGTCTCTGTAATTTTTGAATCTATACAGTTTAAATGCTTTCTTTGTACCAGTAGTTAATCCATGAAGATTAAAAACAGTTGAGAATTTCTTTTCATGAGTAATAATAAATTCTTTTAAATTTAAGAACTTCAGAGAAGATAACTAAAATATGTTTTTGTGAGTTTTGCTTTCTACACTGAAATAATGAATGGATTTTAAATACTAATTTGTAAAAACTTAAATAATATCTTTAATTGTGTCCTGGACCAATTGTTAACACAATAAATAGGTGAGAATTTTATTTTCACCTTTGGATTTCACTGGCTGTTTAGCAATGAAAACTGCAATGTCTTGCTGCCCTTAGTGCTGCAGTGGGACAGATCATATCCATTAATTACTGTTTATGTGCATTACTGCGTTGTGACTCCTCCTTCGGTAATGACACAGGGTGCGTCCAGTGGTGCAGTACAGTAGTGTCCTCTAGGTCTCCAAGCTACCTTGGAGTGAATGGGATGCCAGTGCACTGCAGTACAGAGCTACTCAATCCCAAAGTAGTGTAGTTCCTTTGGTGGTGTGTGTGATCCAAACTAGTAAGCCAGTTTTAGCAGGGTTGCGGAGTTGTCGCTTTTGTAGTAGGAACTTGACCTTTTTGGCAAGGCAGGCCAACTACGAGCTTCTTTGGAGGGGAAAAACCCCAAACAAACCAAACATAATAAACGCAGATTGATTAAAGATGTTTAAGAAATAGGCAGCTTAATTCCACAATTCTGTCTGCACTGGACAGTGTGTTCTAGGATTCATCCAGGCAAGTCTCCAGCATTACAGCTCTAGGTGGCTGTGGGCTGTGCTGTCTTTGTGTGCTTTGTCTAAGAGTACAATCTGTGTCCTCTGCTAGGTCAGTTCAATGTAGGGGAAAAAAAATCCTTTGAGGTAGAGGGAAGGACGTTACAGTCTGGATATGGAGTGAAGAAAAGCAAGGAGGTTGGATAAAAGGCAGAAACTAATACTGGGAGTTGGGGAGGAGTTGAGATGGGAGGGAGAGTTTCTTTGAATAGGTGTGTTGGTTATGGAGGTGGGAAATAAGGAGGACCTCAGAGGGCATGAAGGCAGAGCAGATAAAATGCTGAAGGGTGAGTATAGTACTGCATCCAGCTCTGGAGTCCTCAGCACAAGGAAGACATGGACCTGTTGGAGTGGGTCCAGAGAAGGGCCACAAAAATGATGAGAGGGCTGGAGCAACTCTCCGGTGAGGAAAGGCTGAAGAGAGTTGGGGTTGTTCAGCCTGGAGAAGAGAAGGCTCCGGGGAGACCTCATTGTGGCCTTTCAGTACTTAAAGGTGGCTTATAAGAAAGATGGGGACAAACTTTTTAGTGGGGCCTGTAGCAATAGGGCAAGGGATAATGGTTTTAAACAAAAAGAGGGTGGATTCGGACTAGATACAAGGAAGAAATTTTTTATGATCAGGGTGGTGAAACACTGGAACAGGTTGCCCAGAGAGGTGGTAGATGCCCCATCCCTGGAAACATTCAAGGTCAGGCTGGACGGGGCTCTGAGCAACCTGGTGTAGTTGAAGATGTCCCTGCTCATTGTAGGAGGGGTTGGACTAGATGACCTTTAAAGGTCCCTTCCAAACCAGACTTTCTATGATTCTATGAACTGGCTTACCAAGAGATGGGCAAGAATTCTTGGAAAGTCAGCAGCTACCCACAAAATCTATAAAGGCAGGATTAGTGACTGGATGCCAGTAGAAGATAGATCATAGAAGGCAATGGTAGTGGTATAACATGGTCTGGGAAAAATCTTCTGGTATCGTCCTCATGATGTGCTATTTCCATGTGAGGAGATGAACATAAAGGCTTTTTTTTTCTGTCAGATACAAGAACTTGTTATTAGTTAACCAGTGTTATAGAATAGATTCTACCTTGAAACTTAGTATCAAGCAGAGTTTGCAAGTTATGCTCAGATTTCTGAAAGAATCCTCTAAGACATCCCAAACAACTGATTCTAATACCTCAAACTATTGTTTTAGGATAACAGCCTCTGGTTTTAACAGGAATTTAAACCAGTTCTCAAAATTGTGTGTTGATGGGCTCGTTAAAGTTTCTGTGGGTTGCATTGACCTGACCTCACAGCTGTGTGCTGGAGAAGAGTAGTCCCCTTCCACCCTCTCATCCTGCGTCAGACACAGGTATGATCAGGAGCAAGGCCAGGGGAAAGGACATCTCAGTCTCTGACCGCATAAAGTTTCATCAATATCCAGCTGCCTGTAAAACTGTAGCCTGAACAGGAGCTGGCGTGTTTGTACCTTCAACTCCCAGTCTCTCATTGTGCACGTGGTTTGTTTTTTCTTTTTTTCCCCCCTCCCTTAGCTGTCTGACCCCATGCCTAATCAGTTGAGGGAGCTAAACTACCTAAAACCTGTTGACTTCTGTAGGACTAGGATATAAATTTTTGTGAAAATGTGTCTTTGTGTGCCAACAGTTGACAGGAAGTGCTTGCTAACAGGTCTAGACAAAGCACTTTCTCGAGAGCGCGTATATCTGATAGGAAATGTAAATACATGTGAGACTGGGCGTGACAGCATATGCTGTAATTAATACTACCGTGATATGACACATAGAATGTATTGTCTGTAACAGCTTGAGTTAGGATGGGCTGGCTAGGCATCTGTGTGTGTGTGCAGTATTTCCTGTGGAGTGAGTTACTCTTTTCCGTGTATGCATGGAGGTTGGAGGTAGAGTTAAATTGCACTAAACTGCAAGTCAGGGAGGACCCTAAAAAGTGTACATCTGCTGGATAAGAAGCGGGGAAACTGAGGAGGGAGCAGAAGGGAGGGGAGTAAGACAGAAGGGTTACTACAGAAAAAGTTGATGATCATCTCTCAAATGAATAGATATGTTAGAGATAAGGGGGGGGGGGGGGAGAACTTGGAGGAAACTTCCCAGAATGTTATGGTTACAAAGGGTAGGTTACAAGTGCTTTTGGTTAGCTTCAGAAACAGCAACTCGGAGTTAGTATTGGAAGAAATTGGATGATGTTGTGTCCTCTTAATTTTCTGTTAGGAAGGCTTTCCAACGTGCGTAAGTACTATAAAGAGAGGATTGGTTGGTCAGGTTATAATTTCACAAGAATTTCTTTTGATAGTAGTATCATTTTCAGCAACATTGCTACTCATTCTTGCATCTGTTTTGCCCCTCAGTTCTGTCCTTTTTCCTAAGATGTTTTTTTATGTAGTACTTTTACATAGAATATTCACTGAGTGACTCCAGTGATTGGGACTGTATTTGACCAGAAATAAAGAAGTCTGTCCTTGAAGAATGGTTTGTCCTTAAAGAAAAGCAATAAATAAAGCATGTGCCACAAGAAGAAAATATTCTGAATAGCAGTACACACAGCGAGCGTCGTTGCTTGAATGATGCAGGGATTGTGTAGAGAAAAAAGTCCCATCATTACATCATGTAAAGTTAGCACATTCCCAGGTAAAAATGAAGTGATATAAGTAGATGCAGTCTTAATTCTGTAATTTCATTACTTCTGAGTGTTTTAGTTTACAATCTTAATATTGTTTAACATGCACGATAATGAAAAAGCACAGGAAATCTTTTATCTGTTGCAGGCTTCTATTTTGCAAATGTTTCATTGCTAAGCTTCCTCAATTGTAATGTTTTTGTTAAATTGGAAAATGCTTTTGTTAGGGGCTTTGGAAAGATTTGTAATTCTTTCTTTGTATATAGCTTGTGGAGTGTTTTCATTTCAGGGTTACTTTTAAGCAAGTACTGTTCATGTTCTGCTTCATCCATTACTTCTGTTTCTTTCCCTTTGACACCAGTAACTCACTAGAAGGCAAAATACTAACTGTTGAAAAATACTGGTTTTATATCCTTGTTAAATCACAGCTTCTACAAGATAAACTTCCAAAAATGTGATTTTTTTTTTTTTTTTTTTTGCATGTTCATGGCTTTCAGCAGAAAGCATTTTTCTTGGTTGTACAGATGGTTATTTTAGTTCCATTTTTGCTGGTGGCCACTTGCCTGGTCCTTAGAGTATACAGTAATCATCATGAAATGATCTGATTTATTTTCTATTTCCTGGCTTTCTATTTGAGTCTCTTAAAATGTGTTCTGGAAGCTACTTCAGCATTCAGCCAAAAGTTATACTATGTCTCAGTTTTCATAGAGCCTTCTTGGAGGCCATTTTGAATATTTTGTAATAGTGTTAATGGATGTATGTGTATTTTAATAGTATGCCATGAAAGGAATCATTTGTGAAGTTTGGAGATGCATTCTAAATTCCTATCTAGTTGACTGCTTAGTGATAGTTGTTTTATACTTCATAAGCAAAAATTTTTTCAGAGAACAAAACTTTTTTAGAATAGAATGGTTTGAGTTGGAAGGGACCTTAAAGATCATCTAGATCCAACCCCTCTGCCATGGGCAGGGACACCCTCCACTAGACCAGGTTGTTCCAAGCGCCATCTGATCTGGCCTTGAACACTACCCTCACAGTGAAGAATTTCTTCCTGATATCTCATGTAAATCTACCCTCCTTCAGCTTAAGGCCATTACCCCCTGTCTTATCACTCCACGCCCTTGTAAGCAGCTTTCCTGTAGGCCCCCTTTAGGTACTGGAAGGCTGCTATAAGGTCTCCCCGGAGCCTTCTCTTCTCCAGGCTGAACAACCCCAACTCTCTCAGCCTGTCTTCACAGGAGAGGTGCTCCAGCCCTCTGATCATCTTTGAGGCCCTCCTCTGGACTCGCTCCAGCAGGTCTATGTCCTTATGTTGGGGACCCCAGAGCTGGATGCAGTACTCCAGGTGGGGTCTCACAAGAGCGGAATACAGGGGGAGAATCACCTCACTGGACCTGCTGATTACGCTTCTTTTGATGCAGTCCAGGACACAGTTGGCTTTCTGGGCTGGAAGTGCACATTGTCAGGTCATGATGAGCTTGTTGTCCACCAACACCCCCAAGTCCTTCTCCTCAGGGCTGCTCTCAATCCATTTGCCGCTCAGCGTGTCATGCTTGGGATTGCCCTGACCCATGTGCAGGACCTTGACCTTGCACTTGGCCTTATTGATCGTGATGTGGTTTGCACAGACCCACCTCTCACTCTTCACTTAGTGCTTATCATCTTTTTCTAATGTTAAAAACAAATCAAGCCGTGATATTTTTTTCTTTTCCTGCTGTATCAAGAAGAAAAGGATGATAGCATCACCTTTAATATCTGTTGCTAAAACTCGTTGAGGTACAAGAGAAAGACTTCGGGTTTGACTGCGTAGTATGTTTTGCATGATAGCAACTGGGCATCTATTGCTAAAGGTCTTGCCAATAGGTCAGAGCCAGTGTTTAGTTTCTTTGCAGAGTTTTGCCAAATTCTTCTGCCACTTTATGAAGCAAAATGGAAACAGGGCTTTCAGATCCAAACTATATTCAAGAAAGGAACATTTCAGCAATGTTCTTGGAATGGGTGAAAAGCTGGCATGGTTAGGGGTTTTTTAGGGGGGCGGGATTTTTTTTTTTCTTGAGGCATGTTGTTGCAGATCACCCCTTTTTCTCTACAACCATTTTGCTCAGTCAAAGGAGAAGGAAATGTGTTGCTTTAAGGTGACTGTAGACGTTGTCCGTAATGCTTTCTAGAACCTAGTTTTCTGCTACTTTTTCTTGCAAGTTTTTTTGTGTTAATTCTTTTGTCTGTGAGTGTGT
This sequence comes from Balearica regulorum gibbericeps, assembly GCF_011004875.1. Taxonomy (NCBI): domain Eukaryota; kingdom Metazoa; phylum Chordata; class Aves; order Gruiformes; family Gruidae; genus Balearica; species Balearica regulorum. The sequence continues at coordinate 63,158,263 of NC_046187.1, forward strand.
GTGCAGTAGTTCCACATTTTATTTTCAGTTACGTAAGAGCTGGACAAACAAAACGCATTTGTTCTAAGCAGGTATTGTTGATTTACAAAAAATTAAATAAAATCTGGTCTGGAGCTTATAAGACATACGGAGCAACAGTGACATTGGGCTATGGAAGGCCCTTCATGAAATCTTCAGGTACATCACTTACGTCGCAGAGTCACTTGTTAAACGGGAGTGGAACAAGGTGGGGATGAGTGGAGATCTGTAGCTCCCTACCATTTTCCTTTTAAACTTCTTAATGATGGAAAAATTCATGTATTTTCAGAATTACTTGCCTCTTAGGAAGAAATACGGTGTTACACTAGTAACTTAGACACAGAAAATTATTTGTCATCAATAATAATTCTAGTGGTACATAATCCATCATTTCACTGTACATTAATGCACAGAAATTGTGAAAATGACTATAAAATGTATACTTTGAGGTGAACGCTTTATTGCGTTTTGTCTTCTTATGCCCCATCCCTTAACACTTCAGATAATGTATAGACTAAATATATTAATAGCAAGTTTTAAACTGCATTTTTTAAAAGATTACACTTACAACATTTTTGAGTGTGATGAAATGTCTTAGGTTATATGGAGTGTTGTAAAATCTATCATTTATTGTACTAAATCTTTATGGTTGAGCAACTAACAGCCTCTGCACAGAAAATACTAAATCAGACTGACTGTAATTTGTATATCACACTCCAGAGAGAAATTTACCTAGTGCACAGATATTCAAAGGTTTCTTCTTTAGGCCTATTATTTTATAGGCAATGTCAGAAAACTAATTTTTTTTTTTAATTTTTTTTTTTTTTTTTTTTTTTTTTTTACAGAACTGTAATTTTTATTTAGTTTAAATCCAGTTTGGTCAGCTATAGCCACTTTTGAAGTGGTTTCTGCTCCATTTTTTAATAGCTCCTTTTTCTGGAAGAAGTACAGGTAAAATCAATAAATCTTAAGATGAAGTCAATTATAACTAAAATACAAATTATTTCTGTGCTACCAAGGATTGTAGTTTGCTTGCTTGCTTGTGTTGACTCGGATGTTTTCGGAACCTCATGTTTTTTCTTCTTATTTTATCCATAAGTCTGAAATTGGTCTGTGTTTTTTCTTACTGCTGCTGTTATGCCTTGTGTTCAGTTTGCATTAACTATTAATGAGGTTTTTTATAAGCTCCGTCTATTATTATTTTTCTTCCCGCATATGTTTCTGAAACCAGGAAGGATATTGAAATAAAAGTGTACTTTGAATAGATTTGGTTTGCAGAATGAATCCTGTACCTACCATTTCTACAAATAGTACTTACTATTTAGGTTGAAACCTTTTTCTCTTTGAGAAGAAGTGAAAGTAGTTTCAGAGACGTTGGGATGAGTGATCTTAATGCTTCAGTTAAATTTTACTAGTTTTGTCAGCATTCCAAGTTGTTTCTTATCAATATTTGGTAAATATGCTATTTACCAAGCTTGTAGTCTTGCAAATATATATCTGGTTTTCTGTTACATGTTGTGTGTTCCTTGATGCAAAGATTCCTTGAAACACCTGTAAATTTCTGAAGAGTACCTGGGCTTCCTTGATTTGTGCATCTGTTTTCAGAAGATACTCTCTGTGTTTCATGTGTCCTGTCATCTAGGTTATCATAGCTGCAGCCAAGGGACAATTTTCCTTCTTTTCTTCCTTTAAGACAGCTTAATGTATTTGACTCTAGAACTGTATTTTCACAAGAGCAAATTTTCTTCTTAGCTGAAACTCTAGTGGATGTTACAGGCGTCATAGGCACATACAGCAGCAAATTCTCAGTATACTTGAAAATATTTTTTTCTCATCCTTTCCACCATTGCTGTGATCAGTCTTCACCCAGGATTAGCTGACTGTGTAGTGTACTATGTTGATCATACTTTTGTGGTTGACGTATCAGTTAATCTCTTGGGTAAATGTAGTTTAATGTTCGTTGCTCATGGAGCAGTGGGCACCAGGGGTGACTTGAGCTGCAGAAATACATGGTTTGACTGTAAGGGGAGGAGAAGGAATGGGATCTCCTCCTCTTAGCATCAGAACTGTTACCTTGGTTGAGTGATTTAATCTTAACTTCAAGAATTTTCAAATCTTCTGTCAGACTGGAAATGGAAAGATTGTCAAATAATTTGTTCAGCTGTCTTGGTTCGCTGTGTGTGGGAATGACTCAAAGCCAGAGCTTTGAGACAAAAAAATGCCTGCCCTGTGTTTGTGTGAACCACAGAGGCTTGAGGCAATCTTTGAGAAACCTGGAGAAGAAAACTACTTAGCGTAATATATGTTTGTGTCAAAATGATGCTGTTTTCATAGATTGGTATTTTTGTACTTTAGATTTATCTTATTCATGATGTGTTTTGAAGTACTAATCCTTGTCATTAGATAATAAATTGTATGCATCAGAGGAGAGAGGGTTTTGTGTATGTGTGTTTGGCTTATGGCTATTGTGAAGGATATCTGAAAGATGTAGGAGACTGGAAAGAAACCTCCTAGAGGCAGTTGTTAAGTGTAGAAGTAGTTATCCAGCCTGAAGTTGTAATTGGTGTAAATGAAGAAGTGCATGGGCATGTTGGATCTGCAGGATGCATTTGATAGAGGACCAGTCTGAAATTGAAGTGACTGTAGCAGAAGTTATGGAACAAACTAACAGAGTAAATAAATTTCCAGGACAAGATAGTGTGCTCTGGAGAGTTTTTAGAAGAACTCAGAGATGAAAAAGTCAAATGATGAATGTCTGAAGTCATGCTAGAGAATGAACTTGATTTTTGAGGACTGGAGTGGTGGCAAATGCTGATTTTTTTTTTTTTTTTTTTTTTTTTTAATAAGTGCATCAGGAGTTCAGGGGAACTACAGAATTCCAAGTCTGTTGTTTGTGTTGATCAAATCAGTAAAATTTATAATATATATTTTGTACACCTGGATAAAGAGAAAGAGATGTACTCTGGAAAATTCACATCTCCTGTAATGGGAAGGTCTTCCCCCCAAACATTTGACGTTCTTCAGAATCAGCAAAATATTTACAAGGATGATCCAGTTGATAGAAAGCCTTTTCCAAAAGGCATCTCTCAGTCCCTCGCCAAAGGCGTTTGATGAAAATAGTATGTCAGCCTAAAATGCAAAATCATTGTACGAACTGCTAACTTGCTGAAGGATAAGAAGTGGATGTGGAAGTAAATGGTTAGCCTTCTCAGTGGAGTGGAGTCTTAGACACCTATATTGCACAACATATTTCTTCATGACCTGTAAAAAACTGTGAGTAGGGGGTTGTCAGAGTTTGGTGAGTTGCTTGATGTAATAAGGATGAGGGTAAAGTGAAGAATTTTGGAAGAAGTGTATGCAACTAATAATTGGGCAATAAAATAGCAGAAGCAGCAAATTGTAGAAAAATGAAAATTGTACTGGTGACAACAACAATTCTATCTTCATATATAAGATGATGGGCACTGAGCTGACCAGAAATCTTCAATTCTTAGTATAAGTGGTAAAGGCAGATCATATGTTAGGAATTATTAGGAAAACAGTAGGAAGCAAAACAGAACATCATTATCCTATTATGTAGTTTGTGACTTGTCTATGTTGAATACTATTTCAGTTCTGGTGGTCTTATCTTGGAATTTTTTTGAGTCTAATAAAGCTGGAAAGAGCTCAGAAATGATTAAGGTGTCACAAAATGACTTTAATGTGAAGAGTAAGTAAAATACGAATCTTCCCTCTGGCAGGAGACCATCTAGGTTTCTACATAATTACACGTGGTAAAGAAAGGGTAGGTAGGGATTGATTACTGCTTGTTTCAGTATAAGAAGTAGGGAGCATCAAATGAAGCTAGCTGGAGCTGTGTTCAAAAAGAATGAGATGAGGCATTCTTTATGGAACGAAGCTTTGTACTGTGAAACCTTTTGTGAGAAGCATTGTGGATGCCAAAGTTTTATGTGGTTCAAAAGGAAAATAGGCTTTTTTTGTGACAGAGAAATATCTAGCTGTATAGAAAGCAGGTCCTTCTAAGTAAGGAAGCATACACCTGTACAAGGGATTTCCTAACTTGAGGATAACTTGCATCTGCAGGCGGCTGTGATTGGAGAATAGGCTACTTGGCTAGATGGGCCTGATCCAGGTATTCATGTGGAAGAGGGAATTTGCTGTTGCGTGTTCCTTTTAATATCATTTAAGAGAAGAAAGGATAGATAGAAGTAAAGGAGTGCTTGCTCAGCTTATTTGCAGATGTATTAAAAAGATTGCATTGAGGAGGATGTATGTGTGAAGGATAGCTGGGAAATGTGGTACGACACAGGAGGGTGGCAGCAGAAGAAATGGGTAACAGGTGATGTGCTGTGTGGTTTTGAAAACCAAAATGGGTATGGAAGAATAGAATGTTGACTAATACTTTTTCTATTATGCCAGTTCTGGTGTGTTGTTATGATATTCCTATATGGGTGTACTTTCTTTCATAGGTTAATTATGTAAGCTTGCATGATACTTAGGGAACATAACACAGAAAATCCTCTTTTTCTCCTTCATAATATTTAAGCAGTGCTATTACACACCTTGGAGAATGAGCTAGGCATTGTAGTTTGTTACAAAGGCAGTTAAACAAAAAGATTTACACTAGAATTGTAAGCTGCAGCAAATAATTTTGTTAGCAAACTTATAATATATTGTTCTTGTCTGTTTTTGTTTACAGGATTCTGAGTAACAATAAAATAACAGAGTTGAAGAATGGTTCCTTCTCTGGATTACACCTTCTTGAAAGATTGTAAGCACTTCTTAAAAAGCTGTTTTCACTTTAAAAAATAAGTGATATACTGTTTATGTTTCATTAATAATTCTGAGAACGAAATGTCTTAAGAGCTGTGTTCTTACTTTATTTTGGGTTTTTTTGTGATTGACCAATTAATGTAGTTAAGCGTTCTCTCCATGAATATGAATGTCTTGTAGCAGCATAAAGGGATAATCTCACCTGCGGGTGAGATTAGGGCAGTTTCAGTGGGAAGTTCACTGGAATGCTATGACAACTAGATTTGCTTTGTTGTTCTTGGTCTCATAATATGAACACTTACGCTGTAAAGAAAATTATTTCTTTTCTTACAAAGTGTCAAACCCTTTATCAAACAATTCTGAAGTATATTGGTAGGGGAAGCGGATCTATTAGAGCCTCTGAAAGAGGCTAGATTCATTCTAAGTTTGTTGTTGACATTTATTTTAACAGTTTTGTTGCTTACTTTACAACTTTGGTATATACTGAATGTATGGGGGGGGGGGGAAATGGGCGTGAGTCTGATGGGAGTAACTTCTTGGACACCTTTTTGCTTCCTGTTTTCACTTTCCCTTTCAGACGATATATCACCTATGGGATAAGAAGCAGCATTGTATCTTCTGTTACAGTCAGCTTTTTTCCCAGCTGGTAGAAGGTCAGGATTGGCAGGTTGATCTACCTGGGAGCAAGCAGAAACTTTAGAGATAAGGATTTTTCTAGGCCATTTGACTGGGAAAGCAGCCAGTTTCATAATCATCTTGCAACATCTAGGAAGAATTCCAAATGACTTTTGGCTTCAGGGGATTAAAAATATTTTATTCTTCCTCTAAAACTTGAAGGCTGCAGTCCTGGTCACCTGGCCTAAATAAATTCAAACATTACCACTGTTCTATCTCCCACATGCCAGAAGAAAGATTTGTCTTCTGCACTGGGAGATGAGCTTTATTGTAGAAATAAGCCATTGCGCCAAAGAAGCAAGGTTATCAGCAGTGATGGCATTCTAGATCTTTACACGTTTTGGCATTCTTGCTTAGGTAATAAAGGCATCTGCTGACAGTTGTTATTTGTTGTAACTCATTACAATTTTCAGACAGGAAATACTTGAAACTCTAATTAGTTTGAGATGATGATTTACATTTACTCTATGAATCCAAATCTTAATTTTCTTTAAAATCTTAAGAACCCAGCTTTCTTCCATTTAACTCCTGTCATTTGTATGGATTTTTTTCGGTTATTTTAATATCTTCTTTCATGAAAAGGAAAAGCAAGCAGTAAGTAAGGTATCATGCTTTGAGCATTTAAAATGATCTGGGATAGCAATATTTTAGATGGTATGGCAGTCTCATCTGAATGAAATAGCACAATTTATGTGCGCTGGTGTAGGAGTTAATACATTAACAAATTATTATTAATTGCTAAGTGTCCTCATCATAAAGGAAGGGATAGCTAGTATGATACACTAGTCATTAATGACCATCTCTCTTTTTTTGTGTGTAAGACATTTTAAAAAAACTGTATTTAACAACAATAAAAATAAACTTTTCTGCTTAAATGTTGTTTGACCTTGGACAGAAGCTACTCTTGTAATTAAAATAAATTTACAAACTTAAATGAATAGTCAACAGTAAAAGGAAAAAAAAAATTGAAAGCCACAGTAACAATTTTAAACATTAACATTATGTTCAGCAGTTCCAAATTGTATTCCTTAATATTCACTGTGATAACGTCCATTCCTTTAAAATTGCACTTTTTTGACAGTTTCTTGCTTATTTTTATTTTTTCTTACTGCTCATACTCCCCCTTGTTTTCTTATGAGTGTTTTTTCTTTCTTTGTAGGTACACTCTTTTCCCCACTTTAAATTTAAGAGATGAAATGGAGATAAAGAAATAAATTCAGTCAGCGTTTAAATAGTTAATTTGGACAGTAGCATTGTCACTTAACACTACTGCTTACCAGGGGAGAGAGTCTGCATGTGTTTAATGCTTGTTTATTCATTTCTTGTGTTGTTACACTTCATAGCAGACATTTTTGCCATTTCTGCTTAATGGTTTTTGGATAGAGTTTAGATGTATAGATATATTTAAGCAAAGCTTTTAAAATAAATAAAAAAATTAAACTAATATGTCAGGAGTATGTACCTGCATAATAGTTGTTTTTAATTGAATTTTAATCAATATTTTGAATCCTGAAATAGATTCACAACTTCGTAATTCATCTGCTAACACACTGAACTTGTTTTCTCCTGTTTAGTTCTTGGACATCTTGATGAAATTTTACATATTTTTGAATGGTTTCTGTTTGGGTTTTTTTAATTTCTTCAGAAAAACTTGGACATATAGTATCTGCAACTGGCAAATTGTTGCCCTTTAGGTTATCCTTTTGCTCAAACATGTTATCTCTTGACTGCGTTTCCATCTGACAACTCTTCACTGTTACTATTGAAAGGGAGAGATTGTTTTATTCATTGCTTGTATGCCCTAAAACTCTTAGAAAATACATTAAAAATACTGGCCCCAAGTAGGAATTTCAAATCTGTTTGTTAATAATTTTGTGCATGTATGTTAATTTATGAAAATACCAAACTTAGTATTGTATTATTTTGTAAAAAGGGTGATAAGAGTACCAAAATAAGAGTTTTATTTTACTGGAGGATGTGTTAATTATAGTATAAAATGACTATGCTATGTCTAGATCTACTCTTGTAGGAAAAGATTCATGCAAATAATAGCTGAATAATAGTAAGCAGGTCAAAGATTTTTACTGCCATAAGTGGTAATTAATTAAAGTATCTGTACAAAAAGATGTTAAATATTTTAATCTCTACTGACTTTGTTAATGCTATGTTTTGCTATGAATTTCCTGCAGTTTAAATATTGAAGTAACTTCTTGCACAACTAATTTGTGACAGATAATTTTTCACCTAGTAGATACTTGATTTTATATAGGATTATTCAAAGTCTAGCAACTTCGAAGAAACTGGTGTCTTCCATCTGGAAGCTAGCTAATGCTCTCTGTTGATTTTTGTGAGGATAAGGAAGATTATTTTATATATTTATAAAGTAGTGTTTTTCATTGTACATGAGGGAGAGAGGAGGAAGACAGGCATGGAATTCAGTAAGATATTTAGATAGCAAAAGAAGGGTTTGACAGTTATTGAGCTGTAAATAATGATAAGGGTTTACCAATGTCATCTTAGGATATACCTTTGAAAAGGGAAAATATGCAATGTGTAGGGAGTGTTATTTGTAGACAGTCTCATTTTTTTCTCCTGTTTTTACAGCACCAATCTACAGATATATGGATACCTTAAATAAGAATAGGAGTGTCTAATATTTTTTGAGGCAGTAACAATTTTTTATTTTAATTCTTGTTGTGATAGTGCAGCAGAGTATGTGAAAAGATGGACCTGAGTACTAGTAGTAGACCAGAACTTTTTTTGTTAAAATCTTTAGAAGTGATTGGAAAGTGTCAGTATTTCTTGTCTGTATATTACTGAGCAGAGAAATGGTTTTATGAATATTCAGGAACTTGTTTTCTGCTCTAACTGTAGTTCTGGTTTTGGTTCTGGAAGCTCCATCTCTTGGTTAGCTGTGGCTCTTTCAGGAGGAGACAGAGTGTCAGGCTAAGAAAATATTTCTTTTGCTCATGCTCACCTGCTTCTCTAGTAATTTCTGAAAGATTGGTGGGAGGGAAGGGGGAGAAAAGTGCTTCTAGTCTCTGCTGAAAAATGTGTGCTGTGAAAGCGAATGCTTAGGAGTATTCTGAACTGTTGGAAATACAGAAATTATTCAAAGGAAGCAAAAAGTTTTTCTGGTCTAGGTTCTAGCTTTGTTTACTTTGTAGAAGTGTAGTAGTCTCAAGCGTATTTTTTTTAAATTTTTTGCATTACATTTTCAAGAAATTTTTACTATTGTAGTTCGATGCATGTTACAAGTGATGTGATGGAGTAAGCAAAACAACAAAGTGATTGAAGTTGCTGTTGATTTCTTTAGATGCAAGGGGATGTCAAAAGCATGTGTAAGAACTTTTCAAAAAGTGAAGAGATGATGTTTAGTAATAACTTTTTAATTTCCATTTGGAAAATGTCCAAGTTTCAGAACTGTCAATTGTCTCCTCTTTTGTGGTTCCTTACAAATCTGGACTCTCCAGTTGCTTTTTGTTCTTGTATTACTCTAATATCATCAGAATCACTGATAGATTTGAGCCAGTTTTTCTTTCCTAGAGAGAGTTACTTGAATCTGGTGAAACAGCTCTAGCAGCACTTGATCATACATACATACAGTTTGAATACGTTGCCCTGAAAGCAGAATACTACATCTGAGACCCACATGCAATAAAGTCTTGGGCTTTTAGTTGTCAACAGTTTGGTGGTACCCTAAATATTTGGTACACTGATGGTGAAAACTCAAAATAAATAACAGCCTGCTATATTTTAGGGAGAAAACCTATGTATATATAGGGTAGAATTCAAATCATACACATTGAATGATGAGGAAACATAAAAATTGTTTAATCAGTCATAAGCATTTATTGGATCTGTCTGCCTAAAATGTACACCCCATAGAGCTGTGGGAGGGATAGACTGACTTTATGTAATGTTTAACCTGTTTCTGTAATTTCTTTGTTGTCTTCCCCTATTTCCTTTTTGAAAAGGCATTTCATGTAGTAAAAGTCCATAGTACCTAATGTGTTTCTAGTCCAATGCTTATTTTCAAGTTCTGTTCAGGAAGAAAAGATATTTTATCCAACGATAGTTGAGAGCGGTAAAGAATGTATACTTGTCAGTATGTATAGATATGCATCTTTTGTTTGTGCCTGCAGGATGCTCTAGTAGTAATTAAGACAATCTTCATTGTGCTAAGACAGAAAACAGTAAATTCTAAGTAATACGCTTTCACTCGTAAGTAATTATTAAGTATGTATACGTGCACTTTTGAGTCATAGACAACTGGCCACTGAAGCATTTCATTATAAATTCTAATGAAATGAAAGGATTTTGCTTTTTATATAGCAAACCATAGTTATATTTAAATATTTTTTCATTAAGATATTTTTCTTATCTTAACAATACAGTATTAGGTGCAGTTGTCGGGCTCTTAAAAGTATTTTTGCTTGTTGGTAAGTTGCTAGTTGCCCGCTTAATCACAGATTTGAAAAAGGGGTGTTCCGATTGGACATAAGAAAATTATTCATAATGAGAATGGTTAAACACTTAGAGAGTTTGATGATAGTGAAATCTGCATTCTTTGAGGTTTTCATTACTTCACTGGACATAACAGCGGAAGAGTTGATCTTACTTAGTTGTGCTTTGAGCCAGAAGTTGGAGTACATGACCTCAAGACATCCCTTAAAACCTGATTTTTTTTTTCTATGATTTTAGTCTCCTTTAGTCACCTTCCCTGATAAATATAGGGGCACATATATATATATATCTGCAGTAATATTTAGATTTAAAAGAAAATTAATTTTTTTAGTAGGTTCTCAGTGTAAGATTACTGCCTGACTTGTGGACTTTTTTGTAGCAGTATTTTTAATTGCTAGGTGAAAGATGTAGTTACTGTAAGATAAAAGGTGTATTGATAAGCTAGAGCTTGGGGAAGTTGTAATATTACCCTAATTGAAACCCTCTTCTAATGGATTTCTTTTGGACAGATTTTCTTTTATTTAGACAAAAAAATATCTATAACTATATCCTGCTGGTTGAGCTTAGCCAAAGAAAAATCGTTAAAATCAGCGGGTGAGATGAGTAAATTCCTGTTGCTAAAAATCAGTAGTTTGTATCAATGTATTTGTAAGTCTTAAAACCAACAAAAATTTTAAAGCCAAACACAACTTTCTAATGAGATTGTCTTCCCCAGCTCCCTTTCATGTGAGAATCCTGTCAATCTATCTATTGGTTTAACCACAACTATAATTTCATTTAGAAACTCTCCCATATCCTGGAGTCTGGCAGTTGCACCAGCGTGTGTATCAACATCTTTTACTGTCTCTTAAGAGCCGCCAGACATGTCAGCACTGTGTTAATTTTGAGACCTTTGAATATCTCTTATATTTCACAGTTTTCATCTGCTAATACTTTTTGATAGGTGAATACATAGCTAGTGCTTACTAACGACTGCCACTGGGAGGGAGGAAAAAAACTGCAAACAGACTCCCCAACTGTTGTAGTTGCAAGTTGAGAAAATGCTAACACTTTAGGCATTCAGGGTGTTTGGTTTTTTAAAAAATTACATTAGTATGCTAGTTCATTAATGCTTTGCCCAGAGAGGTTGTGGATGCCCCCTCCCTGTGGAAGTGTTCAAGGCCAGGTTGGATGGGGCTTTGGGCAACCTGGTCTAGTGGAGGGTGTCCCTGCCCATGGCAGGGGGGTTGGAACTAGATGATCTTTGAGGTCCCTTCCAACCCAGACCATTCTGTGATTCTATCTTATTTACAAAATACAGAATATACACTGAATGAGTTTTACGAAAACATGAAAATTGTTGGCATTTCTTTTTCATAAGAATTTATTATTTCTAGCATAATTATCCTTCTGGCACTGGTATTAAGACCTACTAAGGGGAGGGGGAAAAAGCAAAAAATTACATAAAGAATAGACTAGTGAGTTTTATTAACTAATCTGACAAAATGTATAAACAGATTGTGGAAGTAGTAAAACTCTTGCTTTTAATGTTATAGCTATGTTGTTTCTTTCCACTGAAGCAGTGGGTTTAAGAAGGAGGTGTATTGAGGAGTGCGCTTTGAATTTAAGTAATGAAATTAAAGATCAATGATAATCTAGATTAGCAGATTTCCAAGGGATGTTGTCAAGATTTTTCTCCCTGAGTGCTTTCCACAGTGAGATTTTGAGTGGGAGTTACATGATTTTAAACTGAAATTTAAAGTATAAATAGTAAGTGTAAATTTTCTTCCCCATCCTAAAGACTGATGGTAAATAAGTGATGATTAGCATTTAGTATTCTCAGATTTGTCATGGTCTTGGTACTGGGTTTATAAACCTGCTGAAAGAGCCTTAAAAACATTACAGTTCTTCAGGCTCCTGATACTGTTTTAGAAGTAGTTGGCTGTCCCTGCCACCGTACAGGGCAAGAAAAGAAAGTTAAGAGAAGCATGTATATGTTGTAGTTTTATTGAAAATTAATTTACTGTACTGCAAGGTAAATTTAAAATATTTAAAGTATTTAAAATGTTTATTAGGTATGACATTGAAGTGTGATCCAGTGCCATGACACTGTGTTGCATCATGATTTGTTAATCTGGCTGCAGGAAATGCTATTGTGAAATCTTGGGATGAATTATATTTTCATTCATGCATATCTTTGTGATGGTAGATGTAATCCTCTTGTACTGTTCTCTTTCGGGCAGAATTATTAATGTTGTAGTAGATTTAGATTTTATTTCTACTCTTGCTTACTAAAACTTTGGTCTTAGTTGAAATAACTAATATTCTTTTCAAATGCAGAACATTCACATATTACCATGGAATAAGAAATTGTCCTTGTTGCAATAAGTGCCTGCAAAGTTTCAGACAATAGTATAGTAAAAATCATGGATGAATAAGGAGGTAGAAATAATCTTAGCATTCATGCAGGGATAAAGTTTGTTCAAAACTGTAGATGCTGGCAGATGCTTTCTGTGACCTTTAAAATTAAACTGTATTTGCAAAATATCTTGAGTTAGGAGTTAAAACTCCTATATCATTTGTACAGTTAATGACATAGTTACTTTACATTTCTCCTTCTAATCTTCTATTCTGGAAACTTCAGATTTAAAAATCTACGCTGTGAGGTTGCTTTTTTACCAGCTTTATTTGGGATTGTCAGCCAGGGCTTTGCTTTTGTGTCAGTAACGTTGGTGGAAACTTTTCAATGTTGTGTCTTTGGTGTATTTTTAGTAACTTGTTTTGCATTTTTTGGTAGATGTTGGTCACTACTAAAGTATTTAAAATTGGGTAGGTTGGAGAAGACAACACTGTGCTGAACAGTATTGTACTGTGTAATGAGCAAATGCTACACCCTGAGCAGCTGTAATCTGTTTTGACACTGTGGTGAAGTTATCTTTGACTCTATACCCTTTCATGTGATAGGAACTGATAGAATATTTAACGGAATACACATGCTGCTTATATTCTTCTTTCTAGTTAAAATACAAATTTTCAAATTTTGAAAGATACTATGTTAGAGACAGTAGAAATGTGTTGTATGCATTTTTTGGGCAGTTCTTAAACAAGTTGAAACAAGTTGAGTGTATCTTCATGCATGTTTATCTGTTTTAGAGGGTAGCTTGTGATAAATGTAATGTCTTAATTTTTCTCCACAGGGACCTTAAGAACAACCTTATTAGTACTATAGATCCAGGAGCTTTTCTGGGGCTTTCATCTCTGAAAAGACTGTAAGTGGTATTTCTAGCTAGTCAGTTTAAACAAAACAAACAAAAAAACCCCTGAGAGTAGAGTAAGTCTTTAAGTTCTGGAAATTTAGACAGCAAAGCTATTATATATTCAAAGTTGAATATGTATATCCTGTCTAAATTTATATACACACACACATATATATGTATAAAACAAAGTCTGCTTTCAGTCTTATGACTGAAGGACATCCACTGCTTGTGGCTTGGCAGTCTCACTTGTTCTTACTGACAGTCTGTTGTACTATTCTTCCCTTTTAGTATTTCGGTGACTTGAAAAACACCACTGGGTGAACATTCTAGTCTTACTTTGTTAAATGTTAAACTCATCGTGATTCCTCCCCCACCCCCCAAAGGTCATAGTGAAACACAGAGTCCCTTGCTATTAATACTACACTGAAGTTACAGTGCTGTTAATGCTGCTTTATTGAAGGTTGTGCCAACATTCCCATTAACACATATTTTGGGGATTTATACCTTGGCTGTAAAAATTCTGTCCCAGATGAAACTTGAAAAACAAGACCTTAACATGATGGCCTATTTTTTCTTTCTTTTTTCCATTTTCTTTTTTTAAAACACTGTTCAGATTTTCAGAATATCTGGGACAGCTTCTAAGTCTTTGATTTCACTGCCCGTCCCCCCGCCTTTAGTTGGCATACAGCTTTCCTTAAATTTTTTTAGCATATATGGTCATTTGTCACTGATCAGATGATCTGGCTCACTTAAAAGGAAGTTTTGTTCGTAATTTCACTTTTGAAAACATTAAAAATAAAGCTGAAGGACTGGTTCTGGACCATTGCTACTTACAAGCTTAATTTTTATTCCTTTAAGAATTTTTGGCAATTCGATTTAAGACCTACATTGGAAAATATGTAGTATTTAATATTTGCATAAGTATAAATATAGAAGTGGTCCTATTTATATACAATAAATGCACTGGTATAGGTTTCTCTCACATGTCAAAAAATTAAGTGCTGTAGAGCATGTGACGAATATATTGTACAAGTATGAAAATTTACTTTGTAGCAACGTAATCCATACCTGTTCTAAAAGGATTTTTACTGGTAAGGCAAGGCTCATTTAACTGTATATGGGAAAACCATTATTACTTTAGAAATGGAATAAAGGCTCTTATGTACATGTGTATACCCCCATATAGCTGTACCTTTTGGGTTTTGCTGAAAAAGACTAAATGTATATATGGTGCAATCTGTTACTCATGAGTTTTAGTTGAAATACTTCTGTTTGCAGACTCTACGTCATTTGGAAATAAACCAGTTTATTCTGATTTTTGCTTTTTCCTATCTACAGAGACTTAACTAATAACAGAATAGGCTGCCTGAATGCAGATGTATTTAGAGGACTGGTAAATCTTATTAGATTGTAAGTATAATTTTGTTGTATATAATTTCACTTCGTAAGGTTTAGTCTTATGTAAGTTAATGTTCTTTCAGTGGCAGTAGTTTGTTTTAAGTGTGAGCTTGAAAGACATGCAGTGTGGCTGTGATTGTGGTTTGTTACTCAGTAGCAAGCTTAAAAAAGCCAAAGCTTTTTTGACAGGGGCAACCAAAAGCATATACTCAGTGATCTGTCTGCTTTGCAACCATTTTACAGGTTCTTAGAATGTATAGCAGGGTGTGGGGGGAGAGTAGCAGACTACAAAATACTGTCCCTAGAAAAATATTTCAGGGTTACAGAATTTTTTTAATATCCATGCCTTCTACCATGGCATCGGTGTGGTTGTGTCTTGCTGACTTGCTTGCACATTTTGTAGTTCTTCATTTACTTTAAGAAAATAACATGCAAGATTATGGAAAGTTTCTTTGCCCTGGTTGGTAGCTTCTTGTGCAGTACTTTCACTGATATAAAGTTGGATGTATAATGTTTTTGAAAAATATTTTGCTAGATCAAACATGCTTCTCATAGCATGTTAATAGCAACATCAGTTAACGAAATTAATTTTAAACTTCTTGAAATGTATGCTCAACATGTGCTAGTTGTTGCTTTAAATAAAAATAAAGTATTTGCTTTCAGTCTTTGTTCCCAGCCTTAAAATTCTTCAGCTACAAAAGAAGTATTGGGGGACAGTTTGTTTTGGGATTTTTGCTAGGTTATCAGACCTGATTATTATTCTTACAGTCTTATGAACTACAACAGAGTGTCATAGTAGTATCTTGTAGGTTTTAAAATAATGTTATCTGGAAGAGGGATTCTTTTATTTCAAATGTCAGTTGCTTGCGCATGAGTTCAAATCATGATACTTTTATTTCTTAGGAATCTTTCTGGAAATCTATTTTCTACACTTACACCGGGAACTTTTGATCATCTTGGTTCACTAAAGTCCTTGTAAGTACTAATTATATCTCTACATAATTTGCACTATCATTTGTGTTCTTAACAAAAGTCATTTTATATACATTTGCTTGTACCACAGTTTTACATTTTTTACCTGTAAATCTCGTAACAGTGGTTTCTTTGTCTGGATAAGTGCATGGGAAATGTTATGTACAGATGTTTGGGTGCTTGTATAACTTCCTTCTAAAGATGCTCAGTATTTGTTACATAGTTCTGAGAGAACAAAGCGATACCGGCATCTAGGCTTCTGAAAGTTTTAGTCTGTATGCATCACTTATGACTTCATAGGTAGCATTTTACACCTTTTTTTAACAAAGGGAACAAATAATTTTAAGGAAGATCTTAGTCCTTGAAGAATAGTATAGTTTTGTTACACGTAGCAGGGGTACATCTCAGTCTCGTGTTATTTTTCTCTCATTTCATGAGAGTTGTAATCTCGTGTAAGGAAGAAAGTAAATGAAAAAAATTAGCAGTGCTGATGTTTAGCTTGCATTTTTCCCTGGTAGTCATGACAGTTGGTTCACTGTACTGGGCTTTCTCAAAAGCTCTGACTTCTGGCTTTGACACCAAGTTAATTTCTTGTTTATAAAGGCAAATGTTTCTTTTTCTCCTCCAGCTTCTTTTAATTGTTCCTAAGTTGTTGTTCCTGGTAGTTTAACTGTGTACATAAAGGTTGCTGTCCAAGAACATCACAGGTCTGACAAAGAACCCAGATATAACTATTGCTATTAAAAATGTGTGTGTCTGGAGGAATTCCTGTGAACAAAGACCAAATGGAGTTTCACAGGAATGTTGATTTAGTGTTTGAAGTGTTCTGCCTGTGATGTTGTGTTATCCTCTAGACATTTGCAAAAAGAAAAATAAATTATGTTTTCACTAGGGGTAAAAAAAACCTAACCGTGTAGACACAGTGATATGTTTTGATACATTTTTAACTGTTTCTAAACAGATAAAATATTTATGTTCTCTTTTAATTTAGCTGACTACAACAGAAACCTAGAGGGGGATTTGATATGTCTTTTTAGTAGAAAGTATTATATAGAGAAGACTTTATGAATCAATGAAAGCCTTATATGACTTTCCTATAAAGCAGAAGAAAACCATTAAAAGTGTGTGAATAGTGGTTCTGAAAAGAAAAATAGGTGAAAGGCTATTTTTATATTTCTGTTGATTTTACTGTTAAAGGATTTGATTGCTAAAATGAAGTGGTGAAGTATGTTCTTAAGTTATGGTGATGCCTATTCAAGGATTCCTTGTTATTGCTCACTTAAATAACATAAACTCCCTCCATGAAAGAAATTACTTGAAATTTTTTTCATGCGCAGGTATTAGATGTTCCCCGTATTTATGGAGAGGATTCCTTTTCTCAGGGAGTGTACTTTTGTTCTCAGACCACAGCTTGCAGGGAATTAGAGCACCTTCCAATAGGTAGTGGTACAAAACTCTACTGTATTCTGGGGTTTGACTTCTTGTTGACTGTGTGTCTGTGACAGTGAGAGGCATTGCACAGCTGTTGATGTCAAGCTGTGAGACCTTTGAGTGTTAAATTTTGTCACTGTGAATACCTATTTTGTGTTGCAGAGAATTTCAGACTGATTATCTTCTTTGCGATTGCAATATACTGTGGATGCATCAGTGGTTAAAAGAAAGAAATATAACTGTACGTGAAACTAAATGTGCCTATCCCAAGTCACTGCAGTCACAGACAGTGACTGGTGTTAAGCAGGAGCTTCTGACCTGTGGTAAGCACTCCTCAGAACTGACACGTATTTTCTAACACATTCCATATTCTGTTAATATTAGTGAACAGGCTGTTTTTTTGTTTTGTTTCCCTGAAATTCACCACTTATATGATAGTGGTAATAGTGATTCTTTTTCAAAGGCTGATCTTTAGTCATGATGCACACAGAATCACAGAATGGTAGAGGTTGGAAGGGACATCTGGAGATCATCTAGTCCAACCCCCCCCTGCTAAAGCACGACCACCTAGAGCAGGTTGCACAGGATGGCGTCCATGCGGGTTTTGAATACCTCCCAAGAAGGAGACTCCACAACCTCTCTGGGCGGCCTGTCCCAGTGCTCTGTCACCCTCAGATTAAAGAAGTTTTTGCTTATGTTCAGATGGAACTTCCTGTGTTCCAGTTTGTGCCCATTGCCCCTTGTCCTGTTGCTGGATACCACTGAAGAGAATCTGGTCCCATCCTCTTGAGGTATTTATAAGTATTGATGAGATCCCCTCTCAGTCTTCTCTTCTTCAGGCTAAACAGACCCAGCTCTCTCAGCCTTTACTCATACAAGAGATTCTTCAGTCCCCTAATCACCTTTGTAGCCCTCCGCTGGACTTTCTCCAGTACTGCCTTGTCTTTCTTGAACTGGGGAGCCCAGAACTGGACACAGGGTTGTTTGCTTTTGGAAATAAATAATAAATAAATTGGTGATTGTGGATGTTATTCTGTAGGAAACTAAGGATGAGTCATGTTCTCTGGAGATAAACTCCTTTTTCCTGCTAATCCATGTTTTTCAGGGATTTTTACCTAAACTTCCCAAAAAAGAATTGGAAACTGATAATTTTTTTCTGAAGTCTAGCTACCCAACTTGAGATGTGCAAATTATTCCAAGCCCAAATTTCTGAAGTTAAAAGGTCTTCGTTTCATAACTTTCCTACATGATGATTCTGTTCATTAGCCTTTTTGTGATGAAACCATGACCAACTTGCTTAACTTCTTTGTTGTATTAGAGTTGTTCTGTCTGTCAAAATAATAAAATATATGTAAATGTTATTTTGAAATATTAATAGTGAAAAATTGTGAGGAAATAAAATGCATAAATATTTTTCATTCAAGTTTATATTTTTCACTCTTTTGGATGGGGGCTAGCAAAAGATTTTTGAAATGTATTACATTAAAGGAATACACATTTTGAAAAAGAATATGATGAAAATTTTTATTTTTCAATATCCAGCGCATCAAATGTACTTTTTGTCTTGCAAGATGCAGCTTCCAAGGAGGTTATATCAGTAATTGATACTGTTAGTGTATTTTTCTCCTCTTTGGAAAATCATGTGTAGAACAGATTCTTGCTATTAATTGTGCTTTTATTTCTTGAATTCTAGAACCGCCACTTGAATTACCATCTTTCTATATGACTCCATCTCACCGTCAGGTTGTCTTTGAAGGAGATAGTCTACCCTTCCAGTGTATGGCTTCATATATCGATCAAGACATGCAAGTCTTGTGGTATCAGGATGGAAAGATAGTGGAAACTGATGAGTCCCAGGGTATTTTTGTTGAAAAAAACATGATTCATAACTGCTCGCTGATTGCAAGGTGAGTCCATAGAGAGAAAATGTATTTCCCACTGCTTATTTTCTGCTCTGATTTACTTACTATTTCCATAACCAGTAAAGCCCTCTCATATCCTCTCTGAGCGAACATATGTAGGTAGACAGAAACGTCCCAAGTAGGGAAGTAGTCTGTAACTTCACATATCTCTGAACTACCTGGGTTTGGTCACTGCTAACTACCAAGTTTGAGGAGGGAGGTCTAGAGATTTGATTAGTCAAACCCAGCTGCTTAAAACAGGGTTAGCTAGAGCAGGTTGCCCAGGACTGTTGTAGTTGGGCTTTAATTATCTCCAAGGATTACCCGATGCAGGTCATGTAAAATGTGTTTGTGATAGGATACATTTGTTCTCTTGGAACATTAAAATTATGGGAACAAGGCATTTAAGTGAACTACTCATGGATTCTTTCTTCTCCCCTTTGAGCACACCACAGTTTGTAATATTGAAGTTCTCCAACAGAAATCTATTCTGCCTGCAACAGATTTTTGACTCATTCAGCATCTACAGAGTGGTTATATATCCTGTAATTGTATTAGTAAATTAGGGCTTCTAACTTTATCAAAAATTAATGCATTTGGAAATTTATTTTAGTTTCACCTTTCTGGAACTACTATAAAAATTTTGTATTGAAGAACAATGATAACATTTGGGGAATTTGAACTTCTCATCTCTTCTTTCTGAAGTCAAGGAACTTTTTCCCATGGCTTTTCTTTTCCTTTCCTACCTTGGCAAAATTGAGAGCTAGAAGAATACTAAATATTTCTCTGTTAATTACAGTACATGAATTCATAGATAGCTCTGGTTTTGTAAGACCACCCACATTGTATGTAATTGATTGTTTCTTCCATTTGTCTTTCTGGACTTTATTAATCTTTTGGTAAAAGCTTATATAAATTTTATTGCAAGACTGTTGGGTTTTATTTGTTTATTTTATCTTCCCAGTGCACTGACAATCTCAAACATTCAGGCTGGCTCCACAGGAAACTGGGGTTGCCATGTACAAACCAGACGTGGGAATAACACAAGGACAGTAGACATTGTGGTGTTAGAAAGTTCTGCGCAGTACTGCCCTCCAGAGAGGGTTGTTAATAATAAAGGGGATTTCAGGTTGGTAACCTTAATTTTTGGTGGTTTGTGGTTTGTTTTTTCCTCCAGAGAAAAGTACACTTTAATTTTCTTTTTAACTAAGGTATTTTGCTTTAAAGGCACCTATGTGGATGTTCATTTGTAAATGATGTGTAATAGATTTTTAACTGTTCTAAATTAGTATGTGTTGAAAGAAGTGCACACAACTATACCATGAAATACTAAACTTTGAGCCTGTTAGCTTACTTTTTATCTCTTCCAAAGATAAATATTTGAAATGTATAAATTAAATTATTGGAATAGACTAAAACTGTTTAGATGATCATCTCTAAGTTAGAGTTGGACCACATACTGATGGGGGGGTTTCTACCAGATTATCATTCTGTTTTTAAAACCCTCCTGCTCCTGTACAACAAAATAAGTATATAAGAAACATATAATATTTTTTTCCCTGTGAGTATTAAATAATATGAATAGTACTTCCTTTTAATGATTGTTGGGACTGTAGTGGTAGCTCTGATGTTCCGTTGTGTTGGCTGTTGCAGCGTGTTTTATCTTTTGTTCTTATCTCTTCACCTGTTTTCCCTTTTCTGATCTTTCTGCTGCTGGTCACTCTAACACCACGTTACTCCTGGAGGTGCCAGCTGTAACAGCTAGCTTCTGTATAGATTCTCTATGTGTAAGGTAATTCCCTTTATAACTACTCTGTGTTGTACCTCCCTGCCGTAGCTCTTACTGAGAATTAGTGTATGTCATAGTATATGTCTTCTACAGTTTGTAGGGTTTCTTAATGTTGTAATAACTATTTTTACACACTCATTTATTTTCACTTTTCTTACACTGCTTGGCTTTGTTGATCTTCTGCCTGATCTTTTGTTTATAAATATAAACTTTTCTTACTTTCCCTGAGTACATTTGAGTTCTTTAAAGTCAGCTTCTTTCTATACAGCTAATCTAAGACCATAAATCTTTTATTTTAAGAAATGAAAAAGTAAGTTAAAGCATGTTGCTGGGACATAATTTTTGAGGGAAGAGAAAATAAACTTTCAAGTGCAGAAGGCCGCCTCCAGTTGTAGCAAAAATCCATGTAAAGTCCTGGCTGAGAGCATTTGTTCTGAGTTCATCATCCTTATGTTCATCAGCTGAACAATTTGAGATAAGGGTAGCTGGTGTCTGAGTATGAGCAATTATTAGTAAGGGAAGTAGTGTTAGGATCGTTTGCTGCACAGAAGCAATTTAGAACTACTGAAGAGCTTCACTTTCACATTGTAAGGAATTATTTATATAAGAAACATTGTGCATATCATCCTTTTACACTGTGGTGGTTTCAACTGCAGGGATGAGCATTACATTAGAAAATGAGAGCTTCCAGCTTAAGATAAAGGTGAAGAAAGTCAAACAGATGCATGCTGTATTCATCAAAAACCACATCTATTTAAATCACTTATGCATTTTTTTAATGATACTAGTGTGAACCGTTCTCCTTTGATTTGCCATTAGAGGTGAAAACAGATGGCAAAGGCTTATTTCAAAGTGTTTTCCATTAAATTAACCTGTGCTGTTCAGTGACTGTTCAGTGTAATAGGATTTACCCCCTCTGGAATTCTGTAGAAAGAAATAAGATTTCAGGAAATGTTCAGCTTATCAAAAAGTTCACTATGTCTGGGTTTACTATAACAGACTTCCATTTGTAGTTTAGGTAGAGTAATAATAAAGAGTAATTTTTCACCTTTGAGACCATATGGAAATAAGGTTTTGACTAGTGAGAAAATGGTTCTGAGCAGATGGCTGGAAATGATCCTAGGTGAATTTGATTTTATAGTTTTTTAGTTGGAGCTGGTTAGTCATTTTAGCTTGGAAGCTGTTTCAAAACTGGCATCTAGATTTTTATCCCTTCGGACATGGGATAGCAAGATGTAGTGAAGGTGGATGTTTGTCTTTCAGTGTCTGGCCAAGTAATAGTAGTTTAGCATGAGTTTATAAAGATTAGGCAAAAACTGTCTTCATAATGGATTTTTTTTTTTTTTTTAAATTTAGATATTCTTTTAGGTCTTACTCAGATAATATCCCTGAATATGTTACAATCTATGATTAAATTGAAAATACAGTTTGCATGTTAAAATGTAACCTAATGCTTCTGTTTCAGTAAATCCTTCAGCTGTTGTGTTTAAAATAATTTTATGCTGGTAGTTGACAGAATTCTTTTTTAAATATAAGAATTATCCTTTTGAGAACTGTTGCTCACTGGGTGTAATTAATCTTAAAACTGTAATTGTCGTGCTGAATTTAGAGAATTACTAAGATGTAATAAGAAAAAATACTAGACTACCTGTAAGCTACTGAAATCATGATATAAAAAACTCATTGTAACTGAAAGTTATTGTTGGTTTAAAGAAATGAATGCTTTCAAAACAGAATTAATATGCATGAAGGGAAGGAGTCTTTTATAATCTCATGGTCTGGCTTTTTTTTCCTGAAATGAAATTACAGTACTTAAAAGTAAATGAACCATCTTTTCCCCCACAGCTGTCTACTCTCATGTATATGTGATAAATTTTGAACACCTAATTATAAAGTGATGAAATAAGAGTGTTAATACAGTCCAAATTTGCACTTCTGCTAGCAGTTGGGTAAACTGTGAAAGATACTCAAGAATGCAGCCAAACTTACGTAGTCTTTGTTTGCATGATGAGAATTTCACGTTGTTAGGCACCTTTTAAGCCCTGCTGGAGGAATGTCTTCTCTGGCTTCATGGAAAGTGGAGAGCGCCTCATCAGCTCATCTTGTATACGTGTTGGGAGGAAACAGTTCCTGGCTGAGAATGGTCCAGGTTAACATTCACTTAGCAAAAATAGGGAATAAGGGAAGTGTAGTTACAGCTGGAATCAGTTCCTCTATCTCATTCACCGCTGGGCTGTAAAGAAACTTGTACCCGCACAAGGGGTATTATGGAGAGGAAAGAGGATAAGGGATGCTGTCCCCCACAAAGCGCGTCTCTTAGCGACACTGTGCGTTTGTGGTGTTCTTGTGTATGTGAAATTATGGCAGAAAGCTGGAGTTTTAAGTTGCCCACCTTTTATGTCCGGTTTAGTGGAAAGCTTTCTAAATCATTAGATGATTGATATATTAGTTTTATTAGTAAAATGTTTCTGTAGAAACTAAATTTGTTATAAAGGTAGCACAGACTATATGACTGTCTGGCATTGCTAGTATTCTTTTGAGATCATGATAAAATGTTGTGTAGGGAGATGAATGAAAAGTAAATGTAGTAGGAATAAAGGGACAGTAACAAAAATGAAATAGATGGATAAAAGAAATAGAGAAAGTGGAGAGAAGAACAGGGAGAGAAGGCAAATAATCTTGTGATAATTTAATAACCTTTGAAATACCATTAAACACTGAAACTGTCACTTTTTTCCATTTGTTGGCTACAGAAGTTCCAGAAGATAGATAGACATAGATATACTTGCTTAGAAATTAACCTTGTTTAAAAATATAGCAACTAAAGCTCTCCTGAAAAACTTGTTTTTCATTTGAGTCCTAGTGTTTCACTCTGGTTTCTTTTTTTCTAATGCTTTAGCACTAAGTGTGCATAGTGAGGGAAGGAATGGCACATGCTATTTTTCAGTGAAAATATTTGTCTTGGAGGTTGTGTCATACAACATCTGTCAGGACCGCAGAGTTTAAATTACCCTAAGGCCATGGGGCACTCAGTCTGTAAAGAGATACATTCAGTCAAAACTGAGCCGACCATACTTTAACTTAAAATACTTTGGAAAAATACAACTTTTAGAAAACTGTTTGTAAAGACAGAGACAGAGACCTCTTTCAAAGTGGCATCTTTGATGTGGAAAATTTGTACAATTATTTTGGAAATGATGTTTTGGGACTCCAGTGTCAGTGTTTCTAGAAATTTGACTCTGTTCTTGAAGCTGAGGTTTGGGCATGCTACGCAAGGTATTTGTGGGCCTGCATGTCTTGTAACAGCTGTGCCAGCTGATTTATTAGTTGTCCTCATCTGCCTGTTTTCTTTTTGGCTTCATTCTCTGAAGGCTTATTATGTATCCATGAGAAGTGGGAACATAGGAGTAGCTTATTTTTGTACTTGTTTTTCCCCAGTCTGTGTTGATCGGACTTAATTTTAATTTGTCCATACAGAAATTTCAGACACTTAGATAAGTTTACATGTATTGTATCCCCTTATCCCTTCCTCCCTTCCTAGCAGATCCATAACTTGCTCCGTCTGTGATCAGAGTTGGCCAGACATGATCCAAGGTGATGTTTTTTGTTAGCTTGCTAGAGTGCACGTCATGTTACTCTAAGGCTGCTACTGGGATTGCAGCAATTCACAAAGGCGGTTGTGATTTTTCTAAGGAAGATTTTTGTCCTTTCTGCTGGCTTTTCTATACAGGAGAAGGGATGGTAAATAATTTACGTTACCATTGCAGAATCTATACTTGTTCTTTCAATTAATTTACATTCTCTAAAATACCTGTATATAATTCCTGGCATTTAAAAACTCTGCTAATTCTTTTTTATTTTTCGTCTTACTTTTAAACATCTTCATTGCCACCAGTTCTGGTATAACATTTCCTTTCTGATAAAGGTTGAATGGTGACACTTCCGTTAATTTCTTGAAGTGGCTGCTGAGGCTCTGAATGTTAGTGTACGCATATTTGCTAGGCTGTATGAATCTCTGCTACAATACCCAAATAATCTTCTGTCTCTTCTAGTATTCAGACACTATGTTGATGGTCATAATAGTAAGTCTTCATTTCTTAAGTAAATGATGTCACTACAATATGGAGAACGAATATGTAATGCCAAAACTGTTATAAAAGGTAGTAAAATTCAAGCCTTTGCTTTCTATTTTGGTTTGTTGTAATTATTGTCTAGTCTTTTCCATTAGATTCCTTACTGACTGAATTATTTTATGGTTGTTGTCATGAACTGTGCATTTTAAGGGTACCACCAGCAGCTATCTTTGAGTTGCTTATTGCCCAAACCTAAGTAATCTTTGCCAAAATGGCCTCAAGTAAGAGTCTTTCTTCCATAACTGAATATGCTGAAATTGTTCTGTTGGAGCCGATTAGGAGTAAATATGAATTTGAGATAGAGAAGACTTTCAGTATACCCCAAAAGGTTAATCTCTTGAATCATTTAATATAATTGAAAAGTGTAGCCTTTTGCCTTGGTCCGTTCCTACAGTTAGTGCCTTCTTTGAGAAAGAACTGTGATAAATCCCAGTGTCTTCAGTAAGAGAAGTTACTTAACTGATGAATGAGGAAGGAAAATGGAGCTGACTTGTTCAGTTTCTCTGCTTTGGCAATATCACTTACACTTTAATTTCTTGAAATGGAACATTCTTCAAGGTGTTTACTCCATCCTCCTGCAAACACAGAATTATATTTTTTTTCCAAATACAGGTATGTTCCAAGTGTCTCATAATTTAGATGATAGTGGTGACTAAATCGCCATTTACTGAAATGTAGTCCAGATAAAAAAGCAAATTTTATATCACAGTGTAATCCAACAGATTTTTTTTGTTTGTTTGACTATTTCAATTTTTGGAGACAACTGCTCTATGCAAGGCCCTTTGAAATGCTTGAAACTGAGAAAAAGTATGTTAGCTATTAAGGCCGTCAAGGAGCTTGACTTAGTTGTGGTACAGAAGGCCTGGGATGATCAAATGAAGCTCTCTCTTGCTCTCAGTTTTAGTTAAACCTTATATGTTGGGTTGTTGGTTTTGACATACCTAAACTGCAGAATGCCAAGTATGTATGCTTTTTGCTTTAAAATTTTAAATATTATGATAAAATACTGCTTGTGCATATCTTAACAGGGGAGAGGGTTGGGAGCAGGGGCGGGCAGACTGGCTGGCATTCCTTGTCCCTGCCCTTCTCTCTTCTCAGCATTGCAACTTAATTCAGGCATGTTTTCCTTCTATTCTTGTGTTTCCTTTGAATCAGTTCTGATCTCATTAATGAACAGTGCTCTAAAGGTGTATTGCAATTTAATTTTCTGTATTTTATTTCATTTTTATCTGTGAATATGTTTATATAGGTGAAATATGCAGTAAATTTACAGAGGAGGAAGTTGAGAGAATGTTAGAGAAGTTTTCTTAAAAAGTGCTTAGTTCCACATACCTTGAGTGAAAGGAATTGTTTCCTACTTTCTTAACATCATGAACACTTTCTTTTCCCACTTCCTATTTAGTACTGTGTTTGGTTGCAAAATCGGTCAAAGTGGTTGTACTGCTGCTACTGTTTCTTAATTACTGTAAATGTAGTCTTCAATTTATATTTTGCAGTTTAGTATTGATTTGAATGCAGTCATTTTAAAGTTACATTGATGCACGTGAACAGGGCAAGTAGAAAGCTTCAAGGGCTTTCTACTATGTATTTAATTTTTTATAGTGTTAATACAGAATTTTTCATGAAGTAGGCAAGGTTTGTTTATTAAAAAAACTTTAAACTATTTTTAGTGATTTTTCGAAGCATCTTTTTCTCTCCACCTGCAACCTCATGAAAGAATTAAAAAAAAAGGCATCCTAGCATTAGAACTCACTTTGTTAATAGTACACAAATACGAACAGCTTGAAAATACTGAAGGCGAGCCAAGGTGGCCCTTTAAATAGTTTAGAGATGCTTAGTTTTGAGTGTCTCTTTATTTCATGTTGTACTGCTTAATCCTTTTATTTACTTGTCATGTAAATTTGTCTAAATTTTTTTGGGGTTTTTTTTTTTTTTGCTTTTGACTCCCCAGGTGGCCTAGAACATTGGCAGGCATCACAGCATACCTGCTGTGTACACGTTATTCTGCTGGCAGTGGGATATATCCTGGCAACTCGCAAGATGAGAGAAGGGCCTGGCGCAGGTGCGACAGGGGAGGGTACTGGGCAGAAGAGGACTACTCCAGGTGCCAATATGCAAATGATGTGACTCGAGTTCTTTATATGTTCAATCAGGTAATTTGTGCATTTCTATAAATCAAATTCTTGAATGAAAATAAAAACTCAGAAATCCGTTTCTCCATTTTTTTTAAGCTGGTAATACTGGTGGTATAGATGAATTATGATGAACACAGGCCTCTGAGGACAACACTAGAACTTGTAGGTCTGTGTTAAGAATTTGGTTTAATATCTGCTTTGAGAGAGTAGTCACTCTGCCTCTGTTGCCGTAAACCTCTTAATAGGCTCAGTGTGGCTGATGAGAGTCAACTAGTGAAAGTAGTGAGTATTAACTAGTCTTCTGTAATCCGGTAGTACTCACCAGGATATGAGAGAGTATTCTAGATTGTAAAAGTAGCTATGAAACAAAATTTTTCAGCTCCAAACTCCTTTTTAGGCTTATCTCTAATTAATGCACACTTTTGCAAACACTTTACTGCAGTGGTATACCCATGCAGTAATGTACCCAACCTTGTATGCCTAGGTGCTTTATTGTAAAATACTCCGTAAAGCTTCAAACCTCTGGTTTATGCTTAGTGTTTTCCAGAGTGTGCTGTCGGATCACTAGCATCAATGGTGAAACTACGGAGATATGAGAATGTTTTTTGGTGTGTTGGTTTGTTGGGGTGTTTTTTCTTTTTTTTAATGATACAGCTATGCCACTTAAGTTGATGTTGGTGGCACCACCCATGTTAAACATGGGCCATGGTGCTTGTCTGACCTCAGGGTAGGATAACTGCGTGTAGTGTGTGTTTGGAGTGTGTGAGCTCACGTTCTTTTAGAGAGGACTTCACGCTGTGTGCCAGAAGCACCACAGCTCCTAACTGGGGCAATCAGGATCTAAACTGATATTTCCTGTTTGGACGTCTCCAATCTATACACGTGGTGAAGGTTTGATGTCCAGTGGCTTGGGCTGAATCTAGTTTGAGGTGAAAGCATTGAAGTGCATGTTGTGTAGATGGATTGTTGCTGACTTGCTCCCTCTGTATGCAGTTACTTCTTAATGCAGACATAGCTTTTTATCTTCCTGCTCTGGTTCATTAAGGACCGATGAGCGCTGGTGTAAGAAAGATGGAAAGGGTGGGAGGGAGAGAAAGTAAAGGACTGCCTCTTCTGGCCCAAGTTAAACTTGGGGGTTGACATAACTATTTGGGCTCTTCTGCTTTACGTTCCTAGCACTAGCGGTGCATGCCACGGCTTGGTCACAAGAAACATGTTTGAGGGCTGAAAGAAGGGGTGGTAGTGGTGCCTAATGACTGGTCAGCAGGTGGGTGATGATGCTGAGGATCCCTTTGTTGTCCCTTTGTGGGACACAGCAAGGTTCAGTTTTGCTTATTGAGAGCTGCTGGTTTGCTTTTTCCTCAACTGGGAATTCACATTTTCCTGCAAGGCCTGTAACAGCTCCATGCTACTCCTGCCTACGTACTATAGCCCAACTTTAGAGTTGCCAACTGCTCAAGAGCCTACATTACTTCAGCCTGTTACGATTGCTTTTGGTTAGCCAACATTTATCAGGTTGTGAAAGAATGTTGCCAACTTTGTGTTACAGAGTTTGAAGTATGAGGGTCAGTTTCGTATCTTCGTAACAGCAGAAATATAATTTGTATGTGTGTGTGAAGTAGATAACTTCCTATTATCTGCTTAAAAATACATGTGTACAGGTATGCTGCACTGAAATACAGCTTTCAATTTTTTTTTGTTTGTTTTTTTTTAAAGGGAGAAGCAGCATGTTTTGCGTTTAGGAGTTGTTTTTACTCATTAGAGCCTTCCTCTTTTGTGTAGTAGATCTGGAATTTTTAGCAGTATTCTGCATAAAAATTTGTTGTCTCTTTGAGACTAATATTAAATGTAATAATATTATAAGCATCTTCAGAGCCTTTGAACACAAAGGTAGTTGAGCTGTTTTGAACATGAGAACTCTGCCAAGCGATTTAAATCAAGCAGAGGTCCAAGTTTAAAATGGAGTGAAACCTTTGTAACATTTATACAGGAACACTTATATCTCACTGTTCTTGTTTGTGTATCGTACAGGTATCAATGAAAAGAAATTCATGTTTAAAGAAAAAGTTCAAAGAAATGATACAGAATATCTGAATTTGAAAGTTGACTTTGTTCAGTGTATGTTATGACTTTGAATTTTATTTACACTTTAAATGCATGACTCCTGGTGTTTTGGAAAAAAAATAAATCTTCTATTAATTGCATTCAAATCTATGTTCAAGTGGTAAGACCAGCAGGGACAAACGTATAGTTGTGCTTATGTGGCACCTTGCAAGTTCAGTAGGGCAGACTAGATATCTGTACATCAAAAACCAGAGAGATGGAACATCTCTGGTTTGGATTATCATGGATAAACAGCATCTGAACTGATAACACTTGCACAGCTTTCCACTGTACTACATGAAATTTCCCATTTTTGGTCCCTGCTAGCTCAGACATGTTGATGTTGTGTACTATTTAGTGAAAAATTTTTCAGCGTGGTGCTTGTTTCAGAAATGAAATAATGAGCTTTGTCATAGAGATGCTTTGTCTTGGTTGGGTTTTTTTTCTGTGTGCATGTTCCATTCCAAATGCTTTCTGTAATTACAGAATCAAGAGTGAATGCTACAGCAGTGATGTTTGAATTTCTTTTGGCTTCTCTTGCTATAAAATGCCATGTTTTAGGACCTTGTTGTCATGCCTGGGCTCTAAAAGGAAAATAAGCATTTGACAGTTCTGTCCTTTTTTGCTCCTTTTCTTGGTGCAACACTTCTCTCTTCTAGGACAACAGGACAGAACCCAGTTTCAGACTGCAGGTACAAATGCTGGTTCTCTGGCTTGTAGGAAATGTTTTTGCTAACAGATAAGGTTGTGGTCCCTGGCTCCTTAAAATACTGTGATCCCTGTGCAAATTGCTGTCCTCTTTGGGAAAATGCTTGTTTTTATTAATTGTTGAAGTGTTGCCTATGTTGTGTACTTAATTTTCAGTTCTTCAAAATGCTTATGTTTTGTTATCTGTGTAGATGCCGCTCAACCTTACTAATGCGGTGGCAACAGCAAGACAGCTCTTGGCTTACACTGTTGAAGCAGCAAATTTTTCTGATAAGATGGATGTTATTTTTGTGGCTGAAATGATAGAGAAATTTGGAAGATTTGCTGAAAAATATAAAGAGGTAACTGGATAATTTGCCATCACTTTAAAGATAATCAAAGTGTTTGTCCTTAAGTACTCTGAGCAGTGAAACCTTCTCAACATTAGATGCAGGCACTGAGTTAGTGGATTATCAGATTCTATTCCATGTTTTTGTTTGTTTAGTAGGTCCCTGAAGTTGCTGACCCATGGTCACAGACTTTGCATTCGCGCTGAGATGATCCAGCATTCACTGGACCTGTAATGTGAGTAACACCTCTGGTCAGCACTGGAGCAGGGAGATAGGTACAGTAAGTCTGTTTTTATTTAATATGGAGTGGGTCACACAGGTTTTCATTGGTGTGTTCTTGTCTAAAAATACAAATAATGAAAGCCTCAGAGATCCTCTCAATAATGAATAAAACAAGACTTATCTTCTCCCCTCCCACCATGGTAGGCTGTCTTTATTCAGTATTGAGCTGTATCTCTAAGGTTTTCAGTATTCCTGTATCTTGCAGGATATAAGACATTAAAATAAAATCTTAGAGAACGCTCATTGTTGGGGAGAAAAACATGAGTGGTTGAGTAGTCCCACCAGTGGGTAGGAACTCTCTGTTTCACTGCTGAACAGAGGTTATATTGATCTCACTGTACAGTGCATGTTGGGAAGTTGGAGACCGCAATGCCTCAATTTTAAACTTGCGCAAAAAAAAAGCCAAACTTTCCCCATCCACCCTCAGCAAACCGTAAATGCTGGTTCTAAATTCTTTGCAGAACTCCTTGGAGAATTTTCAGGCTAAATCTCCTTTTTACAGTCATAGCTTAGATTTTTTTTTTTTTGGTGTATTTGGAATTTTACAAGCAGTTCATTAAATGGCTGGTTTTGTACCCACTCGAAAATAGAAACGTGTTTTAGATTGCTGCATGATTTGTTACATTACAAGGATATTCTTTTCTCAGCTGTGATTTATTGTCTGTAGAGTGACACAATCTGGCATTACTTTGCCATGTTTGAAGGTAATAGATGATATGAAAAAATCTAAGTTAAATTCATAGGTTGTTTCCATCTTAGATGATGTATTTTTTTATCTTGATTTGATTTGAAGGTAACCTTTGATTTCCTGGTATATTCAAGGAACATGAGAACAATTTCATTTAATAATTTTTAGTAGCTATTAATAAGACTTAGTTATTTTTTATTAGGGCATTACTCTGAGAGGGACTGTTTATCAGGGAGTGTAGTGATAGGACAGGGGGTAATGGGTTTAAACTTAAAAGAGGGTACATTTAGATTAAATATTAGGAAGAAATTCTTTACTGTGAGGGTGGTGAGGCACTGGAACAGGTTGCCCAGAGAAGCTGTGGATGCCCCATCCCTGGAAGTGTTCAAGGCCAGGTTGGATGAGGCTTTGGGCAACCTGGTCTAGTGGAGGGTGTCCCTGCCCATGGCAAGGGGGTTGGAACTAGGTGATCTTTGAGGTCCCTTCCAACCCAAACCATTCTATGGTTCTGTGATACTCTGTGAACTTCTTCTTAACACTATTCACTTATATCATCTTATTGTCGGTTCTTTAGTTTGTGTTACAGTAGCTATTCTGAACGATAAATACTATAAATTACAAAAAAACTTCATTTAATAGCTTTTTCATGTCAGAAGAAACAAACTGAAGACAAATGTTCAGAAAGCTTTTAGCAGATTGTCTTAAGTTAGAATGCGGATGGAAAAACTTGCGGGTACCTTGATAAGCAGGGGAAAGAATAATGTGTAGTATTTTTTAAAAGTATGAAACAACTTAAGTCCTGTGACTTCAGGATCTTAATACCGCTAATTTATTGTAAACCCACAATTTGTTGATGTGTAAAACGTTACCATTTTTCAAGTAGTAATAGGTCATGATAAGCATCTTCAATTAATTTAACTTTGATTTGTTCTTGGGAATTTAATGAAGAGGGCTACAGCCTGGAAATGCTGCTTGGGGCTGCGTGTTAGCTCTTGAGAATGTTTACTGATTGTAGCCTCTGTCCCTAAAAGAGAAGGTTCTTTAAACAGAAAATATTTATATATTCCCATTCTTGCCTTTGAAGATTTTAAAAAAGAACAGCAAACTACTGTGCTCTTTCCTGGTTAGTAGTATTCTGAAAAGAAATTGGGAAGCCTGGATGGTAAAGGAGATGTCTTCCCCACCCTGTCTCTCTTTATGCAGAAAATTCCACTCCCTAAATTTAGGCACTGTGAATTGCATTTCAGCCAATTCCACTAGAAAATACACGCACCTTCACTTTGGTCCAGTATTTGTCACTGTTTTTTCACTGTTGTGAAAATCCAGTGTAGGTCAATGTTGTCAATGTAGGTGCTCATTAATTTTGGCAGAGTTGTGGCCTAAATAAACAAGTTCCCTTTATAGTTAGTATTTGTCTGTCATACAGAAGACGGGGTAGGGAGCATGAGCATAAACTTACAACAATGTAATTGGGGGTTTGAGAGCAGCTCTGGTGCCTACGGGTATTTGTTGTCTCTCTCATATATAGCCTATGACCTAAAAACAGTTCATGCAAAATTGGTGGCAAGCAAGGAAGGAATCAAAGAAAAGGCAGACACAGCAGAAGGAGGAGAACCTGAAGGGTTGTGTACTAATTATTGCCTGTATTACTCTTATTTTCTTCCCCTATACATGCAAACTGTATTATTGTTGCTTTGTAGTTTATTTAATTTTTATTTATTTTAGGTTTAAAGTTAATTATAAATAGTCCCTTTAAATAACTAGTACAGTAGAACATGGAGTATTACATTCTTTGCTTTTAATGAAATGTCTGTATTTCTCATGGTTTTGTTTTCTAAGTATAATTTAAACAGACAAATTACATTGGCATTTTTCTTGAATGGAGATAAATGTCAGAGTCTAAGTATTTCAGTATCTCAATGTGACAAGCAGTGATTGAAATAGGAGCAACCAATTTCCTTTTGCTTTTTGTGCTGACAGTTTGCTTTGTATTTTCTGATAATGATCCTACTTGATGAAAGCTTTCAAAGGTATAAAATAGGCTTATTTCTCTTCCCCATTAGCTTGGTGATGTGATGGTGGACATAGCAAGTAATATTATGTTAGCTGATGAACGTGTTCTGTGGATGGCACAAAGGGAAGCCAAGGCTTGCACTAGAATTGTGCAGTGTCTACAGAAAATTGCTATGTATCGGCTTGCAAATGGAGCTCAAGTTTATTCTACTGTAAGTATAAATTTATTTATTTAGAAGACATTTTGCTGGCTCTTGAGTTTCAATAGCTTTTTATTTTTCTTAATAGATGTTGGCATTATCTGCAATGCCTACTATTTCTGTAGGGAGAAGAGAAATACTCTGAACAGATTTATTCCTGCCAGAAAAACAGAAACAGTTCTCTGGGTGTTTTTTTTATGTTAAGGCAGATAATCTCTTTAAGATTATTTATTATTCTTCCAGTGGTGTGTCAAGTTATTTAATTTTTGGTGGTGTGGGTTTTGTTTGTTTTTTTTTTTATCATCACAGTATTCTCCAAATATTGCTCTTGAGGCTTATGTAATAAAGGCTGCTGGTTTCACTGGGATGACATGCACCGTATTCCAGAAAGTGGCTACATCAGACCGAACAGCACTCAGTGATTATGGGAGAAGAGATCCAGATGGAAATCTAGATAAACAATTAAGCTTTAAGTGCAACGTTTCAAATACGCTGTCAAGTCTTGCTTTAAAGGTTAGATACTCTTTGTTTCTGTACTGACTTTGTAGTAATATCTTACATATGAATCATTTGGAAAGCAATCTTGTGTTATTAATTTCTAGTGTTAAAGTAGTATTTTTACATGATCCAGAATGACTGTGACAAGAGATAATTAAAATGACAAAGGATAATAAAGTTTAATTATAGAATATTTTTTTTAATTGGTGCAATTTTTAATGAGTAGGTGTGGTTTTCTTTATTAAAACTTAAGTTGAAGGACACTTTCTGGCTTTTTCATAAGTATGGAAACTGAAATGCTTCCTAGTTTGTAATTATACTTGGCTTTATTTTGCTGTATTTTTCATCTTCATTACATATTAAATCAGATATTACAAGTCTCCATAAATATCTGAAATATTCTGTTCAGAGTGATACTGTAATTAAGCATGAAATAGAAAATGGACCTGAAAGGTTAATTTTATTTGTGTGTGTGTTCATGTACAGACGTACGCACACACACACATATATATGTATATGTGGATGTGTGTAGAATGGAAACACTTCGTCAGGTTCCGTAAAAGTATTTTTCAGTTATGTTCCCCAACACACCAGTTTGCTTTTATCACTTAATTTGCTTGAACATCACTGCAGGGTGTATATTTGAAATGATATTTATGTAATTCTATAACATGCATGCTTCCCATCCCAAGTATAATTTATATACAAGTTATCAAAACCTGCTTGTATGCAGCATTTCATTTTGAGTGGTACTAATGCACAATTACAGCATTTCTTTGTCTGCTTGTCTTGGTTGCTGCTTCTAGTTGCCAGTAGTCTAATCTGGAAAACTCTTGTAATACTTTACTGATACCAACTTCAACTTTACTCTCTATAACAAGTAAGGTAACTACAGAATCTTAACTTTTTTTTTTCTTTTTCCAAAAATGTTAAGACTTTTAATAACCTGATTCAACTATTTTATCATGGATTACTTGGAAACATTGTCAAGTAGGTTTGTCATGATACGTAGTTTGTTAAATGTATTTCTCTCTGACACTGTTCAGTTGGAGTTACTGCTAATTTGATCTCCGTAAAGAATTTCTTTTTCTCTTTAAGACTTTAAAAATCTGTTTATTTCTAGAACACAATTGTAGAGGCTTCTATCCAGTTGCCAGCTTCCCTTTTCACCCAAAAGCAAAAAAGAGAAATCAGGCCAGCAGATGAATCTGTCTACAAGCTTCAGCTTATTGCATTTCGCAATGGAAAGCTTTTTCCAGCAACAGGAAATTCAACAAATTTGGCTGATGATGGGAAACGTCGTACAGTTGTAACCCCAGTTATTCTTACCAAGATAGGTTTGTTTTTTATTGTTACTTTTTTAATGATCTAAAAATAAGAAACATTTTTCACTCCTTTGTTTCAACTAGTGTATATCTAATAAAAGGTTTTTAGCACCTAATGTGTTACATGTTGAGAAATTTATGTGCGAATACATTTCTTTTGTAACAGATGGTTTAAACCTAGCCAGTCACCACGTTCCTATAAATGTGACACTGCGGCGCATTGCGCATGGAGCAGATGCTGTTGCAGCTCAGTGGGACTTTGATCTACTGAACGGACAAGGGGGATGGAAATCTGACGGTTGTCGCATTCTTCTGTCCGATGAAAATATTACTACCATTCAGTGCTACTCCCTCAGCAACTATGCCGTTTTAATGGTATGATGCTTCGAATTACATGTGTCTTTCTGGAACTTAAAAATACTCAAAATACAATTCTGTTGTTCCCCCCCCCCGCATTAAAGGAAGCAAGCATTTCTACATTCCATTTCACATAAAGTTAAAAATAAGAAGTAAATCTTCAGGTTTTGCTTGTGTTGATATAAATGTTGATGTAAGATGAGGTTTAAGTGGAAATCTGTCAAAGTGCAATTAATTGCTGAATATACTAGACACAAAAGTATTTTCATTTGAGAAGTACTATATTATAGGAAGCCATTTTAATGAGCTACTTAATCAAGTGGACTTTTATGAACTTTAGTCTAATCATGACAGTTAAAAATAAGGAAAGGTAATGGAAAAAACCTATCTTCTCTGTGTTAGTGATAGTTAAAGAAGAAGGGAGCAAGACACCTTCTTTTAGTGCTCTTCAGTTATGAAGTAGGATTTCTTCTTTGTCTGTTCCCAGACCTCTTCATTTCAGAATTTGTCCTGGGAAGCTTCCCTTTTTACCGATGGTGACTACTACCCTGCTTGTCAGTCATCACCACAGATGCTAAATGATAAAATGGGATACATAGAAATGGTAGGCTAGTAGAAAGCTGAGTGAAATACTAAGAGGCTTTGGAAATATTGTTAACTTAAGTGTAAATTTGGTATGGGTTTTGTTGTAGTTAATGTGCTCTGTGTGGAATTAAAAATGTATTTTTATGTAAATGTACATGGAAGAAAGAGGATTCCTTTATGATCATGAGTGCAGGGGAAGTTGCTATTTTTGTTTTGCAACTCAAACTTTCAAAAATCTTCCTCTGAAGAGAATTATAGTAGAATACCAAAAAGCTAAACATAAATAAAAGCAAGATTTACATGCCAAGCTTTTTAAAAGAGCTTAAAGAGAGTAACTTTTTACTTTACCTCTGAAGATACTGTTTTAAATTACTTCAAACTGTTACAATCATATAGTTTCTTTTTTTGATATTTTTAAAATATATAATCCTTTCCTAAAACATAAAAACATTCTTTAAAATGGAATTAAACTTCATTTATACATGTAGTATGCATGTGAAGAGAGATTATGCTTTAAATTGGTCACATTTCTGCCATCTGGAGGAAGAAAAATGAAGAGCATATTCAATCTGCTGCTGTAAATGAGTATTTCTAAATTAATACATGGTAAGATTATATCAGTATCTTATTGTGAGTTATGCAGAGAACTGTTGACAATCAGAAATCAAAAAAGTTAGAGGAATTAGAGGAAAAACCCCATATATTAGCTAAAAAAGCCATAATAGCATATTTCCTTTGTAAACTCTCATAGTCCTGGTCCCAGGCTCAGTTTTAGAAGTCTGGCTTTTAATTCAGCAGTTGTCATTAATACCAAATACATGAATGGTAGTGGTAGGAGGGACCTGTATGCAATATTCCACCATCCTGATTGGATGGTGAATGACTTAACCAGAGTTACTTCATTCTTTTTTTAGAATGAAGTGCATATGTTTGTAGAAGAAAGCAGCTTGTAACGTACTGACCCGTTTCAGAACATAATGTGAAGTCCTCTCTGATAAAGAAACCCATAACTGAGTGCCTAGTTTTCTAATCTAGTGATTTAGGAAGATACAGTTACAAAATTTTGTATTTACTTGGAAATTATTTTAGCCACTGTTTAATAATAGAAGAGATAACCAGGAGGCTCAGCTGAAATCTCATTATTATAGGCTTGCAGCAGAGGGAAAAAACCAGCAGTGCTGGTAGTTGAGAAGAAACAGAGTTCTGCTAGTTGGCTGTAAATGCTCCAATGTTGTTCTTAATGTCATCTCTACTGTTATTTTACTGCCATTCTTTTTTACTAAATTATTATTTAGGATCAGTTTAGCTCAGAAATAACATTATTAGCTCCACTCCTTTTAGTAGGTCTGATTAAAAATGTCAGTGCAGTCAGTCAGAATTCCATTGACTTAGTGGGGAATAGGTCAAGGCTTTTGCTAGCCAGGCTAGGCACATTGAGTTTTCTCACATGTTTTAGAAGATTATTGTAAATCTTATGATTTTGTAGCTCTTGTTCTTGAAGTTCACGCCAATACGTGCTTGATATCTTGTTTCCTGTCACCAGTCTGGAAGCAGCAACCAGAATTCTCCTACAGTTTCCATTCTCCAATACTCACCGGCTACGTGTGACAATACATTTGTTCATGCTTGTACCAGCAGTGAGTTCTGAGGGATCTACAGCTGGATATCAACTAGGCCATGGGTAGTGTTGAAATCAGATGACGCTGGGTGCCTGAGGCATAATATCTTATGATCTTTCCCAAAGTGGTTTTTTCCAGGTGCCAAAGAAAACCAAATACATAAAAATCAAACTGACAATCTGATTAAATTATTTTGAAATGAGGTTGGTGAGTTAGTTAGGAATAACAAATTTACATTCTGATGAAAGAACAATTGAAGGAGTGGTGAAGAGACTGCTGACTCTAATTTAATTGTAAGCCTCAATTCAAGAACTCTTCTGTCCATGAAATCAGATTACCCGTCTTAACCTTAAAAACAGAGTGTATATCACTGTGACTTTTCTCAAAATGAACTGAAAGTTCCTCCTAATGTTCTGCTGTTCTTTGTGAATGCCAGATTTGTTCTTCTTTCCACCAGCGCATTTTTGAACTTTGCCAACTCTAGAGGTTTAAGAGTGATTAACCCAGAATTATAGGTAAAAGAAGTTTTTTTTTTTTATTCAGTCTGTTCTGAAAAATTACTTTTAATAGATTTTTCCACTGATCTTAGTTGAGCAAACTTGTTTTATTTTGTGCTGGAAGGGACTGAAGGGTGGTTTTGTTGTTTGTTTTCAGTGTTCATTACCATTATGGAAATGGAACGCAAGTAAATTGTAACTGCATCCAGAATTACTTCCCCTGGCTATTCTTGTTAGTAAATGAAAATGTCACTCCTTAGAAATTATTTGAAATACTGCCATGCTTTAACAGTCCAAGGTTCCATTTCATGCTTACTCCTTCAGTAATATTTTGACGGGTGGGTTCAGAAAACTTGAATGATGCTAAAGAGCTGTTGAATTCTGTTGGAGTTATCTACTATCTATTCTGGTCAAACAGTAATCATAGAATAACAGTCTGATAGGAACATCTGGGTGTCATTTGGTCCAATTACCTGCTTGAAGTTTGATCAGCTTCAAAGTCAGATCATATTGCTCCAGGTCATGTTCAGTCAAGCTTTGAGCATCTCCAAGGACAGAGATTACACAGCCTCTCTGGGCAGTGTGTCACCACTTTCATCAGAACTTTTTTCCTATATCTAATCAGAATTTTCCATGTTGCTGACAATGTCCATTGCCTCTCATCATTTCATGGTTCAGCTCCATAAAGAGCTTCATTCAGTTGTCTTTATACCATCCCAGTAGGGGATATCGATATAACAGTGAGATTTCTCCCATCTTTCTTTTCTTTTTAAAGAATGAACAAACCCAGCTTTTTCAGCCTGAGACATTATGTGCTTCAGCCTGCTAGTCATCCCAGAGTCTGTTAGACTCACTCCATCCAGTATGTCAGTGCCTTTCTTGTACTGGGGGAGCCTAAAATTGAAGACAGTTTTGCAGAGCTGGTCTCAGAGCTGAACAGAAGGGAATAACCAATTCACCTGCTCGCTGTGGCTTTGCTAGTACAGTGCTTGGGCTGCAGGCTACACTCCTGACTTCTGGTCAACTTTTGTCTACACTCAAGTGGTTCTCTTGTTTTCTTTCTAATCAGTCCAGTGCCTGCCTAGCCTGTATTTTTGCATGCGTGAGGTTATTCCATCCCAGATGCAGATCTTTTAACGTTTTCCATTGCTAAATTACGTGGTGTTTTATCAGCCAGTTCCTCTGGCTCACCAACATCCCTCTAACTATCCTCCAATCTATTGATCAGTTCCCTCCAGTCTATAGCATCAGCTGCAGACTTGCTTGAGGGCATTTTCTGTAATGTTCTTTGGGTTGTTGCAGAAGATAATAATAATAACTGAAACACACAGTTGTTCTAAATGCTATGCATATAAATATTTTAAGAAGAAAATGGTGCGTGCCTGTAAGCTGCTAACTTTTCTGTATATTCAGGCATACATGAAGTTTAAGTGTTCTATAGGATGGGTGACTGCATTTATAAAGGTCAGCCACAGTAGCAGGTAATTGTGGAAGAAAGCCAGGAACGTGGAACAAGAAATGGATGGTCGGGTTTGGGGCAGGGTGTAGTGGGGGGGGAAGACATTTCGTCTACAAGGTTCCTGTTGCTTCATCTGTGTTTCCTCTGCCATTCCCCCACCCTCACAAAATGAAGAGATAAGGTGAACTAATGTTAATTTTGTTTTTGTTGTCAGGACTTGACAGGAGCTGAGTTATATACACAGCCAGCTGATCTTTTGCATCCAGTAATTTATGCCACTGCCATGGTTTTGCTAATGTGCCTGTTGATGATCATAGTCAGTTACATTTACCATCACAGGTATGCATCAAAATTACTAGACTAAAAAAATCAGTTTCATAGTGCTTAGGACTACTTTATCTTTTTGATAGGAACATGATACAGTGATCTGTATTTGGGTTTTTTTATATAAAATTTGTTGATGCAAACTAACAGTTAAGTAGCTATTTCATCTGATCTCGAGTATGACAATTTAGCTCTCATAACCATGTATCTCTTTAATTCTTCACTTTTGCTTCATGATGAAAGAAGAGACCACTCAAGAATGATGGTAGAATTTAACAAACTGTTCAGCCTTTTACGTTTCTGTTGATGTGAAAGCTTGAAGCCTAAAATTTTTGAATCAGGCCCCAAATAGTTGTATAAAGCTAGTTAATAGGAGGGTGTTTTAATTTCTTGTGACGAATACCAGAGATTATATTTGATTACAAAGTATGTGGTAGTCAAACAATCATTAACAGTAATTATATCTCATTTATCACAAGTGTATCTTGCTAGTTTCTGAAAGACAATAATGCAGCTGTGTTTTACATTGTCTAATTTGTTTCTTTTAACAGTGTGATCAGGATCAGTGTAAAAAGCTGGCACATGCTAGTTAACCTGAGCTTTCATATTTTCCTGACTTGTGTGATGTTTATTGGAGGTGTAACTCAGACCAGCAATGCCAGCATTTGCCAAGCAGTAAGTAAACATGCAAACACTTGAAAAAATGAGTTACCAGTTTCATACTCCTATATATGTATATGTCCCCCTTGCCTGCTACAGAACAGTAATACTGTATGGGCATTTTCATCAGAATGCAAAATTTAGACAAATCAGTCTTTTTAACCTTAAAAGATTTCTCTTGTATTTTCATCCAGCCATGAAGATAAAACTAGTTCGTTACTTGAAAACTGGAAAAGTATTTCAGCAGTGCAACAAATTTTTTTTTGCCCAAAATGCTCTCTCAAAAAATAAGTTTTACCTATTAATTTTGGTTTTTGAGACTTAGTATGAAATTGTTGTATAGGCCTGTATGTGGCCTTTAGAAACCATGTGAAAACTGATTTCCACAGATACTAAAATATTTATTTCCATTTGCTCAGTATAACTTAAAGGGGGGGAGAGAGAAGTGTTTCAAGTCAAAACCTCATGCTTTCTCTAAACAAACATCACTAGTTTTATTGAGACTCCTCTCCTATAATGATTCGTTCTTCTAAGATTTGGCCATCTCTATTTCAGTTGCAGTGTTTCAGTCAAATAACAGTTGCTGCTTTGGAATGGTATCAGTGAAATTTTTTTAATGTTTTCTTTTTTTCCATCCAGTGATTCATAAAAGTTTCTAATCCCTCACCATAGCACTAGCTTGACAGTTCAATGTGTTGCAATAAAATGTCCCTGATCTTTCTCCTACAAATATAAAGAGAATACTAGGCTGTCTGCGTGCACGTGCATGTGTGTGCAGACGTATATATGGAGATGAGGAAATACTTTGACAAACTGTAATTTTTCTTCTTGCCTTCTTGGAGACAGTAATCCCATAAGAGAAATTCTGTGATATGGATGGGTTGTTTAAGAGTTGTGCTTTTACTGGTGATTGAAACTTGCAAAAAAATTACCCCCAGTCATCTTAACAAAAACTGAAATGTCACCTCTTTCATGCACGTGTGCTGTCATTTAAGGGATATATGAAACCTGCTTCTTGCAGTCATTTCATCTCTATGTTGGCTTGTAAGTAAGGAAATACAGGACAACCAGATTGTGCCTTGCCTTGACAAAACCCCAGGGACTTGGGAATTCCCAGAACTTCTTAAAAGAAAATAATGTTCAGTTTATAAAATAATGCAGATGCAAAAGGATCTGACAAACAACCATTTTCTTAACAGTAACACCCAGTCAGTCTGTGAGGCTGACTTTGCATTGATGTGTTTGGGCTGGTTAAATATCTGAAATATGATGCTTTCTTTTTTTTGCATTATGTTAAAGTCGCTGTCTGTATTTTGCTGCCTGCTGTGTAGTTGCCATAATATGATTAGCTTGCTGTTCCCTTGTTTCAATTTGAGTAATATCTGTAACACCAGACATTTTAAAGCTAAGTGTTTCGTAAAATACAGTTTCCTAAACTGTATGATTGATATGTAATCTTAAAATGTTAGCCAGCAAAGTTCTTCTTGCATTATTAAGGTCTCCTTCCACTAGAGGCAACTGTGGCTGTGTAGCCTTTCCACACTCAACTGATACGAAGATGGGTTTGCATAACATATTTTGGTTTTTTGAAAACCACAATGACTTGGGATTTAGAACAGTCATAGTAAAATAAGAGGGTTTTTTCTTCTCTTGAACTGAACTTTTGAAAATTCAGGCTTTATGCAAGTTGTGTACTAAATAATTACTTTTTTTAACTTGGTAGAAAGGAAATGCTTGGAGGTTCATTTTTTATTTTCATTTTTTTTAAGGTTGGGATAATTCTCCATTATTCCACTCTTGCGACAGTACTGTGGCTGGGAGTGACATCTCGTAATATTTACAAGCAAGTAACCAAAAAAGCAAAAAGATGTCAAGATCCTGATGAGCCACCTCCTCCACCTAGGCCAATGCTGAGGTGAGCCTATTGTCTGTTTCTGCAACTTATTATTTCCCAGGTCGCTGTGCTTACATTCTGACCACAAAATATAATGGGTCGCTACTGGTTGTTTTTTGCAAGTGCCTTTCATAAAACATTTTCTTCCCACGTCCATAAAGTCCCTTTGAGATTTTTCTTTTCCTCAGCATTATGTTAAGGAGGATGAGGTGAAGGACAATTTGTCTTAGCATATTACTGTTGCAATGCTATGTTCCTGATTTGTAAATTAAGAAATTGGTAGTGTTGCAGTATCACCACTGGGGCTTTGATTAGGACTGTAGATAGCAACACTTCCCATTAAATTATCAGAAGAAAGAATATGGAGAACTGTGTTATCACATAATTAACAAACACTGCAGTATAAATAAATAAAGAATAATACATT
This sequence comes from Balearica regulorum gibbericeps, assembly GCF_011004875.1. NCBI lineage: Eukaryota > Metazoa > Chordata > Aves > Gruiformes > Gruidae > Balearica > Balearica regulorum. Next base: position 63,201,159 of record NC_046187.1, read on the forward strand.
TTCCAAAGATTGCTTACAAATAACTTGAAAAATAGGTGTCGCTCATTATCAAACGAAATAGAGTTCTTTGTGAAGCATTCCTCTTAGAATTTTTATTTCAGAAATCACTGAAATGGGACAAACTAATTATCTGTGAAATTCACCCTATGTGGAATATTTTTAATAGAAAACATTATCATACTTTGTTCATGTAGCTTTCTGAGCCTCTGGATATTAATTAAAAACTGCTAAGCTGAAATTCTCCACAAGGTGGCAGAAGTTGATTAACTTTGATTAGTTATAGGCAACTATTTAGAAAGCTTGATTTTAAAGTATAGACTGCAGAAAATCAGAAATGCTTTTCTGAATATCATCAACTAAAACTTGCAGTACTATACACAAGCATATAGAAATACTGAATTGATAAGTTAGGAAGTAGAGGTTTTAATATTTATACCACTTAAGTGCTGTCTTTGCTTTCCTTAACTTTTACTATTTTTCTTTTAAGAGAAAGCAAATCTGTTGGATTCACGGTAGGATATCATGCCCATCACCAACTGTGTGCCTTCCAGCAGGGTATTGGGTAGCCTTTTTAACATCTGTTGTGATTTCCTCCCCCATCCTTTATTATTTGTCATGGAGTTCTTGCTTTGGGAAACGTTCCAGTAAAATTACCAGCCTCATGGGCTCAGCTCTGCATAAACATAAACGTGTACATACCATTTCAGATCTGGACAACCTCATCTGTGACAATGGCAGTAACTCTGGAGACAAGTATCAGAACAGAGCAAACATGCTTCATGTTTCTCAGATTTTCTCAGTGTCCAACTTCTTGCAGATTAGGGATTTCCTCAGTCAGATAGATGTGTGATGTTTTTGCATGGAACAGCTATAGAAGGATTTTTTTTTTTCATTCAGTTGTCTTTTAAACTTACGTTCAAAACAAAACTACCCATAGTGGCATAGGGCAAAGAGTTTTGTGCAAGTTTCTTGCTCGTTTAGAAGTGGTCACCTACGGTTATCAGGCTGCCTGTTTTATGAATTTAGAGAGGCAAAACAACTGATTCTCTGTTTGCCTCCATGCTGTTTATATTTCCCCTCCACATACCTTTTCAGAATTACAAAGGGTCTTTGGGAACAGAAAAAAAAGCCCTGATAAATGTATGTAGGTACACATTTTTCTCCTTACTTGCCATACGTAAATTATTCTGCTTTATGTTGTTTGGGTTTAAAGAAGTCCACCTTACAGATAATAGGTAGACATGATGTTTACACGGATCTTCAGTTCTTGTAGATGTCTTCTGAGGGTGGACTTCATACCTGTTAAGTTTCCTTCCCCTCTAGCATAGATAAGCTTTATTCTTTATTTTGGGAAATTCATTGCATGTAAGACAGTTTTGTTGGTGGTGATGATACTCAGGCAGTGTGTTAATGAGACTTTCTCACAGGCGATGAACAAGATGAAAAAAGACTTTCAAATGAATCTGGTGTTCTTCAGAAAGCCACTATAGACATCAGAGGGGAGATTTGCCGTGACACTCAGTGGCCATGTTATAGGGCAGCACTTGGCATTGGTTCAGATTTCTTAACTGCTAAAAACTTGACGCCAAGTATGTTGCATTGCCATGCCAGGCAAGAGGGTGTAAAAATAACTGAGGTCCTCAGCTGCAAACCACAAGAAGGAAATGGAGTTTGTCGTGCAGAAACGGTGTTTTGTTCAGCAGACTCTAAAGAAGACAAAAGGAAACAATTTCAATTTTTTTTTTTTTACATAAAAGACCTGCTTTTCAAAGAACCTTGCTGAAGATCTTAATGATGGGATACTTCATGTAAAGCACGAAATAAAATAAAATTGCAAATATTTGTCTTTTGTAATTTAAAATAAATACAAATATTTTTATTACTATAATACAAATACTAGGTGAATGTTCTATTTGTAAATAGTGACATGTTGTATTTCTTTTTTTTTTCTGTTACCATCGTAACACCTCTTGCACACCTATGTCATTACGTTTGTTTTTCTCTTGTTGATCTAACTTAAGGAAAAGTTTCAGCTTGTACAGTGTTCTGCCCCAAAATCTTAATATCACTGCATCTCCTCTAGCATGCTTTGGATGTTTTTTAGTTCTTATTCTGTTCATACAGTTCCTTCCTGCATGATCGTTTTGTTTTTTAATTTGGGCTCTTAGGAATTGCTAAAGACTTAGATACGGCAACAAACAAGTGTGCTTTTGTGTGTATGTGTGTTGGTACTTGGTATCTTGGTATGGTTCAAGGCCAGCTGTAAACATGTTTCTTTGATAGAGCAGACTGAACGATGGCTGCAAACTCCATGTTGCTTTGCTCTCCCACCAGTAACAATTTGCCTTGTGTAGAACCAGCTTCACTTATCTGTTCATGTGTGAGTAGTGGTGCATCTTTGAGACAGTGATTTAGTAATTTGTAGTAAAAGATAAATAGAGCAAAATCTGCCACAAAGATCTGTTTCATCTGGCCAGCTTCTGATTGCCACTTCAAGATATGGAATAAACCAATGACAGAATTTGATCTTTGTAGGATTCAGCAACTAAGTAATATATTTAGTGTACCTAGATTTCCAGGAAGGGCTTAAATTTATTTTGGACTGTTCTGTGTCTCAAGTGAGACAGCAGTAACTTCTGGTGAATAATCTGAAATGCAGTGGAAAGGTCCAGGACGATTGGAATAGGTGTCTCTTGTTGACAAAGCAAACTACCCATCTGTATGTCACAGTAGTAGTTTTCACTGCATGTTCTGATCTGAATTTGGACTGGTTTAACATGAGATGCAGGACAGAGTGCCATTTATTTTTCAGTGGTTTTTCAGTAATTATTGATCTGTCACTAATGAATTCAATGTGAATTCACAGAAATTGTAATGAAAAGTTGGTTACTCTAACAACATATGCCCTCATCCTTGTGAAGGCATAGTTTTTATTAACGCCACCACAGGGAAGCAGGAGGTATATACTATGAAATTATAGACTCCATTAAAAATAAAAAACACCACCCCCTAAACCCCTTCACACACAAAAAGCCAAGCAACAAGAGTTCTTTTGGCTGATCTCCTGGATGTAGTGTCCATAATATTAGGCAAGTTCATCCCTGGAACAAGAGACATACCACTTACTAGTTTCCTTCTAAGTTTCTGTATTCTCTTCCAGCAGTTTACAACTTTTGACTGCCAGCTTTTGCTGCTTCCTTCTAACTGTGTATACGTTCATTTGGTGCCTGCGAGGGAGATGAGCAGCTGTGAGAGAGAGGTGGTTTACAACAGGAGGAAAAAAGTTGCAGTGAGGAAATCTTTGAAAAAATTGATTTTGCCAAAGCCCAAACATGATTCACTCTATTTTCTTCAAGAACTTGCACGCATTTCCAGAATCCTGGAAAGCTCTCATTTCCTTCATGGTGACTGAATAAAATCCATTGCCATTAAGCAGCCACTGATATACTGGCTTTACTTTTCAGGTTCTACCTTATTGGTGGAGGCATCCCTATCATAGTTTGTGGAATAACAGCAGCAGCAAACATCCGGAATTATGGCAGCAGACCTAATGCTCCTTAGTAAGTACCACAGAACTGAGAGCTCTGTCATAAGATTTCACAGGTTTGCTTTTCGAAGTACTCATTGCAATTAGTTCTGATTCTTCCAGAAAATGTAACACAGCCAAGATCATTGTAAAGTACCGTTATGAATTGATAAAGCATAAGTGACTTGTGAGAAGACATTAATTTTGATTCTTTGGTTTGTTTCTTTTTTCCAGTTGCTGGATGACTTGGGAACCTAGCTTAGGAGCATTTTATGGACCAGCTAGCTTTATAATTTTCATAAACTGTATGTATTTTCTCAGCATATTCATACAACTAAAACGTCACCCTGAACGTAAATATGAACTTAAGGAACCCATTGAGGAACAGCAGCGCCTGGCCACCAATGAACATGGTGAACTGGCTCATCAAGATTCGTTGTCGGTGTCACTAGTTTCCACATCTGCTTTGGAGAATGAGCACAGTTTTCAAGCGCAGCTGCTGGGAGCCGGGCTCACTTTGCTTTTGTATGTTGCTCTGTGGATCTTCGGAGCTCTCTCAGTTTCCCTGTATTATCCCATGGACCTGATCTTCAGCTGTTTTTTCGGGGCAACATGTTTAAGCCTCAGTGCCTTTCTTATGGTTCACCATTGCATTAACAGGGAAGATGTCCGGCATGCTTGGATAACGACTTGCTGCCCTGGAAGGAGTACGTACTCAGTGCAAGTAAATGTTCAGCCCTCCAGTTCCAGCGGAACCAATGGAGAGGCCCCTAAGTGCACCAACAGTAGTGCAGAATCTTCATGCACAAATAAAAGTGCATCGAGCCTAAAAAATTCTTCTCAAGGCTGTAAACTAACTAACTTACAAGCTGCAGCAGCTCAGTGCCACCCTACTTCTCTGCCACTGAACACAGGTCCTCAACTTGATAACAGTCTCACTGAACATTCAGTGGATAATGATATCAAAATGCATGTAGCTCCCTTAGAGGTACAGTTTCGGACAAACGGACACCCAAGTCGGCATCATAAGAATAGAAGCAAGGGACACCGTGCTAGCAGGCTTGCAGTATTGAGGGAATATGCGTATGATGTTCCCACAAGTGTGGAAGGAAGTGTGCAAAACGGCTTACCTAAAAGTCGACAAAGCAACGGCGAAGGGCATTCAAGGAGCCGAAGAGCCTATTTGGCATACAGAGAACGTCAGTATAACCAATCCCAACAAGACAGCAGTGATGCTTGCAGTACACTTCCAAAAAGTAGCAGAAATACTGAAAAAACAATAGCTACCAACAACAAAAAAGATATTCTGAGGAAACCAATAGCGGTTGAACTCGAAAATCAACAAAAATCTTACGGCTTAAATTTAGCCATTCAGAATGGACCACTTAAAAGCAGTGGACAGGATGGGCCCTTGCTCACTGCCGACAGTACTGGTAATATTAGAACTGGGTTGTGGAAACACGAAACTACTGTGTAGCATTATAATTCATTGCGGGATGATTCCATATGAACTGTGATTACACATTCCTTAAAGCTATTAACACTCTTAAAAGACTGTTTACAAACTCTAGGTACTTTATGCAGGGAGGGAACAAAGATAATCTGCCAAGCAAAAGATTGTACGCATTATTGTCTTTGCTGTTCTTACAAAGATGAACTTTTGGTATTTTGTGAATTTTTTCGAAGTGTCAGTCTTGAGAGGTGCAGAACATAACTTTGTACATTTTTATTTTTTACCTGTAGCCCTGCAGATGTGTCCACAACACATTTCAAATTTGTATTTAAATGTATAATAAATAGTATTTTCCCCAGCAGCCCAATGTTGCACTTGTTGGGTCTTTTAAAGATTGTTGCACTGAATGTCGTCTTGATTTTACTACTTCAGTATCTGAAACTTAGGAGTTCCAATTACTAAAGAAAATATTTGGTGTCTGAAGGAGACAATACAAATCGATCAATTATTTGCGTAAGGCCTAGAATTTGTTTGAAATGAAGAAGCTACGCTTTAAAGAGATTTTTAGTATACAGGCACCTTGTTTACTCCAAAATCATTGTCTTGCTGCACAAGCTAGTTGTATTTTCAGATAGCTGTGGCTTATTTTAATGCACTTGCACAGTTTTAGTTTACTTGGTAATGTTTTTGGATAATATTCTATTTTGCCCTCATAATTACATCATTGGGATTTTTTTAATGATTTCAGTTGAGAAGGTTATGAATGTTCACAGGTGCTGATTTGCAAAGGTCATCAGTACATATCTGTGCAAACTTGTTCATTTGTAATAGTGTGGAAGAATAATAGCGCGGGTATTTTGATAGGTGTTAATGGGATAATCTGTTAAGAGCATGATTGTGCAAAATCAGGGTCTTTTGGTTCAGTGTCACTGTGGAAGCTGCCTTTTGAGAGAGTGTTTTGAGTTGCAAGTTCACTTTTACTCGCCTGTATGTGACAATATGCAGAATAATTTCTCCAATACTATACAGCATCTGTGTTTAAAAAAAGAGTTTCAGTAGCAGAGCTATATTAATAAGGTTATCGGTTTTAAAAAGCATGTGAATTCCTGCAGTAGGAATAGCTAAAACATGCAATCTTTGACAATAATGTAAACCTTGAAAAATAAACATTGTAGTTAAACTCAAATTTAATTGCAGTATAATGACAAAAATTAAAATCAAGGTCAAAATGTTTTATGTAAAATGAAATATTATAGAATCAATTATTTGTCAATTATGACTATAGTTTTCTAAACTTAAATTGTTGACACTTCAGTGTAAACAAGATCATATTTTGTGTCCTACTGCTGCTGTGACAAATTTGAGGTTGTAGTTGCAGAGTAACGCTTGGGGCTTTATCTGTTTCCAGTACTGATAGCCATGCTAAAACCCATGTGTATTCAATAGCAAAAAATGGTTCTGTATGATCTAGTACTGATAGCACAACTCAACTTTTAAGCAACAAATGGAACTGCATTGTAAGTACTTGGCTACTTGGTTACCTAATTCAGTCTTGTCACAGTTGAGTATTTTAGTTAAGTGTATCTGTTTTAATACAGATAGAGGTCTAACATTCTCAGCACACAAATGTTGTGTTAAATAATTTATAACGAGAGGTGCTTATTTATTGCTTACCAAATTTACGGCACCCTCTACCAATCAGTTTGTACAAGACATCCAAGATGACTATCAAACTACTCCAGTAGGACAGTGTTGTTAGGATTTGGGTTCTATTTTTGCTTCTTGTGAGTAGTTGCCATTTAAGAATTCTTAAAGCAACACTTTGACAAATGTATAACTCAAGCTTTGATTGCTATTCAGTTTTACTGGCTTCAAGATAGGTAGCTTTTTAGCTTGTAACCATACAGCTACTGTATGGATAGATGCTCAAAAAAAAAAAAAAAAAAAGGAATTTATAGTATTATCAAAGAATTTAAAACAAATGTCCAAGTATCAATAAAATATTTACATGTTAAGCTATTTGACAAGATATTTAAGCATCTTAGACAACTCACTGCTTTGTAATTGCAAAAAAACCCTGTATGTGGGTTGTTATTTGGGGGGGGAGGGGGGGGGTGTCCTCTTGGTAGCAGAAATACATTTTGGACCTAGAAGTCAAAACTAGTGACTTGATCCTGTTCCATCCCAGATGCTGAAGGTCTGTCACCCTTGATTTAGTGATGGGTTGAATGAAAACTGAATTGCAGACAGTAAGGGCATGTGCTAAGAGAAGCGCTCATCTCTGAGCCGAGTTTCTGTATTACACAACTAGCAGCAATATAATCACTGAGGTTCCTTCGCATGTAGTTTGTAGCCCCAAACCCAGACATTTTAAAATTATATTTTATCAGGAATATATACTATGCTGGTTTTTTATAGTAAAAAATATATGTACTAATGCAAATAATTTAAGCCTACTTTGTGTTTCCTTTAAAATTATAGATCTAGAAAAATATAATCCATATATAATATGGAAAAATGTGAAAACAGTCCATAGATTATTTCTTATTATCTGAACATGGTATGCTAGGGACTTGGGCTAAGATCAGTTGTCCTTCAACATCTGCTTGATGCCTTTTGCGCAGGTTTGGAATTGAACACATATTTAGTTTTTCTTGAAGCTGATCTTAAAAATGCCTTTAAAATTAATTCTACATGTAATACTTCTCCATAACCTGATAGCTTGCCTTAAGTTTTGATGAGATTAAAAAAATAAGTTCTTTGCTAAGTACCTAATAAATTATGAATAGCCTTGGTGTACATATAGTATGTATTTTATGTATGGTGTACATAAAAATGTATACATACATTTTTAATGTAAAAATATTTCTTAAATCACCACACCAATAAACATGTGTACTTCACTTACAGCTATGAACATAGCTACATTCGCTTTTAATCTAACAAGTGCTTTTGCTCAGATGAAGACAAATTAAGCCATTATTCTCAGATACAGTCTTGATAAATACTGAAGAATACATTCATCTCCTTTAAATGAAGAAGAATTGTAAATGAAAGAATTTATGTAACTAAAAGTTGGAAGGTGGGTTATTAGACTCTGAAAAAGTGGGGTTAAGTACAATATGTTATAAGAAAATTGGAAACAATTTTCAAGCTTTTTCATAAATTCTTTCCTAATAGTGTAAAGCAAGCTTATTTTCAGAGCTGTAATTAAACTTTGCATGAAAAGCGACCTAAATCATTCCAATGGAAAAAACCACCACACAAAACCTCATTTTTGCCTGTTGGTGGCACAATGAGGAAGTGACTACAGTCATTAATCAGATATATAAGGGAAGTAGATAATGCAAACTGAGGCGAGAACAGCCTTTTTTGAGAATAGTTTGCTTTCTACCAAAAAAAAAAAAAAAAAAAAGTAGGGACTAGAAACAGCAGCATTTAGTGCTTGTTGTCACTGTGATAAAAGTCAGCATATTTGTCCATTCATGATAGGGACAAAAGCAGACTGAAAAGCAAGCGTCACAGGTTGGAGGAAGGCAGCTATGTAAGCGCACCCTGGTTTATGGCTAAACACGTTTTGGTGGTGATACCAAGGATAAGGATGGCGGTGGGAAAAAAGAGCGTTAGTAAAAGGAGGTGACTGAAGCATATGTGATAAATCGTTAGAGTTTTGCAGCCAGCTTGACAATTCTCAAGTTGAGAGCTAAAACAAGTGTTTATGGTGGAACAGGTGAGGAAAATATCTCCAGCAACTGTGACGCCTCATGGTGTGTAATACAAGTGACACCCACAGGTACAGGGTAGCAGAAAGGCTTCGTGTTAGAGTGCTGTTAACTAATCTTGGGGAATGCATTAAAAAACACGTAGAAAATACAAGTCACTTATGATTAGACTGACCTCTTTGAAGAAAGTGTCTTTCATACCCAAAAAGATAAGTTTTCAAAAGGAACTTCTTCATTGTTTCTATGAACACCTGCATACAAAATTCACACATGCGAGCAATTGTTGCTTGAAGGTACAAATAAGATGTGAAGGTGCAAGTATTTTCCCTTTTACTGAATGAAGAGCTCCTTATATTACCAGTTGTTCATAGGTAGTGTGTTATCAGAACATCTTAAATGCTAATTATTTAAAATTTCTATAGGTTAAGAAATACTTCAGGTGTTGGGAGGAAGAAACAATTACTTTCTGTTAAGTTCTTTCATTTTTATTTTATTCCATTTTAACCAGTTCTGTGTTACACTGTGCTGCTTGCTGAGGCTGTTTCTTATGTCTTGTATTGCTCCTTTTTCACATCTCAGAGGAAGCTGAAGGATCAGTTTTGTTCAGTGTTTTTTGGTTGACTTTTTTGGGTCACAGTTTCTGGATCTTAGAGATTAATAGCATAGACATCTGTGAGAAATGCTTTTGTTCCTATAGTTCAAGATTAACATACAAAACACGAAGAAAGCTGCTAGTTTAAACAAACACCCTGTGGATTTTTAATCCCTGCTTTCAAAAACAGGGGGACCTGTTCTGTTGTGGGAGTTTGGTTTTAGTTTAGGTTTACAGGTTTTAGTTTAAATGAGGTTTATATACCTTCTCTGCTTCCAAGACTGGTTGAATAGGGATATTTGGGGAGATGGAGGAGGAGATGACGTGGTGGTATCTATGAATACAGATGTAAAATTTGTTTTATATGGAAGACTTAACTTTTGAAAACTATTAGCTTGGCACAATCACAAGCATGACAAACTTCCGTCTCTAACAGCAGCCCACCAACACCACCTCACCTCTGAAACTCACCTGCGCGCAAGCAGGTAGGAAATGGCATTCCTGGGGTACCAAGGTGAGGAAAGCAGCCGTGTGCCTGGTGTTCACTAATCCACCCGCTTCCTAAAGCCCCTGCAGAACTGGTGCCGCTGACCAGGCTTCTCTGCTGACTGCAGCTCTGGTTCACAGATGTATCATCGACCAAACTGTGAGTCAAGTGGAGGATGGCGCTACAGGGTTGAAAGACGACAGCTGAAAGGTCTGGGCAGAGACAAGGCTTGCTACTCACTCAAAGCGTGCTTCACAGCTGGTTGAGCACGTGTCTACTGTGGGTTTAGTTTAAAGAACCCAAACAACCTTCAGTCACAGCAGCAATCTGTAATGAGGATGGAAGTCCTTGAAAATTAAGACCCAAACCAGACAATTTGAGTCTAAAATGAAATGCTTAGGTGAACATAGCATTTTCTCTGAAGTCAGTATTTACTCAGTATAATAGTGCTTATAAATCTGAAATTCTTGGAGCTCTGTAGTGAAATAAATGAGGCAAGACTTAAGATATTAGTGAGATAAATTTGACGGGAAATTTTTAGTTTTCATTAGGTGAAGATTCTGGAAATTTTGCACTCGGTAAGTGCTAAATATAGTAAGAGTTTCATATACTTCTTCCAATGGGACATCACTGAAAAGCCTCAAATTCAATAGTTAATTTGCAGGAATGAAAGAGAATACTAAGTATTAAAATAACAAAGAGATTAATTTTTAAGTGAGAACATTCTTTTCATAAAATGAGTAAAGGCATAGAAGACAAAAACATTTAAACAAAAGAAAAAAACAATCCTAAGCCTAAATTCCAGTTTTCACTTGGAGGAGGAGGACTTCAGCCCACTTGCAAAGCCCAAAGGACTTGCTGTGTAGAATCACTAGGTAATTCTTGATATGATGGCCTGTTTCGTGTAATACGTAACTGACATTTTTGCTTCATCCACTTGAAGTTCTATTTGCTGACTGTGACTGTTTGGTTTCTCTCAAGATCAAATGTTCCTCCTGCACCCTTTCTCCTAATCTCTGCTCAGCTACAAATTAAGATAAAGTTAGATTGTGGGCTGCAGTCTCCAACACCCTTCTACATTGTTAAACTGTAGAGCAGCTTCCCCAATTGTTTGCAGCAATTTCCCTTTAAATCACAAATGAGTAAGAAGTTCTTAGCAAACAGAGTCCAAACCTGAGCAGCAGAAAGATGGGGGATGCAGAGACTTTATTTCATCTGTTGGCTGGTGATGTTTCTATTGGCTGCAACTGGCGGAATGGAAACTTGTAGGAAGGACATGTTCCTCCTAGGGCAAGAGGCATCCCTGGTAACATCCAGAGCTGCTGAGCAAGGTATTTAGAATTAGAATAAATATTCAGATATAGTGTGCATCTAATCATTAACAGGCTTATCTCTAAGGGTGCTAGACATGCAGCTTCTATGGGCTCTCACAGGAGCTGTAATACATGAGCTTGTCGATTCTGTTGACACAGAACACTTAACCAGATCAGACCAAAGTTTAATCTTCGGCTCTGGGCTGAAGATGTACTACTGTTACAAATTTTTAAGTAAAACTGTACTTGACTTTAATCATAGCTTGATAACTACAAGGCAGATGGAATTTGCAAGGGAGAAAAGTTTGATGTGAAACAGAAAAGGATAGTTGAAAGGCCATCTTTATTAAATATGGTTGTTCATGCAAAAGTACCTATTCTCAGGGCATTACAGTTTCAAGATTTGATAAAAATGGGTGCAATCACCAGTGCCTTGTTCCTTCCACCTGTGGATAATGATTTCCCTAAAATGCTACCATGCTGGAGTGACGTGCACAGTGGGCCAGAACCTCTCAACTGGAAGATGATCTGGATGTGGGAGCCATCCCATTGTATCGACACATCCCTGATAAAGATTTACATTATCCTGCCCTGTGTAGTAACCTGCCATCTGGTTATCCCATAGGTGACGTTTTCTCTGAACCTTGTGGATGGTGCAAATGAGCTTTAAAAATGCCTAGTAAAGAGTTAGAACAGTTTTATGTTATCAGAGAAATGCATCTTTCCATCTAAAATGAAGTCAGGTGCATGAGGATAACTGCATGTGGAGTAAATCGTGTCAGCTGTTCCCCCCATACATGGCTCAGCAGCTTTCCTGTCACCTTCAGCAGCCAACAGAGAAGTGAACCCTGTTGTCTCTGTCTTTGACAAGTATTTTATACTTTATGAGGATTTTTTTCATCTTTTCTTATGTAAGTTGCTTTCATCAATGTTTCAACACTGAGCTACCTCACAAGTTTCATTCATTAAAGACAGCACCTCAACCAGTGTGATTTCCCCTTCCGTTATGTTTGCCACCTTATGTTTAGTGTTCCCACATTCAAGAACAGGCAAAAAAAAAAAGACCGCTTATGTCTTGAGCGTTAATTTTTTAATGAACTCCTAAGTAACCTCATGTATAAAGCAAAGCTCGAGGAATCTGAGGAGAATTTCCTAATCCTCTCCAATATTTCTGATAAAGGAGAGGGAAGAGTTTTAATCCACTGCTTGCAAAAACCCCAAGCTGTCAAACAACCAAAAAGCCTTCCTAGACAAAGAAACCAAACAGATTTCTGATGCAGATCCCAAAAGGAGCAAGAGCAAAATTTTAATACTGCTTTTAATGTGTTCACTGTGGCAAAGATGAAGCTGCTCCTTGCACTGAGTGCTCTTGGAGTGCCTGGTTTCTAGACATGGTGATAATAGTGGAGCTTAATTGCTGAGATCTGATGGTGCAAATTCAGCCCCTACCAGCCTATTTTTGAAGCTTTTGTCTGAAAATAGGCAGGCAGGTGCCGAGGTATCACTAAAAAATTACTTGGAGTGAGGTTACATGCTAGAAATACCACAGCAATTAATGGCCAAAGCCATCTGAGGGGTCATCTGTGTTCCCAAACCGTCTTATTTTAGAACAGTGTAATTACCACGGTCCCAGGACTGGAGTAAAGTTATTTCCTCCCTGCTGTCAAACAGCTTATACTCAACTTGAAAAGGCACCTGTTTGGGGTTTTTTTTCCCCTCCCTGCCCTGAAGTTAACAGGTGAGAGCTGTTAACTCAGCAAGTTGGTAGCTCAGCTTGTCCAATGCATATGTCAAGTATCTTTCCTCTCCTAACAGGATCCATCTAACCTTCTCATTTGCCAAAATACTTTTTTTTTTTCCCCCTAAAGATGTGTACTGTAATGAACAAAACCCCCAAAAGCCAACCCCATGTCCCCTGCATACCCTTCCCCTTTCTCCCAGGAATACTGGCTTCTGCTGCAGGGTGGTTTTATTTAACCAGGAAGCATTTTTTTAAAGTTTTATTCAACATTACTGCAATCAAAGCAGAGATGATAAATTTCTGCAAGGCCACAGGATTTCTTCCATGAGACGATAACTGTTCACCTGTGTAAAGATGATGAGGCCTGTGGTAGCACAATATCATCATGAGTCTGGATCAGAAATTCAAAAGATTGCATGGAGGTGGTTCTAAGAGCTGCTATATTGTTCCTGTTAATTTCTTTAGGGTTTCTGCTTTTCAACAAGTATCACCTGAGCCTTGTCTTCTCAAGAGAATACTAAATCATCATTCTTAATGTACAGGAGAATGCTTAAGAAAATAAAAAGCCCAACTCTTTTATTTCTGAAAGCACATGATAGAGATTCTAAATTTATGCCTACTTGCCAATGTAACTTTAAAAAGGCTGTTTAATATAGCTTTATTAAAAAAAAAAAAACACCCACAAATATACAAACCTCCTTAAGGAAATTAGTTTTTCTTTTCTAACTGCACCTGCTGCAAAGATCCAGGTTACTGTTAGGGTGTATTTTTACATTAAGACAAGGTTTTCAATTACAGCATAGGTGTCCAGCTATAGCAAATGCCTATTAATGCCCACACGTCATCCCCTGTGCTCAGCCTTTTCCATTGTGTGTTCTGTACAGACAGAATCAAAGCTGGGTGCTGTCAGGCAGGCATTTTGGAGGGGAGCTGCCGGTACCGTGTGCCTCGTGATAATGAGGCCCTGACTCCGTGTTTCTGCGGATGTAGAATCTCAGTGAATCGATGCTCTCACACTAGCCATGATCAAATCCAGCCTTGGCAGTCAGAGCTACCTCCTAACTGTAAATTATTGCTCATCCAGAATACCATACCATATAAAAATCCAGCAGGAAGAAAATGCACGCTACCTTCCAAAACCCAGACCTGTGCAGCTGCCCCCCCCTGTATAACAGCAACAAGCCTGGTTTTTACTCTGGAGAGCCGCCTCTATAGCACATCACCCGGCAGCTCTCGGCCCACAGTGGAATTAAAGACAGACTTGGAAATTATTTGACCTGTGGGCAATAACCATAAGGAAAAAGAAACAGCGCATATTGGATATCAACCAAACTACTTACAGAGAGAGGAAAAGAGGAAAAGTTGGTTTGTTTTTTAATACTGTGAGCATAAGATGCAGAGTACTATACTCCATCTGTTTCAACTCTCCTGTTTTCACCCAGAAGTACAAGCTTTAGTGGCTGCGTGCAAAGAGAACTGCCCACACCCCGGTGAGGAACAAGGCAGCAACGCTTTGTCTTGGGCTTTGACTGACAACAGCTAGGCTCTGATTTAGGAGAGCAACTAAAAATACAGCAAGTCAGGAGGGTCAGTATTGTGAATATATTACTTTTGAAGAGCAAGGAATTGAACCAAGAGTACGGGGAGGAGGGGAGGGAAATGTTTAATTGTCCATGTGCAGCCTTTGTTTTAATGAAGCTTGCTATTAAAAAAAGGGGGAAAAAAGTCCTTTAATTATGCAAATGTTCCCCAAGTTTTGCATCATCTCCTTTGTTCAGACTTAAATAAAGCATGCGTTTTTCAGCGGCATTAAAACCCCATCTATTTGATAGTGAGGAGACAAAAATTGTCTAGAACTCTGCCCCACTTACTAATGCAAAAGCAAGCAGGAAGCAAAGGACCATAAAAGATGAAATGAGAATGAAAATGGTAACGGAGAAGAAAGAAGAAAATGTGAAAGAAAAGGTGGTTCATAGGAAGATTTTACGTTTAGGCCAGGCTAGCTGAGCTACAGCTGCGAGGGCTGGTCAGTGCCAACCGGCCGGGGCTCCGCTGCCTGCTCTTGCTTCTGCCTCCCAACAGGCTGTGACTGCAGAAATAACTTCAAGTGCCTGAAGGAGCCCAGGCAGATTTGAGAAAGAGGAATAGAGAAGAAAAAAATGTTAAAGGTATAAATATATTGTAACGCTGCTAGTGATATGCCACTTGTACCAGTGTCGGGCAAAATAAAAGGATGGGAACTCATCACAAACATATGTCATCACAAACATATGGAAGGGGCGTAATAGTAAATGATCTGAAGTAACAACATGAGTAAAAGCTGAATGGTAAGGAGACAGTGCAAGCCTGTCACAATAGATGGTTTCAGTCATGGAGAGAGTGTTGCCATGGATTTCAATAGGGAGCAGACTTTCGAAGTTGCCTGCAGTCACATTAAAATGGAAAAAGTTCCCAAATGAGCACACGCTCAAGATCATCTCCAGAAATGAAAGCCTGCTTCACTTGTAGTGGTAGCAGAGAAAACAAAGATCACAGTGCAGCTGCAATGATTAATAGAAAAATGCAGAAAACTGGCAGGTAATACTGCATTTACAAATAATAGGTTTATTATTTTTACTTTACCTAATGTGCATTAGAAGCATATAATTGTTTTCTGGTCCTTATATTGTTATTAGCTCTTCAAAATCCTGTACTACCATCCCCTAAACCTGATGCGATAGAAGGGAAAAAAAAAAAAAAAAAAAAAAAAAAAAAAAGGCTCCAAACAAACCAGCAAGCCCTGATTTAAAACCCCAGTCTTTGCTTTGGGGTTCTTATAGAAATCCTATTAGAAAAACAATATATGTGTATTCCCAAAAGCAATAATTGCATTATTTTGTCGATAATCTATTAAATTACACTAATGCTTTCACTGATCTCCTATGTGAGTGAACAAGAAACTCCAAATACTTAAAAGGTCTATTTATGAAACCCAGACACAAAAACCAGCCTTGCTTGCCCAGCCCTGGCCAATATAATCATGGCATTAAGGAAACTGATTTATGGTAAGTGACGTCTGGCTCTTGCGTGTGCATCTTATGTGTTAAGAATTGAGCCAGAGAATTAAAAAAGTGAAGGTGATTCATAAGCAGAAAGCATTCCCTAAATGTGTATGAAAATACTGACGTTAAAGCTGTAGGGAAACAGATAACAGCTGGCCGTGGTATTAAAGCTTAAGTTTGGTTCCAGCGTTAATACCAGCAAAATGCAGAATTACCTCTCACATGCTATTCTTGCATTATCAGATAGTAACAAAAATCAAAGCTTTCACTCAAAATCACAGTGTGCATAACTTGTATTTTTGGTGTACAGCTCCTGTATTAAGGAGCTATTCTAACGTGCACTGTTACGTAAGAAGTTGAATCAAAGAACAGCAGGCTCCAATGTCCGCTCAGCAAAGCGTTTTGACTCTCATGGCTAAATATATTTGTAAAGTGCAGTAGAAGTTAATGCACAAAGTGATCCTTCTGAAGAGTTTATGTGCCAATTTATTGTAAGCTGTAAATTGCTTTTGGAGATGAAAGGTTCTCTTTTGTTTGTCGTGGCTTAACCCCAGCGGGCAGCTCAGCACCAGGCAGCCGCTCACTCACTCCCCCCCCACAATGGGATGGGGGAGAGAATCAGAAGGGTAAAAGTGAGAAAACTCCTGGGTTGAGATAAGGACAGTTTAATAAGTAAGGCAAAAGCCGTGCATGCAAGCAGAGCAAACCAAGGAATTCATTCTCCACTTCCCATGGACAGGCAGGAAAGCAGGGCTCCATCATGCATAATGGTGACTTGGGGGACAAATGCCATTACTCTGAAAGTTCCCCCTGCCTTCTTCCTCTTCCTCCAGCTTTACATGCTGGGCATGACGCCCTATGGTATGGAAAATCCCTTTGGTCAGTTGGGGTCAGCTGTCCTGTCGGTGTCCCCTCCCAACTCCTTGTGCACCCCCAGCCTACTCGCTGGTGGGGTGGGGTGAGAAGCAGAAAAGGCCGTGGCTCTGTGTAAGCACTGCTCAGCAGTAACGAAAACATCTCTGTATTATCAACACTATGTTCAGCACAGGTCCAGAACACAGCCCCATACCAGCTACTATGAAGAACACTAACTCTATCCCAGCCAAAACCAGCACACTGTTATAAACTGTAATATAATTACACTTACTGATTCTGAAATAGTTTCAAAGCTGGGACAGGAATATGCTCATCTCAGTGCAACCCAGCATGCCTGAAACAGTACTGAAATAGTCACCTTTCAACCTCAGAAGAGAAATATGTGGACGCAACAATAACAAAACCCTTGCCATAATATCCATGCCATAACAGATTTAGTCTTCTGAATTTTTCATGGTCATTTTTACATAAGGGTAGCATTCATTAAGACTCTTTGTCTAAAATGGTAGAGAAATGGTGATAAAGGTACCATGAAACACCAGGAAATCAAAACTTTCCATAGACAATTCCAGGAAACCAGTGGAATTTAAACTACATGCATACATCGTGCACGAGCTAGAAGAGATAATTTTAAATTCTGTTTAGTAATCTCCTAGGTCTTGAGTCATCCTGCCAATTTTCATGGGATTATTTGTTGATGAAGGTACTAGTTAAACCAGGTAATGCCATCTCTACACCTATGCACTCAGACAATTGCTGCAATTTTTACCACATAAACATCTTTTACTATCAACATCCAAGAAATATATTATCAACTGATACTAAGTTGCCTAAACCATGAAAACAGGCGTTTCAAGTATTCATTGCACAAATAACATCAAACAGCAATTTTGCAACATTAAGTCATGAATGCAAAAGTTACATATCCATTCGCCATACCCATCTTAGGTGAGTCATAACAAACTTTTACGTGTGATGGACTCCAGTGGTTCCCCAGGGCCGACGGTAGTCGTGAAAGCTTATTCAGCTATGCTTAAAAGGCACTGAAACTTAAGACAGAAAATAAGCAAGGAAACACAGAGCTAGGAGCGAAAAATAAATCAGCCACCTATATCAAGGAAATATCTGCCGGTTTTGTTGTTTGCTAAACAGGGGCTTTATTTAGGCTCAGAACAAAGAACAGACATTTGGGTCCAGTCTAACAAAAGCCTGTGTTTGTTGATGTCAGAACTGAACCCAAACTCTCTGGGTAATTCTGCTCATTCTAGATTTTTTGCTAATATCTTAGGATTTGTTGCAAATCAAAACAGGGGTTGTGTGTGCGCATGTATGTATGTGGGTGGGTGTATAAAATATACCAGCTTCACCCTCTTCCAAATATCCCCTGGTAGTTAATTAAAGAATGTAGAATTTCCTGTGGATATTTTCAGAAGATCCCAGGTGATTTAGGAACTAGTAAATTACTTTCACAGAGATCTTTGTTTCTGACTCAGAATGCACATTGTCAAATCCCATCTCGCATTCTTGTGCTTCGGATTTTTTTTAAGTAGTCATCATGGTTTTATTTGCTGCTGCTGCTTTTTTCTTTTTTATAAAATATAATTTACTACATTGGCAAATGTCCATTTTCCCCCCAGAAGATGGCTCTGAAGGCTATATTGCAAGGTGCACATTTTTCTATACTGCAGTGTAAAATCCTTTCATGTGTGATATATTGCAGGCAGCTGAGCCAGAGGAATTTGCAGCCAATATGCAAATAAATCCTAGCGTACAGTTCTTTATTTTGCCCCAGTAGCCTTACTGCAAAAACCAGTCAGTGAATTTTCGCATAACTTGTGGGTAACCTCTGTGGCAAGGGGAGCCCCAGAATCTCTTAGCTTGTCTGCCCATCACTGTAACATGGTATAAAGAGGAGTTCTCTCTCACATGTCCGTGCTAATTCTTAAAAATACTGTAAAGCCTCAGATCAGAGAAGCCTTGATCAGAGAAGAAATAAGTTCGATCCAAAATTAGATTCTTTTTTAAATTAAAATCTTTCTATACTGCTCATCCGTAAGCAATTAACAAAATGCAAATCCTATTACTTGCCTAAGCAAAGGTGGCAATAAGGGGGAGAGAAACTTAATTTACCTTGGCAAAACTGAATTTTCTGTCACCTCCAATCCATGTCGAAGAAGACAAAAATATGATCTCATGCTGTGATTGTCTCGAATTGAATTGCTCAAGAAAAGAACCGGCACTGCACAAGCTGAACCACAATACTAGTCAGAGAATACATCAATTAAAGTAAAACAGCAACAGTTAACTCACTATTTCCAAAACTTTGCCTCAGATTTGTTGGTTTCTTAATGGGTCTGGGGTTTTCATTCTAATTTTCTGTTCATTTTAATTTTCCTAGGAACAACAATGGCAATTCTAGGATATATTACCATTATAAAAAAATGTTTGGGAAAAAAAAAGTGATGGATTCATTCATTAAAACTGCTGCAGCTTTACTTTGTGTTGTGGAAGTCAGGGTGGTAATGGTTTGCATTACAAATGCATAAAGTAGCACGAAATTCCTTGAATATGAATTTTTACCTCATTGCACTGCAATAATAATAATAATAATAATAATAAAAATGATGAGCATTTTGCATCTAGGCTAATGATTAGACTATTCATCAGGCAAATTAATATCATGGTCCTTCTGTTTGAGGAAGGAGCTCTTAGAACTCATCGCACACCAGTTCATCAACAAGGTACAACTCTAAACCCCTCTTTGTTATCGTAAGTCACGTGGCCATGGGCTACTAGCTTCACAAGAGGGTTCGGCAGACTCACATAGAACCAGATGTACCTTCAGAGATTTTTCTCTATTATCTGTTGCAATGGGCATGTGCGAGTGGTGCCTCTCCCTTGGCAGCTAGTGCCCGATGCCGCATGATACTGTCCCGTTAGAGAGCAGTGACTGAAGCCTTCTCATCAGATTGAGATTGGGGACTGCTTGCTGGAACAGACTGACTACCGCTGTCCTCTGCAGAAATTCAGCTATACTTTCGTACAGTTAATATCACCACCTCATAAAAATCACGTTTGCTCTCCACAAGACCAATGTGATTAGCAGCAGGAGGATATTCCTTCTTTTTGTTGGCCATTGTCAGTGCTCTCACCTTGCTCCCCAAGCTGTCCTCAGCAGGAGGCAGACCTGGCTCACTGGTGGTCTGTGCAGGAAGATCCTCACAAAATTTGGGACTTTTCACATGAATTTCTTGTCTGGTTCCACAAGGATTTTTCTCCTGCTGGCTTCTGCTGCACAGTACTTGGTACTCTGCGCTAGATATCAACTTGTAATGACCCTGTAGCACCCTGGAAGCAGCGCCAGAACAGAGAATTGAATATTTTCCTCACTGATCCTTTAATTTTCCCATCCCTCAGCTTTACTTTCATAAGATGGGTTATTAGTACTTCTTTATTTCCAAGGGTCATTACAGAAAATGGTTGCATTACAGGCAATTTTAGTTTTTACTTGTTTCAAAACTTGGGAGGAAGAGAGTCAGATTCATTTCAAATCCAGTCACTGGAACATTAACCAAAAGTGTCCTTAGAAAGAAGTGTGAATTGCATACTAATTAATGTATCAAGATAGAGTTTGGTATGTGGTTCGTATTGCTGGAAGCCTTCATGACCCCTTCAAAACAGTGTAGGGCTGATGATGAATCATGTGACTAAATGCACAGGACTAACACTTATTGACACCTCAAGCAGACTATTTTGGGGTGATCTCATACCTAAACATGATTTAAAACTATTTTGCTATAAAAATCTTGGCTTTGCCTTCTAAAGCCAGCTGGATATATAATTTTTTCATGTAATTACTGAAACATGAAGAAGTCTGGAAGATGAATGGAAAGATTTGGAATTGCACTGTTCTCATAAAGCTGGACAGGGTAATAAAAATGGCAATACTGAATAGTTTTATAGACTTTTTTAATGTTGCAAAATAAAAACATACTTTTATGATAGTGGCAAACTGTAAGTAATAAGATATGAAAGAGAAAGGTATATCGTAAGTTCCCAGTAAATATTTCAAATGGGTTCTGCCAACTAGAATTTGACTCAAAAGCCAGCTGCTTCAAGGAGCAGCATTTTAAAGAAGCAGATACGAGGAGTTACGCTTATGGACCACATCCACATCACAAAATGGGATATATTGGTCAGACTTCTGAGGTAATTCCAGCCACACTGGTATACCCACATAATATGTGCTGGGCAGTACTGTTCAGAGATGCGATCTGGGGAGTACAACACAGCAGGGCTACATCAGCATGAGTGTGGGCTTGAGCTGACACGTCCTGCCTGTGAGCAAGGCCAAGCAGAGCCAACACCGCACTGTTTTGCCACGATTACCAGTGTCCTACCCTGCAGCAATATCACATTCAAAGCCTCACACTTTTACTTCAATGACCTGAGTTAGCCAGGCACTTCTCAGGACTAATTGTCATTAATGAGTGAGTTGATGACTTTTGAAACCATCTTTAATGTTTCTAGATCATTTTCTGAACTATCTCAAATTAATAAACCACTTCAAAGTGTTCCATGACAAAGGATCAGCCGTAGTACCATCAGAGAGATTACCAGGTCACAGCAGGCACAAGAAGTGTATTTGCAACCAGTGGAACCACCAAACTTCAGTCGTGGCTATGGCAAAATGTCTCTGTCTTTCTCCCTTTCCTGCTAAAGGTGCCCAACAAGCCCAGAGAAGAGCCATAATGCGTTTAACTAAGCAGGATGCTTGCAATAAGCAGGTAGCATCAGGGCAAGTGCTCTCCTTTTCTGGAGATGGGGAAGTGGTTTGAGGGAGATGACCTGTGTATATTCTGTAAGCCTTCATATCAGGGAAATTGCATGCAATCATCCAAAGCAATTTTTCACTTGAGAGGGGTAAAGAAAGTCTGTCTTCATCCTTTCTGCCTGTTAAACTCCCCTTATAATTTTCTGTATCATAAACCTCCCTTCTTTTTAGAAAAGCAGAAGGAAAAAAGACCCATTTGGGGCACGTTACTTTCAGATAGATACCTACCTTCACCTATTTCAGTTTGTATGAAACATTCTTGACTTACCCTGGTAATTTTAAGTTTTCACACACAAGCGCTTGCTAGACAAGTTCGTCTTATACTCAGGCAAGTTTGTATTCAAAACACCCACACATTTTTACCAGACAATAATTCCCTAAGGTTGCACTAATTATCTCCTCTTTGCAGTCTACACCATTATATGAGCCAACTGAGCAATTCTTCCTTTTGCATCACACTTACATAGACAAAGAGGAGGTCAGTGCATTAATTTAATGACACTAATTTTTGCTTGCTTGTTTTTCCATACACATTTATATGAGCAGATAAACAAATGATCACAAATGTAACTTTCATGCTTACGTACGTATAAATAGCCAGCTGGATGGATTAGAACCAAGCTGTTTCCCAGGGTGATCAAAAAAAGGAATTATTCCCACCAACATGCAACTGCGGGGGGTGAGACAGAAGAAAGGGCTGAAACATGTTGATACTGGCTTTGGTGAGTTTTGGGGTCTATTTTTATTCTCCTTACACAACAGAGAGAGGCAAAATAAACTGTGCTGTTACTTGTGGTAGGCATTTGGGGGAGGGAGGAAGAAAAAATTTATTCATAGGACTCAAATCTATAAGACATAAGAAAAATCTTTGCGTTTATTTTGTTCTGGCTTATAAATGTATTTAAGTTATATTCCATTATATCAATTTAATTCACCTTTCTCAATCACTTTCTAGATACAGTGAGACTCTCAAGTAACTTTAAAAATAGGAGGGTTAAAAGTTCTTGAATCAGCAAAGTAGATGATCCGTAGACTATTGTCCATCAGAAAAATTTGATGACAAACTGAAAAACACTCAGAAAAAAAATGTGCAGATGCACAATGACTTTGAAACCTCCCACACGGATGTAGTGGTTGACACTGGGGTTTCAGTAAGCTTACTGAATTTTAGAAGTGCACACTGAAACTCTTTGAGGCAATAGTGCTGCAGCTCAGTAGAAGCGGATTTGTGGCACTCAAACAATTGCAGACCACACTTAAAAGCATGTCCAGAACAAACAGCACATATTATCAAGGGAGAGAATAGAGCTGTGCAAGATATTCACAGCAAAACAGAAATTGAGCAGAAGCTCCTGAAATTCTGTTATATATTTGAAGATTTCAGCCTAGGCTTGTTGAAAAAGCTTGTGAGCTTTTCAGGTAAGCCTGACCTCAATTCAGAATGAAATTGGGTTGAAAGGTAAGCCAGACCTCAAGCAAAACAACAAAAATCAAACAAAAGGCATCTTTAGCTTTGGTTTCCTTGGGCAATGTGTCTTACACAATTGCATTGTCTGTTTCTCCTTTCCAAAACCTTTTTGACACTCTTAGCTGTTTCATCTCTATGTAAAAGGAATAAATATCTCAGGAGATGGTCAGTTTTTATGTTGTGTGAGTATAGGCAAAATCAGCCAACTTGATGCAGATACTGAGGACAGACTATCACTCTAGCTAAACCTAGAAACATCCCAACAACCTGAAAACCTGTTCAGGGCTTCCATTTTGTAATGGGACTAATGCATGTCCAATGAGACACAACGCCTCGGAAGTATGTTTAAGCTTTGCTGCTGAGAGAACCGTTAGGTTTTCAAGATTACAGCAAAACCTCTGTAGTATCATATGGTTGGTTTTTATGAACTGGCAAACATCCATTGAGACCAACAGGTTGATTGGGAGGGCGGTATTGCTGAAGGTATTGTAAACACATCAAATCACATCAGCTGAGTGAAAAAATTCTGTTCCAAGCAGAGTTAAACACAAACGCAAAACACCATCTTGCCCATACACCCTTTTAAAATCCCACAGTTTACCAACTGTGCCAGCAAATGTTTCCGCACAATCCAGTGAGACTTGAACTACCCATCTTTGGCTAATTATATGTATATGAAATCACAGGGAAGAAGAAAAAAGATGATCGCAGGAAATGTATTGGCAAGAAGAGGAGAGAGGGAGAAAGGAGTCACAAATTTGCCACTTATGGGCAAAGCAGTTGGGCTGAGGCACACCGAAGCAGATGTTCCGCTGGGCTGGCAGATGTGAAACTGCAGAGCTGGAGAGAGCAGTTACAGCACCGAGTGAACGCTCGCGCTCCTCCACTCAGCCTCTAAAACAGATCCCAAGCGTTCCCCCAGTTTGTTTCAGTGGAAGTTGACTTTAAATCATTCTCTGCAATGATTTGAATTGCATTTTCACAGATACAGTGAACTAAAATATTCTGTTCCCCTATTCAGTCCATTTTTTTTCTCTGTGTTTTCCTAATCTCCATTTCAGTATGCAGAGCTCTCCAAGTTTAAACTTTCAGGGTGCACTTTTAGACAAGAAAGTTGTTTCAGTATTGAAACGTTTTTCTCATAATTTAGGTTCTAGATAGACAGGCTTCCAAGTCAAATTCTGTTGTGCAACTCGCTTCAACACTTCTTAAGTCAATTTTGTTGAATTCAGACACTTGTCATGATGATGAACCACTGAGTAATGGTTAAATCTGCAGTCTCCAGCTGTTAATTTCAGAAAAAATGCAGAAAATATAATGTCAAAAATACAGAAAAAGATCTGGAATGAGTGCTCGTTCTGTTCATTACTTTCACAAGACTCCTACGCAATAAATTCTTGGTATGTGTGAAGAAGTAATCTTTAGCATATGTCATTCAGTATCCTTTAAGAACTGCCTCATAATCAGTAACTGGAGAGTCTGAAAGCTAATGCCATCTATTTTAGCACAGCAACTAAGAGCCTGATTTATGATGGGATTAACAGAAACTGCCATGTCCAGAGCAATCAGAGAGGACCAAACCAGCCTCACTAGCCATGACTGTAGTTGAGGAACAGACACAGCGCTATTCATCTCACCACACATGACTCCTGCAGGAGGTAAGAATATATCCTTCCACTGCCAATCCCTGCAGTGTAGTCACTGCAGAGAATGGAAAACAATTAAGAAAATGCAATCAAACCTGAAGCTGATAGCAAGGAAGGGCAGAGAGAAGTAGCAGGCACTTCCAATCTGCACTGTGAGAAAGTTGGTGACAGTCACCGACACCTCAGGCAACACTTGGGGCAGTTGACTTCTAAGTGTTCTAAATTTTGATGTTAACCTGCTTATGATATTTTCAATAAGGATAATTTAGTCTTTGGGGATCTTGTTTATTACTAAAATGAAATTGTAGGGATTATTTAAACCAAGTAAAATTGAATAGATTTGTGGGAACAGAGGGTAATGAGAAGGGAAAGGGGAATGTCATGAACCATGAATCTATAAACTTGTGTAAATTTGAATGACTATATTACTAAGTTGTCCTTTATATAAAAATATCATTTGTTTTCATATTTACAGAGATTTAGAGGGCCAGAAGAGCAACACAGGCTGAATAAAATTGGACTAAATGCTATGGAACACAAAAGACAGAATTTAAGTCACTAATGGATTAGCTAGACAGGAATATTTTTGTGCTCAAAAAAAAGATTTAGATTTTTTTTTTCCAACCTGCTAACTGACCTTTGATAATTCCTCTTGATGAATTGCATAAAGGTATTTAACTTAATTGCTGAGAAACAAGCCGAAGTCTCAAGGCACCTTTTACTAAGTAACTATCTGAAAGGAAGTAAGTGATGAAGACTGCTGTCCTGGGCCCTGCTCTTATAGACCCTTATGCTGAGTATTCATTAACTCAATCAATTTCTTTTTCTCTGAGATTATGAGAGAGTATGAGTCACTATTAGTAATTCCTAAAGTTAATTCTGTTCAGAACATCTCTGTTCCTGCAGCGAGTAAACTTGGTAGTCATATAGAAAAGGATATGTCCCACAGGCCCTATATCTCTGATATGGAAAAAAAATCCAGGTTAAAATAAAGTATTTTCAAATCAGGTTGCCTGGAGTTACGTACTGTGGAAAAAAATTAAAAAAAAAAAAAGGAAAGAAGGAAAGATATTTCAGATATTTTGTGAAGAGAATAAAATATATGAGCTTTTTGGAGCACAATAAAAGGGGATTTTGTTTATTGGTAAGTGTTGTGGTTTTACCCCAGCCGGCAGCTCAGCACCACGCAGCCGCTCGCTCACCCCCCCCCCCCCCATCGGGATGGGGGAGAGAATTGGAAGAGTTAAAGTGAGAAAACTCGTGGGTTGAGATAAAGACAGTTTAATAGGTAAAGCAAAACCTGTGCACACAAGCAAAGCAAACCAAGGAATTCATTCCCCACTTCCCATGGGCAGGCAGGTGTTCAGCCATCTCCAGGAAAGCAGGGGTCTGTCATGCATAACGGTTACTTGGGAAGACAAACGCCATCAATCGAACACTGCCACCCCCCGCCTTCCCCCGCGCTCCTTATAAACTGAGCATGACATCATATGGTATGGAATATCCCTTTGGTCAGTTTGGGTCACCTGTCCTGTCTGTGTCTCCTCCCAACTTCTTGTGCACCCCCAGCCTACTCGCTGGCAGGGCAGTGCAAGAAGCAGAAAAGGCCTTGGCCCCGTGTAAACACTGCTCAACAATAAGTCCATAGAACAAAAACATCTCTATGTTATCAGTGCTGTTTCCAGCACAAATCCAGAACACAGTCCCATACTAGCTACTATGAAGAAAATTAACTCTCTCAGCTGAAACCAGGACCGTAAGCCTTGTAGAAAATAAAGTCCTCAAGTTATTAAGGAGTCAAGAGGTTGCCATGCGGCTGATCTGCTTTCTTAAGTTTACCAGCTCTCCCTACTCTGTAATCCATGGTCTACCCTTGTAATGTCCGAGGGTTTTGATACACATAAGGTCTTGGTACTTCTTCTGCTTCTCTGATCCTCTTCTTTTCAGCTACTGCTCCAATAACAAATTGTACTACTTGAAAGTTCTTTAAGTGCCTTGCTGTTGTACCAGTCCATACCTAAGACTCATTAAGATCCAAATAGGTGGTTTTGTGCTGGGGTATCAAACAGTATGTGTTCTCAGACTATGCATATTATTTACAGAGAAGACAGGTTATACACAGAAAACAGTACTGGCGGTCATATTTGGGATAGAAGCAGCAGTGTTCTGTGTAACAGCAGATAGCGAGGAAGCAGGAATGCTATGTTCAGCTCCTACACTCAGGCTGAGGAGTTCAAATCCACACCATTTGGCAGGAGAAAGCTTCTGTGCTCAGGGAGGAAAGAGCTTTCTCCCTCTCTCTGGCTAAGAAGGAACCCAGGATCAGCCAAGCACAATGGAGCAGAGGAGCAAATGCACAAGGGAGTGCAATACGATAGCAAGCATTTGTAATTGCAATGCTGGTTGGAAGAAGAGTCATCCAGGGTTCTGCTATCATCACCGCTTCCAGGACCTCTGTACAGGTCAGGTGCATACACAAGCCTCACTGGTGCCTTCAGCCCTGCTCCATAAATGTGCTCTGAGCAGCAAGAGGAGGGTGTCCATGCTTCATCTTGCAGATTCTGACACACTCTACCAGTGTGGGAATCCACAGTGACCTGAGAGGTGGAGAATGACTCACACTAAAGCCTAGCGTTTCCAGCACTGTTCAAGAAGGACAAGAGTCTGCTTCCCCCAGGCAGACCTAGAAAATTAACCTGTGCCTCCCAACCAGATGAAGCACTTGAGAAACTTTGTTAAGAAATTAATAAAAGAAGAAAACACTCCCTTCTGTTGTCCTTTCCTTGCCTCCATACATTCCCAGAAAGGTTTTTTTGAGATAAGCAAGCATCCACTTATTTCTAGGAGCAATTATTTCTAAGGACAGAGATCTTCCAGGACACCTTTATCTAGCACCCCAGTTCTGAGAAAGGAAGGCATTTCAGCCACTGCCATGTTCATGTTTCCTATTTTGAAAGCTCGAGAAGCAGACTGTTTTGGATCTTATTTCAAGGTGCCTTTCACTTGCCCTGGAGTCTTCACAAGGGCCAGACGCTCAGGTTCAAGCACTGCAGTGTTGCATTTGTGGGTGTGAACATTATCAGCTCTGGCTATAGAAGCTTTGCAGTGCAGAGGAGGAACAGGACTAGGTGGCATGCCCCTATCTTCCATCACATGCACCAGCCTTTACTAGTAATGGAGAGGACAGAGTTGAAGTGATTATTTTTTTCTGGGTTGGGGTTGTTTGGTTTTTTTTTCCCATAAAGTAAGTGGGGGGGAAGTGTGTGCATGGGCAGCGACTGATGAAAGGGAAACAGTTTAAGGAATATGAGCTGGGGTCGCTCTGAGACCACATGTGGGAACAAGACTAGCGCAGATACCAGCAACAGCATTCTGATCTCCCTGATTCAGCTCAACCTCCCCTCCTGCTTTTTCCTATCCCA
Organism: Balearica regulorum gibbericeps; assembly: GCF_011004875.1. Taxonomy (NCBI): domain Eukaryota; kingdom Metazoa; phylum Chordata; class Aves; order Gruiformes; family Gruidae; genus Balearica; species Balearica regulorum. The sequence goes on from NC_046187.1 coordinate 63,229,280, forward strand.
GAGCAGAAAAGTCAGTTTCAGGAAACTCCAGTCAAGAGCAGATTTGGTGTTAAGCAAAATACAAATCCTTAATTTATAATAATAAAATTAACAATAAAGGCAGATCTTATCTAAAGAATATTGGCCTCTCTGTTGGTTAATACAGGAACATACTGAATCAAGGAAAAGGCACTGAAGCAGCATTAGCTTATAATATTATTATAGAATTGTTAATGTTGGATTTTTGTTAGATGAACAGAATTTACTCCCAGATAAATGAAGTATTTTATTGGCTAGGTTATATCTCTGCTAGTTTAAAAGAGAAAAATCTGTCAGAGCTTTATTTTGCTTTGATTTTTACCTTGCCAAGAATCCACCACCAGAGTGTTAACAGGCAAGGTATATCCTAGCCTGTAAGTTGGATGTAAACAAAAAAAGTTATCAGATTTATCCAGCTTTTGAAGTATGTGCTGTATAATGAACACATTTGAAATGAAACCCATTATTCCTTCAGAAACAGAGATGATTACATCCCCTGACTGTTCCTAGCATTACAAAGTACACAAGACAATCACATGTAATTGGTATAAATTGAACATCCTCAACTGCCTGGAGCCTAAATTGAGAAAACGGAGAACAAGACCAAAGACCTATAAAATGTTAATGTTTTCTTGAATAGAATGCTGAATTTATATTGTATACTTCAGTTTTAATTCCAAAACTTATTAAAGCTTTCTTTCCTGCTGGCTGACACATACTGTTATCCCAGCTCCAAATGCATACCACATGACTTAAGATTTGCTTTTGAAATTTGGTGGTCTGTTCATACAGAATGAAATGTATTTGTGTGTGTGGTGTTTATAGCTAGATGTTAACACTAATATGGTAAGGGTGGAGCATAGATATAATTAATAAATTTTAAATCACCTGTACTGAAGAGAAACACATTATTTCACTGTCAGACAGCAACAGGACTTCATCTTTATTTCAAAGCATCACTTTCCTTCCACTGTTATGTTTTCCTACAAGAGGAATGAGCCATTGTCATTAATAATGTGGTCTAATAAGAGAAATGTTAGAAAACTTTAAGTCATTTTTTCTCCTGTTATAGTTTAAATTCTATTGGTTGTTCCATCTGAAGATTAAAAGTGGTATTTCCCCATTATTCTTAACTACCATTTCCCCAGCTGGATGCATAAAACAATTAGCACACAAATCTGATGGAATGGTGGCCAGACAGGATTCGGGGGGGGGGGGGGGGGGGAAATAGGATATAAGGAAGCAGGTCCTAAAGATGTTTCAGCTGGTGTAATTAAGTGATGACAGCTGCAGGGTCTATGTGATTCTCAGTCAGTCCTAGGCTGGCTAGGAAAGGTGTCTTTCCTGTTTAATGCATTTTCTGGAATATCAGAAGCAAAACTGAACACTCTGTTGTGTCCAAATTGGGAAACTCTTTCAAACTGTTGCTTCATATTGTTTTTAGATGTCATTCACTGTTACTGTACTTTGAGAGGTGCTCTAAATGATATGTAATGAGCTCAGTATGAAAGAAAGAAGTTTCACCATGGTTGAAAGATAGAATAGTTTTGAGGTATCTGCTAGAGCTTTTGACATCCATCAAGTTGATTTGCAGGTTTAGTTGCATTCCTTACACAGGAATTCCACAAGCCTGAATAACACAATTTCTTTTGGAAAATTTGAGTTCTAGACAGTAAAAGCATTAAGTCAGTCACATGGTCTCTACCAATATAGTAAGATTAGTGTACATTGTCACTTCTTGCGTTAAATGGGCACAGAAATCCATTACTGGGAGGACAATGATTTCTGTTCTCAGCAACAAGGAGCTTGATTAACAGAGCACATGCTGTAATTTTAAAAAGTCTCAAAGGAGAATCAAGAGATTTCTGTACTGGAACCTGATTAAATATTATATCATTTTTATGGATTCCAAATACTATTTAGAGATCACGGATGGGAAAATCAGTTTCAGTTGGAAAGTGATGAGATTGTTTTATGACATTATCTTTTGTTAGCCATTAAAGTTTATTAAAGATACCATAAGCTACATTATTCCTCCTCTACTTGCAATTTATAGTGGATGTGCCAGCACAATACACTAGAGCAGGAAATGTTATTTAAAGTAAGCTAGCTATAAATGGATAAAGTCCGTGCAGAAATGAGTACTAATCCTGCTTGCTGCTTAACTACCTCTCTTAACACTTCTATAGAGGTAGTATTTGGTAATATAGTTCCAAAAATGAACTCAGTTCTTTGAAGATAACTTAAGAAACTTTTACTACTTCTACCAATTAATCTGTGAGCAACGCAGCTTCAGTTTCTGCAATCGCTGTAGTACTGCATATAGCAAAAAACCAAACTCCTAAACCTTTCTCAGGACTGATATTCCTATGCCTTGTTAGGATTCACATAGATTAGACATTTTCCTACAGTATCTTAGCTACCTCATCCTACAGGATTCCCCAAATATGAATCTACTGTACTGGAATAAAACCCACAAGACTCTGTTTCTTCCCTTCAAAAGATGATCTCAGTCACAAAGGAGTCCTTTTGTGCAGTGAGTGACTCTATAAAACTCTTAAGATGTGGCAAAAATCTTTAATTCCCTCATGTCCATAGCAAGGTATATTAACACCTTTTAAAGTAATTTCTGCCTCACAATATAGTTTTTCACTATACCAGTAAGCCTTTTACTTTTGCAAAAGTGAAGACATTGTTCCTTTCTGCCTTTAATAGCTACCAGATGGGTCTTCACTGAGTTGTTTCCATCAACTAGATTAGTCTGATAGGGATCTGATATTTCTTATGTTCATTTTATTTACTTACAAAGATACACATCATATCTTCATTCCTAGATCAACACCAGTTTCTCCACTATTCTTGAAAGTTATCCCCTTTACCTTCCTCAGTTTAGTTCTCACTAAGCTCTCTCTACACAGCTTAGGCTGGGATCACAATTGCTTATTTTAGCTATTATGAAACAGAGAAGAATGTTCCCCTCTTTAGAAGGCCATTAGCTCAGCATATACATTGCACATGAGGAAAAACTTCTTAATAGAGACTGTCAGCTGGGAAAAGTAATTGATTTGAGCTAGTAAGGGCAGAGACACAACTTAAGCTGGTTTTGACAGTAGCTGTTTCCTATTAATTTCCCAGCTTGCTACTTCCAGAAGAGAACAGGGTAGATGATAAGAGGATATATGATGTTAAAATTATTTAAGCAAGTTTTGCAATAGGATAAGGGCAGTAATTCTCTTTTGCATTAAGTAGTAGAAACAAAAGCAAAAAAAAAAAAAAAATCCAATTTCACTTGCTGTGAAGCTGACATTTTCTTTAGCTCCAGTAATTTAATGCTAATAATTTTCCCTTAAGAAGGTCAGAATATGTCATTATAAACAGACACAAAACTATTATTTTTCCACAATTTTTGGACAAAGGATTTACAGTGCTGGCATGTTAGAGATATATCAAATTATTAATGACAATGATTTGAAAAGAACAGTTTTACACTACATATATAATACAGGCATTCAGTGACACAAAGACAAAAGATCCTAAAAGAAAGATGCACAAGACATAAGGAACTGGTTGTTATTTGAGTCTAAAACACCACCAAGAGTCATGCATTAGTGCAGAATAGGTATCATTGTTAAACTGCTTGCAATATCAGTATCTGTATTTGAGGAGGTTACAGGAAGCATCTCATACTGGCTTTCGTCATGAAGCCAGAAGCAAAGCCTTGGAGGAGCTACTTCTTCCAGGACGCCAGCTTAGGAACATGGGATCTCTGAAAGTTTAAGTGAACTTACATCAGGTGTCTTGTTCTGAGTTTGAAAATATGAAATTTGAAAGGTGGAGAGAAGGGGAAAGAGACAAACATATTCTGGCTAAAGCTGATTCTTGCTGGAGTACCCAGCTCCCAGCTCTGTAAGTCACAAGTGGCAAAGCTGAGGATCATGGAAACACATCCTAAAACCTTGCAGGCAAGTTTCTATCAAAAACATTGATGAGCTAAAACAGAAACATGCTTAAATTTCAGGTTCCATACATCAGAAGTTTCCACAATTTTTAAAATTTGCTCCTTGAAACTTGGAGTTGTGTATCTTTTGTGCCCATCTTCTGCCCAACTGTATAGCAGTTGTCTGCTGTTGCTTGTTTGTTTTTGTTGCCAGCTCTCCAGGAGAAGGATTTTGTGCACAGAGAAATCTGTTGTTGCTGTAGTGATCAAAATCATTCATTCAGTATGCTTAACTATCATAAGTCCTATTGACAAAGGTGCTGAGACTAGCCTGAGAAGGGAGAGACATGGGGCACTGTGACTGTACACTACTTTAATTAAAGACTGATTTACTTAAAAGAGCAATAGCTCATCAAAAGGAGCAGTTTGTTATTTTCAGCCAGTTTCTGAAGTGTTTGTAGAAAGGATACAGTGAAGGAGGAAAGCGTTTTATTTTTACTATACTGAACCTCAGATAAGAGTGATTGATTGTAATCTAGAGTCCTTATCCCAAAGTGGGCCTTTCTCAATGTTGGGTTTTTTTTTTTTTAAAATTAGCAAAACTCCCATAACATGGAAAAAATAGTCAGTGCTAGAGACCAAAACATACCAAGAAAGCTTAAATGAACAGAAAAGGATTCAGAACCAACATGGACAGTTTCTTACTCCTACACCTGTTTTCCCACTTTTCTCCAAAATCTCTCCCCTTTTCTCTCCTCCACACCCAGAAAACAATGCAAGAGATTTAAAAACAGGTGAAGAAGGTCACTAGATCTGCAAAGAAGCAAAAACTAGATGAGGGATCAGAGTGGACTGTAAAATAAACAGCAAAAAATAGCTGAGTATTCTTGGCTGTGCATTTAATTTGCTCATTTCGTACAGAAATATCAATGAGCCTAGCCACAGAAGTCCCTTACCACGTCCAGTGTTGGGAAGGTCAGCAGTGGTATTCAAGAGTTTGAATTAACTGGCAGTTACCACAACTTTGAGAAAGACCCACTGATAAGGACTTTGCATTACAATAGTCTCATGTGAGTTTCATTACCTCAGAAGTTATTCCTTCCAGACCATTAAGTTTGCCCGGAATACACTGTACCTTGGAAACATAATTCCTTAATTTGGATGCCCTTACCCACAGTTTTTGTATGTGTTAATTTAGGATTGGGATAGTCAGAGGGAGGCATAACTTGAGTATCTATCTATGATAATATATAGGAAGAATACTATATACATGATCAAACTTTTTGGAACAAGCCACAATAGGAATGGTTCAGACAATTTCTGGTAGCAATGAAGTAGCAGAAAGCTCAGAATTTCCTAAGTTAACCCAGGTATCCACAACCCCAAGGATTTTTCAAATTGGCTCAGACAGTAGTCTCATTTATCAGTTTTCCACATTTCCATATTTATCACCCTTCAAAAAAGTGATGGCATCAAGAGCAAGAAGCAGCACTCCATCCTCCAGTTTATGTGACAGAGAATTTACTTAACTTTCGTTGCCTTTCCTGGATCATTAAAAGGTGAATTTTCTTCCTTATTTACTTTCTCAATAAAAAAAAAAAAAAGGTGTTAAACCCACAAATTGTGCTGGGTAAGCCTACAGCTAACTGAGGTATGTTGAACTAGGCACATATCCAGTCAAATCAATGAGGCAAGGCTGATGGAAATTCTGGATGGCACCATGTCCTTCTCAGAAAAATGTTTCAACACATTTCAAAACAAAAAATGTGAGCCAAAAAAGTAAGTACCCATCTGGTATTTATCTGCAATTCTGCAGAAGAACCACTTGCCAAAGGAGCAAGTTATGTTCTGCTTGATCAACAGCATGTAACACCCCAGCAAACTTTTACATCCCTCACTATCCCTCTCCTCACTCTATTAGACATCTATGGTAACATAGTACATAAAGATAGTCGAAGAGGTAAAAACAAGGGTTGGAAAAACAACCCAGAGCACACAGTTCTCACAAAGAGAGTTGAAGGGTTCTCAGTAACCAACCAGATCTGCCAAAGCAGCTTCCCATTCATGCCTGCAAAAAATCACATCTCCCAGCACATAAAGTCAGTTGATTACACCAAATTGGCTATTGCACTGCGCTTTGAAATCCGGATTTCCATTAACAGTAAGGACACTCACATGCTTGCCTGCTTTCTCCCAGTTCATTCCCGCATCTCTTGTGCTGTGGAACCCTCGTTTTCTTTCCAGAACTCCATCTGCCCCTTCATACAGGTCTTTGATTTACCATCTGTTAGGTTATTACATGAAAGGAGACTGTACATGCTGCTCTTCATTGAAAAGACCCTTAGCAGGGACACTGCAGCTAGCACTGGAGACATTTCCAAGGCATGCTGGTGCCTCTTCCAACCTGTGCTCTCATCCAAATTCCACTTTGCAGCTCCGCTACCCAAGGTAGCCCTGACTCTAGTCATCCAGCATTTCCCATACTATTGGTAAACATCTGCTGTCTTTAGAGTACCACAGTAATCTCTGTGTCTGTCATTCCTTGGTGAATCAAAAATTGGGGTGCAGCTATTTTCTTCTCTTGAACAGTGAACAGACACTGCTCTGAATAACTAAACTGTGAGTACATGAAAAGAAACCTGCAGCAGAACCAGATCTTCAAGTCTAGTTCAAAATTTGCATCACACTATAAAAGCCTGAGAAAGTTGAGGTTGTTCAGCCTGGAGAAGCGAAGGCTCCGGGGAGACCTTATAGCAGCCTTCCAGTACCTAAAGGGGCCCACAGGAAATGTGGAGAGGGACTGTTTACAAGGGCAGGGAGTGATAGGGCAAGGGATAATGGCCTTAAGCTGAAGGAGGGTAGATTTAGATGAGATATTAGGAAGAAATTCTTCACAATGAGGGTGGTGAGGCACTGGAACAGGTTGCCCAGAGAGGTTGTGGATGCCCCATCCCTGGAAGTGTTCAAGGCCAGGTTGGATGGGGCTTTGGGCAGCCTGATCTAGTGGAGGGTGTCCCTGCCCATGGCAGGGGGGTTGGAACTAGATGATCTTTGAGGTCCCTTTCAACCCAAACCATTCTGTGACTCTATGAAAGTTTGTACTGTGAATTACTGGCTTAAAAAAATAAATGCATTGATGCACAAAGCAATGAAAAATAACATTTCAGGTATGTGATCTATTATATCCCATCTTCAGCATATTTTCCAAAAGGCAGGTTACCTTCTTGTTTTCACAGATAGCAAACCAGAACATCTACATAAGATGGATGAAATATAGAAGAAAAATAAGGTAAAACAGAAGAATAAGCAAAGGGAGATATTGATGAATTATGTTACTGCACTTTGTGATTTATAAACTAGTATGATGTTTCAAATGTAGCCATCCCTAAAGAGAGACTGCAATTTAGATGTCATGTCAACACATTCAAACATCACAAGGAAGGGAGAACAGTGCCTCATGTCTAATTTGAAATATTTTAAGTACCTGCCATCCACTTTGGCTGATGAGGTCTAAAAACGCATTTACAGTACATCCTGTAATTACATGCAAACATTTAATAATGGAGTATATTTTCAAGGCATTTGTCTCTCTCCTCTTTCTCTCTGTTTGTCTAATTTGTCTCTCTCCAGGGGCTTTTATGTTTAGGGCTCCTCTGTACTCCTCCTATAACGGATCTACAATTTGTTGTTTTATTCAGAAATATACAAAGAATTAAGTCAAATGTTATTTCTGGTCCATATTTCATTCTGTAAGTAAGTTACACATATTCAATAATACATTCATTGTTGGAGCCTGCAATAATGATAGAAGGCCTGTGAAAAGCTTTTGACCTTTATGATTAAAAAACTCCAGTGTCAGATAGATTTTGATTAAGTGAAAAATGTCATAAAGCCATCAATTTTATATTCAAGGGCAGAAAGTTCCCTGCATTGACAGAAAAATTCTTGCAGTTAAGACTCAGACTCAGGAGGCCTTTGCTCAATTTACAGTACTAGCACAGTATTCCTGTTTGATCACTGTACAAGGCACTTGGGATAATTCTTGGAAGTAATTAGCCTTTGCAGTGTCTAGGGTCATGCATCAACATCAAGCTTAGAACTGACTGCTCAATCCACCACCTGATTAAGACATCTAAGGAAAGGATATTCATGAACAGGGAGGAGTAAAGCACAGAAAGGACTTGGGCACTTCTAGGTATGCCAATAGGGTACCTTCTCTGTCACCTATAAAAAGCAGCTGAGCTGCAAGAAAAGCAGATGATGATCATCAAGCTAATTGTATAGTTGTGTGATGCCAGAGGCATTTACTTTAGATATGCCCATTCATGACATGTTGGTACCTGCAGTTGAAATGCCTTGTTTGGCTCCTGGTTTGAGAAGCTAGGAACACGCAAAAGGATAGCTTGGATACTCTCAGGGCTGGTTCAAAATGTCATAAAGTTAATGAAATCTTTCCACAGGCTTCAGTTAACATTGGATCAGTAACATAACTGTCAAGATCATCAAGTCCTTTTCAGTACTTCTTATTGAAGTAATACTTCCCAAAGGCCATTAAGAAAAGTGGAGGTGTCCACATCTGGATACATTCAGTAACTATAAAAATACCACATGGGTCATATTAATTTAATTACAGTAAGGAGTGACAAGCAACCAAGCAAACATTGCTTGTTCTTAGTTGAATAAACAAGTAGTGAAGTTGCAGTAGTAATGATTTGCATTGTTGCTTGTTCTGATGATAAGTATCATGTTATGCTTACCATTTGTTTATTGGATCCAACAAGGAAATTCAATTGTAAAGATTTAAGGGACAGGGATCGCTGACCTTGAAGTCTTTTTGAGAGACTGTGGTGAACTTCAGTTAATTGGCAAGATCAGAAACGGGAGTAGCATACCCAAGCTGTTCAGCCCACATGATTGAACTTTTCCTAGCATTAAGAAACAACAACAAAACAGGTTTTCTTGAAAAACAGACATGTTTTTCCCTCTCGCTATTCAGTATTTGGGGAATTTCCTGGTTTTTATGACCCTGTAGGTATATTCATTCACACATTATACAAGGAGCCATTAACCAGCTGAACTCTACTTAAATGCTTATTTTATGCATTTGTAAGTTGAGATAAAAATGTTACTGATTCCCATGCCAGCTGTTAACTCTCTCAATTGCACAGCTACTTGTTTTCTAGTGGAAAGAAAATATTGTAGTATGCTGCTCACTAGTTGTGGATGCCGCGCAGGTATTAGTTCTTATTTTTAAAAATTGTCTGTCAAGTCGCTGTTCTTTAGAAGTTGCCTTGTGACTATTCAGTTTAAAGTGTCAAATCCTTCTGTTCTATATAATCTTCCTTGCATTCCTTAGAATTCAACTTCATTTTGAATGGAACTTTGTAAGGTAGTACTTTTGTACCCAACAAACCTCTTCCCTTTGTGCAGTCAATTTTTTTCCTTGACGTTTTAAACCACCATTTTTCCCATTGAAGCCATTATAGTCAAAAAAGTGCAAGTTGAGGGCAAATTCTCTCGTAATGATCAATTTTGTTGAAACCCTTTTCAGATGATACATTTTTGAAGTCATCCTCCAGCGTAGGTACTCCTAAGATCAGTTTGCATTGCAGACTCTTTGTGCTAGCTAGTAAGGAAGAAGCAAGGGGAGAAAAAGTCACAGTGTGATTGCCATATCCCAGGCTGAGTCTGAAGACTGGCAGTTACAGAACAGCTTACCTCCAAATGTGGGCTGGAATTCATAGAGCAACAATGAGTATGGAGCTCACACAAGTCATTTGGTCAAAATAAAAAAATGACCTTACTCTAAATGCTAACTGTTTATTCACTCACAGCATTGATGACTCTGAGGTACAGCACTACAAATCAAATATTAGATATGTAGAGGTGTAACAGGGAAGGGGCAGACTTCTAAACAAGGCATAAAGTTGGATAAAAGAAGTATTCGGGTAAAATGGGTAACATCAACTCATTAGCAGAGGTTCATTCCACAGCTGCTTTATCCAGCAGAACTCTGGATAATTACCACTCCTCAAATGCCAATGGTCATTCTCTGTATTTCAGTGAAATGCTAGCCTTTTCCTTTAATGTCTAGTTGTATACCTACCATTAGATTTCCATCCTCGTAAACTGTCCTTATCCCATCCCATGAGTTTTACCTTTTTTTCGTCCAATTCTCCTCCCCATCCCACTGGAGGGGGAGGGAGTGAACAAGTAGCCATGTGGTGCTTAGCTACCGGCTGAGGCAAAACCACGATAGTCACACATATCTATCTACATCATATCCCAGAGAATTGCCATGGTCATTTCAGTTTTAGGCTCAATACAAAACCAAGCTGTGTCCTGCTTGTTCTCTAGGCCTAAGTTTCTATTCAATAAATCTCCAAAGGAAAGGATCAATCACGATATTTTGCTGCTCCATCACAAAGGTTCTTTCAAATGCTGGGGTTAAGTCAAAAGTTGAAAGATATTTGCCAAAGATTATTTCATCTTTTAAAACTTCACTGCTTTTTAAAAAATGCTGAATTACCTTCAAAATTAAAACAACTAAGCAATTGTAAAATATATTTTGCCATTAATGGAATTGCTTTCAGCCATATTTCTTGGACATTTTGTATTTGACAGAAAGAAGGAAGAAATCATGCCAATTTGTTTTATGTAAGTGGTGAACTTCATGAACTCAGCCAATTACATGATAGCCTTGATCTATTTGTACCAGAGGAGAAGTGAATCACAAGGTTTTATCTGGAATGAATTATCAAAGGAAAAAAGATAAAATGTTGACATTAATCTTTATCATGGTAAACAGTCTAGCCATTACTTACTGCTGTTAGATTGTGCTCCAGGTTACACAGGCACATGCTGAGACATTGTTCACTATAAATGACTTCAAATGGGGGCGTTTTTCAATTTTTTTCATTGTGTAGGGCAGCCACGTCTCTCAGAACACCATATGGCAGTGGTATACCTCAGAACCTCATGGCATATGATGAGTTCCAGACAGATTGTATGCAAAATGTGTGTAGTAATTTTCATCATCCTACTCCAACCACCCACAAGCCATTTATTGCCTGGTTTTCTCTCTCTCAAGTTCACCACAGTAGCGAAGTAGCACAATTAACTGAACAGCTAGTCTTGAGACCTCACAACCCACAGAAAAATCTAGCTAGCTGTTATACACATCCCTCTTACAGTCTTTTTCAAAGACAGGCCAAGTCCTGTAATACCAAACACATTTCTTCCCTCATTCCTTCCCAGATGGTTTTCAGCCCCCTCAGCTGCTCCCTTATTTGGCCTCTCTCTCAGAGTTCATCTCACACATCAGCTAACCAGAGGCAGACTTTAATTACATTCACCTATCAATGTACCCACCTGGTACAGTAAGACTGATTCCAGCTAGCACCTTATTTTTGGGTCTCCCTTCAGTTCTCATCTACAGCAACCAATTCCACCTCATGCCTGTTAATTACAAAACACACCTCTCAAATTCTTTCTGTAGTTAAATGAGTTGGCACCCTCATTTGAGTCTTTACAAATTCCGAGCCCATTTTCCCTGCCAATTCCTGACTTACAATTTTTTATATTTCCTCCTTTGCTGTCAAGCATTTTCTGTCACACTACACAACAGTCTGCTTTCAAAATGAACTTCTTAAACGTTTGTTACCCTTCTTTTCCATCCTTGCTTCATTTTCTCTGTGTGCTGATTTAGAAGTGCTTAGACGTCTTCCCAGTTCCACTTCCTAACCTGCTCTGAGAGCTAGAAAACATGTTTCTCCTGCCCTTTGCCCTTCTGCCAGCAGCTCTTAGCACTTTCCCAACAAGGAAGACACTGATGTTATGACTGGCTTTATGACTTCTGCATTCTGCAAAGACCCTGCCTGGCCATTATTCTTATCAATCTATCATCTGCTGCATTTTCTTGCGTGGTACCTTGGTGACCACATTCCCTTTCACAGCCATTTCCTGCTTGCAGCTTTTAAACAGCACTTTTCCTTCTGCTTCTTAAACACCTCTTCACAAAGTTTCTCTTCATAGCTGCCACCTTTCCCTGACCCCTCAACATTCAAAAACCTAAACCCATTGTAAGAAGTCAAGACTAAAACTATCTTCAGCAACTTACCACTCAACTGATCATTGCATTCAACACAACTGGCTTAGTTCCATCTTCAAATCATAGTCTGCCAGCCCCTATTTCATCCAGTTTCTTATAGGAGCAAACTACCACCACCTTAAATCATGCACAGGTTAGATGGGGCAGCTGAACAGGGCTGACGAACCTACAGCTTTTGGTCCTTATGAGGCAGACAACCCTGTTACAGACAGGTAGACTGAAATTTGAGTAGGATGAGAATTATCAGAGAATAAGCACATTCCTGGTGTTTGTATCTGAGGAATCAAATTTGTATGCATTAGAATCCCTTTAAATTCTGTCCCTATATTCTCTAAAACTTTACTTATCTTTGAGCACAATGAAGCCTTCTGTTGGGATATGTGAAAAAATGTTTTGTTTTAGGCTCCTGCTCAGAAGAAGAACTGAATATACCATTTCTTTTCAAGCTAACCTAAGATCTAAAGCACCATATTGCTAATATCACTTTTAGCTTAGCTTTGAGTGACCTTTCCTACATTTGCACGCTTTATGTACACATAACTCACAATCCCCCCAAAGCATATGCAGTATATTCTGAAAATGCATGAAAGACAGTTCCATTCTAACCTCTTTGTAACCCTATGTTACATGCAATAAAACCCAACAAAACAGAACGATGGTGTCTTACCAAATCTTTCTTTACTGTAGATTTTGTTACTAAACTCTGAGAATTTAAAAAAAAAAACCTGCCTAAGTGTCAATACATTTTAATTTATTCTTCCATCAGAATATTTCTTGCTCTGCTAGCCACTAGGAAACTTCATTCCTTATCCAGATATTGTGTGTGGTACTCCAGTAATCTATTGTAAAGTGACTACTGATGGAAGGAGGGTAGCTGCAAGTAGCCGGTTAGCACAAACAGTAGACATCACTATCGATAGTGAGATGAGAACTAGCCAGGGATAGCTGAAGAGCATTGATCCATAAGTATGGGATGTATTATGGGAAAAGATTCCAGGTTAGTATGTTAGTGTGGTTCTTGTACTTTACAATGGTGAAGAAGACATATATATCTTACAAGTACAACTATTTTTTGGAGCAAAAGTTTATTTTCTCACCTGGCTTAATGCCATCTGGAAAAGCATTCATGGACTTTTTTGTCTCCTAACGTATGTTTAAAAAAAGATCAACAACTTCTGTGCTTTGGAAAGATATTATTCCCAGTAACATCAATGCTCATGTGAACTGAGAGTGTTAAGGACATTGGCTTGTCTACTTGAAGAAGAAAAGAAACAAAAAAATATTTCAAATTTTATGTAAGCTGGTTAAAAACTAATTTAATTTTGAGCTCATCGTCTTATAAGGCATTTCACGCTGGCAGTACTTTGGACAGAGCTAAAACAGGACAACTTGCTTGTACAGAAAACGGCTTAGCTTGAATACCCTGTATCCTGTTGGTTATACCTAGAGAAATCCTTGAATACAACAGTAACAGCAGTTCAACTCAAGAAGCAAAACCACATGAATAATTATAAACAAAACTGTCCCTGAGCTTCTTCTTAAGCGTTAATTAGGCAAAATATAATGTGATTATAAGATAGAGTTTTGTAACAGACCTCCCTTTGCAGATCTTACACGGAAATAGTTAATTAATTTGAGTATCTCTGGTTTGAGCTATTAAGTTCATGTTTCCCCAAGCAACAGTGTCAATATTTTAAAAGTCTGTGCCCTGTGCAGGTAGACAGAAACCCACCTTATTCTTCTAATTATTTTGATGAGTGCTAGAAGCAATGCAGCTTTCTTCATGGTGCTCTGTCAGTATTTTCTTAGCAACTTTTTTTCTTTTCTTTTTTTTTCGCTAAACAGGAGCACAAGCAAAGGAAGGTGTTGCTAACATCTGAAAGCTGTGTATTCCAGGCAAAGAATTCTTTTTTTTTTTTTTTAAAGGAATTCCCTTAATAAGATGAAATGTCACCATTCTGGGACTAAACGTGACACAAAGTTTTTAAGATCTTGCAAGATTTATATTTGACCTTTCAAAGAATCGAAGATTTCCAAAAAATTATTTGTCTCAGGGGCAACCCTTTGGGTATTCTGAGCAATGAAATCATTAGAGCCATTTTTAACTCTGCTCTTGTTGCAGGAGAGAAGTTTTGTCCCATACCCTCATTAAACAGGTCTATCTACTACTAAGTGTAATACACACAATTTTAACTGTAGGTTCTGATGTGCAGTGCTTATAATCACTCTATTTGAAGCATCTTATTAGGCAAAGTTTACCTAACTTTAAGATTTTATCAATAAGCTTTTCATACCTATTATGCCCAAACACCTTCTCTCCATGTCCATTTTTTTTGTTTTCAAAATAGCTTTAAATGCTATACAGCCCATTTTTAACCTTTCTGATGGCCTAGTGGTGCTCTTGCAATAAAACACAGATTATTTATTCATGCTATGAGACCGTCTTGCAGAGTATAGTCAGAGACTGAGATATCATTTTCTAGCTGATGGATAAAACCAATAGAACATACCAAAGTGTTTTCATTCTGCATGAAGAAGACCAAATGCTAAATCTTTAAAAACTACAGTGGATTTTATATCTTTCTGTGACTCCTGATATATGCACTAGTGGTCACATCCTCTGTTGATCTAAATCAACATGTTTCTATTAGCTCCTTGCTTGATCAGTCAAGTAAATACACTTTTTACCATCTGAAGAACTGGTTCTTTTTTTAAAAAATTTCTGTACTTACTTACACTCAGACTATTTAGTTTTATTTTATTTTATATGTTAGGAAACAAACTAAAAAATTACCTTATAGACTGTGCTATTCATATGTGGACAGAACACTGAGACTGGCCAGCTTTACGTACTACCCAACTACAGTCTGTCAGCTGCATTTGTTCCAAAATACATTGCACAATGACCATCTGTCAATCATAAACTCTGTGGCCAAAGAGCAATTTATTAATTTAGAAATACTGAAAAACACAGTTGCTCATGGAAATGCTAACAAAGGTTATTAGACATGTTGATAAGCATTATAAACAAATATTCATTGGCTTCTACTTGTTTGCTTTTTTCATTTTTTAAAATCTGCTCCACAACACATTTTAATAAGAAGTAGGGAATTAATTGATAGTTTGGCATAGAAACAAGCTGCTGCTTTAGTCAATTAATTCAGTAATTTTGATGTTTTATTTCTTGCCTTACCAAAAACCCCATCATTTCAATAAATAATCTTTCTTTTCCATTTGATAATTAAAGCAGCTTAAAACAGAGACAGTTTCAGGACTAAAGGTGTATATTTTAGAATTGTAAAAGCTGCTGGAGCCCATGTAAAAGGATGAGAACAACTTACTACCTATGGGTCACCAAAGGGAGCACCGGGGAATGAAGAGAAGCTAATACAACTACTGTAACACAGAAGCAATTAAGAGGTAAATCAAAAGAAGATAGACTTAGTCTAACGTAGATTTCAGAAAATTTCCAATCTCTGGTTAAAAGTGAGAATAACTGTACATAGAGAGGGTCTTCAAAGAGAATGAATACAAATATAAGGATATCATCAGCCTCCAACGTGAAGAACCTCTTTGTTAACAGTAGCCAAAAAGCCTCATGAGCCTGAGTATATCACCCTTTCTTTCTGAGATGCAGAAGAGGGAAGGGGAAGATGTGATGGGCCTCTTCATTCTTAATACTGAGACACACACTATTGGTTCCATGGAGTTATTTACCTACAACAGCATCTGGCTATCAAATTTTCCATTATCATCTTCTCAAAGCTCCCTCACTCTTTGCAAAAACTTACAGCAGAAACCACATAAGTGAACTTTCTTTGCTGCTTAAAACATGACAATGAAATGCAGCTTAATAAAGTATCTCCCAGTGAAAGCTTTTCTTAGCTTGTAAACTGTCATTTGCCTGGTGTGAAGAATAACACCCAGCTCTGCAATTTACTCCCTAAGACCCATGTATACACAAAACATCAGTATTTAATCACAGCATAGAGTATCTTACAACATAACACTCTTAAATTTTCCAGATATTAGTTTTTAAGTGTTTATATCAGACTATCATGTTGCCCAGGTTCACAGAACAGGTAGTGTTCCAGGACTCATTTCTTCATCCATGAACATCATTCATGCTTTCCCAACACTTGCTGCCTCTGAATGAAATTTTTAATTTTTCTCTGAGTATGAGAAGAATGTATGCTAAAGGTATAGAAATACAAATAGATATAAAATTCTACCTACTACTATTTGAATTTGTGCTTTCATGTGTCATAATTTAAAAATATAGTATGTAGTCTTTATAATCTAATACTTGCATGTTTTTAAGTGTAATAAACCAGTTATACTTAGGAAGTGATGTTTTCCTCTCTTGTCAGAATATTAAGGAGAAAAAAAGTTTCAAACTTTTGTCCCTGTTTTTCTTTCTGAAATGCTTCTGTGCTGGTGGAAAATTAAGATTGCATGGGTATGCTTGTAAATACATTTACATGAATGGTAAGCAAAAACTTTGGATAGTTGAGTGAGATTTGATGCATTGCTTGCTCTTTACAAATGTTCTACCACCTCATGTTCAGTATTTGCATAATTTGCACACTTCCCTGAAGATGTCTAGTAAAGAAAAATGCTGGTTTTCAGTGGTCTGGAACTTGTATCATAATTTACTGATTTGGGCATTTTAAAGTACCCACTTTACATCTAGAAGCAGGACATCATTTTACATTTGATGACCCAGTGTCTCAAACAATAAGGCATTTCTTTGATTGAGACAACATCCAGGTGTAATGAATGAATATATAGCATAAATCTTAAGGTTTTGCTATACTAAAATTAAACTTCTGGATCAAAAAATCCATCAACTTTATTTAATATCAAGAAGAAGTAGAGCAACATACTATCATATTTAGTATTTTAAAAATCTAGCAGTTGAAAAAATAGGAAACTAAAACTAGATAACTGAAAAGAAAGAAAATTCACCACTAAAATAATCTACTATGTAACCCAGTAACACTTCATAAGTAAATTCTCCACTGAAGCTGGAGTCTGTGTCTTGCTAATTCCTATCATCAGAACTGACTGTTATCTTAATGCATTTTAAAGTATATATTATAGTAGGGACTTGGGGTTCTTTGACCAAAGATTTAAAGTGCAAGCGTAACAAAATAATACTTCTTGGGGGAATATTTCTTTCTACTTTTTCTGTGGAAAGTTGCATAATGCAGGTGAAGTTTTTTCCCACTCTAGTGTATTTTTTACAAATTCCTATGAATTTATGACTATACTACTTTTCTTGTTATTTAAGTTGTTAATCATTTTAACCACAGAATCACAGAATAGTTGAAGCTGGAAGGGACCTCTGGAGGTCATATACCAAATAATGCTTCATAAACTTTTAGGATCAGTGATATTCTGGCAATAAATTCCAAGGAGTAGTTCTAATTCAAACTTTAAAAGCATTTCCATTTATCAAGCTTAAAAGCATTTTTGGTTTTGTTTTCTTTTATTTCATGGTGCAGTCCATCATTCACCAATGAGAAAAGGTAAAAAAACCTAATGCCATGGATGGCATTCTCAGAAGGTATAAATTGAATTCTACCTATGCAGCAAAGTTGACAAATGTACTTTTTTTCCACAGCTTTAATGCTCACAAGATGAAAGGGACAGGTTTGTTTCCTCCAGATCTTTGATTTTTAAAAATATGAATATTTCAATTCAGTAAAGAAGTGGTCAATAAAGTCCTGTATCATATTCAGGCTATAGATTCCATATCAATACTGCATATTACTAAAAAGTGACATAAATATTAGTGAATCTGGATTTTATAATACATGTTAAAATAACATTTTACTAGTAATATAGAATAACACACATACTATAAATTATATACCATATAATTATGTAGTATAATTATATAGTATCAATGTAGTATAATTATATATTATACTTATGCTATATAATTACATACTATTTATTGTACAATATATTATTTATATATTGCTGTTGCTGAAATTTAACCTAAGACCTTGAGTATTATTTGTGTTATATTTATTATTTGTCATACTACCAACAGTTATGATGATACTATGGAGCTGTCGAGTCAGCATAATTTATAAGCCATTTGTTTTTTTGGGAGCACAGCCTTTTCCAGATCAATAAAAGCTGTAGATAAATGGTGCTAAATTAACAGATCTTAAATTCCCTTTAAATGCAGGGATTTTTACCACACATATTTATTGTGCTAGGTCTTCAAAGCACAGAGCACAGAGGCCTCATCCTTCATGTTGAGTAGCACAACTACACTCCTTTACAGTACAAAACACACTGATATCAGATTTCTTACCAATAAACCAGAGGCACTGTGTTATCTGGCAAATGAATAATAGACCAAAAAATTAAAAGTATGATTTCTCTTACTAGAAAAAATATTTCGTCCACGTTTTTCTGTTTTTCTGTCAATAAATAGGGCACTCATTTCATCTCTTACAGAGAGATACAAAGCTTAATCAATGGGTACAGTATTCTGCTGGTGCTAGTCCTTTCTTGAATCAGTAAAGCCTCACCAGTTTTTCCAAACCCTGGAATTTAGGCTTGATACTTGAGTCCTGAAATGGTATGGAAAAAAAAATATATTTAAGCCATCCATCTATCACCTATCATTTTTATGTTAGATCTTTTTTACTCTCAGGAAAAGTAGCCTCAGCTTTTCTGAAAAGAACTAGTTAGAGAATTAGATAATAATGGCTGTCTAAATATGCACTAATATTAACCTCTGCCCTGTCAATAAGACAGTATGGAGGAAGATTAGTTCTTACATTTAATTATCTTTTTATTTCATTGAAGTTTTGTCTTTTTTCTGCTTTTGCACCTCATTAGTCATGATCAAAGTGTATTCCTCTTAGTAGTGCCTTAATGTGATGCTTTGATCACATTTTCTGACTAATTTGAAAGTCCATTAACTGAATTACAACAGAGCCTGGTGCATTTGAAGCCTTTGAAACCATATTCCTGGGGCCATTTTACTCTGAACAAATTTTAGGTATTTAATTGAGGTTCCCAGGAGCCTAGTTGCTCCAGACTTTTATAACTGACAGAATAAGACACCTTCAGTGAAAAGTGAATAAAGCATCTCCAGAAGATGATTTAGCCCTTCTATGGGCCAAAGCTGTCTCAGGTGGTTTCCATTGACTAGAAAAGGAGACTCTGTCTGAACCTAAGAAACCTATTTAAGTTTCTAGAAATAATTAAGATAACTTCAGTCTGTGTTTTATGAATTTGCCTCTGATCCTTGTCCCTGTCTTACTCATGAAGGGCTATTTTAATGATTCTCAGTTATGGGTATTCACCAACAATGAAATACGCGCATCCATGAGCTATAAGAACATCTCTCTATGGGCTCTAGAATAACCACCTTAAGCAAAGGTCATTTTTTATATACTTTGCACTTCCATACATATATATCCTACCCATTTCAATTATCTATATGCTTGCTTTCTTGGAGGCCACCTTAAAGCCATCTTAAAACTTGCTGGCAGAAATCTTTTATCCAAAGGAGAGGATGCACTCCAACATTCATGCTCAAAAATGTATCCAAAGAAATGTTACTGCATGTAAGTAGTTCCACTGTCAATTTTTTTATGCCTCTGAAACTTGTTTGGTGAGGGATCAGTCACATATGTGAACAGATGCAGGAAGGACACATGATTGAGTACCACATGTTCAGAAATCAGTAACTGCTTCAGACAATGGAATAAAAACTGTTCGGCAGGTAATTAGGAACCCTCACAAGAAGAACTGTGTCAAAACCCTCACTAATTTGAGGTTAACTTATATCCTCCCTCTGTGATAGCTCAGTGGAAAATAACTCCCAAGAAAATTTACATGATTCTTCACTATTCTGGAGCCATATTTCAAGAGATGCCATTCATCTCATTGCTATTAAGAGTCGAGATACTGGGTATCAGATGAATTAAGACACAGTAGTCATTAATTTACAAAATAACAAAGGCAAGAATCTTTGTACCATAGCCATGCCATTCGCTTCAGCTGAGGCAACCCAATCCTGTGAGGCAGGCAGTGTATGAGAAGCTGGGGATGTATCCTTTGAATTAGCATTTTTTGTGTACCCAGGCATCAATTTCTTAGACATTCCCTGCTTACCTCATCTTAGAGGCCTCTGGGGTTGAGCATGTCTAGAATTAGAGTTACCAGCCTTGCTGAGCAGCTGTAGGAGCAGAGATGCAGGAGAAATAAATTGGTAACAGCACTGTGCGTCTTCTGACTCAATGGGATCACTCAAAACAAAACTAGAGATATGACAGGCTGTAAAAGTTCTATCCACACAGTGATAACTTGTGCATAACTGTAGATAGTGCTTAGAAAAGTAACAAGTGATCAAAATAAAAAGTAGATAAAATACAAGGGTCAAACATAAAGTTTGGCAATGTTTTTCTGGGGTTCTGCTCTACTAGTGCTTAAGCAAGTTTCGTCCTCTAACTCTTGGAACACGCTCCCTAACCTGCAGTTTTATACTGTGCAGTGAGACTCCATTCTCCCATAAGGACATTCTTTGCATTTCTTTCCTATTTGGTGAACACAAATTTATTGTTAATTTATGTAGCTGCCCAGACACTCACAATTAGCACTTTCATTTTCTGCTAGTTGTTTAGTCGCATCTAATCATTGTGAAAGGTACAGGAAATCTTTTTGAAAAATCACTGAATTTTCAAAAATGCATCTTGACAATTTTATTTGGCTTTATAATTTATTGTGTTCATTTTCCTACCCTTGGCAATGAATTCTAACTCTTATTACCATACAAACCCCAGCTGCCTCTTACTCAGCTGATATAAGCTCCATATAAAGAAGCCACCAAGTCTTTAGCACTTTACAAAGGCAAAGGGTGGCATTTTCTAGAGTATTAGAATCATAGAATGGTTTGGGTTGGAAGGGACCTTAAAGATCATCTAGTTCCAACCCCCTGCTGTGGGCAGGGACACCCTCCACTAGATTAGACCTCATCTAACTCTGTTGGTGGAAATGAAAGTCTGCATGGGTGAAGTCTTCCATTCTAAACACTGAGTCTTGCTCCTGACTATAGATTAGTTAAGTCTTATTCCTAACTAATGATGCAATTTAGCTCTTGAAAATCCAGCTGTATTTTGTTAACCATTTAGAGTTTAAATTAATTCAATTCCAAAATGCCTTAGATTTTTTTAGTTAGTGTGATTTTAACACAAATCAGGAAGAACTGAGGAGGTGTGCTACGGGTTTAAGCACAAGAAGCGAAATAGCCAGTTTAGGGATTATTTCACTGGTTCATTTGATTATATTGGATGAAGGAAAGTAAGCATCTCCAATAATAAATTTTAGTAAATCAATCCTCTTTCTGCTGACCTAGCTAGGATGTGCAAGCAGATGTTTTCCCCTTTCTTGGCACACCATCTTTGGCATGCTGTGACACCCTACTCAGAGAAGGCAGGAATCAGAGCAAGGGCAAAGTGTCAGCAGAAAAGTTGAAGTTTTACAGCACAGAAACAGGAGGACTGCTGCAACAGCTTATGACATGCTGGGTGCAGTGTGGGCTGGCTGGAATGGAGTTCAGAGGAGGATGTAGAAAAGCTGTGAACTGCAGGAACCCTGTGGAAGAAGGAATTGAGAACTGCTTACAACATACTGTAGCTGGATGCTGGCAGATTCCCTTTTTATAGAAGGAAGTTGAGGTAAGAGAGAGGAAAGCCTGAAAGCTTGTGGGACACAGAGCTTGGAGCTAGCCCAGGCTTTTAAAGAAATAATAAAAATAATGCTTTGGGCAGTGAGTTAACCCAGATCAAGAAATGAAATTGCTCTCCTACAACCCTTTATAGTTAGATCTGCTGCAATTTGCACATTGTCTTTTAGGAAGTTCTGCCACAGGAACCTGTGTGTATGTTTATGTGTGTGCACATCACTGTTTGAGGAGAATAAGTGTGTATGTGCCATCAACCAAGGCAAAACTGAAGCTGATCCTGAAAAACAGATCTTTAAAAAGGCCCTACTTTCAATGTGTCTTTACCCTGTACTAAACTTTCCCCAAAGAACACAAGACATGGATTTTACTCCAAACAGTCATGAAGCCTCTGTACCAAGGATACATGCAACTACCCACTCTGTCTTGTACCCAACTTACCTTGTAGCAGCAGCTAGCAGTTGAAGCAATTCAGCACTTTCCTTCTCTACTGAATACCTTAAATAGTTTGGGCTCTGCCATGGAGAAGCTGTTGTCTAGTTCAAGTCATTCTCCCAGGCTTTAAATGTTCCCCAGAATGCACAACTTCATGGTGGAGAGGCTGCTTGGATAAAATTGTCCCTATACTCCAACTACGCTCTTGAAAATGAACTTAGAATATGATCTGAATTACGCTGATTCCCCAGTAATAACTTTTCTGACTGTGCATTATTTTGATTTTGCTTACACCTATATCTAAGGGAAACAATAACATAAAATTAAGGAATCATTACACAAATTTATGTTTAATTTTGGACAGTTTTGATCTAAATTTGCACCCTATCTCCATGTATTTAAAATATAAGGAAGCATCAATTTGATGTCCTAGTTGAGGTCCATCGCTTGTTAAAATATTCAGCTATGTAGACAGCAAAAGTGGCATAACGCTTTTTGACAATAATACTCTAAAAAGTAGAGAGGAAATGTAACAGAACAGGGAATTTATCTCACACATAAATAAGTATGAAATTCAGTAAGATATTAAATCAAATCAGTGGGAGAAATGACTTTTTCATTAAGAAACTGAAACTGAGGTGAAGTAGTCTGAAAAGATGGATAATGAGATGACATAAACATCTGACAAAATTCAGTGGGCTCAGGTGTGTTTGTATTGAACTTGCTGTTCTTAATACAGGAGATATGAGCATTTATAAATATATTCAAAGTTTCACCAGCTTACAAACAGGTAAACAAACAAAAATAGCTCATTGATTTACAGACATGTCAGGGTTTTTAAAATGTGAAATTTGAGTAGCAGGGCGATACGACAGTTTCTGCAGTAGCTACCACATTAAGCATTTTTTTCCCTAGCTAGTTTAATTATCTTGTTAAAGAGACTGTTGGCATATTTTGCAGGAGCACCAAGTCTAACAAAATTTGACAAGTTTAAGATCCCATACCCTTTTCAGTCCTTGGAAATGATGTGAAGAATAATAGGTTTATCTGGGTTTAGTTGCTAAAGGGATATATCTGGATAGGAGGCTAAAACGTTCCTCCAGAGCATACTTGTCCATAAGCCGCTCCCCAGGCCATCATACCTCCTGCACAAGGGACTGTCACCAGGCACTTCAACGCATCCGGACAGGGAGCTAGAGCAAGCAAGAGGGAGGTTGCCTGGGTTGCTGTGGTTAGCTGATGAGTGTCCTTGAGAACAGATAGTAGGACTGCAGTGACTGGAAGTGTGTTTCTCCTAGAGTCTCATGGGAACATGACCCAGGGGGATGTAGAGTACTGCCTGCAGTTTAGCATCACCCATCGTCCCTGCCCTCAGGCTCTATGCACTGGGTGCAGCTCATGCCGGGAGGCAAGCCACTTTGCTTCACTGTGAATGTGCTGTATGGCTGTAGTTAGGGGAAGAAAATGTTCAGGTCTCACACTGACAGGCAGCATGAGAGTTAAGAGGACTGATGAACACTACCAGTTTTGCTTGGTTACAATAAGTCACCACTGGAAACAAAGTAGAAAAGGCTCCGTAAGTAGAGAAAGGTGGAGAGTTTTGGTTTTGGGGGGATGGCACCATTCAAAGGCCTCTTCTGCCTTGAGCTGTAAGAAGTAGGACCAGAAATCTCTGCTTTTGTTACACATATCAGACAATGAATTCATGCTAGGAATCTGCCACATAGTAGAGTAAGCTGTTTGTTAGACCTTCTGCTGGGATTCTTGCTGACCTGGACAGTGTTTTATATTAATGGGAATTAGGGCTTTCATTTTAGAATAGAATCGAATGACAGATATTGGCTTTTTCTGTCTGAGATGATATTAAATTTATCGAGCTAAAATTTACAATCAATTATCACTATACCAAAGTCATAATTTTACCTGTTTGTAATAGATTTGCAATACTCAACAGATACCAACTGACCCATATATCATTGGCCCCTTATCAGTGATGTGAGACAAAAAGAAAAATTTCTTTGAGACTTCAAACTAGAAACAGGTCAAACACTACAAAACCCCACAGACCCAAGTGAGATATTTATTTGTGCTATTGTACTTTGGATCCCTCTTACTGCAAGTGAATTTTTGCAAAAGAGAGAACCTTCGATATGAGAAAACCACTGTCAGGGAGTGAGAACCTTAGTAGACACACATCACCATACAGCTGAATTAATTAATCCAGTGGTGTGTGGTTGATTTATACCAACTAGAACAACATCTAGCCTCTTGCGGAATATTTTGTACTTGTCAAAAACATTAAGAGGTAAACAAACTATAGTGACATAATGTTTTTCTTGAATAAGATTAATGAATGTCATGAAAGCTACTGTAATCTTATTTTCTTATTTTGATTAGAGTAAAATATTAACTATTTTTTTCCATTTTTGAGTATGTGTCTATTAAATGCTATGCATACTGTTTTATAACTATCAGTCCTACAAATGGAATGAAAATGTTAGTATGTAGAAGAAAATTCCTACACTTCTATGATGTCTCAAAGTAAATGATAATTTTCCCCTGTAACTGTTTCTTTCTGTAGCTGGGACTACCTACAGAGAATGCAAATGTTAAGGCATGAAATTTCATTATCTACTAATTCTTCTATGAGCTTTCTGGGACCTCAAATCTGCACTGAACTGTACACATGCTCTAGCTATTCCATTAGGAATAGCTATGCTTAAGTGTCCAAACTTAGATCAGATATCAGTTTTTACATACTCACTGTTTTCAATCAGTATATCATTGGCTTCACACATATACATATTTTTCATATTTTAAATACTATCATGTCTGTTACCAACACAGCATTTCAACTGTTCATTGGGAAACGCTCTGGAGACACAGCCAAATATTATCATGTAATAGATACATACTGTGAAATGACAGTATATTGATATCTAAAGTCTCTTGACTCTTACACTTCCACTAAATTAATTCCCATAGCACCTAAATGACTGATAAAGAGATTTTGCTGCAGCATGGAAATTTTGGTAAAAGCCAAACACATTGCCTGCACCTAACTCTGCCAGGATTGCCTTGCATTCCCCACATTTTTTCTTGGAGACCATAATTTGTTATATATTTTCAAACTTCTCCTCAGTTCTTCACCCCTGACTCTTATCCTCTTACCAGAAGGGTAGGGAGAAAATGTGGGAATATAAATGCTCAGGTTTCTTTTCTGTCTGTGGTAACATGACTCCAAGCTTCAAAAGAATGCTATAACAAACAAACTGGATACTTATGCAGTACCAAATATTGGACAAGAAGGAGGAGAGAAAGTAAATATTAGCATATCCATCTTGAAGTAGGGGATACTGGTTTCAGTGCCTACTCTGGTGGATGTCTTCATTTCCAGTTTTTCCTACTGGCTAGCTTAGGTGACTTCTCGTGCAGCTGAATGTCCACTGTGAATTGTGTTTGCTGTGTGCAAAACTTCCCCTGTGTTCTGGAGAGAGCTTAGTAAAATTCATGGACCTAAGTGCATGCAAACTCCTTGTACAATACAGAGAAGCTGTAGGCACTTCAGGAGGAATTAAGGAGAGGAGAGGATTAGCCACTGTTCTGAGGAAAAAACCAAGAGACAGCAATTTAAGGATCTAAATCAAACAGGAGTGCTCAAGGTATGTTGGAATTTTAAATATCACATAAATGTGCTGGAAGAGGGCACATTTAATCTTTTTTCTGTCTCTAGATATCTAACTCATACCTCTCACTCCATCAGACACCCAAAAACCAGCTTCTGCTAAAACTGAGCTTTTAGCAGTTAGGATTTGTCTCTTCTTGGAGGAGGAGGAGATGATTGTTTCATTTCTTTCCTTCTTTCTTTTAAAGTATTAATAAATGCTTTGTTTTAAATCATGAATGAATTATTTACTTCTAATGGTTAATTAAGATGTTTGCAAGACAGAATTTTGCTGTGCACTGAACATTAATCTGTAGAGAAAAGAAAGTATTAAAACAAATGATCACAATAAATGGTAATGAAAAACTCATTTAGTGTAGGAATTGCAGATTGGATGTGAAGTTAGGACTTCCTTTGCATCAGTCACAAATCAAAATAATTTGAAATTAATGAAAGACATCTTACTTTCTGAGACTGAAAGACAAAACCAAGAGAAACTCTGGACAGATGCAAGAAGTAGAGGTCTGTAAGTTATGTTACTGTAGAACAACTATCTTGGAGTGAAATCTGGATGCTGAAAAGGAACTCTCCTCATTTATTTTAGCAAGAAGCCTCAAGCCTCTCCTCAAGCCTCTGCCTCATGTTCAGAATAATACTTCCTAAGCATTGGTCAATTAGAATTAAAATTGAATGGAAGCGATGCCAAACATATCATATTTTAATAAAGCAGAAGCCAGGCAGTATTTATAATCTTCTTATATCTATATTCAAATATCTCTTAAGTATATTGTATTTTAATTAGGTACATTCATTAAGTATACTAGTAAATGGTGACATCCCTGCAGTTTGCATTACAAAAATATGGAATAAGACCACCATCATTTCAGACTTAAATTAATATATACCTGCTAAGGCTCTAGCTCCATAGGTCTGTTCTTATATACTAAAAGATAGTTATGGCATCAGAAAATATAAGGACCATCTCTGAATTGTTAGTCATTTTACTGATCCGTATTATGACAGACTCTAAAAGGTATCTGCTGGTGGCCACCTCTGTCAGAAGGCACAAGCAAGGAGGCTTTGTACTTTGCCTTAATTCAATCCTGAAGTACTAAAAAACCCCGCTGACTTGCCATCTAATCCTTAAAATGCCCTTTATTTAATAATTTAGTGGTTAGAGCTGCTTGCTTTAAATTACAAATTGTTTTTCATTCAGAAACCAGAAGTGGAGGATCTATTCTTCAAGGTGAAAAATGCTGCAGCTCAATGGTACGAGAGGGTTCTCGTCTGTGCTTAATTAATCTTTTTTCTCACTGCCTTTGGCACAGTTTCAGTAAAAAGGACAGAAAAAACTTATGGTTTGAGAGTCTGGGTATTCTTCCAGGACACAGGAGATGTGGTTTTCAATCTCCTCAGGCAGAAGATGGAAACATGACCTTCCTACTTCCTTAATATGTGCTTTCTGTATTAGTTTACTGTACAAACCTACATTGAAAAAGTACACTTGCAGGTTGCAGTGTCTAGATCTTGACTGGATAGATATATTTCTCTGCAATGTTGATTGTACCATGCAGAAGATGGGATTTTAGAGAGATTTTGGGTAACTGTAAGCAAGTGCCTGCTAAGTAAGTTGAATTTGTTGATTTTTTTTTTTATTCTGCATGCTGAACAAATTTCCAAATGTCCAATTTTCTATCGCTTTCTGCATCTCTGTCCCTCAGCCATGTGGGTATCCTGCAAGTAGCCCTCTGTATTCTGTCCTGTATTTGTCAGAAGTTAAACCTCTCATTTTAAAACCTAAACATTTATGACATAATATTTTAGTTATAATATACATATATTTATGTAGGTGTATTTTTTAACAAAAAGGTGTAAAAAGCTAAGGTTGATGAAATACTTGTAAACCATCAAATAGTATAAATTAAGGCTACTTGGATTACACAAATAACTCTTGTTTATCTGTGATTAAAACTAGTGTTATGTTTCTCAAGCAGAAATAGGAGCAAGCCAACGCAGAATGAATTTGATTTCAGCATGCTTTTAGGCCTAGATGGTGTTGAAAAAACATACGAAAACGGTCAAACATTCCTAAAATGGTATTCACATTCAAAGACTTTGCTTCATTGTGACTCTAGTATTGTATTTACTGCTTTCACCTTATTCCATCATTTTCTGTCTTTGATCTTTGTTTAGGCAACAGCCAATATTCACATCAACTTGTACTCAGACACAGAAGAGGATTTTGCCGTCTGAATCCCTGAGCTTTACTTCTGGCTACATATGTAACAGTTAGAACAGCACCAGGAAAACTTTTTCTGTTCTACCTATCCAAAATGCTAAAATGCTAAGAAAGAGGCAGTCTAGCTCTAGTACTGCCCACATGGTGAACTTTCTTGGTGTCAAGGAGTCCAGAAACTCAGCTCTTTCTTCATCTGCCAAGTTGGTTTCCGAGATGCTACCAGATACATCAGCAAAATCTCTGCTAGAAAACTGATGGAGTTTCGGTAAATTTAGACTGCTTCCCTAAGACGTTTAGTCTTTGCTGAATCAACAGCTTCTGGTAGAAACATCTTATCAATCTTACTTGTTTGCTGTTGTTTCTAATTTTGTAAATTTACAACTGACTCAGCTCTGTGCTTAGTCTCCCCTATATTAATTTGCAGTTTCTAACTGTTTGGAAACATCAGTAATTTAAATAAAAAATGACAATTATACTTCATACTTGTGTACCCTTTGTGTATATTGTGTATATTTTCTGGATGTTTAGAAACTTATTTCATAATGACTTCTTTCCACATAATTTTATATGAAATGATTCTGCTTTTCACTAGTCTCAAGCTGTTGCATTGGCAAATAACAGGTTCATCACTTACTTACAAAATCAGGTTTATCCTGCCATCAGTGGAAGCTTTGAAAGTAAAACTAGACAAAAAGCTTGAAAAAAACAAGAGCTTCAAATCTTGCCTTTATGTCAAAAGCATTCAAAAAGAACAATGTATAGTTTATAGTATTCTGTAAATATATTGTTCCTTAGGTTGGGATATCTTGTTTGTAAAATAGGAAACCTAAAGCAAAATCAAAGAATGTGATCTAGTTCAATAAACCATTAAAAAAAAAAAAAAAAAAGGTCTCACAAGGATTGTCGTATTCTGTCTCTTAAAAACACGTTCGTGAACTCATTTGAACAGATTATCATCAAAATAATTCCAACTTTGTGCACAGATATGTCAGAAGAAGGTATAATCACATACAGTTTCTAACTGACTGTCAGACTTTAGAGATGCAGAGATCAAAATAGATTTTTCAATCCTGATTATGAGTTCAAACATCCTGAATACAGATACCAATGATGATTTTATTATCTAATTATAAATGCTCAAGAGAAGGAGGATCACATTAACATCCATGACATAAGAAGCAGGAAGATAATCTCATCACAAAAAACCAACTCTATCATTTCTTTTTCATATTCTAGGCTACCCTTTAGCTTCAACTTACATGCCTTCATAGCCAACTTTTTAGGGCCATAAATCCAATTTACTACTGTCTGTATTATATACTAGCTACATTTCTGAATATTACCCCCAGGACAGATTTGAACAAACTGTTTCCTTTTTAATAAAGAGGAAACCCAAGCCACAACCATTTGACAGAATACTACTTTGTTCCCTTGGGATACCGTCAGGTAAAACAGGAAAGTCCTATGAACTGCATTATACAGAGGTCACTAAAAATATTTGTAAAAATATCTTCTGATTTTAAACTTTAAGAACCTGTATCAATTTGAAAAGGAAAAAAAAGGGAAAGAAATCTACCTTTAAATTTCGTATTTGTCTTTCTTACATTGAAATGCATTTATATTCATGATTTACTGCTAAACTTCAGAATTAGGATGATGTTCGGCTTGTAGATCATCTAAGGGAATGAATGGAAGGAACAATGACATAGTAAGAGACAAAAGCCATGCATATGCTTTTGTTATTCAGTGATAGTTCACTAGTGTAGTATGTTAGGTAGACAGGCTGTTGGGATTAGCTATTCAACAGGTATAGGCAGCTTCTGCTGGGATTTTCAAAAACACCATATGTCAAAACTATTACAGTGATTTTGAAAATATCACAGGCAATGATCTGCTTCTTCAAAGGTTTAAAACACTTGAAAATGCAGCATTTTATGGCACCTGTAAGTGTGGACTACCAAGTAAAATTCTCGCTTAATGAAATTAACCCTCCTAGCCTAAGATAAATTGCCCATTTATTTTAAAATCCTTAATAATTTTACTTAATAGAATTCTGGAATGGCCACTGTAAAAGCTTATCTTTTTGTGCGCTATTGGCCTCCACTTTGATACACGAGCAGGCTTATATTTAAAAGAATACAGGTTTGGAGGGTTAGTGTTCATAAAGGCTGAAGTAGAAGGGAATTTATTTTTAAAAGTTAGTAAAAGTAATTTCTCAAAGGCTTTGTTTATTGAGTTAATAAAATCTCATATTATTCTGAAATATTAATGTTCATGGCCTTACATAGATAAAACATGCCAAAAAATTGGAATATCACATATACTTACGGATCCTTTCCCACTTACTACATTTTTAACTACCACTGCTGTAAAATGCAATGACGGCTTAAGAACACTTCACATCATATAAGAGACGAAAATTAACTTTTTGAATTATACTGAAAACTTTCCATATGGAATCTCATTCCTAATAAGAAAATTCTGTCACAGGTCCCAGCTAACAGAATATCATTTCAGACTGCAGCTACCCATCATCTAGGTAACAGAGGTTGGCGAAGGCATATTACCCAAAGCTTTGTATTTTCTGGATCCTAAGAAAATACCAGTTTACATTTATGCTGTTGGTATTTGGCAATACAGTGAGTCCTGGAGCTGGGTCATGTCACCCAGAAGGTTGACATGACCTTCATGATCACAAAATATGTGCCAATCATAACAGTAAACCACGTGTTAAAGAAACAGACAGAGTGCAAAATTTAGAACTTAACTCTGAGGACAAGAAGGATCTGGTTTTGAGAAAAGCTAAGCACCTGATGCTCTTAACTTCATCTAAATCCACAGTGTTAAGGGCTTTGAAGGTCAGACTTTAAACAGTACCACTTTGATCCAACAACAATCTAACAGCTACCGTGGAAGACTGTAAAAACTTAAACATTGGAAGTTTTCAAGACTTGGCTAGACAAATGGTCCTGCTTCAGGTGGAAAGCTGGGCTAGAAGTTTCTTCCAGCCAACACCTCTAGGTTCTACAAGATGGAATATATTTTTATGCATACTTCATGGGGTAGACTCCTGTCACCGCTGAATTCAATGGCAAGTCTTTCAATGATTAATCAAGAGCAAGATTTCATTCTGAGAAAAAAGTATCTACTACTGTTAAAATGGACTTCTCGAGGATCTAAAATACATGGACTTGTTTTTATATTTGATTGTCCTGGCTCTGAGTAGAAGTCATACTGTACAAATGCTTTATGCTGATGAAACAAAAATAAATATCTAACAAAATACAAGGGGATAAAAATATTTTTGGTGATTTAATTTGATAATTTAATTTTCATTCCATTGGACTTAATTGCCTACTTAATCTTCCACAAATTTAATGTTGATAGTGGGCAAATTAAATGCAAATACATCAGCATAAAATCACTGTAGCCAACTGAAGTACAAAATCTGCTAGTGGAAAAAGGTATCAGATTAGCTCTGATTTTCTATGTTGCAATGTATCTTCCCTCATTAGTAACAGGATATGACTATCTTTGTAGCTGATAAGGCGTTTTAATTGATTTTTAGCATTTTCTCTTAGCATTCATTTCTGGCAGATTCACTCCTTTTTTCATTATACAAATTGATGTGAAATTAAACCATGCCCTAAGGAGAGAAAAAGGATGAATCAATAATATTGATATTTTATGTAGAAGCTTGAAGCTAAGGATTTTAATGAAATTAAAAATGTTTAGTAAGGTTAGCGCAGAAAATGTGGACAGTATGAATGTTAAAATCAAAAAGCTGTAAAGGTCATCGTGAATAGGATGCCTGCTTACAGGCTATTTTAATAAATTTTTCCTAAATAGATATTTAGCTTACTTTATAAACTAAACATACACATGTTTTTGCTGACTTTCTGCCATGTAGCCACAAACTCAGTTTTCAAGGCCAGACAAAAGCCTCCTGTATCACACAGTCATCATACAGTTTTATTTTAATACCTCTACATTGAATCCAATAGTTTGTTTCATAACTGTGGCTGTCTATCAGAGGGGTATCCTTTTCAGCCTTATTTACAGTTTTTTTGATACTATGGAATGACAATGCAGGTGTGAACATGTACATTATTTAGTACTTGTATACACACCTGGGGCAGGTCTGGGCAAAAATAGTGTAGCACACTGGATGAAACTGCTAGTGAACACACAGCCTTAGATAACCACAGATGTCCTTTCTACTTGCCTCAAGAAGGCGGCATTTGCCAGACTATTCAACATCCTTTGTGCTTAAGCATTCATGACTGCAAAATGAGACAGCTGTTATCTGTCCTACCTGGTACTCAGATGGTTCTGGATACCTATGGTAAGTATCAGGGGAAAATGTGGAATGCAGGGATGGGGAAGGTATGGTCTGACTGAAGCTGAAGTGGCCCACAACTTCAGTTATGACCTGTACCAACTTTTATATTATCTAATAATAAAATGAAGAAAATGATAAATTATGTGTGGCCCACCAAAGGTGTTTGAAAGGCCTATTTGAATAAGGATAGCCAAGAGTGTAGAATGTTCCTTCATAATCTCTCCTGCACAGACATGTAGCATGAGTCACATTTGGCACCCCCTTCTGCTGTTTCCTGCAGTAGAATTTTAAAGCAGCTTTTAGCAGAAAATATCTGAGTATGGAACCAGACTACAGAGCTGAAGAGAACAATCGCATCATTTGGTATAAAAATATTTACAAGAAATCAGTTTACTGCTGCATAGTAAGACATTGATAGTGTGATTTAGGAGTGTAATTCAACCTTAGGAAGGCTTCCCTGACACAAACATCAACTACTTTTGTTCTAGCTTGAACAACCATATAAGCTGTGTTGCACGGTGATGGGTTGATGTTGGCCAATAGCCAAGCACCCACACAGCCACTTGCTCAGTCCCTCTCCTGTGGCATGGGGAAAAAGTCAGAGGAACGTGAGAAGACTCATGGATTGAGATAATGACAGTTTAATAAGTGAAGCAAAAGCTGCATGCACAAGCAAAGCAAAATATGTAATTTATTCGCTACTTCCCATGGGCAGGCAAATGTCCAGCGACTTCCTGGCAAGCAGGGCCTCAGCACATGTAAGGATTACTTAGGAAGACAAATGCCGTAGCCATAAACATTCCCCCTTCCTCCTCCTTTCCCTGAGCTTTTATGGCAGAGCATGACATCATATGGTATGGAATATGCCTTTGTTCAATTCAGCTCAGCTGTCCCAGCTGTGTCCCCTCCCAGCTTCTTGCCCAACCACAGCTCACGCACTGGGAGCATGGGCAGAACGTGAAAAAGACCTCTAGGCTGTGCAAGCACTGCTCAGCAATAGCCAAAACACCGGTTGGCGTGTTATCAACACTGTTTTAGTTACAAATCTATAACCCACTGCTAGGAAGAAAATTAACTCCATCCCAAACCCAGTGTACCTACCCATATGAAAAGACAGGATTGATTCCTCTTGGAAAATCTTGGCAATAAACTGGACATGGGGGGGCTTCCAGACAGGAAAGACTGTATTAGACTGAGAAGGCGGCACTTACTGTAGCTCTGTCAGCATTGTGGCATCTGGCCAACCACCAGCAGAACCCCAGACCTTTGAAAGTATTGCAGTAATGTTCTGTTTTTCTGCACTTTGATAATGCTTTTAAAACAGTTGAGAACTATCATAAAAACATATGCAGTTCTACTCTTGCCATGCTTTGAAGTCTGATCTTTGTCCTCACTTCAGCCTGAATTCAATGGCAAAGTGCTGTTGAGTTTAATGATTTCAGTGTCTCACTATTTCTGTTTACAACTCAATATGCTCCATCTGTTTTGTTCCTGTCAAGCCAGTCATGTTATATGTCT
The DNA here is from genome assembly GCF_011004875.1 of Balearica regulorum gibbericeps. Taxonomy (NCBI): domain Eukaryota; kingdom Metazoa; phylum Chordata; class Aves; order Gruiformes; family Gruidae; genus Balearica; species Balearica regulorum. The sequence continues at coordinate 63,263,258 of NC_046187.1, forward strand.
GATAAATATTTATAAACACATGTTAATAAACTGAATCCATTTGGTAATAGAGTATGGAGCAGTCATATTCTATGCTGCTTTTGTATATGGATATCATTACACTGAAGCTGCATGTCGTGTGTATATATAATCACAGGAAACAGGAAAAGGAACTAGCTCTGCACATCTACTTGCTGTCACATGCAACTTTCTTCCATAATTCTGTTCATCTTCATATGGCTTATTAACTTTGCCTATTAAAAGGCAAATTTCTGTTTCAGCAAATTTGGTAATGTCAGTGCCTTCTTTTTTCACCCTCAGTTTACTAATGTGTAGTTCATACCGATGTGCTCTCTGCCAATTTTTTCCCCTGACCTCAGCTTTGGCTCCTTCCTTCATATTTTTATTCCCCCAAACCAGTTTTCAGACAACAGCTATAAAGATAGCCTTCATTCTGTTCATCTTTCCTGTGTGAAGGTGACTAGAGTCACACACAGTTTCAGATGATCACTTCATGGTACCTTGCATCTTTCCATTAGTACAAGTCTTTTGGCACTACCTGTTGTAATGGCAGTTCATTATCCATGTTACAATTTTGTACTAATATCCATATTATTCATCTCAGTACCTTCCAATGAAACACAGTCATCAATGTTTAAAAGACTCTAAACAGATTAGGATTGCCTTATTTCTATGCTTGTCTGTATCTTCCCCATAACTTGTGTGCATGGGGGTGTGCACATCTCCTTCACTAGCAAACCTCAACCTGGACCTGCTGGTGAGCAGGAGGCTGCAGATCTGGGCAGATGTATCATGCAGGCAGAGGGTCCCTGCTAGTATTTGGGGGTACCTGCAAGTACGGAGTCCCTGTGAGATGGGTGTGTGAATGTGCATGTGTTCGCCAGCAAGCACCAAGCTGGACCAGTAGTCGAGCAGGAGATCTGTGGAGCGGGTAAGAGGCACTGGGTCTGGGCAGGGATGTCAGATGCACAGAGTTGCTGTCCTGGTACTCAAGGGATCTGTGAACGTGTGTGTGCTTCTGAACCTAGAGAATGGGTGGGGGTGTGTGTGTGTGCACGCGCGCTTTCACCAGTGACCATCAGCACTTATCAGCCGAAGAGGAGGAGGGCACTTGGCTGTCTGTGGTTGTGTTTTACGTGAGTCCTGTATATAGGTGCTGTTGAAGGCAGCACCTTGTCTGTGTGATCGGCCGTGTCAGTGTCCTCTGTGTTCGTGCACATGTGCCTCTGGATACAGACTGACTGAACCTGCAAACAGGAAAGCAGCACTCACACTCCTTGGCCTGGGAGAGAGAACCCCAGGCACACTGGGCTGGGGTCCAGCAGCTGGGAGCAGGAATCCCTGGGCCCTGAGCTGCTGGAGATGGTGGCCACTTATAACATCCCTTAGCATTTATTACTTTTTATTTATTACTTAGAAGCAACCTGTAATGACCTCTTCCACAAACATCTGTTGGTGTTTTACACCATTTTATTTTACTATCACCATCTTTATATTCTTTTTTCTACTTTTCTGAATAATATATCCGTTTTGATGCTTGCATTCCAGGCAGGACTTGTATTCTAAGCACTGCCCTGTTACCCTTACATGGGTCACTTACTTACACTTAATCAGTATCTCTGGTTCCCAAATTCTACTGCCAAAATTGTTTGCTATAGAAAAATACTCAATTTCTTTTTAACCTTACGTAAACTACTAGCAAACTTTCACACAGTTCCATTTCACTTTCTGCATACTGTCACTAACGCTATTTCTTTGCTCTTTTATCTGCTGAGGAATTCTTATTTTTGTAGTACTTGTGTGTAAAATGAAGCAGCATGATAAAACGAATCTTTCCCAAAGTGTCAAGTATTGTAGGACAACAATACTGAATTAACAGTCAATAGTATTCTTGCCCTTATGTATTATTGCAGTATGTAAATTTAAAAAACAAAAAAAGGAAAGATGAGGTCTTTCTAATTTTCTTGGCATTGCATCTTTCTGATTCTTTTTCTTTTTCTTTTCTTGAATGAGTCATATTAAGGCAAATTACTAACTTCTGCCCTGCACTTGCAGGAAGTAATTTTAGCATGGCAGCCTAATGGGGCCCACTTATGCATGATCAAAATGCAGAAAAAAATGCTATATTTCCATATACTGGCCTCTCTTGAGCTATGCCTATTCTAGAGCAAGAGAACTTCTGTAATTTCTCTGATATGGCAAAATAAGAGAAAAAGAAAGAAAATTTTTAAAGACTGAAATATTATCATTCATTAAGCAGAATAAAATTTTAGCAAGCTTGTGAGAATGCTGATATATCTCTCAGTTATTATTATGCAAAGGAGACATAAAATCTTTTATGCTCAGCATCAGAGTAAATACCTGAGAGATTCAATTACTGCAGCTACAGTTGCAGGTACTGAGAAGCACTCCTAATGACAATTCTCTTTCATAGACATGTTCTAAGTTCTTCCTGACCTATATTTGTCATTTTAGTAATTCAGAAAATTAAGATTTCATGACCCTGAAGAACAGCTTCTGACTGGGAGGACAGACCTTCTGTGGGATGTGAAGTTTACATTTTATACTGCTTTGTCTGTCTTCTTTTGCTTATAACCCAGGAACATTAACTGAGGTTGATAACAAAATGCTGCTCTTACTCTAGTGAACGAATGGGAGGTGAACAGAGCACAAACAACAATTATTTCACTGATCTTTCTTCTTTCCTTCATTAGGGTCCCTATTGTTGTCATTTGCTACTTCATCTCATTCTTACATTCTCATATGCTGCAGAAAAATTAGTAACTTTGCTTGGGATTTTATGCAAATAGTTCTAAAATCTGATAATTTTTTATGCTCTCTGTTTCCTGTTCATTCTGAGTTAAAAATCATACAAACAAAACCTTTTAAACTGTAAGTGATTCCATACACATTTTCTTCTTATGTTAAAAGCGGACCTGATAAACTTGAGTATATCTACTACATCAGTAATACTCAGGACTGGTTGTTACTGAAGTATTTTTTATGGATTTTACACAAAGTTTCACTTCTTCCTAGATGTTTGGGAGCTCTGGAAGGTAATGTAACGATCATGAAGAGTACTTTGAGAGTTCCATGTGTTTATGGGTTCTCAAGAAACAGACACTATATCAGAGAATGACAAGTAAATATTTTTGCTGACGTCCAAAGAAGTAAAGCTTACACATTATTTGTCTAGCTATCACTTCTCGAATAGCTTTTAAATCTGCTGACCAATGTCAATCAAACATGGCAGAGGACTAAAGTTCTTAAAACATTCATGCATATTTCATGAAAAAGTGTTTTCTGGTCCATAAAAGAGACTCACAAATGGTTTTGAGTGAGGGAAAAGCTACAGATGGTGCCACCAAATAGTATCAGCCACTAGAGAGTCTTCATGGGAAAATGTCATTATACATATCTCATTTATGGAAAAAGCAGGTGGGCGTTGCAATGAAACACGAGACAAGATCCATGGGAAAACAGGTTCCATTAGCTGTGCTGCTCAGGAAACCACTTAAGTGTGCCTGTTAAGAATCACAAACATAGGAAGGTTATGGCTGATTAAAAATGTTGAGTTTTCTTCTCCTGCGTTATGGGTAGTGTACAAGGTTGACTTTACTGGCCATTTTATTTCCAACTGCTACTTCCAACTGTTACATTTTAATTGCAAGAAAGGATGATTCCCTTGTCCCTTTCTAACAAAAATGTAAAAGATTTGGCTTTCGTGGGTGTGAATGGACATATTCTTGCTGTTGTTGCCAAGTGTCTTCTCCCAACTCTTCTGTTTATATTCTGTTCCCGTGTATCCTTTCTCACTTCACTACACTGTTTCTGTTAATTAGGTAACTCTCAAAACACAGATATATGCTTCTCAGTCTCAGGTATTACTCAGTTTTAGGAGATACCTACTGCTAGTTCTCACAATAAATAACAGACTGAATTTATTTGATGGGTACGCAGCTTGGAATGCAGCAATTTCCACAAAGTCTGAATGCTGTGACTATTAAACCCAGTACAGAAAGTGCCCAAATTCATTAGCAGAGCATTTGGATATTCTGGTAGGTCTGAGAGCTACACCATCTACACTGCACAACAACAGAGATATGGCTCACTCTTACAGTTTTTTCCTCTTTATCAATAATTACAACAGAGCTGATTTTAAAGAAAGGAACTTTATTTGGAAAAATGTCTCTTTCCTGGTAAAACAGCAAGACTTTAGATTTTAGGAAAAAAAATGAAAATTTGCACTTTTTTTCCATAAAAATCCAGGGAACGTATTGATATTTTCTGCAGAAAATGTGTCAACTAAAATTATTTAGCTGAATAAAACTTTCTGGTTTCTGACAAATTGCAGTCAGTAGTACCAAGGCACAAGAAAGGAAAGATTCCAAACCCACTTTTTCTTTCAATTGAAAGGATGAGCAGAGATTTGACTTGATACCTCTTTGCAAATGTGTGGGGGCACAAATTAATAATTGGACCACTTTAATTTCAGTCCTCATATAACTCATTTGACTTAATTTGATCCTACAGAGAAAGATTTTTGCCTGCTCCTATGTAATTTTTAAGTATTTGTATCATATCAAAGTTCTTTGAGGGTCTATATTCTGGCACCTACTGATTAAGTACTTTTTAATTTGGTTTTGAAGGAAAATTAATTACAGCTGTTGCATTAGTTCTTTAATAGAGTCCTGGTATCTTGGGGAAAATGCACAGATCTACTGAAATATCTTGCCTATGAGTGTGAACAGCTCAATCCATTATTTTACACAAAATATTTCAAAATGGTATATGCCTTTATTAATGCCAGAAATATTACTGGGTTTTGTGAACTATACATGTATTAAATGATATAGGCAACCGGCTGCAGTAATAATGGACACTAACCTTTTTTTTCTCCAATTCTAAAGCAGTTATCACACACCACATCATCACATTTTCCTGCATCATTGTTGAAAAGTGACCTAGTTCTTTTTTTCCAGTATCTCCTTTTTGTTATAAGATTAGAAATTATGAGGTTTTGTACTAATATAAATTACATTTTGCCCACTCTGTGCTCCATGATTGTCAGAATGAAGTTTTCTGTAATGTTTGAAAAAACTTGGTAATTACTTTTACTAAAAATCCTTTTCCTGTTGTGTAAACTGCTCAGAATTTACATTGAGAAAAGACTGTTCACTTCTATACTTGCAAAACTTATGACTTCTTTAATTTTTGGTGCTTCTAATATTTCCATTGCTAAGATATCATCTGCTATACATAGAATGAATGCAAGTTTTCCAACAACTGATCTTGTACAAAATAACTTTATCTGTCTAAGCCATTGGCCTTTATTTGAATATGTCAATATGATCTCATGCTGGATTATTAGCAGTGCAAACTGGTCTTAAAACATTCAGAGAAGGTCAGTGCAGAATTATTCTTGTGTAGACATATGAACCCTTCTTGCTTCTTACACAAATGAACATCCAGGTGGAAGCTGATTTATGGGCCACATCCAATCGAATGTAAAGGTAGGAAAAGGTTTTCTTGGACAAAATATGTATGGGACAGTAATTCTTTTGTTTTATCTTAGATCAGTAAGAATTTCCTGAAATGTCTTATGCTATTGGAGGAAGTGTGGCCTTATCGGTAGTATTAAATTCATAAAAATTGAGTTGGGTGGCTGTGCAACAGGTTTCATGGCCACTCCTATTCAACACATAACTGATACAGAGGGAAGAATCAGCATTTGTCAGCTGTCATCAAAATTATATAAACAAGTTTTTACAATCACAGAAAAAAGTCAGATTCTGAAACATGCTGCCATGTTTTAGCTGAGAGCACCAAGCTCTAGCTGTCATATAAACCAGAGCTATGTATTTTACTTTTATGAATTATGAAGCAAATTCTTGTAGGAAATGTACAGATTTAGATTGGAGTTTGGGGGGGGGGGGGGGAAAGTTTGAGATTTAACAAATGAGAATCCTGTAAACTTGAAGTACTCTGTCCCAAGAAACTGCAATTGCAGTACTTTTGCATCAGAGGTTTCAAATCCAGAGACACCTACTGAAACTCAAGAGATATTGAAGCAATTACCACCACTGTCTGGAAATTCTCTTACATCAAGCCCTACATGAGAGCTCCTGGGTGTTTTCCATGTGCCTCAGCATAGTTTCCAGGAGGATCCCTAACCCTTCTTGTTATTTCTTACACCCCTAGCCAAGTTCCACTCCAGTTGTGCCTTGGCTTTCCTGATCCCCTCCCTGCACTTCCAGGCCATGTCTCTATAATTTCCCCAGGATGTGTATTCCTGTCTCCACTGCCTATGCATTTTGGTTTTGTGTTTTCAGTTTGGCTAAGAGATCTTGACTTAGCCAAGCTGGCCTCCTGCCTCCCCTGACCAACTTCTTGAAGCCAGGATTGAGAGCTCTTGCACCCTAAGAAAAATGTCTTTAAATAACTCCCAGCTCTCATTTGTTCCTTTATCTCTGAGGGCAATTTGCCAAGGGATCCCATGCACTTGTGCTCTAAACAGCCAAAAGTTTGCCTGTCTGATATTTAGGGTCCTGACTCTATCTTTTACCCATCCCATACCCCTCAAGATTGAGAATTCTACCAGGGCATGATTGCTGCAGCCCAGGCAACCTCCAATCTTAACCTTTCCAAGAAGTTCTTTTGCCTGTCCCTTCTGGATAGTTTATAGCCATCAATCACAGCACTCCAATCATGTGATTCATCCCATAAGTTTCTATGATAGCAATGAAGTCATAGTTTTCCATCTGGGCAGCAGCTACCAGCTCCCCTGTGTTTCTTATCCTGCATGTGTCCCATAAAGGGACTTCAGCTGGGCTATTGGCCACATCCCCTTTTTAGAGGAGTTCACCCTAATTCCCTTGAGGCAATTCACAGGTGTTTTCCTGTTGCTTCCTAATGTCTCAGCAGCCCCTGGCTCTTCTCGAGTGCTTATAATTCAGTCCCCTTCCCCCCACTAAATCTAGTTTAAAGCTCTGTTTATAAGTTCAGCCAGCTTGTTGCCCAGGATGCTCTTGCCCCACTTGATCAGTTGAGCCCTGTCAGCTCCCAACAGGCCTGGTTTCTTGAAGGTATACCCAAGGTCATAGAAGCTGAGACCTTGAATACAGAACCAGCTTGGTCCATGTTAAGGGTTGGCATCTTTTTTCCTGGAAATTGCAGAGTGAGGTATAATGACTTCATTCCAATAACTGGAGTGGAGGAAAATCTGTTGGAACAGTTATAGGGTATTACAAATTAAATTGGGTAAATGAGGGTTATGGATGATAAAAAAAAATCAGTATAGCCTGTCTTGAAGTTCCTGACTAGTGGCCTCAGGAGACTCATAACAGAGCCAGGGGTTCTTTTATTTCTAAATTAGGCAAGTCAAAATGCTGAAAAAAATAATATCAATGTCTGCATCCTGTACTTCTCAGAGTAAACAATCTCTGTAATTTCCTTTAGCTAATAAAAAACTGAAAAAGTGTTTATTAAATTTAGTAAACTCCTTAGATTACTAAACTCCTCAGTAGCTAAAGAGTTAACATGATCTGTTATTATTATCTTCAAAGTCAGAAGTGGGTTAAGATGGACTAAGGAAGTTTAGAGCAGTTAGTCTTTCATCCTGTTTGTTTGCACTCTTAGGAAAATCTCATCACAAAGGACACATCCAATTCCCCTTTGAAAGTTTATCTTCACATAGATGAGAGTCAGCAGTGTTAATCTGAATTTTTGTAAATTCAAGTTAGTGGATCCAGCAAAGGCAAACTGAGATTGTAAACCAGCTGGTTGCTTCTGTGCTTTAGGAGCAAAACACTGGTAAATAGGTTTTAATGATGTTTAAAATACTAACTGAAATTTAAAATGCTGAAATAGGTAGATAGAAAGTGGAAAGTTGTTTACTACCACCTTTATGCAAATGATTTTAATTTAATTTTCCAGAATAATTTGGAAAAATTACTAAACTAATTTGGAGAGATTTATTCTCTGAAGGATAATAATATATACTGTAATTCAGTTTGGAATAGTTGCTAATAATTTTAGGATAGATGGAAATTAATATTCTGGAATTAATTGGGTTTCTCTGTTATTGTTGCTTAGAAGTATTGAATTTATATTTTCTTTCAGAATCTGATGGTTGCTAAGGAGACCACTTATATTGTATCTATGGGTATGGCATAGACCTTAACTATAAAAAGAAAATAGGCAAATGTGTTTCAAACTACCTTATATCTATTCTGGAAAAAAATCATACATTTTAATCAGCAAGTGATCCTCATCCATCCTAATTTGTCTATTTTAACACAACAAAAATTTACATTGCATACACATTTCCAGAAAGATTATGCATAGTTAATGTTTTCGGGTACATAAAGGTAACCTCACAGTAAGAGTTCAATGCACAGTTAAATAAATGGAGACTGGGTTGAGGTGTGGATGAGAAACCATGCTGGGGATCCAGCCGGTTGTGGATTTAAATATCGTCAAATACTGTCATTTTTCCTCTTTGATCTGCTGTGCCCAAGCAGAAGTGCAGAACATTATTAGGTGGGAGTTACTGCCCTTTGGGAGGGAATTAAAACTAATGTTCTGAACACACACATCCGTCAAAGACTGTGACACTTAATCTAAAGTTACCTTTGAGGGCATGGCCAAATGATAGCTTGGATTAGCTGTTTGCTTTATGGAGGGAGCCCATCTTTGGGAATCTAGCCAGTAAATAAAATGAGCTTTTGATTAGACACTTGAGCAAGTGCTACAATTTACCTGAAAGATGGCTGAATTTAAATAGGCTATACAGGTTACATTTATATAGGTTTAGAGAGGCTACAGAAGATGGAAGAGGAGGAAAGGGGACTTACTATCAGTCTGCAAATGACTTCCAAGTATCTGCTGAATAAAGATTATGATCACAGGAATTTTGAAATTTTGTAACAAGGATCTGTGTGATGTTTATGAGCTCCCTGCTGGCACATACCAAGATGAATATAATCATAGAATGGTTTGGGTTGGAAGGGCCCTTAAAAATCATCTAGTTCCAACCTCCCTGTCATGGGCAGGGCATGAATCTCTTATCTTAACTTGGTGCTTAGGTAACTGTGTGTGTGGGCCCTGAGGGCCCTGCCAGCCACCACCTTCTGTACCAGCCCCTCCAGGGCTTCTCCACCCTGCCAAGGGCCCAGGACCCCATTTCAGCCCTCCCCAGGGCCACCAGTCCCTGCCCCAGTGATGCTGCAAGAAGGCTGGTCCCCACAGTAGGGGCCTGGCTATGGGCCTGCTGAGCCAGGCCCACTCGCTGGCCCGCCTCCTGGCCCGGTCTCAGCCTGTTCCCCTCCCTGGGGAGGTCCCTGATGCCCAGGGTTGCGTCTGGCTCTAGTTCCCCTCACCAGACCTGATCCTGACACACACTGGCAGCCCAGCCTGGTCTTGGCCCTGTTGTCACCACAGGACTTGACTGATGATCTGGGCTGCTGTCTGGAGCCAGCCACAGTCTCTGGGCCTGCCCTGCTTGGGTACTTCCTGCCAGGAGGTGCTCCTGCTCCCAGGCACGGTGCCTACGCCTGAGTTGCTTCACTCAGTTGGCACTCTTCCAGTTGAAAATCCTTAAGCTGAGAGGAAAAAGAAAGTATCCCTTGATTACGGTGAGAGCCTGAATCTAACCTGTGGCACTGACAGGACAGCTTCAGGGTGATGCAGTCCATGAGGTGAGGGAAGCAGCCAAGCAGAGAATGCTGTTCTCTCAGTTGGCACATGCTGTGCCCAGCAGAAGTCTCACCCTGCTTCTCCATAAGGTATTACAAGTTGTTTATCTAATAGTATATCTACAAAGGAACATACAAAAAGCATCAAGGAGAAGATTCACTGTTGCGAGGCAGCTTTGGCACAGCAGCCACAGAAAAGCCTTGGAGCCTGCTGTAGCTGCTGCTACCTGGGCTCTAAAAGCCCATTTTCAGGAGCAGGGCATGTCAGGATTGGGCACACAGCTGTGGTGTGGTGGCTAGTTTTCCTAACCCAACAAACACAGGCACCTGATCCTTGGGTGAGGAAGAGATCACAGGGTTTGTGGATGAATTCAGGCCCTGAAACCGAGAATGACAAGGGAGTCAGTGAGAGGAACTGGTAGCAGCCTGCAGCATCTCTGAGCCCAGTGAACACCCTGTGCTTAAGTAAAGGGCAGGATTTTGATCCCATCTCATTTTGATCCCATCTGATCCTATTTAATTATTAATCCATCACCCATAGCTACTCTCAGTCTCTGGGAGTTCACTTTTCCTAAGTTTTCACCCATTCCTGATTAACATGCTTATCTGAAAGGCTAGGTTTATAGTAGAGAGCCACCTCAGTTGTTAAACAACTACAACGCCAGAGGCAAGCAGTAGGTTACAGAAGACTGCTTTCCCAAGCTCTGTGGCATACTGGGTATCTTGCTGAAGTATAATCAAGAGTTTCAGAAAGGTTCAGCAAAGCCACATGCAGGTATAGAGTTTAAAGGAGGGTTATTACCAGTTCCTATGAACAGCTTCTGAAATTTCAAGGAGCCAAAGACAGCTTTCTCCTTGTAAAGAATAAAGTTATGGCTGGAATATGGTTATAGAGAATTGCTCTGCAGAGCTAATATACCTTCCAAAGTGAATTTAATTAATTCAGATGGGCTGGAAGATATAATTTGGGAGATGCTACCTGCAGCTGTGACTCACTTCCCATTAATTTTCTAGTAGTCCTGGGTTTCCTACCCATCTGGAAGCTATTATTTGGGATTATAGTTGGGGTTAAAGTCCTAGGAGCTGTGATTTTGATAGGAGTTTAAGTACGTCAGGCATATGAATAGGGAGTTGTTAGAGGGTAATAAAAAAAGCCTTATTTTCAGTTTTCAAGGTGTTCAGAGAACTTTTCCTATGGATGAGTCCAGTAATAGCTTAAGTGTTTTGTTTACAGAGAATGTGGTCCAGGTAGAAAATCTAATATAAAACTGTCAAGCTCAAAGAGATAAATGGTGGACCAAAGCTGGTTCATATAAGCCATTTCTTTTCTCAATACACAGAAGTCCTGAGAACCTTGCATATCTAGAAAGCTGGAGTTCAGATTATGGCTGATGTAAATTTTTTTTTTTCCCCATATAAATCCTCAGAAAGTTAGGCTAATAGAATCTGTTCAGATAAATTCAGTGATGACTAAAAAACTTTTTCCAGGAGAAGCTTACTCTTAATTTTCAGTGTCCTTGCTTACTTGAAATAGTAGGTATAGAGTTAGGATTAGGGGTGGATTCCAGACTGGTGTATTGAATTAAGTTCATATGTTAAAAAAACAAACAAAAAACCTGCTGCCAACTGGTATAAGAATGTTATCTTCATTTTTTAGACAACCATTAATATCTTGCTTGTATAGAAAGCTATGGAAGAATTAAGACTTTGGTGCAAAGGATCTAGAGAGTTTATGTACTAACTGCTGAATTTCAATTCACTCTCTATAAGAAAATCAGGAACTGTTGTCACTCAGTGTCAGTGCTTTTTCCTCCATTCTTGGTATTGTGTTGCTTGCCTGAGTGAAATGCTATTGCTAAGGTTAGGGGTTGGATTACAGCTGCAGGAAGATGGTCTTACTGAAGGTCTTGCTCACACCTCAGCGTGCTCTCTGGGGTGTACAAATGAGCACACACAGAGGCCATTACTGTGGAGTATCTAACACAAACCCAGGAAAATGTCTATGCCAGGTTAAACCCACAGTCTGTCTTGTCTAGTTTCCTGTTAATGATGCTGGCCAACACAATATTGTCTAAGAAAGAGAATAAGAACAGGGCAAGTCTGTAGTGAATTTTCCCAGGATACTCTTTCAGCTCCAGAAATTTGTGATTCAGAGGTTTCCTGTGCCAGAAACATTGTCTTTGGTTTCAAATGTGCCATGCAATATAAATGTTCTTACCTTTGCCTAACTAGAAGCCAAGGTTCAACTGCTACACTGGGGAATACTGATAGTTTCTTCAGTGATCGTAATGTTGGATACTGGGCCAAGTCAGTCTGAAAGAAAATGTGAAGTTAAAGGTACTTTCCAAAGCAGAATTATAATGCTTGAAATGAATTGAATGTTATGATCCAGTACTGTTGATAATCGGCTTATGAAACAAGAATGAAGTATCCTGATACAGCTGTTCCTGGAAAAACACATAGCCTTGCAGCAGAAAGATTGTTTGGCAGGTAGCTCCGTAGTATGTACTTAAGCAGTAGAAGTCACCTTGAGAGCAGATGGAATACAATCGAAGACTAATGGCAAATTTATGATCCTTTTAAGAACAGGAGCCAAATAAAGACAAATTGAATCATAAATTTAGAGTCTATATAGGATCAGAACATGTAAAAGTAGACATTATTGGTAAAATCAATTTGGCTACATGACTAAGAACAGAGACCACTCTGAAATGCTGCAGTATGGGTTCTGGGCCTGTTTTGCTAATCTCCCTAAGCAATTAAAAGAGAGGAGGAGGGGAACTGAAACAGAGCACAGCAAAAGCTGTAGGCTCTCTAAGTTTGAGAAAGAGACTTTTCTGTCTTTGGGCTTTGGGAATTCCAGGTAGGATATAGAATAGCAGTTAAACCTTCTGTCATAGCAGAATAACTGCATTCCCTGTGTAGCACTAAGCGCATATTTAACAGCTTATGTGAGAGGCACTGTAGAAGTCTAGGCTCTTCTAATCATGCAACGCTTGAGAGAAAATAACTATTTATTTGTTTTCTCAAGTTTTATTGAAAGAAAGCTGTAAAATAAATTTATCTATAAAATATTGATGTCTGAGATATGATGTTTATGCATAAATATTTATTATAAAATGTTTTTTGTAGATTGCGCTGGCAGTAAAGCTATATTACCTTCAGGTATGCTAGCCAAAATGATGCCAATTTCTTTATGCTATCTAGTTCCTTTAACTTCTAGCTAAAACTAGAAATTTCAGATGCGGATGACTTTTAATGTTACCTGATTTTAGACAGTGGGGAGTCTGTGAACAGTAACAACTAGGGAGAAGAAAGTGAAACAGGAAATTAAGCATTAGTACAGTGTTTTATCACTTTTACTTACATGTTGCCTTTCAGCACCAAGTATTGCTTGAGAAATGAAATTAATCCAGAAAGTAAATTAAAGTATTGTTGCTGAAGCAAGTAGACTGAATTCAATAAATACTTTTTTTGTTGTTTTTTTTTTGGTAAATGAATCTCATAATAGTAAAAAGAAGTAAGGCTTTTTCAATCAAATTCTGCACTGGTATTAGTGCAGCTAAATGGTGTCCAAAGGAGCTTTTGCTGATTTTTATCACCTGAAGCTGAGGTGACAAATACTTCTGCTCATTTCTAGAAAACCATCTCTTATTGATAGTGATGACATGCATGGCATATAGTGTAAAATAGAACTGAGTTGTGTGTAATTTCAAAATTTTCTTTAAGGTTGCAGATAAAATTAGATTTAAAAATTTCTGCATGAACTATCCAAAGATAACAAAATTTTAAAGGCCAATAAAGTATAAATTAGAAGTCTTGAAAAACTTCTCTTGAAATTAATGTGGGTACTGAATGTGATATGGTAGGTGTCTCACATGGGGCTAAGAAGCAAAAAAGTATATTCTACATGATGAAGAGCACATACATAACTGAATATGTAGCTATGACTTATCCCAAATAGATTTTAGCTATACCATAGTAAAAGCATTGAAGATGTTTCCAGGTATGTTTACTTTAGACAAGACAACACATTCTTTTTCCCCAAATATATTGAGTGTGGCTCTTTTTTTTTCGGTCAGCAGTGCAGCACAGAAGAGCTGCAGAACAAGGCAGTAGCTAGGATTAACGATAGAGCTCTCAAACCTCATGCACTGATCTTGCGTGCTGCACTACTGACGTCCTCACAGATATTGCTGTATCTTATGGTTTTCCAGCTTGGTATTGGGGCTTGGCTTCTGCTCTGTTGGGGAAAGTTGCCAGGCATTGCTAGGCTGCACTTCACGGTGGCCTGACGGACTGGGAAACAGGCAAAGGCAAATCTTGCTGTAGTCCTTACTCCTGTGATGTGACAGGACACAGCATCATTTCATGTGTTGAAAAGATGTTTCTAACAACTTTAACCTGTATCAGCAAAAGCTAGTATTGCTAGCATTGTCTCCATCCATTTTTTATGTGATTTTGATTGTAGGATATAGATATTTCTTTCTTGTATAATAGTAATGCAGTCCTTTCAATAACTAAATAAACAGAAAAGTAATTTAACTTGCTTTACATATATGAGCATCACCCTAACCTGACATTTGTGTCTGGGAAGAGTATAGGGAACCAAAACAGTTAATCTAAAACTCAAGTAAGGAATGAATCATGTCAAAAAAACATCACAGGAAGAACCAATGCATTTTCATCTAATATTTCAACTGTCATGTCAACTGAGCTCTGTTTTGTGTTTTTCCTAAACTGATCTGTAATTAATGGTGTTGTTTATATTGTTGCAATATTGTCAAGAAACCGTAGCTGAGAACAAGACACTATCCTTTTATTGAATTTAGTTACTGCGTAATAGGAGAGAAGACTCTACAAACTAGAGTCTTAATTCTACAAGTGAACATTTTGCTTTCAATAAGAATTCTGTTGAAACCAATAGAACTTAATACAGAAGTGCTGTCTTTGCAGAAACAGCATCAGGATCAGAGCTGATGTGATGGCAAGCTGGAAACAAGCTGTAATGAGCTGGAAAGAAGGAACATGAAGGTAAAAGTGACAAGAAAATATGCGATATTAGACTAATGATATACGTACTGAGATGCATTTAAGTCATTGCTCTCTGTATTTGAAAACTGTAGGCTCACAAAAGAATACCTCCAACTATTTCAGGGAGAGCTATGCACCAGCACATAGCTGTGGCACTCTCTTTCTGCTGTTGATTCAATGGGTTGACCCCCTCTGAAATCATGCATCTTCTTGAATCTCACGAATATGTCAATATAAATGATTGCTATAGCCATGGAAAGCCTCCAGCTAATAAATGGTTTAGGATTCTGCAAGTTAAGCTACAGTAACTGTGTATAAATGAGCCCAAGGTAAAATTCGAACCTTGGATTTCTATATTGCTTGTAAAGATGGATCCAGCCAAGCAAAGGCAATATCTGCAATCTTTTCATGAGGATATGTATCTATACCTATTCTTATAACATCTAAGCAGTGTTAACTCTTCATTTTAAAATGTTGGAGGAAAAGGTGACCTTTTCAATAATTGCATAGCAGGTAGAGCATGTACTCAGGAAGCATGACTGAATTCAGTTTCCTCTTTGCCTGAGAGGACTTAAAACCGTGTGTTTCTTGTGCATGTTCTGATCATCATTAACTCAGGTCACCAACAGCTTAGAGGGATTCACAAGAAATCGTAATGTATCGTCAAGCTATAAAACAATTAATGTAATGGGAAACTCTCCACTCCTATCACTGAATACAAAGCATGCTACAGCAAGAGGCCAAGCAGCATGGAGTTCAAGGCAGTGGGTGTCTCTATACAGCTGCTATTAGATATTTCTCTGCAAAAGGAGAGGGCAGGATTTCACTCCTTGCTCTCGGAATTGCTTATACATTTATATTAGCAGTGATGAGATTAAAGAGTGGAAATATTTGTAATTTATGATTATAATTATTACAGAAGTATAGAGCCAACTACCATCTCCTGGAAAACAGGGGTAGCATATACTTGTGTTTCAGTCCAAGCATTTCAAACTATCCATTTTTACTTTGCCATTCACCTTAATAATCTTCAGTTGCATTTATGAGTTCAGTTTAAAACAAGCAATAGTAGAACACTGGTTTATTGGATAATAGCAGAATAAACAGATGGGAAAAAATATGTATTCTCAATGTAGGTAATATAACCTTGCCCAAGCTACTGTGTAATAAAAAAAAAAAAAAAAAAAAAAAAAAAAAAATCTGTTCAGAGCATTTTCCAACATAATTTTCATTTAATAGTTCTTGTAATCTGCTTCAAATTTTGTCTGTTAATTGAGGCTCTAATGCACAATTTTCTAGACACTGATAAGAACTTTCTTTCAGAAGGCAACTCATTATTAAAGATAATGGACAATTTTCCATGTTAAACAAGTACATTAAAAGAGTACCAAAGCACTATTTTATCTTAAAAAAAAAAAAAAAAAATTCCAAATTGCACAGATTATGTAAGAAGTGAATGAAAAATGGGCACCAAAATTACTGTGATACTAACTCTAATTAGCTTTTGCCAGATACTCTTTCAAGATGGTAAATATAGATATTACTCAAGAAAAGCATCCAAAAATGCCATTTATGACTTTCTACAGTAAAAATTCAAATTCCCTGGAACAAGAAAGTGGGTAATATGGGCAATTTCACTTTAATCCTTTTCTTCTTCTCCTTTAACAAAGCTTTTAGCTGACAGAAAGATCTTACACTTAATGACACTAGTACAGTAATCTCGTCTAGTAACATTTCCCCAGCTGCTGTTATTCTTTTAGATTTTTGTTTTCTTTTTAACTATTAAGGAAAGACATTTTGATTTGAGTGAATGTTAATAATATCTGTCAGTTAAAATGTTTGTGTACTTTGAAAGCAGACAATACTAACCTTGAATTTTCACATATGAGCTGATCTGTTGCTTTAGCACAAACAACTTTATTTTGACAGGAAGAACCAGTAACCTATTCACATTGATATTTATAGCAAAGATTTCCAGCTGTAGTCTGCAGGGTCTGGACTTTGGCAAAACTGGTAGGTGTGATAGGTATTGCCACTCCCAGCTACAGTGCAGTGTCATGGCAGTGGCCGTGTCATGCGGGATGCTTTCCCAGGCAAGTGGGTTAAAAAGTTTGACATAATTTCCTAAAAAGATATGATGAATAAAGGCTTACCCACATATTCTTTCATTAAAAAGGGAGGGCGGGGGGAGAGAAGTTAAACTTACACTGATTTAATAGTGCTGAAGAAAAGCCATTAGATGTACATTCTGTCACTCTTTAAGAAGTATTATGACTTGACGAGGTAGAGCTCATGAGGTATTTGTATGAAAAAAGGAAAAGGAAAGTAATTTGTACCCCCATCATGTGTGCTTTTTTTCTCCAGTGTTAAAGATGATTGGAGTCTTTGCCCATTTGCATAATATCATTGTTCAGGAACAATATTACACAGACCTAACGATTTCTGAAAGTACTAAATTTTGAATTTTCTTTAGGAAGTCAGTACAGTTTCTTGTCTTGGCGGACAGGATGTAATTAGTAGAGACCCGCTACTAGTACTTTCTTTTCCCCCACAATATTTCCACTTGTGCACAACTCGTAAACTATTACAAAATGATGAATATTCAAGTGTTGAGTTTAATATGTGCATTAAATATAGGAAAACCTACAACATTATAAATAGCGTCAATCAGTTCAAAAGTTATCTTTTATCACAGATGCTGCTAAGGATTTGTCAATGAAGTGTATCAATACATACAAAACATCACTGGCTGAATTACTAAAGCTACAGTTCTGAAGTAGACTTCATGCTGTAATCACCAAAGGAGTTATTTAAAGCACCTACAAAATGTAATTAGGAAGGTAGCTGGAGCTGAAGAAGAATGAGTTACATTTGCAGTTAAGTTCTATGCTAGCACTCCTAAGCTATTCATGGAGAAAATAACAACTTTTGATATTTTGGTAACTATGCATTGTTTTCATTACTGGTATCCAAATTCAGAGAAGTAATGCATTTTCAGTGATTCAGACTATTCTCTTAGTTATATACCAACTTGAAGATTTACAAGTTGAAATGAGTATTACATAGTTTCAGTCAACATTATATATCTTAATGGAGCTGTGTGAAGATGGGCTAGAAAGTTGGCAGGTAATAACAATTTGCCCTCTTTTGCGTGAGTAGAGTACTGCATCTGCCAAGGCTTCAGAATTGCTTTCTGTCTCTTGCATGGATAAAAGCTGAGCCCTGCTGGTTTAGGAGGAGCTCATCTTTGCAGGGTGATTGAAACACTTTGGTAGCAGCTGCTGCAAGCTGCGCTTTCATGTTGCTAAACCCAGGGATTATTTGCTTTTTCCTGAAGATTTTAGTACCTTAGAGCTCTTTAAGTTTTTATTCTTTTCCACTTAACATTTGTAAATTAATGAAAATTAATTTTTTTCAGCATTATTTAGTTTCTACTTAATTGATCAGTTTGTCTGTCCTCATCTCTGTCATTTAGTCAAATGAAATTTTTGCATATCAAGTGAACTATCTTGGCTGCCCTGTATTTACATTTCCTGACAGTGATACTTTGTCAGATACTCTTATTCAGTTATTGCTTACATTGCTGTCTGGGTTCTTTCTATGGTATAGTTTTGCTTTTTCTTATCTTTGCTGCTCTCAGTTACACTGCTAATAATTGCTAAATGGTTTCTAATTATCTAATTTTTAATTATCTACTGATTACCTTACTGATAGTTCACTGTTACTCCATTTCAGGATATTTTTTGTGTCTCTAAGGGAGTTAGAGATGTTCAGCCATCTTAAAAATTCTTATTGTTAGTGATGTACAGGATCCATGTTAAATGGTTCTCTTTGCCCTAGATGATGTCCCAGTCAATCTGGTCTTTTCAAGGTCTTTTAGATTCTGTATTTCTCTGTAGATTATTTTATCAAAACTGTTTATTTATGATTACATAGCATCAGTCTATAGCTGGTTTATGCATGCTTCCCATGCGTACATCTATTACATCCACCAGTAATATCTCTTTCCATATTGCACTGATTGTTGTTTAGTGTAATATACAAATATTGGCATTAGACTTTCTATTAAACAATGAAAATGCTTAAATAATTGCATTCAGTTACTTAATCTTTTACTCTCATCTTTTTTTTTTTTTTTTTTTACTCTCATCCTTTTATAACATCCAATTTCTTCCACTTCTGTTTGCTGAAAAGGATGGTCCATGATCTGTCTCAATTTTCCCCCATAACCATTGTCAAGACTTCCAGTATCTTATGTATGTATACATATAGTGCATAGGCATATATGTGTATGCATATATAAAATATATTTACATATGTAGCTATTATGTACAAAATATGACAGTCCTCCAGGAAGAACAACTTTGCACATATATATGGCACACTGTAGTCATGATATTTTCTGTTGCAAAGCAATAGAAATAAGTATTTCACATTAATGAGAATAATTATATTAAAGGTACATAATTAACTTTGGAGTTTCCTAACTCTTATTGTGGTGCTTTACATTCCTTGGATGCCTGCAAAAAGGACTACAACTAAATAGAAGATTAGACTCTTGACCATTCCCATGTTTCCTTCTTTCTCTATTACAAAAAAAAAAAAGTTTTACTCATTTTCTGCACCTGACTGATTCCATTCAGCCACTTCGAAATATATATAAAGCCTCAGCAAGAGCTGCTGGATGCCTTTGAGGTTGCTTACTGAGTTGCTCTGCTCCCTTCAGTTTGAGCTGGGTCTTGTAAAAGGTGTCTACCTGAGTCTACTAACTAACTCACATTCTAATTAGGAAGACTCTAGACCTTTACATTAACTGTTAAGTCAAAACTATACAGCTTCCCAAAACCAAATTAAGGAACAGTCTTATAAACCGCAAAAAAAGAGAAGAGAGTGACAAATTTTAGGGAAACCTTAGCTCCAAGGGGAAACAACAAACAAAAAAATACTGCATGTAAAGCACGTGCATGAAAAAAAATAAATATCCAGACTGTAAGCTACCTGTGAAAAGGGAAAAAAGATGGTTTAAGCATATGATGTTACTACATACTTATGATAAAGAAGGTTTTAATGACAGTTTTTTGAGAGACTCTTAGTACCATAGTTCTAATAATAACAATCATTAGTGATGAAGTAGTGTCTCATAATTCTTCATCTAGGTTTCAGGCAAAACAAAG
This sequence comes from Balearica regulorum gibbericeps, assembly GCF_011004875.1. NCBI lineage: Eukaryota > Metazoa > Chordata > Aves > Gruiformes > Gruidae > Balearica > Balearica regulorum. The sequence continues at coordinate 63,283,161 of NC_046187.1, forward strand.
CAACTTGACTTTGACAGTTGGCCTAAAATATCACTAAAAGAGATGTTTGGATAGCTTATATTATACTATATGCCTTCATCATGCTTTACAAAATCACGTTGTCTCTTAACATGATATCATGATGTGAAAGAAACTTGTTAACCAAGAAGTCTTTCCCCCTTCTCCAACCTACTGAAAATCAATGAATTGCAACTTGGTTGTGAATTGTTACAGTTATGACAGCTAGAGCAATATAGAACTGAAACAAGGATTACAAAAAAGCTTGATTGCTAATTTCTTATTTTCATAATTTCATAACATTTTAAGGAAAGAAATCCTGATGATATAATAAAAGTAGTATAAAAATAACCTAATCCAATCCTCTGTTTTTCTATTTTGAGCTTCTTAGAGATAATAAAGGTGGACACTGTCAGCGACACCATTAAAATATAAATTAACTGAAACTTAAAACCCTGAGGCTGCAAAAATATTCACTGCCTGCAATTGTGGAACCTTTTGATTGTCTTCTGGTATCACAGTCCTCATTCTTAGAAAATCCTGTAATACTTTTGATATTTATGATAAAGAACAATTTGGTTTGACACTAAGGCCCTTGTTCGTTAAAAAAAATAAAAACAAGTACTTTAAAACTTCTTACAGTAAGCTTATGGCATAATTCCTTATTACCAAACTTACAAGCAAGGTAGAATGCAAGTTTAACTATAAAATAATATCTTAATTTTTCCATGTGTTAGTGAGTTTTGTTTGTTTATTACAGTACTTTTGGCATAGCCTCAGAGTTGTAATCCATTCCTGACTATTTATGCATAAAAGAGAGCTATGACCCCTCTTCCACAGTGGTTCCCCTTTCCCCTTTGGCTAAGAGCTCCCTCTTAATGTTCTATCAAAACCTGGGATTTTAGAAGTTTTTTTCCTTGCGAAGCACACCTGTGGGCTCATCCTTCCAGCTGTCTGACACAATTATCCAAACACGCCTCCCCATCTCTCCCAGCCTGCCAGCTATGACAGTGTCTGCATGCTGGGTTTTTCATTTGAGTAGCAGAGCAGCCTAACCCTTTTGTGACTCAGCCAAAGGTGAAGTACGTGTACTTCATCTCAGGTTTGGGGTTTTTTTTTCATAAATACATAGCACAGAAACATTTCTTTTCTGTGTTCTTGCATAAGCCATGCAAAAAAAATACTGGCTGGTACAAGACTGACAAGAAGATTGTAACTCTGAGCTGTCAAACAGTACCACCATTACACCCCCATGCAGTTTTTGTTAATTCTGCTACGTTGGCTATTAGACTTCAACCCTTTATTCCACAGACAGCAATGAGACAAGTGAGACAGAATGGGAATAGGGATTGGGGAAGGACTGAAGGGTTAGAACAATTTTTTTTCTGTTTGTAAGAGGTTCTAGACATAAAACTTGTTTTTCAAATGTGAATGAATGAAGTATATAACCTAAAAATAGTTGGCATCAAAAAAGGAAGCACTTTCATAACAAGTAGATCAGTCCACACCCAAGAAAGTTTGCAGTACAGAGAAGCACTAAGATGTCTTGCTGAAAATAAGGAACAGCACAATCTCTTTGCTTGTTATATTTTGTCCTTCTCATTAATAAACAATGCTTTCTTAGTAAAACTAATAACAGGCTTCTTGAGTCATGTAAACATACTGCAGTTGCTGCAGAGCTTCCAAAAACCCCACATTGTTTTCTAAAATAATTCTAATTTCTCATTAAGTAACTATTTCTCACAAGCAGAATATGGTAGCATGGATTTTTTCCCACCAGTGGAGTAAGGGGTTGTGGGGTTTTTTTATTGAAGCAAAGGGTTAGAAAAAGATGAAAGTAGTTTTGCAACAGAAAATACAAAGTTCAGTTTATTACGCTGTTTTCTTAAGTGTAGGATAGCTCTGAAATTAGTCTCTAAGTAGATCTTGGGAGTATTTGAGGAATTCTGGTGGAGTTATATGACTGCTTTGGAAGCCTCCTTGAAGTCACTGTAATATTTACATAAAAACCTAATTGCCATTTCCAGAATTGAGAGGAAGCTGATTTAGGAATGTACACTCAAATAGTATTAATAGAATCCTAAGATAAAGATTTTTTAAAAGGTATTCAGGTACTTCTTAGTATTTTCAGAAGCAGCCAGATGTATAATACCTGTGATCAGGAAAATCTCACAAGATATTCAGTATGTCAAAATAATTTCCTACACCTGGTGCAAATCTTTCTTGTTTTCTGATTCCTGTGAATCTCTACATCAGTGCGCTTCTTTGGAAACCTCAGTCACTGCACAGGTCATTCCTTGAGACTACAGTTGAGACTAAGCTGAATCTAGATATTTCCAGAAACAAAGTGCTGACTGCTATATATGTTTATTACATTAAAGCCTAGTTGGTCAACAGATATGCGCTGCTGTACTGTCATGTGAAATAAGACTTACTTTCATTTTATTTCAACATCCATTCTAATGAAGAAGAGTGATCTGAATTCTGAGGTCATATAAAAGCTGTCAATTAGCTACAGAAATCCCACTAGTGTCAAAAAAGAAAAGGAGAATGAAATGCTTGAGAAACTATATTCCATATAGCTATAGATTATGCTATAGAGGTTACTTTTAAAAGTTTTGTATATGCCTTAGATAATTAAATTCATTACTCCATTTGCAACGTTTCCCAGGAATTCCCTATTATATATAAATAGTCAGGTCAGGTAAAATTCTTGACGAATTTTGAGACAACTGCCACACGAGGCCAGCAGTTGAAAGTTATTAAATTCTCACAAGATATATGGTTAAAGGTAATCTGTTTTCCCATATTATACTCACACAAAGAATGCTTCCATTTTGGGTAAGTATGCTGTGATATTAAAAGTCACAGCCTGTGGAACGTATGAATTACCCTTAAACAGTCAACTGCTGACCAAGGCACTTCTACAAAACCATAGTAGGGGAAAAAATGAGCATTTGTGCAATCCCTTCTCAAGCAAAACTTGTAGGCAAATGTGTAACATAACTCGATTTAGGACTATAGGTTTAGCAGCACATACCTTATAAATCTAATAAAAATACAGACTTATGCATAATAGCCTATAGTAATACACTAAGAATAGAACATTCAGTTTGACATAGAATCATAGAATGGTTAGGATTGGAAGGGACCTCAAAGATCATCTAGTTCCAACCCCCCTGCTGCAGGCAGGGACACCCTCCACTAGACCAGGTTGCCCAAAGCTCCATCCAACCTGGTCTTAAACACTTCCAGGGATGGGGCATCCACAACCTCTCTGGGCAACCTGTTCCAGTGCTTCACTACTCTCACAGTAAAGAATTTCTTTCTAACATCTAATCTAAATCGACCCTCCTTCAGCTTGAACCCATTACCCCTTGTCCTGTCACTACAATCCCTGACAAACAGTCCCTCACCAGCTTTCCTGTAGGCCCCTTCAGGTACTGGAAGGCTGCAATTAGATCTCCCCGGAGCCGCCTTTTCTCCAGGCTGAACAGCCCCAACTCTCTCAGACTGTCTCCTCATAGGAGAGGTGCTCCAGCCCTCTGGTCAGCTTTGTGGCCCTCCTCTGGACTCGCTCCAACAGCTCCATGTCTCTCCTGTACTGGGGCCCCCAGAGCTGGATGCAGTACTCCAGGTGGGGTCTCACAAGAGCGCAGTACAGGGGCAGGATCCCCTCCCTCGACCTGCTGGTCACGCTTCTTTTGATGCAGCCCAGGACACGGCTGGCTTTCTGGGCTGCAAGCGCACACTGCCGGCTCATGTTGAGCTTCTCATCAACCAATACCCCCAAGTCCTTCTCCTCAGGGCTGCTTTCAATCCATTCCTCGCCCAGCCTGTAGTCGTGCTTGGGATTGCCCTGACCCACGTGCAGGACCTTGCACTTGACCTTGTTGAACTTCATGCGGTTCGCACGGACCCACCTCTCCAGCCTGTCCAGGTCTCTCTGGATGGCATCCCTTCCCTCCAGCGTGTCGACCACACCACACAGCTTGGTGTCGTCAGCAAACTTGCTGAGGGTGCACTCGATCCCACTGTCCATGTCGCTGACAAAGATGTTGGACAGTGCCGGTCCCAGTACTGACCCCTGAGGAACACCACTCGTCACCGTTCTCCACTTGGACACTGAGCTGCTGACCACAACTCTTTGAATGCGACCATCCAGCCAATTCCTTATCCACCGAGTGGTCCATCCATCGAATCCGTGTCTCTCCAATTTAGAGAGAAGCATGTCGTGTGGGACAGTGTCAAATGCCTTGCACAAGACATTTGCCAGGTAGATGACGTCAGTTGCTCTTCTCTTATCCATCGACGCCGTAACCCCATCATAGAAGGCCACAAAGTTTGTCAGGCATGATTTGCCCCTAGTGAAGCCGTGTTGGCTGTCACCAATCACTTCCTTATTTTCCATGTGCCTGAGCATAGTCTCCAGGAGGGCCTGCTCCATAATCTTGCCAGGCACGGAGGTGAGACCCTGTAGTTCCCTGGGTCTTCCTTTTTACCCTTCTTAAAAATGGGGGTTATGTTCCCCCTCTTCCAGTCGGCGGGAACTTCGCCAGACTGCCAGGACTTCTCAAATATGATGGCGAGTGGCCTGGCCACTTAATCTGCCAGTTCCCTCAAGACCCGCGGATGCAACTCATCAGGTCCCATGGACTTGTGCACCTTCAGGTTCCTTAGATATTCTCGAACCTGACCTTCTCCTACAGTGGGCGATTCTGCATTCTCCCAGTCCCTGCCTTCTGCGACCTGGGCAGTGTGGCTCAAGGATTTGCCAGTGAAGACTGAGGCAAAGAAGTCGTTGAGTACCTCAGCCTTCTCCATATCGTGGGTAACCAGGTCACCCATTTCATTCTGGAGGGGATGCACATTTTCCCTCGTCCTCCTTTTATCACTGACATATCTACAGAAGCTTTTCTTGTTGTCCTTGACATCCCTGGCCAGACTAATTTCTATCAGGGCTTTGGCTTTCCTAACCTGCTCCCTGGCTGCTCAGACAGTTTCTCTGTATTCTTCCCAGGCTACCTGCCCTTCCTTCCACCCTCTGTAGACTTCCTTTTTTTGTTTGACTTTGCCCAGGAGCTCCTTGTTCATCCACGGGGGCCTCTTGGTGTTTTTGCTTGACTTCCTCTTTGTTGGGATGCATCGCTCCTGAGCTAGGAGGAGGTGACCCTTGAATATTAGCCAGCTGTCTTGAGCCCCTCTTCCTTCCAGGGCTTTGTCCCATGGTATTCTAAATATCTTAATTTCACTCCTTTCTAAATACTATTGCGCAATTTAAAGACTGTATTTGTTGCATTAAAAAATAGCCTGAGTTCTTGAAGCAGTAGCATAAGAGCAAATTAGCTATTACATGGGCAGAGCTGCAAATGAAACGGGTGTATCTGCACATCTTTGCAGATAGTCACATCTGAAGTTAGGCGAAGAGTTCTAGCTCATTCATGGAGAAGGAACTTGGTTATTGCTGCCTTGTGTGTATTGAAGTCTTTGTTTTATTCTGATTTTCCTTTATTGAACAGTATTCCATGCCATGACAGAGTCATCAGTCTGTGCTGTTTATCTTTGATATCACTCCTGTGTATTGATATGCAGAAACACAGTTAATCCTACTGCAATAATACAGAATTTCTGCTCCTCACCACTGTTACAAAGTTCCTTGCAGGTGGAAATTTTCATTTACACCTTAGGATCCCTCTGAAAAATTATTTTTCTCCTCCTGCATAATTTGAGATATAACAAAAGTTTTGTATTCTTTCTCGAAACAGAATAAATGAATACATAGTTATTATGATTTTTTTGCATTATCTTCTGGTTAGCTCAAAAAACCATTCAAGTTAATAAAAATGCCTTAACATTTTCTGTATGGTGATAAGCAGCTGGATCATGTTTTCCATCCAAGATGTGTTTTCAGTATGACAAGTTGCTTTCATTCATTTTCTTTTTCTTTTGGCCTGAACCACAGTACTAAAAGTAAAAATGATGGTTTCATTTTGGTTTAATTTTTTTCTTAATCCTGAGTCAGAACTTAGAGACTTTAGGCAAGCCCATTCATCTACTTGAATCAGAAGGACTTGTGCTTTCATATGAAACAAATAATTGGTTCTTATTGCATGATTTGAATAACAAAATAGTGTTAAAAGAAATTTATTTTGAAACAGTATAGCTGGCTTTGTCTTGCTGTCATTTTGTTACAGTATCCTCTATGCTGTACTTCAGAAGCCTAGCAACCTTTTTTGTCTTGTGTAGCTCTATATATTCAAAAATATCCAGCACGAATGTTCCAGTAAGAATTGAAAGGTCTTTTTCTGCTTACACGCAAACTAGCTTCATTTTACAAATAACACAGGAGGTAAGATTTGTCAGGGTTCACTAAGGGAATTGGTAAATGAGTCCAGATTCAAAGTGTAGTACTGTTAGATGATCCTTTAGTAAGTTAGAGAACTTCTTAATTAGTAAGGTATGCACATAATAAGTATCTGTTTACATCTGATACATTAATAAAAAAATATTTTGATAGTGAGTAATCCAGGCAAAAAGTAATATTCAGAGGGGAAAAAAAGCAATAATTTTGGTGATTTGGGTATTACTGTTCTGGAGATGTAATTTCCTAATGCATTTAGACCTGAAAATTACTTGTCATTCCAATACCTATTACAGATTCATCTGACATAAACGGATATTTTACTGCATCCTCTGTTATGTGTTACTGTATATGTGACACTGCGGGTTGTTAAACTTTTACACCTATTTCAGAATTCAATTTCTTCAAAAATACATGATAATGCACAATTATAATGACATTCTCAGTTTGAATTGGCATGTTGCAGGCAGTTACAGCAACACATTGCCTGTCACAGGTGCTGAGCTTTTTCTTATTACTATGTAAAATGCCTAAAACAGCACTTGAGAACTGAAACCAAAGGGGTTTTTTAGCTCTCTTTTCAGAGATGGTCCTATACAAGTTAAAGCTAAAAAAAAAATAAATAATAAAATACCTGCATGCATATCTTTTTTAAAAAAACAGATGTAGTTAGTCTTGGGAGCAGTAAGATTAGGATGAAGATAACATGTTTCACTGAATGTCTTTCATGCTGTAAAAACAATAATGCCTGTATTTTTATTAGCTGTATTAACTTTTAGAGAATTTATTCCCATAGAAGAAGCTGTTTAAAAGGAAATTTCTCCTTTCATATTGAGCTTATGGCTTATTTTCCAATTATTTTTTAACTCTCAGAAGGTGATACGATGGTGATGAGGATTTTTCTTGCTGGATAGTGGATTTATGTCCGTGGACTTAGCTTATGCTGTATGTTTCTGTGGCACAGAGGCACATCTTAAAGAAACAAATGCTGAATCTGCTCTTAGCATCAAATAAGTTTTCAAAGAGTTTGGATTGCCTTCTCTGACCTGACTAGAAAGTATAGCGTGGATCTCTGGCTCAGTAACTGATGGACACTCTTAGGTCTTCCCTTCAGGAGGCTACATCAAAATTCCCCCTTCAAGTAGTATTCTGACACCTGTGCTTTTATGTTTGACAATCTTGCTAAACAGCAAATAACAAATTTCATGCTATTTCTTAAGAACTGTTGTCTGTCTCATACATTTTTTAAATGCTGGCAGTCTTTTGGAGATGGAATTACTTTGAGTTATAGTTCCTTCTGATTTTTTTAAACTGGTTCTCAAGGTCATTCAAGAAATATGTTATCACTATATTTCTTAGTCATTAGTGAAATACAGCCACCATCTGCCACCCAAGATACAGTTGAATTATGAAATGTCTGGCTAAAGCTCGGCATTGGAAGAAGGCTACACCGAAAACCCAACCAAACAAAAAACAAACTTCCAGCATATTCTGTAATTCTTTACTGTCACTGGCAGAGTTTCATAGCTATCAGTCAGCTATCATAAAAAGCCCAGTAATACCAAGGGTGTTACTTCCATGTGAAGACTATACATAAGAACTGTAGAATAACTTGTTCTGGTTTCAGCTGAGATAGAGTTAATTTTTCTTTCTAGTAGCCAGTATAGTGCTGTTTTTTGGATTTAGTATGAGAAAAATGTTGATAACACACTGATGGTTTTAGTTGTTGCTAGGTAGTTGTAGTGCTTACATTAAGTTAAGGACTTTTCAGCTTCTCATGCCTTGCCAGGTGCACAAGAAGCTGGGAGAGCACAACGAGGACAGCTGACCCAGCCTGGCCAGGGGGATATTCCTTACAGCAGGATGTCATGCTCTGGATAGAACTGGGGCAGCTAGCTGGAGGGCAGATTCACTGCTTGGAAACAGACTGGACGTCAGATTGTTTTATTTTCCTTTTGCATGCAGTAGGCAATTACATTTGTGCATCACTTATTATTATTATTATTAATCTTCCTTTGTTACCCTATTAAGCTGTCTTTATCTCAACCCACAAGGGTTTTCTATTCTCCTCCCCATCCCCTTGGAGGGGGAAGGAGTGAGAAAGCGGCTGTGTGGTGCTCAGATACCGACTGGGATTAAACCATGACATAACTGTAGTACACACCAAAGGTTATAGAATAAAACATCAGGAACCCATGATAATGCTAATTTATAAAATATTGTTTCTATCATATCACGTGTACAAAGTCCAGATAATCTTGCAATTATTTTTGGTAGAAAGTGGCCATTTTGAATTATAAATCCTAACATTAGGTATCTACTAGGTGTCTAGGTATTAACTACTTAAATCGTTATCTCTCTCATTTGGTGTCTAAGTTAAGTAGACATTTCCTCATATGCAAGAAATGGTAGTCTGAGGTCTAGATGATGCAGCATAGTCCCATGCAGAAAGACTTGCAATGGCCGTTTTGCTAGCTGAGGTCTCAGTGGCAGGGTAGGCACCATAGTAGAGTTTAAGTTATGCTTTAAAGTAGTCTTTTAATTTTAAAAGGTGTGGTGCTATATAGCAAACATGCGCTTGTGGTCTCTTCTTCTACTGGTTTGCTGATCATCTTTGTCAATATACCAGGATCCACGTGGGCAGACAGCCTTTTTATCTTTGCCAGTCAGTGCCACAGGAGAATGAAGACTTGATAAATCCTGACAGCTGAAGCTGGGCTTGTGAGCCCAATCGCTGGTTTACCACAAACTTGCCAGATTTTCAAGGCTATTACAAAGGTTGCTTTTGTTTATTAGCTTGTTTCCTAGCTATATTTATGTCTTACTTGCTCAATTCTGTTGCCTGATGCTTGTCCTGATCACCCCATCTAATCTTTGCTTTTCTAGACTTTGGCACAATTCCTGGCAATATTTGCTGCATAGACCTTTGACTTTGTGGAACCAATTTCTTCCCCATTTCCTGACCTCACTTGCCCTGGCCATGGTAGCAACTTCCCAGCTCCATTTCTGATTCCATTTTGTCTGACAGTTTGTGCCCTAATAGTATTAAATGTGTACATATGCCATTTAGAAACTAATTTATTCTGTAAACTGTCCTTCTGTTTCTCCTTTTAAAGCAGGATTGAGAAGATGAAGTGATCTAACAGATATTAAAGAATAAAACCCTGTAATTTCATTTCTGATTCAACAGTTCAGTCACAACCTCTCTCCATTAAAAAAAAAAAAAAAAAAGTCATATGCAGTAGGTAGTTTAGGTCAGGTCATCCCTAATGAGTGAGTGGCAGTATTTTCTTTATATAGTTGTCACTCCTAAAACAGGCTTTGTCAAGTGGTATTCAGAACAAGCCCCAAAGTCTACTCTATGGAAAAATAATTGCTTTTGCTAGAGATTGGTTGTTACTTTTGTGACAGAACTGAGGTACCTGATGTGACAAGGCAATGTGGTGACTAATCATGTGCCTTCAGGCTAATATGAAAAAATAATAACATGGAAGTTAACAATGTTAAATTTTATGCTAATAAAGCAGTTAATATTTTCTCTATACCCTGCAGTAGCCCTAGCTGCATGGCTCAAGTCCTGTTAAGGACCACTTGGTATAAACTGGGAAAAGGTTATGCATATTCCCTCTTGACCCTCACTTTCTGTTTTATTTGCTGGTTCCCCTGATCATAAAGAAAGCCCTGAAATGGCCTCCAAAGTGTTTTAACCTTTGTGGGAGAGAAGTGCATCAGAAGTGAACTGTCTTCATGTTTCTGCCTCTGTTGCTGGCATATCTCAAAGCCAGACTGAAGCCGAAAGTAGGGATTCCCTTTCCATGTTAGCTTCCCTAAGTGAATAGTATGGTGTAGAAATGTTGGAAAGTTGTCAGTGGCTGTGGTGGGTTGACCCTGGCTGCGGGCCAGGTGCCCACCAGAGCCGCTCTATCACTCCCCTCATTCACCACACAGGGGAGAAAAGGTATAACAAAAAGCTTGTGGGTCGAGATAAGGACAGGGAGAGATCATTCTCTAATTATCGTCATGAGCAAAACAGACTGAACTTAGAGAGGGAATTCATCTAATTTATTACTAAGCAAAACAGAGTAGAGGAATGAGAAATAAAACCAAATCTTAAAATACCTCCCCCCACCCCTCCCATCTTCCCGGGCTCAACTTCACTCCCGGCTTCAACCTCCGCCCCCCTCAGCGGCACAGGGGGACGGGGAATGGGGGTTACGGTCAGTTCATCATGCGGTGTTTCTGCCGCTTCTTCATCCTCAGGGGGAGGACTCCTCTCATCGTTCCCCTGCTCCAGCGTGGGGTCCCTCTCACGGGAGACAGTCCTTAACGAACTGCTCCAGCGTGGGTCTCTCCCACGGGCTACAGTCCTTCAGGAGCAAACTGCTCCAGCGTGGGTCCCCCACGGGGTCACAAGTCCTGCCAGCAAACCTGCTCTGGCGTGGGCTCCTCTCTCCACAGGTCCACAGGTCCTGCCAGGAGCTTGCTCCAGCGTGGGCTTCCCACGGGGCCACAGCCTCCTTCAGGTGCCTCCACCTGCTCCGGTGTGGGGTCCTCCACGGGCTGCAGGTGGAATCTCTACACCCCCTCATCCTCCCTCCATGGGCTGCAGGGGGACAGCCTGCTTCACCATGGTCTTCACCACGGGCTGCAGGGGAATCTTGCTCCGGCGCCTGGAGCACCTCCTCCCCCTCCTTCTGCACTGACCTTGGTGTCTGCAGAGTTTCTTACATCTTCTCCCTCCTCTCTCCAGCTGCAAAAGCGCGCTCTAACTGTTTTTTTCTCTTTCTTAAATATGTTATCACAGAGGCACTGATTGGCTTGGCCTTGGCCAGCGGCGGGTCCATCTTGGAGCCGGCTGGCATTGGCTCTGTCAGACACAGGGGAAGCTTCTAGCAGCTTCTCACAGAAGACACCCCTGTAGCTCCCCCCCCCCCCCCCCCCCCCCCCGCTACCAAAACCTTGCCACACAAACCCAACACAGTGGCTAAAGCTCTCTGCTTTTGTGCTACCTGTTCAAAGTGGAAAAGAATTAATTCTTCTTGAATATTTTTTATTGGTTAATTATATTGTTCACATAACCTATTTTATCCTTTAAATGTGCTTTCAGGAACTGGAAAATTTCTATAGTCCCTTCTCAGCTCTGGTTTCCTAAGTTTTCCTATGGTTTCCTTTCTTCTTGCCCCTTGCTCCTTCCAGGGTCTGTGTCACCTCTGGGAATTATTGTCATGGACCCTTTTCATTTCTTGAGTTTGTATGTGCCCTTATCTTGCTGAAACTAGCCTAGACTGATAGTACTTGGTCACCCAACTGACTGAATTATTTACCGTACAACTCTGCCTCTATAATAATTAAATAGGAATTATATTGTAGAAAGGGGAGGAAAATAGAAGAGGTAAGCAAATGAGCAAATAAAATCCACAAAAGCAAACCCATTGCTGTGCAATCTCCAGCCCCCCACCCCCCCATTTCTCATGTAGGAAAATGAAGATGTACTTATTCTGTGTGACTACTGCAAAGACAGACCTCGTATGAAGTGACATGTATCTTAGATAATCAAGCCCTGGTATTTCCAAGAGCAAAGGAGGCCTAAGAGTTATAACTGGCAATTTAGGATCAAGTTTGATTCTTATGTCAAAAGAGCAGTGAACCTGGAGTTGGGGAGGTGATCTAAATCATCTAACTGACAGAGAATTGTCCCTATGAAGCTTCTTTCTAGCGATCCCCAAAAATGAGAAGCAGGCAAGGGAAGTCTATGTTTATTGGATCTTCCAAGCTAACTCTTGGCAATAAATATATTTACTTCAGCATCGCCTATATCTATATATAACATTGTGTGAAGAATAAACTAGGATACCCTTGCATATTAATCTAGCCTGTGACCTGGTAATTCCTTCTCATCTCTTTTAGAAATGTAAACATTCATACGTGCTAACAAACCACACCTTTCAAATTTCAAAAGCAGCAAGCAGTGCTACATTTAGTATTCTCATAAACTGTATCATACAGGTCATGATACTCTTTCTTCTTACAGGCACATATTTGAGATTCAGATAAATTTTATCTTTAACTTATTTAAAATGAAGTTTTCTATCTGTTAGGGTTGTTGAGAAGAGCATGAAAGTGTGAAAACATGATTTCTGTGTACACTAAGGATGTGCAAGTGGAAACAAAAATGAGTTCCAGGCTTATGGTATTTCAGACAATGCCATGCTTTGTTGATGGAAGGAGGTTATAACCTCCTTATAAAAAAACCCTTATAACCAAGGTTTTGGATGATCAGAATGGCAATATTTAGTACTAAGCTCTTAATACATAGTATTAGTTATTTGGCATTCAGCATTAGTTTATAAATGAGCACATTGGGGCAGGAATGGCATATTTGAGAATTTACCTTTGTATCCTGAAGATCCTAATACTCTTCTGAAAATGTAAAAAAAAAAAAAAAAAGGGCAAAAAAAAAAAAAAGCACATATAATCTTTGAAAGCCAGAAGGGGTAATTTGAATAAGAATTTGATGCAATAGGGTAAGAAAACTCCTGGTAACCTGTAATATATATATATATATGTGAGGAGTAAAGTGTTTAAAACTGGAAGGCTAAGTAGTACAGCTTCGGAAGTACAATAATTTATACTTACTGACTACAATGTCCTGTCATGATAATGGAACACAGACTCACAATCTTAAGTCAAATTTCACTGTGCTGATATTTTTTTTTTTTATTACGGAAACAAAAAATAAGTATAAACTACAATTGAACTGACTTGATCTGCAGCAGTTAGAATTCTACAGTAAAGGAAAAAAGTAATTAAGAGAGAGAATTCTGGCTTTTAGCCTAGTCTAGTGGATCAAATCGGGAGGATGGGAAAGCTTATGACAGCAGTTAAGAGACCAAAGCCTGCCGTATAGATTTAATAATAAATAAAAATATGATCAGTGACACTACTTTATACTCTACTTCAGTCATTAATTAATCAAGTTATATGCACATATGGGAGTCTGTTGAAAAAAATAAGCAAGCAGGTTTTGCTTCAGCATGCAGATAACACACAGCTTTATATCTGCGTTTCCAGCTCCTGATGAAAGAAGATTACATTGTTCTCTTTCTGCAGGAGCTGTGGCACAAATAAATGCAATTTGGCTAAAAATCAAGATGACATTGGGTCAGGCAACTGGTGAAACAACTGGAGAGTAAGATAGATATATTCCTGCGTCTTTCATCAAGGATATATATTTGCCCTTAGCTGACTTAGGTCATTCGCTATAAGGTTGACCTTACCAGCTACTTGAACATTAAGCTGCAAGTGCACCTTTTGTCTGATGCTTAGAGACTATTATTTCTTTCTGATGTAGAACTTTCATTGACCACATGATGAACTCAGCGTGAATCAACTTCTAAAATCCCTCCAGAAACTAAAGCTTCTTAGTTTGGTGGCCTGCTTCTTCACACAGTTGTCTTTTTCCTATAGGCATGTTAAGCATATGTTTCTTCTGTGAAAGGCACTATTTATTTCCAAGCTTCCAGTAAAATCCAATGGAATAATGTTATTACTAACCATGAAAGTCCTAACTTGACCTTCCTAAATCTCTTCAATATTTTTATTTGTGATCACTGAAGACACCTGAACCTACTTTGGCTGTGACTGGTGAAAATTAAGAGACTGGTAGGTTAGTTTTTATGTGGAAGGAAAGATGATGTGATTAATTTCTGTCCTTAATCAAGTATTTCAGCTTTCAGGACAGACTGTGAGACTCCCTCCAACCAATGTAAAAAGACAGGCATAGACAAGACATTTATACTGCGATTATTCAAACAATTCTATTTGAATTTCATTATAGCTATATCATTTTTTATAATTTCTTGCTTGTTGCATCTATCAACATGGATGCTCCTTCAGTTAAAGAATTAAAAAACTGGATTCATTTTAGTCAACAAATGGCATTGTACTAGACTTTGTACGCTTCTTTGAAGTGAAGCTTGTATTGTTATGGGTGGACAGGATAAGGTTTTGGCCCAAGAGATGGTAAGACTGTGTCACTTAGATGTAGTAAGACAATATATGGAAAACTTGGAGTAAGAATTAAAATTAGTTGATGCAGAAAATTTGAAACAGAATTGAAGCAAGAGAGCTGGTCTTCAAGGGCTTCAGAGAAGAGATTTCCATGACAACAGAATACTTAGGTATGCAAATTAAGAAACAAAGCATCTTAAAAAATAATCAGGAAATACACCTCTCTCTCATAGAATAAAACCTGAACAATTTAGGAGCACTAGTTCTGTAGGAGAAGTGGGGATGGGGAGCTGAGAAAATAGGGCCATTGCTTTTCAAATTCCCTTCTCACTTAAATCAGTGCTATTCTTTTGACTACCTCAGAAGTTAGAAATTTTCGCCTAAATTTTAACTACTGCTTTGCTGTGACCTAAGTCCCTTTCTCCTGTGACACTCTGCCATTGGACATGGAGAACAATTGATTACTGTCTTCCTTGTAGCAACTATTTAGGTATGAAAGACTATTATCATGCCCTGTAAGTTCTCAGGATATTATATAAAGGGATTAATGTTTATTGTAGAGGCTGTTATTATATATACTATGTTATGTAGTCTCTGCAGTAAGTATTGTAGCCCTTTTCCTATGACCCATGCTGTGTTATGAATTGGTGTTATGTTCAAGAGCTTTATTTGTTAAAGAAAGAAAAACATATATATGATTTATGATCATAGAGCTCTCTGTTATCATAGACATCACATCACATAATTCACAGACTTATCAAGCTCTGCCTTAAAACATTTATTTTGCCTTTCCTCCCATTCATTTTGGAAGGGCATTCCAATACTTGAATTCTTTAATGCTTAGCAACTTTTGTTTAATATACAACCTAAATTTATAGATTATAGATTATACCATTTGTTCTGATGCCAGCATTGACCTTTAGCGGAAATAGACTTTTTTTTTCTCTCACTGTGTTTTACCTGTCTGATGTATTTATATAGCAACCATATCCCCTCTTGGACCTTTTTATGTGAGAATGAACAAGCTTTTTGAGTCTCCCCATATAGATTGGGTTCATTCAAAAAAGAGTATTGTTGCCGTTGAAAAAAAGAATTCGGCCTCACGTCTCTGTATTTAGATGCACTAACAAAAGATGAGATTACTGTCTCTCCATATTTCCATAAATGAATCATTAGTGCCATAAATCTAGTAGTCTTATTCCCTGGAGGAAATATTGTAGGAACCAAAATGATTTCAAACATTCTGAAATTTGTTAACTTTGTATTGTTAATGATTGTTTGATATTCTATGAACTGGCTTTTGAGTTAGCTAGGACTCCCTCGACTTTTGTTCTTAAAGCTTATCATCTGGCAACTCTGCGGATGTGGATTTAAAAATGGAAAATATGAAGCACTGCATTCAGTTACATCCTGTCATTGGCTGTACAGAGCACTACTGCTCTCTGATCTCCCCTAGCTGAACATAAAAGCCATTATCCTTTCTGCTGTTATTCAGTTTTTCGTGAGAAATTATGTGTGAGGTAAATAGGAAAGGGAGAAAGAAATGGAGGGAAGGGAGATGGAGAAGCAGAGTGGGCGAAGGGTTTACTGCAGCAGAGTGCTGAATTACCTGATGAGAATGGAGGATGAAAAGCAATGGGAAGCCAACATACAGCTGAATGTAAAACTGCCAGAAAAAGGTGTTGAGAAATCATGCTGCCATAAACTGTTTTGGTCTGGGCACTGTCCTATACCAGGGTCAGCTCAGGGGTTTTGTTGCCAGTTGTTGTTTAGGTTTTTCTTTTTTCTGTCTCTTCTAAGCATAGTGCAGATCACTACGAACAGGTATTTCACATAAGATCTTAAAGCTTATGATCTATTTTATACAAAAAAACCCTATAGATTTTTCCCCCAACAGCATAGGTTAGCTAAAGGGTAATTAGCCAGTATTTTTCTTCATCCTAATGCACTATTTTTCAGCTGTGTGTCCTCTGAAGTTGGCTACATTTCAGCAGCAGGTGAATTTTCTCCCAGTATACTTTTATTTTTAAAGTGTTTTGTGATCTGCCAGGCTAAGAATGAGATGCTTAAAAACTACAGTGCTGTTATTTTACATAAAGTTTATGTAAATATGAAACCATATATTGACTCAGGTTTACTAATGAAATAACTTCAGTGACAGGCTAATAATGACAACAAACAATTCAACAGCAATTTAGATTAAGTGATACAGCTTATGCCAAGGAAGTCTCTAAGCAGCACATCAAAGTCGTGTTGAATATTACATGTGTTTTTTTAAAACACAAGTTTGTAATTACTTTCTTCTAAAATATCTGCAGTGTGGCTATTATAAACCACGAATCACAGTTAAAACAAAAAGAGTCTCACAAATCAAAACTCAGATATCTAAATAGTGCCACTCAGTAACCAAGCCACTCCAGTCACCTGCAGCACACTGAAGTGAAACCAGCAGATGCAGATACAACAGCATAAAAAAAGTAATTGCTGGATTTTAGGATCTGAAGGAACCGAGTACTTATTTCCCATTGACACTGAGTAAAGGCTGGGCCCCTACTTCCCTGAGTTTTGCTTTAAAAGCCCCAACCAAGACATCAATCCATATCTTGTCTGATCCACATCTGGAGACAATGTTTTAATTGGAAGGTTATTAAATAACTGTTTTCTCCTTTCTTTTTGGTTACCACATATAAATTCTGACTTGTTTACTCATTCATGGTAAGTCAAATTGCTTCTGACCCCTAAAGAACTTATTACAAAATCTTAATTTAAAAAAAAAAAAAAGGAGTTTTAAGGAAAGTAGGCTCTCACCCTTTCCTCTCACTTTTTTTGTAGAAAGGTATGGCAATACTAATGGCCAATTGTTGCCAAATTCCAGGGCTGCCCTTCATTGTTTCTCACTATTTATTTCTGTGCAAGGATGACGATAAACAGTGCACAATGTTCTTTTGAAGAAATGTCCTGGTTAAAGTTTAATAGGCACAAAAATCAGAATATTCTCGATTTCTCTTTCTGAAAGCACTGATACTCTTTAAAACTTTGTATGCTAACAGGAAATATTGAAGCTCCACTGTTTCAGGGACATGTAGCTTGTTAGTAGTCTGTGACATCTTTCCTACACCTACAATCTAATTTTGTATTTTGAATTCTCCCATATCCACCCTGTGGTGGGTTGGCCCCAGCTGGACCCCAACCCCACACCTGCTTACTTACCCCCCACCCCCAATGGGACGGCGGAAAAAATGGGAAGAACAAAGGGTGAAAACTTGGGTGTCAGAATAAAGACAGGGAAATCACTCCCCAATTACTGTCATGGGCAAAACAGACTTGGATAATTTAATTTAATTTATTGACAATCAACATAAATATTTAATTACTGACATGGGTATTGGGAAATAAAGAAGAAAAACATTTAAACACATAAAGAAGGAACATTTCCTCCTCCTTTTCCAGGCTCAAATTCACTCCAGAGACCTCTTTCCCCTCCTTATTCACACTGCAGATTACACTCAGTGAGATGATGGGCAGTGCAGGAGGTTGCGGTTAGTACGTACTGGTTTCTCTCTACCACTCCTTGTTTCTCACTCTTTTCTAGAGCCGCTACTTGTTTCCTCTGTGCTGGCATGGGCTTATCCACAGGCCACAGTCCTTTGGTGGTGTACATCCTCCAGCGCGGGTACTCTGTGGTCCTCAGTCCCTTTGGGAGCGTACATGCTTTGCTGGAGCACCTCCCTCTCGTCTGACCATGGTGTTCCCTCTTTCATTACCCTCTCCTCAGCCTTTTGTGCCCTCCCTTGTATATGTTTTCCTCGAGGTGCCACCAAGTTGGCTGATGGGCTCAGCTGTGCCCTGTGGTGGGTCTGTTGCAGAGCCACCTGGAACCAACTATCCAGCCCAGAGCAACCCTGGCTTCTCCTCACAGAGGCCACCCTGCAGCCCTTGCACGAACACCTTGTCACTGACACCCAATGCACAGCCTACACTGGGGTGCCAGAGGACTCTCAAAGGTGTAGGAGACTTCTCATTTAGATCAAGTACTTCTATCACAGACAGTAAATATTTGAGTACAGTTAAATTATGGTTAATGTTTTGTGATTTAAAGTACACGTAAAATGTTTTTGCAGGAAACATTCTTACACAGTGTGACTTAAAAATAAATAAAATATACTTCTGAGAACAAAAATACTCCTAGAAATGTATTGTAGCGTGAAGAACAGTTTCTTTCTCATGCCTGAATAATAAATAGCAAAATGGAATTTTATTACTTTTTGGAGGAGGAAGAATATTTGTCCTAGAAGTAACAGACTGATTTAACTGGGTTTTTCTTCTTTCCGAAAAACATTATAAGTGACATGCAGTGTAAGTTTAATGACAAATTCTTCTGGGAATCTAGAAAGCTCCCACCTGCAGGGCCGTTCTTCAGCAGAGGAACCACTGCAAAAATAAATGGCTTTTCTGGAGGCTTAGAAAGTAACATGGACATGCTGAATCATTTGGGTTTATATTTGTTCTATTCAACTGCTTAATTATGAATTATTCAGTGCCTTAGTGCAAATATAATTTGGGTACCTGAATTACTGTGTTAGCCCTTTGCAGATGTCCCAAGACCAGCAGGGAAGCTGAAGACACTGAAAGGACTGAATCTTTGGGTATTGCTGTACACTTTCTGATTCAGAGCCTCTTCTCATCTGCACAAATAGGTAGGAAAAAAATAGGTCCTCCCTGATAGGAAGGTGCTACCTCTAGAAATCACGATGAATATTTTTTTGTTCACCAAAGATTATTTTATTTTCTCTTTTGGATGAAAATGCCTCCTTGATCATTAGTCTAGGTTCACAATTTAAAACTTAATTTTATATATTATATATTTTAAACAGCTGTGGAAATCTGAGCTTTATTTGGACACACTAAATCATAATTATGTTAAAACTTTCCAATTAGTTTACATTTGAGGCTAACAGAAATATGCTGATTCAGATTCTAATTGAAGAAATGGCATCAATTATTTCAAGAAGAAATTAAAATTTCATCACAGGTGACTGGAAGAAATCTTTAGCCATACATGTACCTTCTAAATACATGTTCAAGGTGTTATCAGCATTTAGCTCCAAAATAAATATTTTAAATAAATGAGGAAGAAAGGAAGGAGTTATATATTTCAAAAAGTAGAAACTAGAATGAAACTCTATATACACAGAAATATAATTATATGTTGAAATGTAATTATATAGAAGGGATGAAATCACAGTTGATGTCAATTTTTACTGAATGTTATATAGAGCAGATACATGGGCTTGACATGCTAATTGGAGGAAACTGAATCAGATTTGGCAAACAATAAAGAATTTGCCCTTTAAAGCAAATTTGGAAAAAACCCACATTCTCATGTTTGTTTTGTTTTACATAGAGCATCAAAATTACACAAATTTAATCTTTGTGTTTGTCAATTACTTCCAATAGTTGTCATGATCTAGAAATAGATAAAATTAAACCAGATGCTCAATGGTTGAAAATCTGCACAGTTCTATTATTGCTATAGTTCTTATGAAGTCAGAAAATTATATATGTCTGTATTAACTGATTTTTTTCCCAGTGATTTTTAAATAGGCTTTTATTTTATATATGTACTGCACCCCTACTGTGTACATAAATGCTAAATAATATGCTAACATTTAGATCTCACCGGCAGTGGTGGTGAAAAAGGAAAATAGGTATCTACAAGGCAAGAAAAAACTAATAGGTCTAAACAGCCAGGAAATGGAAAAGTTCAAAAGGAAGTTTGGGAAAGACTATGGCTTTTTCTAAGACAAGTATTTAAATCCTGAGAGAACAAAAAAGAAAGAGTATGAAGAGGGAATTGATCAAATTATTTCAAGCAAGGCCCATCAAGAAGAACAGAAGACAAAGAGCAGGTGGATGGAAACAAAGAGAGCAAACAGAAAAATAAAGATGAGCTTGAGAGAAACATGCACATTTATGGAGACAGTTCAGTTTATTTGGGCCACTTTCTTTTTCTTTGCCTCAGGCACAATTGATCATAGAGGTGTCACACACTACCTTATCTGTACAAACTTGGTAGACACTTCTGGAGCTTATGTTCTGCGCTGCGCTGCATACCTGTAATTCTTTCTAAGACACAAGATGAATGTGTAGCTTAACTGGCAACTGCAAAGGTATTTTTGATGTATTACTACCATTCCTGCCTTAGTTCACTCTGTTATGACCAGCTGCTCACAGTGTTTTCATAACTCACGGAGTTCTGATACAACACTGGGGTAGAGCAAAGTGAGCAAAGGGAAGTGGCAGCCATAAATCAGAATTGCCTCCCCCTGAAAACTGTATATTTATGACAACAAGGACTCCTGCAAAATTGTGATAAATTACAGTTATCTGTAAGGTTAGCTTCTTTATAATATGTAAACTCAAATCCTGATAATGAAACCAAATCCTGATCTCTCTTCTGACTGATTTGAATTTCTCTGATGAGGACGAGCCATATCCTGGCTACCTGAGTATTCACCTTATAGAAGGGAAATCTTTTGAGGGCACATAATAAACACAGTACTCTGAATCCTGTCTCTTCACATTGTTTCCTAAACCTCCAGCAGTGAATTCATTTTTCTAAAAAAAAAAAAAAAAAAAAAAAAAAAAAAGAATACTTGGCAGCAGCTACTCAACATTGAGTTGTTCTTGGCCAGTGTTATACTACACTGTAACATCTCTGCTCATTCAAGTCTTCAATCATTCCATCATTTTGGAGTGAAAACAGACATAAGTTTGTCCCATGAAATAGAAGAGGATAGAAGTCTTTTCCTAAAGCATTTCTTGGCAGTGTGGTGTAGGAATTACTCTTTTATAGTTCAGCTGATAAGAATCTTTACAATACGTGGTTCAAGAAATAATATGAAATTAGACATCAAAAATAATATTTTAGACTTTAGTTAGCTAAGCCTATAACTTTTATGTGCCTTGAAAAATTACTGTATTTTTTTTGGAATGTACACAAAGAGAAGAATAACTGGGATTTCTGAAACAAGTCATTGTTCATATAAGAATAAAAGAAATAGTAAAGACGACTAAAAAGTTATCTGTATAAAATTGAACTGTGAGAACTGCCATAATGGAAACATTTTCTAATGGTGTGTCACGGTAGGCCTTTATAAATTAGAGGAGTTATGAAAGTGTCTTAAAACGCCCTTTCCCTTTTTCTTTGAGCACAACGGCCAAATCAGTCCTGATATCACAGGGTAGAACCTCACTGGTTTCAGTGGAATTATGAGTTTCCTTCAGAGCTGTCCAAAATGACTGAGTAAATCATTTCTGTCTGGTATTATTTCTGTGCACCGTACGTGGCTTCCTAGAATTTCATATCCTATAGTAGAATTTACCATAATTTGATCGAATGTAGTGTTTTGTAAAAAAAGGAAAGGGTTTGATACAACGTGGGCTTGCTCTTTCAGATCTGAGCTGATGGCCGTGTTGGTGCTGGTGTTCGCAGTGCTGGCAAGCAATTCCAAAAAGTACCCTCGGGCTTTGGGAGCGGCCCCAACTCCCCAGCCCGTGCTAACCTGGCAGAGGTGCTCCCGGAGCGCAGCCGAGATGGGAGCTCCCCTGTGCAAGGGCTCGGTGGCGGTCTGCGTCCCGGGCAGCCTGTTGGCTCGGCAGGCAGGGTGCTAACAGGTGATGCGGGAACCACCTGTGTGCAGCCGCAGAGCAGGGCGGGGAGTGCTGCTTGGCCCGGCCCTGCCCTGCCCTGCCGGGCTCCTGCTCGGGGCTCTCCCCACGGCAGCCCCTGTTCCCAAGTCGGCGCGGGTGCCGGCTCAGCCCCGCGGAGGCAGGCGGGCAGCCCCGGCGGAGCGGCCCGCAGGCCCGGCGTTGCGGAGGGCAGTCCGGCAGGACAGGGAGCCGGGGCTGAGCCCCCCCCCGCCCCTCGCCCGGCGGGGAGGGGGTCGAGGTGGCGCCCCTGCCGGCGGGCTCCCCGGAGCCCCGCGCCGCGGCCCGCCCCGCGCCGCCACGGGTGGCGGGGGAGGTGCCGCCGCCGCCGAGGCGGGGCCCCGCTCCGCTTCGCTCCGCCGTGCCGCGCCCGGCCCCGCTCCGCTTCGCTCCGCCGCGGCCCCGCTCCGGCTCCCGCGGCCCCGGCGCGGCGGTGCTGCCGCGCTCCCCCGCCGCGTCCCGCCTCGCCGCGGGTCCGGGCGCCTCCCGCCTCCCAGCATGAATGTGAGGAGGGTGGAGAGCATCTCGGCGCAGCTGGAGGAGGCCAGCTCCACAGGCGGTAGGACGCGAGTGGCGTGGGGGCGCGGGATTTTTCTTCTTAGTGATTTTGGGGTCTCGCCCCTCACCTTTAAGTAGAAGTCTTGCAACTTGGCGTGGGGCGGGGAGCTGTTTGCTTGCATGGGGTAAACGCATCTGTACTGTCTTGGAAAAATGTGTGTGTGTGTATGTCTATGGGGACAGTAAGCAAACGCTTAATGCCTGGGATCTTGGGCTCAGAAACGTTCAAGGCTTGTGAAGCCTGTCGTAAGATGCCTGCTGTGACCTAACTGGTACTTTTGCCTTTGCTGAAACGACCTGGGGCTGGGTATGAACCTCCTGGGCGAACCATGCATATTGTCTCTAGTTACCAACTCCCAGGAGGTAATTTTGATCAGTCCTACCTACATCTCCCTGCTTTGGTCTCCTTTGTACCTTCCTGATGTCCAAGTAACAACTAATTGATGGAGACCAGCTGCTTCTGGTAAGCCAAAGGCTATCTGGTGCCTTTCTCTTCTCTGTATTGCAAATTGCAGTTGCACATTCACCTCAGAAAGGTTACAAAATAACTTGTATTTTAGGGAGGAGAAAAGCATGCTTTGCTGTCCTCCACGATGACTGTGACTCCTAGAATGTTAGAGTTTTCTCCCAGCGTGGGTAGGAACCAGAGTTATTTAGAAATAAAGCTGCTTGAGTGCAATACGTGTGACATGATGTTGCTGAGGAAGGTGCCCAGTTCAAGGTAGCTGCTTAAGCAGAGGATGGTTGGACAGTTAATGAAAAAATAGCCAATCAAAATCAGGGGAAACTTATTTTGTAAGAGAAGATGGAAAACTATTTCATGTTTCCTGCTGTGTTGCTAGATTTCTCACAAACTGCGTGATGCCAGTGTAGAATAGCAGCCTTACCATCAAGTTGCTTGAAAGACACAGTGGAGTCCCACCTTTTGCTTGATTTCTGATGTTTCAGAATAGTCTTTTGCTTGCTGGAAGAGACTCACAGCCACGTGTCCTCTGGTGGATTGTACTTGTTTTTTCTCTTTCCTTAATGTCCCAGTTTTTCTCCTGTATTAGGGCTTGTAGCCTTTCAGATAGGATACTAGATCATTTGATTTGGGGATAGGGAACTTCTGTAATTGACTATGCAATTAGTTTTAGGCTATCAGCTCAATTGTTAATCCATCTTTGCATTTCTTTAAAGCTTCAGAAAAAGATGCGTACTTAGTCATTATGGGTGTCCAACAAGGGACTCAGCCACCAAAGTGATGTTGTGACACTCCTCATTGCTTTTCAGATCCAACCTCCCCAAGTTATAATTAAGACTTTTCCCTCCACATGCCACTGTCAGCCTTACAGCTCTAGTCTGTTAGACATCTGAAAGTCAGACTGTTTTTCCATAACACATACATCATCAATGACAAACACCAGGCAGGCTCTTAGCTACACCCGTGCAACCACCATGCAGGACTGTTCAGGCTAAACAAAACTAAGGTCATGATTTAGACACAGTGGATTTGCACAGCTGCTATTGAGGAATAATATGGTTTATGGATCATTACTATGGGTGTTGAAGCATAAAGAGAGTTTGCAGCTTAATGTTTTATCTTACAGGTATAGTTAGCAGTAACAGGAAAGTGTCTATATGAAAACTGGGGAAATATGATCTGAAGCCATATCATACAAATAATTTGAGATATCAAGAGGATATTTTTACAGAAAATGTTTTCATTGAACTGTATATTAGATGTGTTCTCCACTTTGGTTCTCTCTATAGCATGCCTTGTAACTTTTAGAAATTAATGATGGCTTTAATTCATTTTAAGCTTGTAATGGTGAGAGGTAGTAAGATACACTTTTGCACTGTTTTAAACTAAAAAGCAAAATCTAACTGAAACGTGAGTTACTGTAGGAAAAACATTTCTCAGAAATAAGTTCTTATGTCAGAAACAGAACACAGAAAAATAACAGTGACAGAGCTAAAAGAAAAGATCTTTCTTTTGGAGTATGACATAGGTTAGATCACCACTCATCATATTTTGTCACTAGCTTGATGTGATGTGAAGCTGACAAGTGTCTAGTTTCACTGCTCTGGGCTTCCTCCTTATCTGAGAGAGCACATGTATGTTCATCTTCCCAAAATTTTTGCCCTTTTTCATCTAAACTTCCCTTTCCCCCCATCGTTTCTCTAGCTTTCTCCCTCCAGGCTCCTAAAGTTTCAACTCATTTTCAGTGCCATCAGTGTTTCTGAATGCACCTGTCTGTTGGTTACTTAATGAGGAAGCATTTGGTGGATTTTTTTTTTCATTATTTTTCTTCAAATAGAAACAATGCTTAAAATACTAGTTATTTTTAAATGGTAATGCCTGCAGTAGAGTTGTTACAAGGATTTGATGGTCATGCATGAGAGTCCGAAAATTAAACCAATAGAAGCACGACTGCTTCTCCATTTCATTTTTCCAAGTGAAATAAATCCCAAGTAACACACAAGCAGCTTAAATTATGGAAATCATTAATAACAAATGAAAGATTTTTATAAGTAACAACTCCCTTCAACTGCTCTTCCCCTTACATTTACTCTATCGCAACTTGCAGGGCATCTTTTACATTCAAGTTAATGTCAGTTGGAGCACCACTGAGAGTTGCTGAAGTAACAGAATGCTTCCTCTCTTAAATGTTGAGCCATTGTAAGGATGAACTGTTTCATCCTCGTGCCCCATGAAACAATCTTTATCAATGTCTTATCTGCGAGGAAGTTGTATTTGTGCTAGTGATAGCCAAAACTCATCTGCTCTTGGGTAAAGGCATTAAGGGTCTTGGCAAAGTGAGAGGAACAGAGGGAGTTTATCAGAAAAAGGTTTGTGTGGGTAAGAGTAAGTTTAACCATAAGGTGTCCTGTGGGTTCAATATCTAGGACAAACTTAAGCTGTTGGGAATACTAATAGGAATAAGATGCTATCACAGCAACTGGTTGCTTTGCTTTAGGGTGTCATGAATTCAGGATGGGGATGGTGCTGACCAGTATACCCTTCCTTATTCAAACAATAGTAATATTTACGAAAGCCATGGAGTCATTAACGACAAGTTTTGAAGATTTTGTCTGACTAGACAGGGCAATTGCAAATTCTGCATGTCAGGAAAGAGGCTGTCATTTCTACATCATGTGCAGAAGATGGACCAAATAGTGCTATTAAGAAGTGTTTCTCTAACTTTACCTAGATTTTGGTATTTTCTGCCATACCTCTGAGAGATCCTTGTGCAATAGTGTTCAGTTTTGCTTTTAATGAATGGCTTACTCTTGTTGCTTGAGGCATTCTTAGAAGACAAAGGAAGCAGTGCTAGAAGGACAAGAAACTACATATGGGAAAAGCTGAAAATAGGAATTTAGGAAAAGGGATGCTAAGAAAAATTATAAAAGTGAGAAAAAATGCACTTGAAAACAGTTTCAGGAAAAAAGAAGAGGTGGGAGGAGGGAAATGAGGAAGCAGCTTCTTACACAGCTTGAGATACAACTGATATTAAACAAAAGGCTGTCCTATTGAGGGATACTGGAATCCTGTTATGTAGCGGTGGTATGTATTGGACCAATTCCTTTCTATCCCAGCTGGGATTCATCTGACATGATCAAAAGCAGGCAGTGACTCTCCAAGTGATTTCCACCAGTATTCATATCAGCATGAAAGCTTTGGTTTGTCTAGGAGCTCCATCCATAGAACGTGCTGTCAGTCAAGAGCCAGTGTCACTTTTTCTACTAATGATCTGTTGTCCTTAAACTCTCTTCATGTCGTCTTAGATATGAGAGGCCTTCTGGCCATTTTGTCTTGTGCACCTGTACCCCAGTGGATCCTCGGTCTCTGCCATGAGCCTTCTGTAACAGATACGTTCTCATTGAGGAGCTACCGTCAGCTAGAAATGCTGCTTCCAAATGCCACGTTTCTGTGAAAGTTGCAAATACACAAGGGAAGGAATAAATTAAATGGACTCATGATCTCATAAAGGAGGTATCTTTATAATGCACATGCAAATAGATGCAGATATTTTAAGTGTAAAATTTACATCCTGCTCCTGCAGGAGGGAGTAAATAACTGATGTTTTGAGAGAACTTACTGTGGCATAAACCTCTGTGTGAAATTTGGTCTCCGCCTCCATCTCCAATTCCTGTATTCAGCGAGTGTGGGAAGCAGTAATTACATGCAAAATTCTAGTATAGAGAGTCATATTTGGTATGAATGCTGAAAATACCTTTGCTTTCCATCAATATCAATTTTATATCAATATAAATATAACTATGAATTTGCACAAAACCCAGCTTGCTTTTTCATTATTCTGTGTTTCAAGGTTACTACACATGCTGAGAGAGTTAATACATAAATAACAGAACATCTGGACAAGTTTCAGGTGTATTGGGCTTAGAGAGCTGACTCTTTCCAGATGTTTTTAAATGTTACGAAGTATATAGAGGCAGATAGCGTATCTAGCAGTTAGTTTAGCCATAACAGAAGTAGCTAGCATGTGTCATGGAAAGCTTTTACAGTGTATCAGCTAAGCAGTTAGGACTCATGCTTTGGGTTAGAGCTGAATATTTGATCCATGCAGCATTCAGCTGTAATCTATCCCATCTCAGCCACTCAGTTTGCCATTGTGATTTATGCAGAATCTTTGGCACTTGAAAAAGAAAGTATCTAAAAATACAACAACGTTTGATTGCTTCACTATTTCATAGATATGCACATTCTTGCCAGGCTGTCCTACTATCCTTCTCTCCACAATTCTGCTTCTCTTCTCTTTCTTTAAAGTACTGAAATAGATTGTATTCGTAATCTTGTTTGCCAAACGAACGCTGGGCATTTATTGTCTCCTATTAGCAGAGGCCATTACTCCTATTTGAAATGAGAGAGAGAGAGAACATCGGCACAAGGTTGTCGACTGGGCCAGGAGCCAAATTGTTTTTTCAGTAGTTGTAGTCAATGCAATCTGAACCAAGTAGGATTCTCTTATTTATTAGCACACACTTTAACTAATAGGCTTGGGCCTATTCTGGGGTGTAAGGAGTGCAGATATGAAAACCTTCTTTCTTTGGAGCACAGTGTGGCAGCACAGCTGGAGATAATTAATTATGAGGTTAATGGGCTAGTTTGGCCATTATGTCTCCATAATGTTTGGCCTGAACTATAACGCGTGGTTCTGTGAAAAATAAATGGACAAAAGGTTGACATAGGTGTTAGTTTTTTGGTAGTAGTTGTCCCTTCAGAATTCTGTTTTCTCTGGCAAGGTCTTTGCTTGCTATTGCTTTGGTGGCTGGGTAGTATTTGGTCCAGATTTCCCACTGAGTACACCAGGTGGTGTGTGGAAGAGAAATGAAAATGTATATTTTTTTGGAGTCTACGGAACTCTGGAAAGCATGGAATCCAAATATTTTGTGATGTTCTTTATTATTATTTTGTAATTGTATTACAGGAGTCTTGGGATCCTATAGATCATATAGATCATGGTTTGGTTTTTTTCTCTTCGTTTTCCATTCTCACACTCTATAGGAGAGACCATTTCTGTATTATTGCCTTCATGCATGCAGGAGCAGAGGAGGTTGGGCTCTAGACTTGCTGCTATGAATTTGGGAGGTCTGTAGACAACCATAAACTGGCAGCAGTTTAAAATATGTGGTTGGGTTGAAAGTATATTGAATCCATTCACCTCTAAGAATAAACCCAAACACAGAATAAAAGCTGTAGATCTGAACACATACTGTGTTTTATTTCTAGCAGCCTAGGAGAGACTTAATATGGTATTAAAAGGAGCTTTCTGTCAGAGGTCTGAAAATAAATATAGTGTTGCTCTTTTATATTCTTTTTCACCTATAAAATAAATCTCTGGGGGTAGTTTTTAGTTGTCATACCCTGTTGTATGTTTGTAATTTATGCCATGGTGACACAAACAATGGTATGAAAGACATAGATGCTTATGTGTCCACAGGAGAAACAAACTACAGGTGGAAGCCATGACAATAGAAAATTTTTAACTGTAAACATTTTGCCTTGTTAAGAACAACAATTCACATTTAAATGTTTGGATTTTATTTTAGGAGAAAGTATCTTTATTTGTAGGCCAGGTATTTTCACCAAATAAAGATTAAACCCAGAAGCTTCGCTGAGCAGAGTGAAATGTCTAGCACTATACAGCACATTATACCGGTATGCCACAAAATGACTACGTGGTGAGAGCGTAGACATGGATATACAAAATTAAAGGCATTGAATGTCCTAAGATATAGACTGCAAGGTGATTGTGCTATTTCATGCAGTCAGTAAGAAAAGATTCGCTATTTTAATGGTAGGAAAAAAGACCAATTTTACTGATACGTTGTCTTCTTGTCAAAATTTTCAGTTACCTTTCCAGCAGAGAGAATTTTTATGAATATCACTGTAGTCATTAGGCTTTAGTATAACCAATCTTTTTCTTATTTCTGAATAAAAGTTTACTTTTCTTAATGATCCAGAAGAAACATTTAGGATTTATTCGAAAGGTAAGCAGTAGCCATAAAATGTGGTGATGGGTCTGATTCTTCATAGTGCAGGTTTCTCTGAATCCTTACCCAAAGTGGGAACAACCAGAACAGCACTTCGTCACAGTAACTCATTTGACAATTGTCACTATTCCTATAAACCCTTTGATACCTATGGGAATAATTGCAATGTATAAATGTGTGAAAATCATGAGAATGCTAAACCTGGAACTGAAACACAGATCGAGTTTACTTGATTCCATGTGAAGGAAGGAAACTGCTGTGCTGGAAATACTTGACAGTAATTAAAAGTTTTATAGCTCTGGCATATCTTGAAATAAAGTCAAATGACCAAAACCTTTTATTGAATCACTCATCTACATGCTTTACAGTAAAGTGACCCAAGCACCCCTTCTCCATTCTCTCAATGGATGAGATGAGATGATTGCATGATGCAATAACTGTGAGGCTTCCCAAATCTGTGCCACCTGACTAGTGCTGCAAAGGGTGCACTCGCTGTCCGGGCGTTGCAGTAACGTACTGTCTTCTGGCTATTTTCCCCTGCCATGTAAGGACTGCAGTGGGAAATGCTGAAGCTAGTCATGCTGGTACTTTGCTTGTTGACACCTTCTTGGGTCAAATCCCTAACATGGTTTTTTCCTAAGAAATTCTGCTTTCTGTACACTCTCACAGAAATGTTTCTGGTCATCTGTACCAATTGATTTCCAAATCCTTGAACAGTTTTATTAAGTAGAGGAGAAACAACATGATTCAGATGAAATCATTGAGTCACTGCAGACACAGAGTCTGCAATATTGACAAATATCCCTGTTTGTGTAAAGAAAGCAATAATATTTGTTTATTTATTTTGTTGGTTGTGCTCCAAAACAGTCTCTAATTACTGAAGAGTTACTGTATATGGTCTGTTCTTTGCTTGTATTACCAGTATAGTTTTTTCGCTTGGTGTTTTAATTTAAGGTAACACTTTCTAAATAAATAAATTATATTGTATTCTACATCACAAGCATTTATCAATAGAGTGTGGTTTAGTGACTGTTGAAGAGTCTGTGGAAAAATTTACAAAATGTACATAATTCTCACTTTTAAAATTAAAAATTCTAAGTCAAATAACTATGTTTAATGATATCACAGGGTATGTTATAATAATAAAAAAAAAAAAAATTGAAAGACAACATTGTGCCAAACAAAAGGTAAACATAATATGATGAAAAGAACTATCCTAAATGGAGAATGTCCTAAATGCCTGCAGTAAGTTGGAATGGAGGAAAAATACAGTGGGTTTTGTTGGATTTTTTAATTTTTATTTTTAACATACTTACCTGATGCCATTTGAAATTATGATCTTCTGCAAGTCACTCTCTATATAACTTCTGTCAGGTAAAAGCATTATTGCAACTGAACAGGGAGATTTGGAATTTAATAGTATGTAGAGATATCTGTGTACATGCTAAGTACTGTAAATTAACAATCTATGATCACATTTTCAAAATAACAGAACCAATACTAGTATAATGCTTTTTTGCATGAATGTTACTGCTCATAGTTTCAAAGAACACCCTAGAAAGGATTGACCTTTTTTTTGAGACAGTTTGTTTTAGAGTGTGCCAAAGCCTGTTCCAACCACTCCTGGGTAGAATGAAGCAGGAAAAAAATCCTTAAAGAATACTCTTTTGAAGCAATATAAAAGATGTATATCAAGCAGATGCAGCCATAGAATCATGTTTTGCTTCATTGCGTGCTGGTAAAAATGTAATAGGTGTTTCCTGGGATCACCATAGGTCTTGAGTTTTGACAACGTAGCTGGTTTTAACCAGGTGATACCCAAATGTCCTTAATCATTCTGACTATCAACATACTCCACTGCTAAGTGAATAGTACCCTAGCTATCTAATGATTCCCTCTTTCTATTCTATGTATCCTTTTCCAGGTTGATTTATGGGCATCTGAGGTTATTTTGTTGTGTTCTGAGATGCAGCATTATAAAAAGTATCCCATGTTGTAATGCTATCTATAGAGAAAGATAAATCTAGACTGTTTCTCTAGAGTATTGTGTGCTGGCAGCATCCACCTGCTGGTAACTGAAACAAATACACAATAAAGTTCTTTTTTTTTTTTTTTAAGAAGATGCTGTAATTGAATACATACACACACTGACTTTTAGGTGCTGCCCTGATTTCTGCACAGCCAGGGTCTGCAGTCTACCAAATCTAAGATGTCTAAGAACAAAAATATAATAAAACAAAGTAGATATACCTGCAAGTTATGAGAGTGTGCAGTATGATTAAGATACAGAGAATTTCATGCTACTGTGTCAGTAACTAGCTCTACTTTATATACTATGTCATTCTTCAATCTTTGTGTTGGTGATGAGGTGGGGTTTTCTTATTTTGTTTTTTGGAATATGCCATATTGTGCAATCATCTTCCTAGCCTACTGTCTAGAATTACGAACATGAAAGGACCACCTCTGTGCCTAGGACCTATGAACCCACTTCTTTCTTTGCCGCAAAGTCATTGCTTTCAGTCCGTCTCTGTAGGACTACGTATTTATTTCCATATCTGGGAAACAAGGGAAAGAGGAGGTCAAATAGCAGGATGGGTTTGGTAAATAGGTGATAGGTTTTGCCCTTTCTGCTTTCTGTTACATGGTGATGAAGATCCTCTTTTTCAGGAGGAGATTGAAACCTCCAAGTCTTTCAAGCAATGTCTCCCCACTTCTGCCTCTACTTGCCGCTTAGAAAGCATGGGTGAACCCCTCAGCTAAAGCACTTTCTTACCTTCTTGCATAATCTTTTACCTCAGAGCGATGTTGTTTTGTCGTTATGTGCTTCTTTCTAGGTTGGTTGGTTAGTTGTCAAAGGAAAGGAGAGTATGTGATGCCTCCAGTGGATACTGGTGGGTCCCTAATGCATGTTTTATAAAACTGAATTCCAATAGCCTGGAGGAAAAATAGTATGTTGGGGTTAAGGTGAGGAGGGAACAGACATGATTGAGGGTATACAGTGACATAGCTCTTTACATGGCACACCTGCTGTCATGTTTCCCCCTAGTACTTTGAATCTTTATTAAACATATGAGCTATCAGGACTTGAAATTATACAGATGCATACTTGAATACCTTAATTACTTAGCTTGCAGGGTTGTGCAGCATTTAGATATTATTTAGACTTGTAAAAATCTTTGCTTCAGTTGTACCTTTTGTTTGCATTCAGCTAATGTTCTGATACTAAAATAGAATAAAGCAATTCTGTGTTTCAATATAGATCTCTTCTTATTTCTAAAATCTTTGAGTCATCCGAGACTTCTTGAGAATCAGTAACTTTTTTCCTTCCTGAAGATATGGGTGTTATTCAGCTAAAACCCCATGTAGTATTAAAAAACCCCAAAACAAACCAACTCTATTCATAATGTTTTACTTTACCAGGGTTCAAGAATGACTGCCTATACTTAGAAATGCTAAAGCAAGAACATTTTGACCTGTTCAGAATGGAATGTAAAGCTATCTGAAAGGTGTCAGTAAATTTCTAACATCTTATTAAGAAGTGTTTTATCAACAGCACTTTAAATTACTACTAGATTGACAATCTGTTAGGATATTTTCAATTAAAGAATTCAGAAAAAAAGTAGGCTTTTGTGTGTGTGTGTGTTTTTCCTTTCAAGAACCCAAAACATTAATGATGTGTTTTCATGTATGCTGCATCACCAAGAGTACGTACAGAAACGCTGTCAGTTAAGAGATTAATTCCTCACTGAAAACAAACAAGAAAAAGTTGATGGGATTATCAAACCACTGTTTGGTAAGTGGCAACTTAGAGTACTGATTGTGTAGATGGTGTATTGTCCATTTTGCAGGTGTAGTGTTAGAAGAAATG
Organism: Balearica regulorum gibbericeps; assembly: GCF_011004875.1. NCBI lineage: Eukaryota > Metazoa > Chordata > Aves > Gruiformes > Gruidae > Balearica > Balearica regulorum. The sequence goes on from NC_046187.1 coordinate 63,316,163, forward strand.
TGTATTCAATAGTAACCATACAGTTAATTAGGTAAACTGGTACCAGTTTCTTGTTTCAGTTACACTAAAACGATGGTTTGTGTTCCAAGAAGAGTGCGTATTGATTAAATGCAACTTGCACTGAAGCAATTAATATAGATCATCCTGATCCATCAGTGCCTGTTTCATTATGATTAGAAGGCCTGATCTTACAGCAGTTGCCATACAGCGTAGTGTTTACAACTGAGAATTCATCTTGTTATACATAAGAAATATAGTTGGTTGTAAGTGTTTGAACAGTTGACTTTAGTCCTTGAGATTCTGAAACCCCTTACAGAGAAGGGAAGAAATAAAGCTTTTCTCTCTTCCTGCATAGTCCATAATTTCATAAATCAAAAATATAGGCTTGTGGCTTTAAAGGATACCCAGCTACATTGACAATACACCTTGTAATGTTAATCTAATCTTGTAATGCTAATATGATAAGAAAGAATATGAGAAACAAAAAAGAGGTATCAAAAGATTCCCTGCTTAGAATACTGGAACTCTTAAAGAGCCAGTTAATTATTTGCTTTCAGAGAAACAAAACTTCAAGGAATGATGACATTTTTGTGCAATATCATGATTTGTGAAACTTGTATTTTAAGAAAAAAACCCACCACCAAAGTTGTGGCTTTTCTGATTGAGGATAAAAGAAATAGACATATACTTAACCAAGTTTCTAGGTTTATATTTGTCTCTGAATGCTAGGCAGACAGTTACTAACCAGGCTGATTACATACAGCTGTATGTAATCCATACAGCCTACTCAGGGCAGAAGGCTGATGCAAAATCCAGCTCAAAATTTCTATTACATTGGATTTCATTTGTCCTTTTCAGATAAAAGCAATAAAAAACACGGAATCAGAGAGAAATACTTTGGAAGAGAAATTCAAAAGTCTTATTATTTATCCTGATGGCCCAAGGCAGGATCAAATATTTATATGGTAGTTCAGACAGCTTTTTGTCTAATGTACTTAAAATCCACCAGTACTGGGTGCTTCATAACTTCACTAGGTAGTCTACCCCAAAATGTATCTTTCCTGGCACAAACTTTTTTGTAGTTCTAAAGTAAATCTTCTTACATTTAAAGCCTGATACACAAAATGGATGAAATACATAGCCAAGATTTTACAGTACTGAATAGGACAAAAACATTATTTGGTATATCTTACAGACTTTTGTCTTGTTTATACTTTCAGGTATGAACTGCTGCCCCTTTTGCAGTAGCCTTCCACCTTTCTTCAGCCTGTGATTTCACATGTTCACAGTGTCAGATTTCCCAGATACACAGGTGTTACCCAAATAGTTTTTCTCTAAGCTGTTTCTAAAAGATAGATTATTTCTCTGGAACTCTGCTTGATGCCTTCTACTTTACAAATGATTACTAGTCTTTGAGTGTTGGTTTTTCTAACTTCCAAACCTGTTGGAAGCTTACTGACTACAGTGCTTGAAATTGGAAAAATAGAAGTAGGGTACAGATTTCAACCTAGCTCCAGGAGTTTCTGCCTTGCACAAAAGAGAGATTCCAGCTTGCCCCTGTTGATGGTGATTCTTCCCATCCTACAAGAACTCTGTAGGTGTTATTGCTTCCATGGAGGTGAGATCAGCAGCTCCCCGTTCCTGTTGGGTCGAGGAGCAATCACTGTAGAGTAAGTTACATCCTTGCAGTGCAGCAAATCTTTTACCTTTGTATGAAGCAGCTGTCAAGAATTTGGGGTGGGGTGGGAGTCATTGTCTTACAAGAAATAGTAACCATTAACTTTACCTCATTTCTATGGGAAGTTTGATGAAAGCCTGCAGGGATCCTCAAGGGCCTCCAGAACTTGTCTATTTTATGGTATGAACAGATATTCCAAATAAATAAAATAGATAAGTACACCTTCAACTCGCCCAGCTTTCCAGCTATTTGATTTGGATCTTCAGAAAGGAATTACAGAAATAAGGAGAAAACTTTGTCAGTGACCTTTTTATGAACTGTATCGTTTCTAAGGATATTTTGATTCTTGAACATTTGATATGTAGCATGAACATCTTAGTTCTCTCTTCCATAAATAAAAACTGAAGACAGTTACTTTAAACAATTTTTTTAACATGAAAAGTCAGTGTCACAGGCAATAGCAAAGCTTTTGAAGTTTCAGACACTTCTTATTCAGAGTATTTTTATCAGTGCTGTACCATCTCACACTTGAAAAGATGTGCCTCCGCTTTATATGAGTGTCTTTACCAAATGTTATTATAATGATAAAATAGGGTGTGCTGATTCCTCTCTCATTTTTCAAGGCTGATGTATCTAGGAGGCTTTAATCAAGAAAGATGTCATATATTTTAACTTTTGTACCAGCTTAAGCCTTTCTAGTTGTAATTTTTGGTGTACATACTCTAAAAGTATTTAACTTAGGTCCAGTGCTTGATTAAAAACACCATTAGAATGGCACTTGCATACAAATTACCATAGAGGATTTATTATCTGTCTTTTCCAAATTCATTTTTATAGTTTGATAGTTTAGGGATATGGTTCTTTAAGCTTGTAGTTCCAGGAGAGTTCTGTGATAGCTCGTCTGTGGATGTTAATAAATTAAATTGTGTGTTTGAATTCAGTTGAGATGTGATAAAGCCATTTTAACGAGCCCAGGCAGAGGCTTTTATCAGGCAGTCCTCTAGAGGCACAGAGCTGGCACTCTGACTTTATACCATTCAACATTCCTTTTGTTAGCCTTGCTGGGAAAATGTTACACTTGATTTTTATACATTTAAATAATATCATCTTCTTTTCTGTATACTTTGGCAACTTCACAGTGTTTTGGTCAACAATTACTTTGTTAGCATTCATCACAACTATGGTATTTTATACATTGTATGTCTTTGCCTGCACAGCATTTATTATCTCTTTGAATTTTATTTTAAATGTTCTACAAGTATATCAGCCTAGTATTGCCTTTTTCCTTCAGAACAACTTTGTCGGACACTTGACCTTAGCTGGAAATAAAGTGTGCAACAAATTCCATTTGTTGTGCCTGTTCCTGTATAAGTTTTTATTAGTCTAGTCATTAGTCTTTTATTAAGCTATTAAACCAGTAATCATGTACCTTTGATAGTACTGTTAGGAGGAGAATTACATTGTTCTGGCATGATAGGTTCACAATGCTTTTTCATTGGAATTCTCACCATCCTAAAATAAAATTACTGGACAGTTTCTGAAGTCTTGAAGAATAATTTGTAAGTGAAAGAGAAATGAAATTGAGAAGTCTTAGTAGATTATAACTTTCTCAGTCTAGGCATTTGGGCTATGCCTGAATTTGGGAAATGGTAGCTCAGACTTGCAGTGTGAAATGGGGTTACTGAGTAATAATGAATAAGAATTTTTACAGGGTTTTACTTTAGACTAGCTCTAGTCTAGTTTGATTGACTAAATGCCTGCTAATGCTAAGTGCATTAAACTTCTGGAGCACATCTTCCTATTTAGTTTCATCTAAAAGAAACCAATTCGTGCATTCCAAGTGCATTCTGTGATGTGAACCAAAGCATGGTAACTGGGGACTATTAGGGGACTTCTGAAAGCACATTCCTGATCTGAATGGAAAAGCTAGTATGTCCACATGTCAGACAGCACTGTGGGAGCTTTCCCATTCTCCAGGGGCCCAGAAATTGGGTGAGTTTTTTTGAATTACAGTTTCATCTCTTTTGCAGAACTCAAATGTGATCCTTCCTAGCTCAGGGAATTTATGGAGGTATGCTTAGGGTCCATCCTAATATTTTAGAGATGTTTGTTAAAGATTAGGCCTATGTATTTTAGGATTTACTATATTAATTTCGCCAAAATTGTGCCTTGTTAGAGCCAAATTTTCTGTCAAAGATTTTCCTAACATCTAATCACCATCACCAAGCATCAGCATCATTGAGCCGAAGCTGTTCCTCACTATTTGATAGCTCCTACCACTTGCCTGATTGACAATTTGCAATTAATTCTCATTGTGTGTATTCAGGCTGCTTGTTTAGCTGTGACTGTAGAAAAGCACATGTGCAGAATATAGTACAGAACTCCCATCAGCTAAATGCCTTCTTGAATAAGAAAATGTATAGCTGTGTCAAAAATAAACATCACAGGTTTTAAAAGTAGAATACATGTGTGCCAGAATGTCAGTGCTGGACTTAGTAAATACACCATTTTAGATTAGCTGTATCACAGAGTGCATTCTGCAGCATGATGCAGACACACCCTGGTAACTTTTTGTAATTTCTGTGTTTCAGGATGCAATTACTTGTCCAGAGAGAATATACAAAGTCAGTAAAAACCCAGAGAGAAAATTAAGTCAATAGCACTTCAAAGAGTATAAATCTGTGTGAAGCTGGCTAATTTTATAAATTACATTACTTTATTATGGTGCTAGAATTGGAACTTTTAGAATACTCTACCAAAGCACAGCTCACCGAATATTTCAAGAATGTTTGCACGTACACTTAGAGTTTGATCATAGCAATTGGATAGGGTTTTCCTTGCACACCATGACTATGAAGTCTAATATTATCCCTGCTTGCTATGGAAATGACCACAAAGCCAAATTAACTTAATTTTGTCTTTGTCATATTTTCAAGCTCAAAAACTACACCTTGAGGTGTCTTTCTATGCTAAGGAATCAAATTTATGTTCAGCATGATTATACTTCTTTTAAACATTGCTAAATTGCTTCTAAATCCAATTATTTCAGAGATGACGCAGTTACCAGATTTATTCTTAGCTCATGTAAGTGCCTTCTCAGCCTACTATGAAAAATGTTTTAAAATCTTGAATACATGAAGACTTCATTCCTTGTTTCCCATATTCAGTTAACTTAAGAAAAACCACACAGGTTTGTTTTTCCCAGAATTGTATACGCGGAGAGCTCTTCTGTGATGGAAGCTAAAAATGGAAATTAAAATGGTAATTTTTTAAGGCTTGAAAATGACTGAAAGTTTCTACTCAGTACTGGGGAGGCCACACCCGGAGGGCGTGCTATGTCCAGTTCTGGGCTCCCCAGTACAAAGGAGACATGGGCATACTGGAGAGAGTCTAGCGAAGGTACATGAAGATGATGGACTGAAGCATCTCTCCTACGAGGAAGGGCTGAGAAATCTGGGACCATTTGGCCCGGAGATGAGAAGACTCAACCTGAAAGGAGAGTACTAAGAGGATGGAGCCAGGCTCTTTTCAGTGGTGCCCACTGACAGGACCATGGGCACAAACTGAAACACAGGAGGTTCCTTCTGAAAATCAGGAAACACTTTTTTTTAGTGTGAGGGTAACCAAGCACTGGCACAGGTTGCCCAGGGAGGTTGTGCAATCTCCCTCCTTGGAAGTACTCAAAAACCACCTTAAGATGGTCCTGGGCAACCTGCTGTAGGTGGCTCTGCTTGAGCGGGGGGGGGGAGGTTGGACCAGATGGTCTGGAGGTCCCTCCCACCTCAAATATTCTGTGATGCTGTGACTGAAATGGACACTTTTTAAAGTGCTGTTATAGTACCTTAATTGTAATTAAATTTCTAGGGATACTTGTAGTTTTGTAGCCCCCAAAATATTGCATTTTTCATCATTGTTTACATTTCTATGCATAGTTTTGTATTTAAAAGTTATTCCAGGGATGATCCTCACTGAGAAGAAGAGAAAATTGGATGAATATTTTTAAGCAAATGGCAGGGAAGATTGTAGTTATGTGTTAAATTGGAAGAGTGGTTCTGCAGTGTAAGATGCACTATGTAACTAATAATTCATGGATTGGAAATGAATGGTTTTATGTGTTCAGTGTTAAGTAGTTCAGTTCTTAATTAGAGGATTGCATAGACACACCAAAAAGAACAGTTTTCTTTAATATGTACTCAAAGTTGTAGGCACTCAAGTATTACATGTTATTGCTGTGATCTATCTGAAACTAATTTTGAGAATAAACTCTTGTGTCAGTATAATTTCCTTAGCTGTTAGAACTCTTGTTGGTTTTGTATGTAAAACCCTTGTAGAATGGGATCTGTCCTTTCTGCCATTTCTCTAGAGCTCTTGATCTGTCTGTTCAACCTTGTTGGTCTCCTGTTTTTGCGAAAAGCCTTCAGAGGCCTAGGTGAGCATCAATAGCTGGAGATTTGAGCCACAGTGTGGAAATGTTGGATCTATATGCCTATGCATGTATAGCATGCAAGAAAAAGAAATTATTTTTGTTTCCTGTTTCACTGCGTCTCTGTGTATGATACTTAACTTGATCGTGTTGTACATCTATAGTATCTCTAAATGAACTGAGTGGGTTGGATGGGGTAAAATAAACATATCTGTTCATACTGGGTTTTACAAATTTTTCAAAACCTAAATGTGGGGTGCGTACTAAGCTGTCATTTTTCCCAGGGAAAATGTAAACCAGATTAGGGGTTCTGGAGCTCTCTCACATTTTTCACTTTAAGTGATTTTCAAAGTTTCTTAATGTGTTATAGCCCACAGCAACAGCATCTAGATATTACGTAATGACCCACTTAAGAAATGCAATCAGAACAGATGCTATAAGACTGTATATTAACTTGCATAGAGAAGATGTCTCCAGTCAAGTCAAAGAATTTTGCAGTTTCTAGTTGAACACAGGGCACTGCACAGCTGAGCTCAGGTCAATATTAGCCTATTTTGTAACGAAAAATATTTGATGATTGTATCATAATATAACCCAGAACTTAGAGCAGTACATTTTGCTCTTCCTCTTTATTTGAAAATACAGGAAATTTTCACCTAACCTGAAGTTCCATCTGTCTTAGGGCCTTATTCAGTGCTAGGTGGGATACTGGATTATGGTTTCGTTCCATTTTCTTTTTTTATTTTGATGAAAAAGGAAACCTTTTGTTCTTAAATTTTCTTATTAAAAACTGTTGTGTTAATAAAACTCATATTAAAAATGTTTGAGGCAAGAGCATGAGCTGAAATGTTTGTACTTTTCAGAACTCTCTTTCCTTGTAAACAAAAACCGTATTGCAGAGAGACTTGTTCATTCTTAAAACTTAATCTTGTTGGCAAGCATTTGTTACATGGTTAAAAATTAGGGAAGAAAGTCCCAACCCACAAAACAGCCCAGCCTCTTAACTCTTTCCAAAGAGTTTAAATTTCAATTTTTGATTATCAGATTATATTTTGTATTGAAAATATACATAAGAAAATTATCCATTAGATTTTATAAACTCATGGGAGTTTAAAGAGTTTAGTACTCTGAGATGGTTCTGATGGGCACATTAGCTCTCTATCAGTTTTGAAAGCAAGACAGACTTTGATAAATGTCTTCAGACCTGCATGCCCTATACTAAAGATTTCAGTGGGACATTTTGTCAAAGTGTCTTTCCGTGCCAATACTATACCAGTTATTTTAATAGAGAGGAGATATACATTCAGTCACTTCGATTAGCAGTTTGCTTATTAAAAAAAAAAATCATATTTTTCAAAGTGCGAATAAGAACAAGATCCTTAATTTTCAAAGATGAAAATTAGGATTTCAATATAATAAAACCTGACTACAGCTGTACCTCCAATAAACCACCAAATATTATAGGAATTAAAACCACAGAAAGAAGACTCAGGAAATATTGCAACTACTATGCTAAGCTTTTTAGTACATCCTGCCTACCTATACTAGATCTGGTAAATGTGTAGTACTTTTTTGGCTGAAAAAGATAAAATGGATGCATATGATAGTCAATTGAGTTTTTGTAGATATGAACTATGCTCAGAATGCTTCAACCTTTTCAGTGATTTCTTATTTTGATCATGAGAACTGTATAACTGTATTATCAATGTTTATATCCTTCCACACAGTAAAGGAAATTGGCATTTACTGGCCAAATCTCCCAGGGACAACAGACTATCAGAAAAATAGCTTCTCCCCAAACTGGCAAACCCCAGAGTGTTGAAATAGGCTGTATTTGCAATAGAGACCTCTATGGTGCTGTTTGGTCCTAGGAAGTTTATGGCCAAGGATGGAGGAAGTGCTGTTAGGGTTTTGCAGGGAGTAATGCAATTGCCTGGGACAGGTGTCATATTCAAACTCATGAAGTCATAACCACACAGAACAGTGTACGTGGAATTCCAGAGACCCAAGTTGAGTATAGTTATTTGTTTCTGGAAAACCCTACTGACTGACACATCTCAAAGTGGAGATGTGGACCTTTGGAACTCCTTTGCTATTAACACCTTTATTTGAAGATGTAAAGTCATCCTCAGGAGACATAAGTCATAAAATCTGACTGAATGTATGCTTGAAAATAATCAGGAATAAAAGATATTTTGATCAGGAGAGAGCCTGTACCCTTGCTCAATTCTTTCAAGCTCCGAGACATGATCATCATGACTGAAGATGAAATCCTTTCTCTAACTGCAAGAAAAAGAACATTTAGAAAAGTCTGGCTATATTAGTTTGCTGCCTTTTACCAAATTAATGTAGACCCCGTTCAAGACCATGGTTTCTGCATTCATTAAATCAGTTGACTGTTAATACTAGCTTGGAGCAATCTGGGGATACATGAAACCTTAATTAAAGCTAGTGCTAAGTATTGTATGTGGGCATCACCTTTAGGAACTAAAACCACTTAAATGCAGTTATAAAGCTTTGGAAGTAATGAACTGACAGTGATTTTGAGCAGAGAACTATTGAAGCAATTTATTCTTTTTATATTGTTTCTTCTGTCTTGCAAGCAAGTTTAGCTTTTCCGGTCGGGAGATAATTTGTACTGAAAGTTGATAGCGTAATTTTTTTTTTTTAAATGTCCAATTTATTGAAATTGAAGTTTTTTGCTAATGAGTCAGTAGCAGACTTGGATACTATCCTGTGATTAATTTGCAATTCAGCTAAGAAAGGATTCTGATAACTAGTACTAGTGGAAGCACTTATATTTTAAATTGTTTTTACTGAAGAGCCACTTGTGTGTTTATGTGATTATTTTACAATAGCTTTTCTATCTTTTGATCTAGATACATACAGAAATGTTGAAATGAGTGCTATAAACACTTGTTTAAAGTACATTTGATATTTTAAACTTTTGAAACAAGGGATAATTTTCATATCTTTCCCTCTCTGTACACTTAAATATGTCTGATATAAATTCACATTGCATCAGGCCTTACTAGATCTGTATTTAAAAGGGAAAATAGAAAAAAAAAAAAATTGAATGGTGGAGAAAAAAAAAAGGCAGAGAGTCTGTCTAGCTTCCCATCTTTGACACTGCTTTTTGATGAGAAGTACTTCCTTACATGGTTACAATGACCAGATATCTATGTGACATAGTCTTTAAAATGTTTTTCCAGCAGTTTATTTGTGCTGTACATATAACTCCCTTTAACAGGAAAGAAGAAACCAAGCAGAAAGAGGATAGGTTAGATGCTGCACACTCTATAATGGGATATTTAAACCAAGTTGCCTGTTACATGGCTGCCTGGTTCATCCTTCTGCTCAATTAGCAGAACTTTCTACAGGCTAGCAAAGTTTAGGGCACCATATAAGTAATAAACACTGCGTGCAGCCTGTTAGATGGAATAGCCTAGATGTATCACTGTTCTATTCAAATTATGTTTCAACCTTCAACAAAACCAATCTAATGTTGATGGTGGGTCCTCACCTTACAAATTTTGAATTTGTAGAGCTCTTATGGATGCCTATGAGAGTTCTGCACCCTTGAGGACTTGCAAATTTAGACTTATGAAAGCCGAATGCAACCTTTAATAGGATAACTTAGGTAAGGTTGACTCACTTTCAGTGGTGTTATGGCGCTTAACTTCCCTTGATGATTAATTCCATTTTTAGAGACGTTTTTCTTCCTATTCTTAGTGTCAATAGTTTACTTAAACAGTAAAAAGAAAAGAAAAAAAATCTATAGACTTTGGTAGGGAGAGTAGTATTCTGAATCTTTTGCTTCTCTCTGTGGAAATCTTCAAGTATAATGACTCTTTTTTGCTGACATCAGATTTCAAGGGTTCTGCAGAGAGAAGCAGTTGTTCTAAAATAAAATTGTACTGTTCAAAGTGCACTACAGGGTCCTAAATTCTCCTATGAGTTTTCCCTCTCTAAAAAGAAGATTGGGAGTAAATTCTGACATTATTAACTATTTTGTAAGATGAATTTCAAATAAAGATCCTGGAAAGAGCAACAGAAGAGTGTGTATGTTTTAAGATTGAGACATTCAGCACTACCTCATACAAGTATATAGAGTTTTGGCAAATATGGCAAAGAAATGTCTGTTCCTTGCCATGAACGTTAAAAGTTTTCAGACTGAGTAAAGTCTAAATATAAGGAAGAAATAAATTACCATATTTTAACTGGTTAAATCATAGCTTTATGACAAGTTTACTATAGGCCCATCTGGCTATTTTTAAGGGAATGAAAAAATCTTTTACTCGCTTTCTCATTTTGTCTGCCTCTTAGCAAACTCCTGTGGCTGTTTGAAAACCATTCATTAGCAACACATTGTTTTATCTGTATTAGGCCCAGTATTATTTGATGGTAATGGCAAGTTCAGCCTTCTATGTAAAGGAGCTGGGGTTTGCTTTGACTTTTTTTTGGAGATAGAAAACTACCAGTAATGTCAACCTCTGTGTCTACAAGTACTGTAATTGCTTGGCCTGATTATTTTGAAGACTCAGGAGAAGAATATTAAATACATAATTTACAGCAAGAAAGGACTACGCTGAAATTTCACAGAAGTAAGAAAAGATCATATTTGATATCATATTGTGATTAAACTGCAATATACTGGTTTGGCTCAAATACTAAAATAATTCGATGCTTTCTGGACACAACAAAGAAAAAATATTCTGCCTGGTTCATAGAGTTTATGTGGGAAATGCCACAGCTTAACAGAACTGTATATGTGTTAACTAAGCCCTGACAACAAAGAATTTTTCTGAATAATGCTAAATATACTAATAAGAAATTCACTGTTCACAGCAGAATTCATCTGAACCTTTTTTTCAGTCAAGCAGACACTTGAAAGTTTACACAAAATTTAGGTCTGAGATCCTACGGGGAGAAGCTAAAAGCTTCGGCCCAGGGGACCGAAAGCTTTAGTGGGTGTTCACCCATACTTGCAGCCTTTTAATTCCAGCTGCCGTGGGGCCCTCAAGGGCCCTAGTGATTTGCACAGCAATGCCCTTTCACATGAGCATGCTGCTTCATGCAGTCACCTGCTTCTTGCACTCCTTTCCCGCTCCCAAGCCTCACGCCAAGGCTGGGGAGGGGACTATTGCAAAGCATCTGTACCGCATCTCAGATCCTCCTCAGATGACCAAGAAAATTTTACAGTGGTTAGTTTCGTATCATTGAGAGCATTGGTAACGATCCTAATCTTCCAATTTTTTTAAAAGGTGGTTGCATTGTTAATATGCCCGCCTGTTCTGGCTTCCATCAGATGCCTGGGCGGCAAAAATACTGAATTCAAGAGAAATTTCTTCTACAACATTTTTCTAGCCAAGTGATAGCTGAGTACTGGATGTCTTGCAAAGACTGAAATAACCCTTTTGTTGGATTTTTAAGTAATTTCTTTGTATTAAGTGTCTTTGGCAAGGAACTGGGCACTTCTGGGACATGTCTATTGTTTAGAAAGTTGTGATAACCCTGACACTGTGTTTTAGTAATGATTTTTGAGGAGCACTAGCATTTACTGACTTATCTTCCTTTCAATAGATGAAAATGCCTTCTTGAACACCTTATCAGAAATCTATTAATGGAGATTTTAATGGGTTTTGGGGTCTTGGAAATTTATTTAATACTTTTCCTTACTTTTATCCTGGTTATTATTTAAAATATATGGGGAGTTTATGAATGAAGTTCAGGATTGTTTAAAAATGTTAATACATAGTTTTCACGTATAAAAAAATCTGGTGTGGCATATTTTGTGGCTGTTACATTTAGCAGAACTGCTGACATTAGAAGATGCAATGTTGCATTTGTGCATTTGTTTCCAACTATATCTTTTTCTCGTTAACCCAGAAATTAAAACAGACCTACAAAAATTTTGGTAATTTTACTTTCTAACAATACAGGGAATTAACAAGCAAATAAATGAGTACATAGTTACTCCACAAATGTTGCTCTTTTTTCATTCTAAGAAGTGTTGATCAAAAATGGGCACCAAATTATATTTGAAGCCCTATATACAATCTTTTTAAATGGACCAAGTCCTTGTATTCAGAACTGTATCCAGTTTATATTTATAGCTACTTAACTTACTATAATAAAAACAGGCATTGCAAATATGCAAATATTGGATATTTTTCCAGTATTATTGGAATTTTTACCCAATATTATTGGAAAAAAAATGTTGAATATATAAATATTTGAATCCATACCTGGGATAAAGAAATGTGGTTTTATTTCCTATGCAATTAAAATAAAAATTCTGTGGAATTTACTACCACAGAAATGGTTGTTTCATTCTGTAATATATGTAGAATAAAATTATTTTACATGCAAATAAGAAAAAAGGTAAAAATATGGTCTAGATAAAGAAGAACAAAAGGTGCTTATTTTCTTAGAAAAGACGGAAGAGATGTCTAGCGTTATGCCATGCAAACAAAAGGAAAAATAATTCTTTTGAACTCTGAAAGACATTTAGTTTCCAGAGCTCCCTTAGAGCCAAAGATCTGATTCTCAAAACTGTTTAAAGACAGTGGGAGATCTGCTGCAGGTGGCTTCTGAGAAACCAGAAAAGCCACTTCAAATCACAATGAAGAGACTTCTGTGTCTCAGTTTGCTGCTTGGTTCTTAGATTTCCTATTACCATCTGGCCATATCGATGTACTGGATTGTTTTAAAGCAATAGTTTGCTATATGTTTTCTACCTTCTTATTTTGAGGCTCACTGCTGTGGTAATTTGAGTGCAAATTAAGCAAGAGAATTCAGTAGCCGTCCAGTGCACAGTATATGAATAGCTTTTAATAATGTGCACTGCTGGAGCTTATACAAATGATTTTTCTTTGAACTTTACTTTCTTCTTTTTATAAGTATTCTAATGCTCTGCAGCGTTAAACCTACCTCTCTCCCTTTATCAGTTACTGAAAAGGAGAGACACTTATGTGCCAACATCAGGTGGCTGGCACAATGTTAACTGAGCGCTAATTACGGTTCAGAAATTGTCTGTGCTCAGAACTGATTATACACAAAGCCAAAAAGTGTCCTCCTGCTTGGTTCCCATCTTTGCAAGTTTTCTAGGTACCCTAAGACTGCAGTTCCTCAAGCATTCAAGTACATAAAATCAATCCATTTTCAAATGAACCCATTTTATTAACACATGTTGAGTCATGAAGAGAACGTTCACTCTACGTTTCATTTTACCTAGAGTCGCAATTAGAAAAGTACTTCTGTTAGACTGTCTTCTGTGGGGATTAAGTATTTGCTAAATCCTGGAATCAAGGGGGCTTTCTACAAACAGATATGTTATTGAAGCAAAGCCATTATCACCTCTGAACAGTGAAGGTGTGGAAGGATTTCCCATGAAGCCTCGGAGGAGAAGAATAGCTGTAAGATCCAGAGGATGGAGAAGATTCATATGGGTCTGATTCTGGGATTGCCTTACACTTACCAGAAGAGGATTAAATGTTCTTTACATACTGTTGTAAAATGTGCAAAATATACTACATCTCAAAAGTTGTTGACATCATCAAGATTTAAGCAGTTGCTTAAAACTGATTGAGTTAAACATTAAGAGTCAGAAGTCTCATCAGTAGTATAACACTTTAAGTCAATACCCTCCGAAAGCATTTGTACTAAAAGTCACATCTTTCTAATATAATCATTACTAATCTTGCACATTGTCTGAATTGATTACATGAGAAAAGACTGTTATCTTTTTCCATTAATTAAAATAATAATTCTTTAATATTTTGCTGTTAGTCCAAAAAGTGATTAGTTTCCTTCATGTATTTTGATTTGTTTAATACTTTCTACTTCAAATTTCTTTGTGACCTTATGAGTGCAATAGAATAAACCATTTTTTTTTCTCATGCATTAACTCTGTGTTTGACCAGATTAAAAAACAGACTGTGTATTCACAGAGATATGTTCAGAATATTAGTTTAATATGCTTTTCATATTGTATCTGAGGAAGACTTCAGTACTAGTCAGCGTATATTTTTAAATGGCTCAGATATTAAAACTACCTTGTAATATAATGAACTCAGTCCCATAAAATTATTCCAGTGTAATTACTTTAATCGAAATCTTTGCCATTACATTTTCTATTTTCAAATTCCAGTAATCAACTGTATCTGCTGCTGCAGCTGATGAACTATAATGCTTATCTGCAGATGTTCAATTTCTAGTTATAACTTAAATTCTGATTGGATGAAACTTTACAGGTCTTTATGAAGGGGAGAAATGTTCAGCCTTCCTCATGAAGCATGGCGAGGGAGACACTTTTTCTTATTAGTTAGAAGAAAACTTTGCAATGTGATTAAGACAGAAAGTTGAGACTTGTCTAGAAAAAATGTCCCTATGGTTAAGAACACTTGAATTTCACAGTGAAAACAGGTCTAGATGGGGTTGAATTATGCTTTGCACATGTGCAGAATTTTGCATGGTCCTGTTGATGTCAGTGTAGGCTCTCAGCTGCTTTAAGCGCCTATGAAACCCGGCTGTTTAGCAGAGAACCAACTAGTGCTCTGCTTAAAAGTCTCTAATTATAAGCCCCACACATATGAGGAAAGAACTAAGAATTTTTATCAATCATAGGCTGAAAGGGTCAATTATTTACCCCCAGCCTACTCTTGTAGACTCCCCTCCAACCATATAGGCAACCTAGAACTGAAACTGGTTCGTTTGCCTAACTTTGAGTACTAAGTACACCAGGAAACAAATCATCTTTGCAAGCATGGCAAATTATGAGAGCAATAAGAGTTATTTGGGAGGCGGGAATATATATGTTGATTTCCTCCCACACCAGTGACTGATAATTCCTTACCTTTTCCCTGGAAGTTTGCACAGTTCTTAATGCATTCATTGTTAGAACAAAAAAGCCCAAACCAACCAGTGAATAATATTCTGATGGCAATTATTTTCCTATTTTTGGGCTGCCTAAGCAGGAGGTACTTTTATTCATGGATAATTATTCTCTGCAAATTGTCCAAAAGTTTTGATAAATATTACTTGCAACCAATTATTGTACCAGCATTTCTCTTCATTCAGTCTCTCACTCAAGTTCCCTAGTCTGTTGCATGAACTAGCCTCAGAATTCATTTTTAGTTTTTATAAGAAGTGTCAGAGTGACAAAGCTACGGCTTTGGAATTGACATTTTTTGCCACAAGGCCTCTTTTGGCTGTGATAAAATTAGAAGGTAGAAGATTATTACTTCTTCCTCATATTTTGGGAGTTTTATTATCAGGTTGCTTTCTCTCACATTTTTTATTTCCAGTAAAAATTTGCTCATCATTTGTAGTATATGTGCAGAACCTGCATTTATTATATTCTGTTCAAAGGATCTTGATTCCTTTTGCAATGGTAATGATTTGTCTTTCTGTATACTGACTGGTGTGGATAATTAACTTGCAGTAAATAGGATCAAATTTTGAGGACTTGATTATGAAAATCAGTAGGCACCTAGGTGATTGTGTAACCTCTCTATTTTTGCAGCCTCGTTTGCCCTGCTTCTTCCATCATTACTTTTTTTTTGGATGAGGATATCATTTTGCACTTATCCCAGAGGTAGGACTTCAGAGTGTACTGTGCATTTCCCAAGACTCAGAGAAACAATTTTATTCTTAAAACATAGCCTCATTTTTAGTACATCTCATAACATACATTTCTTGTGAATTTTTACATAATGTTAAATCACCAACTAGTCTAGTGTTTATTTAGGGAGTTTTGTTTCCTCATTCCCCCCAATTCTACTGATTTCTATCAGCTGAACATTGGGCTCATTGATTTTTTAATTTATTTTTTAAAATCTCTCTCTCTGATTCAAATAAATCTCACAGATATGTAATTCATTACATTGTATAGGCTTAGAATTTAGGAAAGTAACAATTCTCTGAACGCTTTGAAATTTGGCTATTACCATTTATGTATGTGATTTTTGCCTTGCAACAAATGGTAAAGAAATCTCTTGTACAAATACTGTCTGCAGCTATCTTAGATAAGACAGTACTCTTGGTTTATCCATATTTACACTTGTTTTCATTTCTCACACTTCAGAAGATGGATGTATGGTACATGAAACCTAATCACTCAGTATTGCGACACAAAACGGAATCTATTGTCTGTTTGCAGAACTGCACGGATATGCATCTTTTGAACTGCTGTCAGAAGCATTTCTCATAGTTCAAGTTTATTTTCTGTTCAAGTGTTTAATATTTGATTGATGAAAAATCACATTAGTTGTTTAACTGAAATACTGTTTCATGTGCTCTCAAAGGACTTCCTTCCAAAGCTTGAATCAAATTACTGGTGATGGTTTAAAGAACATAGGAGCTGAGGGAAGAAACTAAAATCAATACAGCCTAAAATTTATTGTCTGATTTTTGAAGTTACTGACTCCTGTATATTGTTTTAAGACTGTGATCCTATTAAACCTGGGACAAAACAGGGCTTGCTAGATTACGGGGGGAAAAAAAAAAAAAGCATAAAGAAGCAGATATTAATGAGAGAAAGCACTGGTCTGGAACTCAAGCTGTCTAGGTCAAATTCCTGGTTCTGCTGCAAGCTGCCTTGGGCAAATCACTCAGTTTTGCTGGGCTTCCGTTCCCCATCTGTCAAAGGAGACAATGAATGCATCCTTCTGTCTGGCCTTCATCTTGCCTATTTGTATTGTTGTTCGGAGGAAGAAGAAATGTTTCTTAAAATGTGTTTGTATAGTACCTAATATACTGAAGCCATTAGGTACTGGCATAATACAGTAAGGGATGACAGCCTCTAGGCAGAAGCATTTTTAATGTGCGTTCTGCAAAATGGATTTGCGGTTCACTTCAGACCAGTCCTGAAATAGTATAGAACTTTCTCCTAGTCTTTTTGGCAGATTATAAATGTTATTGTTTGGTCACCATATTGCGGTTGCCATAAAGAATTAGCACTGTCCACGCTTACCACCCTGAGGTATTATTGTTAGAGTTACCCTACCCTGCCTACCCTATCCACTCACAAACACCCTTACAACAGAGCATTATAAGTAACTAGTGTACATCAACTATTGATAGATAATGCCTTTTTAATGGCTTTCATTGCATTGCTAGTCATATAACTTTCACTTTTATGGCTCTTTTGCATTTCATGATCCCCCAGTGCCTCTGAGTGCTAGGACTTGATAGAAATTGAATGGACATAGTGAAACACATTCTCACTGCCTAACTTTAGGCACTTAATCAGGTTGAAAATGTAGCCAGAAGAGGGCAGCTCAGGGCAGAACACGCAGGAATTCTGCATCACCCTCTGATGGGGCATCTCTCTGCAGGACTAGAGATTGAATAGGAATTTACCCACTCAATTTAACAAGGGAAGTTGGGTGCCAAAAGTCAGCTGGCTTCTCTGCTCTTTACTCTCCTCTAAAACAGTGACTTTTGATTTAATTTTTTTTTTTTTTAATCTTAGTCAGGAGTGCAATTTTTTCCAATGTAAAAACTTCATTTGCTACCACTATGAAAAAAATGTGCATTTTATAAGTTACAGCAGATGAGTTAGGGTATGTTTTTAGCTTTATAGTTTTTACATGGAAACACTCTCTGAAAATCTTCTGACATGATCCATTAACATAGACTTGTTAATACAAAAAGTACTTTTTTTGTCTGTAATTAGTATCCGGAAAGAAGTAATGTTTCATGTTGTAAAAATCTGTGTATACTGATACTTTAACATATCACTTAAAAAGGAAATGAGAACATGTAGTATTTTGACAGGCATTTAGCAAGGTTGGAGATTATTCAGTAGTGCAAATGTTTCCTCTTTTTAGATTAATTTGGCCATTTTGAATTAGTAGAAAGTAGTATGTATTAGTGTGCTAAGGTAAAAATTAATGTGGTGTATCATCAACTGAGTTACCATGTTTTTCATCCTTGTACTAAAAGTTCATACATCATAAAATCTTGCTTTCTGGGACCACTACATAGATAGTAAATAACAAAGTGTCCCCTTGGATGTGTGATGGTTATGTGAAGAGAACATCTTGCAGTGCTACCGTATAGTTTCCATGAATTGTCAAAGAAATATAGGAAAGCAAAATGCATTCACCTAAATTATAATTTGTTCATGATAATAACCCAGTTATTATAGGAAATGCCACGGTACTTAACTACCCTAAGTTATCAGAACCCCAGAGAATCCTTAGCTACGGTAACATGGTACAGAATTAGTCTGGGAGAAGTATCTGGATGCTAAATCACCTTCTCATCCTTCTGCAAAGTGTTACTTTCTCAAAATATGGGCTGAACTTGTAGTATTTCTCCTCTTAGAAGGAGGAACAATACAACAATAACAGAAGAGTTTGGGGAGCTGTGGGACAACTGTCGTATTAATTACATGGGCTGGTAGTGTTTCCTCTGATGAATATTTTAATATGGGGAAATTAAACCAGGAATTTGATAATGCCATGTGTCCTGAATCTTTAGCTCTCATTCTCAGTACTTATTTTGCATCACAAATTGAATATTCAATTCAAAAAGAAAGGTACGGTAGGGAGAATCCTAATTGCAGCAGCATTTTTTCTGCTTTCTCCTTCCTTCTCAGTCTCCTTCCTCCTGTCCCTATTTCAATCTCCCTCCTTCATTATAGAATCACAGTTGAGATTTTCTTTAAGTCTATTGAGATAATTTTTGTGTTATTGTTTAATAATGTACAGTTGTTGATATATCACTTCACTGTACTGCAGTATGTAGCAGTATCAGCATAGTCTATGGGTATCAGTGTGTGGCATGATTCTGCTGGTAATACCTGTCATGAACATACACACCAAGCACTGCTCTGGTGCTCCCATAGGCCATACCTACATATCGTCCTGAAAGTTTGGGTCTTTTTTTTTTATTACCAATGCAGGTACTTAGTATTTTTCTTTGCTTGCTGATGTCCTTCAAGCCTGTCAATATTTCTAAGCTCATCACTTAATTTAGTCTCTTAGTTTTCCCATCTGTAATATGGGATAACAATGGTGCTTAACCAACTCGTTTTAGCTTGCTGAACTCTGCAGTTAATTTTAACTCAGTTGTCATTGCAAAAAAATAAAATAGAATTGCTTTGCTTGGCCATTACATAGTATAGGACAGAAAGTGGCTATATGAAAGTGTGAGAATCATGATCTTTCAGTTGGTTGACCTCAGTTACTGAGAACTAGGAACTGCCATAAATGAATGAAAAATGAATAGAAATTAGAATGAAAAAGAAGGAAGAAAATCAGCATATCAGAAGCAAAGCACGGGGGGGAAAAAGTCAAATAAGTGGTATAAATGCCCATTTCTCATTAATTGGACCTGACTTTTACAATCTGAAATGGTACTGGAGAATAAGCTCTATTATAGATCTATATACAGTAATTGCTAGCATGTGGTATATAACCTCATTTGACATAAAGTATTTAACTGAGAAATCACAATAACTTTTTTCTTTTACAAGAACTAGAAATACGTATATTTTTGAAAAGGAATATTCATTTCTTCCTAACTTTGTTCCCTGATTTTACTCTTCTATTTTAGTCTCCTTTAGAGTTAACACATCCAATTACAAGATGAAGACAATGACAAAGCTGAAAGCTTTTGAGTTTAGCAGCAAAGTCTGCCTGTGTCAGGCACACATCAATTTACATGACACTGGAAGGTCAAAAATCTCATTATTATTTGCAGTGTTTATGACTGCCTTCCTAACCAATAGCTTCAATTACTGAACTGTAGATGCTGGAAAGCTATCTGATCTATGAGCTGGTTTATTAATTTGAACCACTTGATATTGCCTACAGCTATGAAAATAGGGATATACTAAAGAACATTATTGTAATTATTCGATTAGGAATCCCTTCAATTATTCAGGTGCTTTAATCACTTGGGCATTTAACATAGTGCTAAATGATGATCACTTGATAAAATACAGATTTGTATGGAGCTTTGACACTCTGCTGAAGGACAACATAGGCAAATGCAGACAAATGGCTTGATCCTGAAAAATTGATTAATCTTGAATTCATTCACTAGAATATAGGCAGTGTTAGAAGCACTGTTAGAGCCTCTGGAATTTGCCAGAAAATCTGACAGAATTACTACAGAACGGTGTTCCATATTCATGTTTTTACAGTTATATTTCCAGCTTTTAACGACAATGAAGGCAACCTTGCAAACAACCTGTGAAATGAGGGTAGAACAACATAATGCTCTTTCCTTCCATCTGCAAAAAACAGTGGTTTTTTAAATCCAGAGATGATCACAGTAATCTTCTAAGCTGACCTTCTTCAGGCAGAGGTCTTTTTCCCACAGAGATTAGATCATAATTTATGTTTCAAATATGATTATTGTTTTTGACAAAACAAACCAATAAATAGATCACTACTAATATTTAACTACTCTGAAATTTCATCTTATTTTTCAGATTTGTCTAGCTTCAGTTTCCACCTTTTGCATCACATTTGGTCCATCAGCCTCAAATTTTTTCCATAATCAGATCTCTTTTCCATTTATGACTATCTTCACAGAGAGATGTACTCATCCCTTAACTTACTTTACTTTGTAGTCATCCTTTGAAGTTACTCCATTTTCTCATGATTTTGGAAGTGTGGGCTCTAAACTAGAATGCTATTCTGATATAGTCTTAGGTTTTTTTGTTTGAACAAAGATAGAGTCTCTGTTCTTTGTTCCTACAAGTGTTGTTTTGCATTCTGCTGAACTGAAAAAAATCACCGAGTTTATCCTCTAACAGTAAAATGTCCTCCTGATTACTTATTCCATCAATCTTTGCATTTGTCCATAGAAGGAATTAATAGTGTCCTTTAAATTGCCAATAAAATCCTTGACGAGTTGGAGCAAAAGCCAATCCCTTCTCCATTTGTAGATGTATTCTCTTTAATGAGTGACCCCTACCATTCATGTTTAATAGGATCTTAACTATGAAACAATGAAACTTAATGCACAGAGCCATAGCTGAAAGATGGACATGAAAGCTGATGGAGATGATCACACTAGTGACAACAGAGCACGTAGCTAAGGTGTTATGTCAGACCTCTTTATATCACTTGATAGAGAAGGCACATAAAAATACCCATATCTAAGACAGGTAACAGCTGTAATTTGCTGATATCTTTTCAGGCTCTTTGTATTCATAACAAAAATAATTGTTTGCTGTTCAGCTGTCAAAATGTGCAGTTACTAAATCTAAAGTTTATAATATTTTATCAAAGATGAACAGTCTCCAGCTATGCTGCCTCCATAAACACTATAAAAATACAGAAAATTTTACCTTATTTTCCATCCTTTATTAGCACATTCTAACTCCAGTCTCACTTTTTGAAAGAAAATGATTCTTCATGTGTGTATGTGCCCAAAGAGGAAAATGAGAAATTATTGTTCTTAGTCATTAACAATCAGAAATAACTGTTTTCTCTCATTTAATAAATATGGATAAAGATGGGGCTTTTGTTTGTCTCTCAAGTACATCTCCCAAATGATGTAAGAACCTGCTGGACTGTAAAAGTGTGAGAGCTAGTAAATTACAGCTTTTCTGTTTCTTCCCTGCAGAGCTATTGTGCAGTATAATATGGAGATTTCTGACCAGCAGCACAATATGGAGATTTCTGACCTTACTAGTTCACTAGGAAGTGACAACTTTGATTTTCTGGAAGGTAGCAGTGGAAAAGTTATAAGCTTGCAGAATGTTTTCTGTCACTGTGAAGTGTTAGAATAAGGCATGCTGTTGATGGAATTTGTTTCTGTAGTTTCCGAGCACCCTGTATCACTGGTCCCTTTGAGAATTTCATAGTAACACTGTAAATACCCTGTCACCGCTCTACCTGGACAGGTATTTAACATATGTTGACAGTACATTATCAAACATAAAACCACACCTTGAATATCCACAAATTGCGAACTTTCATTTTTAAATAGTGCTGGCCTGGTAAGTCACTTAAAAAAGCTTGGTTTTCCCCACAAGTAATAGTATAATCAGCTTTTCCCTGACATGATCTCATGTAAATCTATCATTAGATTAAGGTTCATGCTGATAAAGTTCTTACTGTAATGAAAAGTTCTGGTTTAATATTTTAAGATTATTTTGAGGAAGAAAAGGCTCCCAGGTGTTCCAGTTACGGGAATTCTGGAAAGTGTTGGCAACTGTAGATGGTCTGTGCTGTACATGTTGGTTACACTATGCTCTAGGGGGAATTTTAGGGGGACAGAAGTATGAAAACAGTCTTATGCAAGTGTATAAGTGCACTTATGTAAGTGCATAAGTGTACACTTACATAAGTGTATAGAACTGTGTTTTTGTGCTTCAGTTTCAAAATAATTATTATTATGTGTTTCTGAATCTGAGATAGGGATTAATAAATTGATGAGAAGCTCCTAACTCCTATAGCACTCTTTTATCCACACTTTTAGCACTGCATAAAGATCATTAGGCTATTATAGAAAATCAATAGCTAGAACATGGTTATTAAAGAGTTTTTCTTTAGTTGCTGATATTCTGTGTGCTAATTACTGAGGAAGGTTGTCTCTTTTAATGGTAAACCTGTAGTTGTCAATTGTTTTGTAACTCATATTGTGTGATTTCAGTTAATTTTCTCTGAGAAAATGCAGCCACAAAAGACACCACAACTATTAGTTTTGCTAACCAACTGCCCCATTAGTCTCTCCAATTAGGCCAAGAATTTAGAAGAAGGAAAAAACCCGTTGTCATTAGATGTAGCTGTTCCAGTGGAAGACTAAAGGTATTGCTCTCGTACAGTGCTTGTGCTTTCCCTGTTCTGTGACAAAACAGAAGATTTCTGTTCCTGAGGCTGTCAGACACATTCTCAACAAACACTAAATCTTTGTAAAATAAGCATTTTAAATTGTATGTGTGGCCCAAGTGATTAGTGGCACAGGCATTCAGCCTACTAGATGCTGATTCAGCTTGAACCTAAATTGCAAGTATTGATCAGCTTGGCCTCTGGATATTTATAAACGACTTGAACCCTTGTCTTAATATCCATGGTACATGTAACTATTTTTGACTGCTGTGCATGCTGTCTAATTTAGTAAAGACTAAACAGTACCAGACACCCCTAGAAACAGAGAAGGCTAGGTGTCTGAAGAGACAATTTTAACTTGCTATCTGTTAACAGTTCCAATGGTTCTGGTAAATTTATTAGCATGAGGCAGCAAAACCCATGTCACTCATTAATTGAAATTACTAAATAGTAATGTGATTAAATACCAAATGTAAAATGCAGTCACTCCAAAGCTGCACAAAAAGGCTCCTCCTATTACCTTTTTAAATAAGAAATTACTTTTTTGCTTGCCAACATTTTTTCTGCCACTTGAGTTCTTCCCAGCTTACCGTGACGTGAATTTCTATTTAGCTATAGTTTTTAGTCTCACTTCAGGACCATTAAGGAAGACAACGTACATGCAAAAAACCTCAAATAGATTCAAATGGTAATTTGTCAATGTACAATAATCACCTGAGCTTGATCTTGCAAAATGCCGAACACAACATCCTTCTGTTATCCACAGTAAGAGCTGGAAGGGCTCAGCATATCACAGAATCAAGCCTCGATGCTTATGTGACTGTAATATAGTGCGGTTGTTTATATTCTGAATTGATATTCTCTCAACTTCTGTTCAAATCTAGGAAAACATAAATTGAGAACAGTTTCATAAGAGTAAAATTTTATGAGAGCATATGAAAGCCTGTATTAAAATTCAGAAATATCTACTACTTTTATTTCATCTACTTCATAACTTTGTTCGCTTTGCAAGTGTATCCAAAAAAACACAGAGCTTTAAAGTCTGTCTGAAAATATTGTTTTATCTCCTATTCCATTGTCCTTGAGATGTTTATCATTATTCTGCTAAGCATAAGGCAATAGGCATGAAATTTAAGGACACCATTGTTTTCAACATGATTTTATTTAGTGCAACATTATATGGCAGCCTAAAAATGCAAGTTTGTATCCAATCTGTATTTTTTTCTCCAAAATTTGGAAGATCATTTAAGAGTTCAGCTGATATTTCATCAGGGATCCAAGTGACAAATGTGTTCATACTGATTCATGTGTACTGTCTCCAAGCAATGTGTATATCCCTGGTAAATGAGACTTCTATGTCTTTTTGAGGAAACATATGAGTAATGTTCTACTGAAATATGACATTATAAAACTTCTTGTCTACTGGTTCATAATCAATTTTGTTTGAAACTGAAATGAAGTATGAGACCTGTTTTGCTTCCTTTCCCAAGCATATTTTGCAGTAGCATTCCTCTATCTCCTCAAGCTCCTTCTTCAGTGACCATATTATGGATAAAACACTTCTCATGGTCAAATAAATTTTTAGAAGCTTCTGATTTCAGCTGTTCAATCAATTGCTCAGTTACACCTCCTTTTCCTTTCCCTTTTTTGTATTTCTCTCTTTTAACCATTTAAAGGACTGTCTTTATCGACATGACATAGCATCTGAAATCATTCAGATTTCGTTCCTGTTCTTCAGTGAGTAAAAGACAGTAATGATGATTCCTTTGTAGCAGTTAGGAACTCATTTTGTAGGTGATTTATTGTAGCATTTTCCTATTCTAAGCTGTTTAAGTCTGATAATAACTTGGATGAAGGAGACCATACTTTAGAAATAATAATTTCAGATACTAGTACTAAATTGTTTATAAAAACAAGCAGATAAAAATAAAAGGGGTCATGGAAATATTTTGTCATTGTTCAGTTAGCTTCATTTGTTAGTGCTGCCCCATCTACAGCACACTCTCTGATAAGCAGGTGTTTTTGTTGATAGGAGCTGGAGGTTTCTGCCTTTTCTTGTTACCAGTGCTGTGCTACCACTCGGTGTTACTCACTGTTGCCAAAAGGTGGCTGAAAGGTGTAACATCCAGTAGGTATGAAGAGAGCCTTCAATTGTGCTGAAAAGGTAGTTTATTTGTCCGGTATTTAATTTGTCTGTGAAAGCTTTGCAAGCTAGTTTAATATGCATTTGATTATTTATATGTTCATAAATGAGTCACCTATGAGGTTTACTGATTATATTCTTAATTTTATGACATTATAAAAACTGAACTAAATGGATATGTGAGAACTCAACACCTTTTCTGTGTCCTGTACTGAGTAACCTATAAGTTTGGAGGGGGGAAAAAAAAAAGTGTACATGTCCTGGCCAATTTTACTCTTCCTGTATTTTGGAAACTTCATGCCACAAAAATAAGGATGGACAATTTGTTTCATAGTTCTTCAGTTAGAAATTACATGTAAATGATAAAGATCCACAAAGAAAGGAAATTCCAGAAAGCGTCTAGGAATATTTTGACAAAAATTGGGCTAATTAGGAGCAAAATGAAGCACTTTCCAAAGTAGTGATCACCATCTGAAATGGAACTCTGATAGTTACAAGTTAACTGGAAGTCTTCTGCTGCTTATGTTAATGCTTTTGAACACAATAGATGTAGAAGCCCATAAGAGAAGTCAAAATCAGGGGCAGGGAGGGATTGTATCCCATCCATATAATAAACTCAAGCCCAGTTTAAAAATGAATACCTCTCACTGTTTGGAAGCAAAATGCATGCACTTTTATTATACAGAACATTGTTTACAACTTTCTGGTTACTATAAAGTATAAAATGTAATTAATTCTGTTGCTGATAAGTAAGATTACTTGTAAAAATCTGTGAAAATAATGACTTAGACTAAGAGCAGATAATTTCCAACAGCAAATTCTAGCTGGACTTTCTTTTTAGAATTTGTTGGCAAGTCCCTATGTTTAGAGAAGTTAATAAAATAATCTACTTATATTTGTTTCCTCTACTTTTTATTCATCCTCTCTGATGTCATACACTTGTGATATTACTTTTGATACAAACAGATAACATGATTTCACACATTGTTTAGGACCAGTCTCACATTCTGTTAATTCTGAAGTAGCATCTTGATCTGTCAATGTTTCTAACTAATTATACACAAAGCCATACTATAATTTGTATATTGAGCTACCATAATTAGTCTCATCAGCCTTCCTTCTCATCTGTTTGAATTTTCAGACTTTTTAAATAGGTCTTTTTTTTGTAAAAGCATGGTGACATACAAATGTACAAAATAGGATCCTTTTGTATGTAGACAATTAAGATTTTGGTATATTCATCCTGTGGCTTTGAGATAAAAAAAATCTTTGTTTAGGAAGTTAAACAGTCCAATACACTCATTAATTTTTCACAAGCTATGGCTGTACTGATGGCATTTTCAGGTATGTTGCTACCCTTTTTTTAGTATCAGAGTATACCATTCTAACAATAAAATGGATCAGTTCACTGTAGTCTTGGCATGTTCACCTTACTCAAGCCATCCCTCTGACCTCCCTCTGCCAGTGTCCATCTCAGTGGCAGAGAATGGACCTCTTCAGTTTTGGAATTGCAAAGGCAATCTTCTGAGCTATCTGATACTACTGAATAGTTTTTCAAAAAATATTTTCTAAGGATCATTGATGTCTTTCACAGCAATGGCATGTGATTGTTCAAATTTGCTAGTGTAAAGTTGCCTACGAAAAGGAACCTTCTGGAAATAACTAAAAAGTTCTTAGGGATTGCATACCCTTTTTTCCCTCTCTCATTAGTCCAATTTCCTCCTGTGATTTTGGAAAAAGAAAAGTTACTGTGTACTTGTAATAAAACCTGTAAGAATTAAGCCCTTGATGTATGGACAAGAAAGCTTCTTGGCAGCCATAAAATTCTATTTTTTCACCAGTAAATAAACTATATTTCTCTTTGCTGAGAAATATTTCTTACCATTGAACATATAAAAACCCCTGTCACTTTAAGCAATTGGAGTAGAATATATATACACCCCAGACAAATGCTAAGAGCAAGCAGGAATGTTTATGATTAACAGTAACAATGGATTAACATTACAATCCTTTCTGTCCATATCAGGGTCACTGTCATCTCTTTTATCACTATAATCTGACAGGAGGTAAACCCTTTCTCTGAGTTTAGTTCAGCTACTGAATCATCCAGTCAGAGCTTATCCCAATATATCTATAACCCCAAGACGGCTCATTACGACGTGAAATTCCTCTGGCATGGCGAAGGAGCTCTCTGAAATTCCCACCCACAAATACTTGCTCTCACTTATGTTGCTCATTGTTCTTGCTGCAGCCAAATAATTGTTGAAGGTGTCAAAACGTTTTCCTGTTACCTGCGCTGCCCGCAGGTACTGTGACATAATGTGTGTGAACATGGATGTTTGCCTTCTAATCCAGGCAACCTGAATACAACCTGAAATCAGTTATTAACCTGCACTGTCCCACCAAAGGGTCCAGAGCTAAATAAACCAAAAGAATTCCAGGCAGTGCTGCCCCACTATTCCCGTTTCTTTTTGTTTTTCTCATTTACAATATAGAGGTTCACTATGCATGACAGGCAAGACCTATAGACATTTCCTACATTAAGGAGGGTCATGTTTTTGAGGTGAGAAAAAACAAAGATAGCAGTTCTCCCTATATTTGTGGGATATTTCCAAATGCTTCCCACAGACTTTCCAGAGTGACTGACACTGCTCAATTCTTCACTATATTCAACTTAAATTAAGATTTG